>NC_069686.1:21782176-24182176 GCF_023699985.2 Odocoileus virginianus
TAATGTTTATCCTACAGTTTAAGATGGGTCTCTGACCTTCTTGCCTCTCTTGCAGACCCCAATCCATATGGCTGGCTGCCAAAATGTCATCAATCCAAAACACTACTTCCATCACATTATAACCCTGTTCATAAATCTAAAGAGGCTTCCTATGAGAAAAACCCAAACTCATTAGCCTGGCATTTAATGGCCTCTCTGCTGCTGCTGCTGCTAAGTCACTTCAGTCGTGTCTGACTCTGTGCAACCCCACAGACGGCAGCCCACCAGGCTCCTCCGTCCCTGGGATTTTCCAGGCAAGAACACTGGAGTGGGTTGCCATTTCCTTCTCCAATGCGTGTATGCATGCTAAGTCGCTTCAGTTGTGTCCGACTCTGTGCGACCCTATGGACTGCAGCCCACCAGGCTCCTCCATCCACAGGATTCTCCAGGCAAGAATACTGTTGTAGGTTGCCATTTCCTTCTCCAATGCCCTCTCTAACTTGACCATAATTGGCCTTTCCCATTTTCTGTCCTCTACTCCAAGTCAGCTCTGCCTATATCCAAACATTTTCAGCTCACCTGTGTCCACATCATGGCTCTCCTTTCCCGTGATGATGCCCTTGCTCTTCACAGACTACTAACCTTTCAGGATTCAGCTCTGGTTCTTGTTTCTTCAGTCAATATGCTATGACCACATTCTCCTAGAAATGATCTCCTTCTTCTGAATTCTATAGTAATGATCATCTATGTTATCAATTTAGCACTAAGCATTTCCTGCCTATATTTTCATAAGATATGATTTCCTCGCCAACTTTTCTTTTTTTAACACATTGTGCAGGTGTTAGAATCCAGGTACTAAAATAGGTGTTTTAAAGAATTAGGTATTTTCTCTGTGCTTTACAGATAAGACAATTGAGTCTCTGAGAAGTTAAGTAAATTGGCTAAGGAAGTTGCTAACATGAATCTAAGCAGGGATTTTAACCAGGGAATAGGACTCTGAAGCCCATTCTCTTTCTGTTGCAGCATACCATGTCCTTTCAGCTGCCTGGAGTGCAATGACCCAATTTTATATCTTTTTGTATATTCCATGGTACCCAGCAAAGGTCTTGAACATACTGCTTGAAAATGTTGCTGTTTGAAAGATGTGCTGCCAAAAAATAAAAATTACCTGACATAAAAAGCATTGATCCTCCATAGGAGCCCCACTGTCAACATGGGGAAGAAGGAGCCTGGATCTGTCATAGCAGCCTCATTGTCAGTGGGCAAGGCTGCAACCACAATGGGTTCTATAAGTTTTGTGGGCATGAACACACAGAGGTAGGGTTAAAACCTGAGCCAGTTACCAGCAATCCACTGTGGGCCCAGGGAGGCAGTTCTGTTGGGTTCTCCCTCTAGCAGATTTTGGGACCAGGACTGCGTACACGTTCCTGAGCCTGTGGGTTCAGGAGATGCAGCTGCGTACACGTTCCTGAGTCTGTGGGTTCAGGAGATGCAGCTCCCATGGATTTACGTGCTGGTGGCTTTATGAGCATGCATGCATCCAGGAACTCCATGAGAGACTTTGAATCACACTAAGTCAGCTAAGCTGCTACTGAATTCATGACCCACAGAAATAATGAAATAATTAATATTTACTGTTTCAAGCTAGAAAAAAAAGAAAAAAACCTCCTTGCAAACAAAAATCCAGGAGTGGGGAATTCTACCAAACATACAAAAAAAAAAAAAACCCTTAAACATACTCTTAAACTCTAGAAAAATATTAAAGAGGAAGGAACGCTCTCAAACTCATTGTATGAAGCAATCAAAACCCTGATAACAATCCCAGACAAAGATACTATCAAAAAAAAAAAAAAAAAGAAAATTACAGGTCCATATCACTAAATATTTTTTAAAAAAGATTATAGCATCCAGCCCCATTATTTCATGGCAAATAGAAGGGGAAAATGTGGAACTAGTGACAGATTTCCTCTTCGTGGGCTCTAAAATCACTGCAGATGGTGACTAGAGCCATGAAATCAGAAGACAATTACTTCTTGGCAGGAAAGCTATGACAAACCTAGACAGTGTGTTGAAAAGCAGAAACATTACTCTGCCAACAAAGGTCATATAGTCAAGGCTATGTTCTTCCCAGTGGTCATGTTTGGTTGCCAAAGTTGGAACATAAAGAAGGCAGAATGTCTAAGAATTGATGCCTTTGAACTGTGGTGCTGGAGAAGACTCCTGAAAGTCCCTTGGACAGCAAGAAGATCAAGCCAATAAATCTTAAGGGAAATCAACCCTGAATACTCATTAGAAGAACTGATGCTGAAGCTCCAGTATTTTGGTCATCTGATGCAAATAGCAAACTCATTGGAAAAGTCCCTGATGCTGGGAAAAACTGAGGGCAGAAGGAGAGGAGGGTATCAGGGGATGTGATAGCTGGACTAAACCATTGATACAATAAACATGAACTTGGGCAAAACTTGGGAGACAGTGAGGGACAGGGAAGCTTAGGATGCTGCAGTCCATGGGGTCTCAAAGAGTCAGACATGACTGGGCAACTGAACAGTAACATCACTGATAAATATAGATGCAAAAATTCTCAAAAAAATTAGTAAAACTGAATTTAACAACACATAAAAAGGATCATATGCCATGATGAAGTTATATATACTCCAGGGTTACAGGATGGTTTAACATATGTAAATCTATGTGATATACCAGATCAGCAAAAGACAAAAGCCATGTGATCATTTCAGCAGAAACAGAAATAGCATCTGATAAAATTCAACATCCATTCATGATAAAAACTCTTACCAAAGTGAGAGTAGAGGAAACATATCTCAACATAATAAAAGTCACAGCCAACATAATACTCAATGGTGAAAAGATGAAAGCATTTTCACTAAAAATCTAGAACAAGACAAGGATGGCATTTTCACCACTTCTATTTAACAAAGCATGAGAAGTCCAAGCCAAAGTGAACAGACAAGAAAAAAAAAGATTCAAATTGGGAGGGAAGAGGTAAAATTTTCATTATATGAGATGACCAGTACTCTATGTAGAAAATCCTAAAGACTCCACACACAGAAAATTATTAGAACTGGTAAGTAAATTCAGCATGGTATCAAGATACAAGATTAATATGCAGAAATTTGTAGAATTTCTCTATAATAACAATGAGATACAGGAAGAGAACATTAAAAAAACCCTTTTAAAATCACATCAAAAAAATAAAATACTAGGAATAAACCTAACCAATGAGGTGAAAGACTTACATGCTGAGAACTATAAAACACTGATAAAGGAAACTGAAGGTTATTCAAGGAAATGGAAATATATCCCATGCTCTTGGATTAGAAGATTTAATATAGTTAAAATTGACATACTACCCAAAGCAATCTATAGATTAAATGTGATTCCTATCAGATTACCATGACATTTTCCACACAACTAGAATATATAATCCTAAAGTTTATATAGAACCACAAAAGACCCAGAGCTGCCAAAGCAATCCTGAGGAAAATGAACAAAGCTAGAGGCATCAGCCTTCCAGACTTCAAACAATACTATAAGGCTACAGTAATCAAAACAGAATGGTATTGGCACAAAAACAGACATATAGACCAATGGAACAGAATAGAGAGCCCAGAAATAAACCCACATATCTGCAGTTAAAGGAGGCAAGAATATACAATGGGGAAATGACAATCTCTTGAGCAAGTGGTGTTGGGAAAGCTGGACAGCCACATGTGTTAGAACACACCCTCACATCATACATAAAAATAAACTCAAAGTTGCTTAAAGACTCAACTATAAGACACAATACCATAAAACTTCCAGCAGAGAACACAGATTAAACATTCTCAGATATAAATTGTAGCAGTGTTTTCTTATGTCAGTCTCCCAAGGCAATAGAAATAAAAGCAAAATAAACAAATGGGAATTAATCAAAACTTGCAAGCTTTTGCACAGCAAAGGAAACCATAAGCAAAATGAAAGGACCACCAATGTACTCACAGAAAATATTTGCAAATGATGTGACCAACACAGGATTAATTTCCAAAATATACAAACAGCTCATACAACTAAATAACAAAAAAGTAACCCAATCAAAAAATGGGCAGAAGATCTAAACAGACATTTCTCCAAAGACATATAGATGGCCAATAGGCACATAAAAAGATGCTCAACATAGTAATTATTAAAGAAATGCAAATCAGTGCTACAAACACATACCACCTCACATCTGTCAGAATGGTCATTTCAAAATGTCTATAAATAATCAATTTTGGAGAGGGTGTGGAGAAAAGGAAAAGGGAGCTCTCCTACTCAGTGGAAATATAAATTGGTGCAATCGCTTTGGTGCAAACACTTTGGAAAACAGTAAGGAGGTTCCTTAAAAAACTAAAAATTGAATTACTATATGACCCAGCAATCTGACTTCTGGGCATATATCCAGAAAAGACAAAAGCTCTAATTTGAAAAGATACAAGCACCCCCAATATTCACGAGGATGCTAATTATAATAGCCAATACATGGAAGTAACCTAAGTATCTATCAGCAGAGGAATGGATAAAGAAAATGTGGTACATATATATAACAGAATTCTACTCAGCCATAAAAAGAATGAAATAATGCCATTTGTAGCAGCATGGATGGAACTAGAGATTATCATACTAAGTGAAGGACATAAAGACAAATACTATATGGTTTCACTTATACATGGAATCTAAAAAAAAAAGTACAAATGAACTTATTTACAAAAGAGAAACAGGATCACAGGCACAGTACACAAATTAATAGCTACCAAAGGGGAATGCAAGAGAAGGATAACTCAAGAGTGGGGAATTAACAGATAACGACTACCATACACAAAATAAACAACAAAAATTCATTGTAGGGAATTATGTACAATGTTTTGTAATAAACTATAAATAAAATAGAATTTAAAAATGAATAAAATAGATATATACATAAATATGTATAACCAAACCATTCAGCTGTACACCTGAAACTAACATAACATTGTAAATTAACTATGCTGCAATTTAAAAAATCATTATTAAGTTATTAGTTAATTTACGGAAAATTGATACCTTTATTTTTGATGTTGAATGTTCTATCCCAAAACAAGTTATATTTTTCTATTCAAAACATTTTACTTGCTCTTCTTAAAGGATTTTTAAGTTTTACTTATAGAGATTTTATATATTGTTAATGTCACTTCTAATTATTTACTTTACAGCTATCATTTTTGTGTTTAATTTTAATTTTCAATTTTCAGTTGCAATTATAAATGGGATATTTACTTCCATTATATTTTCTACCTAGTTATTGTTTATAAGCTAAAGACTGTTAATTTCTGTATATTAATTTTATGATCAGAAATCTTATTGAAATCTTCATTGCTTGTAGGCAATTTTCAGTTTATTCTCTTATATATGTCAGGTATAAATTATATAATGTATATTTAGTTTTATCTCTTACTGCCTAGTTTATACATACATATATGATTTATTTTTCATCTCTAACTTTCTAATATATGCAAAAAAATTTAAATTATAATGATGATAATGAAAACATTTGTTTTATCTCTAAATTTAATGGGGATGATTATAGCATTTCTGTTGGCCTAATGATAGATGTATGTTAACTAGCTAAAGAAACAGCCATCTAGTTGATTAAGATTCTTCAGCATCACAAATGGACTTTGAAACTTAACAAACACATTTCCAGAAAGGCTAGAGGTGTTTATATGATTTAGCCACTCTTAGATCTATTACTATGGGGCTTCCCCGGGGGCACTAGTGATAAAAAACCCATCTTCCAATGCAAGAGACATAAGAGACACCAGTTCCATCCCTGGGCCAGGAAGATCCCCCAGCAACCCATTCCAGTGTTCTTGCCTGGAGAATCCCATGGACAGAGGAGCCTGGTGGGCTACAGTCCACAGGGCTGCAAAGAGTTAGACACAACTGAAGAGACTTAGCATGCACACACGTGGATCTATCACTATAGCAAATTGCTTAAATAGCTTTCCTAATATTGAAAATTCTTACATTACTGGAAAAATCTTAGTTGGTTAGTATGTTATTTTCTTATAATACAGTCATTAGGTCTGCTACTGTTTTATTTGAAACTATTTTGCATTTATAATCATAGGAGAGATTCCCTTATAAAAATTTTATCTTTGGAAACTTTTGTTAAATGTTGGTATTAATTCCTGCATCATAAAAGAAACCACTAAAGCTTTTCTTTTCCTGTACTACAGAACTATTCTGTCAAAATTTATTAGAAATCCATCACAAAACCATTTGATTTTGGTCTTTTTTGGAGTAAAGAAGGGATGGCTCTTTGAAAATTTTTTCTATTTCTTCTATTTAATTGATATGTTTATATATTTTATCTGTACTTGAATCTGTTTTGAAATAAAACTTATATTTACTTAGCAAAGTATTTGCTTTATTCGGATTTTTTTAATTGGTTGACTGTAATTAAGTTAATGCTGTGTTTTATGATGCCTATAATTATTTCTGTAAATATAACTCCTTCCCACTTATTCCATTCTGTCTGTATTTGTGCTTCCTTCTATTTTTTATTACATTTGTTATAAGCATACCTACTTATATAGTTCCCAAAACTGGATTTTGTATTTGTATTATTGTTTAACTTACTACTTTCTATGTTTATCTTTATTATTTTGTTCTGTTTCCCTTTGATTTATTTTATCTTGTTACTCCTTTTCTAAATTCTTCTGTTGGATATTTAGTGGATTTGTTTCTATTCTACCTTTATTAATAACTACTTAAGTCCTTGTATTTTCTTCTGAGTGCTGCTTTATCCAATCACATGAAGTCTGACATGTAGCGCTTTTTATTATTTTTTTCCCAAATACCATAAAATATATTTTGGAGTTTCCCTTTTGCCAAGAGTTGGTTAAGAGAAAGTGTTGGAATTTCCATGTAGTTTTCTGGTTTTTCTGTTTGTTCCAAGTTTTAACACATTACAGTCCGTGAATATACTATTTCTAAAATCTTTGGAACATAAAAAGGGTTTTTGTGTGTGTGTGACTTAATAAATTTTTATGACCATAATACAGATTCTTGAAAAGTAGAAATGCTCTGTTTGCTAAATACAGCATTTGATATCCATTTTTACTGCTTTATTCACTTGTTCAGTCATTGCCTGAGAGAAATACATTAAAGTTTTCTTTATTAATATATTTCTGCCTTTATCTTCAACTCCAGAAGTTTATGATTTATGAATATTGCTGTGAAGTTACTCGCTTCATAGATATTCATACATGTTACAATCCTAGTATGTACCTTTAATATTATAAATACCTGTCTGGTTTGTGTCCTGTTTATTGCTTTTGGTTTGAATGATACCTTTTCTGATATTGAGATTGTGACTGCTGTTTTTCTTTTGTTTGCTCTCCTCTGGTGCCCAAAACTTTTCTTTCATTTTCAATCCATCTGCATTTTTTTTTAAAGAAGTATCTCTTGAATCATCAGCATCGAGATGGGTTTAGCAATTCTAATTCAACGATTCAGCCAATAAAAAAAAATCTGAGTTATTTACAAAGATTCATGTGTAAGAATAATCATTAAATGAAGAGGTTGATTAAGTAAATTATTACATGCTCAAAATATGTAATAACATATTGCATCTGATAGATTGAGTGCCTGAAGAACTATGGATGGAGGTTCCTGACATAGTACGGGAGGCAGTGATCAAGATCATCCCTAAGAAAAAGAAATTCAGAAAGGCAAAATGGTTGTCTGAGGAGGTCTTACAACTAGCTGAGAAAAGAAGAGAAGTAAAAGGCAAAGGAGAAAAGGAAAAATAAATCCATCTGAAAGCAGAGTTCCGAAGAACAGCAAGGAGAGATAAGAAAGCCTTTGTAAGTGATCAAAGCAAAGAAATAGAGGAAAAAACAGAATGGGAAAGACCAGAGATTTCTTCAAGAAAAGTAGACATACTAAAGGGAATATTTAATGCAAAGATGGGCACAATAAAAGGCAGAAATGGTATGGACTTAACAGAAGCAGAAGATATTAAGAAGAGGTGGCAAGAATACACAGAAGAATTGTACAAAAAAGATCTTAATGACCTAGATAACCACAATGATGTGATCACTCGCCTAGAGCCAGACATCTTGGAGTGTGAAGTTAAGTGGGCCTTGGGAAGCATCACTATAAACAAAACTAATGGAGGTGATGGGATTCCAGTTGAGCTACTTCAAATCCTAAAAGATGATGCTGTGACAGTGCTGCACTCAATATGTCAGCAAATTTGGAAAACTTGGCAGTGGCCACAGGACTGGAAAAGGTCAGTTTTCATTCCAATTACAAAGAAAGGCAATGCCAAAGAATGTTCAAACTACCACACAATTGCACTCATCTCACATGCTAGCAAAGTAATGATCAAAATTCTCCAAACTAGGCTTCAATAGTATGTGAACCGAGAACTTCCAGATGTTCAAGCTGGATTTAGAAAAGGCAGAGGAACCAGAGATCAAATTGTCAACATCCTTTGGATCATCGAAAAACAAGAGAGTTCCAGAAAAACATCTATTTCTGCTTTATTGACTACGCCAAAGCCTTTGACTGTGTGGATCACAACAAACTGTAGAAAATTCTTAAAGAGATAGGAATGCCAGACCACCTTACCTGTCTCCTGAGAAATCTGTATGCAGGTCAAGAAGCAACAGTTAGAACTGGACATGGAACAACAGACTGGTTCCAAATCGGGAAAGGACTACGTCAAGGCTGTATATTGTCACCCTGCTTATTTAACTTATATGCAGAATACATCATGAGAAATGCTGGGCTGGATAAAGCACAAACTGGAATCAAGATTGCAGGGAGAAATATCAATAACCTCAGATACGCAGATGATACCACCCTTATGGCAGAAAGTGAAGAGGAACTGAAGAGCCTCTTTATGAAAGTGAAAGTGGAGAATGAAAAAGCTTGTCTAAAGTTCAACATTCAAGAAACTAAGATCATGGCATCCAGTCCCATCACTTCATGATGAATAGATGGGGAAACAATGGAAAGTCAGGTATGGATGTGAGAGCTGGACCATAAAGAAAGCTAAGTGCTGAAGAATTGATGCTTTTGAACTGTGGTGTTGGAGAAAGACTCTTGAGAGTCCCCTGGACTGCAAGGAGATCCAACCAGTCCATCCTAAAGGAAATCAGTCCTGAATATTCACTGGAAGGACAGATGCTGAAGCTGAAACTCCAAATACTTTAGCCACCTGATGTGAAGAACTGACTCCTGGAAAAGACCCTGATACTGGGAAAGATTGAAATCAGGAGAAGAAGGGGATGACAGAGGATGAGATGGTTGGATGGCATCACAGACTTGATGGACATGAGTTTGAGCAAGTTCTCAGAGTTGGTGATGGACAGGGAAGCCTGTCATCCTGCAGTCCATGGGGTCACAAAGAATCGGACACAACCAAGCAACTGAACTATATATTAAAATCATATTGAATAAAAATACTAAATGACTTAACAAAATGTTTAAAATATACTTTATATGCTTTATATTTTCTGATAAAACCAATTACCAAATAGATTGTGTAGTCTAATCTTAACATAAATATTAATTCCCATATCTTTAATCATTCCTATATATCTATACAATATAGTTATAAGAAGACTGGACAATATGTATAAAATATTAAGTTATTATATCTAGGTAGTAGTAGTAATAGGTTTAATTTTCCTGTTTGTGCTTTTCTATATTTTCTTATTATTTACATTATATTTTTAATCTCTAAATTTATTACTTTTTCTAAAAATGAAAAACTTTAAGTCCATTGTCTAATAATTTGACACTAAAATCCTGGCAACAGTTAATGATAGGTCTCCTTATTACCTGTCTTACACCCCCAGCATTCTGAGTAGAGTTCTAGAAAGTATTTGGTTTTCCATTAGTAGAGTCCTTAAGAATTTGGAAAGGAAACTCAATCACTGTTCTCTCTTTGTTTCTCCCTCCCTCCAGGCTTCCCTCTGCCTGCCTGTAACAGGGAGGTCTGGCTTATTCCAAGGGTTCCCTCTGGCCTCAAGGCCCAGTGCATGTAGATTTCTTTTACCTATGAATTTCTGTAGCTGCTAAGAATTCCTCACAGAATAGCTCAGAGGAACAGGGTGTTCCTTTCCCTTTCATTCATTCCCTGGTCTTCGTTTACTTGGGAGACATGAACATTCCTTTGACTGAAAACCTGTCAATTTTGCTTTTCAGCTCCTTCAATAGGTAATTTAACTGTCTCATTAGTGTTTTTAGTGTGGATTTTATTAGAATCCTTTTGAGTTTTTGTTGTCCTTTTACCAGTTGATGTGGAGACACAAGCTGTCATTATAAAGCCTCTTAAGAAATTAAAACCATTTCTCTGAAACAATCTCCATAACAAACTCCCAGGATTTGTGTTTTACATCTCAGGCAGAACTTCTCTATGATTAAATTCTTCATGTGTCAGCTTCTAAGGCTGAAATGAGTTTCTTAAAGCTTTGGAGGGGTGTCATGAGAGCACTTGCAGTGTATGGTTTTTGTGTTTTAGTTTCATTTTAGCTTCTTCTTTTTTTTCTTTTTTTTAAAGATGTGGCTATTTCCACAATGGTTTGGGCAATTACATAACCACTGAAGGAGAAGAATAGTCTAAAACAAAACTAGGCAAAACAAAATGCAGTCTCTCAAACCATTAATTTCAACTTCTCGCAGTATAATTTGGGGCTGAGGTGATATTCAGAGTAAAAACCGATAATTTTGTTGTAAGTGTATTATACTCCTTTCTCTTGTTAAATTTCTATATTCCATTTCTTGGTGAGTTCTTAAGGCAAGTACTATATTAATTAGGTTTTTGCATCAAATCTACTGCTACACTGAGATAAAGCTGACTTAGCTGATAAAACCAAAGACTTCCTTCTTTTTATCTCATAACCAGAGTCAATCCTAGGAAAAAATGTCAAATAGGCACAGAATGTCACAGTCTCTCCTCTCATTTTGGTCCTTACCAGGGATCCTCAGCAATAAACTCCAAGTGTCTGTGTTGACATGGATGACCCCTAAAGAAAACACTGCTCACAGGCTGCATTTGCCTGGCAGATACATGTTTTATGAGGTCTACACAGTTAACAATTGCAAAATGTCATATAAAAATTCAAGTATCAGAATCTCCTAGAAAACTAAAAAATTTGGCCTGCAGAACCTAGAGTCTTGCAGAATAGCAGCTCACTTCTTTTTCATTTTTTAAATTTTTATGTATTTGGACAAACAAAAGTTTTATATATTTAGGCTATACAGTGTAATGCTTTCATAGAAGCATACATTGTAAAATGATTACCGTAATGGAGCCAGCGCAGGGAGAACCTCCACCGCCGGTGCCGCCTTCCCGACGAGTAACGAAACTAACATATCCATCATCTCTTACGTGTGTGTGTGTGTGTGTGTGTGTGTGTGTCTGGTAAGGACATTTGAGATCTATTTTATTTTTTCTTAATATAAACATTTATCACTATAAACTTTCCCCTTGGAACTGCATTTGTTGCATCTCATAAGTTTTGGTATGTTGTATTTGTCCAGAGATATTTTTTGTCATTTTCAGCATCTTTGATTCACTCTTCAGAGGCATATTGTTCAAACCTACACATATCTGTGAATTTCCCATGTTTTCTCCTGTTATTGACTTCCAGTTTCAGGCTATTGTGGTCCCTTGCACTGCAAGGATATCAAACCCAGTCAATCCTAAAGGAAATCAACCCTGAATATTCATTGGAAGGACTAATGTTGAAGCTGAAGCCTTAAAACTTTGGCTACCTGCTGTGAAGAGCCGACTCACTGGAACAGACCCAGATGCTGGGAAAGATTAAAGGCAAAAGGAGAAGGGGGCAGCTGAGGATGAGATGGCTAGATAGCATCACTGATTCAATGTACGTTAATTTGAGCAAACTCCAGGAGACAGCGGAGGACACAGGAGCCTGGCGTGCTGTAGTCCATGGGGTTGCAAAGAGTTGGACATGACATAGTAACTGAACAACAGCAACTATTGTGATGGGAAAAGATACATAATATGATTTTAATCAATTTTCTTAAATGTGTTAACTTGTTTTGTACCCTAACATATTACTTACCTTGGAGAATATTTCATGTGCACTTGAGAAGAAAGTGTATTCTGCCACCAGTCTGTAAATTGTGTGCTGAGAGACCTGCTGATGGACCCATGGGGGGTTCTCTTGTATGTGATGAGCTTCTTTTCCCTTTCTGCTTTCCAGATTCCATCTTTATTTTTCACAGTTTTTTTTTCCATTTATTTTTATTAGTTGGAGGCTAATTACTTTACAATATTGTAGTGGTTTTTGTCATACATTGACATGAATCAGCCATGGATTTACATGTATTCCCCATCCCGGTCCCCCCTCCCACCTCCCTCTCGACCCGATCCCTTTGGCTCTTCCCAGTGCACCAGGTCCGAGCACTTGTCTCATGCATCCAACCTGGGCTGGTGATCTGTTTCACCCTAGATAATATACATGTTTCGATGCTGTTCTCTTGAAACATCCCACCCTCGCCTTCTCCCACAGAGTCCAAAAGTCTGTTCTGTACATCTGTGTCTCTTTTTCTGTTTTGCATATAGGGTTATCGTTACCATCTTTCTAAATTCCATATATATGCATTAGTATACTGTATTGGTCTTTATCTTTCTGGCTTACTTCACTCTGTATAATGGGCTCCAGTTTCATCCATCTCATTAGAACTGATTCAAATGAATTCTTTTTAATGGCTGAGTAATATTCCATGGTGTATATGTACCACAGCTTCCTCATCCATTCGTCTGCTGATGGGCATCTAGGTTGCTTCCATGTCCTGGCTATTATAAACAGTGCTGCGATGAACATTGGGGTGCATGTGTCTCTTTCAGATCTGGTTTCCTTGGTGTGTATGCCCAACAGTGGGATTGCTGGGTCATATGGCAGTTCTTCGCAGTTTTATAATAAAGTGCCTCAGTGAAGTCTTCAGGTTGAACCTGATTAGGGACTTTTGAGCTTCATACACCTGGATATCGATTTCATTTCCCAGATTTGCGAAGTTTTCAGCCATTATTTCCTTAAATAAGCTTGCTAACTGTTTCTCTCTGTGCACCATTTGGGACTTCCATATTGTGAACATTGTTTTGCTTGATTTTGTCCCACACGTCCTATGGGCCTTCATTCTTTCTGCCTTTTACTCCTCTGACTGGGTAATCTCAAATTACCTGTTTTCAAGCTCACTGATTCTGTCTTCTACTTGATTGAGTCTCCTATTGAAACTCTATTGCATTTTTTAGCTCAATCATTGTATTCTTCAGTTCTAAAACTTTGGTGATTTTTCATGTTTTCTCTTTGCTGAACTTCTGATTTGTTTTTGTATTTTGTTCCTAATTTTGTTAAATTGTTTATCTGTGTCTCTTGTAGCTCTCTGAGATTCTTTAGGACAATTATTTTGAATTCTTTGTTGGGAAATTTGTGGATATCCATTTTTTTGTGGTCAGTTACTGAAGATGCATCATTTTAATTTGGTGGCATCATGTTCCCCTGACTCTCTGCAGCCTTGTGTAGTAGTCTGCACATGGAAGAAGCACCCGCCTCTTTTGGACTTTATGGGCTGACTCTGATAAGAAAAAACCTTCCCCCGTCCGTGGGACCATGCTGGAGTGTGCTGTCGCCCTGGGTCTGGTTGTGAAGGGTGCCACATGGTGACTGAGGGGTGCACGGGGTGCAGGGGAGTGTACTGTCTTCTTGGCTCAAGTCGCTGAGGTCTCCAACCTCAAAACTGCCTGATTCTTGTCAGCAAGAGCTGCACGGCTTCCTCCATGGCTGCAAGGATTGCCGGGATCCTAAATGGTGCCTCCAGGGCCTGTGTGGAGGGAATGGGCAGGCTGCAGGGGCGGCTGGAGCCCGTGGTGCGCAAGCATTCAGCTGCAGGGGGGCTGTGGCGCCTGTGTGCTGGCAGGGTTGCCAGCAGACATACAATGGCAAGGGCAGACCCCTGGCGGGGCCTGAGGTCAACTACAGGCTCCACAAGGGCCCGGACTGTCGGTGCACACTGGTGGGGCTACAAAGGCCAGCTGCAGACGTAAGCCTAGCAGTGGCGGCCAGTGACAGGATCTGGGGCTGGTGGCATGCAGGTGGGTGGCTGCGGGTGTCACCTGTGGGCACTGGTAGTGCAGGCCAGCGACAGGTCTGGCTCTGAACACTGAAGCAAGTGCGTGGCCCTGGACTGACCCTGTGCATGCAGAGGGCTGCAGAAGCGGAGGCTGGCTGCGGGTGGAGAGGTTGTGCCGGATCCCAGGCCTCGGCTCCCGTACAGCGGGTAGGCAGGAATTCCGGCAGCTGGAGTCTATGAATGCTAAAATCTGGGGGTCCTTCAGCAGTGAAATCTGCAGGGGCGTCTGCATCCGCCGTGCTGGCTGTCGGCTTCCTCAGTGGCAGAGCTGTTGTGTCCTTCTGCAGGGCAGTTTCCTGAGCTCCATGTCAAGATCCTCAGTGGTGAAAGCTGTGAGGTCCACAGCATCCACTGAGGTTGCTGAGATTCTCAGTGATGAAGGCAGAAGGGGTCCTCTGCAGAGGAGGCCACTGAGAACTCCCAGCAAGCGGCTGATACTGACAGCCTGCCCTCTTTTGTTCCTAGCTATCTCCAGATGTCTCCATATGTTTGTCTCTGGGAGGCAGTGCCCCAGTAGTCTGGGGAAGCTGGCCACTCACCCCGCTTTTCTTTTTCCAGGGAGAGTTCTCTCTTGGGGCTGATGGGGGGGACACAGGCAGAATGAAACTCTTCTTCCTACCCATTCTGTGTAATTATTCCCTGGTTGTTGCCCCACTGTGTTGTTGAAACTTCTTAAGTGAACCCTGTCCTTTCTTTATGAATGAACTATCTTCATTCATGGATGTGCTCATGTGCTAAGTCGTGGCTGACTCTTTGCAACCCCATGGACTTTGGAACCCACCAGGTTCCTCTGACCATGGAATTTTCCAGGCAAGAATACTGGAGTGGGTTGCCATTTCCTCCTCCACCATTCATGGATAGCTGACTGCTGTTCTTTGTGGGGGGACCAGAGTGGGGTCTCCTATTCTGCCATCTTGGTGATGTCACTTACAGACCACTTCCTAGGCTGGCCATGTGTTCTCGCTCTCTATGTTGGTACAGTCCCCACCACGCTTTGCTGTTTTATACCTGTTCCCTCTCCATCATCTGTTTAGGCAACTCTTCATTTTTCCTGTATGCATGTGAGTCTGTGTCCCCTCCCCTAAAGCAGAAACTGATTAAAACTTAACTTTAAGGTTGTGGTTCTTAAACTGTAACACATATCAAAATCATCTGAAGGATTTGTTAAAGCAGTGATGGCTGGGCTTATTTAGTAGGTCTGAGAATGTGCATTCTGACAAATTCAAAGATGATAGAGATGTTCCAGGGATCACACTTGAAGAACCACTGCTTCAAGGTATTATTTTTCTAAGGGATATTTAGATTTTCATTCACTCATTCATTCATTCTTAGAGTCTATATTTATTACAGAGTACTTTGTATTAAAGATTCATTACTGATGAAATATATATGATTCTTGATAATCAGGCAAAATTCTAAACTTTATTATCTTTATGTGTGTGCTAAGTCACTTCAGTCATTTATGACTCTTTGCAATCCTATGGAGCCACCAGGCTCCTCTGTCCATGGGATTCTCCAGGCAAGAATACTGGAGTGGGTTGCCATACCCGCCTCCAGCAGATATTCTCAAGCCAAGGATCATACTCATGTCTTGTACATCTCCTGCATCAGCAGGCAGATGGGCTCTTTACCACTAGTGCTACCTCCACCTGGGAAGCCCCCTATTATGTATACATATATATGTGTGTGTGTGCGTGTATTATATATATACATATACATATATATATATATAATATATATATATATATATATTTCTAGCTGTGACAGTGCTGTGAAGAGTATATAGTATGGTTTATTTTAAGAATGACATTAAGCTAACTTATACCAGTCTTAGGAAGGGCTTGGTCAGATTAGAGAGGACCTTCTTAGATCACAGGAACATCTGTGAAGGAAGGCAAAGCAGCCTCTTGGATCTAAATGATGAATCTCTGATAGGGATTTGAGAGGCTATGGGAGATATTTCAGGTTGGGATACTGCCCAATCATCATTCCAAGGAGCCAGGTGCCTATTCTGATGACTTCTGAGGCTGAATATTTCTAAAATTTCAGGGAACAGAGGCAGGAGAGAAGGAACCATCAGTCCTGGCAACCTGATCCATCAGTCCTAATGAAGTGGGTTACACAAGGGAGCAGTGGCCAAATTATTTTGAGATCCTCCTGTTCTGTTGGAAATCCCAGTGGCATGTTGGTAACTCATCCCAATTTCTCTCTACTCCAATTTCTGGAGCTCAGAGCATTTCCAGGAAAAAAGAAAAAAGAAAAATTGCAAGATCAAATCATTGTAATTTCAGGCTCAGCTCACCTGAGCCTCTGCCCTGGCTCATATAAGCCACGGATGCCACATTTTCTCCTCACATATCCAATCTCATCCCCTTCCTCCCACCTGTGCTTGGGGACCTCCCATGTCATTTGTAGAGTCTCCTTCTGTGCCACCTGAAAGCTTAGTTGTTGTTTTTTTTTTCAATCTTACAGCTCTTTTTTCTTATTCTCAGAGGTCTAAAACTCTTTTTCTTTGCCTTCTGTCTTTCCTTTTCCCTTTTTGCTCAATCTATAAACAAGAATACCTTCTACTTCAAGAATCCCCAGCTTTCAATAAATTAATTGTAGTTGCTTTCACAGCATCATCATCACACACACAAAAAGACATGCCTTTCACTTTACATTTTACAACCTCTCTTTCTACCTTGCTAATTAACTGTATCAGTGCTACCAGTCAACTTCTTTTTTATGATTATTCTGGACTCTTAATGTGAATACCTAAAAATATGTCCTCTCCTAAAAGTGTGTCTTTCATGCTTTTAAAAAAACATTTAACTTTAGAGGTGACTTTTATACCCGTTCAGATTTTTTCTGAGGTGATAAATCTTTATGCCATTTTTCTTGTTTGAAGAAAACACAGCAGGACCTTAAATAATTTTCTTCTTGCATTTCTCTTAGTACATGCATTTCACAGGTCTGATCTTGTGTCCTTCCTAATTCATATCCATGCATTCTCTCTCCAAGACAGATATCATGGATCTTCCTGTATCTGACTGATAATCTAAAACTTCACCCAGAAATAAGCTTCTGTGGTTCCAGAGGAGGTGCAAGCCCCAGCCCTTAGTCCTCTTTTATCTGGTAAAATTTTCTGTCTCTTTTCTCAAATATGATATTTGCCATTTTCTTTTCTCAAGGTCTAATAGCACTGAGAGTTTTGAGTTTTGTTTCCTTGTTTGTATTATTTTTCCAATTTGGGTAATTTTTTAAAATTTGGTTAAGATTTCCTTTAACTGCACTCTTAATTCCTTCAGTTGTAACTCTTTGCCTTACTGAAAGTACTGTGTTGTTTCCTGCTCCTGTGTTTGAATTTCTATTACAGCCTGTCCGATTAGCTCTATTTTCTTTGATAATTTTCTCAACGTTCTTAATTTTTCTTTCTCCTCCATAAATTTCAAGTGGAGATACATCATTATTCTCTGATAACTTGTAATGCATTCATATAATCTTAAATTATATTACTGCTAATCTTTATGTTGACATGTTTTCATTTACATTTCTTAAATTGTCAAAAACAAGAAAATCATAAGGACTTTTGACTCTTGTCTACATAGACTAAGTAATTTAGCAAATTCTTAGTTCTCCTCATCTTTTTAAAAATACACTCTTGTATTTGTTATAATATCTGAACTCTTTAATTCAGATTATTTTCAAATCACTATTTAGTATCATGTGTCTTAATTTCTATTTTTGAAATATGTGTTTAGTCCTGTAGTCATATTATAACAATTATTTTAACATTTTGTTAAACATGTCCAGTGCTTACCATCAAGACTTTTTAATCATGAATTCAGTATTTTATTCATCTCTAGAACAACTAGAATATATCGTTAATTTTATCAAAGAACTTTAGTCAAAATACCTGGGAATCTCTTACTGTTAACTTCTAAGAAAGAAAACTTGTCTATGAATAGATTTTTCACCTTGAAATCTCTACTAGGTGGAAAGAGTACAGATGTTTATCAGCATGGAGTTAGTTAACTATACACTGGTCCATCAATACAACAAAATACTATGACTATGATACTATTTCTGAGAAAAATAAAGACAAGCTCTCTGCACATACTATGGAAAGATCTCAAAGTTATAACAATGATGAAACGAAAACATTATGGCACACTGCACCTCCATGTTCATGGCAGCACAATTCGCAATAGCTAAGAGGTGGAAGCAACCCAAAAATCCATCCATGGATGAATTAACAAAATGTAATAGAATAGTATTCAGCCTTTAATGGAAGGAACTTCTTATACATGCAGCAACATGGAGGAATCTTGATGATATTAGGCTAAATGAAATAAGCGTGTCACAAAATAACATGGTATGATTCCAGTATATGAGGTATCAAAAGTAGTGAAATTCATGGAAGCAGAGACTGAATGATAGTTGCCTGGTGCTTGAAGGTGGAGAGAGGAGGGAGCTGTTTAATAGCTATAGAGTTCAGCTTTTCAATGAAAAAATTCTGGGGATTGGCTCCATAATAATGTCAATTGAGTTTTCATTACAAACTCAAAGAAAGGCAATGCCAAAAAAAGTTCAAGCTACCATACAATTGCACTCATTTCACATGCCAGCAAGGTAATGCTCAAACTCCTTCAAGCTAGGCTTTAACAGTACATGAACTGAGAACTTTCAGATGTACAAGCTGGTATTTAGAAAAGGCAGAGGAACCAGAGATCAAACTGCCAACAATCATTGGATCACAGGCAAAACAAGGGAATTCTAAGAAAACATTAACTTCTGCTTCTTTGACTACACTAAAGCCTTTGTGTGGATCACAACAAACTATGGAAAATTCTTCAAGAGATGGGAATATCAGACCACCTTACCTGTCTCCTAAGAAACCTGCATGTAGGTCAAGAAACAACAGTTAGAACAAGACATGAACAACAGACTGGTTCAAAATTGGGAAAGGAGTACATCAAGGCTGTATACTGTCATCCTGCTTAATTATATTTATATGCAGAGTACATACATCATGAGAAATGCTGGGCTGGATGACTCATAAGCTAGAGTCAAGATTGCCAGGAGAAATATCAACAATCTCAGGTATTTGATGATATCATTCTAATGGAAGAAAGCAAAAAGGAACTAAAGAACCTCTTGATGAGGGTGAAAGAGGAAAGTAAAAAAGCTGCCCTAAAACTCAACATTCAAAAAACTAAGATCGTGGCATCTGGTCCTATCACTTTATGGCAAATAGATTTCTTGGGTTCCAAAGTCACTGCAAATGGTGACTGCAGTTATGAAATTAAAAGATGCTTGCTCCTTGGAAGAAAAGCTATGACAAACCTAGACAGCCTTAACAAAAAGCAGAGATATTACTTTGCTGACAAAGGTCCATATAGTCAAAGCTGTGGTTTTTCCAGTAGTCATGAACGGATGTGAGAGCTGAACCATAAAGAAGGCTGAGTGCCGAAGAACTGATGCTTTTGAACTGTGGTGCTGGAGAGACTCTTGAGAGCCCCTTGGACTGCAAGGAGATCCAACCAGTCAATCCTAAAGGAAATCAACCCTAAATATTGATTGGAAAGACCAATACTGAAACTCCAGTACTGTGGCCACCTGATGTGAAGAGCCAACTCACTGGAAAAGACCCTGATGCTGGGAAAGATTGAGGGCAGGAGGAGAAGGGGACGACAGAGGATGAGATGGCTGGATGGCATCACCGACTCAATGGACATGAGTTTGAGCAAGCTCAGGGAGACAGTGAAGGACAGAGGACCCTGGTGTGCTGCAGTTTATGGGGTCGCAAAGAGTTGGACATGACTTAGTGACTGAAAAGCAACATTACTAAACTGTACACTTAAAAAATGGTTAAGATGGTAAATGTCATGTTATGTCTTTTCCACAAGAAAATCATCATAGTATAGAGTATGAAAACTTCAAGGTAAAAATAAATGGGTGCAAAATAAAGATGTATTTGTAATTACTTGAATGTGCACAAATGGTATAACACACACAGGAATATAGCAATAGTGTGTGTGCTCAGTCATTCAGTCATGTCTGACTCTTTGCAATCCCATGGACTCCAGGCTCCACTGTCCATGGAATTTTCCAGGCAAGAATACTGGAGTGGGTAGCCATTTCCTTCTCCAGGGGATCTTTCCAACCCAGGGATCAAATCTGTATCTCTCACATCTCTTGCATTGGCGGGTGGATTATTTTACTACTAGCGCCACCTGGGAAGCCCCATAGCAATAGTAGCCTTAAGCGGGTAGAATTTGGAGCCCATAGATGTGGGAATCAGCACTGGGAGGGAGATTTCACACTGGAGAGTTGTTTTATATTCCATTTTTAAAATCATGAGGCTGTATTACTAATTCATTAAAAATAAAATGAACGAACTCAAACAGTGAATAGGTGGTGTTGGTGTTCATCCTCCCCAAAATCCACCTTGCATTTCTCAGTAAGAGAGGTTATGTATCTGATAGAGCCCAAAATGTTTCTTTTTACCAATAGAACCTATTTACTGACTAATATGCAGAATAGTGACTGTCTCCTCATCCTACTACTAGAACCTATGACTATGTTACTTTCCAAGACAAGGGGGAATTAAGTTGTGGATGCAATTAAGGTGACTTAAGATAAGGAGGTTATTCTGGATTATCCAGTGGGCTTAATATCATCACAAGGGCTCTTGCAAGGGGAAGAGAGGCAGGAGAGGGAGACAGAGAGACATGATAAGACTCTACCTGCTGTTTCTGGCTTTGAAGATGGAGGAAGAGGGCCACAATCCAAGGCATGGGGAGGCCTCCAGAAGCTGGAAAATGTGAAGAAATGGAGTCTTCTCTAGAATTACCGGAAGGAACCCAGACCTGCCGACACCTTGATTTTAGCCCCGTGAGACCTGGGTAGGACTTCTGACCTATAGGGGTACAAGATAAAAAACTTGCTTTTTGGGTTTTTTTTTTTTAAGTGTGAACATCTAAAAATTTATTTATTACTGAAGTATAATTGATTTACAGTGTTATTTGAGTTTCAGTTGCACAGCAGTGATTCAGATACGGGTATGTGTGTGTGTGTGTGTGTGTGTGTGTGTGTGTGTATATATATGCTTTTTCAGATTCTTTTCCCATATAGGTTATTATAAAATATTGAGTATAATTCCCTGTGCTATACAGTAGGTCCTTATTGTTTGTCCATTTTATATATAGTTGTGTATCTGTTACTTTTAAGTCACTAAGTCTATAGTCTTTTGTTACAGCTCTCATAGGACACAGTGACTGTGGAGTGGGCTGAGGGAACAAAATTACAACTCTGATTAGTCTCTGTAGAAATATAAGTGTTTATTCATTTTATTCTAATTTGGACAAAGATGAATAGAAAAAAAAATTAATGGATATTGGCACATCATCATCTATTCTTTAATTTAGGAAAGAAAACTGAAATCAGAGTGATTCTATCTCTGAAAACAACATCATATTTTCCTATTTTCCTAATTGTGTGATTTTACCTCTTCCTTAATCCTTGGGGAAAAAAAAAAATCTGTCATTACTCAATCAACAAATAGAAAATATGAAGAAACAAGAATCACCTTGAAATTAAATACAAATCAGGACATGTCTAGGTGGGAATCTTTCTTCACAAACTGACCTAATTTGCAATGCTTCCTTGGTGTCAGACATAATGCTTTAATTCTGAAAACCTTACCAAGTAGGAATGATAGTATCCCCATTTTACTGATGATAAACCCAAAGCTTAAAACAGCTGAATAATTTTTCCAAGCCAATCAGCTTTAAACCCATGTCTCTTGACTCAGAGCCCACGTTCTTAAGCACCAAGCTTCCCTGCTCCTGTGTCCTACTTCCTTTCCTCCTGGCTGTTCCCAGAAGCACCGCCGTTCACATCTTGCTTCTCTAACACCTGGCCTCTCCCTATGATGTATTTCTCACCATAGATTTTATCACATTATCTTTGTCTATTACATTTAGTCTCTGAAATCATTGATCCCTATTTTGCTAATATCACCTCTACTCTTTACTGCTTTCAACATAGATTTTAATATACTCTTGTACTTTCAGAGTTCCTGAGTGCTTTGCTTTTTTTGTTTGTTTTTAAGGCTGATCATTTAAAACAATTCTATATTGAAGCTTATTTGCTCTTTCATCTTGATTCATAGAAACATAGGAAAACACAAAGTAAATACTTTCTAATTTTCCCCCCTGTTTTCCATGTCAGATTCCCCCTCCTCACTCAAATTCATGGCATCTTTTCAAGTCTCTTGGGTTCTACATTCCACAGAAGAGAAGACAGCTCTATTAGTACAAAATGTTAAGAACTAACAATTCCCCAACTTTCACCTGGAGAGTGGAGGCATCTCCCCAGTGGATCTTGACTTAGAAGGACCACCCAGGTCTGAGTCTAACCAGCGTGATCTAATGTAGCTTTCCTGAACTAAAAAAGGACGGTGTATTGCTTCCTGCTCTTCTGATTCAGTGCAAAGCAATTTGTCCTTTCAAATTAGAAGAAGTCTGCAATTTTTCCTCTTTAATTTTGTCAAAATTTTAGCAGAAGCATGAAAAATACAGTCGCCAGAGTGCATTAATTACTGAAGTTTTCTGTTTATATCCCTTCTTGAAGCCTACTTCACATACAACAATTTCACTGACTGTCTTGTCTGCTTTCAGCCATTGCCTCATTGCCCAACAGGGCATCTTTAAGGACATGAGGAAAGGAGTGATGAAGTTTCTATAAATGGATGCACACTGTGTGTGTATGCTCTATTCTGTCTTAGCATTTACTAATATATCTTTGAGGTAAGGATCCACGTAGGACAGAGGGTATGGGTAGGTGTCTCTCTTATTCCCCCTCCTCCCCTCC
Organism: Odocoileus virginianus; assembly: GCF_023699985.2. NCBI lineage: Eukaryota > Metazoa > Chordata > Mammalia > Artiodactyla > Cervidae > Odocoileus > Odocoileus virginianus. The sequence goes on from NC_069686.1 coordinate 21,805,211, forward strand.
CCTCCTCTCTCCTGCAGGGCCAGGCTCTTCTGACTCACAGGGTGCAGTCTTCACTGGCCACTGTTATTTTTACCACATGACCTTGTCTGGGCTTTGTTTCTAGACAAATTCAGATTATCAAAACGCTGATAGTTTTTCTTGCTTTTCAGTGCTCTCGCTACCTTGTAATTCATTGTAACCTTTCATTGTTCTTGCAATGCAAGTAAGAAGAGGGAATGGGGACCACTCACAAAACCCAGAAGTCAGCTCCAGGAAGATATTTTTGCTACATAAGTGTTTCTTGTTTGCATCCTTCTCATCTTCAGCAGGAGCTGTCATCTCTGAACACCACTTTTCCATCCCTAGCTACTTGCTCTATTTTCTCTCGTCTTCCTCTTCTTCACTTCTTTTTCCATTTTCATTTCTTCCTCTTTACTCCTTGTCCATTTCTTTCTGAAGCCCACGTAGGCTCTGTCCTCACAGCAAAAAAGATTTTCTGTGTGTAGGTGGCATTCTGTTCTGTTATCTATTGCCGGTCATCTTGAATTGCAGGCCTCTGAAACCAGACAGACTGGTTGCCTGTCTCCCATTCAGGACCTTGAGCATTTTGCTAACATGCAACCCCCTTTCATCCTAAAGGCTGCACATGGTTCTTTCCAGGAGGTCCTGCTGTACTCTTTTCTCCATCCTAGTGTGCTTTTCCCGACTGTAGGTTATACTCAGATGATTTACTGAGCCTCATCTGTAACCTGTCTTTGATTTCCATATACTCGCTGAGAACCTTCTGTACCCCTAAATGAAAAGCACTTGGCAGATAGTTAACCTTATCATTCCTTTGCCACAATTCTATTTCATGCCTGTGTCAATGAAATCAACTCCTCAACTGTCTGTTCCTTTTATTGAACCATTCCATATGTCACAACTGCTTCTTAACATATCATAGAATCTTTGATCCTTAGGATTGAAAAGAATCTTGAAAGTAATTTAGTTATATATAATGACATGAGGATAAAATGACATAAAGTTAAACAATTATGATGTGAAATTAATGTGCAGTATGACCTTGTGAATGTGTATATGTGTGTGTGTGTCCTGAAAAAGGTAGACATCACACTGTTAACAGGATTGTTTCTGGGTGGTACAGTTACTGTTGTTATTAATCTTCTTTCTTACACTCACTCACATTTTCTTTAATAAGTAATACAAGAAATAATGGGAAACACTGGAGAATCATTTTTAAAATTCCAAGGGAACATTTTGTAAGCTTAGAATTCTATACCAGTCCAATTAATTATCAATAGCACACTAGAATGCAGACGTGCCAGACATGAACCCACTAAAAAATTTATCTTCAATTTGTCCTTTTAGGAACTCAGTGAAAATGATTTATTACAAAACAAGGGTATAAGCCAATGAAACAGAAGACACAGGATGTAGGAAACAAAAAAACCCAAACTGAAAAAGTCTTTGAAAAAATAACTATTAATAGAAAAGTGGACATGAAAATAGTCATGGAAAGAAATCACCTTAGAAAGAAGGAAAGCCTCAAAGGGAAAGCCTTTGTTTTGCTTTTTCCTTTGGAAGAAATAATTAAGAAGAAATTAGCTCTGTGTCCCTAGATGTCATTTTCAATGGCTAGAGTTAGTCATGTGTTCAGTCATGCAGCATCTATTATGTGCCACTGCTATGCTAAGTGCTGCTCAGAACAGAGAACTTAAAAAAAAATCATCTGTTTTTATGTAGCATAAGAAGATAATGGCTATTATCTCCTTTAACTGCCCCCACAGCCCATTTTACAAATGAAATCTTTTCTCCAGGTAATAAGGATATCAAATTCAAAATGTTTGCTCAAGGTTGCCAATCAACAAGTGCCAGTGGCTGACACTGAAACATGGATTTAAAGCCTGTATTGTCTTTCCTCTGTTCAAAGCTTTTTGTTTCTTCTTTGGGTGGGGGTGGGAGAAAAGTCTTTGCTAGGAAATCTGCTTTCTTAGAATTGTATACTTAGCAAAAAGAGTGAGGAAAAGAATTCTGAAATCTCTCCTGGCTGGCCATTTTGCAGATGACATGTCTGGATAAATCTGCACCTGACTGTCTATGACAACCTGCTCTGGTACAGATGGGACGCCCAGCAGATGCTGCTGCAGCCCACAGCCTGAATTACTGCCGCACTTCCCAAAGTGTCTGCTCAGCACAACCACAAGTGGGAAATAAACTTGTAAACCATTGTCAGTGATGTAGCTCAAAGACTTTATATACTGAAATATCTTTAAAGATGTTTTTCATTACAGTCTGCCCTTTTTCAATGGGCAGAATTCATTTTCTCCTTAAGTGTGCTCAGTGAGGGCAAGAGAGAGGGTGAAAGGATGATGAAGGCTGATTTCCTGGTGTCCTGTGTGAAATATTCAATACATTCTCTTCTTCAAAGTAAGGATGACTCTCTTTTTTCCTTTCTTCACCCCACATGACTCACCTCACCACACCACACAAAACACCTTCTCCAACAGTCTGTCACTCTCAGGCAAGCCACTGCAAGGTACCAAAACTCTGTATCCAACTAGGAAAGATTTGCTGGGTATGGACAGGTGTGTGGCCTCACTGATGTTAAGTATGATACAAGCTCCCAGCCAACCTCAGGTTTGGTTAGCACAGAAGTTTCAGGTTTCAACTCTGCAAACCAGGAACTGCCTGGGTCCTAACCTCCAGCTCCATCTCCACCAAGCTCTGTGACTCTAAAACAAGCGATGTAATTTCTCTGTGCCTTGACTTTCTCTAAAGTAGGAATGATAATAATAGCCCTTTCTTTGTAGGATTTTCAGTTCAGTCCAGTTGCGTCTGACTCTTTGTGATCCCATGGACTGCATCACACCAGGCTTCCTTGTCCATCACCAACTCCCAGAGCTTCCTCAAACTCGTGTCCATTGAGTTGGTGATGCCATCCAACCATCTCATCCTCTGTCATCCCCTTCTCCTCCTGCCTGCAGCCATTCCCAGCATCAGGGTCTTTTCATCTCTTCACATCAGGTGGCCAAAGTACTGGAGTTTCAGCTTCAGCATCAGTCCTTCCAATGAATATTCAGGACTGATTTCCTTTGGGATGGACTGGTTGGATCTCCTTGCAGTCCAAGGGACTCTCAAGAGGATTCTCCAACACCATAGTTCAAAAGCATCAATTCTTCAGCACTCAGCTTTCTTTATAGTCCAACTCTCACATCCATACATGACTACTGGAAAAACCACAGCTTTGACTATATGGACCTTTGTTGGCAAAGTAATGTCTCTGCTTTTTAATATGCTGTCTAGGTTGGTCATAAGTTTTCTTCCAAGGAGCAAGCGTCTTTTAATTTCATGGCTGCAGTCACCATCTGCAGTGATTTTGGAGTCCCCCAAAAATAAAGTCTGTCACTGTTTCCATTGTTTCCTCATCTATTTGCCATGAAGTGATGTGACTGAGAGGGTAACATGCAGGAAGGCCAGGGGGTCTCCAAAGGGATGAAATAGGCTTCTAGACATTTTTATCTCTTAAGTGGCAGGAGGAAACAAGTATTAGATCCCCCCCGCCCTTCTCTATACAAATTTAAAAGGAGGTTTCTCTTAAAATTCTGTGTTGCCATGATGACACCTGGCTCCACCTGAACTTAACTTTTCTCAAATCTTGAGCTAACCAGTGCATTTTTCTTATTGAAATGTTTGTCTTAAGCTATGTTAATGAACTATGTATTTATCCTAGGCTCTGTCTTTCTTCAAATCAGTTCCACCTAAGACTCAGAACCCACTTGACAAACCTGTATGTTATACTCACACATTGTTCTCCTAATCTATGTTAATGAAACCATATATTTACTTGAAAACCGGCCTTTCTTCAAGATTCATGTCAATAATTTCATGGCCCGGGATTACTCACCTGGTACCAATGTTCTCTCAAAATGCGTGTTGTGGGTGAGGGGCCTGATGCTAGTCTCTGAGTTTTGAAACATTTCCTTTCTCTAATTAGCAGACTGTTAGTAGCTATATAACATCTGGCTAAAGATTAGCAGGGGGGGCACCCTTTATGCCCCCTTCTGATGTCTATGTCAGAAGTTTTCTCTATGTCTTTTATACTTTAATAAAACTTTATTACACGAAAGCTCTGAGTGATCAAGCCTTGTCACTGGCCCTGGATTGAATTCTTCTCCTCCGGAGGAAAAGAATCCCAGCATATTTCGTGGTTGAGCAACAGCCTTTCAGGACCAGATGCCATGAAATTAGTTTTCTGAATGTTGAGTTTTAATCCAACTTTTTCACTCTCCTCTTTCACTTTCAACAGGTTTCCCAGGTGGCGCAGTGGTAAAAAATCCACCTGCCAATGCAGAGCTGCCGGAGACTAGGGTTCAATCCCTGGGTTGGGAAGATACCCTGGAGGAGGGCATGGCAACCCATTCTAGTATTCTCACCTGGATAAACCCATGAACAGAGGAGCTTGGCGCACCTACAGTCCACGGAGTTGCAAAGAGACACAACTGAGCCACTGAGGACATGCGCACAGATGAAAAGTGAGGTTGTATATGTAAAGCACTATTGGCAAAGCATGTGGGTGATGGGGGGGTGGGGGGCAGCAGTTAATCAACTTTCTTTCCTCCTGCCTTCCTAGCCTCAAAATAATTTGCCCTAGGATTTCAACAGATTCCCAGAGTATGATCTGTCTTCATGTAATTGACTCTGGATTTGAGAAGCAATCAGTTTTCATTCTCAACTCTTCTCCCTGATCAGACACCATGTCCTCTTTAGAAACACACTCAGCTCTGAGGCCTCGGGTCTGCCGTCCCCTGACCCTGCTGGCACTAAACCCACAGACTCCAAACACTTCTGTCCTGTCCAAGAATGAGCGCCTTTTTCTTTCTACAGTTGTTCCTCCCTTGCTACCTCACAAAACTGCTAACTTGGAAATCTGTGGCAGGATTCTGGCAAAAATTTATTTGGTAACTTTCTCAAACTTATACATTATTAAGAGGTTTGAAATGGCCAAACGAGGTTTCCAAAAGGAAAATACTTCCTCCTCAAACCCAGAAAAATGCATCTAGTGTTCTGTGTCAGCTATCTGGGCTACTGTATCTTCAGCTTGAACAAAAAAGACAATTCCCTGATTTACAAACCTCCTCCGTGGGCCTCCAGGGCAGTCTGAGTCCCTGGGTTTGCTAATCGGGGATTAGGAGGTAAACCTGTGTCCAGACTGCTTTTAACCTTCAAGGACTCTGAAAACCAAAACCAACAATGCCTGTGAAGGAAAAGAAAACCCACCTTTTCTTTAAAGATTGGGGCTCTCCCAGAATCCAGCCTAGGCCTGTCTCTATCTTCCTCCGTTTCTCTTTCCTCTTCTCTTCTACTTCACACACATTCACGTCTTAATAACCAACACTAAACACGCAGACCTGTGGAAGAAAGGTAGCCCCCACCCTCCCCTTCCTCTCCAAGGAAGAGGAACGCTCACCTCAAGACTGGCGCCCTGCCGTGAGGAGGCAGAATGATGGCGTCTTGAAAGACCAGCTCCCTGGGAGACTCATGGTTTCTTTCTTTCTCTTGGCTTAACTATTAAAGACCAATTGGCAGTCACTCACGAGGGGAGGCTTGGAGCTTTGGCTCCTCGCTCTGCCTCTCCTCTCCGTGCCGCTGACCTGCTCCGCTGCTCCAAGGCCCGCCGCTTCCAAGTAGACCAGGCCTCGCCCGGCTGCTGTTGTTGACTTCCGCCTTCCGGGACTTCCTCCTTTCTCTTCACTTTGATTGGGCCCAGGTGTAGATACTTAGTGGAAACCCACTCTAGTACACTTCCTTGGAAAACCCCATGGACAGACGAGCCTGGTAGGCTACAGTCCACGGGGTCGAAAAGAGTCAGACACGACTGAGCGACTTCACTGTCACTTTCTCTCTGAGCTTCTCTCCTTTTCTCTTTCTGTCCTAGGGCACCTGCGCTAAGGCAGGTACTATAGTTGGGTCCTTGTTTGGTTAAGCCAAAGGACTTGGGGACAAACACCACTTAAATTTTTTTCTTTAAAGTTTGATTTTTCAAATGTCCTTTTTAGTGCTCCTTCTTTCCCCCTCTGGATCTGATGGATGTTTTCTAGTTGTATTTTGCATGAAACAAATGGAAAATTATTAGCTTAAAAGAATAAGGTTGCAGTGGAAACTTCTGAGATTTTTACTTCTAGCACCCATTCAGTTTTTTCCAGGAAAGAGTTATCTAGTTTATCTCTGGGAAGCTACCCTCTTTTTATATTCTTGGGGTCCTGTTTGCTGGAGCAAATGGCTCAGTCCTAGGTGGTGAGAGTATTGCCCAGCCCTGGCCTCAGTGTTTCAGGGAGCACAAACCAATGAGACTTTTTTCTGAGACTGTTAGAAAATGGTTCTTTTCCACTGGACTTGAGATGGGAAGATGTGATGTTAGAACTTCTGACAGCCACCATCAATCATAAGGAAACAGACTGCCTGAGAATGCAGCCGGTACACAGGGCTATGTTAAGATATGGATGGAAAGGTACCTTGAGATGGAGCTACAGGACAGAGTATCCCTGAAGACAGCTCCACCTTTGAGCTTTTCATTTACAACCCAATAAATTCTTTCTTCTTAGGCCAGTTTGGATGAGATCACCCATCACTTAGAACTTCCCTGGTGGCTCAGGTGAGAATCTACCTGCAATGTGGGAGACCTGGGTTCACTCCCTGGGTTGGGAAGATCTCCTGCAGAAAGAAATGTCAATCCACTCCAGTATTCTTGCCTGGAGAATTCCATGGACAGAGGAGTCTGGCAGGCTACAGTCCATGGGGTTGAAAAGAGTTGGACAGGATTGAGTGACTAATATCCTTTCACTTTCTTTCACCCATCACTTAACAAGGGAAACTGCCAATTAAATAAGAGGGGTTCAATTCTAGGGTCTCTTATTCAGTTTCCCAGTCTTCATCATATAGTTTTGGGGTCCATACCCACTTTAATCACAACAGGGGGTCTGTGATTTTCTTTGGCCACTGTTTCTTGGGTTTTCATCTTCCCCAGGTACTGTGAATGAAGCAGGGTCTGAGTATTCCTGGACTGCATGGTGACAGTATCTTCTGGATACAACCAAAACACCATTCCAAGTTGATAATTCTTAGATTCACTTTTTCAGACCGGTCTTTCAGCTCTAACATTAAAATCTGTGATCCATTTTGAACTAATTCTTGTGTGTGGTGTGAGATATCAAGTAAAATCACTTTGCTGCTGAGAATATCTTAGTGTTGCAGATCATTTTTTTTTTTTTTAAAGGATTTTTCTTTCCCTATTCAACTGTCTTAGTGAAACCATTTACCACAGATTGGGACCTGAACCCATGTGCTGGGACTCAAATACAGCCAAAACCCAGTTTGGGACTTGAACTCACATGGCTGGGACTCAAACTCAGCCAAAATCTTGCTTGGGACTCAAACCCCCAGTAGCTGGGACTCAAATCCAGCCAAAACCCATGGTACCTGGTTTTAAGACCCAATGAAGCTCGGGTTCTTGATGTCTCATCACAGAAAGAGTTCAGTGAGAGACAAAGTGATAGGTAAGAAGTAGATTCAAAGAGAAGGACACTCCAAGGAGTGTGGGCCATCACAGAAGATGACTGCAGCTGCGAAAGGTGGCATGGTTAGTTTTCATAGGCGGGGTAATTTCATATGCTAATGAGTGGGAGGATTATTCCAACTATTTTGGGGAAGGGATGGAGATTTCCAGGGTTTGGGCCACTGCCCACCCCTTGGTGTTTTGACAGTGCCTTGGAACTGTCATGGCACCTTTGGGTGTGCCATTTCACTTGCTGATTGAGGATCAAGGTCTAGTCTTGTGTGTCATCTTGGTCTCATTTGATTCTAATCCGTTTATGTTGTTTCCTTGGGCTATGTCATTCTTTCAAAAGTTGTGCCCTGCCCCTCTTCCTCCTGTTACATTAGCACCTTTGTTGAACATCACTGAATCATAAGTGTAAGGGTTTATTTCTGAACCCTCAATTCTATACCACTGATCTATAGTTCTATCCTCATTGTCAGTGACAAACTGACACTTGCCAAGGGCACTTGCCAGGCTTCTCAGATGGTGCTAGTGGTAAAGAACCCACCTGCCAATGCAGGAGACATAAGAGACATGGGTTCAATCCCTGGGTTGGGAAGATCCCCTGGAGGAGGGCATGGCAACCCACTCCAGCATTCTTGCCTGAAGAATATCATGGACAGAGGAGCCTGGTGGGCTACAATCCATAGGACCGGCTGCGACGAGTTGGACATACTGAAGTGAGAGACTTTGTTTCTGGGGGCTCCAAAATCACTGCAGATGGTGACTGCAGCCATGAAATTGTAAGATGCTTGCTCCTTGAAGAAAAGCTATGACCAACCTAGATGGCTTATTAAAAAGCAGAGGCATTACTTTGCCAACAAAGGTCCATATAGTCAAAGCTAAGGTTTTTCCAGTAGTCATGTATGGATGTAAGAGTTGGACTATAAAGAAAGCTGAGTGCCAAAGAAATGATGCTTTGAACTGTGGTGTTGGAGAAGACTCTTGAGAGTCCCTTGGACTGCAAGGAAATCAAACCAGTCAATCCTAAAGGAAATCAGTCCTGAATATTTGTAGGAAGGACTGATGCTGAAGCTGAAACTCCAATACTTTGGCCACCTGATGCGAAGAACTGACTCACTGGAAAAGACCCTGATGCTCAGAAAGACTGAGGGCAGGAGAAGCGGGTGTCAGAGGATGAGATGGTTGGATGGCATCACCGACTGGATGGACATGAATTTGAGTTATCTCCGGGAGTTGGTGATGGACAGGGAAGCCTGGCATGCTGCAATCCATGGGGTCGAAAAGAGTCAGACACGACTGAGCAACTGAACTGAAGTGACTTAGCAGCAGCAGCAAGGGCATTTGCCATCTGCCTCTGTAGGGGTTGAATCCTGTGAGGCTGCAGTTGTTGACCTTTGACACACCCTGTAGGGAGTCCAGGGTGGAGAATGAGGCACTTCGTGCTCCAGTAAAACTGGTGGAATGAGTCTTTAGATAGTTAGATATTTTCAGGAACTGATTTCATGATCCCAATCCTTGCATTTTCCACTTCTGGAAAAACACTAAATTCCTTTGTGGTGACATCAGTTTCTAGTGACTAGCAGAAAAGAAAACCTTTCGTAAGATAATAGCTTGACTGCATGAATTCCCCCTTCATCAAAATCACATATTAACCTTTCCCCCTTACCTCTTTGGAACAGTTTCTCTGGGCTATCTGAGATGTTGTCTCCTGGGCAGTAGTCCTCATTTTGCCCGAAATAAAACTTATCTTGCAACTCTCACGTTGTGAATCTTTTTTAAATTGACATTACACAAGTACTCCACCATATTGATTTACTTTGTATTAAGTTTTGGAATTGGGTGATGTAAACCTCATTGGAAGGATTGATGTTGAAGCTGAAACTCCAATACTTTGGCCACCTGATACGAAAGGCTGACTCATTTGCAAAGACCCTGACTCTAGGAAAAGATTGAGGGCAGGAAGAGAAGGGGACAACAGAGGATGAGACGGCTGGATGACATCACCGACTCAATGGACATGAGTTTGGGTGAACTCTGGGAGCTAGTGACAGACAGGGAGGCCCAGTGTGCTGTGGTTCACGGGGTTGCATAGAGTTGGACATGATTGAGTGACTGAACTGAACTGACTGAAACCTTTCAGGTTTTTCATTTTTTTTTTTTCTCCTTCAAAATTGTCTTGGCTATTCTGGGTTCTTTGCATTTCTGTGTAAATCTTAGGGCCAGGCTGTCAACTGAAAAAAAATGCCTGCTGGGATTTTTGAATATTGAATCTTCTAATCCATGTACATGAAACATCTCTTTGTTTTTAAAGATCTTCTTGATTTATTTCAGTAATTCATTGTAGTTCTCAGTTTACAGATCTTACACTACTTTTGTTAAATTTATTCCAAAGTAGTCTTTTTGATGCTATCATAAATGAATGTTTTTCTTAATTCCAATTTTGAATTGTTCCAACTTTATATCTTTCAAAGTCATCAAGAGAAAAACAAAGACTTATACAGGCTGTTACTAGTTTCCATTTCTTTCTGTAGAACCGCCTCAACATCTGATGCCATTTTCTATCCTTGAGAAAGACTTTAGTATTCTTGGAAGAAAAGACTGCCAGCAAAGTATCTTGGTTTTCATTCATCTAGGAATGTTTTTATTTCATCTTTATTTCTGAAGGATAGTTTTGCTGAATATTGATATATTCATTGACTTTTTCTTTTCTTTTAAGAATTTTGAATGTCATTGCACTGCCTTTTGGTCTCCGCTGTTTCAGATAAGAAGTCAGCCATTCATAACACTGTTGTTCTGAGATCTCTCTATTAAAGTCCTGCATTGACTCCGGTCCCTCTGTTCTCACTAACTGGAACTACAACTTCAGGCTAGCAGAGCAACTAACTTTACTTGCAGAACTGCAGACTACCAATACTGCTACTTCTGAAATAGTCTGGTGAAACATGGATTTTCACCTTCTACTCCAAAGAAAGTGAGACCCCTCCAGCAACAGAGCTCTCACTTTTCATGACTAGCCTAACACTGCAAAATTACCACACTGATTGAGCCATTCCAGGAAAGAAAGCCACTAGTGCCCTCTGTTCTTGTATGTAGTTCTAGCAGGTTTTTGTGAAGCAACTTTCCTCAATTTGTTGTTTGCCTTTAGTCAATTGCCAGAGCCCTGAAATGGGTGTTTACAAGAACTTAGTTGAGTTTTATAGTTGTTTTTTGAGAAAAGGATTTGCCAACCTCTCCACTCTACCATAAACACTGGTTGTCTGATTTGAACTGCTATAATTTTATCTTATGAATATACTCATCTCTTTAATTTTCTTTGAATCAATAGGAAATAACTGTTGGCCAAAATCATTCCTTCATAACTGTATAAAGGCTTTAAAAATTTGGAAACTCCCTAACAATCTGCTTGTCATAACAACCACCATACTCAACAGCAAACTATCTGTTTAATTATCCTTAACCCTCACCAAACTGTAAGCTCCATTACAGTAGGGAGTATCTGTCTTTTGTTCATGAGCTATATGCCTAGCACAGTCTGATATATTAAGAGGTGCTTAGACTTAAAATATTTGTTAAAGAAACAAATAAATTTCCCCTACCCTGTTCCTACCTGTTCCTCATCTCTTGTAGATGAGGCTGTGTTGAGGTAATAGGGAAGAGCCGAGGCAATGTAAAAAGCATTTTAACTATAATTCTATGCTTAAATAATTAGTCATTGGGGGTCTTCTTTGTTTATAGGAAAACAAAATGCTTTGTTCTCAAAATAAGTAATCTCTAGTTCTTTAGATCTTTATTCCATGAGCCCTTAATTGGTATTTGAAAGCACTTAGCCCATAGTTGGGGCTTCCCTAGCAGCTCAGATGGTGAACTGTCTGCCTGCAATGCAGAAGACCTGGGTTCAATCCTTTGGTTGGGAGGATCCAGGCCCGGGCTTGATCCTTGGATGGGGAAGATCCCCTGGAGAAGGGAATGGCTACCCACTCCACTGTTCTTGCCTAGAAAATTTCATGGGCAGAGGAGCCTGGTGGGCTACAGTCCATGGGGTTGCAAAGAGTCAGACACAACTGAGCGACTAGCACTTCTTTTCACAGCCTGTAGTTATAGTTTTAGGAAGACTGTAATAGAATGTAAAAACTAGGATGGGGAATTTTGATTTGCCTCTGTCAATAGCTGCCTGACAAATAACTGATTGAATAAGTGACTCAATGTCATTCTCTCGGGGCCTCCATTTTCTCATTTAAAAATGGTTTGCAAACATGACCAAACAAAAGAATCACTCATCAATATTGTTCCACTGTTACACTCCTGAGTTCAGAGGTGATAACCTATACTATTAAAAGCTACAGTGGTAAGATTTTTGTAGTCAGCTAGACTGGTAAATGGATGGCCTTTGAGAATTGCTGAACTAGATGCTCTCAAAGGCCTCTTTCAGTCCTGGACTTATTTGCTTCCACTCCTCTCAACAAAAGTGAAACTCTCTTTGGGTTATACACCCGGGTCACCCCAAACCTCTGAGTGAAAAGAAACGTCTTTGAAGATGTAGTTTATTCAGGCCAAAGCAAAGACAGTCTTTGACTTGTTTCTGTGTAATCACTCAAAATGTGCGTGCATACCAAACAGGAATTGGGGAAAGGAAACTTACACCTCCTTTGGCTGACGGACAATTGATACAGGAGGAGAACTGCTAATTATCTAATAATGGAGGCTGGTAGGGTATTTTGCTCATTTCATTCTTTCTGAACCAGCAAGTGAGCATCTGCTGCTGTCTCTTGCATTTCACAACTTTTAGAAAAGCAGCCCTTCCCAGCATGAGCTTATTTCAAAATAAATTGAATAAGGCTTCACATGTAAAAAGGGTGTTCTGGGTACTGTGAATAGGACTCTTCTCAACCAACTCCACAATCTGTTTTCCTGGGAATAGAATAAAGTAAACTTTGAGGAAAGGGTGGCAAATAGCTGCCTAGACCATGAAAATGTTCCTGCTCAAACACAGGCATTTTATCTCTTTTGGGCTGTGAGAAATAAAGGCCCACCTACGTCCCTAAGAGGGAAGTTGAGAACCCTGTGATGATCTGAAGAGGCTGGTGGCTCTGTTTCTAGAAGAGTGCTTCCGCTAGACGCCAAAACCCAGTATTCCCCCTTTCATAGGGGAAGCTTAAGTACATGATAGAATGACAGCTTCCAAAACACCAGAGATGTGCTCTGATCTGCAAGGGAACCGCAGTCTGTGTCCTTCCTCACAGATCCCAGTGAACTTACTGCTTGCTCTGATAGGTAACAATGCTAGGTAGCAATTCTATTTAGAAATTGAAAAAAATAATTTTCACATATCAATTTATAATACTAAGTCTGTGATTCTCACTCTTCTTAGAATGATGTCACTTTGTTTGACAGAAACGTCTGACAGTAGTAGACACTTTGACTAAATTATAAGATGTTCCTCAGCAGAAATACAATGTATCCACTAAAAATAGAGCAGAACAACATAAATGTTTGTAACTTTACATAACAAAGATAAGATTCCAGATAGCATGGCAAATATTACTAACATGTAAAAATAAACACAGGAGAACTATATTTGAAGGAAACATATAGAATAACAATAATTGCATTAGAATGGTGTGATTAATAGCTCATTTTTTTTCAAACTTTCTATCAGATAATTTTTAAAAACTAAAATATCACTGTGATTAATGAAGAATAAACGCTATTGAATGAAGATCATCCATTGATCTGAGCAGCAACCTACACTTCCCTGTTTTCCTCTTTCCCAAATAATCCTTTAGTCATAGTGACAAAGGAAGGGGCATGAGTTCATACAGGGAAAAAGAGTCAGGGTTGGTAGTGTGCATTGACTGCAGGTTTAGAATGAGCTTAGGTGATTTAGGGATGCTGGACCATGGTCTAGCATCCCTAAGCCTAGACTATGGTACTGAGTATAAGAGCATCTGTTACAAAGAATATTGACAAACTGTATTGACGAGGAGGAACTCTGATAAATGAATGCTGAATGTGTTACTCCACTCGCTCCCTCCATCTTACACTTAAGTGGTCATCTATACCTGTTCTATTTGAATCCAAACATGCTCTTCACTCTAATCCAATCTCCACTGCCTTCAATATTCCACTGCCACTAACTATTCTGCTTTAAAACCTTTCAGTTATTCCCTATATTCCACAGAAGCCATCTTCCAACATGTTTCAGCTATACCTAGCACAATAATTTTTGACATATGCTAAATAACAATAAATATTTGTTGAATGAAAAAGCATTCCTTTATCAGTAACTATGTGAATGACAGAATGAATCTATGAACTGCCAATAATCATTTTCCAGAATAGTAGAATAAGGACCTCTGAAAATCTGCTCCTCCCTGAAAAGAATGCAACTACGGGGTGGGGGGGGGGGGGGCGGGAAACCAACTTTCACTGTCAAATTTTATCAGAGCTCCATAAATTAATTAAAGTCTTGCAACAATTTGAGGAGTGTTTATTTAAGAAATACGGCTGGACCTTTACCAGAACAGTAAGTTCTGTGGGTTTTTAATTTGCAAGTTCTGTGGGTTTTTAATTTTAATCTTATCCACCTCCCCCTAGCTTTGCAATAGTCTTGACAATGACTATGGTAACTGCAAACCAGAATCCCAGAAGTTGCTAGAAGAAGTGTGATGGGTTCGGAACTCCTCAAATACCCTGTTAACTAGAGAGCTGTCCCTATGTGATCTCCCTAGATAGCTCTAGGTTGTATCTGCCTTCTAAGGCAGAGAAAGAGTATCTATCTCTTTCTCCACTGAAAATGGTAGAGGTATTTCACTTATAAATTAATCCAGGCTGTGGAAATCCAAGGGTCTAATCTTTGGGGTCCAGGCCATAGCAATCCTACAAAACTTAATGCAAAAGAAAGTAGCATTTCCGGTGTGGGTATCAGAACCAACTGAGAATAATTTTAAAGCAAAAGTAAGCAAAGCAAAACAAACAAACAAGCAAAAATCAAGCTGATACACAAGAGAATGTGAATTGACAAACACATTACCTTAGAAAAAATCACGACTGACAACTGTCTCTGGGGAGCCTCCCGCTCTCTCTTTTTTTCTTTACTGTCAGCTGCAAGAGAATTTGCTGGAAAATGGACTGAAATCCATAACACGTACTTTTCACAGTAGCAAAAGCAGACACATTGGTCAACATAAAATGAAAACTGGTGTGACCCTTCCCTCACCTTCCTCCTCACCTGAGTGGCTGCTTTCTCTTCTCTTCCCTTTCTTCCTGCTCTTTGCTCCTCATTTCCTTTTAAAGCTTTCATTGCCCCTGTTTCTGACTCTTCTCCTTTGTCACCTTGGAGTCATTATCTCCTCCCTCCATTTGACTTGGAAATAAAAAAGCACACGCAAAGCCTTTGCCAAGTTTGCTGTGTGTTCCTCTTGAAAAACATTTATTTGATTTGTTGCTTCCAGATGCAAAGTAGATGTGTAGCCCACCCTCCGAGCCAGCCCAGGATATAGCAGTTAAAAATATTGCCGGGTGAGAGTTTCTGCCTGAAAAATCTAGTTCTCTTTATTTTTTTGCCACTTAATATTAAGTAATTCTGATGGATGTTCTGAACCTATTTCTTTGACTCTGTCCCAGATTCCAAGACTGATTCCCCAGGTATCTCCATACTCTTTGAGCTGCGTGTCTGGACTCTGGAATGTGTTTTTTTTTTTTTTCCTATGCTGACTTTTAAGCACTTTTAGCACTGACTACCCTTTTGGTCTTGGATATAATGCTACTTCTAACATTTAAAACCAGCATTTTCCCCTCCTTTGTTTCCAAAATTGCAAATGGAATCAAGAAGACTATAATATAATGGAAAAAAGCATTTGGACTCCAGTCAAAAGACATAGAGTTTGAATACTATATTTCTGGTTATCAATTTTTGACACTGGACAAGTCACTTACTTTGACTCTTGGATTTCTCATCTCCAAAGTGGTACCCATAATAAAGACTGGATTCCTTATTTAGGAGGGACCACCTACTTTCTGATTTCATGCCAAAAAACTTCCTTTTCCCCACACTACACATTGTTCCTCCTCAAGAGTTCAGATTACTAAACTGAATAGCCATAGTCCAAGGTTAGGCTACATTTATGCCTGTTCGGGGTCACTGGTGGCGAATGTTTCTCTCTCTGATGCTTTCCTTCTGCTCCTGTTGTCTCCATATTTCAGTAACAGGAGACCTGTAGCCTGGCTGGTCCAAGGACAGTCCATGGAACATGGACTGACATGGAAGAAGACAGTCCATGCATGTTCCAAGAACATGCGGCATCAGCACTGAGAGCTTACAAGAAAACAAGAAACGTGGGTCATACCCTGAGCTATTAACCTGCACTTTAGCAAGACTCGCAGGTAATCAGCAGGCACGTTACAGTCTGAGAAGCACTGCGGTAGAACATGCACGTCCTCCATGCTGGTCTTGCTCCAGCCTGCTGCTTCCTTCCCGCAGCAATGCTGCCTTTAGTTTGAATGGCCTCCCCGATAGAGGGGCATAGTGTTATCAATAGTGTGCTTTGCAAGTTAACTCAGACATTTCTGTCGATAAAGCTTGAAGAGAAGCTTATAGTGGTGAAGTTACCTTTTCCTAAAGGAAATGTGAACTAACATACGTTGAAGAAAACCATAGAAAGGAATCACAGGCAGGTACAGTAGCAGAGTTCATGAGTGTGGTTGGAGACAAATCCCAGAGGGCAGAGAGGGCTTGCCTTTTTAATGAGCTTGAGAGTGATGGATGCCTCTCCAGAGGATCCTCTACTTCTAAAAGGGAAAAAAGGATAATTGAACTTATAGATCGTCCTTTCCACTTCACAGAAATGTGTGTGAGCTCTGAAGGAGAGAAGCTCTATTAAAGTTCCCAGTGAGTTGGGCTAGATCAGAGTGAGTGGGGCTATAGATTTTTGACTCGCACCTTATTAATATTCACTAGATTTGGGTATTATCGAATCAATGGTGGTTTATTTCAAAATTCCTGAATCTTTTACCTGTACGTTCATGTTGTTTAACTATTATCTTAAGATCTTTTTTCCTTTTTCTCTTCTCTTTCTCTATAGATTTCTCCTTGTCTTTATACTAAGTTGTCATAATGGGTTACTCAAAGAACCTTTTTCTAAAGCAAAAAAGTAAGCAAAGCAAAACAAAAGAACAAGAAAATCAAGTAGACACACAACAGAATGTGAACTGACAAGCTTGTTACTTTAGAAAAAAGCATGATTGACAACAAACATTAAACATATATATGGTGGCTACTGAATTAAATGCAAATCTCATGTAAAACAGAAATTTGCAAATAGATCGGTGATAGACACAGGGTAGAGAAGGCTACTGATTACAAAGAGCTGTGAGAGAACTTAGTGGGTAAGTAATGGAACTGTCCTGTATCTTGATTATGATAGTCGTTACTGGAATATATGCAGTTATAACTCATATATGCATATATAAGTATAAGCATATATAAATCAAAATTTATAGAACTGTATACTTTAAAAAGTCAAGTATGTAAATTATATACTTCCCCCACAATAAGAATGTGGGGGAAGTTCCAATCTGAAAATAAATTTAAAAATTAAAATAATGACATCGTGTGGCATAGGACATGGGTGGGCATGGTCGTATATGTTCTTACCTGTGAGAGGCAGCTATATTAAGAACATGGTCCTGAGAGCCAGAGGACCTGAGTTCACCCTGGAAATTATAAAAGTCTGTTGTCTCAGCTTCCTAACCTGTCAGCTGAGCCAGCATCTACCTCATGGGGGTTATTGTTAGGAATAAACAATAACAAAGATAATGACAAAACAGGAATGGGAACTGAAAATTTAAAGCTTTGCAATAGGAGAACGTCTCTAATGTTTTCTTTTTCCTCACCTCATGCTTGGTGGGGTCATCCTTGTCTCTGCTGAAAAATAGTCTTCATCACAAAACCCCCACACGTAAGTCTGCCCAGCCTGCCATATCCGGCAGCCACTGCTGAGGAAATGCTCTGGAATAAACCTCAGAGAGAGAATAAATCACCTCTCATGCCATGCTCCCTCCAGGTGAGGACTGAGGTCATTGCAAAAGGCATAACAAATAGTCAACATAATGTACCAAACTAATAGATTCTATAAGGAAAACTAAATGGAAAATTTTTCTTGAGCGCTAGGCACCTCTGGCTGAAGAGACAGTGGAGCCTGTGTTATTATAGATGCAGTTGAATCAATAATGCTTTTTCATTCATTTCTTTTTCATTTCACAAAAAAGCCTCTTTTAACCAAAGAGGTAAGGAGATATTATCGAGGGCAATTTTTCATGCTCACCGTGGATTATACTCTGAGATACCTCACTTTTCTAAATAGCCTCATTTCTGTTTTTTCCTTTCTTTCAAAGATGTATTCAATTCTCTTCCAGCAGCATGAATTCATCTGGAAAGCTATGACAATCAATTAAGTAAATGAGAAAATAGAATGCTTGTAATTATGATAATCGAGCTATATGAAACCCATCCTCTTAGGTCTACTACCCACACATCTTTAAGCAATATATTAATTAAGCTTTGATAATTGTTACAATTAGAATCAAGCTCTTATCAGTTTTAAAAATCACTTTGAGAAAAATGAAATATTTTAAAAAATACATGCAGCTGTCGGTTTTTAATGCAATTCATTATTACGATTCCATTGTCATTTCCCTGGCTGCATGGAGACAGTCCCAGGATGCTTTACTGATGAGACTTTTCATTGACAAGTGGAGGAATTTCATATGTTGCACCTTTTTCAGATGTTTTTCTCTTTCTCTAAGTCAGAGGTTGGCAAACTTTTCCTGTAAAGAGCCAGATAATAAATATTTTAAGCTTTGTAGACCACGAGGCAAAATTGAAGATACAGGAAAGTACTTATATAACAAGCAACAATTTTTTTCAGTTTGTGTATTGATGGTTTGAAAACATAATAAAATAACGATCAAGTATATTTTAAATATTTTTTGCAATACCCATCTACTAACGAGAAAAATGGAAATCTTCCTGTTGAGATATTTTGCTTAGTTGGGGTTCAATGTTAGTTTCTCCTATTGATGAGTCATTGCAAATGATCACTGTGAATCCATTCTTAGCCAGCTGTGGTTCAGAGTGTAGCTTGCCAATCTCTACTCCTGATCAATGTTCTCAACTTTAGGGTGCAAGAGAATCACCTAAAGGGCTTATTAAAATGTAATGCTGAGACACACCCCCACTTTTCTGGAGGAGCTCAAGAATTGGCATCTCTAACAAATTCTCATTTGTCACTGATGCTCCCAGTCTGAGACCATACTTTCAGAGCACTGCTCTTGATGTTGGTCCTTGTAAAAAGTCACATTGATTCCACATGTATTTGTTAATATATGGTATTTGTTTTTCTGACTTCACTCTGTGTGACAGATTCTAGGTCTATCTACATCACTACACATGATCCAATTTCATTCCTTTTTATGGCTGAGTAATATTTCACTGTATATATGTACCGCTATTTGCAGGGCAGGAATAGAGACACAAATGTAGAGAATGGACATGGGGACACAGAGTGGGAAGAGGTGGGGGGATGAATTGAGAAAGTAGCACTGACACGTATGTATACGTGTGTATATATATTACCATGTGTGAAGTAGCTAGCGAGTGAGAAGCTGCCGTGAAGCACAGGAAGCTCAGCTTGGTGCTCTGTGATGACCTGCAGAGGTGGGAGGGAGGTTCAAGAGGAAAGACATGTATGTACACATACAGCTGAGTTACTTTGTTGTATAGCAGAAACTAACACAGCACTGGGAAGCAATTATACTCCAATTATAAAATTTTTTAAAAGTCATATTGAATACAAGTCTTATTTCATGTTTTTATGTTCTACTCACATCTCAACTCACCTGGTAGACTTTACCTTTTGAACTTTGGGGTGCAGGTTAGTAGATCCAAAGTTTAATGTCAATTAAAAAGTGAAGACCTATTTGGCTAGATCAGATTGATAATAAAAAGGAAATTTTACCTCTTAAAGAGCTATTAGTCTCTGGCTTGCAATGTCAGGTATCAGCAATCAGCATCTACTTGTTAGCTGTAAAGAATGCCTGACTAGTATTTTTCCAGTCTCATCAAACTTTTAAAAGAGTATGCAATATTCCAAAGGATACATGTGTGTGAAATGTAAGGATGACACTTAAGCCTTGGATTTGACATGTCCTGATTCACTGCACATTATCAACATAATGCTCTTTGGATTCAAATTTGTTGGCATGTTCAACCATTACAATTTAACACAGAGACTTATGTGATGCTGCCAAGGGGCAAGGAGGATAGTAGTTTCCTAAATCCTGCAGTAGTCCATAGTCTACTAAACCAAGCCATCTCTCAGTTGACTATCAAGTTGCTATGGGCTCTTGTGCACAAGCTCCAAGTGATTTGAACTGTCACTGATTTTGAGGTTGTGAGGAAGGTTAACAAGACAACAGGACATCAGCTAATTCCAGTAATCACATCTCGCCAAAGAGATTCTTTCAGAAAAGAAGCCAAGTGGAAAGTATGTTCTGCTTCTGTTTATTTGTCCCAATGGTCTAAAAAAATCAGCTTTATGGAACCATAATCTTCCTCATGACAGATGGGCTTAGACATTAGCATCGTGCTTTCAATCAACAGTTTACATTTCATAAGGAAGGTGAAGAAACTGAATGTAAAGACATTTTCAGCATCTATTTTTCAGTTTTATAACACTGATACAAAAAATAGTATTCTGATTAGCAGCTTGATTGGCAACCCATGTAACCCTAAGTTGTACTACAAAACTGGAGAGTGCACTTTTACAGACAATTACATTTGGTGAAACAGTATGTACAATTTTGACAAATAAATACATAAATACAATCATTCATATATAACGACATACCTAAATATCAATTATCATCAACAAGCGTTTCTAGTAAATTACTTCTTTCATTCACAAGTTACTTTGTTGCTTATAAAAACTATCTTCACCTTTACAGAAGAAATGACATAATCAATTCCCCTCTAAACCCACAAATTAGGAAAGGTAGAAAATGAATCCCAGATGTTTTATGGAAATATTTCAGTCTTTTAATAGAAGAGATTTGATTGAAAAAACTCCTTCCTTAGCTTCTCTGTAAAGAGTTTCTTTTCCCCATGTCATGTCACACAAAGGGGTTTTGTTCTTCTGAATTTGCTTCAAATTGAAAATGATCTTCATTTTTTGATTTTGGTTTTTTAAAAATACAATAATATATATTAAAACTGACATTTGCTCCAATATAAGAAGACACAAAGCCACGCAAACTAGCCACCAAAGACAGATTTTTTTTCCCCCAAAATAAAATTTTAAATGAAAATTTAAGAGTATAGACATGAAGTATTGATATCTTTTGTTATCTGGTATATAATGAACAAAACAAGTAGGGGGACAGTCAGAAGGTTTTCCTAAAATTGTCTGAATTGACTTCTGGTAAAATGCTGTCTGAAACACTATTTTATGTCAAAGAAATAATAAGTTTAAAAATGGCTTAACAAATCACTGATTTGTTAACTAATCCTGATTTGGCCAGTGTCATAAAATTAGCAAAAGTAGAAAATTAGAGCTTTTTCCTGATCACTTGATTTAAACATTTTTGGAACATTTAAAAAACAAAGGGCAAACATGCTTTAGGCTATTGAAACTGGACAAATGACTTTGCCTCACCAAGTTCCATGCAGAAGGAAATGTACATAGCAAGCAGATTCTAGCAATACATACAGCTGGGAAGAAGAAAAAAAAATGCCTTTAAAAATATATACATATGCTTTTTGATGAATATTTACATGTTTGTCACATGGGTACTACTTAGCATAAAAAAGTTAGGAAATAGTTCTTTAAGACATGATTCTCGATTTTTGCTCCTTTTCAAGACTAGGGCTCTATTCATAATGTACTCACACACACTTATAAAGTGATCCACAGATGTATACATATGATGTTTATAATGTGCAGTTTCTTAACGCTGAAGATGGCTCAACTGAACATAAGGTAAATGCAAGACATTGGTATAAGACTGGGCCTTGGTTCAATTACACGATGGACAGGCCAACTAACTTCAAAGTTGTGAGACTTTTCCAGTGATTGGAACTCACAGCTGTCGAGAGTTGGGGGTTTAAGGGTGGCTTGCCTTGTGCTGATCCATCTTTCTCCAGGCTACCTAACATTATTTTCTAATCAAACTCAGTGGTCCTGCTGACTTGAGATGAAGATGTATTAAGGGACAGGAAGGTCTGTCTCCTATTAGGTTCTCTTGGGCTGGAGATGAGAGATTCAGTGTTTTCAAGAAATAAGCCATGATTTCCATTTGTACATTTCATCTGCATATTTGCTAGCAACTCCTAGAGGGGCTTGCAAAGGGCAGGTTAAAAAAAAATGTATACTCTTTCAGTTGTGGAGCTTTCTTTGAATGGAAGCAAACAGAAGCTTTTTAATGAAAGCTGGAAATGTGCAATGTGTGGGCTTGCTGAGTGTCTATTCTTCTGCCAGAGGTGGACTACCTCTGTCAGGCTTCAAAGATCTTGCTGAGAATTCAGACCAAATGTTTCCTGAGATCTAAGTGGATGTGATACATTTTGCAAAGCGTGTGCTTCACTGACTGTAATGTACCCCCAGCCAGAGACTCCTCCCTAAAGAAAGGCAGCTGCCTTTCCTGTCAGCACCCTGGGATATCAAGGCAATGCACTGAAGTAATAACTTATTCATTGAAACCAGAAGAAATGACAGAGAAATCGAAGTCTTCCCAAACACCTAACATATTCAATGAAAAGTCAGTCTTAGAAGAATCAGGTGCACTAATAGTTATATTTGATCTGTATTTTGGCAGATATTATATTATGATGATGTTACTACTAGTGATGACCATCATGGCAATTATGTAGTTATTTTAACATTTAGCATAATACATGATACACTGCTTTAGGTAGCACCTTTAAAACTAAGGATCCCAAAATATTTAGCAAATGCAATTTGCTCTCACAGCACCTGTGAGGTAGGTGTTTTTTCCAGCTGTTTTATAAATGAGCATATCGAAGCACAGCAAAGTGAGGATGCAGGCTTACATGATTCATATGATGGCAGCCACAGAACCTGAACTCAAGCTTCCCCACCCTTCCTTCCCATAATCCTCAATCACAGAGCTTCCAGAATACCCCTGAACAGCATTACTGTTAGAGATACTTGATGCATCGAATGTTAAAGAGACTGCATCTATCAACAGTAGACCTAAATCCTTCAGTAACATTGCTCCCTCCTCAAATATTTTTTCATGAGCTTTGCAAATGTACAGAAGGGGCATTTGACACCAGTGCTAAGCTCATGTTAATTATAATGCACATATAAATTTGTATTTTTTCCTCCATGTCATTTACCATCCTTCTGGCCTCCTACCGACTTATTTCTACACATGTGCCTGTCTGAGCCAGAAACGGAAAAAGGTATTTAGTGACATTGTATGGAGGGAAGCAGGTGAAATTACATTTGGCAAAGTCTCCTTGGAGGCACCAGGTAATGTTTGTTCTGAAAAAGCAAAAAAAAAAATCTCCTGTTTATTTTTTAAGTAGCATTTTATATACATTCCACCTGCTGACCAGGTTTAATACTTGGATGAGCAAGAAGAGTTGTCTTCCAAACAGAGAGAATAGTTGACTCTCAAGTATAAATTTCCATTTACTTAACTGCAGCCTCCCTGCCAGTACTAAGTTCATTTCTTGGTGGAACTGGAAATACTGTACACATTCCATGGCAATATATGTAAAAATTCAATGTAACATCACACGCAGTATGAATCATCACATCCAGCGAGTCTCCCTGACTGCACTGCTTCTGAACTGTTTTTGATAAAGTGTTATTTACTTATTTACTTTTGCAGAGAGAATATGAAGACATTACCATGAGTTCCAGTTTCCCAGAACCAGATTTTTTTTTTTTATATCTCAGACACAAGGTATGTAAATCCTAGCCTTTGTTAGGAAGTTGCTTTTTGAGATAAATGCAGTACCTTAAGACCTGAGAATGAAATCTGGCCTTGTAAACCCATGTATTATTTCTATGAGCAGAGCTTAACTGGCGATTCAAAAAAGGAACTAGGATTGGGAAGAAAAATACTTTTTATAAAACCCCTACACCAGTTCGTTTCCCTTGGTGACACCTGTAAAATACCTACACCCTAAGCCTCATCTCTTAAAAAAGAAAAGAAAGACATATTTACATTGGTAAAAATCCTAACATCTGAGATGTTTCTTGCTCGACATGTCATTCCAGATTCTGTGCATTTCCTCTGGAGAGATCTGATGCACGGTGATCACTCGGCGGTACCTACACAAACTGTAGGCCATTTTCCAGTGATTGAAGCCACTGTTCTGGAAAGGATGGATGCCCAGCTTTCGAAGACACAGTCCCACATACACATCCTCCAGGTGAAGCAGCCTGGTGTGGAGTGAGGTCTTGTAAATGAGCTCAGCCACATCCGCTGAAAAGATATAGCCGGTCCCCGAGCAGAAGGGTGGGTAGTTGCTGTCAGGGTACAAATCCCTGGGCATATACCACTTACTGCGGACATCTCGGATGGGCCCTCCATTGATGACATAGCCAGTAAAATACCTTCTTCGTGGCTTGGTGGAGGGTTTTAATAGTTTGTAAATAAGGTTGTCCATGTTGACAAAAATGTCACTGTCTGTTTTCATGACATATTTGGCTTTCGAACAAAAAGTGGCCACCCATCTCATCCCCATCAAGGTTTTGAGGGTAAGGTTATGGTAGGAATCTATGAAGTCCTCCACGATGATGTCGTGAAAGATTTGGCTCTCTTGCTCCACCATCTGGTTGAGAACAGGATCGGCGTTCTTGCCCAGGAGGAACAGGGTGGCTATCTTGATCCCTTTGAAGTTGTTCTCGTCCCCCCAGGTCTCTCGGATCGCCTGGCGGGCATCGAACTCTTTATGGGTGGTGCTGATGAGGATTACGAGGAAAGGAATGTTTTTCTCACATTTGTTGGGCTCATTTATCAGAAATTCAAAAGAATGGGGGTTTATAGGTCGAGTTCTTATGTTGCCAAAGGTGAAGTTTTTCCTTGCAACTGTCAGATGACTGAATGGCTTGGAGCCAGTGTAGGAGGAAGTCGGACGAGTCACACTCAAGTACCAGAGAGCGCTGGCCCAGCACACCACGGTCAAAACGTATAAACAGGAGACCTTCGAAGCCATCGTCTTGAGAGCACGTCTATTCCCAATACTGAAGAGGATGCCTTCTTGGCATTAGTTTCTTTTCGTTTGGCAAAGGTTGCATATTACTAGGAAATTTTAAAGTTTGACAGATCAGCTTGAGTGCAGGACTGTCCATGGGTCTCCGTGGCTGTCTGGCATCTCTATATTCAGTCTACTTTCCTCCAAACCTGAAGCAAGGGTCCATGCCTCATCAATCTTCCTCTTAACTCTGCAAAATCAATAAAGTACAGTTGTCATTCAGATTTATTTAGTCATTTCACATCCTCAGATAAACATAGTGAGACTGTAAGAATGACCCGTGCTGATCAAAATAAACATAGGCATGCATTTCCATCAGTACTGAAAGCTTCCTGACACAAGCGTTCTACCTTTCTTTCCTTGATGGAAGGTGTTTATGGATATTCATACCTCTGTGGTATTAGTAAATATACTATAGATTATAAACTAAAGATGAACGTGAAGGAAACTGAATATTCATAATTTTCATAAAAGATTCCCTCTTCACAAAGAAGAAGATTTCTTTGCAGTTAAATACTTTTTGATGATAAAGTCTTCTTCCAACCAGCAAAGTCTCACAAACAGTCTCATATTTTCTCAAGTCTAAGTTATTGTTTATTTGACTCTGATGAAGTAATAAATCTGATGAGGTTAATCTCAACATCTCCTTGCTTTCTCTAGCCCCATTCTTGAAAATGCATCAATTGCCACAGGAAAATCTCTGCTGATATTATCTCCTTTGCCTTTTAGAAGTCATTCCCAACTTTTCCTCACTTTCCCCTTACTTTGGGTCTCACAATTATTACTTCCTCATTCTCAGTTTTCCATGACACTTTATGAGGAGAATATCGTTACTCCTCATGCATGGAGACCATGGCCCTGATGCCTTCCAGACAGTCAGCAACATTCACTTTGGAGCTGATCTAAATGGTACCGCTTTTTGTGGTTTTCAGCATTTCACCCTTATGTCTCCTTGGTGAAATTATACTGTCTCCTTGGTAATTCTTTTTACTTAGTTACACTTGCCTATAAACACGGTGGGAGTATCGTAAGAGAGAACATGGAAACTGGGGGCCACAAATTCAGTGGAGATGTGGCAGAACTCTTTAACTGGTGTTCAAATTAAAACGTTGCCTTTCAGAAGCCTAATCCCTTCTAGACCTTCAGCTGCTATCAAATCAGTTATAAATGTGTGCCAGGTACAACATCCATTCATGTAAATAATCATCTCTTCCTTCTTGGTTAGAGCAAAATGTGTCTTGGAAGACACAGCAAATAATGGAAATCAGTTTCACCAAAGTCTGCTTCAAAGAAAACTATGCTCCTCTTTTTTTTTTCCGGTAAGCGGCCTGAGCTGACCCTTGAAAATGGTGCGCTATTCACTCGACCCAGAAACCCCCACAAAATCATGCAAATCAAGAGGTTCAAATCTTCGTGTTCACTTTAAGAACACTCATGAGACTGCCCAGGCCATAAAGGGTATGCATATCCGAAAAGCCACCAAGTATCTGAAGGATGTCACTTTAAAGAAGCAATGTGTGCCATTCCGTCGTTACAATGGTGGAGTTGGTAGGTGTGCACAGGCCAAACAGTGGGGCTGGACGCAGGGTTGGTGGCCCAAAAAGAGTGCTGAATTTTTACTACACATACTTAAAAATGCAGGGAGTAATGCTGAACTTAAGGGCTTAGATGTAGATTCTCTGGTCATTGAGCACATCCAAGTGAACAAAGCCCCCAAGATGCGGCGCAGGACTTACAGAGCTCACGGTCGGATCAACCCCTACATGAGCTCTCCCGGCCACATTGAGATGATCCTTACTGAAAAAGAACAGATTGTTCCTAAACCAGAAGAGGAGGTTGCACAGAAGAAAAAGATATCCCAGAAGAAACTGAAGAAACAAAAGCTTATGGCCTGGGAATAAATACCGCAGAAAATAAATGCAAATAAAAGTAAAAAAAAAAAAAGAAAAGAAAACTATGCTGTTAGATGTATATAGACTGTATTGAAAGAATTTAACTGGGATTATAGACTGAAAATCATTTTCCAAGCACAATAGTGATAATGAAATGAAAAGACCTGATGAGCAACAGTGGAGGTAATACACACCTTCTTGTCTAAGCCAAGTGCTGCTGTGAGTATATGATACATACGAAGCCAGCAATAACTCAGTGTAGTTATGGTTCTAACTAAATGACTATCAGAATGGCTTCAAGCAGCATGACTCCAGGCACAGTCAAGCCTCCATCCAACCCATATTAAGCATTCTGTAAACATAGGCTGCAGTATCCCTGGCCTTCTGGAGGGAATTTCTGCTCTAAGGTGATAAAAAAGGGTGAGAAGTACAACAAGTTTTGAAACTTTAAGCAGTGAGTCAAAGGAAGTGAGAGAAATCAGCAATAGAGAATTTAGTAAAGCACTTCTCACCTTGGGATATACAGACATTGCCTCCATTTGAATGCCACAGGGATGTGAGTGAGTCTCAAGACGGGACTAGAAACCAAACTTTCTCCACCATTGTCCTAGCCTAGGATCTGATTCTTAAGAGCCTATCTTTATCAACATATATGATGATATAAGCCCTTGTCACCTTTCATACTTTTCTACTAAACTGTGAGCCACCTATCACTGAGTGTTAAGGGACTACCCAAAAGCATCAACTGGAAGAGGCTTCTATCCAGTCCTCTTCTGGGGTCACTAATCAAGCTATCAGTGGAGGGGTGGGTTAAGAATGGGGTGTGTGACATGCTGGAGAAACAGACATAGAACCCAAGCGCCACCTCCAGGAACTCATAATCCAGGAGGAAAGACTTCAAGTCAATGACTAGAACAGTGGGATAAACATTTTCATCATAAGGCTAATGGAGTACATAGGACAGCTGGGCTGATGGACAGGGCCTGGGAGACCTAGGGATGGCCCTGCAGACTGTGCAGAGTTCTGCTGCAAAGGGCACCATTCTCCTTATACTGCAAAATGAATCCTGCTCCTCCACCGGCTCCCAGAGTTTAACAAAGAGGTTGCCTTGGGAACAATGGCATGGAAAACTCAGAAAAGCTATCCAGGCTGAATCTTTAAGGACATCTAGGAATTATCTGGATGAGGGTTGGGCATTTTAGGCAGAGGGAAGAGCATATGCCAAGTCAAAAAATGAGCGAGCCTGTCATGTGCCAGGACTGTGAAGCAAGAGGACACGGAGATGGAGGTGGTACTTACGGAGACAGGCAGGGGGCAGATGGTGAGTGGCACTTGGAGACTGTTCTGAACTGAGTAGCTGGTTACCCACCTTTGCAGTCTAAAGGGTGTAAGGGAGGGTTTTTACCTTCCCCAAATCCTGTGCACTGATTTTCAAGAGCAATCCATTCCTCCATATAAAGGATATCTATCTCCCATAGTTCTATGCCCCAGAAGAAAACGTGAAAATTCATTTTTATCTGGTAACTTTCTGGTAAGATTTTCTAGCAGAAGAGACTCCATAAATACAGGGACCTGAGCAATTTAAAAAGAGCTAACAGAGGGAGAAACAGAAGAGGAATAGGTGAGAGCATGAAGCGAGTACATGTATTTACAAACATTTTCATAGAAGAACGAGCATTCTTCCCTATTCAGCTAACAAACATGACACCACTGCTATTGTAGGTCTCATTTTAAATGTATACAGTGCACCAGGGGTCTCTCTGGTGGCTTCTCAAGATGGTAAAGAATCTGCCCGCAATGTGGGAGACCTGGGTTTGATTCCTGGGTCAGGAAGATCCCCTGGAGAAGGGAACAGCTACCCACTCCAGTATTCTTGCCTGGAGAATTCCATAGACGGAGGAGCCAGGGGGTTGCAAAGAGGCAGACTCGACTCAGCAACTAACAATTTCACTTACTTTGGTCTTCCCTGGTAGCTCAGCCTGCAGTGTAGGAGACCCCAGTTTGATTCCTCAGTCAGGTAGATCCCCTGGAGAAGTTAGGCTATCCACTTCAGTATTCGTGGGCTTCCCTGCTGGCTCAGATGGTAAAGAATCCACCTGCCATGCGGGAGACCCGGGTTCAATCCCTGGGTTGGGAAGATCCCCTGGAGGAGGGCATGACAACCCACTCCAGTATTCTTGCCTGGAGAATCCAATGGTCAGAGGAGCCTGGTGGGCTACAGTCCAGAGGGTTGCAAAGAGCTGGACATGACTGAGCGACCAAGCACAGATCACACTGCAGCAGGCACGGTGCTATGTGCTGTATCTGATGCCATGGATTCCATAGAGCTTCGTTCCTCACAGGGTTCCAAGAGAGGTATTTTCTCCATTTTACAGATGAGAGTATAGCAACTCAGAGAGACTAAGTAGCTTGTTCAAGACCACACTCAGGTGAGGGACCAGGTAAATAGTCTCCCCCAGCTTCCTAAGGCCTGTTAGGACTACAGGCAAATTCCTTGGCATGGGAAAGCCCAGGGTAGAAAGGAGCATCTCAGGCTGCTGTCCTCCCAGAGACACAGGTTTATTTTCTTAGATGTGTGCCCACCGCTTGAATTTTCTTTTAAGTTCATTTTGGTTTGCTACATACCATACCACATCAGTTCTGTGGGGATCCCTGATCAACCAAAAAATGCTGATTTGCAAAGAGCAGATTAAAGGTGAAGATGTTGGGGGTAGGGGTACCAGCTGTAGATGTTGAAGAGGTTCAGAAACACTGTAGTTTCTTTTCTCTGAAGTCCTGCAAAATACACTCACACTGAAAGAATCACTCTTTCTATTGACTGTTTTTTTTTTTTTTTTCCAGACAAGAACAGAAGTAGGCACAGTGCTACATCTCGGCCCCCCATAAAAGAGAGGCTTTGAAATGGGAAAAGAAACCAGCCAGAATCTAAGGAGTAGCCAAGGATACTATGGACCCACAGCAAAGGGTGCCCAAAAATGTCCTTTTTGCTCACAACCAAACAGATTTCCCAGGTGGTCAAGCAAGCACAGAGGTATGCCTCTGGACCAGAAATAGTAATATAAGTAAAGAGAGGAGAGAGTAGCCTGGTGCACTGAACTCTAAAGGGTAATTTCCTGTATGTTGGATGAAGTTGTTGGTAACGGGCCAGATGCTCTTGTTTTACTCCTTGAGTAACCTGCCCTGTGGTTTTCTGTGTCTCAGTGGCCTTGGGTATAAAATAAGGGCAAAAATAGCATCTGCTTTACTTCCAAATCCATTATAGGTATTGAATTTCTGGGGAGAGAATGCTATGCAAGCAGATGATACTAGGATACAAACAACATGTTCCAATGGGGCGAGGGGATTCTGTCAGTCCATGGGTTCAGGATTTATGATCCAGGCACAAGTTTTGATTGAGTCTTCTAAATACATAGGATTGCTGTCAGTTTTTTCCTTTAGTGACTACACTGTATGGATTTTCCTGCTAGAGAACTCTATTTTCTTTCTGGAAAACTCAAGGTTGAAAGTCCACTGAAAAGTTAAGAAAATTCATCAGCTTAACAGTTCTGGGGAGGGAGTGAGTGGCACACAGCAGAATCCTCCAGAGAGTTCCTTCAGTTTTACAAAATTGAAACAAAACAAAACAAATCCCTGTTTAACAGACACCTTAATGTATCAGTAAAATAGAAAGTGGCACATATAATATTTATTACTCCTTTTAAGCATCCCTTCCTCGTGGCTCAGATGGTAAAGAATCTGCCTGCAATGCAGGAGACCTGGATTCAATCCCTGGGTCGGGAAGACCCCCTGGAGAAGGGAACAGCCATCCACTCCAGTATTCTTGCCTGGAAAATCCCATGGATAGAGGAGCCTGGTGGGCTACAGTCCATGGGGTCACAAAGAGTTGGACATGACTGAGAGACTAACACACCCTACAAGGACTGACAACACATTAACGTGTCATCCATTAAATGCAAATCCCTCCATGTAGAGACATTTAACTAGAATATTTAAAAGATTCCCACCCACCCCCACCCCAGGGCCTTTCTGTATCACAGGTTACCTTCATTCATAGAATTTCTGTAACCATCCACCTTCACGTTTTAGGAAGTTAATGGGGCAGAGTTTTCCATTTGAGAGGTACATGTTTCTCCTAGAAATTGCACCTTGGATAGTCTGTTATTTTGAATAACTTATTTTTTTAAGTCCCTGAATTTGTGAAAAGTTCTGTTGTATAGCCAGAGGTCAGTCCTAATAACAAGTGGGTAGTGTCCCTTGGGTGACCTATGCATAGTTTGGGTGCCAAGTTCATGTTCTCCATCATAGTTCAAGCAGGCACAGGTCAACTCTGACTTCCTAAAGCTCAGTTACCACTGGGTTGGCTTCACAATTATTTAAGCTGCCCTACACCCACGGGTAAAGGGGCCCCAGCAAATGGCCTACTTCCATGTTCTCTGTCTTAAGGAATATAATAGCTCCTTCACTGGCTCAGCAGAGATGCACTGAACACCTGCTGATGCCAGGCACTGTTTTCTAAGACGGTAAGATGGATGGAGAGCTTACTTTCTAGGAGAGGAAGGCAGATATTAAACACATGATAGATGAAGGAAAAAATACATTCAGATAGAGATACATGCTGTGATACAAATAAAGTGAAGCGATGGGGGATGGAGATTGAGCCGAGCTGGAAGGGCATGGGGCTACTTTAGTTAAATTGGTCCGTCTCTAAGAGGGGGGACACTGGAGTTGAGAATAGAAGGTCTCAAGTATTTCTGATTTAGTTCTTGAGTCTTTTACTAAGTTTTTGTTTCTTTGCTGGGCTCTTTGGGATAAATGCTTTCTTAGGAGCATCTTTTTGGTTTTTGACCTCTGCCCTTCTCTTGGTTTTGGGGTTTTCTTGGCTTCATGCTTCTCACCTATGGCCTTTCCACACACTCTTGCAAATGTCCTACATGCTAGAAATGTAGCTTAGCTACTGTGTTCATTGGCCAGGGATTCTGTGACTAAGAAACACAGAGTGGGAACTTAAATGAGGTAAGTTTATTGCTTCACAGTCCTAAAGGCTGGAAGTCTGAACAGATGTTGGCTGGGTTCACTTCTTCCAAGGGCTCTGAGGGAAAATCTGTCCCATGCCTTTCTCCTAGCTTTGGGCACACTGTTGGCCATCTTCGGTAAACCAGGGTTGTAAATGCATCACCCAGATCTTTGCCTTCATCTTCCCTTGGCATTCTGCTTGTTTGTGTCTCTGTCCAAATTTCTCCTTTTTATAAGGACTATCTGTGCTCATACTCAGTCGTGCCCTGCTCTTTGCAACCCTTTGGACTGTAGCCCACCAGGCTCCTCTGTCCATGAAATTTTCCAGGCAAGGATACTGGAGTGGGTTGGCGTTTCCTCCTGCAGGGGATCTTCCTGACCCAGGGATTGAACCTGTGTCTCCTGCATTGCAGGCGGATTCTTTACCCGCTGAGACATCGGGGAAGCCCCTTTATAAGGACACTAGTCATATTAAATTAGGGCTCACCCTCATGACTTCATTTAAAAACCCTGTTTCCAAACAAGGTCACCTTCTGAGGCACTGGGGCTAGAACTCCAGTGTGTCTGTTTGGAGAGACATAATTCCACTCATAACTACTTTCCTGAGTAGCAACAAAATGAAATATTTTGCTCCACAAGAATTCACTACTCCACACATTTTATTTTCTTGATTTAAGCACAGAAATTCTTGGGTTTTGGTAAATTAACTTTGAAAGGATGAACGATTTGTAACTGTTACAGCATTCAAAGGAGGATGAAACATGAATGTGTAATGGGACACAAACTTTGGTTTGCTTTTACATTAGAAACAAAAGCTAGCTCAGATTATATTTTAAGACCACGTGAAGCATATGACACAAGCTGTTTTTTTTACTTAAGCAGCCTTTTGTTCCTGCCACTTCTCTTTCCCTGGAACCTTCCTTAAAAACTAATTAGTTGAGAAAGTTAAGTCAGGGCTGTGGCGAATTTTCCAAAAGCTTGGGGGCCAACAGTTCTTAAAATACTGATTTGGTTTCTAGAGAATAAGGACAATTCTCCAATGTCGCCTCAAATTACCAGCATTTTTATTCTTCAGAACAAATTTTGAATATTTAGAGGCCATGGAGGAGTACAAAAATGGTCTTAATGTTAAAATCTGCAGTGACTTTAAATTCATGGTTCAGAAAGATAAACCAGTTGAAAAGAAAAAAAGCCCATTTTTAACCAGTTAAAATAGAAGAATGAAAACAAGACAAATTCAGAGAGAGAGAGAGAGAAAAGGCTAAATACTAGTGCTTATAAAATGCTCTTGAAATGAATGCGAAGCTGGCTGTACAATGCATCACGGTAGAGAGTAGGTAAGAGATTCGTTCTGAAAAGTGTTTTGATCTCAGATAACTTTGCTCACAGCCAGTAAATCAGTGAAATCAAAGAATCTTCACTCTGTGGGGAAATTCAAGAATTCAGACTGCAACAGAACTAATTGATAAATAAGCCCCAAAAGCCAGAGTCGACTCAGCTGCATTAATTTAGCGAATGGTTATCTTGATGCCAGACTCCCTCCCTTCCTCTCGTTCTTATAATTATGCTCTAAATAAGCACAGGAGAGGAAGAAATAAAGCACTATTAACACCAGATAATGGCCCTTGAAGGCAGAATTTCATAAACCATTATGTTATACAGCTTGCTAACTTATTATCTCTCCAAATCACAGAGGGCTGACTTTCTCTCCCAGCCTTTTCTCTCAAGTAAGCCTCCTTGGCCGTGGAAGGCAGCATAGCCACACAAGTTGAAATCCCTGAATGCTCATAGTAACTGTAACTGTTCTGACTCTTCTGCCTCAGAAAGACAAAGAGCTAATTTGCTCCTTAAAAAAAAAATTAATTATGAAGCCTTTCAAGGAGACCCCATAATTGAACTTAGCCAACAGACCATTTGCAACGAGGATGTGGCAGAAAGCAAAAGGTAATATTCGTCATGACTTGGCAGTTGAAATCATTTCCCTCTCAAATCTGGAAGAAATTATTTGAATCTTTCTTTCTTCAGTTCAATATACCTTGAAATTTATTGCAAAGGGCCTTTATAAATCCCTGCATTAAGAAGAATGGGGCCAGCTTGAAAGAGGAGTGCTTGGGATGAGGGTGCCTTTGTGTGGGCTTAGGGCTCTTGCTATTCTGAAAGCTACACTCTATTTCACTGCAGAGAAAGTACACTTCAAATTAGAAAGGAAGATTATAGCTTTCTTCAAGTCAATGTGTTGCCCTAGTTCTAGAATTCAGGAAAATTTTAAACATTGCTACAATCCTCTCAGGGAAAAATGAAAATGAGGATATCTCATTATTTTAAATAAATGCTTGGCTTCCTTTGCAGTGATGGATATTCTGTCTCGACTGCCTCATATGAGACACATTTTTAAAGATGGGCAGAGCGATCACTTATTTAATCACAGGAGCCTGGGAGGCCGGTAATGCGGTTGGGCCTCAGATAGGGCATCTCTACTGGGAGAGGAAACGCCAGGATGTTTTATTACAGATTTGGAAGAGCACACGAGGAAAGACATCCTGCTAATATAAACAGCAGCTGGGAGAATTTAAAAATGATGAGCTATGTGATACCAAAAAGAGTTTTCACTTGGCCCATTATTTTGGGGGGAAGCTGACAAAAATGGGTATTTTTAGACGCTAGAAAGATGTTAGTGTATTGCCATCTAAAATTTACAAAGTCTAAGGAGCGATATTTCTTAGATAGCTCATGACAGAGACGCGATATTATTTTAGGTCATGTTTCAAAGAATGATATAAGTACCACAGCCACTGACAATATGTGGATGAGAATTTGCAATTTTTATTTTCCTTTTCCCCCTTTTCTAAATTGAATGCCCCTTTATACCATATCACTTAAATGGAATACATAATAGCTCCAAATAATTTCATGTAGATGCCGTCAGTGGAGATTATTCCTCAGGCAGGCAATCTTATGGCATTAGAGGTACTGGATTCAACTCCCAGGTTTTAGTCATTGGTTCTGAACTCAGTGCATCTCTCTGCCTTGTTTCCTCATCTGTTAAGTGAGAATGATAATATCTGGATATTCTTTTCAGGGTCAGTGTAAGGATCAAATTTCAAAAATTATTTGAAAGTAATTTGTAAGCTGAAGACTGCTACATGAATTAAAAGTATTATCACTGTTAATATAAACATGATAAAGACAAATCCTGAGAGGACTGCCTAGAAAAGGTTTCCTGAGCAATGATAGGTCAATGCATCTTGAGTATGTGGTGCAAAACCAATTTTCTTACTTGGCTGTTGCTCCCAAAAGCTTGGTATTTCCAGAGGATTCTTTTCATAAGAAGTTTCAATGTCATTTTATAACACCTATATTAAAAAGGTCTTGCACTTTTGAAAAGAAAAGAGGGGGAGAGGAAGTTTGCAAGTTGGAGGGAATGTCATTATGTCATTACTCTTGGCACTAATGTGAGATAGAATTAAATGTTCTCAGATAGGACTTGAGAATATGAAAAATCTACCAGATTTAACTAGTCCTTTGAGTAGCATTTACATAGCCATAATTAATATTCTATGTACACTAAGATAGGCTGAAATGACTATGCCGTGATTCTTTTACAGATGTTTAAGACAAAGTCAATACAAAATTCATGATTTTTTTCTTTATTGGGTTGTCAAGGTTTTTAATAGAACCTAATGGAAAGATGGAGAAGGTTTATACAGTTGGTCAAAACAAGACCTGGAGCTGACTGTGCCTCAGATTATGAGCTCCTTATTGCAAAACTCAGTCTTAAAGAAAGTAGGGAAAAACCACTAGGCCATTCAGGTATGACCTAAATCAAATTCCTTATGATTATACAGTGGAGGTGATGAATAGATTCAAGGGATTAGATCTGATAGAGAGTGCCTGAAGAACTATGGACAGAGGTTTGTAACATTGTACAGGAGGCGGTGACCAAAATCATCCCCAAGAAAAAGAAAAATAAGAAGGCCAAGTGGTTGTCTGGGAAGGCTTTACAAATAGCTGAGAAAAGCAGAGAAGTGAAAGGCAGGGGAGAAAGGGAAAGATATACTCAACTAAATGCAGAGATACAGAGAATAGCAAGGAGAGAAAACAAGACTTTCTTAAATGAACAATGCAAAGAAATAGAGAAAAATAACAGAATGGGAAAGACTAGAGATCTCCGCAAGAAAACTGCAGATATCAAGGGAATAATTCAGGCAAGGATGCGTACAATAAAGGACAGAAATGGTAAGGACCTAACTGAAGCAGAAGAGATTAAGAAGAGGTGGCAAGAATACACAGAGGAACTATGTAAGAAAGGTCTTGATGACTCAGATCACCACGATGGTGTGGTTACTCATCTACAGCCAGACATTCTGGAGTGTGAAGTCAAATGGGCCTTAGGAAGCATTACAATGAACAAAGCTAGTGGAGGTGACAGAATTCCAGCTGAGCTATTTAAAATTCTTAAAGATGATACTGTGAAAGTGCTGCACTTAGTACGTCAGCAAATTTGGAAAACTCAGCAGTGGCCACAGAACTGGAAAAGGTTAGTTTTCATTCTAACTCCAAAGAAGGTCAACACCAAAGAACGTTTCAACTACTGTACGACTGTGCTCATTTCACATGCTAGCAAGGTAATCTCAAAATCCTTCAAACTGGGCTTCAGTAGTATGTGAGCTGAGAACTTCCAGATGTACAAGCTGGGTTTCAAAGAGGCAGAGAAAACAGAGGTCAAATTGCCAATATCCATTGGATCATGGAGAAAGCAAAGTAGAAAAATATCAAGCTCTGCTTCATTGATTACATGAAAGGCTCTGTGTGGATCACAACAAACTGTGGACAGTTTTTAGAGATGAGTGTACTGAACATCTTGCCTGTCTTCTGAGAAACCTCTATTTAGGTCAAGAAACAACGGTTAGAATCAGACATGGAACAATGGACTGGTTCCAAATCGGGAAAGGAGTACATCAAGGCTGTATACTGTCACCCTGTTTATCTAACTTCTGTGCAGAGTACATCATATGGAATACCAGGCTAGATGAGCCAGCCACAAACTGAAAATATCAACAACCTCAGATATGGGCTTCCCTGGTGGCTCAGATGGTAAAGAATCTGCCTGAAATGCAGGAGACCCAGGTTCGATCCCAGGGTCAGGTCGAGAAGATCCCCTGGAGAAGGGAATGGCAATCCACTCCAGTATTCTTGCCTGGCGAATTCCATGGACAGAGAGGAGCCTGGCAAGCTACAGTCCATGGGGTCACAAAGACTCAGACATGACAGCTACAAACACTTTCTTTCACTCTCAGATATGTAGATGCTATCACTCTAATAGCAGAAAGTGAAGAGGAACTAAAGAGCCTTTTGATGAGGGTGAAAAAGGAGAGTGACAAAGCTGGTTTAGAACTCAACAATGAAAAAACTAAGATCATGGCTTGCGGTCCCATTCAGTTCAGTTCAGTCGCTCAGTCGTGTCTGACTCTTTGAGACCCCATGAACCACAGCACGCCAGGCCTCCCTGTCCATCACAAACTCCCGGAGTTTACTCAAATTCATGTCCATGGAGTCGGTGATGCCATCCAGACATCCAATCCTCTGTCGTCCCCTTCTCCTCCTGCCCCCAATCCCTCCCAGCATCACGGTCTTTTCAAATGAGTCAACTCTTCGCATGAGGTGGCCAAACTATTGGAATTTCAGCTTCAGCATCAGTCCTTCCAATGAACACCCAGGACTGATCTCCTTTAGGATGGACTGGTTGGATCTCCTTGCAGTCCAAGGGACTCTCAAGAGTCTTCACCAACACCACAGTTCAAAAGCATCAATTCTTCAGCTCTCAGCTTTCTTTAGAGTTCAATTCTCACATCCACACAGGACCATTGGAAAAACCATAGCCTTGACTAGATAGACCTTTGTTGACAAAGTAATGTCTCTGCTTTTTAATATGCTGTCCAGGTTGGTCATAACTTTCCTTCCAAGGAGTAAGCGTCTTTTAATTTCATGGCTGCAATCACCATCTGCAGTGATTCTGGAGCCCCCAAAAATAAAGTCTGACACTGTTTCCACTGGTTCCCCATCTATTTGCCATGAAGTGATAGGACCAGATGCCACGATCTTAGTTTTCTGAATGTTGAGCTTTAAGCCAACTTTTTCACTCTCCTCTTTCACTTTCATCAAGAGGCTTTTTAGTTCCTCTTCACTTTCTGCCATAGGGTGGTGTTATCTGCATATCTGAGGTTGTTGATATTTCTCGTGGCAGTCTTGATTCCAGCTTGTGCTTCTTCCAGCCCAGCATTTCTCATGATGTACTCTGCATATAAGTTAAATAAGCAGGGTGACAATATATAGCCTTGACAAACTCCTTTTCCTAATTGGAATCAGTCTGTTGTTCCATGTCCAGCGATCCTATTACTTCATGGCAAATATGAGGGGGAAAAGTGGAAGTAGTGACAGATTTTATTTTCTTGGGCTCCAAAATCACTGCAAATGATGACTGCAGCTATGAAATTAACAGATGTTCGCTCTTTGGAAGGAAAGCTATGACATACCTTGACAGCATATTAAGCAGAGACATCACTTTGCCAACAAAGGTTCGTATGGTCAAAGCTATGGTTTTTCCCATAGTCATGTGAGAACTGGATCATAAAGAAGGCTGAGTGCTGAAGAATTAATTGATGCTTTTGAACTGTGGTATTGGAGAAGACTGTTCAGAGTTCCTTGGACTTCAGGGAGATCAAACCAGTCAATCCTAAATAAATCAACCCTGAATATTCACTGGAAGGGCTGATGCTGAAGTTCCAATATTTTGACCATCTGATGTGAACAGCCAACTCATTGGAAAAGACCTTGATGCTAGGAGAGATTGAAGGTAAAAGGAGAAAGGGGTAGGAGAGGATGAAGTGGTTAGATATCATCACCAACTCAATGGACATTAATTTGAGCAAACTCCAGGAGATAGTGGAGGACAGAGGAGACTAGCGTGCTACAGTACATGAGGTTGCAAAGAGTTGCAACCTCAGCTTAGCAAGTAAACAACAACATTGGAAATGTACTATTACACAGTAAGTCATCACTGTGACACAACTAAGAGACAACCAGTTTTCACCATCAGAATCAGCTTCATGAATTGTTCCATCGTCACCCAAAGGAACCTCTGGGTGACAATGATGCTTTTTTTCGGGCAGAGTAGCTTTTTAACTATGTGCTTTGGTTCCTGGGTTGGAAAGATTCCCTGGAGAAGGGAACAGCTACCCACTCCAGTTATTCTGGCCTGGAGAATTCCATGGACTCTGCAGTTCATGGGGTCGCAGAGTGTTGGACACGACTGAGCGACTTTCACTTTCACTTCTGTTTCTGAAATCCGGTTTTGTGTACAACATTCTTATTGTTTAATTCATTTTTGTCTGCATTGGGTCTTCGATGCTGTGAGCTTGCTTTCTCTAGTCCTGGCAAGTGGGAGTTATCCTCTAGCTGCTTCTCATCACAGCGGTTTCTCCTGTGGAGTGTGGGCTCTAGAGCGTGTGGGCTCAGGTTGTGGTGCGCAGGCCTCGTTGTTCTGTAGCATGTGGGATCTCCCTGGGGCAGGATCAAACCTGTGTCCTCTGCGTTGGCAGGCAGACTCCCAACTACTGCACTACCAGGGAAGCCCTATAATATTCTTAATTTAGTACCGACTGGCCAATCCAATGGAAATGCTGATGTTTCCTTCATTCTCATCCTCAGTCAACTGCACTGGTCCTTCACAGTCTTTGCCTCTGCCAATCCTCAGCCTTGCTTCCCACAATTTGTTCACCAAACCCTTGTTCAACTTCATCTTCACCAGACACTCTTTTATGCCTGGGATTTCCATTTCTACACATTTTCTTCTGTTTACAAGTACCTTTTCACTGAAGATTCTTATTTCCCCAGTGGTTAGACACCCAGCCTGCCGATTTTCATTCTACTACCGTGTTCAACTCTTAACCACAATCAGCCTTACCTACATAGCTCTGGAATCTGTTTGACTCCTCTAGTTTGGAATCCATAGGCAGGGTTTAGAATATTAATCTCTCCCACGGGCTTTTGGTTCAGTTCTCACTCGAGTATCATTTCTCTTTCTCTCTCTCTATTGCATAAATCTCCCATTGTTGCCTGTCATGTTTCTTCCAACTCCTGTGCCTTTAAATATTGTGGGGTAGACCTCATTATCAAAGAGACTGAGACAGTTTGTCTCTTGGACGAAGCACAGGATTGACAGTCGACATGAAAAGATTCTAACTGTAGCTCTGCCATGAAATCTCTTTGGAAACCTATCCCCAAGCCCCTGGACAACTCTCTCTTAGTTTAAAAACTGCATTAT
This sequence comes from Odocoileus virginianus, assembly GCF_023699985.2. NCBI lineage: Eukaryota > Metazoa > Chordata > Mammalia > Artiodactyla > Cervidae > Odocoileus > Odocoileus virginianus. Next base: position 21,845,260 of record NC_069686.1, read on the forward strand.
CCTGGGACTTCCATGGTGGTCCTGTAGCTAAGACTTTGAGCTCCCAATGCCAGGGACCTGGGTTTGATCCCTGGTTGGGGAACTAGATCTTACATGTTGTAACACAGAAGGTCCTATATGTCCTGGGCAGCCAAATTAAAAAAAAAAAATAGTGTTTAAAAAAATTTGCATTAATCCTCAGTGATTGGAAATTCTGCCATTAGTCCATGTTTTCTCAGCCCATTTGGTGAAGGACTCTTCCAGATTTGGTGTTTTCAGCCTCTATTCCCACTGGCTCCTCTTTTGTTTTCAGAAGTGCTTATCTGTCTTTGCTTAGAAAAATAACAAGAGTGACAGCAAAACCTTCTCCGACATCACATTAAATTAGCAGTATATTTTTCTCCTTCATTTCATATCCAGAGCCCCTAAATGGGTGCTCTTGCCTGTTTCCCTCGATTTCCTCATCTATTTAACTCTTGCAATTCATCAGCGTGCCCTGCGGCACCTTCCCTGCTCTCACCTGCTTTTTGTTTTTTTTCTTTTTGTTTGTTCGTTTTGTTTTTTTTTTTTCATTTATTTTTATTAGTTGGAGGCTAATTACTTCACAACATTGCAGTGGGTTTTGTCATACACTGACATGAATCAGCCGTGGAGTTACATGTATTCCCCATCCCGATCCCCCTCCCACCTCCCTCTCTACCAGATCCCTCTGGGTCCCTCTGTACTTTCAGCTTTTGTCTAGGCTTCCTTCTTATTCATTCCTTCCCTCTCGCTGCTCAGCTTTCTGGTGGGCCTCTGTGTTTCTCCTCTGTCTCTTCTTTACACTCTGCAAACCAGCCCCGGGCCTCCCTTTAGTCTCCTCAGAACGGGGAGCTCATTCATTTGAGGAAAGGCTTCTGCTGTCAACCTTCCAAGGGTGTTCACACCAGAAAGGTGAACCAACTTGATCTGTCTTTCCACTTTCAGAACTGTTTTCTGTCTCAGACACGGTATAAATGGTAATTTGTAGCAAAGCAGAGAGACATGTGTTTTCCATCTGCCTTTTGCTTCCCCCTACCCGCACTGAAGACAATTTATTTCAGAATGCAAGTGTCTGAGTTCAAGTTCTTAAACAGGGAAGTCTGCATCACAGACAAACTCAACAGGCTAGGATAGGTTTTGCTAACGACAACAAAAAGTAAAAAATGATTCTGTGCTTCCTGTCCACCTACATATACGAAAGGTTTTACTTTTCATTATATTTGAGATGTCAGGCTGTTTCTGAAACTGTTAAAATGTTGTAAAGTCCTATTCAAAGCATGTTTTTACTTGGCCCATTAGAGATGACTTCTCATGAAATTCTGAGGCTATTTTTTGTTTAAGGACTGCATTTTAATAGTCATTTTTTCAGTAAGTCATAGACAGATGGCACCGGTGACTTTTCTAAGAGATTTCAAGTTTTTAATTTCCTTCTCCTTTATTATATAATTTGAAAACCCATCAGACAGTTTGAAAGTTTTACAAAAGTAGGATATAGGAAAGGTCTTTAGGTATAATTGGAAATGGTCATTTGTGAGAGAAAATAATCTTGGAAAAAAATTTCACTTGCCATTGAACATTATGTTTCTTCAGTCAAAACTAATACCATTTTCATGAGTGGGTAGATTCTCAGAGCTCATCATTATTAAGATTTGTTAAATCAAAATTATCTTGAAATAATATTTTAAATTGTAGTTTCTATTTAATCATTGGTTAGTATTTTCTAGGAGTATATTAAGTGCTTTACAAATAACTATTTGTTCATCTAGTTGACGTATTTAGAAGACATACCATTGCTTCCCCACCTCTACTCACATCTATCATGTTCTCTACAGTTTACATAAAACCTTACTAACAATTTTCAGTGGCTAAGACTCCATGCTTCCAATGCAGAGAGCCTGGGTTCAATCGTAGGTCAGGAAACTAGATTTCACTTGCCACAACAAAGAGTTCACATGCTGCAACTAAAGATCCATGTGCCACAAGTAAGATCTGGCACACATAAATAAATAAATATTTTTTTAAAAAAGAAATGGGCATTCTTGTTCCTATTTTAAAGAAGAGGAAAAAGACCCAAAGAGATTAAGCAACTTGCTCCACCAGCATTTTATAGCTAGTGATTGATCCTGGATTTAAACACAAGTCTATTAAACTGTCACGTGGGGGGTCCATACAGTATATTCTGCATTTAACTTTTTACATGGTAGTCAGATTTTAAAAGTTTGTTTTCATATTTTCTGTAATATAAAAATTATCCATGGACTAATGTGAGAAATAGGGGAAACTGACTCAGAGCTGCTACAAATCTTAACATGGCTTTAAACGTCTTTCTGGCCCTGAGATCATTAATTTTATAATGTAGATGTGTAGTTATTATTTTTTTAATGAGAACTGGAGAAATGATGAAGCACTCATCCCCATTTACAAGGCTACTCCCTTCACAATATTTAGATATCTAGAAAACTAAACCAATAATGACGCTTTGAGCTCATGCAATTCAATGTCAAAAGGAAATAGTTGCTCTTAAGGGATATTTTAATTAAGCTCTGAAGGCCAGATGAGCTACTTATTCATCTCTACCATAATGAAGCAGTCATTTTTATCTTGTGGAGAGTGTAAGATCTGGCCTCTGAAGCTCTGTTACTTACTAGCTATATGACTATAATCAAGTCAAGTCTCCACTTCTGGCAGATTTGGTAGATTAGCTAACTGATTTCCCATTCCAATCCCTCTTTAGCTTTTCTTCCAGGAAATAGGACATCTGTAATAGAAGATGAAGTCCAGACTACATTTCCCAGGTCCCTTTATAACTAGGATAAAGGCATATGACTTAAATTCCACCAATCAAAAGCCTCTGGGCAAGACAAAGATGCAGGAGTGAGCAACATAAGATTGCAACTGCTTTCTAGTTATTTGGATTGACTGGAAAGCACATGGAGTGACAAAGTTGTTCTTCTGGATCACTGTGATGGAATTTCCTCCAAATGTGAACATGGCAGGAGTGGACAGAGGCAGGGACAGCCTTGATGCGTCCCCTAAAAGAGCTCCAAATAACTGTCAGGCACTGTATGGGCTGTGTTGTTCATGGCCCTGCTGTCTGGCTGGTTAGGAACCAAACCTGAGTCTTGCCCTCCCGAAGATTCCACGAACTACCTAGTACTCTTTGACTAGTTCCTTTCTCTTTAACCTGGTAGAGTGGACTCTGTTGTCTGTAACTAAGAACTCCAGATGCCATTCAACTTCCTTAAGTATAAAATGAGATAATGATAATCTAATTTTGATTAGAGGTCCATGGTTGTGAGATACATGGTAAGCTTTAAAATGGCATATGCATTTTAATTTGTTATTATTAATTGTTGGACACTCACGTTTTGCTGGAGAGAACTACCAACCACCACAAAATAAATCAGTCCCTGCTGTATTCATCTTGGAAAATGCCACAGAGCTTTGCCCATGTGAGGTGCAGCCTTCTGAATTGAGGAATATACTTGAAAACTCTATTTTCCCTCTCAATGCTGTCTAAGAATGTATAGCGTGTGTCTGTGTGGACTAGATGTCACCTGGCCCTCTTATTGTGATATTGCTTAGGAAGAAATATCCTGGATGACAACTGATTATTTCTTTGGGAAACTCTTGTGCCCCTTTCTCCAAGGTCAATTCACAAACTACACAGCCTTCATTTAAAAACAAACTCCAAAAATATACTGTCAAAAATTGCTGAAAATTCATTTGGGTCTTTTTTCGTGATGTGTTAATTTTACTTATATAATTATACATGGCATCATACATGTGTCTACTCTCGAGTCTGGAGACGTGCTGACAATTTATTTTCTGTCCTTTTTTCTTTCTTTCTTTTTTTGGTACTGAAAAGGATCATTGTATTTTTGTTTGCACTTATTCATTATATTTGACCCTTCCATGATTAAAATGCATAAATGTTACATTAAGTATACAAACTGAAATGAAAATCCCCTACCTTTAAGGAGTTTATAGCTATATTAATTATAATCTAGAAGAAAGAAATAAGTAGTTATGCTACCTTAACTGAAATAGTTAACTGTTGATGAGGATGACTGGGTTAAATTAATGGAAGAGACAACATTTTACTTAGATTAGAATTTGTTTAAATGGAATCTCAATAGGAGAAACACTGGTTGTGGGGCAGAGGCATTTAGTGATAAGATGAAAGCACTTGCAAAGAAACAAAGGAGTTAAATTGTTTGGTTAATCTGGAGAACAGGGAGCTCTCCAGTATGGCACATTCTTGGATTCATGATAGAGTGTAGTTAAAATTAAGAATGCAGAGGAACTCATTGCTCAGGAGTGTATTTCTTCTCCACCATACCTTTTATCATTTCTTCCTCTTTAATATACTTTCCTAACTTCACTGTTGATTGTGTTTTAGGTTGACTGTTTCATACGGAAAAACACCTCAATCCAAAGACCAGTTTCTTTGATTGTTTTTTAACTGTGTCTCTTTGATAAACTATAACTTCTGTAAAGGCAAAGATTTTATCTGGCTTTATCACTATTTTTATTACTCTCATTATTATGTCTATCCCTATCACTATGCCTAAGCATAATAGCACAGTGCAAGAGATACTGTAGTTGATAAATAAATAACTACTGAGTAAATGGCTCCTAGACAGCCACAAACAGTAATCCATCATCCAACAGTAACATCAACAAGAGCCCTTTGCTGAGGTGGACCATGTTCAACAGCGAGTATTTATGTGATGTGTAAAGATATACCAGAAGGTGCTTTGTAGTCTGAGTGTTAACTTTTCCCCTGCAAGACCTTTTCATTATGCCATTCAAGGCAAGTTTTTGCTTCTGACTGAACTCTTGAACTCATGGCTTAGTTATAATGATTCTAGATTAAATTTCTAGATAAAAGATAAAGTTTCTGTAGGTGACAATAAAATATATACAGACAGTAACTCTGCATTAAGAGAAATTCAGGAAACAAAGAATTTGCAGCTTTTCTGGGTGAATATTTTTCAAAGTTTTTCACAAGTTGTCAACTGTCAAATCCTTGAATTATTCTTTCCAGAATGTCTTTCTGAACTGATTTTTTATAAATTATCTGGCTTGCTGTTGTGGTGGGTCATTTGTGATTACATCTATCTTGTCCAGTTACAGCAGTAACATCTGTAAATTGGATCTCTAAGGAGTGATAAAGTGATGCAAATAGTGCTTTTCACCTTGGGTTACCATAGCCACAGTCATTATTTGCAATCGCTACTGTGCTGTGTTCTTCTATGAAATCCCCTAACAAGATGCTTCACCTCATGTCGCATCCAAGCTACTGATAAGAATACATTCATTGAAAACTTTGGAGCTGACATCATTACACTGACAAAATTGCCCTTCTAAAAAATTATTTTCAGAGCTATTGTTAGGTTGATTTTAATATGCTTGGAAATTCTTTATAGAGACCATATGTTGCCAGATTCAAGGGGATAATTTTCACTCTGAATAACAGGAGTGGGGTGAAGAATAACCCTCTAATGACTGGAAAGTTTTCAAGGCATGAAGCACAATAGCAACAACGGGCTCCCCGGTTCCCTGGGCATATGTCAGTCCCAGAAGACTAGCAGAGAAGCATTAATGTTTCTGGGTCTCTGGGGAGCTCCAGGGCATGGTTCCTGTGGCAGTTGTTAGAAATCAAGATTATTTATTTTCCATTTGGCTCAGAGAGCTAATCGAATAAGTAAATTCCTGGTATGAGTAATGCATTCTCCTAAACGGAGGAGGTTTTTCAAAGTACTACCTTATAACCAGAGTTATTCCAATATCTTACTGTTAGGGTTGTGTGATGCTAAAAGGTGGGAAACACTGCATAAGATGAGGTTATTCATATTGATTCACTGCGGGACGGCTCAGGGCCTTTACTACGATGTTTTTCTTTGGGAATATCAATACACAGATATAACATGACTCACTGAATTCTGTTATTACTAGGAGCTTCTTGGCACAGTTAGGGATGCTATGGTCTACTGGACAGTTAAGATGCTTCATGACTTCCTTTTTGGCATGGTAAATGTCTATCACCACTTTTTGATAGAGTATTTCTTGTTTCTCAGAAAAAAAGTTATCTATAAAAAGGCAGACTGGTCACAGCCTTTTGGTTACCTTATGGGGTGAACATAATCCTATTAGAATTTCTATTTTTTAAAAAAATTCTTGTTAGCCTAATGCCATATTACTCTTAATTTTCTTAGCTTTTCTCTTTCTAACAATGTATTTTAAGGTTCCAATAATGCTTTGGAGAAAGCTTTTGTTTTCAGAAGCAAAAAAAAGGAAGCATACTCAAGACAGAAAATTTAGAGGATCAAACTAAACAAAAAGAAGAAAATGAAACTCACCCATAATACTATCAAGCAGATATGAGCACTGTTGACAAAGAGACGTAGATCTTTTCTTTATTTGCATTTTATATTTTTTCATTTATAAATATAGAAACATGTTATATGGACATTTTCATATGCTTTTCTCCACTTAGCAAGCAGCAGCAACACTTTTGCACGCTATTGCATGCTCTCACACCACTTCAGTTTCAATGACTGCCATATTTCATTTATGTAATCACCTTTCTGCTGTTGGATGTTTAGTTTTAACAGGCTTCCTGTTCTTTCCTAGTTCACTCTGTTAGCATTCACAGAATTTGCAGTGATGTGAATATCAGAACAGATGACAGTGTTCTCAGTTCTTTAAAGCCTTGTCCTAGAAACTTCACATGTCTTAATTGCCATGTCAGAGAATAAGGCACCGACAATGATCTGCCACCTGGAGTCCCTGAAATCATACTCATGGTACTATTGATGATCATAACTTCCCAACCTGGCTCATCAATCTTCAATTACAACCTATTCCCGGGCCACTAATATTTCAGAGGCACAATACAAGCAGTTTATGGGTCAAATCCACAGAAAAGCACTAAGTCAATTCTTGCAGCTCTTGGGATGAGAACTGTATGGATCTAGGGGTCTTTATGATGGTAGCATGAGACAGTTTCCCCTCTTCCAGGTTACTTACCACAAAGCTTGATCTGGAATGAATGCCCATATCCCTTATACCATAGATAATACCTTCAGTACCATAGAAACAATTATTCAAAGGCCAAAAATCATCACATCCCTGTAGTCTGTTCAGTAAGCCAACTCCAATAGTGATTTGAATTCACTGTCAAGTGCAGGAGACCTGGGTTCGATCCCTAGGTTGGGAAGATCCCCTGAAGAAGGGAAAGGCTACCCACTCCACTGGTCTGGAGAATTCAATGAACTGTATAGTCCATGGGGTTGCAAAGAGTCAGACACGACTGAGTGACTTTCACTGAGAATTCGTATCTGTAGACTGACCATAAAAGTTCTTGTCAGGGATGCCATGAGGGAAACTGGTGACTGAATTTCACTGGTCTAAATGGATCTCTTATTCTATGCAGGCTATGTTGGGAGGATAAGATCCTGACTGCCTTTCATCCTATTTTCTCTAAGAAGCACCTTGAAGTAATCTTTTATATAAAGGAGGTCAAACTGGACTAGAAAAACCTCGGCTCTCTCTACAAGTCAAATGTTGATGAAAAATGCAGCAACACACTTTTAGTTTTTAATTCCCAGAATTTGGGATTTTGCCAGTAATTCTGAAAAACATTTGTTAAGGGATTTGTCCCAGGAGGCAGTACTGTGAAATGTTAAAACTACAGATCATATAGTCAGATAACTTGAGTTCAAATTCTGCCATTTACTAGCTGTATTACCATTCTGCAAACATTTCTTCAACTGGAACATATGAAAAGTGTATTGACATCAGATTCATGAAAATTAAGTGAAATAAACATCAGGAAAACACTCAGTATCTGTCTTGGCACACAGAAGTGCTTAACAGATACTATTACTAGTTTTAATATTGAGAGAAAATTACAAATATATTTAAATATTTTAATAGAATTTATTATCAGTAAGGATGTTATCATTGTCTCTTTTATGTGTGGGTGCTGTGTTAATTCTGGGGGATAAAGCATTAATAATATACTGTCCTCTAAGAAAATAAAGTCTAGAGAGTAGCCACGTGCAGTTTATTTCAATATAGTGTTGTAAGCAATGAACTGAATGGTGTAAAAGTATGTATGAGATGTGGAGATGCATTGTTCAGTGTAGATGGATATAGGGAAGACCTAGTGGAGTCACAGGGGGCTTCCCAGTGACTTCCCAGGGGTTTCCCAGGTGGCTCAGTGATAAAGAACCCACCTGCCAATGCAGGCGATGTGAGTTCGATCCTTGGGTCGGGAAGATCCTCTGCAGAAGGAAATGGTAACCTACTCTAGTATTCTTGCCTGGAAAATAAAGGGACAGAGGAGCCTGGTGGTCTCTAGCCCATGCGGTGCAAAAGAGTCATACATGACTTAGTGGCTAAAATAATAACAACAACAATAAGTGGAGTCACAGGGCGTAAGCAGTGAAATTTTACTTGTGGGGTATCAGCATGAGTCACTGAAATATCTTGCTTGCTGCTTTCCTCTGGAGCTTTCAACCTGGGCTTAAATCAAAGGAACTGAAGAGAGCTCAAGCCTTCTTGTTTTATTTGTTTTAACTCTTAACTTTCATTGTCTGACAGAAAATGTGAGAGAACAAGTCACTGCTATTCTCTGTACAAAATAACTTTTGAAATATTATGTATCTTTAGATGGCCTAGTAGAGGGGATGCATCTTAATTCATTTTTTCCCCCCCAGCTTCTTTAACACATACAACAAACCACATTCTATTCAAGTATTTAAAAATCTAGACCAAATCAAGTTAATAGTTTCTGGTGTTTAATTAAGCAAAAACAAGCAAAGAAAAAAAGAGTTATATTTAAAGGAAACATATTAGGAGGAAAATTACTTAAGTACATTACCTGTTCATCCTTATTTCCTGTGGCTTCACATGTTTTTCTTTCTCCCTGAGATATTCTCTTGGCAGCAAATACAGAATCTCAAGATCTGTACTCACTGTGGACATCTGGATTTTTATATCTTTGTCAGGGGCGTTTTACTCTCCTAATCAGGACCAGGGCTTCAGTGGCTGCTGGCTAAAAATCAAGCCCAGTATAGCTTCTCACACAGTGTGAGGAAAAGGGGGAGGGTGGAATGGGCCTTTAGTCCTCATTAGATGCCTGATATATTTTATTTGGACATTTTGCAGAAACTGCTTGGCAAGTGTGGCAACGCCACTGTGCCCACATTTGCTAACTGGAGAATGTGAAAGAGTAGTCCTATAATCGCAGGGTCTCTGGGGAATTTGCCAAATTGGAGGCTTAATCCCATTGTCTTTCTAATCCTAAAGGCATGAAAAGACACTGTCTCAAATTGTGGTCTCCAGATACCAAGGTGGCTTATAACGATCAAATGTCAGATGTGAATGAACAACATAAGCCAACCTTGTCTTAAGGGTGAAGACCTTGAGTGGATCCATATCGTGTTCTAACCCTGGACAGAGGAGATTGCTCCACAGTAACTTTCTTGAAACACTCTTTTAAAAAGCTGTTCAAGGAGGTTCTGAGTATCACAAAGGTATAGAGCTGACCCTTGAAAAATTCAAGGGTGACGGGTGCTAACCCTCAGGTAAAATCCAAAATCCACGTATAGCTCTCTCTGCCTCAAAAACAAAGGAAATGTTAAAACCAGTTGGAGTCAATGAATCAGGATTCAAACCCTAGTGCTTATGATTTCAAATATAGTGATCTTTAATTGAATACAAACTTTTCTACACAGTTAAAGATCTGTAAAATGAAAATGCACTATATTTACTGAAAAATACCCACATGTAAGTGAACCCATGTAGTTCAAACCCTTGTTGCTCAAGGCTCAAATGTACTGATATATCAAGTTGCCATTCTCGGTAAATAAATGACAGAATTTAGGCTGTGACAGAGTTTCTTAACTTGCATAAAGAAAGATTTCAATGTTTACTCACTTCATCACTACATTTTATAGGAAGAAAGTCTGTAGAGAGATGAACCACTGTGACTCAAGTAAAAGAACCAGTGGTAGCTACAACTAGAACTCAGGTGTCTGTTTTTATCAAGAGCCTTCTCATTTTCTAGAAAAGAGACCACAATATGCCTTTCAAGGATGGACAAGTCAGGGAAAGTCAGTCTTTTTCTGTCTTCCTGCCTTATGCACCAAAGGACGTTCACTAAGAAGGTAACATCATTATTCAGACAGGGCTGACTCTCTCTAGAAAAAAAAAATCTAGGCTTCACCTGAGTGGTATCTACTTACTGACTTTAAGTTTTCCACTGTGGGCACAAGTGTTTATATGAAAGATCATTACACTTACTAAGTCATTATACAAAATGGTGGCTTCTTGTAGTCTGAGAAGTTATAATGTATTGATCCTATGACCACAAGAACATCATTGCCTTGAACTGATTCCCACTCCCTCTTTTTTTTTTTAAGTTCTGAAGTGTATTAGAGGGTATTTTTGAAATGGTGACCAGCCCAGCACACCCTAATTTGCCTGGCAAAGTTCTCATTTTAGTTAATAATCCACTCTACAATAGTTCAGCTCTTCACTGATATAGAAGTCCAATGCTGAACTTGTTTTGTTAAAAATTCTGATTTCATCCTTATAGTCTAAATTTCAATGTTGGAAGTAGTCTTAAAAGATGATTTAAGACAATCATCTACCCCAGGGATAAATCATATATTAGATATGAATATATCTTAGGAACTCCAGGAAGAACTTCCAGAATTCCTTGGGAATTTGTACTAAAATCTAATCACGTTCATTTAAAGATGTCATATTTCATGTACAGACTAGCTGTTTCTATAATTCCAGCATGTGTCTTCTAGTTTTACACTGGGACTTGGTGGTGGTGGGGGGATGGTGTTGTGGGAGAGTCAAATTAATTCTCTTTTAGAGTATTTATGTGAGGATAAATCAGTAACTGTCAGCTTTCCTTTCCCCAGATTAAGACATGGTCTTTTCAGTGGTGGGGAGAAAGCAGAGCTTACATCACAGTTGTTCCATCATTGCCCAGAATTTCTTTTCCATGAGCAAATCAGGAAATAGCTCCTTTTGGGTAGCAGTTTTCTTCTGACTCATTGGCACTGAAACATCTGCAGTATCTTTCTAAATGTAGTTTGTGTGTGTGTGTGTGTGCACGCACATGTACACTCTCAGTCACGTACAACTCTTTGCAACCCCATGGACTGTAGCCCACCAGGTGCCTCTGTCCACGGGATTCTCCAGGCAGGAACACTGGAGTGGATTGCCCTGTCCTTCTCCAGGGGATCTTCCCAATCCAGAGATCAAACCTGCATAATTTAAGGACCTGGATTTCCTTGAGAGCTTCTCCGTATGATCTACAACAGTCACTGGCACCTCTGTTCTTGTTTTTGTGAAATTAATTTCCGAGTCTGGGAGTTTTGAGCTCACCACCTTGCAAGGAGAGATGGCCACCGCCACTATACAGCTCAGGCTCTGAGCTGCGGGCTTGGAGAAAGCTGTTCTTCACAAGGACAAAGAAGCCACGGAGGGGGAGGGGGCATGTTTACTTTCACTCTTCTCAGACAACAGTGGGAATGAATCTAAACTCTGGCAGGAGACCATTAGGTGCCAAACTGTCACTGTCATTTGCATAATGTGTAATCTAAGGTGTTGATTCATCTCGGATAGACAGGCATGCTTAGCGAGGGGAGGTGAAATTACCCATCACCCCTCTGTCTGCCCTTTAAGAAACCAATCACATTCCTTCTCTCCATCAATTCCACAGAGGCAGGGACCTTTCTGCTCCATTGAACCTGCTTCCTGTCCCTACTTAGCAAACTGACTGATGCTGCTAGCTGTTTGCTGTTGCCTCTGATGCCACGAGTGCCCTGCTGCTCCCATGCAAAGGAAAGGAATAAAGCCTTATTACTGCAACTGGGTGTTTCGTGTGCATTTTGGGTTTTCACTTTATTTTGTAAAACTGCATCCCATCCCTAAATGGGACTTACCTTTTGAAAACTGAAGTATACACATTTGGAAAGTGTTGTGCTGTTAAAATGGAACCACTTGATGTTAATATAGTTACAGAATAACTGATTCGAAAAGACGGTTGCAGTGGGCATTTGGCATAGAGTTTTGGTTTTAGAGATCAGATATACCCACTCCAGTATTCTTGCCTGGATAATCCCATAGACAGAGGAGCCTGGCGGGCTATAGTCCATAGGGCCACGAAGAGTCAGACACGACTGAAGTGACTTAGCATGTGTGTGTGTTTGCATGTTTATGTAGTAGCAAATGCCTTTGTTTTAACAAATGAATCCTCTCATTTTAATAAAATTCCTTTCATTAAATATTTAGTGAGATTTGTATTTTTAAACATACAGTGGTCAAAGGGGAGACTTTTATAGCTCTGACATTTGCAACACTGTCTTAACTCGTCTGTCCTATTTCCACTATACAGTAATGATGTTTGGTACCCTTGGTGACCAAGAATAAGATGCTTCTAAATCCCTTCCACCATAAACAAACTATAAACATGTATACAAACATTATAAATATTTTATAAACATTTTTTCTAATTCTCAAACATTTAAGAGGCATTTCTAATTCCTTTTGGTTGAATCATATGAAATTGCCAGGTATGTGGCTTAAAAATGATTGAACATCAGCAGCTTCATATGGCTCAGTCCCATAGCTCAAGATTCAAACTCAAGTCAGGAAGGATCTCAAGCTAGCCTTTCTTCCACTATGCCATGCTGCTGCCTTATTTATTTATATTTCAGGTTGCTTCAGGCATGTAGTCTAATGCATATTTCATGTTCCATATAACATGTGGATAATAAATATTTGTTGGCTGGTTTTTAAAACACAGATTTAGACAAAGCATAGATCTATGCTTTATAACCATTCAGCAAAGTGTTAGGTCTCAGTTTTTAGCTGCTGTAAAACTGGTAGTTATCAAGAACTATTAGATATGATCTCTAAGTCATTAATTCTCTACTCTCTACATATGGTACAGTTTCCCAAAGTCCAAATAGCTATCACTAGTAATGGGCTCTTCGTGAAGCAGGCGAAATCCTGCATCTCTGATCTCTCCTCTTGTGTTTTCTCCTGCCAGCAAGGCTTAGCAATTTCACAGGTTTTACAAAATAACTGAGAAAGACTTAGATAATCTTAAAAATATCCTTCCCCTTTCTTTCTCACTCTATTAACGTCTCCTTTCCACACTTTCATTTTCTTCCTTCTCTAACACTCTCTCTTTTCTAGAGATAATCTGCTAATTTTTTGGCCACAGGTGTTTAGTTCACATCCTTATATTGGCCATTTTAAGAACAGATCTGCACATCTTAGAAGAACCCAAGTGGCTGTCATAGTGAGTATGTCCAAAAGATGAATTTTGAGAGCAAATCATTGACTGCACAATTTATAGTGTAATTACATAGCAATTACTCAATTTGCTTGTGAACACTGAATCCTCTCCATGGGTTTTAAACAGATGTCACACCAGATGTACCACACTGAAAGGAGAATTTCTATTAACTGCAGCAGTAGTTGGGCAGATTATCTTCAATGGTGCTGCGTGAAATTGGTAGCAGAGGGCACTGTTAGGAAGGAGGATTCAGACTTCAGATAGGAGAGGGACAGAAGTTGCCAAACATGAGAAAGTTTCTATGAGTACGTGTATCAAATATAGCAGCAGCATTTCAAAGGCTTGGTGAATAAGTGGCTTTGGGCTTATGTAACAGTTATCGATAGTAATGATGGAATTTTGGAGAGAACTTCCCAGTATACAAAATTATTTCTACCTTTGTTACCTCATTTGATTATCACCAGAATCCAGGATGTAGGTACGGTGTCCTGGGGCTCAGAGGTCACCCAGGTTCTTAAAAGGGATGTGAAATGGAGCCCAAACTAGAGCCCAGGCTGCCTGACTCCCAAGCTACTTCTCTTAGCATCACACCACTGCTTCTTCAAGCATACAGTTCAGTCAATCAACTGGACTGTGCACGTGTTTTTAATCAAACTGGCTGACCTTTTGATTTGTGAGTGTGAAGTCGAAGTGATTAAATCAGTTGTTTGTGAAAATACAGATTAAGAAGCCCTTGTTTATTTTTATATCAGTCTCTTGGTTTTGGTAGTATTTATTTTCAAACAGCTACAGTTTGAAATCAATTCTTTGTGCAACTCAGGAGATTGCCAGACATCCATTCTTCTTTTCAACTGATTCCATAGTCGTTCAGGAGAATCACCACTGGTAGCATCACCTTCAAATACTGTATATAGAACAAGGCACTATCTTGATACTGATGCTTTTAAATTGTGGGCAAGTTTGAAATAAAAGAACATACAAACTCCTCAGTGATAACATTTCACTGACATATAGGAAAAACTTGAATATGTCCCTGAGTTTCCTCTCTGACCAACACTTTTATGTTTTTTAAGCATGAACTGATCCCTATTCCATCTCATTACAGCTAAATATCTTTCCTCATTCAAATCTGGACAACCGAATATTTGCTCAACAGCCTGCCCACGACTGACCCCTGCTCCCTGGTGTGTGAACAGGTCTCATTAAGTTTCTTAGTAAGGCTCAGCATTCAGGAGGCGGCTCAAGGGGGGAGGGCTCCAGAGAATTTACTTTTCTGAGTCCCTGAAGGCATCTCCCTGGGGCATGACTTCCAGACAGAGGTGGGGACTGGTGAGAGTGACAGGGAAATGATCTGCTTGTCAATAGGACTCCTACACACATGTCAGCTCTGGGCTGGGAAAAGCTGCTTCTTCTTCTCCTTCATAAGAAAATTGTCAGTGCTCTCCAGAGAGTTCTTTCCCCTTTTCTCGCCTCCGCAAAGACTCTGTGTGCTTGCAGCCCCGTCTCCTGCCTCCTCCATTTTCTCACCCCACCCTCACTGTGCGGTCTCCCAGCTCACCTCTCCCCCCACTCTCCTCTCTTCTGCTGGGGATTTATCCCCACCTCTGGAACACTTTCCCTCCTAGGGATCCTCTGGCCAACATTTTCTGTCCTGTTCGGCCACCTTCCTCCTGAAACCAAGCAGGACCCTTTCTGCTTTCCTCCCCCGCCGTTTCTTGTCTGTAGGGAATAGACTCCAGCCTCCATGACCTTCCGTGAATCCCAAAGGGAAGACTTAAAGAACTGCTGTCAGTCAGAGAAGGCAGGGGATGCTGAGACAAGGGAGAGCAGCCAAGAAACAACAGTGCAGACTTGGGACAGGGTCCTGGTTCCACCTCAAGTTCAGTTCAGATGCTCAGTCGTGTCCGACTCTGCGACCCCATGGACTGCAGCACGCCAGGCCTCCCTGTCCATCGCCACCTCTACCTCAAGAGATACACACAAAATCCCCAACAAATGGAAGATGTTAGCAATCCAGAGAAGACCACAATTTGATCATCTCTAGAAGCTCATCAGGAGATCACCTGAGGCAAGATGAAAGGAACCAGAGCAGCTCTTAAAGGAACCGCCTGAAGCTACAGAAGCAGAAGGTATTAAGAAGAGGTGGCAACAATACACAGAAGTGAAGTGAAGTGAAGTGAAGTGACTCAGTCGTGTCCGACTCTTTGCGACTCCATGGACTGTAGCCCACCAGGCTCCTCCGTCCATGGAATTCTCCAGGCAAGACTACTGGAGTGGGTTGCCATTTCCTTCTCCAGGGGATCTTCCCAACCCAGGGATCGAACCCAGGTCTCCCGCATTGCAGGCAGATGCTTTAACCTCTGAGCCACCAGGGAAGCCTACACAAAAGAACTATATAAGATCTTTTTTATAAAGATCTTCATGACCCAGATCTTCACGATGGTATGATCACTGACCGACAGCCAGACATGCTGGAATGTGAAGTCAAGTGGGCCTTATGAAGCACCACTACGAACAAAGCTAGTGGAGGTGATGGAATTCCAGTTGAGCTGTTTCAAATCCTAAAAGATGATGTTAAAGTGCTGCAGTCAATTTGCCATCAAATTTGGAAAACTCGGCAGTGGCCACAGAACTGAAAAGGTCAGTTTTCATTCCAATCCCAAAGAAAGGCAATGACAAATAATACTTAAACTACTGCACAATTGCACTCATCTCACACATTAGCAAAGTAATGCTTAAAATTCTCCAAGCCAGGTTTCAATAGCATGTGAACCGTGAACTTCCAGATGTTCAAGCTGGATTTAGAAAAGGCAGAGGAAACCAGAGATCAAATCGTCAACATCCATTGGATCACTGAAAAAGTAAGAGTTCCAGAAAAACATCTACTTCTGTTTTACTGACTACGCCAAAGCTTTTGACTGTGTGGATCACAACAAACTGTGGAAAATTCTTAAAGAGATGGGAATACCAGACCACCTTACCTACCTCCTGAGAAATCTGTATGTAGGTCAAAAAACAACAGTTAGACATGAAACAACAGAAATAACATGAAAATTGACATGAAACAACAGACTGGTTCCAAATTGGGAAAGGAGTACTGTCAAGGCTGTATATTGTCACCCTGCTTATTTAACTTATATGCAGAGTACATCATGAGAAACGCTGGGCTGGATGAAGCATGAGCTGGAATCAAGATTGCAGGGAGAAATACCAATAACCTCAGATACGCAGATAACACCACCCTTAGGGCAGAAAGCGAAGAGGAACTAAAGAGCCTCTTGATGAAAGTGAAAGAGGAGAGTAAAAAAGTTGACTTAAAACTCAATATTCAGAAAACAAAGATCATGGCATCTGGTCCCATCACTTTATGGCAAATAGAGGGGAAAATAATGGAAACAGTGAGAGAATTTATTTTTGGGGGCTCCAAAATCACTGCAGATGGTGATTGCAGCCATGAAATTAAAAGACGCTTGCTCCTTGGAAGAAAAGCTATGACAAATCTAGACAAAATGAGACCTACAAAGCAGAGACATTACTTTGCCGACAAAGGTCCATCTAATCAAAGCTATGGTTTTTCCAGTAGTCATGTATGGATGTGAGAGTTGGACTCTAAAGAAAGCTGAGTGCTGAAGAATTGATGCTTTTGAACTGTGGTGTTGGAGAAGACTTTTGAGAGTCCCTTGGACTGCAAGAAAATCCAACCAGTCCATCCTAAAAGAAGTCAGTCCTGGATATTCATAGGAAGGACTGATGCTGAAGCTGAAAGTTCAATACTTTGGCCACCTGATATGAAGAACTGAGTCATTGGAAAAGACTCTAATGCTGAGAAAGACTGAGGCAGGAGGAGAAGGAGACAACAAAGGATGAGATGGTTGGATGGCATCACAAACTCTATGGACATGAGTTTCAGTAAGCTCCAGGAGTTGGTGATGGACAGGGAGGCGTGGTGTGCTGCAGTCCATGGAATCGCAGAGTCTGACATGAATAAGAGAATGAACTGAATTGAACAAGATAAAAGAGACTCAATAAAAGATGGCTATTATCTTGCTGATTTTTAAGATACAAACTGACTCCAATAATTGAACTGAGTTCAACCCAGGAAGCAAAATCCAGTTTTGATAGAAGCAGCACTGTATTCTTGGTAAAAAGGTTCTTCATGTCATCATATACAGATTGTGGCAGTCATTTGCGAGGGATGTCACAGGAAATTTATAATAATAGTCGCCAGGTGCTGAAATTTGAAGATGATGATTTTGGACAGGTAAGCATAAATGTACAGACTTGGATTTCAGTCCTAGCCATGTATTAGTCTTGGAAACACTGTATAACCTCCATCAGTTCACTTTGTAATCTGCAAGATGAAGATTCTATAGAACCCACTGTGCAGGGTTGTTCCTAGCTCAATAAAGATCATGTATGCAAAGCTCATGGCACAGAACTTAGCATGCAGTAAGCACTCAATGAAGGCTGCCCATTACTGGGGTTCCACTTTTCAAATTAGAGCTAATTCAAATGTATTCTTATGCAAATATTGATTTTACTTACTTGCCATCTGATTTACTTTCCTATAAGGGGTGTGGGCGTGGATGGGAGTGGAGTCTAAGGGAGAATGGATATGTGTATATGTGTGGCGAAGTCTTTTTCAGTTCACGTAAAATCATCACAACGTTGTTAGTCAGCTACACTCCAATACAAAATAGAAAGCTTTTTTTTTTTTAAAAAAGAAGAAAGAGGTGTGGCTGGACTATCTTGTTGGGAGTACGTGATGCATGAGAGATCCATCTCCTATGTGGACTGTGAAAGGAAATATATCAGGAACCATTATGGTGGCTTTCGCATCAATTATATGACCACTGCCTATCATATTTCTGGCCACTGTCAATGCCTATAGACCACCCAGTTCATGGGGTGGTGTTCACTAATTTATAAGGCAGTTCATCATGTGCTAGACTTACTTCACTAGGATCCAAGGGATATTTTGTGCTATTAGGAAAGACATGAAAAGCCATTTGTTGGATCTCAGGTAGCTTGTATTGGTGAAGGAGGATTTGTTGACCATTTCATGTTATAGGGCCTTTTCCAAACCCTGGAAGTAAATGGTTTATGCTAATTTATTTGTCTAACATCTACAGAGGAGTACTTTTTGGCTCTGGGCTGGACGCCAGGGAGCCAGAGGTGTATGCTGGACATGTCACAGGCTGTGAGAAAGCAGGGGGCTTTGCACACAGCAAATAAGTATGGAGGTGACTGGGAAAGAAGCTCATCATAAATGTAGCAGAGTTAAGAGTAAGCTACCCTAGGAGGGCAGGGGACGGATTATCCACTCTAGGCCATGACACCTTTGCTGCCCGGAGAAGTCTTGTCTGTCCTCAGGGATCCCTTTGTGCTGTATCTCCAGGGCTGAGTGAAATCTACCGGGAATACCTGTCACAAAGTCTCGGATGGGGCAACCTTGTGATGTGGCCAGCCCTAACCCAACTTCCACCCTTGGGGACTTCTTTTTTTTTTTTTCCTTATTTTTTAACCTAGGAGTTGTGTAATTTCCTGATTTCCACTCCAGTCTGCTCAGTGGCTAAGGCACAGGTTGAGAAGGACTCTGGTTATAGTGCATCCAGAGCCATCAACAAACACAGCATCAGGAAAGCCAACTCCTCACAGCAGCCCCGCAGAGAAGAGGAAGGGTCAGGTCTGTGGCCAGAGAGAGGGCAGGGCGAGTGTTATCTGCATAGCACAGGCCTGGCTCCCTGCTTCTCAGCCCCGCTCCGGGTATGGGTGGGTGGGTAGGGACTGCCTGCTTCCTGTTGCTCTTCACTTTCACTGAGGTACCTTCGAGGCCAATCCAGCTAGCTGGTCAGGGGGCACTGAGAAGGCCTGGTCCAGGATCACAGTGGCTGAGGAGCTTGTCAGATTCTCCACGACCCTGTGTCAGCCTTTAGGAGTGGAAGCACTACATTGTGATTAAATGAACCGTCTCACTTCCTGCTTCCTCAGAGTGTCATCTGTGCTATTCCATGTGCCTCACTCTGGGGAGCCTCATTTCCTCAACTGGCAGGTGAATGAGCAAACACCTACCTGCAGGGCCATCTTGAGCAATAAATGAGATGACCTGTGAGGCGCCTGGCATGGGAAGATGTACAAAACACGCTGGTGTCTGAGCCTTGGCCTCTGTGCATTTTATCACACTGGTGTGCCTGGGGTCGTGCCTCTGAATGCGAAGTGTGATTGTTATGGGGAGGATACTTGGTAGACCACGGTACAAAACTGTGTGCTTTACTGACCAATATTCCTGTGTGCTACTGGCATCCCCGACTCTCACCCTTTCCCTGAACTTCATCCCTTCTCCGGGCCTCACTGAGTACCAGACCAGTGCCTCATTCCGCACCTTCACCTCACTCCTGACAGGGCATCTCCTAATCAGTTTCCTTAAGGTTCTGTGAGGGTTTGGGACTCAGAGACCTTCACAGGGGCTGAGAGAGGTGATACCCACTGAGCTAAAGTGTAGGTACCCAGTGTCTCACGGGTCCCCTCGTCTTCACCTCTGACTCAGCTGCCTGGGCAGTTGCTCTGGAAGACATCCATCAGAAGGCAAAGGACACTGGCTCCTGCCCTTCCTATCAGTTCCTCCTCCTGGGGCTTGGGAGGCCCGAAGGGAAACCTTACTGGTTTTCAGGCATGAGCAGAGTGTGCTGTGAGCCCCGGCGGGCAGAGTGGTAGAGCATGAGCCTGGGAGTCGAGGGACAGCCCATTCCCAGCTGTCTGCCCAAGGCCACTCCACACAAGGCACGTGACTCAGACAAGGAACCAGATGTAGATGGACCTGCAACTCTGCCCAGATGAAGAATGTTCAACAAAGCCCATCTTGGGGGAAACTGCAGGGTCCCCTTCTTTAAGTAAAAAGAAGCACCTAAAATAATACCTTAGCTTGCAGGACTGAAAGAGAAGAAATCATAGGGTAATATACACTTGAGTTTAGCTCTGAGTTAGTCATGGTCCAAGATCTTTATCAGTATTTCATTTAAAAAGAAAAAGAAAACAAATGCCAACCTCACAGTGAATACTGAATTGTTGCTGTTTAGTTGCTCAGTCATGTCCAACTCTTTGCAACCCCAAGGATGGTAGCCCACCAGGCACCTCTGTCCGTGGGATTTTCCAGGCAAGAACACTGGAGTGGGTTATTGTTTCCTTCTCCAGTGGATCCTTCCTGACCCATGGACTGAACTGAATCTACTGCATTGGCAGGCAGATTCTTTACTGGTGGTGGTTTAGTTGCTAAGTTGTGTGCGACTCTTGCGACCCCTGTCCATGGGATTTTCCAGGCAAGAATACTGGAGTGAATTGCCATTTCCTTCCAGAGGGGATCTTCCCGACATAGAAATTGAACCCAGGTCTCCTGCATTGAAGGCAGATTCTTTACCGACTGAGCTCTGAGACAAGCTGATAAGCCACTAAGGAAGCCCTGGATACTGAATTACAAGCTGGATAATACATCAAACAACTTAGCAATGTCTACAGAGGTTAGAGAGTGGATCCAAGTGCTACTGCACAGACCCTCTGCACAAGCCCAGGACAGACAGAGGAGCAAATGCAGTCAGCATGTCTCCAGTTGATACAGGTCAAGGGCACTGTACCTTCTGAACTACTGCCCTGAGTCAGGCAGAGAAAAGGGGTAGACCGTCCTTCAGAAGCAGAAATGAAAAGGATATCCCAAGGAAAAAATTATTTATGGCGTATTCTGAATATGATGACATGGAATTAGCAAGAGACTTGTCTTGTACTGCCAGCCTATCTCGAGAAAACGACTTTGACCCATAGTAGAGAAAAAATAGAACACAAACCTTAAAATTAATACTTATTTATGAGCTTCCTTGGTGGCTCAGTGGTAAAGAATCTGCCTGCTAATGCAGGAGATACAGGGTCAATCCCTGATCTGGGGAGATCCTACATGATGTGGAGAGACTAAGCCTGTGAGCCCCAACTATGCAGCCTGTACTCTAGGGCCCAGGAGCCACAACTCCTGAAGCCCATGCGCCCTGGAGCCCATTCTCTGCAATAAGAGAAGCCACTGCAATGAGAAGCCTGGGCACCGCAGCTAGAGAGTAACCTCCACTTGCTGATACTAGAGGAAAGCCTGTGCAGCAACGAAAACCCAGAACAGCCAAAAATAATTAATTTTTTAAAAAATGAATACTTATTTAAAGCAAGGAGATCAAGGATTTGGGAAAATATTTTAAGGGTCCCAGGCACGAGTAGGCATGAGTAGGCACAAGGTCTGGAGGAGAGTGAACCCCAGGGGAACCCCAGGGGTAAGTAACAAGAAGGGCCCTGCTGTCCTTTCTCCTTCCCTTGTTCTTTCCCTCCCCTGGCCTTCCCATCTGCCATCTTCAATTTCCCCAACTCCTTCCTAGCTTCCAGGAGCCTCTTCTGTCCTGCCTCAATCAAAGGAAGACAATGTCCCATTAGAACCTGAGTAGTTTATCTGAGAAGGAATCTACCTCAAGCTAATGGAGGCTGATACTGACAGTGCTTTAGGTAACAGTTATATTTCAGCAGGAAGTTCTTTAGGATCTTATCTGAAAAGAGTGAAGAGGATGCTTATTTCACAAGGTCACATGCCATTCAAATGTCAGGTATCTTCACATGGAGGAAAAAGGATGGTTAAGTTCCATATTTCCTCAAGGGTGAAACAGATCACCAGCCCAGGTTGGATGCATGAGACAAGTGCTCAGGGCTGGTTCCCTGGGAAGACCCAGAGGGATGGGATGGAGAGGGAGGCGGGAGGGGGAATCGGGAAGGGGAACACATGTAAATCCATGGCTGATTCATGTCAATGTATGGCAAAAACCACTATAATTAAAAAAAAAAAAAAAAGTTCCAGATTTCCCGAAAGCACTGCAGGGGGACTGCTGCCTCCTCCTGCTGTAGATCAGGCCCTCATCTAAGATGGGGTCAGGTATTTCTATCGCCTTCCTTGACACTGTTGTCTGCTCGTGATGCTTTCTGTCACTTCTCGGGGAAAAGACCAGGTGGGCCTTAAACATAAGAGTAAATGTTTATTGAGCCCTCACCATGTTCAATTGGTTTTTTAATCCCTTGGTGTTTATTACCTGATCTAGTTTTTACAATCAACAAAGGTGGGTTATTCTGTGCCCATTTTAAAGATGAGGCACTTCCCTGGTGGCACAGATGGTAAAGCGTCTGCCTACAATGCGGGAGACCCAGGTTCGATCTCTGGGTTGGGAAGATCCCCTGGAGAAGGAAATGGCAACCCACTCCAGTACTCTTGCCTGGAAATTCCCATGGATGGAGGAGCATGCTAGGCTACAGTCCATGGGGTCGCGAAGAGTCGGACATGACTGAGCGACTTCACTCACTGAATCATTGAGTAATTTGTCTAAGGTTTCAGGGTAAGGAAAAGGCAAAGTTAGGTTTCAAACCCAGATGTCTGGTCCCTGGGCTCAGACTGTAAACCACGATGTAGATTGTATTCCCAGCAACTAGTATAGAGCCTGGGAATTAATCACTATTTCTGCTTGTCTTTGTATATCCCTGTGATGATTAATTTTATTAGTCAACTTGGCTGGACTGTGGTGCCCAGATATTTGGTGAAACGTTATTCTGGATGTTCCCATGAGGGCGTTTGGATGTGATTTACATTCAAATCAGTGGACTTTGAGTAAAGCAGAATGTTGGCCATAACGGGGGTGTTGGGAGGTGGGGATCGGCGGGGGGAGGTTCATTCAATTCAATGAAGTTCTGAATAGAATAAAAGGCTGATCTTCCCCAAGCCAGAGGGAATTCTCAAGCACTGCTTTTGGACTTCATCTGCACTGTTGACTGATCCTGGTTTTCCTGATTTTTCAGACTCAGACTGCAACTCTTTCTTGAGTTTCCATCCTGCTGGCTTCCTCTATCAGATTTTTGGATTTATAAAGCTTCCACGATCAGTTAAGCCAATACCTAATAATGCTCTTCTGATACATACACATCTCTGCTTAACTTGATAACTAGTTCCTTAAGGCTAGGTCCCAGGCCCTCTTTTATTCTTCTCAGTTTAAGTTTTGCCCATTTTCTAAGCAAATTCTCCAGTCCTTGGTCTCAGTTGCTATTCTAATAACTTTTATTCATTCCAATAACCTTTATATTCACACCCTAGCTCAGATGTATCTATGGAGCTCCAGACCAATATATCCAACTGTGTATTTGACCTATTTTCTTGGATATCTGGGAGGCACCTGAATGCAGCATGGACAAAAGTAAATTCATGCCCTAGCAACCCTGATCCTCTTTTAGGGTTCCCTGTTTCTATGAAATGTGCTTGTAGCTACCTGAAACACCAGGAACCATTGTTAACAGCTGTCTTCTTCTCACTTCTGTACTTAATCATCACCATGCCCTGCCAATGTCACTTCAGACATTTCTCATATTTTATGACTTCTCTCCATCTCCACTACCACCACTGTACCCAACATATGGGTATCTCTTATCTTGATTCTCCTATGATAACTTTTCAAGTGGTTTACCTATGCATTCCAGCTATAGTGATCTTTCTAAAAAAAAAAAGATGATCATATTCTTTGCCACTATGTGTTTGAAACCATTCAGTGACTTTCTCATGCACTAGGAAGAAGACCAAATTCTTAGCATGGCTACGTGGTGGTCCCAAGGCTCTGCATGG
The DNA here is from genome assembly GCF_023699985.2 of Odocoileus virginianus. Classification (NCBI taxonomy): domain Eukaryota; kingdom Metazoa; phylum Chordata; class Mammalia; order Artiodactyla; family Cervidae; genus Odocoileus; species Odocoileus virginianus. The sequence continues at coordinate 21,869,274 of NC_069686.1, forward strand.
TCTCATCCTGCTGCATTTTCCTCCTGATCTCTCTACTCCTCTCTTCTTACTTCTTCAATTCCCCAAAAATGCTTCCTCATAACACTGGTCCTTTGCATATACTGTTTCTTTTCTTTTAAATGTGGGGCATTATTCCCAACCCCTCAACTCTCATATCAGAAGTCACTGCAAAGGAGAAATTATATTCCACATAGTCTCTTTCAGGCAGATTTTTTTGCTGTTGTTGTACAATCTTATGAAATTAATCTAAATTAATAAGAATAATAATAGCTAGGATTTATTGAGTGCTTATTAAGTTCAAGTGTGAAACACAGTGCTAAAAATTTAATAATCATATTTAAATCATTATCTAATTAAAAATACAACATAATTGGAGAAGTAGATAATATTATTGTTTACTTTTATAGATAAAGAACCTGAAAACCTGGGTGAGAAGCTGAATGCACCTTTGGTAGTCTGATGACTTGCTGGATAGGTGGAGTATATACTTAAGAGTGAGCTGGGACTAGATCTGTGATTGATCAGTACTGTTATCCGACTGCCTGTCATGTAGAATATGTAGAATACCTACTTGCTGATTGAAAGAATGACGAATACTTGAATGAGTAATGAACTAGGACATATTTTAATATGGAAACTAACTGGGTATCCCTTTCATTCTCTACCCTAAGTTAGTTGCCTATGAGATTATTTTCAAAATTCTAGTCGGTTGCTTGACAATGAGAAAATGGCATTCCCAATACTAGAAATGATTTAGAGACCCTCCATTCTTCATTTTGATGACTATCTGCTCCATTTCCAAATAAGACTCCCAGTGAAGGGTGATTTTTTGTTGTTGTTAAGTGTTGTTCCTGTCATTTTGGGGCTTCTGAAATAGAGGGAGTCACAAAGATAAGCACAAATGTGCACACACTATATTAGGTATGTCCACACTAGCTGCTATCACATATAAACTCTAAATGCCCAACCTTAACACAATAGATGGTTATTTCTTGTTCAACCTAGTGAGGCTGTTCCTGTTTGGCCAGACAGCTTTCTACCTAGTGATCTAGGAGCCTGGCTCTCTCCATCCATGAGGGCATCAGACTTTTCTCATGCAGCTCTCAACAGGGGAGGGCAAGAATGGAGCAACCTACCTCCTAAAAATTCTGGCCCCAAAAGGAAACACGCCACTTCATTTGTGTCCCACTGTGAGAAATTCATCATCTGATCACACCCAACTCTAAGGCAGGCAAGGACATGCTGCTGAGTTATATGCCCAAGAAAAAGAGAGGAAACATATTTGAGTAAGTTACCAACCATCTCTGCCCTATTTCTAGCCCTATAATACAAAATAGAGAGATTCTATAGGATTAGTACCCTAGAGTATGGAAGATTAAGCTTAATTTTAATGATGGATATCTGGAAAGACCTGTGAAGAAGGGGATTTTGGGTAGATCTTGAAGAATAGGTAACTTTTTAATAGAAGGAGACCCTAACAGGCATAACTGACTCTGGTACCAAAAATGATGAGGTTTGAAGTTAGGAGGGAGTAGGCAATGAGAAAAAAATCTCAGAGTCAAGTAGAAATTATTTTAATAATCTCTTTTTCCTGAATTCCTCTATAACTAATTAAGTAATGAACAGAATTACCCCTTCCACCATGGGTATCTTAGTCCCTAATGTGAAGATATGAAATAATTAGAGGGTGTGCTGTGTAAGAATTTTAATGTCATGGAAAACTTCTATTTTCAAGACAGCACTAATTATACAGGATGAGGCGAAACAAAGGGAAGATGTACAATTAGCAGAGCACAGCTTATTACAACCAGTTCTGTTTAGAGGCTCTTCTAGATATGTAATAAGTTGACAGTGATCTAGTATTTATCTTTTAGAGAATAACTCTGGAGATTACAGAAAAGCAGGACATGGCCAATTTATATTTAACCATGGTGATGGTATAGGGAGACTTCTGCATTCTAGACTTTTCCTCTCTAGTGGCAGAGATAAATAGAAGGGTCTTGGGAAGGAGAAGACTGTCCCTTCTTTGGTCTGCCAGTCATTGGTTGGGTGATCACAACCTTTCTAGGTTACTTCTTCCACGGTATGGGGATAGTAATACTACATATGAAAGCATTTGGCACTGAGACTGGACTATATTAAGGACCCCGTTTTTATTCTAGATCCATTTCCCTTCCTTCCTCTGATTTTTTCTTAAGCAGGATTTCAGTCACCTCGATAAAAAATCCTTAAGACTTTAGGGACTGTACAAGAATGACTGTAATATAAGATGGATGTACTTCCTCTAAATTGACCAAACTTCAATAAAGGCAGTTATAATATCAGTGGCTCTATCTGAGCAGTGTCAAGGATAAAGAAATACCTTAGTTGTCAAACCCCAGGGGGGTTGACTCAGCTCGTCTTTTCTTCCAAAGAAGATAAACTGCATCTCATGCAATCTGCTTTTTGCTAAGGGGTTCTCGTTTTGGTTTCAAACAAGCTCTTCAGTGCAAAAGACAATCTCTCCTACATATACATTAAATGGGCTATGACGGGGCACCCAAAAGTGTGGGCTTTTCCCTAGATTCTGTTGCTGGAATATTAGAAATGGATGTGAAAACTGAGACCTTAAAAACTGTACGATATTACACATTATTCAAATGCAAAGTGCTGTGGGCTGTCATCCCAAGTCTCAGCTATGAATGACCTACACACCCAAGCACACCTCAGCATTGACTGAGAGGGTACAGGCCCTCAGCTTCAGGGGCTGCGTTAGGACTGCATTATCATATCAATCGCCCACATGCCAAGTTCTTGATAAAAATGATCATAATCCAGAGCGAGGGTTAAAGTATGAGAGTTTGATTTGTGTAAGCAAATCAAAAGCATTTAGAGTCAAGCTACTTGATCTATCTTAAAGCTCTGCCAGGAATATAAATATAAGAACAGCCTCAGAACCAGAACAGGCAAGAGTTGAGAGAGTAGAAACTAAAGATTATTTGCTATTTTTTCCTGATTTACTCTAATCCAGCCACACTGGCTTTCATTCAATTCTGTGAACCAGCCAAGTTCAAGGCCTTCTGTCTTAAAGCCTCTGTAAATCACCCTTCTGCCTCTTCAGAGATGCCATTTGTAATAGGCAGGATTGTTTTCCTTAAGCTGTGTTAACAAACGGCTTCCACATCTCAGTGGCTTAAGACAATACAGTCTGTTGTTTCCTCACACTACATGCTACACTTCCAGTGTGAGTTGGTTGAAGGAACTCTGTTCCTTGAAGTCACACAAGTTCCAGGCTGAGGGAGCAACCACATCTTGGAACACAACACTTGTTAGACTGCCTCAGGGAAAGGGATCTACAGAAGCAACGCTTAGATGCTCCAATGTGGAAGTGACACATATTTCTGTGCACAACTGATGAGCCAGACCAGAGCCCATGGTCCACGGAACCGTGGGTGGACTAAGGTGATGCAGTCCTAGCATGTGCCTGGAGAGGGAAGGGAACAGCTCTCTTGACTCTCACACCTTCTGTGACCACTTCATGAAGCAGTTTCTCACTCTCCACTGCCTTAGCATCCCTTTTGTTTTCCATAATGCTACCCCAATTTGTAATTGTATGATTTATTTACTTTCTGTTTTAGTTTTAGATGTTTTACCTCCATTGAACTATAAGATCTCTAAGAGGGGGACTTCCCTGGTGGTCCAATGGTGGACTCTGTGCTCCCAATGCAGGAGGCCTGGGTTTGATCCCTGGTTAGGAAACTAGATTCCACATGCCACAAATAAAGAGTTTGAATGCCGCAACTAAAGGTGTCACAATGCCATAACTAAGACCGGCACAGCTGAGTGAATGAACGAATAAATACATCATACGTTCCTGCATCCCTGAGGAAGGACCATGTCAACAGGCTAATTCCATGGAACAGTTCTCAAAAACGGTTAATCAACCTAATATATTTAAATACTGAATCTAACATTTGTCTTCAATTAGGAGAATCCTTGTGATAATACCACGTCTCTGTTGACATTCTTTGTGGCTATGAACTATCACCTCTCCACTGCCCTTTATCAGGGGATACTCCCTCCGTACAATGGTCGGGGGCAAGACAAAGACAACCTGGGTATTCTTTTAAATGCTGTTAGCAATCGGAAAACTCTCAACTAAATCCTTTCAGGAATCTTCAAAAGTGGCAAAAATCAACACATTCAGTACACACTGCTGTAAACTTTGTAAATACTGAAAAGAAGAAAGGAATGCGGTGAATGTGCATGGTGTTGAATTCACTTTTGGCAAATTATCTTGTAGAGAATTAGTTCAGAGCTGTCACCTTGCCCTCCACTCACAGCTGTGCTTCAATGTCAAACTGAATCAGTATTTAAAAGGCACTTTGAGATAACTCTTCACTTCAGGTGCCAGGAAACAGTTTGTTTAGAGAGATTAAGTTACTGGCCCACATTACAGAGGTGATGGTGGGAAAGGTAAAATTATGGTTCAAGTTACCTCTTGCTAGTGTGGAGCTGTGGTCCTTCTTTTTCTGAGTCATACTCCAGGAAGGCTGCAATCATTTTTATAAACTTAGCATGTTATCTACCACAAAAAGTTAGTGTACAAAGAAGTAGTCTGAGCATTTATCTTTGCTTTTTATCATTTTAAATGAAAACACTGTTATGATTACCTGTTATTTTAGACACTTCTTAAAACTATACCATCATTTTCTATATGAAATACTGTTATTTTCAAGCGAAATGAGAAATAATTGAAGTACAACTGCCTGTGGGACAAGGTTACCTCAGCAAAGGAAATTTAAGAATCAATTAGCTATGACCTTGGAGAAATGGATTTTTAAATAGGCATTGTCTCAGGTCACCTAAGGCATATCTTTAGTTCCCTACAATTTTATCTTAAAAGAGGCCATCACTAAAATCAGCCAAAGATTTCACAGACACTTGTGAATATGAACTTTTAAAAAAGAGCTATCAATTTTTCCCTCCTGTACAGATATTTATGGCAAGGTTATTTCACAAACCATAATAGGCAAACATTAATAAAAGAAAAAAATGAATTTTTTTCTGTACTCATTAGTTCTTAGATGCTGATTTCTGATTGTGCAGAACTGCTATTATTTTTCCACAGTGATGGGCTACCTAACTGAGCAGTGCATCCTTCTCCCACCTGTTGGACCAACCTTGTTGTGTTCTTACTCCAGATACAGGTCACACAGCACGGTCTCAGCCCGTCTGATGAGGGGATCTGCAGCGGCTCATGCCAGGAGAAGCTGCTGCTTAGCAAACTGAAGTCACCTAAGTGGATAAGAAGAAGAAAGAACACTTTAGAAACACTGGAAATTAATCAGGCTCAGAGAGATGAAGGCAGAATGCTATCATATAAAAAGAAAACTTTGTATTTAGGCTATGAATATAGTACATAGAATGGCAAGTAAGCTCTGAACAGATGTTGACCAAATAAAAAATAATAATAAACAAACGATCACGTAAACATCAGAGCTGGTCCTCAGACTGCAAACCTACATGCCTACAAGACCAGGCAGGTAGGGTCAGTGAGGGAGTAGACTGGGTTTGAGACAGCAGAGAGAGGCAAAGCCTTGCTCAGCTGGTGAACGCACATCCCATCTGAGGAGGCAGTATGGCTCAGGTCTGCCTGCTATCTCCCACTGATGCCATAACGAAAACCAGGCTCAATAATGCCACGACTTCAGGTTCTCAAGGGGAGACAGAAACACAGAGTTTTATGTGAAACCTTTGGAATCTATATTTTAAAAGTCAATTAAACAAAACAAAACTTTATGCAGGTCAAAGAAGGCTAAAGCCAAAGTCCACAGGGAGCTTAGGATTAGCTCCTGAGTAGCCATGAGATCTAAGATCTAGGGCAACATCTTTAATTTCCAATGATGAAGACGGATCCAGAGGGTTGAAGCCACGGTGCAATGACACTCGGCTAATTAGTGGCAGAGCTGGGCTTTCTAGGTATGAGTATTCTCCCTTTTATTTATGACTCATGACCACTCTAACATTGGCTGATGATCAGACTTTTTTACATAACAGACTAGGAGCCAATCAGAAGTCGCCTTTCGTTAATCTGATACTTGGGTCTCAATCTGTATGTCTATAAACCTTCATAATGAGAGGTATAATTTTCTCTTCTCACCATTCACATTATGGAAGGATTTCTGGGTAAAGTCAAGTGACTACAATACAGTGGTCCCTCAGTGTAGCCAGACGTGAAGAGTGAGAGAGAGGTATGGGCAATGGTGCTGCTGGGTCCCACTGGGTCCATCTACTGGTTCCAGTTTCTGCTAAAAGCCACTGTGCATGACACGTGGTATTGTGTGATGCTTAAGAGCAAGAGACGGGTTTAAATATTGACTTAGCTGCTTATTGTGATATAAGCTCTCAAAGTTCCATGTGTAAAAACAGTGATAACAACAGTACCTGAATCACAGAATTGTACTCAGGTTTAAATGAATCAGTGCATAGAAAGTGCTTAGAATGGTACTGAGATAAGGTACATACTCAGTAAATGTTTGCTACGATTTGTAGCAAATGTCAGTATTTACTGAATGCCTACTGTATGGTAATTTACTTCCATTTATTATCTGTAATCATCACCCCAACTTTCTTTGTTTCATGTTAACACCTTTTCAAAAAAGAAAATCAGGACTTTGGGAGAGTCAGCTTCTTGTGTAATGACACCCGGGTAGGATGGAGCCAAGTGCTTGAACGTAGGTCTACTGAGCCTAGATACTTTCTTAATGCACTACTCTAGTGCCTCCTCAGCGTCCCACTGAAGATGCTATTCAGCTCTTTAAAGGAAGAGATAACTAACTCTGCTCAAACATCAAATACTTATCAAGTCAGATACCAAAGCAAACAATCAAAACACTGCAGTGCATGGTAACTGTCTGCCTTATGTGAAAATGTATATTTCTAGATTAGAAGGGTTCCACATGACTATGCACCATGTGGTCCATTTTCAGTCTGCATCAGCCCTCTTTTTTATCCTTTAAAATGTTAAAGCTCTTAATAGATTATATTTTTATTATTGATAAATCTAGTTCCATGGAGGTAGCTTTTAGGAAACACATATTTAATGTCAACATAGGGAAAATAAGACCTGGAAGATTTCATTCTAGCCCATTAAAAAAAAAAATCCTTGCTTTTACAGATTTTTTTATACAGAGTACAATAAGATATAAACATTTATTAAAGTATATGAAGCATTAATATGAAGCATCTTATATAAAATATTGAGTGAAGAAAAGGAAGGAAGCAAGAAATACAGGGAATGAGTAGCTACCGACTGCTAACATGTGCCAGATTCCATACCAAGTTATTTATATATTAGCATTTAATGAACAAAAATTAATAAAGGTAGGGCCAAAATACATGTGAAAAATTTATATACAGCCAATTCAACTTTTCAGGGGCAGATATTTCAATTTAAACCTTAAGTCTTACTTAGATATAACTCCTTCTAATTTTTTTTAACAGAAAGTATTTTTAAAATAATTTTAGCCAAACAAGGGCAGGAAAGGAGGGTATCTTTTAAATTAAAATCAGTTCTGGGAAAATAAAAGCTAGAAAACACACAGACACAAATTTTCTCTGCTTTCAGAAGAAGTTAACATTATTCTAAGAGTTGATATCTATTCTTAGCAATAATATAGAAAACAGGACTGCATTACACAAAGTCAGATGAAAAATATAAGCTACTTTCTTTAGTCTAATTTCTAAAGCACAATTTCAGTATGTAAGTTAGAGTCATCACAACTTTCCAGAATATAAAATGCATCCACATTCAAATGTTGTTTTTAGAATACAAAACAATATTTCAAAGTTTGATAGAAATGAATTTGTTCATTATCTACTTTTTTGGATAACTGCCATTATTACTATTTCTCCTTGGGTAGATAATTGAAAATTACTATATAAATTGTTTTGGTTTTCTGGGAAAATAGCCTAGACTCAAAATTTGTCACCCACATTTTAATCTAAGTTATAATTTTACCAGGCCTAAAAATTATAGTTGCTCTAGTACATTATTCTATTACACCTCATTAATATCTTTTCTTCTTTTTATATTCATATGGCAAAAAGGAATTTTGCCAATGCCATTTATTCCAAAGAGTCCACTCATTTTGTTTTGTTTCCACATCAAAGTTAGCTATGAAGTATTTTAGTGACAGAATAGTACAAATAAGATAATAAAATATTTGGACATGAGATTTAGTTCCTTCAGTTTTGCTACAGTCCTCTTTATGGCAACAAAGTCATTTACAGTGTGAATTTCTAATGCCAGCATCTGATCACAATTTGATCCAGGTTTGTGTGTGGTCTGTCTGCAATAAAGGATTTGAAAAAAGACCCACAGAGCAAAAGAAAGCACCACCGAGCTATCCATTTATTAGCTTATCAAAATATATTCTGTGATTCATGAGGAAACCAAGAAGAGGTGATAGTTGATGTACTTTGTTAATGAATTTAAAAGAAAGAACAGAGGGTTTTCATTCCCTACTCTCAACAATAATGAGCCTAATTTTCCATTTCTCTTGTCACAGGTAGAATCCCTGGGAAAAAGACTTTGAGACCCTCATGTGGGAAGCTGATCAGAACATGTTCTCAGAAGCAACACCTGTTTTGGGAAAAGAAGAGAAGGAGGAAGGGGAGGGAGAGGTTTAACTGTGATGTAGTCACATCAGAAGCCTGAACCAGCTCACAGGGAGCTTGGGAGCCAGGGGGTTAGCTGGTACCTGTCCACTGTCCTGGAGCTGGCTCCCCTGGGCTTGGGCAGAGCGGGCTTCACACATCTCTTCCCACTTACATGGCAAATGACATCATATTGATACTTTGAAATTGGAGGTATGTGTGTGAGCTATTTACAACACAGTAATTGGCTAATGCAAACAATCAGAGCTCTGTCACTTTACATTCCTGAATCTTCAACCTCCATTAAGAAAGACTGATGTGCACATCTCAGTACTCAAATCCATGTGATAAGTTCTTAATTGTACATGGTGCTACATGGAGGGAATGACGGCTATATTTGGATGGCTAGGTTCTGGATGGCTATAACTTCTCTAGGCTGGGTCTCCTCAGTTCTACACAGAGTCTCATTCTAATCCCAGGACTTCAAGTCTCACTGCATTGTCAGGATCTTTATTGTCGCCTTCTGGAAAGAGGCAACTAGCTCCCATAGAAATGGAATCATTCCTTTGAGACAGAACACGGTGATATGACTGCCAAGGCCCAAGTGACAGAGAGTTTATCAGAGGAGGAAGTTCTGACAATGCTCAAAGAACATCCTGAGTATAATACTTAGAAAAAAAGTCAATGGAAATGATTTTATTTAAAAACACTTGGGAACTTCCCTGGCAGTCCACTGAGTAAGACACACTTTCACAATAGGGGGCACATGTTCAATTCCTAGTCAGGAAGCTAAGATCCCGCATGCCTTACAGTGCAGTAAAAAATAAATAAATAAATAAATAAATAATAAAGTAGACATAATTTAAAAGTACTGCCATTTCTTTACTTGCAATCATGGTCAATCCTATCAGTAGAGAGATAACCACTACACCATATCTTTGTTTAATGAAGTCACAAAATTTTTTCTAAAGCCAGTTTAGCATGTATACCAATAAGGAGGGAGAAGATTTTAAATATATGAGCCAAGCCACACAAAGGTTTTGGGCTAAAATCATTCCAGTTTTTAAAAAATGGAATTCCACACAAAATGAACTAAGACAATGTCTGTTTGCAAATAACAGTATTTTTTGGAAATTCAGAGAGTTGGTATGAGAGAATTCACCATTAGCTGGGGTAGCAGAAAAATTCAGAGGAACCATTCTAAGCAAAGCTACACATCTATCAAAGTTCCTTTTTCTTTTGAGTCCTTTACTCAACAGAGAAAGACCATAAAGGAAGATTCAGAATTTGACAGATTACACAGAAACTCTTATCAGCTTTTCCCCTTACATTTTACACCCACACTAATTCTTAGCTATTTGGCAATTGCAAAAACACCCCTTAGGCATCCAGTTCAGGGAAAAAACAAAACACTAGGCATCAAATGGAGAAGAACTTGTCATGATTTTAGTACATGAGGTTAGAATTAAGGAGACACAGTAAGAAAAGTGTGGATGATTCTGAAATTCAGTGATTAAAAGGTAACTCAGTATTGACTGTCTCTATTCCAGCACTGATCACATTTCTGTAACAGGCATCAAAGCAGTCAGGACGTGAGGTTTCCAACAAATGTCCTATGATGACGTAAAACCACTGCGTGCAAACTCAGTCTTGTATATCACAACTCAGTACAGGGCCTAGCACACAGTAGGAACTTAGTCTCTCTCAGCAACTGGGACAGGGGAGCCTGGCAGGCTGCAGCTCTTGGTGTAGCAAAGAGCTGGACATGAGTGAAGAGACTGAGCACACACGACATCTTGCTCTAAGATAAAAGACAGCCTAGCCACATTTGGATTCTCTAATCAGCTAGTCAATTCCTCTCCTACAGTACCCACTGTTTCATTCAACAAATCTATGTTGAATGTTTTCTATATTGTGGTATTCTAGGAGAAGCTGGAAATAGAGAGGAACTCATATTCTTCTTGAGACAGATAGAATTCAGACAATAAAGTATCGTAATGGAGCTACTAAAGCACAGAGGAGAGACCTTGAACTATAACTGCCTATGTCTTTTGTGTGACCAAATGCATTTTTCTCTTAAAATAGGTACTCAGACTATTAATAATTAAGAACAATAACTTCACTTGACTGAAAAGTATGAATGCAACTAATGTTTCAATGTTCACAAAACTAAGATTATGGCACCAGGACCCATCATTTCATGGCAAATAGATGGGGAAAAAATAGAAATGGTGACAGATTTTCTTGGGCTCCAAAATCATGGCAGATGGTGACATATAGCGATGAAATTAAAAGACGCTTGCTCCTTGGAAGAAATGCTATGACAAACCTAGACAGTGTATTAAGAAGCAGAGACATCACTTAGCTGACAAAGATCTATATAGTCAGAGCTATGGTTTTCTCAGTAGTCATGTATAGATGTATACATGTATAGATGTGAGATTTGGACCATAAAGAAGGCTGAGCACTGAAGAATTGATGCTGTAGAATTGTGGTGTTGGAGAAGACTATTTGAACAGCAAAAAGATTAAACCAGTCAATCCTAAGAGAAATCAACCCTGAATATTCATTGGAAGGACTTACGCTGAAGCTGAAGCACCAATACTTTGGGTACCTGATGCTGGAGAAGACTGAGGGCAGGAGGAGAAAAGAGTGGCAGAGGATGAGATGGTTGGATGCTATCACCAACTCAATAGGCATGAGTTTGAGTAAAAATCTGGGAGATAGTGAAGGGCAGGGAAGCTTGGCATGCTACAGTCCATGGGGTCACAAAGATTCAGACATGACTTAGTGACTAAACAACAACAATGTTTCTGTTAAATAAATGGGATACTGTGAGGCTGAAGGAATGTAATATAGAGCCTTAAAAACAATCCGATATTTCCCTGATTTTAAGCTGGAATACATCTGAGTTAGTCTTTCAGTAGTTCAATAATATTTTCATTTTCCTTTTATGTACAATTCACAGACTAGGTCCTGGGGATTTAAAGAACAATGAAGAAAATTCAAGTGGCTTTCCCAAAAATCTGATATGTTATGACCCTTTCAAAAGTTTGATATAATTTCATGATACTTTCCAAGAACATAAATGCTCTAATTTATATCTATTTATGAAATGTTAGTCTATATAAATGAGTTACTTCACAAATCATCTTGGTAGAAAATGAATTTATCTTTATAACAGGCAAAACAAAACAATGGGATAGATCTCTGTTTGAATTTGGCTGTCAAACATTTTAGCTACAATTTTAGGTCTTTGACTTTATGGATAGCAAAAGCTGGTTCTGAAAATTAAGAACAGTCCAGGGCATATGTGTAAAGGAATTCTGCAAAGTTTGCATATTGACTGAACCAACTACTGCCCTAACTGGACTTTTCAGGCTATGCACTGCGTATCTTGCAAATACTGTTATAGTAAATCATTCCATATAAGCTCATGGAATTTGAACATGTCTTCTGGTTTTGACACAGACTGTCTACAGCCAGTTAACAACAATGAGCCTTGAATGTGACCCATCTGTGGGCAATTGTTTTGCTTTTTTTTCCTTCTTCTTTTTCTATAGGCGTTTTATTCTAGATCAGTATTTTTAGCAATGGGTATGGCGTCTGCTACTAGAGACAATAGGCCAGCATCTGTACAAATATTTCACCACCATTAAAAACCAGCAAAACAAAGCCAACAGCTTAAAGTATATGCCCTGCAGATGGCTGAAGCAGCAATAGCATCCTTTAATTCAAAGGGTAGCATCTTAACCTGACATGAGCCTGGAGAATGACCCTCCTCCTCCCTTAAGCGGTTCTCCATCATCCCCGGGCACATGTGGTGTAGATGCTCGCACCCATATGGACCAGGAAGAGGCATGATGGAGATCCTGCAGCAGCGTCTGCAGAGGGTGGGAGGCTGGGAGACGGGAAGTTCCCTTTGCCCTGATTGGATCATATTGAATGGGGGTTTCTATAGTCCAAGATCAATACAACTTAAAGTTGTGGTCTGGCAAGCAAAAGGCCCAATATGGGAAAAGCGCATCTTTCCCTCTGAAGTATAAAGCTTCACCCTAGGTTTTCATGCTAGATTTTTATTGACGGATACTTAGATGTGAAAGGAAAATGCACATCCATTATTTCCAAACTGGGCACATTTTCCTCACTAGACTGTTGGAGAGCTACATCTGACACTGTGAAAGTGCCTTCCATGCCTTGGCTAAGCTGTGAAAGAAATCCACTTAGAAATGTTTTGAATAAACAGGGTATCAGTTAGGACACTTGTTAAAAAAACCCACAAGTTCTTTTTGGAAAACAAAGATGGGGGAAGACTGTAGATTAATGATCTCATAGAAAGACTAAATACAAATATCAGACACTCAAGAAATAGGTTCATGAGAAGTGGCTTTGTAACTAGGCAGGACCCTATTGGGCCTTCCTGGGACAGACACCTCTTCCACATCCTTTGCTTTAGCTCCTCTCTGATGTACCTAGACAATAAGTGTCCACTGCACACTTCCTGAATTGTTTTATGGATGCTAAAACTTCCACCAAGGGGAAGAAATTAACTGCTTGATCACCATGGGCATGTGGCCCCCAGACCTACTGGTATCTAAGTATTGATAATGTTAACTCCTGTTACACTACCCTATTACCTCATCATGAACCAATCAGAATTGTGTTTGAGCTGACCCCATACTCTTGGACACCCCTCCCCTAACCTGGCCTTTACAAATGCTTTAAAATTGTTTTTTTAGATTACACATTTAAGCAACATCATATGATATTTGTCTTTCTCTGTCTGGCTTACTTTGTTTAGTATGATAATCTCTAAGACCAACCATGTTGCTGCAAGTGGCGTTACTTCATTCTTTTTTATGGCTGAGTAAAATTCCATTTTAATCTTTAAAAATGATACAAATGAGCTTATATGCAAAACAGAAATAGACCCACAGACATAGAAAACAAACTTATTGTATTCAAAATAGAAAAGGGAAATCAGAAGAAGGGAAATAAATTTAGAGTTTGGGATTAACATATATATACTATTATATATAAAATAGATAACCAACAAAGACCTACTGTATAGTACAAAGAATTATACATAATATTTTGTTACCTAAAAGGGAGAAAAATCTAAAAAATGGTATGCATATATACAACTGAATCATTTTGTTGTACATCTGAAACTAACATGTTGTAAATCAACTATATTTCAATGAGGGGGAAAAAAAAAAAGCTTTGCTAAAACTAATAGGGGAGTTTGGGTTTTCTGAGTACTAGCCGTCCCAGACTCCTTGTATGATGCCCTACAGTAAAAGCTGCACCTGACTTCACCACAGTTGGTGTCAGTAGACTGGATTTACCGTGTGCAGGTGACAGGGCCCACGTTTGGCTCAGCAATGGTTTCCAACCTGGTATTCTAATACTCTGATTAATGCTATTATTTTTCAAGTTTAAAAAAAATACTTCATACAATAACAGGTTTTTACACTTCTTTTTCAAATTATTTTAAATTCTATTTATTTATTTTTGTCTGTGCTGGGTTTTTGTTGCGCTGCAGACTTTCCTCTAGTTGCGGCAAAACGAGAGGAACTCTCTAGGTGTGATGCCTAGGCCTCTCATTGTGGCGGCTCCTCTTGCTGTGGAGCTCCGGCAAGGGCTCTGAGGTGCGTGGGCTTCAGTAGCTGTGGTACATGGGCTCAGCTGCTCTGTGGCATGTGGAATCTTTCTGGACTAGGGATTCAACCTGTGTCTCCTTGCATTGGTAGGTGAATTCTTTACCACTGAGCTACCAGGGAAGCCCTATTTTTCAAGGTTTGAGATCTAGACTCTTCCTGCTCACCAAGGGTCCTGGAAGCCACTTAACGCCTCACTCCTTTAACAATATCACCTGGACTGCTTGCCGTTCTCTGTTGCCGTGACCTTCTCCACGGTTTAGGTGGCCCTCTCTGGCACTGAGGATAGGATGAGTGAGCTACACCCTCATGTTTTCTCCCTGTGTTGTTATTTTTTTGCCTGATTTCTTCCCAGGAGGAAGTTGCACATTTTAACCAGATAGATATGAGGAAAGGAAACTCTTTTTCTCCCCAGATAGCAATCAAAGACCTTGGGCAGTATGTGCAGAGTTTTCTGGAATTCTATTAAAAATTACCTGACAAACTCCCTTTAGGTCTCTGGGTTGTTTCCTTTGTGTGGGGTGAGATGTGGGACCTACTAGGCTTAGCAAGCTTAGCTGGATGTTGCTTAAACTTTAGGCAGTAAACAAAGATGTGCTCTGTAGTACACAGATGGCTGGAATGATCAATTTGAGAGCTGAAACTTACAGTAAGAATTACCTGGTTCTACCTACATTCATTAAACTTGGTGTAATAGTAGCCCCAAAGATATGGTACCTTAAGTAGTCCATCTGTTCCCTCTATTAAAACCTTCTTGGTCTAGCTTCTAAAAACCAATTAGTCTACTTCTCTCTTTGAGCGAAAAATAAAACGGATATTTTGAGAAAAGTCACAAATCATCACCACTGTATATATACTCTTTGTAGTATTACATTTTTCCCTGGGGAAAAAAATGATAATAAATACAAAAGGGATCTGTGAAATATGCCTCCATTAAAGTAAAATACAACTCTTTCATCAGGCTAAATGCATACCTATAACAGCTTACTTCTCCACGGAACTGTGATACATGTGACGGAATGAGAGTGGAAATGGGTCACACAGAGAATACTTTATTATTATTTTTTCAATGTATCCCTTGGGGGAGTTTTGGATAAATGGACTGAATGTTATTTCATTTCCGAGGTCTTTGCTCAGGAAGCCAATGAAGCCAAGTATGCAGAGCAAAAGACATCTGCTCAAGGTCAAAGAGATGGGTGAGCTGCTGCGAGACCTCACTCCATTCCCCACCCCTAGACAAGGCCCTGCCACGTCCACAGGCTCCAGCTCATTTCCTCTTCTTTGTTACCTGGAAAACTGAAGGTATCTGGAATCATGCAGAATCAAACAACGTATTTTACCAATCAACAGAGCTCAGTACACTGTGAAATCTCTAGGATGAGAGAAGACGGGGAGGAGCCAAGATGGCGGAGGAATAGGACGGAGAGACCACTTTCTCTTCTACAAATTCATCAAAAGAACATTTGAATGCTGAGCAAATTTCACAAAAGAACTTCTGATCGCTAGCAGAGGACATCAGGAGCCCAGAAAAGCAGCCCATTGTCTTCGAAGGGAGGTAGGACAAAATATAAACGACAATAAGGGAGTCGAAAGAGCTACGGACGGAGACCCGTCCCGGGAAGGGAGTCTTAATAGAGGAAGTTTCCAATCACCAGGAAACCCTCTCACTGGCGGGACTGGGGGAAGTTTTCGGCACTGTAACTGGGAGGAAAAATTAAACAAGGCCCACAGATTACGTGCCTAAAAGCAACTCCCAGCAGAAAAGTACCCCAGACGCCCGTACCCGCCAGCAACAAGCGGGGCGGAACGGAGAGGAGCGGGCGGCATTGCTTGGGGTGAGGTCCGGCCCGAAGACCCTGAGAGCAATCGGAGAGAGCTTTTTTAAACTGTGGGATAGCAAGGGACAAAATTAACCGGCCCGAACACACTGCCGGCGGTTCGCAAAACAAAGGGACTGAGAATCTCCAGAGAAGAGCCGGCCCATCCGCTGGAGGTAGGAGGCAGGGGGGAGGGGAAAAGGGCAAACTCAGCCCCTGAGAAGCCACCCCCTCCCACACTGCAAACAGGCCCCCGGTTCCTATCTAAAGACTTCCTGAGACCCGACTGGCGGCGCGCTGGGACCGCGGAGGGAAAAAGCGCGCCGTACCCGGGGAGAGAGGGCGCCCAAACCTCTGGCTGCCTGGGCCGCTCGCCGCGGAGGGAAAAGGCGCGCCGCACCTAGGGAGAATACGCCCAAGCCTCTGGCTGCCAAGAAGAAGATATAACAATTATAAATATATATGCACCCAACATAGGAGCACCGCAATATGTAAGGCAAACGCTAACGAGTATGAAAGAGGAAATTAATAGTAACACAATAATAGTAGGAGACTTTAATACCCCACTCACAACTATGGATAGATCAACTAAACAGAAAATTAACAAGGAAACACAAACTTTAACGGACACAATGGACCAGCTAGACCCAATTGACATCTATAGGACGTTTCACCCCAAAACAATCAACTTCACCTTTTTCTCAAGTGCACACGGAACCTTCTCCAGAATAGATCACATCCTGGGCCATAAATCGAGTCTTGGTAAATTCAAAAAGATTGAAATCATTCCAGTCATCTTTTCTGACCACAGTGCAGTAAGATTAGATCTCAATTACAGGAAAAAAATTATTAAAAATTCAAACATATGGAGGCTAAACAACACGCTTCTGAATAACCAACAAATCGTAGAAGAAATCAAAAAAGAAATCAAAATATGCATAGAAATGAATGAAAATGATAACACAACAACCCAAAACCTATGGGACACTGTAAAAGCAGTGCTAAGGGGAAGATTCATAGCATTACAGGCCTACCTCAAGAAACAAGAAAAAAGTCAAATAAATAACCTAACTCTACACCTAAAGCAACTAGAGGAAGAAGAAATGAAGAACCCCAGGGTTAGTAGAAGGAAAGAAATCTTAAAAATTAGGGCAGAAATAAATGCAAAAGAAACTAAAGAGACCATAGCAAAAATTAACAAAGCTAAAAGCTGGTTTTTTGAAAAAATTAACAAAATTGACAAACCATTAGCAAGACTCATTAAGAAACAAAGGGAGAAGAACCAAATTAACAAAATTAGAAATGAAAATGGAGAGATCACAACAGACAACACTGAAATACAAAGGATCATAAGAGACTACTACCAGCAGCTCTATGCCAATAAAATGGACAACTTGGAAGAAATGGACAAGTTCTTAGAGAAGTATAACTTTCCAAAACTGAACCAGGAAGAAATAGAAGATCTTAACAAAATGATCACAAGCAAGGAAATCGAAACTGTAATCAGAAATCTTCCAGCAAACAAAAGCCCAGGACCAGATGGCTTCACACCTGAATTCTACCAAAAATTTAGAGAAGAGCTAACACCTATCTTACTCAAACTCTTCCAGAAAATTGCAGAAGAAGGTAGACTTCCAAACTCATTCTATGAGGCCACCATCACCCTAATTCCAAAACCAGACAAAGATGCCACAAAAAAAGAAAACTACAGGCCAATATCACTGATGAATATAGATGCAAAAATCCTTAACAAAATTCTAGCAAACAGAATCCAACAACATACTAAAAAAATCATTCATCATGACCAAGTGGGCTTTATCCCAGGAATGCAAGGATTCTTTAATATCCGCAAATCAATCAATGTAATACACCACATTAACAAATTGAAAGATAAAAACCATATGATTATCTCAATAGATGCAGAAAAAGCCTTTGACAAAATTCAACATCCATTTATGATTAAAACTCTCCAGAAAGCAGGAATAGAAGGAACATACCTCAACATAATAAAAGCTATATATGACAAACCCACAGCAAGCATCACCCTCAATGGTGAAAAATTGAAAGCATTTCCCCTGAAATCAGGAACAAGACAAGGGTGCCCACTCTCACCACTACTATTCAACATAGTTTTGGAAGTTTTGGCCACAGCAATCAGGGCAGAAAAAGAAGTAAAAGGAA
Organism: Odocoileus virginianus; assembly: GCF_023699985.2. Classification (NCBI taxonomy): domain Eukaryota; kingdom Metazoa; phylum Chordata; class Mammalia; order Artiodactyla; family Cervidae; genus Odocoileus; species Odocoileus virginianus. The sequence continues at coordinate 21,887,572 of NC_069686.1, forward strand.
TCCAGATAGGAAAAGAAGAACTGAAACTCTCGCTGTTTGCAGATGACATGATCCTCTACATAGAAAACCCTAAAGACTCTACCAGAAAATTACTAGAGCTAATCAATGAATACAGTAAAGTTGCAGGATATAAAATTAACACACAGAAATCTCTTGCATTCCTATACACTAACAATGAGAAAACAGAAAGAGAAATTAAGGAAACAATACCATTCACCATTGCAACAAAAAGAATAAAATACTTAGGAGTATATCTACCTAAAGAAACAAAAGACCTATACATAGAAAACTATAAAACACTGATGAAAGAAATCAAAGAGGACACAAGCAGATGGAGAAATATACCATGTTCATGGATTGGAAGAATCAATATTGTCAAAATGGCTATACTACCCAAAGTAATCTATAGATTTAATGCAATCCCTATCAAACTACCAACAGTATTTTTCACAGAACTAGAACAAATAATTTCACAATTTGTATGGAAATACAAAAAACCTCGAATAGCCAAAGTAATCCTGAGAAAGAAGAATGGAACTGGAGGAATCAATCTGCCTGACTTCAGACTCTACTACAAAGCCACAGTCATCAAGACAGTATGGTACTGGCACAAAGACAGAAATATAGATCAATGGAACAGAATAGAAAGCCCAGAGATAAGTCCACGAACCTATGGTCACCTTATCTTCGACAAAGGAGGCAAGGATATACAATGGAAAAAAGATAACCTCTTTAACAAGTGGTGCTGGGAAAACTGGTCAACCACCTGTAAAAGAATGAAACTAGAACACTTTCTAACACCATACACAAAAATAAACTCAAAATGGATTAAAGATCTAAATGTAAGACCAGAAACTATAAGACTCCTAGAGGAGAACATAGGCAAAACACTCTCCGACATAAATCACAGCAGGATCCTCTATGACCCACATCCCAGAATTTCAGAAATAAAAGCAAAAATAAACAAATGGGACCTAATGAAACTTAAAAGCTTTTGCACAACAAAGGAAACTATAAGCAAGGTGAAAAGACAGCCCTCAGATTGGGAGAAAATAATAGCAAATGAAGCAACAGACAAAGGATTAATCTCAAAAATATACAAGCAACTCCTCCAGCTCAACTCCAGAAAAATAAATGACCCAATCAAAAAATGGGCCAAAGAACTCAACAGACATTTCTCCAAGGAAGAAATACAGATGGCTAACAAACACATGAAAAGATGCTCAACATCACTCATTATCAGAGAAATGCAAATCAAAACCACAATGAGGTACCATTATACGCCAGTCAGGATGGCTGCTATCCAAAAGTCTACAAGCAATAAATGCTGGAGAGGGTGTGGAGAAAAGGGAACCCTCTTACACTGTTGGTGGGAATGCAAATTAGTACAGCCACTATGGAAAACAGTGTGGAGATTTCTTAAAAAGCTGGAAATAGAACTGCCATATGACCCAGCAATCCCACTTCTGGGCATACACACCAAGGAAACCAGATCTGAAAGAACCACATGCACCCCAATGTTCATCGCAGCACTGTTTATAATAGCCAGGACATGGAAGCAACCCAGATGCCCATCAGCAGACGAATGGATGAGGAAGCTGTGGTACATATACACCATGGAATACTACTCAGCCATTAAAAAGAATTCATTTGAATCAGTTCTAATGAGATGGATGAAACTGGAGCCCATTATACAGAGCGAAGTAAGCCAGAAAGATAAAGACCATTACAGTATACTAACACATATATATGGACTTTAGAAAGATGGTAACGATAACCCTATATGCAAAACAGAAAAAGAGACTCAGATGTATGGAACAGACTTGTGGACTCTGGGAGAAGGAGAGGGTGGGATGTTTCAGGAGAACAGCATTGAAACATGTATATTATCTAGGGTGAAACGGATAACCAGCTCAGGTTGGGTACATGAGACAAGTGCTCGGGCCTGGTGCACTGGGAAGACCCAGAGGGATCGGGTGGAGAGGGAGGTGGGAGGGGGGACTGGGATGGGGAATACATGTAAATCCATGGCTAATTCATATCAATGTATAACAAAAACTACTGTAATGATGTAAAGTAATTAGCCTCCAACTAATAAAAATTTAAAAAAAAAAAAAAAAAAAAAAAAGAGAGAAGACACCACACATGCCCACACTATACCACCACCACAGCAACAGTTTTTATTTTTGTAAAGCAATTATCAACTTATGTATAAATGATTACAGTATCTGAGATCCAAGATCTCTGGAAAAAGTCAGATGTTGCAATCAAAACATAATTGAGCTATTTTGGAATAGAAAGCCTACTTGCTCTTCAAAACATATAAATATCTAAAAATTAAGCAATGACCCACTTAGAGCAGAACTGCTTCCCTGAGATTTTTTACGGATACATTTTAAGTGAACTTCCCTCCTTGATGAAAAGTTTCTATAGTTTAATACTGGTATTTCCCAACCTGGGATGAATGTGTGTCTCTGGGTGTATGTGTCTCTATGTGTATGTCGGGGGGTGGGTGGATGTGGTCAGTAGTGATGAGCTAATTTCCTCAAGTGATCTGATCTGAAAATCCATCTGTGATCATTTACAGTCTAAAAAATAATGTCCTGTACATGTAGGCACTACCATTTTTTCAAATGTGCACATACACTTTCATAAGAAAAATGCTAATTCATTTTAAGTGTTGTCAACTTCATTGTTAATTTTTGTTATTATTATTTTTTAATTCCATGGAATAAAAACATAGCAATTACCTATAGGCAACTGCAACATTTTAAATGTTAAGAAGGAGTTCTTCTGGAGTAGATGTGCTGAGATAATGTATTTCAAGAGTTATTGATAAAAATACTTAAAATAAGGACTTACTAGAGATATACAGTAATGGTGATACGATAAGATACAATGGATTTTCAATTATATCTGAGTCACATTATAAGAATCACTAAGCCATTTGGTTATATTAAGTCTAAATATTTGAATCTAGCCTCAAAATAAAACATTCAGAAAACAATTAACAGTCATTGCCACTGGGAAAAGGAGTGAGCTTGTGAGCAGCTGATGCAAAGGTTCCTCTTTTTATTCTCTATCCATCTATACTGTTCAAATTGTTTACAACAACCATAAATTCAAGCCTTCCTTCTATATTTTTAAAAATAATTAAAAGATACAATTGAATCACTTTGCTGTAGAGCAGAAAATTAATACAACATTGTAAATCAACTATACTTCAATAAAAAATATAATAAATTTAAAACAAACACGAAAGTAATTAAAAGGAAAGCAACCACATAAAATGAGATCAACAGTCTCTCTGAAGACCAGTGAGGTGCTGGCTCCGTCCCCTGCACACCCATTCTCTTGCACTAGGCTTGGATTAGGAACAGAGAATTGCTTCTCATTCCCTGTAACTTTGGAGGCTGCTCCCAAGTTGACAAACATCTTTACCACATGCTGGGCCCTGGGCTGCAGGCTTCATGTGAAGTCTAAGAGCTCCCAGGAAAGACTTCGAGCAAGCTCCATATCACCATGTCCATGTGTTTGGGGGCCACAAGACTACAGTATATTCCCACCCAGCTGCGTTTGATTGTGCAGCTGCCTATGGGTGCAGGGAGAAAGATCGAGTCTCACCTCCTCCGACCAAACATGTGCTGGCACACTCCAGGGAGCATGTGTGAAATCCTAGTCTGTCCTACACCAGGAGGAGATTATAGCTGCCTGATCCATGGTGACTTCTGCCCGTAATAACTCTACGAGAGCTGTTAGGGATGCATGCAAATCATGCGACACTTAATGAGTTTAGATTCAAAAAGCTGTAGCAAATTCCATGCAACACTTGCTAATATGGTAAGTTAATCTAAAATATTTTCAATTCTGTCCAAAAAAATACTGCCATGCTAAATTACCCCAAGTTAAGTAATGTCATGTTGTATTATGGCATGACATTCAGGTAGCTCATTGTAGCAAATAAAAACATTTATATCCTTTAGGGAGATTTCATGGAAAGCAGATGCACTCTATTTTTTCCCTAAGGAATTCAGTTCAATTTTAGCAATGCATATGTGAAGTGGATAAAACACTACAAATAAAAGATTTTGGCTTTTATGTATAAATTAAACCTTGATATTTTAAGTATACTCACATTTTCATTTCTATCTGTCATATCTACATAGATTTTCCTTGTTCACTCAATGGGAGGAAAACAAAATGGGGTGATTTTGATTGATTTTTTTAAAAATATAGGACCAATATATACTAACTGGCTTTGTTTTCACACACACACACACACACACACACGCATATACACATATACACACATACTATATATATATGTATGAGAAATATATATATATATATAGAAGAAGGAAATGGAAACCCACTCCAGTACTCTTGCCTGGAAAAATCCCACGGACAGAGGAGCCTGGTAGGCTACAGACCAGGGGGTCACAGTCAGACCCGACTTAGCGACTAAACCACCACCACTGTGTATATACATACACACATAGCTTTTATTATTTTACTCTTTCAATTCTTTCTCTCCCCACCCCCACACTCCCCCATATATATATATATATATATATATATGAATATATATATATATATATATATATATATATATTCAGATCAGATTTTGACTATATAATCTAGCCAAGCATGTGTGGACCAAGAATGCCACCTGTCACTTCAGTGAACAAAGGACACTGTGGGCATCAAACCTACAGCTATTGCTGCCACCCCCGATGGTGCACCTTGTTGAGAACACAGGAGGAGGTTAAACTGGATATTGGCCCTAGATAGTTAAGGTGCATATCAAAAGAATACTTTAATTAAGCCCAAGATCTTATATTTTTCCATACATAGAAAATCACTAAATTCATTAACTTGAGATATTTGTTTTTTCTTTAATTAGCCAAATCTTTGATCTTCAACTTTTTTTTTTTCCCCTAGAAAGTTCCTATATATCTTGGCTCCTCCCTAGTCTCTTCAGAACAGACCCTCAGAGCTATCTGAGAAGATGGATCCCAGGCTACGGTCCCCAGTAAAGTCCTCAAATAAAACATAATTCTCAACTTTCAGGTTGTGCATTTTTTCCAGTCTTTGTCAAGTATCTAGTGCATAACCTCACTGTTCATATGGTTAACTGGCTGTTTCACCTTTTTTCTCCTTGATGGATTTTGTCACATAGAAACAACCCTTGATGAATATATTCAGTGAGTGGCTCTTCTGCAATAGTTTTTCATGTATGGTTTCTAACATTTAGGTCCAGAATATACTTCCTTTACACAAAGGCTTTCTCCAGACTCCATCTCTCAAAGCTAAATGAGCTGAGGGCCGCTAGCTAGTCTAGGGCATAAAAGCTGTGCATCTAAGCTCTCCCTAGTCTAGAAGGACTTGTCAAGATCAGGTCTCCTTCACAGAACTGCCCACCCTCAAGCACAAAGACAAGGATCAACAGACTCCTTCAACATAAACTTCTCTTTTTTGAGGGTGAAAAACTAAGCTTAAATACAGTGTGAGGCTGAGTTGTTTCCAGAAAAAATTTTAATACTAAGGAATAATTCCAAAGTCTCAAAGATCTATGGCTAGGTAGCGAAGCTAAGTTGCTGATAGTATTTTTAGTGTATTTACTTCTTGCATTTTAGTTTGGAACTTGTATAAACATATCGTTATGTTTTACTGTGTGTGGAGGAGGACTTAGCAGGAGGGTTGTGAATAAGGTGTAGTGATAATGAGTCATGGGGAAGGAGGTATAAGTAGCTTTTTTCCCTTCCTAAGCATCTGATGTAATGGTAAGAAAATACTCCAGAGGTTGTTTGATCATGGGAATAAATAATCTTGAGGTTCCAAATTTTAAAAGGCATCAAACAAGAATGCTCAGCACCGACCACCCTCGAAACTGCTTTAATGCCCTAGGCTTTACCTTCTGGACTTCCTGTCTCAATGATTTTATGTCCATGAAATAAAATAATGGGAAAAAATTCAACAGGATGGAAACAGAGTTAATCATGAAATGATATCACTCCCTCATTATGAACTTCTCTTCATTCAACAAATGTCTAATGAGAAAAGATTGAGCCTATGGGCTTCCCTGGTGGATGAGATGGTAAAGAATTCACCTGCAATGCAGGAGATGTGGGTTCAATCCCTGGGTTGGGAAGATCCCCTGGAAAAGGGAATGGCCACCCTCCAGTATTCCTGCCTGGAGAATTTCATGGTTAGAGGAGCATGGCGGAATATAGTCCATGGGGTTGCAAAGAGTTGGATATGACTAACTAACACTATTCTAGGCACTTGAAAACACATTAGTGCACAAAGCAGATGAAAATCTGTTCTGGTGAAACATATATTCTAGGACAAGAAACTATACATGCACACCATGTGCATATACATAATGCATTAACAGAACTTTCACTGAAGTCAAACAGAAATTGTATTAAAACTAAGAGCCTCTGTCTGTGGGTCTCATATACATTTTAGATTTCATAAGGTAATTAAATTGCCCTTTAACATTTGCTTTAAACTCCCCCCCTCAATTCTTAATGAGATTACAATCTCTTCATAGTTTGACAAGAGCAGGAACCAGGCACAGGGAATAGAGCCATAAAGAGTCATTTCGAGTGTTCTACAAAGCGAGACTTCTCCAAACTTAAAATTGGATTTAATGATGTGGATGGAAACAGTTGTTCAAACTCTCTCTTTACATTTGCTGGATAATCACTTTTAGCAAAAGTTAGTAAATTAAAAAGAAATCTTCCCAATATATTTGGCAATTTTCCTTTGTTGCTGCAAATGATGGTCTGCTTCTGAGAGTTTTGATACATTTCATCATCAGTGAGACAAATGCTAGGATGTTTCATTCACAGTGAAAATTATTACAGAATCAAGAGGCTGCATCAAGTGCCATATTAGGGGAATGATATCTATGGCAAGGTAAATGAGAGTGCATTCATTGAAGTTATAGAACTGGAAAGCCCTTTGAAATGTTTCTTTACATAAGAGTGCCTCTAAATAGATAAAAACTCATGTGGCATTAAAAAAATATTTGTTGAAGCCTTGCTATGAGTTGGGCTTCCCTGGTTGCTCAGCTGGTTAGAATACACCTGCAATGTGGGAGACCTGGGTTCAATCCCTGGGTTGGGAAGATCCCCTGGAGAAGGGAAAGGCTACCCACTCCAGTGTTCTGGCCTGGAGAATTTCATGGACTGTATAGTCCATGGGGTTGCAAAGAGCAGGACATGACTGAGCAACTTCACTTCATTACTATGAGTCAGGTATCGTATTATGTATTGGGAACAACTAAGTCATGGGTCATATTCTCAAGAAGCCAATTGCAAATAAGGGAGTCAGAAATATAGACACTCTAACCATAAATCAATTTTATAATGCTGGCATATTTAAGGTTATGTAAAAAAATTGTCAAGATTATCCTATCCCATGGCCTCTTGAAAATGCTCCTTCAACTCCTTTATCAATCATGCTCACTAGAGAAAAAGCTTTATTTTTACTAATTTCTGCTTAATATCTGGCATAATCCATAAGGTTCTTCTGTTTCACATGTCCTCAAGACAAAGATAAAATATCTGGTTACCAAAAAAAAAAAAATCTGATCATAATTTCTTGTAAGACCCTTCATGTATTTTAAAATAAATTATTTTTTGAAAACTTTTTAAATTGTTGAACTTACTTAAATACCATCACTTCGAGTTTATTTTTGTGTATGGTGTTAGAAAGTATTCTAGTTTCATTCTTTTACAGGTGGTTGACCAGTTTTCCCAGCACCACTTGTTAAAGAGGTTATCTTTTTTCCATTGTATATCCTTGCCTCCTTTGTCGAGATAATCTTGTTGATTCTTGTAGGTAGAACTAATCTCGATAATATTTTTATTATTTTTCTTGCATTGATTGGAATTGTATAAAATTCTTTTTCTGTTTTCTTCAGATTGTTAGTGTATGATGATAATGTCATGAAGGAGTATAGTGTGTTATTTTAACTCTAATGAATGGTAAAAGATCTAAATGTGATCAGAAAAAACTATCAAACTCTAAGGAAAACAAATGCTAGAAACCACCCTCCGACTAATAAGCAGGCCTTTATGACCCTTCTCAATGATTTTTCAGAAATAAAAAGCAAAAATAAACAAAGGAGGAACTAATTAATCTTAAAACTTTTTGCTCCCAAATAACAAATGTCTAATGAAAAAATGAGCCTAGCTTTGTGAGAGATGGAAAAATATAATCAGAAATGAATTGGCAAATCAGAAAAGGGGATTAAATCTCTAAAATATAACAAGGCAATCTCCATGAAGTTAGCAAAATATAATGACACAATCAAATTAGGCCTAAAAAGACCAACAGAAATTCTCCATGGAAGACATACGAGGACTAAAAACTACATGAACAACATGCATCAACATAACTCATTAACAGAGAAATTGCATAATCAAAACAGAAATGATAACAACTACAACGCCGTCTGTGGTCTGCTATCATAAAATTCTCATAGCAATAAATGCTTGAACAGTTGTTTAAAAAATGGATACAATCTCTTCCATGTTGTGGAAAGCAAACTAGGCACAGGCGATATGGAAAAACATTTGAGTTTCTTAAAAAGCGGATCAAATTAAATGGATTAATATTGGATGAACATGTCAAATCCTCTACATTGTATAATCACTTTGCAAAATTATAAATTAGAAAACAATCTTAAAATTGGCAACCTGCACAATGTTCTCATCGAGATGTTTTATAATATCATCACATGGAACAATGCAGGATGTTCCATTCACATGAAAAATGAATCAAGAGGATGCTGGGGCATATATACTATCTATGGAATGTAAAGTAATTAGCCTCCAACTAATAAAAAAAAAAAATAAAAAAATAAAAAAAAAAAAGAAAGAAAAAAAAAATTAAAAAAAATAAATAAATAAATAAATACCATCACTTCCCAGCAAAGGTTTTAGGGGTATAAAGTAAAAAACACAATCATAAGACAAATATAAACAAAATAGAAAAATAGATCCATGTTATAAGTAATCAGATAAATTAACCATAAGAGTTACTGTTATTAATAGTTGGAGGCTTATTTAGATTTGTATTTGAGCTTCCTGGCAGACAGTGCAAAGATGAGAAATGTGACAAGTTAGTTACATAATTTAAATAATGGCAAGGATAATCATGCCAATTTTTCAGGAGAGATCAAGTTATTTTGATATTAAACTCTAGAATAGCTTTTACATGGAGAGAGATGATTAAATTATAAAATGGCCACTGTCCAAATACTGAAGCATATTTCAACCAACTAGTCCAATAAAATCCAAGGACAAATATTAAAACAAATTTAGTGATGGCAGTTCCAGAAGGAAGCGGATCATTATGATACAAACACATGGCTCAGGATATGAATACATGGATAGGTCAACTGTCCTCCATTTCCCCCCAGAGCACACTTTCATCTGGCATTGGAAATATCTGCATCACCAACATGTCAAGGTTAATTCTTTGGAAAAAACCTTGGAGAGCTGGCTTCCTATAATGCTGCTTCATGGTAGATGGATGGTCTATAAGCGTTGAAATTTAAAGCAACCAGTGTTAGGATTGTTAGTTTTACTGTGAACGATTAGAGAACAAGTCAGCCTGGATCTTTGTACAGGATGTAGAAGCCCTTCCATCTGAACACAGAAATGAGCTGAGAGAAATCAGGATTCTCCAGAGACATAACGTAGACTGATTCTAAGATTTGAATAAACATCCCAAATATTAACACAGAACACAGAAAAAAGTGCTTTTATGGGGGAATTATTTTTAAGATTGATATAAGAAGTTATTTCAGTTAATTCAGGCAAATAAATGGTCAATGGAGCCTTAAAAAGCAAAATGACTCTAAGAAGGACAAAAGGAAAGCAATGCACATGCGAAACGGAGTTCTTCAAAGACTCCCTCCCCACCCTAACTAAAAATTTCAAAAGGGAGTATTGCTTTTTTTTCTTATTTCTGTTCTATAGCACTATAATATCAAACTCTTTCTTTCTTTCCTAATAATTTTGGATCTCTTTGAATAATCTTTTAATTTTCTTTACCATCTATCTGCTACACAGGTTCTTAGGAAAATGCAAATTACAGTTTGCCAGTAGAATTTCAACCCAAATACACAGAAAAACGAAGGAGAGCTGAGTTTGATGGTGGAAACATGATCACTGAGCCTGCCTCTTAACCGGGTTACCCTTCCACTTCCCACATTTATTTGTTCTTGTTCAGAACCCATTGTTTGCAATCAGAGAGCAAGCAAGTACTTGAGGCTCTGAAATCTATTTTACATCAATCCATAGATAATTTCAAAGGTGGAAAAGGAAAGTCATCTCCTCTTTATCTTGATATTTGTAATTGGAGCTCTGGGAGACTGTTTACCTTCCATCTTCCACGGAAGCCATGAGATGAAAGCAAGGTGTGAAACAGCAGAGTCTTTGATCATTTTGACTTTGTGGAACTGGGTGGCCAGGATAAAAGCCCACAGTTGATCACATTAGTGAGTTCCCTCTTAAACTTTTAAAAAGAGGGAAATAAAAAGGATTTATCCAACAAATAGCATGTTAGAAAAACAGTGGCAATGAAGTTGACCTTTCTGTTATATCAAAGGGGCCTCACTAGGTGCCTCATGGATAAACTTCAAGGTTGAGGAAACTAACTGCTACACAAGAAAACTTTTTGCTTATCTATTTTTTCTGTTGGCTTATTTACAGAAGCTCAAAATCTTAAACTGCCAGTTAAATTGGGTGCCTGCTAAATGAGAAAATTTGCAACATATAATTTATTAAATGCTCTGGTTAATGTCACACAAGGTATAATAAAGGAGCTGGTACTCCTACTAGGGTTTTTTTTAATGCAATGGTAAATCAACAGAAAAAAAAAGTTTTAACTTTATTAACTAAGGCATTGTATTCTAGCATGTGTGTTTATTTATTAAAAACATCAAATTCAACCAGATTTATCTGAATAAGACATACATTCATTAGGCTCACTGCAAAGTGTTAGTTTATTCAGTGATAATAGAGCTGAAAAAATAATTGAGATGGATGAGTAACATAGGAGAACAAATTTCTGTTTCAGGAAGATTAGAAATATTTCTCAGCAGTTAGAGACAGATCTCCAGGATATGAGCAGCACTCAGAGGATTGGCACTTGATGCAGCAAAAACTGCATAACACGCCCAGTGAGGCTCCACCTTCCTCCTGAAGTATCTACGGTGGAGAATTTTCAAATTTGGGGAAAATCTCACTTGAAAAACAGGCTGGTTCTGAAGTAAAAAGGGAATCAGCTGAGAGGTAAAGTCTAAGGCTGATTTCTTCATCTTTCCCCTAGTGGAATGAGAGTAAAGAAAGTGTACTTAAAAGAGGAAAGAAATTCAAGCAATTGAGAGAGACAGAGAGACAGTTTGTAGCCTATAAAGTACTAACATCTGAAAAAAAAGATGAATGAATATCCATCATTTAGATGTCTGTTAACTAGATGCCATGCAGGTCAAACATCAGGTTGGGAGTTAAATTCTTCATTTCTGAAAATAAATGATATAGGATGTCTGCTTTATCCCTGGAGTCTCCAAAACATTGATCATTTAGGTTATTTACACCAGGGAATTTTACTTACTGCCTTACTTTTATAGTTTGTCTTTTCCCTACACATCTTATCTCTACAACTAGATTGGAAGAAAAGCCAAACTAATCATCTCCTCAGCAGCAGACAAAGGTTAGTTCCTACCTAGTCCCCATTCTTTTTGGACTTTTCCTTAGTAAAATGATTTTGCTCCCTTCTGTACCCTTCACATACTAGAAGCTAGAAAGGCAGATTCTAGCTTCAAATGAGTCACTGATCTAAGCTGCTCCATGGTGCCTCATTTCCTGTCAGTGATTGGGTTATGCAGGCACATTTGATTTAAACTCAAGTAAGATGGTAGGTGTTGTGAGAGGGCATCAAAGGGCAGACACTGAAATCATAATCACAGAAAACTAGCCATTCTGATCACTCGGACCATAACCTTGTCTAACTCAATGAAACTAAGCCATGCCGTGTGGAGCCACCCAAGATGGACGGGTTATGGTGGACAGGTCTGACAGAATGTGGTCCACTGGAGAAGGGAATGGCAAACCACTTCAGTATTCTTGCCTTGAGAACCACATGAACAGTATGAAAAGGCAAAATGATAGGATCCTGAAAGAGGAACTCCCCAGGTCAGTAGGTGCCCAATATGCTACCGGAGATCAGTGGAGAAATAACTCCAGAAAAACGAAGGGATGAAGCCAAAGTGAAAACAATACCCATTTGTGGATGTGACTGGTGATAGAAGCAAGGTCCGATGCTGTAAAGAGCAATATTGCATAGGAACCTGGAATGTTAGGTCCGTGAATCAAGGCAAATTGGAAGTGGTTAAACAGGAGATGGCAAGAGTGAATGTTGACATTCTAGGAATCAGCGAACTAAAATGGACTGGAATGGGTGAATTTGACTCAGATGACCATTATATCTACTACTGTGGGCAGGAATCCCTTAGAAGAAATGGAGTAGCCATCATGGTCAACAAAAGAGTCCGAAATGCAGTACTTGGATGCAATCTCAAAAATGACAGAATGATCTCTGTTGGTTTCCAAGGCAAACCATTCATTACCATGGTAATCCAAGTGTATGCCCCAACCAGTAACGCTGAAGAAGCTGAAGTTGAACGGTTCTATGAAGACCTACAAGATGTTTTAGAACTAACACCCCCAAAAGATGTCCTTTTCATTATAGAGGACTGGAATGCAAAAGTAGGAAGTTAAGAAACACCTGGAGTAACAGGCAAATTAGGCCTTGCAATACAGAATGAAGCAGGGCAAAGGCTAATAGAGTTTTGCCAAGAGAACGCACTGTTCAGAGCAAACACCCTCTTCCAACAACACAAGAGAAGACTCTACACATGGACATCACCAGATGGTCAACACCGAAATCAGATTGATTATATTGTTTGCAGCCAAAGATGGAGAAGCTCTATACAGTCAGCAAAAACAAGACCGTGAGCTGACTGTGGCTCAGATCATGAACCCCTTATTGCCAAATTCAGACTTAAACTGAAGAAAGTAGGGAAAACCACTAGACCATTCAGGTATGACCTAAATCAAACCCCTAACGATTACACAGTCAAAGTGAGAAATAGATTTAAGGGACTACATCTGATAGACAGAGTGCCTGATGAACTATGGACAGCAGTTCCTGACATTGTACAGGAGACAGAGATCAAGACCATTCCCATGGGAAAAACATGCAGAAAGGCAAAATGGTTGTCTGAGGAGGCCTTACAAATAGCTGTGAAAAGAAGAGAAGTGAAAAGCAAAGGAGAAAAGGAAAGATATTCCCATTTGAATGCAGAGAGAGTTCCAAAGAATAGCAAGGAGAGATAAGACAGCCTTCCTCAGTGATCAATGCAAAGAAATAGAGGAAAACAACAGAATGGGAAAGGCTAGAGATCACTTCAAGGAAATTAGAGATACCAAGGGAACATTCCATGCAAAGATGGGTTCGATAAAGGACAGAAATGGTATGGACCTAACAGAAGCAGAAGATATTAAGAAGAGGTGGCAAGAATACACAGAATAACTGTACAAAAATGATCTTCACGACCCAGATAACCACGATGGTGTGATCACTCACCTAGAGCCAGACATTCTGGAATGTGAAGTCAAGTGGTTTTCCAGTTGAGCTATTTCAAATCCTGAAAGATGCTGCTGTGAAGGTGCTGCACTCAATATGCCAGCAAACTTGGAAAACTCAGCAGTGGCCACAGGACTGGAAAAGGTCAGTTTTCATTCCAACCCCAAAGAATGCTCAAACTACCACACAATTGCACTCGTCTCACACGCTAGTAAAGTAATGCTCAAAATTCTCCAAGCCAGGCTTCAGCAATACCTGAACAGTGAACTTCCAAATGTTCAAGCTGGTTTTAGAAAAGGCAGAGGAACCAGAGATCAAATTGCCAACATCCGCTGAATCATTGAAAAAGCAAGAGAGTTCCAGAAAAACATCGATTTCTGCTTTATTGACTATGCCAAACCTTTGACTATGTGGATCACAATAAACTATGGAAAATTCTGAAAGAGATGGGAATACCAGACCACCTGGCCCACCTCTTGAGAAACCTATATGCAGGTCAGGAAGCAACAGTTAGAACTGGACATGGAACAACAGACTGGTTCCAAATAGGAAAAGGAATATATCAAGGCTGTATATTGTCACTCTGCTTGTTTAGCTTATATACAGAATACATCATGAGAAACGTTGGGCTGGAAGAAGCACAAGCTGGAATCAAGACTGCCACGAGAAATATCAACAACCTCAGATATGCAGATGACACCACCCTTATGGCAGAAAGTGAAGAACTAAAAAGCCTCTTGATGAAAATGAAAGAGGAGAGTCAAAAAGGTGGCTTAAAGCTCAACATTCAGAAAACTAAGATCATGGCATCTGGTCCCATCACTTCATGGGAAATAGATGGGGAACCAGTGGAAACAGTGTCAGACTTTATTTTTTTGGGCTCCAAAAATCACTGCAGATGGTGATTGCAGCCATGAAATTAAAAGACACTTACTCCTTGGAAGGAAAGTTATGACCAACCTAGACAGCATATTAAAAAGCAGAGACATTACATTGCCAACAAAGGTCTATCTAGTCAAGGCTATGGTTTTTCCAATGGTCATGTATGGATGCGAGAGTTGAACTCTAAAGAAAGCTGAGCAACAAATAATTGATGCTTTTGAACTGTGGTGTTGGCGAAGTCCCTTGGACTGCAAGGAGATCCAACCAGTCCATCCTAAAGGAGATCAGTGCTGGGTGTTCATTGGAAGGACTGATGCTGAAGCTGAAACGCCAATACTTTGGCCACCTCATGTGAAGAGTTGACTCATTGGAAAAGACCCTGATGCTGGGAGGGATTGCGGGCAGGAGGAGAAGGGGACGACAGAGGATGAGATGGCTGGATGGCATCACCTACTCTATGGACATGAGCCTGAATAAACTCCGGGAGTTGGTGATGGACAGGGAGGCCTGGCTTGCTGTGATTCAAGGCGTCACAAAGACTCAGACATGACTGAGCAACTGAACTGAACTGTGAGACTTGAAAGAAGATCTGCTGAGGGCTTCTGGGAATGGTTGCCTTCACCCTGAGAAGGGGGCATTCTGAACATACATCCTCTCTTTTACACCTTCACCTGTTGATGTGTCTATAAGTAATGCCTGCAGCTGTGAGCAAGGAGAATGGAATGATGGAAGAATGGGAATCATAGTTCCAATGGATGTGGATGAATTGACCAATCCTGGGCTTACTTGACTTCCACACACTTGCGGTTATCAGACATAATAAATTCCCTGCTTCTGCTGCTAAGTCACTTCAGTCATGTTAGACTCTGTCTGACCCCACAGACGGCAGCCCATAAGGCTCCCCTGTCCCTGGGATTCTCCAGGCAAGAACACTGGAGTGGGTTGCCATTTCCTTCTCCAATGCATGAAAGTGAAAAGTGAAAGTGAAGTCACTCAGTCTGTTCAACTCTTCGCGACCCCATGGACTGCAGCCCACCAGGCTCCTCTGTCCATGGGATTTTCCAGGCAAGAGTACTGCAGTGGGTGCCAGTGCCTTCTCCGCATAAATTCCCTGAAAGCACCTTAACTGATCAGTTTCTAGTCCCTTCAACTACACTAGTGTGTATGCAGCTCCCACTTCTTTTTCTTCCTCATCCTCCAACTCTACCTACCTATCTACTTATTATCATCTATTTATCATCAATCTCTAATTCTGTCCTCCTGTCTTGGTTTCATTTCTGAAAGTCTTTCTTTTGGGCTCTTAAAATAATTTCTAATAGCTCTCCCTGTCTGTAGCACTGGGCTCTGACTACATCCAGCAGACTGCAACCATCCAGCCTTTTCTAGAAGGGAAATTAAATCACATTATTCTTTCACCTAAATTCTTTCATAGTGTCTTATTATTGGGAGAAAAGAAAGCCTTCCTCAGCGATCAGTGCAAAGAAATAGAGGAAAACAACAGAATGGGAAAGACTAGAGATCTCTTCAAGAAAATTAGAGATACCAAGGGAACAAACATATCATACAAAATGAGCTCAATAAAGGACAGAAATGGTATGGACCTAACAGAAACAGAAGATATTAAGAAGAGGTGGCAAGAATACACAGAATTATAGAAAAAAGATCTTCATGACCCAGATAACCACGATGGTGTGATCACTCACCTAGAGCCAGACATCATGGGATGTGAAGTCAAGTGGGCCTTAGGAAGCATCACTATGAACAAAGTTAGTGGATGTGATGGAATTCCAGTTGAGCTATTTCAAATCCTAAAAGATGATGCTGTGAAAGTGCTGCACTCAATATGCCAGCAAATTTGGAAAACTCAGCAGTGGCCACAGAACTGAAAAAGGTCAGTTTTCATTCCAATCCCAAAGAAAGGCAAGACCAAAGAATGCTCAAACTACCACACAATTGTACCCATCTCACACACTAGCAACGTAATGATCAAACTTCTTCAAGCCAGGCTTCAACAGTACATGAACTGTGAACTTCCAGATGTTCAAGCTGGATTTAGAAGAGGCAGAGGAACCAGAGATCAAATTGCAAACATCCACTGGATCATTGAAAAAGCAAGAGAGTTCCAGAAAAACATCTACTTTTGCTTTATTGACTACGCCAAAGAATTTGACTGTGTGGATCACATCAAACTGTGGAAAATTCTTACAGAGATGGGAATACCAGACTACCTGACCTGCCTCCTGAGAAATCTGTATGCAGGTTCAGGACGCAACAGTTAGAACTGGACATGGAGCAACAGACTGGTTCCAAATCAGGAAAGGAGTATAAAGCTTAACTTTCAGCCTGAGAAATGTATATAGCATCTCTTATATCTTTGCCTTGAACTAATAAAGCCTACGTCATGATATGGGGGAGATCAATGTCATAATCACTAGGATCCCATCAATGAGATTAGAATAAATTATTATTATTTTTTATTTGCATTTTTTTGGGGAAAATCATTCAGGAGTTCTTGATAAACACTCTGCCAGAAGTAAAAAAAAAATTGCTTTAAATAATGATCTAAGTATGAAATGCTCAATAGACCAATACATAAAGAAGTAGTTACTGTGTGTATAAGATCCAGTGATCCAAGGTGCAATGTGATTTTTATCCCCATTCACAAGGAAAAATGCAAATTTGGTTTAGGGTATATCGTATTATTCACAGAAATAAGGCAGCCTTGATCCATGCTCACTTCATGTGGAAATAATTTATGGCTTTCTCTATAAAATGTATGAAATGGATTTATTACATGACCCTCTGGGTATATGTGCTTTATATTAAAGGACTGATCAAATGATCATATTGACAGCAAAGTGAACCAAGGAATAAAATTCTACAGCAAAAATCCCTCATGACCATTCTTCAGAGACTACTCAAGTAGTCGCAGTTCAAGCGGAAGTCAGTATATACTGAAACCAGATTTTAAATTTAGAAGACCTCTCTGATTTTGGAATCTGCCTAATATCGACCTGGAAAAGCCTACAGGTTAAAGCTTGGTCCCCAGAGGAAGGTCACCCAGGTAGGAATCCTACTACTCACTGGCTGTGTACCCTTGATAGAGTTGCTTAACCTCTTTGAGCTTTCACTTCCCCAAGTGTAAGTGGGGGTGATAGTAATGCCTAGCTATAGAATTGTCAAGAGGATTTAAATGTGTTAATGTTTGTCAAACACACTTAGAACACTGCCTGGCACATAGGAAGTGTTATGCAAGTGTTTGGTGGGTAAACAAGAATTTGTATTCATTTCCTGACACAGTTCCAGCGAATAATCTAAAGTGGAGATCTTTGCATTTATGCTACATTTCATAACAGGGCTACTAGAAAAAAATAATGTAGCTAGGAAAAGGGGGGGCACTTTACTTAAGAATTTAGTTAGGTCAATAGAAATGGTAATCTCAAAGCTCTGGCTAGGCATTTTTGTAATTAAGGGAGCAGTCATTAAAAAGTAGAAAAACTGCTATTTTAAACATCTACTGATAGAGTAAGGATTTGCACAATCTGACAGGAAAAGGAACACAGGGCTGATGGAAGGAGCTAACCAGGTTTTGCTCAAGAATGTGGACACCGACCCCATTCTGGGGAGGGGATGAGAGAGATGAGGTCTTTTTACTGGAGATGTACTTTCCTTCCTCTGTATCAGTTTTAAATCCTTGCCTCTCAAGTTGTCCTTGAGAAGTGTGTGGTTGTATGGGTCAGGGAGCGATGGGAATGGGGGTAGGGATGGGTGGTTCAACAGCGGTCTGCTAGAGATTTAAGGATAGGAAAGCTTCAAGGGCGGAGAAGGGAGGTGGGATAAATTGGGAGATTGGGATTGACATATACATACTATTGACACTGTGCACAAAGTAGATAACTAATGAGAACCCACTGTATAGCTCAGGGAACTCAGAGCTCTGTGGTGACCTACATAAGAAGAACAATTCAAAAATAGAGAGGATATATGTATATGGATAATTTATTCATTTAGCTGTGTAGCAGAAAGTAACACAACTGTAACACAATTGTAAAGCAACTATATTCTAATAATAATTAAAAAAAAACATAAAAAAAGGAAAGCTTGCCCATAGCTTATCCAAGTGGAGACATCTTGGATGGAATCAGACTCACAGTGCTCATCCTGGCATCCTGGTGCCCGTGGGCAGGGGCATTCAAGTTCACTCCCATCACCCTAGTTGACCCCAAGTCAGGTGTTAATCTAAACTGAACATCTCAGCTTAGGAGAAATATTCTTTCAGGAAAAAAAGGTGCTAAAATCTCAGCTGAGACCAACTCACTGGGTAGAGTTAGATTTCCCAATGGGTAGGTTAAAACGGTCTTAGCAGATGTGCAAAAGGAGTGGGAGTCAAACCTGAGTGCCAGGGAGCAAGCCTGGGACTGAGCGTGGCTTCAAGGGGATACCCCTGAAAGGGCTGACTTCTTCTAGTGATTTATTGTATTACATGATAGTCTGATGAAGCATAGAGTTAAAGAGAAATCCCCACCTCTTTCGAATTCTCTTTAGTTACTGCTAACTCCAGAGAGGCCTGAACCACTTGTCCATCCTTGCATGGTGGTGGCTGTACAGAAAATAGAGGAGGAACGCAAAGGGAAGTGGGCCGCACCTCTACTCTTCTGTCTCCATCTGTGGAGACTGTATCCGTGTAGATTCGATACCATCTGTGTCTATAATTTCCACACGGTAACCACTTGGCACAGAGTGATTCTTGATTCATGGTGAAGCTGGCAATTACAGGAGGAACAGGGGATTTAGCGAAGCAGAGGTGGAAAGCTCTAAAGGGATTTACAATGACATTCACCTTCCTCAATGTATACTACAAGAAAGGGTCTTTTTGCTGTTGCAGTAATAATATGTTTTATTACCCAATAATAAAATAGCTGTTTTCTTTGAAAAAAACCCTTTCAATAGTAAAGGTTATTATTACCATCACCATCATTATTGCTTGGACTCTATCATTACTGAGCACTTATGTGCCAGGCACTGTCCCAAAGGCTTTATTTACACCCTTCCATTTTAACCTTAAGACTTCCCTGCTGGCTCAGGTGGTAAAGCCTACAATGCGGGAGACCCGGGTTCAATCCCTGGGTTGGGAAGATCTCCTGGAGAAGGAAATGGCAACCCACCATAATATTTTATCCTTAAAATATTATGTCCATTTTGTTGGTGAGAAAATCAAGGCCAGAGAGGTTAAGAAACACAATAGCATTGCAAAGTTAGTGACAGAGTCAGGATTAAAACCCAGATCAGTCTGACTCGAACAAGGGTAGTAAGAATGCAGCCAACATAGAAAATGAACACATTAACTACCAAATCATGTATATTATCTAGGGTGAAACAGATAACCAAATCATCATTTCTTTAAAGAGAATCAAATAATGCTGCAGAGCTTCATTACCATTTCCCCATATTTATTTAATTTGACCTTATAATCTCCTTGTAAGGCAAGTGATGTATGACTCCTGTGTAGCAGATGAGGAGCCTAAGACATTGTATGTGAACAACTAACCTAAGGTGGAACTGACAGCTAGGCTTCCTGGCTGAAAATCATCCTCTTCCCACTAGTCTGCACTAATAGGAATGATCTAGATTCAACAGATCTTTTATGATGTCGAAGCCCATCCAAATTCAGAGTAAGAGGCAGACCTGCCATTTGCATCTGTGTTGATTTAATAGCTATAGTGATTCAGAAAAGCTGACTAGTGGGAATGATTGGAAATGAGCAGGGGAAATTGCTTTCAATGTATCACTCATGAATCAATGGTTCTTGCTGATTTGAACAGTTGGAAAAAAGTTTACTGATATGAAATTGGAAAAGCAGTTGTAGAGAAGCCCTGAGGCTGAACAGAGCTTTGTCAGCCTTCACAGAGGGCTTTTATCTTCTCATTTGACTTCATGAACAGTGAGCACAGTGAAAACGGATGCTACTCCCTAAATGAGAACTCAGCAGCAAGAGGGAATCTGAGGTTTGGCCCCTGAATTCATAAGGAAATCTTGACATGACTCCTTTACATAATAAGGAAATCTTTACATGGACAATTCTAGATCCAAGCACTTCTGCTAAATGCTCAGCGAAGCATGACATTCAAGGATTTTATGCATTTGTTCCAATTAGCTAGTTGATTTACTCCAGCAATAGGAAATAAAATATTTCTAATAATATGATATAGCCCAGTGCACTGTGGTGTCGATCAATGAAAATTACACTGCATTCTCATAGCTTCTGAACTACAACACAGTGAAGAACCTGACTGGAATGGCATGTGAACTCTTCCGAGATGACCAAAGAGAAGTTCTGTCCTGGGAGAGCTGTGTCACTGTCAGCTGAAATCTGAAAACAAGGACTAGGGAAAATAAAAGCTGCTCGGGAGTGCTAACCTGGTACACACAGCCCTTTCTGGAATCTGCTGCTTTGTTGATTATCACAGGCTGTGTGGCTAGTGGTTTTCACTTTGTTCTGCAGTGCTGTGACCATGACCATTTCCCCCAGGTCCTCTTCTGCTACTAACAGATTTGGTCCTCTGACTCAGATTCTCCCTTTATTTTATTATTCAGCTATGGAAATTTTGACCTTGACTTATACCAAATGGCGATCACTACTTAAACAAAGTACTTACTTTTGAGTGAAAGTGAAAGTGTTAGTCACTTAAGCCATGTCTAACTCTTTGTGACCCCATGGACGGTAGCCCACCAGGCTCCAATGTCCATGGAATTCTCCACACAAGAATACTGAAGTAGGTTGCCATTTCCTTCTCCAGGGTATCTTCCCAACCCAGGGATCAAATCCTGCATTGCAGACAGCTTCCTTTACTGTCTAAGCCATCAGGATAAGGCCAATTATATATTGTTTTAATTCACGAACTTCCTCAGGGCCACAAATTTATGTTGACCATGTGGTATAAGTCAGAAGTGCACAGGAAATGGATGGGCAGACTAATACATGTTGATGGTTCAATGCTTCTTATACCACGGTAATAAACATTATCTTTAAATATTGCGTTTTAAAACAGCTTTAACAACAACAAAAAAAACAAACAAACCTTACTGCCATAAAAACACTAAGCCCTCATTCACTCAAAGCACTAGTTAGATATAAGAGGGTGACCACTTCTGTTATCACTACTCACATGTGGTTTTCACATTGTCATACTATTAATAACACTGTGTCCTACTGTGCTTGAAATGCTCTGTGCTCTCATTTTTATATGACATCATTGTACATAGGCTTTGTAAATATTTACACAGTCCAGAGAGCCATAATTTTCATTTTCAGAGATTTATCACTGTATTAAATTTCCAAATTTTGTCTCACCACTCTTAATTGTTGAGCATTTGGGTTGTTTCCAGTTGTGTGCTTTTACAAATAAGGTAGTTATATACATCTTTGAACAAGTAGGCTTAAAAGGTACTTTCTTTAGATAATTCCCCAGGGTGGGGATACTAGCTCAAAGGTCATGATCATCTCATTTAGCTCTTGCAGCTCCAAATGCTCTCTAAAAATAACGTGCTAATTAGCATGGCACCTGGGCAACTAAATCCTATTTTCACCTTCAGGAATGTTTATACTGTCATGAAAAAAAGGATATAGCTTCAGAACTCTCCAAAAGCAAGAGGCTATGAACATTGTCTGCAGCTAAGCATGCCCACAGGACTCCTCAGAGGCACATATTAATACATCTTGTAGCTGACCATCAATCTGTGGGCCCAGTGACAGGGGCCACCATGTATGACAATTACTGAGCCTCATGTGCCCCATGCATTTGAGCTGGGCTGCTGGAATTCAGTACTTGGGCACCTTGGGAACAGAGTCGGGGAGCAACGGGGTTTAAAAAGGAAACTGGCTAGATAAGGTGGCTTGGATTACTCTCAGCTAGGAATTCCTCATGCCATCTCTTTCATGCCGATTTACATCTACCATTGCTGGTTACTCCTAAGACTGACCCTCTCCTGTTGCCACTGCTAATGGTCATGCTTATTTCTGCTCTATGCAGTCATCGGCCCCGGCTTCTGACAGAGGTTACCAGCCTGGAAAAACTGCTTTTAAATCTAATGAGATGGGTGGTGTCCTTAAGACAGAGGAAGTTAATGACCACAGAAACTTTGCTGAATTTCATTTCCTCTGACTGCAGGACTTGGCATTTGAAACCAAGATTAGCTAGAAGGGCACATTGTCTCTTTGACCTCTATTCCTGCCCTCGCCAGAGTCTCTGGGCAGCCATCTGGGCGCGATCAGACAGTTTCTTCTCCATCCCCACCCCACGCTAAGCAGTCACCTCACCCTTCCTGATTATTTGCTCTTAAAGGCATCAGCTCTGTTGGGGATAAGAAGATAAATTCCCAACTAGCTTCACGGTAAGAAAATGTGTGGAAAATGATTAAACTTTCTTCTTTCAGATTCCAGAAGAATAACTCCCACTCTGCTGGTGGAGGCATCACATAATGACTCAGAGGCAGGCGTTAGGGGGAGGTGGGGGGTATAATGGATCTCACACCTCACTTGGCGCCAGGAAATAACAATTGCATGGACTCTCAGCTTTTACCATCTTCTCTCTCACCATCAGCAGATGCAGTTGACACAAGATAAATAGAGAAATGTCCCCCGGTGGACCACTAACATTTGGGATTTTTTTCCTCTGTTGAGTTCAATGATGAAACCTGTTGAGTTCAATGATTAAACCTCACTGAAAAAGGTATTACATTTTTTTGGACCCTCTTTATTCTTTCCAATCACTTTTCTTTTTCTTTCAAACTTAACTTGTTTAGTATGAGATGGGGAGGAGGGTGGGTATAACAGAAGGGTAGAAATGGTAAATTGCAAACTCTACCATATTCCCCCATGAGCGCCAACCTATAACACACAGCCTGTTCCTGTTTCATGTTCTCTGCCATCCACTATAAATTACATGTCCCACCAGACTCTGTCCATACCTTAGGGAGAACTCTCCAGTAATCAGAGGAGTCACACAGTCAAAAGCTCTGTCTACTATTTAACCTAAAATGTTCCTTTCTTTAATGTATTCTTATTATTCTCGCTTTATGGTTACTGTTAAGATAATTTCATGATCTTGTAAACAGAGCTTTTAAAGGGACTTATAGATACCATAATTAGATTTACCTATTTAGGAAGGCTTCACAGACAATTTAAGCTTTTAGAAATATATTTTGAAAAATACTTGCATACTTTTCTACTGAAAATCTTTAAGTGCATGCTCTGTTAAAATAACTTTCCCTCCAGGAGTGGGGAAGGGTGTAAATTACTCATTTTATTTATGGAATAATTAAGATAACACACTACGTTCATTTGGATGAGCAGATTCTATCATAGTGCTATTGTATCATCTAATATTGCAATTCTTTGATCCTGAACATGTGTGCATTTTTAATTTTTCTTAATTGTTCTGAAATTCACATAAGAGACTATTAACTATTTTTAATGGAAGAATGTAGTGTCATTTAGTATATTTACCATGTTGTACACCACCACCTCTACTGACTTCGGAAATCTTTTCATCATCCCAAAAGGAAACCTTTTACTCATTAAGCAGGCACTCTCTGTTCTCCTCTCTCTTCAGCCCTTGGAGCTACCAAGGGCTTTCTGTTTCTCTGGATTTATCTATTCTAGAAATTACATATAAATGGAATCAAACAATATGTGGCCATCTAAGTCAGGCTTCTTTCACTCAGCATAACGATGTCAAGGTTGGTCCTCATTGTAGCATGTATCACTACTTCGTTCCCATGTATTTTTTTTTAATAATAATTTTATTTATTTATTTATTTGTGGCTCTGCTGGGTCTTCGCTGATGTGGGGGTTTTCTCTAACTGTGGCAAGCAGGGACGATTCTCTAGTTGCGGTGTGTGGGCTTCTCGTTGCACTGGCCTCTCCCGTTGCAGAGCATAGGCTCTAGGGCATGCGGGCTGCAGGAGCTGCAGTTCCTGGGCACTAGCGCACAGGCTCAGTAGTTGTGGCTCATGTGGTTAGTTGCTCTGTAGCATGGGGGATCCTCCCGGACCAGATATCAAACCCACGTTTCCTGCATTGACAGGTGGACTCTTCACCACTGAGGTACTAGGGAAGCCACTGATGTGTATTTTTCACAGCATGTGACTCTTAACATCTCCAGACTCTAATGCTTTCAAGCTAATGTTGGCTTGAAAAACAAATGCAAAGTAAGCAATCCATGGGGTCATACTTCATAATCAAGTTCTGGAAAACCAAAGTGTTATAGAACACACAGGTTTACCCAAGAGCTACAGGATGCCTTCCTCCATCACATGGCATCTCATTTATTGAGCCACTTCACTGTTGCTAGAAGAAATGAAGAGCCTATAGTCTTTTGGAGATCTTCAACTCTGAAATGCTGTTTTTATTTGAAAGAACTTTCTTCCATAGTCTTCAGGTGGGTCATTTATACAATTTTTAAAAAAATAATTTTTAATTGAAGGATAATTACAATGTTGTGTGTACTGAATATACATATGGCAGAAACCAACACAGTAGCTTTTGTGGTTAACTCTGAAAAGCCCTGGTGCATCCTGTCAATGGCCATGAGAGTGACAGGTCCACTCTAACCTAGGCTGCCAGTCAGGTACCATAACACCTGTAAAGCTTAAATAGAGTTGAAGCCCATCACTGAGACTTCAGCATGGATCACTTTTCTGGTTTCAGAACAGTGGCATTTTGTAGTGGCAGGAAACAATTCAAGGGGACAACTAAGCTTCCAAAGTATAGCAATTTAGTCAATAAGTCAGGCTTTATCAATGAAGTGTGCATCTGTAAGAATATGTCAAGATGTACTAACAAAAAGATGTGAAAGAGTCCATCCGAGCTTCATGGGCATAGAAATGTTGTTGGAATTGACTATTTACTTGAACGTGCTTGACAACGGACAGCTGCATAGAGATGTCATCAGGATAGATGTCTCCTCTTTGTCAGGGAGTTCTGACAATTTTAGTGAGCCTTGCAGAGTACAGAATATGTTCTTTAGAACATGACTACTAAAGTTGATTGTTAAAAGCAGTGCTGTCAATTTTTTGTACACACAGGAAAAGATTTTAGCGCAGCACGTTAGGGTCAATGGTCAAAGCTCATCGTGCCTGGAGATGACTGGAACAGAGGTTCTGGTCACTCTGGATCTCATGAGTCATCCCTAGGGCTCAGAGTTCAATAGTTTAGCACACCAGCTTAGAGGCACTTGTATGTAATGTGATATTACCCATAAATATTTTTCAATCAAGATTCTTTTAGTCACAGGAAGTCTGTGTTAGGAAAAAATGCTTTGAAAACTAGCTCCACTTTCTTGAGGTACTGTCTTAAATATGGTGGATGTAATGTATATTGTCACCCTGCTTATTTAACTTATATGTAAAGTACATCATGAGAAACGCTGGGCTGGAAGAAGCACAAGCTGGAATCAAGATTGCTGGGAGAAATATCTGTAACCTCAGATATGCAGATGACGCCACCCTTATGGCAGAAAGCAAAGAGGAACTTAAGAGACTCTTGATGAAAGTGAAAGAGGAGAGTGAATAAGTTGGCTTAAAGCTCAACACTCAGAAAAATATGATCATGGTATCTGGTCCCATCACTTCATGGCAAATAGATGGGGAAACAGTGGAAACAGTGGCTGACTTTATTTTGGGGGGTTCCAAAATCACTGCAGATGGTGACTACAGCCATGAAATTAAAAGATGCTTACTCTGTGGAAGGAAAGTTATGACCAACCTAGACAGCATATTAAAAAGCAGAGACATTACTTTGTCAACAAAGGTCTGTCTAGTCAAGGCTATGGTTTTTCCAATGGTCATGCGTGGATGTGAGAGTTGCACTCTAAAGAAAGCTGAGCGGCGAAGAATTGATGCTTTTGAACTGTGGTGTTGGCAAAGACTCTTGAGAGTCCCTTGGACTGCAAGGAGATCCAACCAGTCCATCCTAAAGGAGATCAGTCCTGGGTGTTCATTGGAAGGACTGATGTTGAAGCTGAAACTTCAATCCTTTGGCCACCTGATAAGAAGAGCAGACTCATTTGAAAAGATCCTAATGCTGGGAAAGATTGAGGGCAGGAGGAGAAGGGGACAATAGAGGATAAGATGGTTGGATGGCATCACTGACTCAATGGACATGGGTTTGGGTGGACTCTGAGAGTTGGTGATGGACAGGGAGGGCTGGCGTGCTGTGGTTCATGGGGTCGCAAAGAGTCAGACATGACTGAGCGACTGAACTGAACTGAACATGGCAAAGATAACAAATGAACTCTTGTGTGATGTTTTCCTGAGTCACCATGCAACTTGTCTGAGATCTGTGATCCACATAGGGAGATAGACCTTGGCAGTTACCAAGCAAATAATTTTCCTAACATTCGCACTGACATTTTGATATACATTTTAAAAAGCTGAATGTGTTAAGATGTGTGATATTAAGTGGAAGGGATTACATATGTGGTAAATTCTTTTAATAGTTTCCATAATTCGCTGAACAGATGGATCAAGCTCTCTCATCCAGCGATTACTCTGAAATGAATAACAGTTATGAGTTTGAGTGGCACTGTGAGAACAATACAATATGTGATGCTCCAGTTATTACTGTTCTTTTTGATGGTTGTTTTCATAAACAGACATTCATGTTTGGCCCTGACTGCTGGACACTACACCACAGAGTTCCTGGACACATGAAATGACCAGCACCTACAACTTAGGAGAGGTCCTAACAGCCTCTCTGAGCATGCAAACCAAGGGACTCACATTTCAACAATGCTCCATGTAGTAGCTATGATCAATAAATACTAAACAAAGAAAAAATGCACACTGATCAGGACTAACTGCATCAGAAAAACAGGAAATCACTGTGAATATATTCTGTGCAAGCTGAGGAGTCTTTCCACAATGGAAAGAAATTGGAACTCTCATAGCAGGTAACTTAAATAAATCTGTTGGAGTTTTAAAATATTTACCAGCCTGAAATAGTTCTACTACCTTCCTGAGTCTGCCATTCCCTTCTCATCATGCAGATCATTAAATTCAGATAATCTACATATGGCAAGCAATTCCAAATGGCTCCAAATGTCTTTCTTCTGCAATGTAGCTTGTTTAAAAAGACTGAAAAAAATGTGTGGAAAGAAAAAAAAAAAAAACCAACTGAACATGATGTCCAAAATACTTCACTTACATCTGACATCTAGTAACATTCAATGAATGAATGAGAAAAAGATGTGTTTCTGCTGGGTAAATCTCCTTTAATTTTCTTATGGACTCTCAAGTGAGAGTATACCTGCAGAGATCTAGCCTTCTCCCAATTCTGTGACCAAAATCCTTTCATTTGATGTCATTGTTAATTGATAAGTGTCTCATAAGGAGATAATCAAAGATGGGTATAAGAATCAGCCCAAGTACCCTCACTTTCCAAGGAGGTAGCACAGACTTGCTTTGGTAGGCCCACCTGTCAGTCTAGCAGAAAGGGATAAGTTAGAGAAAATGATTTAACATTTTAGTCAATCCCTAGAGAATCTCACTCAAAAGGATTTGCCACCCTCCCATTTGTACAGGTTGATACTCCTTTATAAGTGCTCTTTTCCTTATGTGATCCATAAACCATAAGATTCTGTTTATTAGAAGCACACAAATTACGTTTAATGCCAAAGTTCTCTCCATATCCTAAGACAAGCAGAAAAAAGACAAAATATTGAAGTAGCTCTTGGGTCTCTATTTTACCTGCTAATGGAAGACGGATACAGACTCTTTTCCTTGTATCCAGTATAAATACAACTTAGTTCTGTGTTTCCACACAATTTATGTATTGATAAGGAAAAATGTTCAAACACTTCAATCTTAGGAGGATGCAAAGTATAGGGAAATAAGATAATGGACACAGAGGAGTTGATAGGAGAAGCAGAGAAAGGAAAAGGAGAAAAAATACAGAGGAGAAAAGTAGAGAGAAGTAAACTAGAACACAAGAAAGTAAAGCAAGTAAATGGTGAACTGATTCAGAGTTAAAGAGGAAAAACCATTTTGTAGTTTATCCTTCAACTAGGAATATTCATCCACCAAATGCCTACGTTTTTCGAGGTCCCTAGCTTTGGTATTTAAAACACATGGATGAATGGACAGATTATCCCCAAATTCATGCTTATGCTAGACCAGTGGTTTTCAACCTCAGAACTATTGACAATTTGGGTCAGATAATTTTTCTGCTGTGAAGCCTGACTTGTGCATCACAAGACGCTTAGCAGCATCTCTGGTCTTCACCCACTACATGCATGCATGCATGCTAAGTCGCTTCAGTTGCGTCTGACTCTTTGTGACCTTATGGACGATAGCCAAGCAGGCTCTCTTTCCATGGGATTCTCCAGGCAAGAATACTGGAGTGAATTGCCATGCCCTCCTCCAGGGGATCTTCCTGAACCAGGGATCGAACCTACATCTCTTGCACTGCAGAGGGATTCTTTACTATTGAGCCACCGGGGAAGCCCTCATGCACTACATGCTCCCAGTGAATTGTGACAAACAAAAGTATCTTTGGTCACTGCCAAATGTCTCCTAAGGCAAAACTGCCCCCAGTTAAGAACCACTGTTCTAAGCATATGGACCCACTCAGTGCTGGAAATATATTTGGTGATTAATGACAATACACTGGATAAACATCACAATAAAATGTCTTTTTTTAAATTGTTCTTAGAAAATTATAAATGTCCTCTTTTGGAGGAATGCTATAACAGTTTCATACAAGGTTTTGTTTTCTCTAAGGAAAATAGTTTTGTTGGTAGATACAAAGATTCATAATGATTATTAGCATTAATAGTTGATATACTACTGAATGTCATCAAGTGTCACGTTCATATTATATATATAGTTTGTTTACCTGTTCATTTTAATTTCTGTTATTACAAAAACTCTATTATAAACTCTTATTTTCCACCAACTCAACTCTACTCTATCTTCCAAGTTAGATATGGTGTGTGCCTGAAATTCAGAAAAATTCAAGGTGATTTTAATTGTCTCTTACTCTTCTTCTTTTCAGCAGACTGGGAAGTTACTATGATCAACTTTTACTCCATATAAGAAGATCACTATTTAACCTTAAAAAACCAAAATAAACAGAAAAACAAAATGAAAAGAGCCTTAGCCCATTACAGAGAAGATCTCCTCCATACAGGTAGAGACCAAAACCGAAACACAGAATTTTAAGATTTTTTTTCAAAGACAAAAACAAGTCAAATAATACCAAACTTAGGGTGCAGAAGCAGAAGATATTAAGAAGAGGTGGCAAGAATACACAGAATAACTGTACAAAAAAGATATTCATGACAGAGATAATCATGATGGTGTGTTCACTCACCTAGAGCCAGACATTCTGGAATGTGAAGTCAGGTGGGCCTTAGGAAGCATCACTACAAACAAACTAGTGGAGGTGATGGAATTCCAGTTGAGCTATTTCAAATCCTAAAAGATGATGCTGTGAAAGTGCTGCACTCAATATGCCAGCAAATTTGGAAAACTCAGCAGTGGCCATGGGACTGGAAAAGGTTAGTTTTTCATTCCAGTCCCAAAGAAAGGCAATGCCAAAGAATGCTCAAACTACCACACAACTGAGCTCATCTCACACGCTAGTAAAGCAATACTCAAAATTCTCCAAGCCAGGCTTCAGCAATACGTGAACCATGAACTTCCAAATGTTCAAGCTGGATTTAGAAAAGGCAGAGGAACCAGAGATCAAATTGCCAACATCCGTTGGATCATCGAAAAAGCAAGAGAGTTCCAGAAAAACATCTATTTTTGCTTTATTGACTATGCCAAAGCGTTTGACTGTGTGGATCACAATAAACTGTGGAAAATTCTGAAAGAGATGGGAATACCATACCACCTGACCTGCCTCTTGAGAAATCTGTATGCACGTCAGGAGACAACAGTTAGAACTGAACATGGAACAACAGACTGGTTCCAAATAGGAAAAGGAGTATGTCAAGGCTGTATATTGTAACCCTGCTTATTTAACTTATATGCAGAGTACATCATGAGAAACGCTGGGCTGGAAGAAGCACAAGCTGGAATCAAGATTGCCGGGAGAAATATCAATAACCTCAGATATGCAGATGACACCACCCTTATGGCAGAAAGTGAAGAAGAACTAAAGAGCCTCTTGATGGAAGTGAAAGAGGAGAGTGAAAAAGTTGGCTTAAAGCTCAACATTCAGAAAACTAAGATCATGGCATCTGTTCCCATCACTTCATGCCAAATAGATGGGGAAACAGTGGAAGCAGTGTCAGACTTTATTTTTTTGGGCTCCAAAATCACTGTAGATGGTGACTGCAGCCATGAAATTAAAAGACGCTTACTCCTTGGAAGAAAAGTTATGATCAAACTAGACAGCATATTAAAAAGCAGAGACATTACTTTGTCAACAAAGGTCTGTCTAGTCAAGGCTATGATTTTTCCAGTATCATGTATGGATGTGAGAGCTGGACTACAAAGAAAGCTGAGTGGTGAAGAATTGATGCTTTTGAACTGTGGTGTTGGAGAAGACTCTCAAGAGTCACTTGGACTGCAAGGAGATCCAACCAGTCCATCCTAAAGGAATCAGTCCTGGGTGTTCATTGGAAGGACTGATGTTGAAGTGGAAACTCTTTGGCCACCTGATGTGAAGAGCTGACTCATTTGAAAAAACCCTGATGCTGGGAAAGATTGAAGGAGGGAGGAGAAGGGGACAACAGAGGATGAGATGGTTGGATGGCATCACTGACTCAATGGACTTGGGTTTGAGAAGATTCTGGGAGTTGGTGATGGACAGGGAGGCCTGGCGTGCTGCAGTCTATGGGGTTGCAAAGAGTTGGACATGACTGAGCAACTGAACTAAGGTGCACAATGGCAAGAGGAATTCAAAAAGTTTTCCTAAATGTTACTCCTAATTGTCTTAAGATTTAAATCATGTTTGTCCGTGTACAGTCTCAGATATTTAGAAAGCAGCAATTGAAGGTATATAATGTCCCATTTTACAGACCAGGAAACCAAGGCAGGGAGCTGATGAAAAATAATCCTTGTGTTTGTCAAGGAGTATACTGGATACAGAAAAGCACTGCTGGTTAATCCATATGCAGGCTCTGACCCAATTTCCACTAAGCTTATCCAGTGCCTCTGATGGGGCAGTGATGCACTAGCTCATTCACCTGTGTTCTCTAATTTACTGCTCAGAAAGCTGTATGTCATCAGTTCTGTCATTCACACTTTAGAGGAGACAGGTTTAGTAAGGTAATGTAATTTTCACAGGTTCGAGAAACTCAGTGTCAGAACTGAGATGTGGACAGGGTCTTCCCATAAGATTACAGCTTTTCCTCTATACTGTGTTAATTTCCATGAACGGATGGCTGGGGCAAGAAGGGGTGGAATTTTTCCCAGAAAACACCCCCTCACATGGTTTTCATGTCCAGAATCCCCCATCATTCATACCTATGTTCTTGTCACGTGAATGACATAAACTCGCAAAGGTGGGAGAGATAACATCTAGGTCTGGAGGTGCTGAGGGTAACTACAGAGGTCAGAAACATCTCTTTGAAGCTGGGAAGTGTCTGAGATACCTGTAATTGTGTGTGTGTGTGTGTGTGTCCAGAGTTACAGAGCCACCTCTTTGTACAGCTGCTTAATACATTTTCCGATGTTCTTTTTCGTACTCTGGTTTCTTTCCTTTGATGACGGACACCTAAAGGATAAGGACCCTGTTGATGGTTTCCTTGGGTCTTATAATGCTACCTAGAACAAAGCTGTTTAAGTTTCCTAAGACTCCCATGAATACTACTAAATTATAAGAAAATCCAACATTGCATGATCTTATTTATAGTCTAAACAGCAGGGAACTTGGGGAATGCTTGAAATAGACTATTTAAAAATTCCTTTGGTAAAACAGTGCTTGAACCAGAGGAGAGGAGACCTTAAGAATCAGAATTCTGCTTAACACTGTACCTCACAGCCTTCCTTCAAATTGATTATCCTCCTACTTTCATGTTTTGGTAATCTTATATTCCACGTTGCTCATTTATAGAATGCTGGAGTCTCATGCATGCATGCATGCTCAGGCATGTCTGACTCTTTGTGACCCCATGAACTGTAGCCCGCTAGGCTCCTGTGTCCATGGGATTCTCCAGGCAAGAATACTGGAATGGGTTGCCATTTCCTCCTCCAGGGGAGTCTCATGAGCTAATTAAAAATAAATGTTTTCCAAGTATGTATGTTATAAGTTGAGGAAAGAGGGATTATATATGTATATACATATGGAAACCAAACTCAAAGTTAGAGCATCTAAAACCAGGGATATAGTGGTTATCCCACTTTCCTCAACCGTGTATGTGAATGTCTCTATGTGTGTGTACTTTAAAAAATGAACTGGAATTATACTCTTTACAGTTTATACTTTTATGTAACATTATATCATGAGCATTTTTGTAAACATACCTTTTACTGGATAGAAAACATGCCATCATTTGTACATAGTATAATTTAACTAATTTCACACTGCAAATATTTAACTGGTTTAAATTTTTTTGTCTCAGGTAACAACATAAAGAATTTCCTTATTCCCAAATCTTTATCTGTACCTATATTTATCTTCCTTCTTACAGAGTTCTAGAACTCACATTACTGGTTATAAAGGCAGAAACATTTTAGGTTTTCTGGGAAGGTTAAATCTCCTACTACAAATTACACATGGGAATGATTATCTAAAGGAAACTCATCAGCATTAAGCTGTATCATTTAAAAATTAGTCCTTCTGCTCTGAGAGGCAAATGATAATATCCTATTACTACTTTAATTTGCAATTTTTGATTGTTACTGAGTTTGAGTTTTAATAAATTTATTAATGTAATTAAGGAAACCTAGTTCATTAGCTTAAGTTCAGTCTTAAGAATAAACACAGAGAGCTACAGAAGCAAATATTCAAAGGCCAATGATTTCTTCAGTTTCATATAGAAAAATAAAATTCTGAGAATGACAACAGCAAGGAAAGTTGTTCTTCATTTTTTCAGTAATATTCTTATTTTAATATGGGCTATAGGTGCTTGCTGGGATCAAGGTATAAAAAAGGTAGGGGACTTTGGCTCTTTAATCCATGCTTATTGTGATGGTAACAAACATTCAAATGATGATTATAAGAATGATTGTTAGAAAGTTTGAACATACTAGCTCACATAGTTTACTGTAACATGGGATTCCTTTTTTCAATTATTTTTTGTTTTACAATGCTGTGTTGGTTTCCACTACACAACATGAATCAGCCATAATTATGCATATATCCTGTCCCTCCTAAGCCTCTCTCCCTTCCCCCATCCTACCCCTTTAGGCCATCATACAGCACCAGACTGGGCTCCCTGTATTATGCAGCAACTTCTCACCAACTATCCATTTTACACACAATAGTGTATATATCTTATGCTACTTTCTCCATTAGTCCCACTCACTCCCTCTCCCACTGTGTCCTCGAGTCCATTCTCTATGTCAGCATCTCCATTCCTTCCCTGCAAATAGGTTCATCAATACTATGTTTCTAGATTCCATATATGTGTGTTAATGTATTTGTTTTTCTCTTTCTGACTTACCTCTCTCTATAACAGCTCTAGGTCCTTCCACCTCACTAGAACTGACTCAAATTTGTTCTTTTTTTGTGGCTGACTAATATTCCAGAAGATATGCAACACATCTTCTTTATCCATTCATCTGTTGATGGACATCTAGGTTGCTTCCATGTCCTGGCTATTGTAAATAGTGCTGCAATGAACATTGGGTACAAGTGTCTTGGAACATGGTTTTCTCAGGGTATATGCCCAGTAGTGGGGTTGCTGGGTCATTTGGAAGATTTATTCCTAGTTTTTTAAGGAATATCCATGAGAAATTACTTTTTCAGTGATTTTATTATTACCTGCTTAACAGTCACATGGTGGTTCAACAAAAGAACAATTGAACACTAGGTTATGATAAAAGGTCCTGTAAGTCTAGGCATAAACAATAGTCTTCCAACAGTTCAAAAAACAGGACACCATTTCAATTTCAATCTGAAGCATGGATCTTTCAACTGAGTATTCGGAATAGCTAGCTATCAGTTTAACCATACTTTCTGGTGTGGGTTTGGACCTTTTTAGGTCAGAAGAAGAAATCTCCTCCAGGTTACTAGATTGGTAAGAATAAACAACCACTTGGACTTGGGTATAGTTTGGGTATGGTTTCCCCAAGTTGTTTTACCTTGTAATCAGCTAACAAGTATGCAAAAGAGTAGTGAGAGATAAAAAAATAAATAAAACAAACACATGATTGGATATGGTTCCCACTGCCTTTGAAATTCTTTCTAGAAATACTGAAATATAATAGTTTAGCAGCCTATGAGGAATGATGAATCTGCTAAAAGAGCCTAGAATTTTGTGCTCACTGAATTTTGTAAACTTTGCTTAGGAAAATTCATGTAGAATTGGAGAGTCTGACCACCACCATATAGGCAACACCTTGTTTTTCTGCAGTTAACTTCTTCCTTCTATTTTTCACTTATCATTTGGCCTAAATAAGGATCCAAACCTAACATACATCTGCTGCATGTGACTTCCATTATTTCATGCATCTTCTTATGCAATTCTTTGTAGAGGTGATCTAGTTTATGATAAATCATTTTACAGTGCCAGTCATGGAAACATATCCATAAACTATAAATTTAATATCATGAAAATGCACAGTAAATTAGGGCAAGGTAAACTTGATACTAATGTTTTCCTTATAAATAAATAAATAAATATATAGATACACACACACACACATACATATATGTACCATACATATATATGTAAATATTATATGATTGAATTATACCTTCAAATATAATATAAATATATATAATTAAAAGTTGTGTCTAAATTACCTGGTTCTAGAATCCATTCTAAGTGGGAAAAAAATTGTTCTATGAGCTAAAATTTGTACATAAATTCATTAATTGACTTATTCATCCTAAAAACACTTATTGAATTAAAATTTACCAACTGCCCCATTCATTCATTCATACCTCAACACAACAAACATTAATTCATCCTCTCCTCAAATCAATGCACTATGCCACAGTGAACAGGCTATTGTTATTTCACTAAGAAGCTCAGAGAAATATTTGCTAAAACTGATAGTAGAGGCTCCAGATCTCCTCTGCCTAGGGGGTTAAGAGAATATTTTTTATTTTTTTGGCTGGGAAAATTCTGCATTTAAGAAATTAGGAAACATTTGGACAGCTCTATTAAATGATAATTATCTCTTGACAGGTATCAATAAAATTTAATCAGTATCACTGAATATGTTTAGATGAGCTTTAGAAGAGTAACATATTTGATAAGTTATGTATTTGCAAGTGCTAAAATGTTTAGGAGATTAATAAAGAAACATAAAACTAGAGTGACCTTTAATCTTGTAATTACAAATGGAAATGCATATGGAGCTAATCAAAAGGTCTTATGCTGCATATCTAAAAGTAAGGTACCTTACTGATTCACCGGGTCTCCAAAATTGAGACTCTGTCTTAAATAGCATTTCTACTTCCACAAGTTGTAAGCCATGCACGGTTACATGAAAATGGATACCAGTTAAACACAGGCTTTCTAGTTACACAGGCTTGAGTTCAAATTCTGAGTTAGCCATTTATTAATAGTGTGACCTAGGGTAGATATTTAACCTAAGCCTGAAATTTCCTTGTTCATAAAATAATAATAGTCACTTTCCATGGTTGTTATAACACCTAAATGAGATAACATATAAAAAGCTTCAGTGACACTTCCTGGCACTGAGCAAATGCTTAATACATAGCACTATTATTACACGAAATAGCATTATGATTTTCTTCTCAGGTCAGCTTTCAAAAATAACCAATTTTAATAGCACATCAAGATACTGCATTGTTCTGGGCTTCTAAACAAACTCATTTAGGGGCTTACTTTGTAGCTTGTCAATCAAGCAACATGATTCTGATTATCCAGTTTATCAACCTAACGTCTGCGACTGAAACTATGCCAGCCTTTTGGTTTCCTCAGTCAAATATTAATGAGCTATTTCCACAGAAAAATCCTTTCCGTCTAATAAAGAGTTGAGGTATTAATAAAAGGTAGCATAATTTCCATGCATAAGTTATTGGTAAAGCTCTGGCAAGCAAATCCTAAGCAGAACCATTTTTCTCCCCTTTTTATTTAATTATTGGTTAAATTATTGATTGCCAGGTTCTGATTAAAACTGCCTGGCCAAATTCCAAATATGAGTGAGACAGGGACTCTCCAATGAATGCTATACTCCTGGGCTTTCCCTCTGACTTCTTGTTGTTTAGCTGCTAAGTTGTGTCCAACTTTTCTCCAATCCTGTGGACTGTAGCCTGCCAGGCTCCTCTGTCCATGGGATTTTCCTGGCAAGGATAAATAGAGTGGGTTGTCATTTCCTTCTCCAGGGGATTTTCCTGACCCAGGGGCGGAAACTGCATCTCCTTGCGCTCGTAGGCAGGTTCTTTGCCACTGAGCCACCTGGGAAGCCCTTTCCTCTGACTACTCCTCCTTCTAACCTGGCCCCTTTTCATTCCTTCAGTGTGGGTACAGTAAGAGGTGTGCTAAGAAGAAATGTCTAAGAGGTGTTTCTAAGAAGAAAATCTGTTGAAGGTGGCCATGTGAAACCACTTTAGTCATCTTTGCTACAAATTCATGCATACATGAAAAAATATATTCAAACTACAGCTAAGGAGTATATTTATTCACAGCATGTTGGACATATTAGTTACTCAGAACCAGAGCTATTTGACTGTAAAAAATAGACATAGTTAGGATTGGATGGAAAAAGGTAAAGGGGAGAAAATAAGTCTTTATGGTGTCAGGAAACAAAGAACTGAAATAAAATGACTTCCCAAGATCATAAAGCCAACAAGGCATAGAGCTATAATTTGAACACAGAGCTGATTGCAAAACATATCCTTCTTGCATTACCCAATGCAGAAAAAAGCTTGCTTCTCCAAAAGGATTTATCAGTTTTTAATAAATGTTTACTGGACACCTAGCTGCTGTCAAGGATGGGGCTTGGGTGAGGCACAGTGAAGGGCCCTGGGAGATGGAGCTTTTGACTTAAGAAACTAAAAATCTAATTGGGCATTTATAAATTTCTCTGACATCCGAAATTTTCTAAGTCCATTTACAATACTCAGAATTCACAGAGTACTTCATGGCCTAATTAAAAGGGGCCCTGATATAAAAAATGATACACTTTTAGCATAAAATGTAAGAGAAAATTTTTGTAACTCTGGCTTAGGCAGATTCTATACTTAGTACTAATAGCATGATCCTTGAAAGATGAAAGTTGGTAAATTGGATTTTATCAGGATAAAAATTTTGCTCTGAGAAAGACACTAAGAGCATGAAAAGAGCAGTCACACAGAAGGGAAATATTTTCAA
Source organism: Odocoileus virginianus (assembly GCF_023699985.2). Classification (NCBI taxonomy): domain Eukaryota; kingdom Metazoa; phylum Chordata; class Mammalia; order Artiodactyla; family Cervidae; genus Odocoileus; species Odocoileus virginianus. Next base: position 21,925,587 of record NC_069686.1, read on the forward strand.
ACCACAACGCTAACAACAAACTGATATCCAGACTATATAAAGAACTCTCAAAACTCAGCAAGGAACAACCCAATTAGAAATGAAGAAAAGATTTGAATGGACATTTGGCCAGAGAGGATATACAAGTGGAAAATAAGTACATGGAAAAATACACAATCTCATTAGTCTTTAGAGAAATGCAAATTAAGCCTACAATGAGATATTACTGTATCCCTATTAGACTGGCTAAAACAAAAACTAAACAAACAAGCAAAGAAAGAAAGAAACCCTGACGATAGCACATGTGGAGGAAGATGTAGGCCAACTGGAACATTCATGCACTGCTGGTGGGAATGTCAAATGGTAGTCATTCTGCAAAACAGTTTAGCAGTTTCCCACAAAGTTAAACATATACTTATCATATGACCAGGAAATTCTACTTCTAGGTATTTCAGATGAAACGAAAATTCATGTTAACACAAAACCCTGAATGCACTGTTGGTGTCTGCCCAAACCTGGTAACAAGCCAGGTCCCTCAAACAAGTCCCTCAGCTGAGGAATAGATTAACTATGGTATATCCATATAGTAGAATACTACTCAGCAATAAAAAGAAATAAACTATTGATATGTGCAAGAGCATTTTCCTGCCTGCCTGCCTATCTATTTACCATATGTACTGCATTTGGAGGAACCTCCAATGCATTACGCTAAGGCAAAGAAGACAGACTCAAAAGGCTAATGTATGATTCCATTCATACCATATTATGGAAGTAACAAAACTACAGAGATAGAAAATAGTTCTGTTCTCTGTTAAGGATGGGGAAAGAGTTAAATTACAAAGGGGCAGCAGTGGATTTTGGGGAGTATAATGATGGAACTATTCTGTATGTTAATCGTGGTGGTGCATTTGTCAAAACTCATAAGAAATACATGCCACAGAGTGAATCTTATTGTACGCAACTTTTCAAAAGATGAAAATTAAAATTCAAAATAGTGAAAAAAGAAGGCACTGAGATTTAGGAAATTTGGCAACAGGCTCTCCTCTTCCCTAGTTAGCTTCGGAGGAAAGCAGAAAGCATCTGCAGGGACTGGGATCTCACTCCAGGCTTATTTCTCGCAGCCTGTCACATCTGTGCTCTCCAGAACTGTGCAGACCGAAGTGACAGTTTACAAGGTCTGGGAGTTCAGAGGCTTCTTTTGTCTCTAGTTGGGTTGGCCTGGGATCTCAGGCTGCTAGACTGCCTGTCCATGGGCACCAGGTACCCTCAGGAGAACCTAACTAATTCAGTGCAATTCCAAATATCTTTTTTTTCTGCTGCCACTTAGCTCTTTAAAGATAGATTTAATAGAAAAAAGTTCTTATAATAGCTAATCCTTTAAAGGTGAGAAAATTAGGCAATTCTGGAAGTATATTACCTTTCTAAGCTGACTAGGATCCTGATAAGCAATAATTTTCTAAATGGAATAGCAAATGGAACAAGACTCTAATTTATGATCAAGACATTAGTAAAGGCAAATAGGACCCAAAGGCACCTTGGCTATTGTTAGAATCTCCCCATACTCACTACCAAGTGCTACCAAACTTTGCAATTTCCAAATGTCTTTCATGTACTCCAGGTAACTTTAAGTGCATTTTAAAAGTAGGGAGATTTGAGGTGTCTGAGAGAGTCGCTAGTGACAACACCAAGGAAAAGATGAATTTATGAACTTATTGGAGGCAAATATCTACTATACACACTGGGAATAACCTTTATTTTTCCAAGTGTCAGTCTGAGTAGCTAACATTTTAATTTATGGTCTGATACCTTTGAGAATAAATGTGTTCCTGTCATCAAAATAACTGCCTCTCCTATGAGTGGAATTTGTAATTGCACCATCATTCCACATCCTCTAACCTAGAGAGGATATGTCACACAAGTTAGCAGGCTTTCCTCAGAAGGCAATGTTGTAAACACTGAGCGTAGAAATTTTTTCACCCACCAGTTTTCAGACCATGACGGCTAATTTCATTTAAGGAAAACAAAACACCACCAGCCAGATGCGAGGAATCCTAATCCTACCATTCAGAATTAAGATTTTAGTTTCTGGGAACCACAGAGTGAATAAATTACTACAATGTTTAGAAACTTCTTCATATATTTAACAAATACATTTCTCATTAGAACTGTAAAGATTAATAAAACTTTCTCATATAATTCTCCTTCTGAAAAGATGCTAATTTATCCCATTTAGCTGGAGAAGGGAATGGCTGCCCATTTCAGTATTCTTGTCTGGAGAATTCCATGGACAGAGGAGCCTGGCGGGCTACAGTCTATGGGGTCGCAAAGAGGTGGACAGGACTGCGTAACTAACACTTTCATTTTCACCTCATTAAGGCCAAGTGTAACTGAATAGCTCATTTTTCTCCTTAACCTGGCAAGCTGGCAAATACCCAAAGACAGTCATATGACTACATCCTTGCTTGCTTTCTCTGGTCTTTGTAAGGCTCAGACTACCCAGGCTTCCCTGGGGGACACCCAAGCAGCCGATCTTATGGTGTGGATTAAGATTCAGTGTAGAAAGCCATTACTTATTTTCATATCTTCATGTTCTAATAAATCTGGGGCTGAGGGAAAGCAATATGTGGAGTCTTCCCTTATTTGCATTCATTATTTGCTCTACTATGTTTTGGGCCCTTTAGCTAATTTGGAATGAATCAAGGAATAATCATTTTTCTTTTTTTTTTCCCTCAAAAGTATGTTTATCTAGGAATAAAATTATAAAACTCATTAAACTCTCAAAGTGTGTTCACTTTACATATTTATAAAAGCATACTCAAGATGCATAAATAAAAGTGAGTGTTTTTTGTATTTATGCCAACCTAATTTAGACCGTTATAAAACAATAACAGGGTAGGGTTATTTCTGAGACTAACCCAATCATGTCTGCGGGTTTCACTATGCATCTGCATGCCTACACCTGGGCATGCATTTCCTCCTCAGCTGTGTAGGCAACTGCTATATATTTAATGTAGAATACAGTGTTATTTGGAGCTCTTACACCTGAAAAAAAAAAACTTTTATACCGTTAATAATTCTAGTGAAAAGTATAAACTATACTGTAGAATTAAGAGGGAAAATGAGAAGCCAACTTTGAAATACTGTAATCTATTTGGGATTAATTTATAAATATGATAATGGGATTAATGCTGGTACCCTAATGATTCTTTGGAATTCAGTGACTAAATAGACCAGAGGAAGCTTGTGAAGGAAAGGAGTGCTGGATATCTAATGTAGACTACAGTGCTACTTGAAGCTCTGACACCTGAAAAAAGGGAAGTTTTCTATTGCAACAAGTCTTGCTGTTGAAATGAGGTAACTATATGCATAAATGCAATGTATCTCTTCCCATAACACACAAAAATGGAGTGTTTTATATTCCATAACTTTTAAGCTAGAGTGATTTCATTTTTCAAAAGCATCTCCTCTACTTCCATGTAAATGACTCTTGGCTGCATTCTATTCCAAACCTTTGGTCTTCATGAAAACTCATCAAGACTACGATCCTTTGTCTTCAAGGATGTGCATGCAGCTTCTATTTTCCTTTGTTCCTCTTAAGACTATTTAGTACTTTTCTTTAGGGGCTAATAAGGGATCCAGTGATCAAAAGACTTTCTTTCTTTAAACATAGATACACTACTTTCTATTTTCACACCTGAATAGTTCTCAAAATACCTCTGTTGGACACAGACTCCTGAGAAGGAGGGGTAGACCATAATTTGTCTTCTCTCTTGTCTTAACAGATGTTGTCCACTTTGTTTAAAACATGCAGCTGTTATGTGCATTCCAAAGTGTTTATTTACTTTTTCTATTGATAAGCTTATTAAACCAAGTTGTTCCTTTTTGCCCTTCCTATCACTAATAATAGAAAAAGGCAACTAAAAGTGGAAAGGAAATATTAGTTTCCCTGATCTTTACTTTCATGAATATTTTCAGCATTTATTTTATTTCAAGGTAAGAGTCTGCTGAGTTATCCACTTATGGCATTTTCTTAACACCTAGTATCATTCTGTAAACCTAGGTACTTGGTAAACGTTTGTTGTTTTTAATTGTTTTAACCATAAATGCAGCTTAATTATTATGAAACCTAGAGGTCACTGTTAGAATATATAGTAGTAGTTTCTATGAAGAAAATAATGTATTTTATTAACAGATTTAATTTCACAACATGGCTGGTGAGTTTTTATTCACCCTGTGGGCAAGAATGATAGCAATTGTTTTAAAGTCACAACTCCAAGAGTTCTTTTTGTGCTCAAAAGCAAACATTTCTTGGCAAAAGATGAGTTCTTACAGAAGAAAGAATTTTGCCTTTGGGATCTTATTGGTTTTCTCACTATTTCAACTTTAAGCTAGCTAAATTGAGCCACTTCTGAAATCCTTCACACAAAATGTTCAACCTAAATTCCTCTCTTGCCTCTCAGGTAAAATTTGGCTTCACAAAGAAGCCTGGATACATCTCAAACTCTGTATGTGAAGGGGCATCAGCCCAATTAGCACATAAATCATTAAGCAAGAAATAGCTGTCTTAAATTTTACCTTTTCACTAGATAGTTTTTCAGTTCAGATTTCCTTTATAGTCACAAAGCCATTTCTTTCTTTAAAAATGTCTCAAGATTCCTAGGGCATCTGATTGACTGAGAGGCAGGAGAAGTGGTCTGCCCCAGAGAAAAAAGATCCATTTCCATTTCTTTGGAAATTTTTGAAGTTACAATCTCAGCATTGTCACAAGGATGTACGTTTTCTTTCAAAAGATAATTGCAACTACAAAGGAATGGAGTAGAAGAAGGAATAGTTCTCTTTTGAAATGCCTCATTCATGACCTAGTAATGTGAATTTTATTGGTACTGTTTTAATGGATTTATATGAAAATATTTTATTTATATTAAAATATTTTAATATTTTAATATTTTCACTTAAATTAAATGTCAGTTGACACATATTGTGCTAAGAACTATAGGGGAAAAAAATAAACCATTTTGAATCCAGAACAAAAAGGGTGAAAACTACTGAGTGGGGATTACAGAGGTGTTTGCTTTTTAAATATCTGCTAACCTGTACCTTTCTTTATGTACATATATATTTTTAAATTAATAGTAAAGAGGAAAAGTTGAATCTGATAATTTCCCTCTCATCTGGGCTTCACTCAAAATTCCAAGTTGATTCACTAACTAACATGCATTGTGTACCTGCTATGTGCTAGACATCGTGGTGGTGAGTCACCAATGGACAAGGGGCAGGTTGCTTAGAACTTGGTATTTAACAGACATGGAAGCCCAGGAGATCTGACCCCATTCTTAAATCTGTGTAGAATAAATGTCTTGGTTGAATGCATTTGCAGGAATCAGAGACTTTTTAACCTGTGATGTTGGGTGTAGAGAGAATCAATTTCTTATCTTTATTTACAGATGTTGAACTTCCTTGTTTGGAAAAGACTTTAACCTCTGAGCAAAGAGCCAAAAAGATGCTTGTGAAATAACAGAGGTTTGTTTCGCTACCCTAGCTAGTTACAAATCTATGAAGTACTTGTTCACGGCCTTGGGTTACCATACAAGATCTCTTTCAAACATCTCTTCTTTCTGTTGCTTCTACTTCCCCTTTAACACCCAGTGGACAATGGAAAAAAAACACTCTGATTTACAGTATTACCAAACAACACCATGAGAATGAATAAATTTAAATTAATACACACACAGAGAAAAGGAAGATATAGTGAATCCACTGACTTGAAATGCATCCTTCCTAGCAACACACGTTCAACCTGTAACTGTATTTCTTTGATAAATGTGTTCCCTTTTTAAAAAAAAACAAAAAACATATGCTGTTTCCCCAAGGCAGAAGGACTTGATAACGACAACAACACTGTTCTGAAGGAAATGGTGCTTTGTATCAATCCACCACCATATGAAAATCTATCTTTTGCTGCAGAAGAAAAAAACTGCTACTGAACTTTTAACTTGAATTTTTTTTTAACTATAGAGAGGGTGCTGAAAACAGGCTAAATGACCACTAGATGACCACTGTTTCACTATTCTGTGTTATTTTCTGTTACTTTTTCATTTGGAAAAGTTTATCTAGAGCCTTGGAACAATGTCACTGAGGAATGCACAACCAACCAGAGGTTATTCTCAGGGAACTCAAGGTCAAATCAGCACACATAACATTGAACTATAAAGCACTCCTGGCACTCCAGGTTCAAATATACTGCATCCCAAACCATTTCTCCAGCACATGGAATGAATTCTTTATACATCGTTCACACAGTTCAATTAGACAGTGTCTCATGAAAGTCAAATGGTGACATCTTTCTCTCTTTTTTCCTTCTGTAGAACATTAAATGATCATATGAGATTTATTAAGCATCCCAATTTACAGATGGTAAGACATAAGAGTAGAAATAAGGTAGCTTAAGAAACGACTGGAGAAGTCAAAGGCTTAAGTGTCACCTGCTATTCTTTAGGTCGACCTACTTATAAGAGGCTTAGTACACGTATAAGGCAAAATTAACCTGCTAATAGAAGATAATTTCCAAATGTCTGAAAAGGAAGATGACTAGAACTGAAAAAAATTTAGCATTTCATTTTAATCTCAGGAAAAAGGGTGACTGTGGCATCATAGGCCTGATTTTTAGCAGGTTCTTCCTGTCCCTTTAATGGACAGCAATGTGCTGATTTCCTCTGTGTTCATCATGTTACAGGTAGCAGGTTGGCATGATGATTACTACTGTGAGATCCAGCTTCCGGCATCTGTGCCAACAACTCGCCTTCCCATACCCAGGGTCCTTAGCCTCTCAGTGACTCACAAAAGTGCCACTGTCATCATAATTCTGGGCATGTTAATATTATAAATTGTGACCTCTAGACCAAAAATAGTTCTCTTCATTTATTATGAAAGAGGATCTTTTACTTTCATTAGAAGCTTAAATAAGTGTAAGTCTCTCCTCTCTAGTCTAGGACCAATACAGAAAAAACAAATCTTTGAGGCTATTAATTTTGTGTTTAATTTTTCATGTGACAATCTAACGGTGGCTACAGCCTTAAATGAACTCTCGAGTCCGTCTCTAATGACCTTCTTGGCTGTTAATTAGACTTTCAAACTAGTACCCTGGGTTCAGACTCCAGTGATGAGAGAAAAAGTTGAGCTAAATAAATCCAAGAGCACAGTCATGTATTTTTCATACTGTGCTTTCCCAGGAGCAGTTCAACTTAAGTAAACAAACCCTCAAAATGGTGCCTCAGCTCTAATAACATCCTAATAGCCCTAGATGGGCACAAAATCAATGCAGATCTATAGACATTTTGAGTTCTCCCTTTATAACAGGATATGCATTTTGTAAGATAACAGAGTAGCTTATTACAGATGGGGCTGCGGATGTCCTGAGCATGTTGGCATGCTTCAGTTTTTCCCCATGTGGTTGCCTCTTGTTTCCTGTCAGGTTGGAGAGAAATGCCAGCAGCTCAGGACAGCAGAGTGGAAAAAAAAGCACTTTGGTCCTGGGATTCAGCCTTGACCCTGCCAACTACTGGCCTGCCCCAAACAACCAGCTCTCAGTAGGGGTTTCTCTGACCTCCATTTTCTCCTTTTCTTCCTTTCCATGATACTTTATGGATGCTTCGTTTTAACACCTGCATGACATTAGAAAAACACAGGCTTCCCTGGCAGCTCAGTGGTAAAGAATTCACCTGCCAAGCAGGAGACCCAGGTTTGACCCTGGATCAGGAAGATCCCCTGGAGAAGGAAATGGCAACCCACTCTGGTATTCTCGCCTGGGAAATCCCATGGACAGAGGGGCCCGGCGAGCTGCGGTCCATGAGGTGGCAAGAGTCAGACATGACTTAACAACTACACAACAAGAAAAATAGATGACTATCGTTCAGTAAGAGTTTCCTGTGTTCCAAATGATTTATGTACAAATTTATATATTAGAACGTCATGCAGGTAAGTAATACTACCCTCATATTCTAGTCTTTCACAAAGCACCAGGCTGTGTGCTGGGCCTTCTTTCCTCCCTGTATATTCCCAGTACAAGGCCGTACATTATAAATGAGGAACCTGCAACCCAGGAAAGCTAAGGTCACTCAGCTCGTAAACAGAAGACATGTGATCTGAACTGGTATCCAAAGCCCGTACTCTAGCCATGGTCATACTCGACCGCTCTTGGAGACTTGCATATCTGTCTTTTGCTGCTAGTCTGTGGGCTCTCTGAGAATGGGGACAAGATTTGAGTCACTCATTCTCTGTGTGTCTTACCCAATGCTGGGATTTAGCAGTTATATACAGGCTTGCACTCATCTTTTCAAAAAAGCTATTACTTTCTCTGCCTAAAGCCAAAAGCCCAGCCTCCAGAGTCAGCTGGCCATTAAGGAAACATTTCAGGAGGGCGTCTTTCCTGGAGGAAAAATGCTGCAAGGCTGAGAGCCTACCACACCTACTGCTACTCTCTGTACAGAGTGGCCACCCACAGATACACTGGGCCCCGGTGGACGTGTTTGTCTCAGGCAACACAATTTTCCTCCAACTCGGCCAACTAGGTCAGAGATCTAGGCCCGGCCATCGCTAGACTGGCTTGTGGCACCTGAGATAACTTGCTTGAGAGCCTGTGTAGTAATTAAACCAATCAAATCCTCTCCCTGAGAGATTAGATGCGAGGCACACAAAGAAGGCACTCATGCCAAGGGACACACAGGGAAAAAAAAACGCTCTAAACAGAGGTCAAAAGACCTGCGGGACTGGAGTTCGGGTCACGGGCAGAGGCGCACAGTGAAGCAGGGGGCTGGAGTCACTGACTGGCCCAGCCGAGTCGCTGGTGCGCCCCCCATGACAGGCCTGCCCTCCGGGGAGCACAGGCAGTTGAGCCCACCTCCTCAGTTTCCTCCCTTCTTTTGCATTCCTACCACTGAGAGCATCTCAGAATAGCTCAGAGCCAGTTGCTTGGGCAGGGCGGAGGAGGGGCCAAGGGTTAAAAAACTGATGAAAACACGATCCCAAGCTTTAAGGAGCTATGATCTAATGAGGCAGAGACGTTCATAGGTGACTGTAATCCAAGACTAGATATGCTTGGCTGGACTGGATTCTGCGTCCAAGGGCTCTCTAAAAGGGGGTCCTGGGATATCACTACCCACATTCATTACAGGCCTACTTGACAGCTGGGAATGGAGGCAAAGAAGAGGAAGGGAAAAGGGTGGAATCTGGGAAGATGCAAAAGAGAAAACCCATTATAATTCTGCTCCCACTTGAATTCATATATTTCAGTAATTGCCTGCAGTGCTTATTAATGTCATGTTTAATAAAAACTCTCTCTTAGTATATTTTGAGTGAGTTTGGTGCTGAGGGACAATTAGATGAGTCACAGGACTGCATCAGGAAGAGGGGACTGAGGATGACTTCTTCAAGCCTGAGCTGGGATATCTGCTCCTCTCCTTCATCTGAGGGGACTGAAATCACACCCTGAATTATGACCTGGCTTCAGAATGCACCTGGATGTCCCAGTGTTGGACTTGCCCCACAGTTAGAAAGTGAATAGGGGATCAAGTCAAATCAACCAGACTGACCTTTGTACATGTACAAGGCCTGCGTAAGGGGGCCTTTTTTTCAGATGATGATGGAGAAGGCCATATCCTTCCAGAAACTTAACTGATCATTCCTTTCGAGTCTGTGACCAAGCCACCTAAACAGAAACTTGAGTTTGCTGAAGGGCAGCTTTGAGAAATAGTGGCTCTTGCTCCCTTAGTCTCCCAGGGTGATGGGGGGAGCTCAGCTGGCCCGTCGTATAATGGTTTTGACTGGATGGGTAGACTAGGGTTTTATTTCACACAGCTCATCATTATACTCAACTGAATGGCCACAAAAGCAAATTATGCCCTTCAGCTTAATAACCGCTGACTCTCTGTGAATGTTTATGGAATGCCAGGCCCCTTAAAGCCGTGCCTTCTTCTTCATCATTTCCGCTGAGGTTGTGAACTATGCCTATCACTTAGTCTGATATGGCAGATGAGGAGAGAGATACTTATGGAATTAACTAACTTGACCCACACAACATGGTGGTTTGTGGTGAAGACATGGGATTTGAACCCACTCCTCTGGACATAGGAAGTCCTTCTACTTATTGCCCCAATATTCTGCTTCCCAACATTCAAATGAAGTATTTCATGTGCTTACAAAGAGAATGGGAGTGAAAACAATAAATGTCGAGTTTCTGGAATAAACGCCAGTAAACTGGTCAGCCCTTCTGACTGATTTCTGTTCAAGCACCAAGATTTTCTTGGCTATCTGCATGGTTTCCTTCTCTTCCCACTTCTGGAATTTTCTTGTAGTGATTTTTTTTTTTCCTGTCTCTGCAGAAATTTTCTAGTTGAAACACAACAGTGGAGAGCAGTGATGTGAAATAATTTCTCACGCTGCCCCAACTTAGCTATTCACTAGTTTAGTCCACAAGTAAAGCAATGCATATTTCAAATGCCATCCCTGAGTAGCCACAGTCTGCAGCTTTAGCTTGCTAAGCCAAAGTTAATTAGAGATGAGTATCATAATAGAACAGTATTGATCATAGCATATTACTAAGAAGTGTTGGTCTGTGTTAATTAACATGATTCACCATCAGCACTTGGTATATCTACATACAGTCAGCACAAGTATTTTGTCTACACAGTCCGATATATTTTTGAGTGGTGGCAGAACTCACCTCAGAAATGATCCATATATTCAATTGCTTGTATCTTTCATCTCTACCCAAACCCTGCCCTCCACACACACACACAAATACACACTGCTGGCCTCACTGCCTCCATATTGGCTATTTGAAAACATGTATGGCCTTTGAAAATATGAATACTTGGAAGAAACAGAAATATTGGCATAAATGTAGGAAGCATCCTGGGGAACAGACTAAGGGTGGATTCCTGGGCAAATTCAACCTGCCTATAATCTCCCTTTCTCCAAAATGATCTGAGTATTTCTCTTTTATTTTTGTGCAGGCTAATATGCTACACTGCCTGCCATTTCAACAATCAGAGATTCATTAAAAAATAAACAGCCTCTTTTAAAAGACAAATTATCTCTTTGAAAGTTAGGGGGCTGTTGGTCATTTATCTACTTAATCAAATTTGCCTAAATTTCTTTTTATCCCATTTATTTCAGACAAATTGAGTTTAAGAATGTGAGTTTTGACTGAGCACTGGGGAGGGAGGAAGTATATTTTCTAGCCCAGGCTCATCCTTGACTCCAGGAAAGGGAAAAAATTCTTTGTCTTCCCTCCTTCTTCAGAGGGCTTTATGGGGACATTCAACTTGCACAACTCAACTGGCTAATTTTTTCCATTCCCTACCTTAGATACGTTAAGGATTAAAGAGCCTTCTGCGGACTGGCTTGAGCAGTTGACCACTGTGTGACACAGTTTCCAGAGGGAACCGTGCTCTGAATACCGAACATCTAAGCTGCAAACCGATCTTTGGGACAGAACTGTTTGAAATTGGGGACTGTGTGTGCATGGCTTCAGGCTGTCTCTCCCCCCTCCACCCCACAATACACTCATCAGACACTGACTGATCAAGCATGGAAATGCATATCAAAGCAGACGGCTCGAATGCAGAGCCTGACTCTGTACACAAAGCTGAAACATCTGGATGAACTGTAGACTAAGCATGCTACTCCAGATGTCTTAAAATAATTAGTAGGGCAGGCTATACATTTCTATGATTGACATTTTTTTTTTTTTCTTTTTGGCATTGAGCAGCCCAAGTCTTTGTAACTGCAATGTTCCTTACTAAAACCCACATTTATTCCAGAAAGGCAGGGCGCATTGCACTCAGTGGATGCATGAAAGACTGGGGGGAGATTAGTTCTGGGTTCTCTCGTAAGATGCAGACTTGGTGTAAGATCAGGAAAAGGGGAACGAGGCGACTGGCCCATCTGTATAAATTCCTTTTTATCCTTTCCCTCCCTTTTAGCACTCTACTCTGAACCAGAGGCTTGATCTCAGTTCGATTCCAGCTATTTTAAGCCTCTTAACTTTCTGTCCTCTTTCTAAAGTGTGTCCTGTGAAACCTTATTCAAAAGCAGGATGTACTCTATTGCAGTTTTTCTCAAAATGAGATCAAGAGCCTCAAGCAGAGAAACACATTGGCTGTTTAATGTGAATGCTGATTTCTAGGTCCCGCTTGATCTTCTGACTCAAAGTCTCTGGAAGACCTGTCCTGGGAATCTGTCTTTTAAAAAAACTCTCCGGGTAAGTCTAGTGCAGGCTTAAGAGAACTACTGCATTATAGCCTTGTTCTGATTGCTTCAACTAATGAAACTTTCATTTCAATGGTATTAGCCTAGAGAATTTAGATATCAAAGCAATGAAAGAAAAAAAAGTTATAAATCAAAATATCAGGGTGCTTCTAAAAATGTAATGTAAGCAAGTTAGGAACTTGATCATTCATCACAGATACTTGCTTTAGAATCTATTTTGAAGTATGTCGGGCATTCTTCTCTCTGAAAACTGATTTCCATCTAAGATCAATAAGGGAATATTTGTATTGCCGATATGGTGACCATTTATTATTTGATTTTTAGAAAATCCTTGCCTCTAAGCAATTGACATTCAAAACAAATCATTCCTTCATTAGCTATAATAATGCTTTATTGCCTTTGTTCTGAAGTATTCATTTTATATCCATTATCCCTATTGCATAAAGCAGGCACAAAACCAGCAGAGTCCAGTTTATCACAGGCAAATTGAACAAAGAGACTAAGTGAATATGATTTGCTGGGTTTCCCTCTCAGATTAGCAACCAAAAGAGTTCATCTTCTCTAAGAGCCCCCAGTTGATCTGTGGGAAGCAGTTTGAATGAAGAAGGTCTGCAATATAGAGCTACAACTCTTCCAAAATCATTGTTCAGCTGATTTATGGCAGTCGAACCAATTACCAAGTGAGTTGTTTGGTGTCGAGGCAAACCACTTGGTGAGGAAGGAGCTTTTCCACGTTTTCATGGGAAGTGCAGAGGGAGGGTTACAGAAACGGTGGGGACAGAGAGCATTTCAAAACCTCCTCAAGAGAGCTGGCTCTGAGGAGGTTCTGAAATACAGACACAGGTGCTCCTAGAGATGGGAAAAGCTTCCCCAGGCCATTTCTGGTGTCCAAACTCAACTGTCTATATGGAGAATGGGAGGTTAAATGAGTGGCTTACAAACCAGGAACCTCACAGCCAGAGCCGAGGTTTCCGATCTCAGCAGTTTGTGTGGCCGGGTTTCCTCTGCTGGTGGTGACTCTCCTAGCCTTGGAGGGCTGTAGGTCAGCGGCTGGAACACGCTGAGTGACACGGCTCAGGGTAGTCCTCAACTCTGGACAACTGTGAGTGGCCTCTGCTATCACTGTAGTTTTCCTGTTTTGTATTCCCCCCCTCCCCACTCCTGATTTAAAATGAGTGCTATTCTTTCTTATGTGAATGTAAATTTCATAAAAAGCTGGCCATATCGTGGAAACTCAATAAATGAATCAACTTCAAAATAAAATGAGTGCCACTCACATTTCTAAGTTTCAAATTCAAGTATTTAGTTGCATTTGGATCCCGTGAAATGGCTCTTTTCTCTCTAATGCAATAGGATCTCCACTGATGCTGATGGGCTGCCTGGCACAAGGTTCTTTTCCAAAATCAGCCTTGGGCCCACAGTTAGGTAGATTTCCTAATATTTATCCTGAGAGTCAGGGGTGCTGAGGACAGTCAGTGCTGCTTGATTTCAATGATCTCCTCTCTCCTGGCTCCCTCAGGAAGCATCTCAGTTCTGTTTATCTCAAATTCAGCTCCTCTATTTCTGTTGGTCACAGCAGCTCCCCAAATGTGATTGCCGAAGATCCGTGTGACAGAGCTATCAGGCCTGTTGTTTCCAACTCTTGTGGGGCTCTAAGATGAAGTCTGTTTGGTATTCGGTTTAGAGCTTTGTTCACCTAGGAGATATTAATTTCTCTGAACTGGAATGCATTTGTCCTTTCAGGCAAATCTTATCTTAGAGGGAAGCCACTAATTGTGAAATTAAAGGGTGGTTATCATTCTCCACCAATGGCAAAACCCATACTATTAAAGAACAGACAGAATATTGCTTTATGGGAAATTTACAATAAACCTACCCAAATGGTATATACGGGTTGACTCATGGCTATAAAAGCAAAGTGCTTTATATATTTACATTGCCTTTATATAATTAACACCAGGCATTCTTCTTTCGTTTGTAAGTACATCAAAATTTTTGTCACAAAAAGCAGAAATGTTTTAAGAGTGTTCAAATATACACATAAAGGTTAAAAGCACTGTTCTCTGTATTTTAAAAATGCCTACAATACAATAACTCATCTTGAAATGTCTACCGAACATAATACCTATTATGCTGCTCTTTGTTTCCACTCTTTATCTTGAAAATGCTTCCGTTTTCAAATTAAACTCTCACTGCATCTTTAAAAATCTTTTTACAATGTAAAAGTTCTTTATGTGTCAGAAAAAAAAGGGTTAGACAATATGACTTTCAGTAGCTAAGATTTTCATGGAACAATGCAGCGTTAGGCATAAGTGTCTGATTTTTCTGCGGAGGTATAAATGAGACTTTACAAAGAGAGAGTTCATTTCTGGCCCTCACGGTTTTTGTCCTGAGTAAGCATAATACATGCAACCCTAATTCTGTCAGCTGCTCCTGGGTCTTGATTATCTCCTTCCCTAGTCTTTGCTGTGCTATCTGTAGACATCTACCCAACCTGTAGGTCAGAAACTCGGCACATGTTTCAGTGGTCCCTTAATTAAATCTTGTGATATTCCAGGAATTAGGTTGTTCGGGGAAAACTTGAGTGTCTAAGTTAGCTTCTGAAAATACAAGTTTCCATTTTTTGAACATCTCATTAACTTCTCTCTGCTTCCTCCCACGCCCTCGCTTCCATCAGCTCCCCCAACAGAGATAGCTTCTTGCAGTCCAGAATAGTGCCTACCAAGCAGTCCAGTGTTCTTACTAGACTTTACTCTCCTTTCTGAATTGTCCACAAGGTTAGGGCCACATTATTATTATTATTATTATTTTGGTCACACGGTGTAGCATGTGGGATCTTAGTTCCCCAACCATGGATCGAACCTGTGCCCCCTGCATTGAAAGCACAGAGTCTTAACCACTGGACTGCCAGAGAAGTCCCAGGACCCCAATATCTTGCTAATTCCTACTTCCTTAAGGCTTGAGTGGATTCTGATTTGGAACAAACATACTAGCAAGTTCCTGGTCCCAACTTCTCCTACAACCAGACTCCCTCCTCCATTCTCACTTCAGTGCACTCCACCCCACATTACCAGAACCCGAGAAAACATACTAGGTGGTTCGACTGTCTGCCGCTTCTGCCTGGTCTCACCCGGTCCTTTTTTGGTTATTTACTCAAGCACTTATTGCCTTGAATCTTGCAAGCCTAGAGAAAGGGTTTGCTGGTATTAAGATACCATTTTAAATAACTCATCAGTGTCTCAAAGAACCCCAACACTTTTCCCATATGAATGTGGAAAGAAAATTTCTGTGATTGCTATTTTTTAGTAATGTGCCAAAACATGGTCCCAGGAGGCTGATATCTTGCACTAGGGCAATCCTTGTTTTGAATAAAGTTTTATTTGAACACTATCATGATCACTGCTCATTCAGTTACATGTGGTTTGTATCTGTTTTTGTGCTACACTGGCAGACTTGAGTAGTCATGACAGAAACTGTACAACTCACAAAGCCATAAATAATTACTATCTGACCCTACACGTAAAAAGCTTACCAAACTCCACCTTATACTCATCCATAACTTCATCTGTTTCTTTGTATCTTAAACAGACCCCTACCTGAAGGGCTAGTACCTAGGTACCAAGATGTCTACTTTGTTGAACTCCAAATTATTTTCACCAAAAGGAACAAAACCTATTTCAAATTTGTGACATCTAACTAAAGACGTTAGCACACATGGGGAGAAAACCTGCAAAGCTAATCAGCTCAAAGACTTCTAAAGGAAATTAAAAAATGCAGCCTAGGATGGAGGCAAATAACATAAATTATTTACAGTTATTGTAGTCCAATAGGAATTCAGAAATACCAATCCCACTCCTCAGTCAGTGTTCTCTTTGCAGTTCATTTATTCTGACCACACCCTACTGCAAGATAAATTCAGCCTCACTGGAGTGGAGAGAAAATTGGCATTGATTTTCTCCCATTAAATAAAATATTACATAGGCATGCTTATAAATGGTTATATCACCAAGGCTTGCAAATAGAGAAGATAATTTTTTTTCTTAACCTCATTTGCTAAACTGAACCTGATAGAAGGAAAGTAAAATTTCTCATGTAAATCAAATGACTAGATATGCTGACATTTTGTTTCACAAAGTCGTCCTACAAGGTTACACATATGACTACTACATTTTAAATGGCAGAAGGAAGGGGTTTTACATCCCACTGTGCCAAGTTTTACTTTTTTCCTCTGCACTGATTAAAATAAAGGAGTCATCATTGTCAACAGGCAGAGCCTGCTACGTTGCTTTTATCAAATGCAAGGAGGTGTAAATACAAACTGTAAAGTACAACAAAAAGATCATGACTCACTGTCTGACAGCCAAACTATTAAATATAATCAAAGACTCAGATGAACTCACATTGCCTTTCAACACATTGCTAAAGAATCCTTTTCACTGTAAAATTAGCATAAAATGTCACAGTTCTGACACTGCTGTTGAAGAAACTTGGTTTAAGGCATTTAAAACAACTTTAAGACTTCAAATGAAGAGGAGTTACTCACCAGAGAATAAGTCACATTGCATTTGGCCTGGACACAAGGCTCCTCAAATTGTAATCAATAACTGACTAAAAGTTGATCTCTCAGGGCATTAAAATCCAAAATTTTGGGGCACTTATTGATTAAAATGTATAGTTTGTTGAATGAATGCAGGCTCATACATGCTAACAACAAAGTCAATGTTTGTTGTTGCTTATGAAATACAAGGACGAAGATTTATTCTCAGGAAGTCAGTTGGACCATGAGGTAAGGTACATGGGTTCTATATTGAGAAGTGAAAATCCTGCCCATGGTGTAGGATTCCATCATCATAAGTGAAAGGAACAGATGGGCAGAAGGACGGGAGCTGCAGGTGCAAGAAAACAGATATGACAATCCCAAAGTTTCCTGAGTGTTACCTGAAAAGTGTTCCTATTTTCTGCTCATCAATCCTTTAAAGGCAAGTGTCTTCAAGGTCAGTGTTACAGTACATGAAGCTATGAAATGGCTGTGATCCAAAGGATTTTTATGATTAATAATGTGAGTTCTGTGAAAAGCTTAATCTTGACTATTTACATGTTGAAGCTAGACTTCTAAGACCAGTTCTTGGCCAGCCTCACAAAAATACATGCAACTTAGCTCTGTCTGGCTTGGGGGTGTTTTATACATGCCCTCTGAACTCTACATTCTTTTTTTTTTTTTTTTTAATGTTTCATCAGAGGAGATTTATTTTTGCCTCTGACAGTACAGCTGGGTGTTTTAACAGGTCAAGATAACCTTATTTTAATCAGAGATGAAGTTGATTTGAAGCTCGGTTTTACTTTACGAAGAACTTCTCTCTCTAGGTTTTCTTTTTTAAAAAAAAAAATTGGTTTTAATTGAAGGATAGTAGCTTTACCCCTCTGGACTCTAGGTTCTGAAGCATCAACTACTTTCACTTGCCTCTCCATGTATACTTAGCATAGAACCTGGAACACAGCTGTTGCTTAATAAATGCATGAGGCATTGAAGACAAGAATGATTCTCATCACTTATGATTAAGTAGTGTGAGATCACAACGACAGAGATGCTGATCTGTCCAAGGAAGACTGGCTTTGGCTGGCAATATTCACTCAGCTCCAGTCCAGTAAGTTTGACCTCAGGCTCTTCTCCAATGCACTTCACAAAAGTAAGCCGCAAACACTGTCACTTATTGTGCGATCCAGTGTGACTAACTGCTAGAATTCTGGCCTCATATCCTGATTTCTGTACTTTCCTCTGGCTCCTTCAAATTTGTGGTCCATTAAGTTTCTCCTTCCAAAATTCTGCGTCATAGTTGTCCAACTTCCCCACAGTCGTCCACTTTTAACCTTCTCTTAGTTGTGGTGCTTTCTGCCACATCAGCTTAAGAAGACCCTGTTCTAACCTCTAACACTTGGGCATCTCCCAAACCCTAATCATCCTCCACTACACAAAGGAGGAATTCTGATCTGCAAGGAATAATCTCAGAAAAAAGCTTCAGGGAAATACTTTAATTTTTGTTTTCTTCCCTAAAAGCCTTACGAATCTTTGAGAATTTCTAGCAAAGGTGGGAGCGGGAGCTCTTTTCCTCTATGAGGATTTCAACCCTTATCTCAGTGGATAACTGAAGGCTTGCCTTGGGTGATCTGCATGTAAGTTCTCAACCCCCAACTGCCAATCTTTAGAGAAAAGGCTGAACAGGTTATTTATAACTTAAAGGGGTACTGAGTATTATTTAACACTTTCTGTATACCACATTGTGCTTCCTCTACTCTTTCTAAAGAAATCACATCATGGTACTATATTTATTGCTTAATTTTCTTTTTTGTAACACTTTGATAGCTACTTGGAAGCAGCTTTTGTGTTTTTCTTATTCAGTGTATTCCCCAGAATATTAGCAATAAAACGTGTACACAAAAGGACACCAGGAATGCTTACTAAATATAGGAAGAGAAAAAGTAAGCATTTGCAGTCATATCAAATTCTAGTTTGGTAAAACAAATATTAAACGATTAGACTTAAATGAGACTTTTGACCAGTTTTTGTGTCTAGTTTTAATAGTCATTATCAGAATTATGTACATGTTCTAAAATCCTGTAAATGCAAAAACTAACCTCTTTCTACCCCCCTCCCCACTTCTTCATGCTTTGATCATCTACAATTTATTTTCTATTGATGCTTCCCACTCTCCTTGCCTCTTGCCCTATGTGATCCCAAACTAAATTACACAAGAAACTATGTCCTTTGCTCCAAGTTTCTAAGGTGTTTGAGTGGATGTTTTCATTTCATTCATTTAAAAAATATTCACACTTAGGAATAAGAATGGGCAAAAATGGAAGTCAGAGGAGCCTCTCTTCAACCTCTCCAGCCTCTGGTTGTTCTTTCTGTCTGCTTGTGATGGTCTTCTACTGTTCTCTAGATGTTTGGTGACCCCATCTAGTTCTGACTCTCTCTCAGACTCTAGTGCTCCTTACAAAATCTGCTCTCAAACTAATTCTGTTGGAAATATTCCAATCTATGAATTAGTCATATGATGTTAATGGATCACAGCAGCTTATGGCATTTTCTGGCTCAGAGGGATTTGCATCTTAATAAGGGGCAGTGCCCTAACCCCGAGGATCAAATGCTAATGGCAGAACTGAAGTCTTTGGGAATGGCATCAAGGGTCAGAAAGCCTTCCAACCCTTTCATATTGGCTGCTGGCTCTAAAAAGTGCAGAGAACTTCCCACAAAGCCATCTCCCTTTATTACCATAAATAATGAAGAAGTTATTTTCTATATAAGTCCAAATGCTGACACTGACACTGTTGAACTCATTATAAAGGGGAAAAAATGTCTACATAGTGACTCCAAATAATTTTGGATTTGGTGGAGGGGAAATGAGAAGAAAGGAAAGCAGGAAGGAAGAGGGAAAGACTGGAAAGGAGGACTGTCAACACAGGGAATGAAAGAAAAATCTCTTTAATCTGAATGCTATTATATTATCAGATATGTAGTAGGCATGCATTTTAAAGCCACTTCTGAAATCTATTGTGTGTGCTGATTTTTTCATACAATAAAAAAAAGAGATTGATTTATGATCTGTGGGGAAAGAGGACTTAAAAGACACACCAAATTTAGGGGCTACTAAATGTAATGTGTAAAAATTGAACAACAAATTTCATAATTGAAGCTCAGTATCTTAAATTAGTATGTAACAAGGAATACTAAGTTTGGTACACTGATGCCTCAGGGCTATCTACAAGTTATTATTAATTGAAGTGTATGACCAAGATGTCACTGCTAAGAATAGTGGGAAAGCAGTTCTATAGTCACATATTTTTGAAGAAAGTCAATAGGAAATGGATTTGTTCAACTGCAGGAGAATTTAGCTGCATTCATTGAACTCATGACTCTTTTTGATCTTTTTAGAAAACAATAAATCACACACTCACAGAATACAGTGCTGGCCTTGCCTTAAGTCATGCATATCCTTTTAGGGACATGGTCAAAAGGCTTGAGAGGGCTTGGAAGATGATCCCATATCAAATAAATCAATACAGTGAGTTTGCAAATGCATGTTACTGCACTGACTCTTAAGTTTCTTAGTCAAACTCTGAAACTTAATAAAGGTCTCATTTTATTTGTCTAAAAAGAAAAATTAATGCAACAATTGGAAAGATGAGTTAAAATTTCTTTTAAAGTGAAAATTTCAGTTAATTGTATATCACGAATTTTATAGATAGTCTAAATCAAACAGAACAATAAAGATAATGTTCACTAATGTGAGCTACTTAGGAAAGGAATTAATCTGTCCCCTCTATCTTTGAAATGACTCTGCCACTTACTAAATCATCTTTTACTCTACTTCTCTATCTCCTCAAACAACTGATGAGATTTAGCAGATAAGATACAGATTAAGACTGTGATATGATACAATTATGCAGACATAGGAAGATGTAAGTTATTAGAGGAAAAAAGACATTAGAGAAAAAAAGGGTAATATGAGAACATATATATGCACAATTATTGTCCACTGTGAGAGACTGAGTGACTTAGCAGCAGCAGCAGCAGTGAGAGACTAGAATAACAGAAGGGAAAAATATTTAAATCACTAATTAATAAACAGAAAGCTCAAGAAAATAGTTGGGAATCCAGAACAGGAATTTCTCACACCCTACAATAACAGCACAGCCCAACAGTAAAAAGGAAAACCCTCTCTTCTTGCTCGGCAGGAGGTCAGCTAATGAGAGCCCATCACAATTCAGCCAATGAAAAGCCACACTACACTTCAAACTTTCAACTCCTCCAATGGACTCTTTACTATGGCCCTTCCAAATTCCTCTCCCCTCCTCTAAAAATGTTCTCGTCTCCTTGCTGTGTGGGGACTTACACGTGGCTAGTCAAGGCTGCATACTCCAAACTGCAATATTTTGTTGTTCCCAAATAAACCTATTTCTGCAGGAGAAATAACTGGCAATCTATCTGTTTTAGGTCAACACAGTGCAATCTGTACCCATTATGTAGGAAAGGGCCAAGCCATAATGCTGAAGTCAACTGTCTTTCATACTACAATGGATAAAGACCACAGTTAAAGCTATTTTGGAACAATCATTCATGAGACAGTGAGGTACAGAGCACTGATCAAATGAGCTCTTGATAAGAACTAGATCACAGCAAGAATGGGAGATGCACAGAACAGGCTTGATGGATTAAATTACCTTAGTAGAAACTTCCAGAGTCCTTTCTGAGTCTGTTCTCTTTGCCTCACCTGGCTGAGAGATATCAATTTCTCAGTAAGGACAAACTGGAAGTATATATCAGCTCTCCACTCTTTAGCATTAATATTTTGTGGGCATATAATTTTCCTTACCACATTATGGTACTCATATAGTTTCAGTAAGTTCCTGAGTTGTCTTCACTCAATACTGAAATACTCCCTGTTGCCAACCTTGTTATAGTTTGATACCTCTCCTCCATTATTGCAATCAAGATTTCTGGCTGCCATATAATCAAAGAGCAGATTTCTTTAGAAGTCTTATTTCTGAAACAGTGAACTTCAAGCTACAAAGATGATTTAGGGTGATTTAAGTGGTAGTCATTTAATAATGATGCCCCAGGTTTGGAGGCCTGAGGCAGTGGGTATGGTCCATCCAGACAGGGAGAAATATTCTATCACTGCATTAGCATTATTTAAAATTGACCATGTGTGATCATAATTTAAAAAACACTTTTAGTCAATTTTATAGTTTTTCAAATTCTCTTTAAACTCTGCATCCTCTTATTGGCTGTGTCTATGATGGACATTCTCAGTAGATCACCACGCGGCCTGGGTATTTACCTTCTGTTTCTCTTAACAGATTGCAACTTCTTTGAGGGCACGAAAGAGATATAAACTACCTTTGGATAACAGAGCCTAAAATGTAATGAATTCTTAGTATAGGTTTGTTGAAGAAAGGAATTTCACTTATTATGATGTGTTTGGTGATACATAACCAAACATCCAGTTTACACTGATATTAACAACAATGCAGATACACTGAATCACAAGAGAAATTTGGTTCACTGACCCAACAATGTTCTCAAATACCCAGTCTCTTTTTCCTCTCCACTCTGCTTTCTGGGGTGTCACATCACCCACAGACACACAAACTGGCTTCTAGTACCTCTAAAGACAAGAAAAGTCTTCCTCCATGACTGGAGAAACCCAGCAGTAATTCTAGAAACATCCTCCTAAGAGCAAGGAGGCTTGATTTCCAAATCTTGCTCTCCATTCTCATTGTTCTGGCCTGAGTCATGTGCTTACGCCTGAATCAATGGCTCCTAGAGCCAGGGAAGAAGTGAGCACTTCCCAGAAACTGGAACGAAGGCTGGAGTGTGTACTAGGAGAAGCGGGCATGGGGGTTGAGAGGGCCTCACAGTGCCTGCCCAAGGGATAAAGTATAATTGGTTGTATAGTGGGGGATGAATGCAGGTTTTCACTTGGAACAGAGCTTATGATACTGGAAAAAATCTTAAAATAATCAGCTGCATATGAACCATTCTTTTTTTTTCCCATTTATTTTTATTAGTTGGAGGCTAATTACTTTACAATATTGTGGTGGTTTTTGTCATACATTGACATGAATCATTCTTAAACAAATTTTTATTATTTACATATTTGATTATTTGTATTGCTAGTATTTTATTTTCAGAGTACTTGCATGAAAATTATCTTATCTATATCATTCAGAGGGCTAACCAGGTAAGATATTTCTACTCTGTACCCTTCTTATTCTAACTTATCATATGGGCTATTCTTGTAAAGTATTTGCAAAGTATTGAAAAAAATAATAAAGCTATTCATTAGCATGCTATAGTAATATTGCTTTACCTGCCACATTTGATTTTGACTAAAAGGAAGTCCACCAGAGTTTTACTGAAGCTTATTTTGCATCTAAGTGACAAAAGTAATTTTCATATATTGAGGTATGGGAAAGACATTCTGGCTTATATATGAGTTATCTTTAATATTATGCTAACTAAAACAGCCTATTTGTGAACTTTCAAGCATACACTGTACATCTGCTTTAATTATTAAAGAAAAGGACATACTGACCAGAAGTTAAGAAAGTCCATATTAAAAATCAAGATTAAATGCCTCCCTCCCTGGAACACCCACACTGGTTCTCCTTCAGTGATAAGACTCCCTTCCCAGGTGCCAAGACCACACTGACTCACTACTCAGTGCTGGTCTGTTTTTGTAGAAACCTTGAAGAAATATACCCATGGCTTGTTTAATGTTCTTTGTTTTGACAAGATTTAAAACCATGTTGAAAACCATGCTTCCCTGGAGCAGTTTCTCAGAGTAATCTTGGAAGCTGTCTTCCAGACTATAGTCCTCAGTTTGGCTCAAATAAAACTCTTCTCTACTTTTACTATAGATAGTTTAATATCTTTTTTGACACAAGCTAAGAATGCCAAAGGAGCCAAAGACATCTCACTACAAGGTGTTTTCAGTGGTGTTCAAAAGCAGTATGCACTAACATTTCTGGAAAAACATTAGGTCAAAGAACTTGGAAAGTTCTACATTTATATATTAAAATACGTGTTCCACTTTCAGGCATGAAGTTAGGAAGACTGTACTTAACATCCATCTTTACTGTTGGAAAAAAGTGGATCCTTCAGAGAAGCTATTAAATGTGTTCCATTTACCCTAATCTGACTAGCCCGAAATACATCGGTTTATAAGGTTTCCCAATGGAATCACTTTTAATACAATGTGGACTATAATAAAAGGCTGTTTCACTGTTCATTCGTTCCTTCAGTTCACAAATATTTACTGAACTCTTACTAAGGATTAAGCTTTGGAATGGGAAAGATTAGAGATCTCTACAAGAAAATTAGAGATACCAAGGGAACATTTCATGCAAACATGGGTATAATAAAGGACAGAAATGGTATGGACCTAACAGAAACGATATTAATAAGAGGTGGCAAGAATACACACAAGAACTGTACAAAAAAGATCTTCATGACCCAGATAACCATGATGGTGTGATCACTCACCTAAGAGCCAGACATCCTGGAATATGAAGTCAAGTAGGCCTTAGGAAGCATCACTACAAACAAAGCTAGTGGAGGTGATGGAATTCCAGTTGAGTTATTTCAAATCCTAACAGATGATGCTGTGAAAGTGCTGCACTCAATATGTCAGCAAATTTGGAAAACTCAGCAGTGGCACAGGACTGGAAAAGGTCAGTTTTCATTCCAATCCCAATGAAAGAAAATGCCAAAGAATGCTCAAATTATTGCACAATTGCACTCATCACACACTTTAGTAAAGTAATGCTCAAAATTCTCCAAGCCAGGCTTCAGCAATATGTGAACTGTGAACTTCCAGATGTTCAAGCTGGTTTTAGAAAAGGCAGAGGAACTTGAGGTCAAATTGCCAACATCTGCTGGATCATCGAAAAGGCAAGAAAGTTCCAGAAAAACATTGATTTCTGCTTTATTGACTATGCCAAAGCCTTTGTGTGGATCACAATAAACTGTGGAAAATTCTGAAAGAGATGGGAATACTAGACCACCTGACCTGCCTCTTGAGAAACCTGTATGTAGATCAGGAAGCAGCAGTTAGAACTGGACATGGACCAACAGACTGGTTCCAAATAGGAAAAGGAGTACGTCAAGGCTGTATATTGTCACCCTGCTTATTTAACTTATATGCAGAGTACATCATGAGAAACGCTGGGCTGGAAGAAGCACAAGCTGGAATCAAGATTGCCACAAGAAATATCAATAACCTCAGATATGCAGATGACACCACCCTTATGGCAGAAAGTGAAGAAGAACTAAAGAGCCTCTTGATGGAAGTGAAAGAGGAGAGTGAAAAAGTTGGCTTAAAGTTCAACATTCAGAAAAGTAAGATCATGGCATCTGGTCCCATCACTTCATGGCAAATAATTGGGGAAACTGGAAACAGTGTCAGACTTTATTTTTTTGGGCTCCAAAATCACTGCAGATGGTGACTGCAGCCATGAAATTAAAAGATGCTTATTCCTTGGAAGGAAAGTTATGACCAACCTAGACAGCATATTAAAAAGCAGAGACATTACTTTGCCAACAAAAGACCATCTGGTCAAGACTATGGTTTTTCCAGTATCATGTATGGATATGAGAGTTGGACTCTAAAGAAAGCTAAGCACCAAAAAATTGATGCTTTTGAACTGTAGTGTTGGAGAAGACTGTTGAGAGTCCCTTGGACTGCAAGGAGATCCAACCAGTCCATCCTAAAGGAGATCAGTCCTGGGTGTTCATTGGAAGGACTGATGTTGAAGCTGAAACTCCAATATTTTGGCCACCTGATGCCAAGAGCTGACTCATTTGAAAAGACCCTGATGGTGGGAAAGATTTAGGGCAGGAGTAGAAAGGGACGACAGAGGATGAGATGGTTGGATGGTATCACTGACTCAACTGACATGGGTTTGGATAAACTCCGGAAGTTGGTGATGGACAGGGAGGCCTGGCGTGCTGCAGTTCATGGGGTCACAAAGAGTTGGACATGACTGAGCGACTGAACTGAACTGAATCTTTGGAATGACAAGGAGCTTATAGTCTAGTTATATGGAGGCTGATAATAAACACAAATATATAATGTGAAGTGGAGAAAAGCACTCAACATATTCTATATATGAAGAAAATAAGGTAGGTTAGAACCAGAAGGAAGAAAATGCTAAATACCTGGAAAGGATGTGATTGAAGGGAACACAAATCATGTCCCTACATTTTTCTTAACATGGGAAATAAAGCCATCTGGACCACAATCCCCTTTCAGCAGTAGCTTTCAGGAAGAATTCTTAGCTTTGGCACTATGGACAAATGTTTTCTAATTCTTATCTCTGCCATCTGACCCCATGCCTTCCTTCTTTGGATCAAGGAAGCTACTACATCTTATGGATAACTCTTTGATTTTTAATCTTAGGGAATTATTTAAATTTTCATTACTATATCAAGCTATCCTGTAAGTTACATCACAACTATATGTGAATCATAAATTTAGAAATTACAGTTGTTTAGATAAAAGTTGGGAACAACTTAATTTAAAAATCTCCCCATTTGCTAGGATGAAATTTAGAATCAAAGCTATTTTATCCTTCATTGCACACCCCTAATTGTTATAGCTTAGGCAGCTGAAAGAAAAAAAAAAATCAACCAACCTTGAGTAAGAGGGCAGGGGGAATAAAATCTGGACTGTAATTAACCATCAAGAAACTTAAAAATACAGAATAGGTTGAGCTTAGGGAGACACACTATTTCACATCTAAGCATAAAGGAAGGGCTGCTTATAATACTGTCTTAATAGTTACACATTTCAATCCAAGAGCTATCAAGGGAAACCTGGAAAGATAGTGAACGTCAGAAAATGGAAGATGTCAAGGATACAGAGAGTTCAAAGGCAACTGTCTCTTGGTTTCAAATATAAAGAGTTGGTCCCACAATGGAAAACACAGACAGCAAGGCAATCAGAAGAAAGAGTTGGACTTTTCTCTGAAACTTCTAGCTATTCTGAAAGGCTAAGAAATCTTGAAGTGTTATATGAAATCCCTCTTTTCAGAGGTTTGAATTATAGCCCTGTTTGTCTAGACAGCGATTCTTAAGTATTGTTTTGTGTATACATATATGTGTGTTTCACATAGAAGATATTAGGGGTATTTGAGGCTGAAAGAAAAAAAAAGTGCATCACTGTAGTAACTTCTTTTCTAGGAAAATATCACTTGAGAAAAGCCAAAGATGAAATTGCCCCTAGCTTCAGGGATTTGCAGAGTAGGTCCAATTTTTCTCTTTGTGTTCATCATGATGTCTCAGTTTACTGCATTTAAAAATGAATTAGATCTTATCACCTAATTTGAATTTTTCACTCATTAACCCATACCCATATATATTTAACCAAGCAATCACACAATATTTGTCTTTTTGTGATTGGTTTATTTCTCTTAGCATAATGTCCTCAAGGTTCATTCATGCTGTGGCATATGTTAAGATTCCATTCTTTTTTAATGCTGAATAATATGCCATTATTTATGCACCATGTTTTGTTTATCCATTCATCCGTTGATGGACATTTAGGTTGTTTTCACCCCTTGACTATTGTGAATAATTTCACAGATTTTCTTACCACCCGGTCTATGTCATTTTAGAACTCAAGTGCAAGAGCTGAAAGCTGATGCAACTGTCATTATAAATTCTTCTCTGTAGTCCTCCCTTTCTACTGAAGGCTTCTTGAGATGAGCACAGGAAACATGGGATCCCAGCTCAGGAATCTTAGCTCAATGATTTAGGGGTCTGTAATCACGAAGTCTTCATGTGTTAATTCACGGCCTCTCTAGTCTAAGAAAAGCAACTCGTTTAATCAATCACCCTATATTTAAATTGCCTTTCCAAAATTCCTGATGAGTATTTTTCTGACCCATGCTGGTAAGTGCAATGATGGATGAAGTCTGAAGCACAACTGCCATCATTCGACTGCTCTAGCAGAGAATTCTTTTTTGAACTAAGCTGACATGCAACTTGGATTGGCTCTACTCTGCTATGTAGTGAGTGTTTGTGTCTCCCCTCAATCCCAAATTCATATGCTGAAACTCTAATGAGATGGCATTCAGAGATGGGGCTTTTGGGAGATGATTAGGTCTTGAGGGTAGAATTCTCATGGTGGGAAAAGAGAGCTGGCCCTCTCTGCTCTCTGCCATGTGAAGATACAGGGAAAAGATGACCAACAGTAAACCAAGAAGAGTGTCTTCACCAGACATCAGATCTGCGGGCATCCTGATCTTGGACTTCTCAGCCTCCAATACCATGAGAAATAAATTCTTGTTCTTCAAGCCACCTAAGTCTATGGTGCTATGTTGTAACTGCCTGAATGAACACATACTCTTTGGATTCATGAAGAACATATCACAGAACCACAGAATATCAAACAACCTAGAAACAGTCTCTTCCAGGCACCTCTGAATTACAGGCTCATTTCACTTCATTGAGGGAAAGTCTTCGAATCTCTGAAGACTGGACAATATTATGTCTTCCCCTCTTCTGGCTAAACACTGCTGGCTCCTAAGATCTCTTTTCAACTGAAGGGGTGTGGGCCCTTTGCGCTTCAAGTTGTGCTTTCTCTAAGCCCACTCCAAGTAACCTGCATTTTGCTTAAACTATAAGACCCAGAACAGGAAAATATACAGCTCTTTATGTTAACAATGACCTACTGATCTACACCTTTTGAATATGATCATTTGACCAGCTATGAATTCAATGAATACTGATGAAGAGCTCGGGCTCTGTGGTCAATAAGACCTAGACTTAAAGCCAAGCTCTTTTTAGTTATGTGATACAGGGAAATTAATCTCATTAAGCCATTGCTGCCTCATCGATTTAACAGAGATTACCTAGTATGTATCTTACATAGAATGCAAGGTAAAGTATTTAGCACAATGCCTAGCACACAGTAAATTGTGAATTAATCTAAGTTTCTGTAAGCCCATATTTCCCATCTATTCAAATTGACACTATAAGAGGCAAGGAGATCTAAATAAAGAGGAAAATAATTATTGGAATAATAGATCATGTGCATTACTTATAATGATACTTTTATCAAAGCAAAGAGTTATCATTAGTTGCTTCAGCCCTGTAAAAAAGATTTGTTAGAATGAGTTACTTGGTTTTGTTCAGTTTTAAATCCTAAAATCTGAAATTTATTCTAGCTGAATTCATGCACTCTTTGAATTTATTAATCCAGTTCAACAGCAATCTGCTAATTCTTTCAGAGCAGTACAGTTTAACTGAGTTTTAGACTGCTCTCTCCTCATACCATCAATACTACCTTGAACCCCCAGTGCCTTTTGAAGAAGGAGTCCTACATGTATTGCAGTGATGACAAGGGTTGACCAATATTTTACAGACATGCTGAATTATCTTTTGAGATAATCCTTCTAGTACTTGGCTACACTGTCATGCTATTCACATCTTGAATGATATAGAATTTTATTTGTCTTAAACATGGCACTAAGATATATTTGGGGGGTTGAATTTTCATATCATGTGTCTCAAGAGACATGGTTGGATATGAAAAGCATGCGGATGATATGAAGGCAGTCAGTTGGCTATGGGTCAAATTCTGGAGCTTCTACCCATGGGTTCTGTGACTTGAACAAAGTATTCTCCTTAGGCTGCTCTTTGGTCTCTCATAACTAAAATGGAAGTAATAATACTAGCTACTTCAGAAAGTTGCTGTAAATGAAAGAATATACATGAAATACTTAGGGCTTCTTGGGTAGTCCAGTGGTTAAGACTTCTCCTTGCAAATTAGGGAATGCTGGTTTGATCCCTGGTGAGGGATCTAAGATCCCACATGCCACAAAGCGACTAAACTTCTGTGCTGCAAGTACCGAGCCCGTGTGCCCCAACTACAGAAGCCCGCACACCCCGGAGCCTGTGCTTGCAACAAGAGAGGCCATGCCATGAGAGGCCCTGGAACTGCGGCTAGACAGCAGCCCCCACCTGCCACCACGAGAGAGAGCCTGCACACAGCAACGAAGTCCCAGCACAGCCAGGAAAATAACCGTCCTCTTCCTACATTTTCTTACATTTTCAAAAGGCACAGCTTGTAAATGCTTCATAGGATAACTGTAAGATGAAATGGGATAATACAACTAAAGCACTTGGGACAGTGTAGAGGCTCAGTGAATCGTCATGCATGACTTTTTTTCCCTTCTGTCCTCAACCCTTTTTTCATTCTTCACTAACACATACCTTTATCTATCTATACCTGTTGGAATATATATAGGAGAGATGTATTTAATTTTGTGCAACTAGCTCTGAGCCAGTGAAAATGCTTCTGAAATATCATGCTGTGCTGCGTGCTCAGTCGCTACACTCATGTCTGACTCTTTGAGGCCCAATGAACCACAGCCCTCCAGGCTCCTCTGTCCATAGGACATAGGACTCTCCAGGCAAGAAGAGTGGAATGGGCTGCCATGCCCTCCTCCAGGAAATATTATGCTACATATTATCAAATATAAGCAGTTCCTGCTAAGATACCAAGGGTAGAGACAGATCGAAATTCACACTCTCATTACTCTTGCTCTGTGGTTGGCCCTTTGATATGTTTAGCTGCTACTGGGCCAGAGGTCTCTAGACAGTCTATTGGAATTTCATTTGCTAAATGCTGGAGATAGCAGACCAAGGAAATATATTTGAAAAGGCATGACTCCTAGAATTTATTGGCAAATCCAAAGTAACAAAAAGGCAAAATTTGATACAACCAGCGGCTCTTCATACTCCCGTTTTCCACCTTTGCCACATGCTGTCTAGCTGACCTAAGCTATTTCTCAGTGTAGTTTTAGAAATCAGAGGGGGATTTAATGCCTTGCTTGAGCATGCTTTCGTTTGGCTCAGGCCGATTTATATTTAAGACTGTATTCCTTTCTTCAAAGAATATTGTTAGAATGAGTGTTTAAAAATATAAAACCTTGTGCAAACTCAGTCATTTGAAGAGAGAGTGAGAAGATGATGGCAGCATAAGCAGAAATGGAAGAGAAATAAAACACTTCACATATTAAAAATAGAAGAGGCAGAAAAGTGGCCACTGTTAATGAGGTATTTGAAAATACTTTAAAAAATCAAGCAAAGAAAGACAGATGGAAAAACACATACACACACAAAAATGGGAAGAATCAAAGATACAGATACAACACAATAAAAAGAAGTCAACTCACTTTGAGTATATTGTCTATTTTCTTCTTTTCTATTATCTGCTTGATTTAATAGCAAAGAGGTCCAGCAGTGAAACTGGAGGAACTGGCTTGTTAAAGAAGGAGATTTTAAAAGAGAGTCTTTCATAATTCATACTCCATTCTCTAAGATCCATATCTGAATGCTTCTAAAGAGCAATCACTGCGGTTGTTAGGGCGGCCTGTGTTAACTTTCCATGGCCTCCGGAATAAATGGATTGTGCCTTCCTGACCAAGGACTCACATGGTTCATGGAACTTTCACTCAAATAATTAGTTTTTTGCTGATGTCTGAGTAATCTCTGAAGTTTTCCCATACATATAGGCCATGATGACAGCAGCTGAAAAGTTGCTTTGCCTCAGAGCAATAATGGCCTGGAAACCGTGTTAACTTGATGTTACAGTCACAGCCACAAGCAAATAAACTTGTAAACTGGTAGAAAATGAGATCAAAGACCACTGCTCCTTTTTTTCCTTTTCATCCCTGTAAATAATGACTGGGCCAACATATGTCTGCTTTTTTTACTGACTGGGCTCCAAGAAATATCACAGGGGAGTTTATTCTGTAGAACAGTCCCTGAACTCATGTTTCTGAATCTTTGTAGTCAACGATAATTTCTGTAGACGCACAAATATGACTCTCGGATGTCAACAAACCAATGAGTGAAATGTCCTGGCTGTGCACAAGAGGAAGTGACGTTGCTTAAGGACCGGTACAGCCGGGGCTCTTTTTTGATTCCCTCTATGACCTTGAACTTGCACTGCCTGCCTTTTACTTTCCTGGCCTGGTGTGCTGGGTAATACAACTTACATTAAACCAGGAAATGGCAATATGCCAGGTGCCCTTAAGTGAATTTAGTCCAATAACATCACCATGTCAGTGGCCTTTGCCCAGCACACTGGGGGAGAAGAGGGAAGGACAGAGTCTCCCGGATCCTTTCAGTCACCACAGAAGCTCCCCTCACACCCGTCAGACAGATGATGTAGCAGACCATTAGCCGTGTTTGTGGGAACATGAACCAAAGATTAATGGGTTCTAAAGACTCTTGAGCTCAAGAGTAGCATGCTGTTCCTTCGTTCTCATATTTTTCACTAGCAACTAGCTTTGCACTCTTGGCAAATCATTTGAAATCTCTCTGTGCCTCTGCTGTTAGTCTGTACAATGAAGCTAGTATGTCTTACAGGACCAAACTGTATTGGATTGAAAGTGTTTTGGAAACTTAGGAACTATTTAAACAAATGAAGCACCAAGAGGTAGGTTACTATGAAGGTTAAGAGCACACTGTGGCCAGAATTCCTGGGTGAGAAACAGGCAGGGTCTCATCCATGTAATTGAATGTGTAGGTGCCCTGTCCATGGATCCTGCTAATAAGAAACTCAGTTTTTCCTCCCACTCCTGCCCAACAACTCTCTTAAAGCTGCCTTCATCGGCGTCACAGATACGCCTCCTCATGGCTAGATTCTGCAGACCCTTTCCAATCATTTACCAACTGTGTGACTCCTGTTTAAATTACTCTCTTCTGGTATAAAATGGGAATAAATAGTTTCTAATAATAATAGGTGCATATCTTTATACATTTGTCCAAACCCATAGAATGCACGTCAAGAGTGAACCTATTAAGGTTTACCTATTAAGGTAAACCATGGATTTGGGGTGATAATTCTGTATCACTGTAAGTTCATCAGCTGTAACAAAGGTACCCCTCTGGTGGGGGATGCTGATAGGAGAGGCTGTGCATGTGCAGGGGGCAGGGGATATGTGGGAAATCTCTGCACTTTCTGGTCAATTTTGCCATGGATCTAAAACTGTCTAAAAAATAAAGTCTACTAAAAAATAAAAGAAAAACAGTGTCTATCTCTCAGAGTGTTATGAGGATTAAAAATCTATATTTAAAAAGCATATACCCAACCAGCTTATAATGTACTCAACCAGCTTATATCCAACCAGGAAATCAGTCCTGAATGTGCATTGGAAAGACTGATGTTGAAGCTGAACTCCAATACTTTGGCCACCTGATGTGAAGAACTGACTCATTTGAAAAGACCCTCATGCTGGGAATGGCTGAGGGGAGGAGGAGAAGGGGGCGACAGAGGATGAGATGGTTGAATGGCATCACCGACTTGATGGACGTGAGTTTGAATAAGCTCCAGGAGTTGGTAACGGACAGGGAAGCCTGGAGTGCTGCGGTCCATGGGGTCGCCAAGAATCGGACACAACTGACCGACTGAACTGAATATTATACCTAACCTAAATATTCAAAAAAGGTCAGAAGAGTTTTCATGAATCTCTCAAAGAATATTCTTTTCTTCCTCTTTTTCCTTTCATCTAATTATCTTCAATGTAGGACCAGTAATTAATCATTGTCAATGATGACAGAGAGATCACTATGTTACCTGAGCTCCAAAGCTACATGAATAACAGCAACATGCCTTGCTGGGCCTAGCTGCTCAGTCGTGTCAGACGCTTCGCGACCCCATGGACTGTAGCTCACCAATCCATGGGATTCTCCTGGCAAGAATACTGGAGTGGGTTGTCACGGCCTCCATCAGGGGATCTTCCCAGTCCAGGGACTGAACCCAGGTCTCCCACACTGTAGGCAGATTCTTTGCCAGCTGAGCCACCAGGGAAGCCCAAGTAAGAGCAACACCTTCTATTAAAGAATATTAGGTTTTGCTCATGCAAAGTAAATGACGAATCAACGGATTCATTTGCCTTCCCCCTTTTCCATCTATTTCTCCTTACTTCATTCAATTATGGGTTTCCCACCAAACCGACCACGTTTTAGTTCTACACAAAAACATTAGGGATTTTTAAAGGAAGTTTCCACGCCGGCAGCTCATTTCCAGGTGAAGCTAAATCCTTGCCAATGGCAGACCTTCCTGCGTGTCAGCTTCACTGCTGTGGGAAGGCTCTCCAGGTCTTAATTCAAGCCACTTGCTGAAGGCTGAACACTAAGTGTCTCGAGTGAGCGCTGTGAATCCAGAGAGTCCATGTCAATTACATCAGTATTATTCACAACTCTGTTTTATTATTTTTTTTAATATGGTGTGGCAAAATGAGGAGATTTGACAAAAAGTTTTACCATGACATTTTATAATATCAATAAACCTCATCCACATGAGCAATTTACAATTTTATGCCTCACTGTATTCTACTTTTGGCTACATGGGCTGTGTGGTCTGAATTTACATAAATATTCAGATCATAAAACATCTGTTCCAATTAAAGGCATTTTGCATTTGTCTTATCATAATGGTATCAGGTTTGACGTTGAACTTAAGAGTTTTTGTTCTTGGCCTTATAAGAAGAGCCTTATGTAAGCTGTGATTCTATGTATAAAAACACTGCCCTTCCTGCTGAGCACAGCGAG
Source organism: Odocoileus virginianus (assembly GCF_023699985.2). Taxonomy (NCBI): domain Eukaryota; kingdom Metazoa; phylum Chordata; class Mammalia; order Artiodactyla; family Cervidae; genus Odocoileus; species Odocoileus virginianus. The sequence continues at coordinate 21,959,962 of NC_069686.1, forward strand.
ACTGAACAAGTGTTTTCCCAAATCCTTGCAGGTCAAAAGGAAAATGAAAGTTTGCTGCATAAATTTTAAGGGCTGAGGAATGGAGAAAACAAAAATATTGGGGAAAGACAATTGACAGTTAGGGCTAAGGGGCCTGGGAACAAATCCACTTAAGGGTAGAGAACCAACCAACAACCACCTTTCTGACTCTGAGGCATTAATCAGCCCATGATTTTCTATAAGCAGAAAAGAAAGCAAAGCAGAAAAGAAAGCAAAACAGAAAGAGAGGGGCCTCAAGATGGAAGCTTTTGGTTTTAAGCCATGTTTCGTAAATGGGGGATGTCTGCAGTGAAACACACTGCTTTTCCTCACAGAGGGTGTCCTCAATCAGCCCTGGAAAATAGTCATAGGAATTCCAATGATTTTAAGGAGGAGGCATTAGGCAGAGATACAATGTTGCAAAACAAAAGATGATGGAGTTACCAATTCATTCTCAACAGCAGCGATGACAGGAAGCTAAAAGTGAGTAATCCTGCCTCCATATGGTGAGAGGGTCCTTCAAAGGCAAGAAAGAAGGGGAAGTGCCTGGTTAACCTTGGATGTGCTGATCTTGGGGGTACCGAGGAGGTGGAACTGGTAAATAATGAGTGTGCAAAGAAAGTCTGACACACACGGCAGGTGTTCAGTATGTAGTTCAGAAATAAACAAATGAAGCTGTGTGTAGCATCAGTAGAACAATACTAGCTCCTACTTATTGACTCCTAATTAGGTGTCAATTTTTGTTAACTTATTTAGTCATTTCACAGATAAAAAAAAAAAAAACAGCTTTCAGAGAGATTAAATATTCACCCAATTTAATACAGCTAGTTGCGAGTGCAGCTAAAACTCTAACCTAAGCTTGCTTACAGAACCGGACATCTTAATCCTTATGGTTTAGTGAAGACTCTGCTCACAGGAGCCATTTTCTCCTGGGTTCAAGTTGCCAGCCTACTACTTACTAGCTTGAGTGACTTACACAATCTCTTACAACTCATTTGCTTGTCTACAAAATGAGGATAACCCTGGTTGCTATGGTCTGTTTGCATTCTTCTTCCAAATTCATATGCTGAAGCTCTAACCCTTAAATGTAACAGTATTTTTGAGATGTAAGGTTTGGGAGGTGGCTAGGTAATAGGGTCATTAAGGTGAAGCCCCAATGATGGGACTAGTGTCCTCATAAGAAGAGGAAGGGACCTCTTTCTGCCATGTGAGAATACAGGGAGAAGGCAGCTCTCTCTGAACCAGGAAGAGGGTTCGCACCAAGAAGTCAATCATTCTGACACATCTGTGATCTTGGAATTCCTTCAGAATTGTGGGGATAAAATGCTTAAACTATCTCCTTGGTCTGTAGGATTCTGTTAGAGAAGCCTGAGCTAAGGCCCTAGTGCTTCCTTTCATGGGTTTGTGTGATTATTAATTGAAAGAGTATTTGGAAAGTTCTGAGTGTATGGTAAGTATGGTGTACGGTAACTACTCTGTAAATGTGAGCTTTCTTTAAAAGCATCAGCTACTGCTTCTGTGTGTATGATTTTCATGTGAACAAGAGCAAAATGACCCATTTTTGACCCAAATAACATTTGGCACATCTTTCTAGATGCTGAAATTTATTCTCTTGCTGTTGTTCAGTCCCTCAGTTGTATCCGACTCTTTGAGACTCTATGGACTGCAGCATGAAAGGCTTCCCTGTCCTTTACTGTCTCTCAGAGCTTGCTCAAATTCATGTCCATTGAGTTGGTGAAGTCAACTAACCATCTGATGACAACTAACCTCTGTCATCCCCTTCTCCTCCTGCCTTCAGTCCTTCTCAGCATCAGGGTCTTTTCCAATGAGTCTGCTCTTAATATCAGGTGCCCAAAGTACTGGAGCTTCAGCTTCAGCATCAGTCTTTTTAATGAATATTCAGGACTGATTTCCTTCAGGATGGACTGGTTTGATCTCCTTTCAGTGCAAGGGACTCTCAAGAGTCTTCTCCAACACCATAGTTCAAAAGCATCAATTCTTCAGCGCTCAGCCTTCTTTACGGTCCAACTCTCACGTTCATATATGATTACTGGAAAAACCCATAGCTTTGACTATATGGAACTTTGTATTCTCTTACATGTTAAATAATAACACTTAAGTTTTCTCATGTGGAAACCCATGGACAGACGCTACGGAGGCAGTGCTATGTGATATGAAGGACATGACATTTGGAGCCAGAAGACCTGCTTCAATCTCAGCTCTGAGTGGTTGTGTACCCTTCAACAAACCAGTTATATCTTTAAGCCTCACTCCCTGCCTTGGTAAAAGAGTTCGGAATAATATTCCCCGTCAGACAATAATGGGTTTTAAAGTATTTCATAAACTGCAAAGCACTGTACAAATATTAGTTATTATGTTAACACCATGAGAATGTTTGAAAAAAGGGAGAAAACAACCCGTTGCTAGTGAAATCTGAAGAGCTTTTTAATTTGGGAATTGTTGCCAACACCATTAAGAACTGAGACACACTGCGCTAAATTTAGCTTAAAACAAACAAAAAAATGAAATGTGATTCAACCCCGAAAAAGATGTATCTCACTATACATGAAGAAAGGACTCTGAAATAGAGAAACCGAGAGAGCAACATTGTGGACACAGAGCCCAGCAGTTACAGTAAAACAGAAGATGGAGTTGAGCTTTTCCAATGTCAGGCAGCACTGAAAAGGGCAGTTCTATTTTAGGCTTTTATCAAGAGACAATGGACTTCATTCTTCCTTTTGGAGCCTGGACCATGCGGGTCTAGCATCCTTCTGGGTACTGCAGGTCAGATACAAGAGCCAGAATGCCTCATGCACACCATACATACACAGGAGTCTGTCTTTGAAGAAGGAATCGTTCTAATTAGAGACCTCAGTGGGGGCACTTGGCTACCACCCACAGCTTCGTCAAGTCAGTGGATGCCCCTCAGCTCTTCTCATGCTTTTTTCCTCAAAGGGGTTTTGCCTGCTTCACCTCTGTACGTGACTCTTTTGGATCAGCTGGAGTCTGATCTGAATCTAAGTATACAGGAAGCAGACCAGACGAAGAGACCATTGACAATACACTGGAAACGATGGAGGGATATGGTGACTGATCAAAATGAATCGTAGTATTTGGTAAAGCAACATGTTGAAAAAATAAACCTGGACTTATGGTTGCCAAGGGGTGGGAGTAAGGGAGGGAAAGATTGGGAGTTTGGGATTAGCAGATGCAAACTACTATATATAGAATGGATAAACAACAAGCTCCTACTATATAGCATAGGGAAAACTATATTCACTATCCTGCGATAAGCCATAATGGAAAAGAAAATGAAAAAGAAAATATATATGTAACTGAATCACTTTTCTGTATAGCAGAATTTAATACAACATTGTATATCAACTATTTCAATTAAAACAACAACAACAAAAAAAAAACTTTAAAGAGAAGCTTGAGATAATAGGGAGAGGGAAAAACATATGGATCAAATGATTGTTACTCTCAGCGGAAGTTTCCATGGCTGCCCCTGGTGAGGTGCGCCTCTATACACAATTCCAGGCTGTCACCCTCCTCTTCTACTAATGAATACAAACGCTGAGCCAGTGATTCAGGGGCCCACACACTCCTTCTACTTTCCAGAGCTCTTCCCTCTCTGGCATCATCCTTGTGTCCACTATTTGCACTTGTCATCTTACAGCAGAGAAAGAATAGTGGTCAGGGTGTAAAATTACGTGTCTTGATCAGCTGAACCCCTGGTGTATATTAAGACAACATCCTCCATCATGCTTCTCACATGTGTCACCACCTGCCCATTCAACAGGTATATTCTCTATTGATTCTTAGGTGGTTCTCTAAGCAGGCAGGACTGGACTTCAGTGACCCTCTCTCATGGTCCAGGCCTTTCCCTTTAATCTCTCTTTTCTCATAGCCACCAAGTCCAAGACTCTACCCTTAGGTCTTTCTAGTGCATGCAGCCATGAATTTAAAAGAGGCTTGCTCCTTGGAAGAAAAGCTATGACCAACCTAGATAGCATATTAAAAAGCAGAGACATTACTTTGCCAACAAAGGTCCCTATAGTCAAAGCCATGTTTTTTCCTGTAGTCATGTATGGATGTGAGAGTTGGACCATAAAGAAGGCTGAGCACTGAAGAATTGATTTTTTCTGACTGTGTTGTTGGAGAAGATTCTTGAGAGTCCATTGCACTACAAGGAGATCAAACTAGTCTATCCTAAAGGAAATCAACCCTGAATACTCTTTGGAAGGACTGATGTTAAAGCTGAAGCTCCAATACTTTGGCCACCTGATGCGAAGAGCTGACTCATTGGAAAAGACCCTGATGCTGGGAAAGATTGAAGGCAGGAGGAGAAGGGGGTGACACAGGATGAGGTGGTTGGATGGCATCATTGACTCAATGGATGAGTTTGAACAAACTCCAGGAGATAGTGAAGGACAGGGAAGCCTGGCATGCAGCAGCCCAAGGAGTTGAAGAGTCGGACACAACTAAGTGACTGAACAGCAAGTATAAGGATAAGGTATGAGTAACTGATGAACTACCTAGTCAATTTCTCCAAGCAAAGAATACACTGGTAAGTTAAAATTAAAGTAATGAAGAAAACAAATAAGGAATTGAGATAAAAATGGTAGTTTTGTTAGCATACTAATCCAGAATACTTAATTCCCATTAAGATATTTTCTGGAATAAATGTTAAATATCTGAGCTCCATTTCAGTGCCAGGATAATTACTGAAAACTTCAATAATAGAAAGATTGAAAACAAACTACTTAATAAGAGACGAGTTGTATGCATCCAGACAGCAAAATAATATGTAGTCATTAAAAATGATACTATAAAAGATATTTAATTATATGGAAATACCATATCCTAAAGTCTAAGATACACATAGTTTGCTGTTTGACATTACTGAAATTGGGAAGTATCTCACAATCAATCTTGAGACAATTCAACAGTTACTAAGTAGATGAGTAAGTTGTCACTTATTTTGCCTGGGCATGCAAATGTGTGTGCGTGCGTAGTCAGCTGCTAAGTTGTGCCCAACACTGTGACCTCGTGGACTGTAGCCTTCCAGGCTCCTCTGTTTATGGGATTTCCTAGGCAAGAATACTGGAGTGGGTTGCCATTCCTTTTTCCAGAGGATCCTCCCAACCCAGGGATCGAACCCATGTCCCCTTGGCAGGCGGATTCTTTACCACTGAGCCACCAGGGAAGCCTTGGCTATATGTAAAAAGAGGAGTTTCTGTTATCTGTGTGCTACCTCAGTTGAGCTATTTGTAATGGTACCACCATATATGTTTCATTTTTAACAAGTTTGCACATCTAATTGTAATTTTAGTTGTCATTTTAATTGTCTAAAAATACACTTTGATACTACTTTGACATGCAAAATACTGTGTGCACAGAAGATTGTGTCTGCTGCATATCAGACGATGCAATTAAAGGCACTAGAAATAGCCAAATCTTAGGAATACATTACAGAATTTTCAAAGCCAGGAGAAGCCAGTCTGGCTGATTCATACAACATGGAGGACTCTCACTCAAGCACTAGCTTATCAAAAGCTTCGGACTGACTTTCAAGAGAAGCTGTTTAACTTTCATTTATTTATAATACAAGTAAGAAAAAGCCAAAACTAAATAGAGTGAAAAGAAAACCTTTATGGCTTTTGGGGTCTTTTGATTTGCCTCCAAAATTTAATATCAACCCTAAGAGTGGGGAAACGTCAAGATAAAGATCCCATCTTATGAGAAGTGTCATGTCACTGGGAAAAAATGCAGAACTATTGGTGGCCAGCAAAAATGTATGACTATGAATGATGGACACCACGTTCTTTCATTTTTTCCCTTATGGAATGGAAATGTCTCTAAGGGTTATTCTATGCCTGTCCCACCACTGCAATTTGGAAGTAAATAACTTTAGTTTAATAGGTCCACAGATAGAAAAGAAGTTTGCCCCACAATGAAACATACCCATCCTCACACCTACGTGGTTTAGGTGATTTACACAATGAGACTTAGGACTTCTGAGCCAATAATCCTTAGATGTAAGTTTTATGCTTACACTGATGCTATGAGTTGAGACTTGGGAGGATATTGGGATAGGATGTAGGATGGATGTGAATCTTTGGGAGCAAGAAGATGGATTGTGGTAAGCTGAAAAAAAGATGCCACTCCCCCCCAAATGTGAATTTTATTTCTAATCCTCAGAACCTGGGAATAATACCTCATGTGGCAAAACAGTTACCTTATTATTACCTTAGATGGCAAAAAATGTGATTAAATGAAGGATCTTGATACTAGGTGTTTAGTTTATTTTAGGGGGCCCTAAAATTTTCACAACTATGCTTATTCAGAAGGGGCAGAGGGAATTTTGAGATAGACACACACATACAGTGGAGAAGGCACTATGAAGATGAGGGTAGAGTTTTTCAAGTGACATAGCAAAAATCCAATGAACAGCTGCATCCAACACAGGCTAGAGAAGGCAAGGACCAGTTTCTGCCTAGAATCTCAGGGGACAGTTCAGTCCTGTCAAAAGCCTTGATTTTGACTTCTGGCCTCCAGAACTGTGGTGCAATAAATTTCTATTGTTTTAAGTTATCAAGTTTGTGGTAATCTGTTTCAGTAGCCAGCCCCAGTTAACTAATACAAAAGACAGGGACATGTAATAGTATGGTATGGCATCATCAGGAATTATGAAATAGAAAAGGTTAAAAATACCATGTAGCATCAATGTGATTTTAGTTTAAAAGTAGAATGAACGAATGAGTAAACAAAGAAATGCATACAGAAGATAATATGTCTTGGTTTGCTTGGGTTGCCCTAACAGAGTACTATAGAATAGGAAACTTAAAAAGCACACTTTTTTTTTTTTCTCAGAGCTCTGGAGACTTGAAGTTCAAAATCAGAGTGCAGGATGGCTGGCTTCCGGCGAGGGCTCTCCTCCTGACCTGCAGTTTTCTTCCTGTGTCCTCACAAGGGGACGAGACAGAGAGATCTGACTGCTTCCTCTTCTTATAGAGACACTAATCCCATTAGGAGGGCCCCACCCTCAAGACACCATCTAAAACTAATTAACTCCCAAAGACCCCACTTCCCAACATCATCACACTGAGGGAGGGATGTGATTAGAGCTTCAATTTTGAGGAGATGTAAACATTCATTCTGTAACACCATATAACATGGTGTTCTTGGAAACTGAGAATTTAGGTGATATTTAATCACATTCTTTCATATGTATAGACTGGGGTATAAACATTTAACCCTTTGCTGATATGAAAGGAGCCCTTAACTTTTAATTGATAATTAGACCTATTCAGGGTGGGAAATATAATACTCTCCAGGAAAGAACATAGGCAATTCTCTTGCTTTATAGGGATTAAAGGGTGTGTTCTGAAGGAAAGAGTTCACTCACTGCCATCAGAAGTGAAACATTTTCTTTTTTTAGGTAGTTAGTGGTGTCAACTTTGGATTTAAGAAATTTTAAAATATTTCCAGATAGTCCCAAGAATCACTAATGATAAGGAAATAGGGCTTTGATGGGAAGGAATTAAAGGAATGAAGGCACACTCTACTTACAGAGAGGCACTTAGATCTCAGGAACACTTTGGAGCAGGTCTGGAGAGCAGGCTTAAAGGTCTCTGGGTGGGTACTTGACCATAGGAGTGGGAGTCATGCCTAGTAGATACCAAAAGTCCTTGTCCCACCACTGTGCAGTGACCTTGGGACATGCCTGGGTACTTTAAAAGTAAGGAGGACCTTTGCGCCTTGTGGGAATGGTGAAGACAACCTTTGACTGCTGTTACGCACAGTTAAAATGAAGTCCTCAACTTGGAATAAAATTTGGATGAATGTTCTCTTTCACATTTTATGTTGATAGTAAATATGTAATACTTTAAGAAAAACAGTACAAAAAAAGAAAAAGTCCTAAGAAATGACATAAAAGAGGAGTCTATATATCTACCAAAAGCCATCTGTTGAGTATTTTAAATGAAGGATGAGGTAAACTCCTCACCAATAGCATCACATCACAGGTAAAAGACTAGTTGGCTGGTCAACCAAGTGCTTATCAGCCCACTATTAGTTCTCTGAGCCCTGGGACTTTGAAATTATGAGAGGCTGAAGATTAAGTGAAACTAGAGAATGAACTGGAAAAGTGTGAAAACCTGATGAAGATAATCACTTCCACCTCCCAAAGGACAAAGCTTAACTCCATCACTTATAAAACTTCCCTTCACACTGGCTTTGAGGCTTTGTGTTGTTAATGATATCGCTTAAGCTCAAAAAAAGTATAGATGCCTTGTGATGGTCAGTGAGCTTCTGGCCTAGAGCAAATCACTGTGATTTAATTGTCTGTTACATGGTATAGAGAGAGGGGTTAGATGTTTATGATGACACAGGTTTATAGCTGCACTCAATCAGTTGGTTTGCAAAGAATATACATCTTTTTTAACCTCAGTTAAGGGTGAATGAACATGTGACACAGAAATGATGGAGTATCAGATGTACAGAACAGAATTTTGGACTCTGTGGGAGAAGGCGAGGGTGGGATGTTTCGAGAGAACAGCATCAAAACATGTATATTATCTAGGGTGAAGCAGTTCACCAGCCCAGGCTGGATGCATGAGACAAGTGCTTGGGGCTGGTGCACTGGGAAGACCCAGAGGAATTGGGTGGAGAGGGAGGTGGGAGGGGGGATTGGGATGCGGAATACATGTAAATCCATGGCTGATTCATGTCAATGTATGACAAAAACCACTACAATATTGTAAAGTAATTAGCCTCCAACTAATAAAAATAAATGAAAAAAAATGATGGAGTACCTAAATCAAAGACATATTAAAGACCAAATGTCAAATGTTGATTACATGTAAATAGCAATGAATTTAAAGATACCTGAAATTCTTGTAGACTGCATTCAGCCTCGCAGAATGCACTGGGTGCGGAGTCAGATAAATTGAAAGATAAAACTGCCTCTGCCACATACTAGTTCTAAGTTAGACATGTTATTAACCTCTTGGAGCCTTGGTTCTTTTGACCATAAATTGGGGGATAGTGATATTTATCTCCAGGGGATGTTGTGAATGTTAATTAGATAAAATATCTAAAGTATCTAACCCAGTGCCTGGATTTACAAATCCAGTCACTGTTGTTCTTTGCTGCTACATCACCAAATGTGAGCTTTGTCAAACTGCAAGTCTACAAGGGAAAAAGGCTCTGGGGCAAGGTGGTTTCTCCTGTCATCATTAAATCATGCTTACTGTTTCCTCTTAAGAGGAGCCTTGGCTGCTGCTTTGTCTCAGGCAGGGCAATGTGCCTGGACTAGTGGAGACCAAGCCAGGAGCAACAGCAGGGGTGAAGATTCACGAAAAGATAAAGCTGCCCCAAAGAAAGAGAGAAACAGGTAGGGAGCAGGGATGATGATATTAACTTGCAGCATAAGGCCTCTGGGTATGAAAAACATAGGTGCTGCTTCAAGCAGCACAAGACTCACAAAGGAGCTTGAAATTCTAGAGCTATTTGGAAGTAGTAGACCTAAGCGGGCAAAGCAGGCTGAAAAAATGATGTCTTGAGATGAGCACCATGGATAGCTCCAAGGGAAGTCATTTTTTTCCTCCCTGAGAAGGAGGCAACTAAGAATTACTCAAACCTATTTCATGGAGAAGCCAACATCTCTCTGCCTTAAAGAATCAAGATCTATTAAGGCATATTTGATCCCTAATATCAGAAGAAATTTTTATCCATTCAATATTCCTAAATATAAGTCAGCAATAGCATATTGACTGGACAGAACTGTTCAGAACTGGTTCTTCCTTGGAGAGATCTACTCTGACCTTAATTGGTTTGACTTAGGGTTGCCCTTCATTCTTAGAGATCCTGAACAATTTATGGTTCTATCAGGACGATCCCCACCTCCCTTAACACTAATACAGTGTTGGCATTTAGGGTTACTGGTGGGGCAATTATAGACTGCTTCAACTCTGGGAGGTCAAGAGCATGGCTCCCATTATGGGGCCATATTTAGTTCAGTCCACTAGAAAGTCTAGCCACACTATTGCTAAGAGTTGACAAAGGGATAGATATACATTCTGGTCTTCTGTCTGTGTACCCTAGGGAAAGTCATTTGGTCCTTCTTTGTGTCATCTCAAAGATAAAGGAATTGAACTATAACATCTTAAGGGAGATAAGAAGTTACATTATGAAGAAGTAATTTGGTTTAAAATGATTCATTCAGAAACTCCAGAGATGCAAAATATATCCCTGAGGAAAAAGACAACAGCTGAAAAAATATATATATAGAATCAGGAGTCAACCAAGCACTTTCAGAACCACAAAAAATTAAGGTATTTTTCATCGGCAAGGGAATGGAAGAACCATACCCATGATGTGTTTGGTTGCAAAGTACTATGGTCTCTCAGGACTGGGACACGTCTTCTCAGATCTTTTATACCGGGAATTGGTAGAAATACCAAGGCTTTACATATGAGGTTTGAACTGACTATTGTCCTTCAAGTTTCAAGGCATCTAGAGGTCAGAATGTAGGGTTTATGAACTCTAAAATGTCTGAAGGGCAGTGTATCAGAATATAGGAGATGGCTGTGGGCTAAAATGACTCTGCTGGGGGACACAATGTTTGAATTACAAGAACACCTCTCACAAAGCAGTGTTTGGCTTATGGACTTTTTTGATTCTTGGAACAAAGAGTCTCATTGTAATTTCTGAATAATGAAACTGGGGCTCTTCAGTTGTTAGGCTCTCCAACCACTGGATGAAATAAGACCTTGTATTTTCTGGAGCAGAGATTCTCTAAGTGAGGTCCCTGGATCCTTGCATGTCTCTGATATAATTTTAGGAGGTCAATAAGATCCTTTCCTTTCCAACTACTTACTTCTATGGGGCTTGATTTTCTTCTAAAACTTCAAACAAAATTATTGATCACAATAAATTGACTGCAAGAGCAGATATGAGAATCCAGTTGTTTTCTATTGGGCCAAACAGTATTGAGATTTGCTAAATATAAAACTATGCCATCACCTCATTAACTTGTTTTGGAAAATGTAATTATTTTCTTTTAAAGGGAATTTATTTATTTTTAATATATAATGACATTATTTTTCCTAAAACTAAACAAAAATGTTATACATCTTTCAATTTTAATATCTAATATGGAAAAATTAATAAATATAACTCAGACAATAAAAAGCCCTTTGGAAGGCCTCGATAATTTTTAAGAGGGTAAAGAGGTAAAAATGTCTGACAGATACTGTCTCAGAGGCATCAGAATTCAAGTGTTTCTGAATAAGTAATCAGTCTTTTAATAACAGAGTAAAAGTGAGCAAAGATTCTTGGTTTCTAAGTTTCTATGAGATGTTGTCTCGGAGATATGGGGATTTAGATGTTTACTTGGTTTGATGTAGGGTGACCCAGCTGGCACATGAGTTTGGACTTCAGAGCTTGGACTCTCCCCACCCTGGACTGGCTTTGGGCTTGGGAGTAAGCCTTGAGAGATAACACTAGTGAGGACCGCACTGTTCACTTACATTTCTGCCTCTAGAATAACCCAGTGATGAAAATGCCCTATGCTAAAGTCTTTGACTGTGTGGATCAAAGCAAACTGTGGGAAATTCCTTAAGAGATGGGAGTAACAGACAATCTTACCTATCTCCTGAGAAATCTGTATGTGGTCAAGAAACTAGTTAGAACCAGACATGGAACAACTGACTGGTTCAAAATTGGGAAAGAAATACGACAAGGCTGTAAATTATCACCCTGCTTATTTAACTTCTATGCAGAGTACATCATGTGAAATGCCAGGCTGGATGAAGCACAAGCTGGAATCAAGATTGCCAGGAGAAATATCAACAACTTCAGATATGCAGGTGATACCATTCTAATGGCAGAAAGAGAAAAGGAACTAAAGAGCCTTTTGATAAGGGTGAAAGAGGAGAATGAAAAGACTGGCTTGAAACTCAGCATCAGAAAACTAAGATCAAGGCATCTAGTCCCATCACTTCCTGGCAAATACAAGGGGAAAAAGTGGAAGCAGTGACAGATTTTATTTTCTTGGATTCCAAAATCACTGTGGATGGTGACTGCAGCCATGAAATTAAAAGATGCTTGCTCCTTGGAAGAAAAGCTGTGACCAACCTAGACAGCATATTACAAAGCAGAGATACACTTTGCTGATGAAGGCTAAGTCAAGGCTAAGTCAAGGCTTAGTCAAGGCTAAGGTTTTTCCAGTAGTCCTGTATGGATGTGAGAGTTGGACCATAAAGAAGGCTGAGCAACAAAGAATAGATGTTTTCGAACTGTGGTGTTGGAGAAGCCTCTCGAGCATCCCTTGGACTGCAAGGAGATCAAACTAGTCAATCCTAAAGGAAATCAACCCTGAATATTCATTAAAAGGACTGATATTGAAGTTGACGCTTCAGTACTTTGTCCATCTGATGTGAAAAGCTGACTCACTGGAAAAGATCCTGATGATGGAAAAGAGAAGGCAAAAGGAGAAGGGGGTGGCAGAGGATGAGCTGGTTAATGGCATCACCGACTCAATGGACATGAGTTTAAGCAAATTCCTGGAGATAGTGGAGGAGAGGGGAGGCTGGCATGTTGCAGTCCATGGGGTTGCAAAGAGTTGGACATGACTGAGCAACTGAACAACAAGAACAAAAAGAGAAGTGCCCTGCGCCAGGCATGATTGGATTAGATGAAAAGCTTAGGATAAATGCAAGGAAAATCTGTTGATATTAGTGAGAAATATTACATTTTAAAATATTATCTTTAGGTAACTGATTGAAGCTTTATCACTTAAATGTATCAAATATAAACATTCTCTCTCAATATTTCACTGGTCTGCAGTTTACAGGAAACAATAAACAATACTGTTAAGCTTTCTCTTTGGAGCAAAAAGATTTACGAGGATGGAAAATCTCAGTATAAATTTGGCTAACTGAGATAAATTCCAAACTAAATGTACAAAAATAAATTTAGAATGGAAATACTTTCAAATAAAATAGTAAAAGATGAAATTTTAATGCTTTGGGATATACTTCATATTCCAAATGGAATAACCCACAATGGAATTACATATATATATATATATATATATATATATATATATAACTGGACTTACTAAATGAAAGCAAAACACTTGCTTTGCAATTTTGAACAAGTCATTTAGTTTTCTAGTTAACACTACTACCAAATAAGGTGAATACATCAATAATCATCAGTTCTAACATAAGTAGGTTTCTTAAGTATATTTTGTTCTCTGGTAGTAAAACGTTACCTGCTGCCTTATAATTCTTTTTGTTTACCCTTTAAACTATTTTTACTATAAGGTTCAAAGGCAAGATTCATCACAATCTTAGATCAATCATCACAAAATGGTGAATGGCGACATCAATTCAGTGACATTTTATAGAAGACCTCAACAATATTATAGAAAGCTACAGTATTTCAGGCAAGAGTAGAATTTTTACCTTTAAAGAATTGAGATTTTTTTAGTAAAATTTTTTTGACTCACTAACTCATTGAGTCTGTTCTTCCCCACACTGTGCTAGGCCATCTTGGGGGAGTGGATTAGAGATGGAGGTGAAGGAAAGGGGTAATTCTTGGGCCAGTTCAATTTTTACTTATGTGGTTCACTAATATTTGTGTCACATGATTTAAGAACTCGTTTTCGCTACTTCTGGGTTTTATATAATTTTAAACAACTCTTTCTTAAATGTTCTTGTTTCCAAAGCAGTGGGATAAAAACTTTATCAAAGACCATGCTAATTCAAAGCCACAGACTTATAGCTTGTCTACCATGCTACTATATTTTAAGTAACCAATTATTATTTAAAATTACTGTTTCAGTGGCATTAATGAAATGTAGGGGTCATGAACTCTGTATGAATACAAAGAACTGGGATTCTCATTAAAGGACATAGAAAGTTAATTAAAAGCTAATTAAATGAAAAATTTCAAATATCTGATATTCTCTACTTACTCAGTACATCTGGAGAATTGTAAACTGTGATCAATGACAAGTTAAAGACACAAGTCTTTCTCTTGGAATAATCTCAGCCTCTTGACTTTGTTTGAGAAAAAGGGTCAAATGTTTATATAACATAATCCACTCACATCACATCAAAAAGAGGAAGGAATACTCAGCCTGTGATGTATTGCACAGATTCATTAACTTCAGAGTAGCTGTGCAGGGAATTCTCTAATACAAATGGAATTTATATTTACATTACAGTACATCAATACTGTAGCCTACATCAAAGCCTGTGATTATTATGCAAAGATTCCAAGTAAATAGGTACTGGTACTATAATTAACATCTGAGAAGAGTAATTAGTAAACTTCTTTATCTCTTTTACACAAAACAGATTTCTTATTTTCAATAAAAGCAACAGAGAGAGAATACTGGGCCTCTCTGACAGCTCAGTTGGTAAAGAATCCGCCTGAATTTGCAGGAGACCCTGGTTCAATTCCTGGGTTGGGAAGATCCACTGGAGAAGGGCTAGGCTACCCACTCCAGTATTCTTGGGCATCCCTTGTGGTTCAGCTGGTAAAGAATCTGCCTGCAATGAGGGAGACCTGGGTTTGATCAATGGGTTGGGACGATCCCCTGGAGAAGGGAAAGGCCACCCACTCCAGTATTCTGGCCTGGGGAATTCCATGGACTATACAGTTCATGGGGTCGCAAAGAGTCAGACACGACTGAGTGACTTTCACTCACTCAGAATTCTATATCCAAGGGCAATATCTGTGAAGAAGACAATCAAAATATCAAAAAAGAATTAACCATTATCAAAAGAAAGGAGGCATATACGCTTACCCCAAAGAGATGAGAGGTTGAAAATAATCTAACTCATATGACAACCCCACCCTGGCCTGCCCTGAGCTACCCTGGTAGCTTAGCTAGTAAAGAATGCACCTGCGATGCAGGAGACCCCGGCTGGATTCCTGGGTCAGGAAGATGCACTGGAGAAGGGATAGGCCACCCACTCCACTATTCTCGGGCTTCCCTGGTGGCCCAGATGGTAAAGAATTTGCCTGCAATGTGAGAGACCTGGGTTCGATCCCTGGGTTGGGAAGATTGCCTGGAGAAGGGAATAGCTACCCACTCCAGTATTCTGGCCTGGAGAATTCCATGGACTGTACAGTCCCTGGGGTCACAAAGAACCTCTATTTTACTATAGGACTGAATTTCATCTGTCTACAGGGCCAGGGAAGGGTGTGTGTGTGTGTGGTTGTGTGTGTGTGTGTCTCCCTGGAAGCTGTCAGCTCTGAGATGTGTCAGTAACCAGTAGATCTCTGAGAATGTACTTCTTCTGTCCTGAGTAGGATCTTTCAAGTCTTGAAACCTTGGCGTGGGCCCTGGCACTCTGCAAGGCTTTCCCCAATTTTCTCCTCCCTTCCCCATTTTGACTTCTGATTCTTGTCCTACCAATTCTCAGCTGCTTCCTGGATTCTAGGTCCCATAAGTTGTTGTTCATGCAGAAAACACACATTGTTATACTTCTCTTAAGAAACACCTGTCGTTTTCTGACAAGGGATGAATTCTAATTTATACTGTCATTTTCTGCTTCTGCCTTTGTCTGTCCACAAAAATAATTTCTACAATGGAGAATGATCAAAGGCAGTACAGACAGTGAGAGACACAAACTCTCCCTTTTCTGCAATGCTTCAGCTGCTCACAAACTGTTTCCCTTTCTTTTGCTTTAACTGTACATAAACCTGCTGAATCCTTTCCTGTTGTCCTTAGCTCGTCCAAGTAGGAGCTATGATCCTATACCAAAACTTCCTGGTTGCATGAAATAAATTGTCTGTAACTGTGCATTTGCTCTAGCACATAAACTAAATTGTCTGTAACAAGAGTGTATTTTCAGTGATGAATCACACCTGCAGAGCACTTTGTGATTGAAATGAGACTTAGAGAGGGAGAAAGAGGGAGGGCGAGGGAGGGCGGAGAGAGAGAGAGAATGCTCAACAATAACAATGTACGCGCAGTTGCTCAGTCGTGTCCGACTCTGCAACCCGATGGACTACAGCCCACCAGGCTTGGACTGCAGCCCACAAGGCTTCTTTGTGCACAGAATTTTCTAGGCAGGAATACTGGAGTGGGTTGCCATTTCCTGCTTCAGTGGATCTTCCCCACCCGGGGATCAAACCAGAGTCTCTTGTGTCTCCTGCATTAGCAGGCAGATTCTTCACCACTGAGCCACCTGAGAAGCCCCGACAATAACAAAGCACAAACAGAAAGTTAATCTCACAGGATGGCTCCTCAACATATCCTCCAAGTGGATGGTGTATTCTTCACTCCTCTCTAGGGTAACTTTTAGAATAATGTGTTCCCGGTACATAAAAGGCAGGGACTGCCAGTCAGAAAGCTCCATACAATACACTGGGTCAAAAATAGCCAAACCAAAAGTTTAAGAATGGTAATATGGAGGGTAAATGGGCAGCAGAGAAATTTTCTCTAGAAGGAAATTTAAATAACACCACTCCATTTCCAAAACCAAAGTCTGTCTGTAACAGCACTGCATGTACTTATTGGGTAAGTGAGACAGTAAGTGAGCAAGTGAATGCGGTGAGAGCCAAGAATTCCCAGGAATTCTGTGTACTGTTCTTGGAATTCTTTCTTAGTGACTATGCCACTGTGTATAACAGCCTTTCGATTGTTGTTGAACTGCCCAGCTGGGATTCACTTCGTGGATACCCTGCAAGTTGAATGACCTGAGTTGTTTTAATGCAAGTGGTATCTAAGAGTGATTGAGTTTAGTATCCCTTAGAGTCATCCAAATAGAAATTGAGAATAATTTCCAGAATCCAGATGTCAGGCATGATGTAGGTGAAACATTCAGATAATTGCGTTGTTTATCCAGATGTTTTAGCTTGTTATCTCCATAATATACCCTCTACCAGCAAAAAACAAATGAGTAAATTAATAAGTAGCCCATATAAAACCACAAAAATAAACAAACAGAAAGTGATTTTACCACCAAAAAGCTAATTCCTAAATAGCAAATGTTGAGATAAAACAAGTACCATTTTTATCAAAATGGTCTATCCTGATAAATCTTCAGAGTTGCACTCATAATAAAAAAAAACTCATTTAAAAAATCACATTTTAACCACAATGTCAGAATGGAAAAGGAAAATAGGTGCTAGAAGTTTAGGCTTGGAGAAATACTGTCGGTTTTCATTCACGAGTTTCAGTAACGCAGTTGTGTTGACGGTACAATTCATCTGGCCAAGTGAGACAGGAAGCACAACTCACTGTGGTCAGGCGCTGTGGCTACTTCCCACTCACTACGGGAACTCAACAGGTGGACAGCTCACACTTGCTCATCACCTTTATCACTCGTTGTTCTGGTAAGAACCAGGTCTCTTAAACAGAGCGGATTTGCACAGTGTTCCTTTACAGATAAGAGGTAGGGAATAGGATTCTAACAAATGGTGATCCCAGAAATGAATCTTATTCTTTTAGATTCAGTAAGTTTATGTTAAATTCTATGATATGAACTTGAGTGTAAAAAGCATACTTGTAATCACGTAGTGTTTAATATTACTTTGACAGCACACCAAGAAGAAATTTACTGAATCTGCCTGTATATCAAACATTACTTGATAAAATAGCTAAAGTAGCAAAACATATGTTATTTAAAAAATACCTCAAAACTGTGCAACTAGAGATTATCATACTAAGTGAAGTAAGTCATAAAGAGAGAGACAAATGCCATATGATATCACTTATATGGGCAATCTAAAAATGAACCTACCTATGAAACAGAAACAGATTCACAGACACAGAGAACAGACTTCTAGTTGCCAAGAAGGAAAGGATTAGGGAAGGGATGGAGTGGGAGGCTGGGGTTAGCAGATGCAAACTACTATATACAGAATGGATAAACAATAGGTCCTACTATATAGCACAAAGAACTATATTCAATATCCTGTGATAAGCCATCATGAACAAGAATTTAAAAGTGTGTGTGTGTGTGTGTGTGTATATATATATATATTTGAATTGATTTGCTATACAGTATAAATTAACACAACATTGGAAATCAACCATAATTCCATTAAAAAAAATCCCAAACATATACATATACAAAATCCCAACATATACACACACACAGGATGTGGGACACACACACACACACACACAGATGGGTCACTCCCAACAGGAAGTGATACTTTTTTCTAGATTTTGAAATGGAGACCACCGTACCCTTTAACCAAAAAACACAGAAAATGAGTAAATTCAAGTTAAATCAAAGTTATGGAGCCTGGTATAATTTCAGACTTCCTCTGAGTAGGGATGCTTTGACAGCGAAAATCTATATATGTATACATGTGAAAACATGCTTGAAAGACATATAACACAGATAACAGGTTTGTTAGGATGATGAAATTGTGTTTTCTGATGTATTTTCCACACACTATACAATTTTTATGTCATTTTATAACAATAATTAATTATAAAATGAATTGGGATTCATTTTAAATTCCCAGTTCAATTAGTCCTCTTTTCAAGAAAACTTTCACAATATCTTATTTACATCTTATTTTTGGAATTTGTACATGTTCTAGAGTTACAGTTTTCAGTTTGCTTATAATAAGTTAATAAGCTGTGCATTAATTTGGTCTAGATTTTGGGGATGAGTACAAGAATTTGTAAGTAAATTCTGGATGTTGTTAATAATAAGTATTATAACTAAAATTTGGGAATGTATATATTTGTTTTTATATTCTGCTCAGAAAGGATAACAATTGCCATGTGCAATGTGCAAAAATCATGCAGCTTCCTTCTCCAATGACTAACTTTATCTAATATTTTCACATGGGCATTCTTTATTCTAAATGGTCACTCATTTCACCCTTTGATGTGGTATTTTTTTCTATTGACAGCAGATAAATTATCAATTTGTTATTTAAACAAATTTAACTCTGAATCTACTACTTTCTTAAATCTTTGTTACTAGAGATGGGTCACCCCCACCAGGAATTAATACTTTCTTCTAGAATTTAAAATGGAGACAACCTTACCTTCAACCATGCAATCTTCATGGCTCAAAGAAACTCATTTGCAACAGAAACCACAACAGGATCTGGAAGAACAACAAAAGAGAAGGGACCTTGATGCAAGTCCAAGTTTTCCCAAGTAAGCACAGAGTAATCTAATTTGTTAGAGATTTATTTTGAGTGGTTAGTGAGTTTGTAGGCAATGGCACCCCACTCCAGTACTCTTGATTGGAAAATCCCATGGACAGAGGAGCCTGGTAGGCTGCAGTCCATGGGGTCGGGAAGAGTCGGACACAACTGAGTGACTTCACTTTCACTTTTCCCTTTCATGCATTGGAGAAGAAAATGGCAACCCACTCCAATATTCTTGCCTGGAGAATCCCAGGGATGGGGGTGCCTGGTGGTCTGCCCTCAATGAGCTCGCACAGAATCAGACATGACTGAAGCAACTTAGCAGCAGCAGCAGCAGTGAGCTTGTACACAGCCACATTCAGGTTAAAAGTAATACACAATGATCACGTGCTTCAACACTTGAAAATCAGTTAATATAATTATCAACAGCCTAAAACAGAAAAATCACATCATCATATCAACAGATACAGAAAAAACCATTTGATAAAATGAATGTTCCATTCATGATTAAATCTCTCAGGAAACGAGGATTAGAGAGGAATTTCCTTAACTTATAAATAATACCCACAAAAATCCTACGTATAAACATTATATTTAATGGTAAGAAACTTGAAGTTTTCTCACTAAGATCAGGTACAAGACAGGGTGCCCCCTTTTACCTGTCCTCTTCAACACTGTATTAGAAGTTCTAGCTAATGCAATAAGATAAGTAAAGGAAATAAAAGGTGTATATATTTGAATAGAAGAAATGCAAACGTCTTTTTTGTCCGATGACATGATCAACTACACAGATAATTTAAAAGAACTGACAAAAAACTCCCAGAACTAATAATGATTATAGCAAGTTTGTAGGACAGGAAATAATTACATAAAAAGTAATTTCATTCCTATATACCAACAATGAACAAGTGGAATTTGAAAGAGAGGCCAGATGACACAAAAGGCTAAAGACAATCTGACTAAATTTCTATAATATTCTGGAAAAGGTAAAATAACACAGAGAGAAATTAAATCAGTGTTTGTCAGAGGCTGACAGTGGAAGACAAAATTGCAGAATATTATTCTGTAGGTATTAACAAACTGGTTCTTAACTTACACAAGATGCAAAAGACCCAGAATAGCTAACACAATATTCAAGGGAAAAACTAAGTCAGAAGGCTGACATTACCTGATTTCAAGACTTACGACAAAGCTGCAACAATTAAGACAGTGTGATGTCAGCAAAAGAATAGACAAATAGATACATGGAACAGGAGAGCCCAGAAATAGACCCCCATACAGATCTTTGACAAAGGAGCAAAAGAAATACAATGATGCTAAGATAGTTTTTTTTCAACAAATGTTGATTGAACAACTGGACATCCACATGCAAAAATACAAATCTAGACACAGACATTATACCCTTCACAAAAATTAATTCAAAATGGATCACAGACCTAAATGTAATACATGAAATTATAAAACTCCTAGAAGGTAACTCCTAATATATTTTAAGGAGAAAATGTAAATGACCTTGTGTATACTGATGACTTTTTAGATATAACACCAGAGGCATGATCCATGAAAGAAATAATTGATAAGCTGGGCTTCACAAAAATCAAAACCTTCTGCTCTGCAAAAAGATACTGCTAGGAGACTGAGAAAACAAGTCACAGACAGTGAGAAAATATTTGACAAAGTCTATCAGATAAAGGTCTATTATCCAAAATACATAAAGAAATCCTAAAACTCTAAAATAAGAATAAACATCCTGACTTAAAAAAAATAGGCCAAAGACCTTAACAGACACCTCTCCAAAGAAGAAATACGGATAGAAACTAAGCATATGAAAAGATGCTCTGCATCATATGTCATCTGGGAAATAAAAGTTAAAACAACAGTCAGGATTCACTAACACGTATTAGAATGGCCAAAATCCAGAACACCAACAACACCTAATGCTGGTGAAGATGGGGAATAATGGTAACTCTCACTAACTGCTGATGGAAATGTAAAATTTCCAGAGACTTTGGAAGACTCTTTGGTACAGAGACCTTGGAAGACACCTTGGCAATTTCTAAACAAGTTCTTACCATATGGTTCAGCAATCACACTCCTTGTTACTTATCCAAAAGTAGTTGAAAAATTTGTGCATGAAAAACTTGCACAAAGAAGTTTACAGCAGCTTTATTCATAACTGCCCAAACTTGGAAGCAACCAAGACATCTGTCAGTTGGTGAATGGATCAATAAACTATGGTACATCAAGACAATGAAATACTATTTAGCATTAAAAAACAGATTAGCAATCAAGCAGTGAAAAGTCACAGAAGAGCATTATATGGATACTAATATCATACTATATGATATTCTAGAAAAGGCAAAACTATGGAGAAAATAAAATCAGTGGTTGCCAGAAGTGGGATTAGTAGCAGAGCAGAGAGTTTTTATGGCAGTGAAACTAGGTCTGTATGATACTGTCATAGTATCATATGGTCGCAAGCATTTATACACTTGTTTAAACCCATAGAAGGTACAACAGGAGTGAAGCATAGTTTAAACTACATACTTGATAATGAGGTATCAATCTAGGCTCATCAGTTGTAACAAATGTGTCACTGATGGGAGATGCTGATGATGGAACACACTGTGCATGTATGGGCGTGGAGAACATGTGCGAAATCTCTGTACACTCCTCTCCATTTTGCTGTGAACCTAAAACTGCTCTTAAAAATAGTCTTTTTCCGTTTTTTCTTTTTTTTTTACAAAAAAGCAGAAAGAAAACACAAAATGTAAACTAAGAAAGTATTATTCAAGCTAAAGTTTAGGTTTCTAAGGGAATGTGCTTCCAAGGCTGTTGGTTGCCTGCAGTCTATGATAGGGCTGGTTATTGTGCGATTCTGAATGTGAGGTGCTATTTGCAGACAAGTGGACTCACTGGATTCCACATTATTTTTATTCTCATTTCTTCATCTCACTTCTTAATCACATGTGTTGGCTTGTGCTTTGAAACCATCTGTTAGATATCATTTCATTCTGCAGCATATTTGGAGGTTTAAAATACAAACAGATCAACCCAAGGAGGTGAATCCAGGTTTGGGGTTCTATTTCTTTGGTCTGTTTCTGTTTTCCCACTGACCCATTACTAAAATTTGATTAAAAGTTGGAAATTGACCCACTACTGAAAGCCATAAATGTTCAGAAAGGAATGTTTATGAAAGGCTTAAAAGAAGTAAGAGACAAAAGCAAAAAAAACATAAAGTGAACACTGCAAAAATGTTTGTATGGATGCAACTAATAAGCTTTACATTACATTTATGAGGAAATGTTGAATATTTTAAAAAATTATGATTTTTATTAATAATGTTTAGACTACTTATCTAAAACTGGTTGTCATGAAAATTCTTACCACTTGGAAATCTCTTACCACTTTCTAAGCCTAAACCAGCTACCAACTGTCAGCAGGATTAGGCTTAGGAAAAAAAAAAAAAAAATTTATTTTAGTCCTTAAATCAACAAAATCCTTCAGTAACTAAGAATACTTATCAGTATCACCCTTTTCTACCTATACTGCCATTCATTCATTCACTCACTCATCCCCATTATACAGAGTGAAGTAAGCCAGAAAGAAACACCAATACAATATACTAACGCATGTATATGGAATTTAAAAAGATGGTAACGATAACCCTAATCATTTTCTCATTACAACATTTACTGAACATCTGCTACTGTCAGATATTGAAGTCAGTGCTGGGAGTATAAATGGTAATCCAAACAGATAAATAAAATATCAAGGTATCAAATGCTACCATGAAAATAAAACAGGGATGCGACAGAGTGTGATTAGGGTTCTGTTTGGACTGGATAGCTGGCATCTCTGAGGAGATGACATGTAAATGGAGATGTGACTGACAAGTAGTTAGTTAAGGGACACTTGGATGGAAGAGCATTCCAAGCAGAAGCAATATAGTGCTAGGGCTGTAAAGGTGGGCATAAGCGGGGGATGCTCAGGAAGAGAATAAGGAAAGCTTGGCTGAAGCACAGAACCAAGTAGAAGATGGGAAAGAGACAAGAAGAAGAGTCTGAGGGAGACAGGGCTACATCACATGGGGTCTCGTAGGCAGTGCGAGGCATCTGCATACGATTCTAAAAGCTGTGGGAAACACAGAGGGCTCCATTCAGCAGGACCCCTACCATCTCATCTGCAGTTAGAAGACTGCTGCCATCATGGAGACATCAGGCGGCTGGGAGGCGACTGTCTTAGTGCAGCTGAGAGATGATGGTGTCTGACGTGGGCGGCTGATGCCTGAGGAGGTGGGTATGGAGTGGATGAATTTGCTGTGTGTAATAAAGACAGATTCAGTGGGGACTGATGGTTGATTTGACGGGATGAGGGATACTGGGAAGAGAGGAGTCAATGATAATCATGTTAAATAAACACTGAACGTCAGCAAAGTATTCTCAACTTTCCAAAACTAATGAGCAACAGAGAGCTGCACCTGCTGGAACTCCAAAGAAGTGATATCTGGATTGCATTAGGTACATGCATTTTATTTTGGACATTAATGCCCAGGAGGTTGGTCTACCATCTGCGGAGAAGGACCCACAGACAAAGTTTTGCATAGTTCTAAGAGGCAGGCAGGGCCAGGTCCTGACAAACTTCCTCAGGGGCTTTGCCGCCCCGTGGGTTGCTCTGGAGCACACCTAGGAGTTTCACTTCTGAAGAGCCACGGCACCTCTGCCAGCAAACAAGTTTTAAATTAGAATTTCTCTTTGGCTGTTTCCAATTTTAAAATTCTGTCTTAAAACCCCCACGGGGACTATTCTAGGAATCTTGAATATATAAGTCACATGCAAGTTATAGTCATAAAGATTCTTCAGGTGATTTTTATTGTTTCATTCCTACACTTAATTCTGGAATTTTAAAAAAACGTGTTTTGGTTTAGTATTTACAGTTTTTTGAAGTGAGAGAAAGTAAAGTCCTTTTGCTTAAATTTTAAGTCTACCATTTATACCTGGGACAAAACTATTTTCTCTAGAGGGACATAAGCCCTAGTTGGAAAGCCCTCGTTCCCTTTATTCTAATAAGCAAAACGTTTTTTTCTTGCAGGATCACCCCTCCTGGGTGGAAAACACATTTGACCTACACTTACTTACTTAGGCCATTACTGAGCATGTGCTGTGGGTCACATACTGCATTATGATAAGTGATCTTTACACATAAATGTATTTAATTCTCAGAAGTAGAAGCAGTTGATGCATTTGTTCCACTTCACAAATGAGGTAACTGAACCCTAGTGGGTGACAGAGCTCGGATTTCAGGTCCGTTCAGGCCCCTCCTCAGCCCAGGCTCACCCCCAAACCCCAAGTGGACTCCACTAGCTGTTCCCAGCTGTGACTTCATGTGCAAGCATCACTATACTCTTTATACTGTGGAGCCTACAGTCTAACATTTTCAAATTATTCATAACTCTGCCTCACTAAAATTTGCTATCAAAGCTGAATACATCTTCCTAAATAAATATTAACACAGTTTCCACATATGGCAACCCCCAGGGACTTTCTGAGCCCTCGGGCACCAGTTAGATGAGCAGCTTCCTACTCTAGCCTCCGGGAAAGGCTGGTTTCTTCCCCTGGTCACCCTTCCTTCCCTCACTTTCTCACCATATCCAAAATTCAGCAGGAGTCCACAGGGCACAGAGCTCAGAATGTATTATCTGGCTACGAGTTTTTAATTTTCCTTGGAAAGTCTGAAGAGCTCCTGCAGACTCTGGGTTACATCTGGGCTTGGTAGCCTTCCTGCTGGTGGCACCACGCAGCTCTGGGCTGAAGCCAGCTACTGGCAAGAACGTCTCCTTTTGTTTCTCAAACACACACTACCACACGCTTTGCTGTGTTGATGAGCTGCCTCCTTCCTTGCTCCTGCATTTTGGTCTCCAGGTCACTGAAGGGTAGGAGATGATCAGGAGGAAAAAACCCAGAAAAACATTTATCCTGAGGTCCCTGGATCCCTGAATTCACAGAATTTACTAAACATCAGTGTTACATAAATATTTCCTTAAGGTTCACATTACTGAATGGAGAAGAACTGATGCTTTTGAACTGTGGTGTTGGAGAAGACTCTTGAGAGTCCCTTGGACTGCAAGGAGATCCAACCAGTCCATCCTAAAGGAGATCAGTCCTGGTGTTCATTGGAAGGACTGATGTTGAAGCTGAAACTCCAATACTTTGGCCACCTGATGTAAAGAGCTGACTCATCTGAAAAGACCCTGATGCTGGGAAAGATTGAGGGCAGGAGAAGGGGACGACAGAGGATAAGATGGTTGGATGGCATCACCAACACAATGGACATGGATTTGGGTGGACTCTGGGAGTTGGTGATGGACAAGAAGGCCTGGTGTGCTGTGGTTCATGGGGCCGCAAAGAGTCAGACACGACTGAGCAACTGAACTGAATTGAACTGAAAAGGTTAGCGGGAAGTAGTGATATTGTTTCTATTACTCTGGATATAAGTCCCTCTTTCTCTCTTTTCCTCAAAGATATTGATGAGGGAAGGAGACATGAGAGTGGGCACAGCAATGAATTCTGTGTATATAATGGGAGTCTTGAGCCTAGCTTGGGTCAGTGGCTGCAGGGAGTTGCCCTGTTCTGCATGAATCAATTAAGATGACCCCATGTTGTTTTCTTTTCCTCCAGAAGAGGGAGCTGTGCCATGGCGGGAGGCTGACCTGAATTGGCAGAACTCCCATTTGAGCAAAATGTCTGAAGTATCACTGTAAATTTCTCTTGTGATGGGCACCCTTTCCATCTCTTCACACTTTTATATTTTAAAAAAAAAATTTTATACTTAAAATTTTTTCTAGGTGCTTTATTATTTGTCATATTTGGTTTGATTTGATTTGCTCTTTTGTGGCAATCCAGGAAAGGAGGGATATTATATCTAAGATACAGTACAGAGCAAGGACACCACGTGTGGGATGGTGAGAAAATTCATAAACTTAACAAATTTAGGAAATGTGGGAGTATAAAAATAAAGGCGACTAAGAACAATGTAAGCCATCCTCTCTCCACCAGAGTTCCTGGCATGACTGGGAAGAATGGGAAGACTTCACTAAATGTGATGTTTGAGCCACATGCATTTAAGTCTCAATAGATGGGGTGCTCAGCTGACATCTAGAAGTCATTTTAACCAAAGTAACTATTATTTTAAAACTATAATTCAGATTTCATTGATTCATGTCCATACTTGTTGTGGTGGCAGAGTAACAGCTTCCCAAAGACGTTCACACTCTAAACTCTGGAACCTGTGAAACGCTGGGTTAGAGGATGAAGGAGATTCCAGGTTGCAGGGGAATTAAGGCTGCTAATCAGCTGATCCGGCTTGAAAATAGGGAGATTATTTTGGATTATCTGGGTGAGTCCATTGTAATCACAAGGGTCTTTAAAAGTGGGAGAGAGAGAGGCAGAAGCAAGGATCAGGTGATGTTATGAGAGAAGGACTCCACACCATTTCTGGTTTCCAAGGTGGAGAAAGGGAAACATGAGCCAAGGGATGCAGGTAGCCTCTAGAAGCTGGAAAAAGCAAGAGAATGGGTTCTCCCCTAGAGATTCCAGAAAGGAGCCCAATCCTGCCACCATCCTGATTTTAGCCCGTGAGACTCATGTTGAATTTCTAACCTACAAAACAGTGTAAGATAACAGATTTGTGCTGTTGTAAGCCACTTAGTTTTTTTATGGCAGCAAAAGTATATCTGTATCAGTTATCTATTACCACATAATAAACCACCTGAAAATGTAGTGATCTAAACAAATGGGCTTGCCTGGTGGCTCAGTGGTTAAAGCATCTGCCTCCAATGTGGGAGACCTGGGTTCGATCCCTGGGTTGGGAAGATCCCCTGGAGAAGGAAATGGTAACCCACTCCAGTATTCTTGCCTGGAGAATCCCATGGACGGAGGAGCCTGGTAAGCTACAGTCCACGGGGTTGTGAAGAGTCAGACACGACTGAGTGACTTGACTTGACTTCACTTCAAATGACAATAATCGTTTAGTTTGCTTCTGAACCTACAATTTGGCCAGGATGCAGTAGGGGCAGTTTCTGTGTTTCTTTTGGCCAGGGGTGCGGGGCTGGGCGGGAGTTTACTCCCAAGGTGGCTCACTCTCATGGGGGAATAAGCAGTGGCTGCTAACTGGGAAGCTGGCTGGGAGCGCAGGCGAGGCTCCAGGCTCGGGAACTCATTTCCTTCCCACATGTGTCTCCACAGGCTGTCTGGGCTTCTTCACAGCATGACGCAAGATGATTGTGAGATCAAGCGAACCAAGAAAACGGGAGAAGAACAAGGCAGAAGAGCACGACATCTTACTACTGAGTTTGGGAAGTAACACAGCTTCACTTATGTCATATGCTACTGGCCTGTTCAAGGTCAAGGCGAGCGGACCCAGATTCACCTTTTGATAGGAAGTGGCATATTTTGAGTGGAGTATGAAGGCAGGAGATATTAGTGAGGCCATCACAGAAAGCTGCAAGCTGTAAACCTCATGTGTGAAATCTCTACCTTGTGCACTACCTTCCAAAATTATTTCTGGAAGCCCATGGTATATATCTCTGTGTGCGTGTGTGTTCAGTTGAGTATGACTCTTTGTGACCCTATGGACTGTAGCCTGCCAGGCTCCTCTGTTCATGGGATTTCTCAGGCAAGAATATTGGAGTGGGTTGTCATTTCATCCTCCAGGGAATCTTCCTGACCCAAACATTGAACCCACATCTCCTGTGTCTCCTGCATTGCAGTGGGATTCCTTACTGCTGAGCCATCAGGGAAAGAGTGTATATCTCATGAGTATTTAAAAATAAGCTATGTATTTACCACTGAATATATGCAGTTTTATTTCTTTTGCTTCCAACTCCTATTTCTGAGTACAGCTATGTCTTCTGGATAATGGAAGGGCAGCTGTTCCTTTTTTCCCACTGCATTATCCCTCTTGGGAACCAAATGCACAGGATGTGTACGTCTGACTCTTTGTGACCCCATGGACTGTAGCCTGCCAGGCTCCTCTGTTCATAGGGATTCTCCAGGCAAGAATACTGAAATGGGTTGTTATGCCCTCCTCCAGGGGATCTTCCCAACCCAGGGATTGAACCCAGGTCTCCCACACTGCAGGTGGACTCTTTACCATCTGAACCACCGGGAAAGCCCAAGAGCCACATGCACAGGACAGGCTCTACCAAAGAAGAATGGCAGCTTTGGTCCCTCTGCTTTTGTTGCTACACTGTTAAGGAATACCCACATGGACAGTATTTCTTTAAGAAGCTCTTCAGTCCCTTATGCAAATGAAATCTAGCAAGTCAAGACCTAATTGAACTCCAAAGTAAATATATTAGGTTCAGAATAACAGAATTAAAATTGCGATAGCCTTTGCCAATTTTTATTAATGAAGGTACATAATCCCACATAGCCTTAGTTGATTGGCAATTATAGTAACTAAGGTCTCATCTATTTGCCTTCTTTGCTACAATATCTTAATTTCTATCTTTCTTATCTGTAAGAATAAGCTTGGCTGAACAACAGATAAAATAGGTAAAATGGTATATGTTAAATTTTCTATCAGTTAAAGTAGAGATTTGGAGATTCCATGATTTAGAATTGCCTCTTCTTTTGGGCTTTCTCTTTTCGAAAAAGGGCCTACAAAATTTTGGGCCCAATACCAAATGGCTTCAGCCTTCAGACTATGGAAGATGACTAATGAATGGGTCCTCTTGCCTGAAGTCAATGCTGTCCAATAGAAATAGTCTTCAATGAGAATGTGCTGTATATCTGAGCTGTCCAGTATGGTGGCCATTAGCCACATATGGCTATTAAGTATTTGAAATGTGGTTACTATAACTAAGGAATTGAATTTTTAATTTGATTTCATTTAATTTAAAGCTTAAACAGCCACATGTGGTTAGTAGCTACCATATTGGAAAAGTATAACTCTAAATGACGGAATCTTAGTGTGGCTTTCAGGTCTTCAGTTTCTAAAAGCTTCTTCATAGCCAAGGAAGGTAGTCTGAAGCAATCAGAGCCCCATGAGATATGGGGGACTATAAGACTTTTATATAAGGCTATAATTCTAGTTGTCCTGCTGGATTTAAAGGCATGAGGAGTTCAACAGGACTCTGGCTTTATTTCTGAACAGTTTTATTTTGTAAGAAAACAAAGACATAGCTATGTCAATTATCTTGTATACATGGATCTCATGGATGCTTTTATTAGAAAGAGCATCTAAATTCCTCTCCTAAGGCTCCCCAAATCTTGCTTTGATGTTGGCAAAGTCTGCTTCATGCCTATATCACCTTTCTCCCAATTTTCAAACATGATAAATAGCTCAGCAGAGTCCAAAAGAAGAGTTCTTCAGGGCTTAAAGCTGAGACAAGTTCTTATCTTGGGTCAGTTATAATTACCAATAAGTCAGCAATTGCAACAACAATGCTGTGTAACAACCAACCTCCCAAACTCAGTGGCTTACAACATAAACAAGTACAGGTTGGCTAGGTTCAGCTGATCTAGGCTGAGTACAGCTGAGTGGGCCTCCAGGCTACAGAACAGGTTCAGGTCTGCTCTATGTATTTCAGACATGTACTCATAGATGGGGGGAAGCTCAAGAGAGAAAACACAGTCTTAGAAGCACATTTCAAGGTTTTCCTCAAATCACACAGACTGACATCCCATTGGCCAAAGCAAGTCAATAGCCAAGCCAAGAATCAAAGGGTGGGAGGTACACTCTTCCCACGATGAGGGCCTGGAGAAGATTTTGATGTAGAATATTACTACGAGAGAGTGAAGAATTAGGGCCAGAAATTTAATTTATTACACCCACCTCAGACTCCACCTTTCTGTCTCCATCTCTATGTTTCTGTCTGTCTGTGTCTCTCTGTCTCTCAAACATGCACACACACACGCATTTTTGGTAGAGAAAACAACATCAACATTAAAAAAAAAAAAAAAAAAAGAGAAAGAAACCCCTTCTATACCTGGAATGCTTTGACCCCTCTTTTTCACTTCCATCTTTAGGGAAGTTTTTTTTCAATCATTTTTTTAACGGTAAATACATCAACAAATTTAGTTCTCTGGAAAACTATTAATAGCTTACTGTGATCTTTAATAATTTTTTGATGGTCTAAATGTGATGTGAGAGAAGAAATCTTAATGCATTAGTGTTGTTGCCTTTTCACTTTTTCTTAAAGTCACTGACGTTTAGTTAAAAACTAACCAACTAATTTAGTCCCCAATCTCTCTGACATTATTCTACTTAGAGCTCTATGGCATCTGTCTAAAATAATTCTGGTTTAGTATAAACCAGTAAAAAATTTTAGGGGCCAACTCTTTAATATGAAAATATATTGCTATTTTTTAAAGTAGATTAAAGAACAAGATAGAACATATTATTTATATAAGTAAATGTTTGTGTTTATATGTGCTTTGAAGGGATAAGGAAGGCAAGGTTATCTCTGGGGATAGGTACTAATTTCTCATTTTCACTGCATCCTTCATATACCATCATATCATTAGATCATTATTAAGCAAGAATTATTTTTATGACAAAAAATTGTTAAAAATAAAAACCGTATCATTATATCTTGAATATTTTGACAGGCTTCCATAGCTGGCAGTGTAGAAATAAACTTCATATTTCCATAATTTATGATTTTCTTAACAGAAGTGAGAAAAAAATGTGGGTGCTTTTGAGGGGTCAGGTGGCGTCTTCTGGGTTCAGTTGGGGTTTTCATTTGCTTTGCTCTAATTTCAATTGTATTTATCTTTAGTCCTTGATTTCCAAATATCTCTTCCTCTGAAAGGATCTGCTCTGGCAACCATTTCTAACTGCTCCAGATTGGATTCAGCTTCCCATACAGAAGTCACTTCGAGAAAAAAGTGACCAGGAGTTTCTGTTTTCTTATGAAAATGCATCGTGGTCTCTGTAGCATCATTTTGCGTCACTGTAAAATGAATTGTAGCCAGGAAACAGATGTTACCTATTCTAACAGCAAAAGCTCCTCTGTGCATCATTCAAACAGTTCTCTTTTTACCTTAACATAATCTCAACCTTCAGGACCAACTCTCAAAGAGAAAATATTATAAGACACAAATAATCCAGGACCAGGCTCCTCCTGGGTCACTTTGGGACATGTCAGGGTTTCAGAAATCAAGTTCAGAATGATTCACAGAAGTCAGTCCTCCCACTCTGGCCATTTGCATCCTTTCTGGGCATCTTATTTTAAGCAGAGTGGTCCAAAAGTTAGAGCAGGCCCTTTGATTTCTGAGTCTGAAACTTGGCTCTCTCCATTACAATAGTGTATAATCTCTCTCGAGCAACTAAAGCCTTACTGAGCTTCATTTTCCCCTGCTGCAAAGTATGGACAAAAGTGACATTTCCTCACTGGGTCCTGTGAGTTTGCAATAAAGGGCCATGTGAAAGCACTTAGAACAGTACTTGGATGGTAGGGGGCCCCCAATAAAGCTTTATCTTCTCATGCTTCTCTGAAAGAATTAGTACAAATCTACCAGGTGAATCTTTGCTCTCTAAAAATAAAAAGGATCAAGTATAGCATTTTACTTTGTGACAAAACCTATGAGTGACTGGGATCTAAGCCAGATCCACTTCTGTAAGTTACATGAGTATTTCACAACCACAGGAGAGAAGCAAGAGCCACCTGTGTGACACGTCTGTTTTATAATGCTGCTTTTGTAGATTTTTCAGATGTCACAGAATATACACATGACTGAGTAAAAAGGGACTAGGATCCCTGTTTCTGACATGAAAATCACTTTTAAAGATCAGATTTAAAAGACTATAAATCATGTAACATTGTTTAAATTTTATTATAATGTAGTTCAGGGAATTAATCTGATTGTCTGAAATATTTTGATGAGAATAGCATCATTTTTCACCTTCCAAGGGTTCTCGCTATATTGAATTACCCATCATCACATAATGTTACCAAATTTCATTTTCATATTATATATTATCCTTTTGAAATCAGTATCTAGAACATTTAATTCCTGTAAATGGGAATTTGCTCATTAAAAATGCATAGAGTGTAAAACAAACCGATGACTATTTCATCTACATTGCACAATACCTTCCTTGGCCCTTTAACATATATGCACATTATTTTAATCACACTTTCCCAGAAATTGAAAATAGAATATTGTTTCACTAAGTAAAACATTTCTCAGAAAAAATAATATACTGCAGAGATGTAATACACAGTATTTGATGGATACAGGAATGGATGTGAATTAGGCATTAAAAACGGAAATCTTTTCTCTTTTGCTCTGGTTGCTTTTTCACGGAGTCTTTGGTGAGGGATAAAAGGAAGACTTTTGGCTTATGGCGTGTTGGGTTAGTAAGTAGCCTAAGAATTCTCAGGGAGCCAGTAAAAGGGAACTTCCTGTCGAGAGATGACTATATCACAGTGATTCCTACAAGTCACTGCTACGGAGTTTAGTTCAAAGAATCGCAGGTCCTAATCATGAATGCATAATTTTTATTCTGCAAAAATTCTGAAAAGCCTCAACTCCTTTAAACTCAGGCTGGTAGTTGACAGGCCAGATTTTAGTGGGCATAATATGAAATGGATGAGAAATTATCACATGTGTTAACAGGTTCAAATTCAGTGCAACAGGAGAGCGCCAAGGCTCTAACAAAGGACTTGAAAGAGGTTTGATACAATGTGTTGATGTCTGCCAAATAGCATCTGTGCTCAAAATGCCTGGTCAGAAAATTTTTATATGAAATAAAAAGCATATCTGAATGTGAGTCCAAGAAAAAGACAGCCTTGTATGCTGCAAGTTATTTGTAATTATCAAAACCCACAGATTTTTATTATAACTAATTAATCTTTGATCAAGGATAACTGCTTCAGTAAAAACAAAGGAACATAAAGAAGTCAGAAGCTCTGAAAGCTTTTTTCAATTTAACAACTCCTGGGGGGGGAAAAAAAAACATTCACAAACTAACTTATTTTTATGATTATGAAACCCAGCATTCATTACCCTGTTAATGCACTTAGAAAGGAAACTTTATGATTATCTTTGATATCTTCATGGGAACTCTTCATATTCCTACAATGCTGATGGCTTTGGCTACTATAAACATGATTATCTGTGGTCTCTTTCCCTACAGGATGCTACACCAGAGACGCTCAGTCAGTCACTTTACCACAGGGAGTGCAAGGCTATACCTGATGATTCCTCCCCATTCACAATCTCTAGTGGCCCCACTCCTCTAGAGCAAGGCTGAGGAATCAGTGCTTTAGCGTCGGCTACCTCCGTGCCACTCCTGCTCCCAGACACTTAAGAATCTCCATCCAGCCTGAGTCCTGCTAGGGCTCACTGTACTACGGGGACCTTGCAGAACTGTGTGACCTTTGCTTGTCTTTTTCCTAATGATGCTTCCTTTTCTTTTCGGTTTGTTTTCTGTCATCTATAAGATGAAGACAAACAGTGTTTATCTCATAAAGCTGTGAATATTAAGTTCATATAAATGCTAGGCACAATCCCTGACACAGGTTAAAATTTCAAGGAATGATGATGATGATAAAGGCAGATATAGAATCTTGATTCTGAGAAAGGATAACCTATTGAATCATGGTACTTGTGTTTTGGCTTTTTTAGGGTCATTTTTCAGAATACTTTTTACTACTGCAGTCACTAACTATTTTTAAAAAAATTTTTTTTTTGACACCAAAAGCATTATGTATTGAGTTGTAGCCAATAACAATATTGTGGGATTTTCAGGTGGACAGAGTCACTGTAACTTTTAACATTTATGATCATCTCAAAAAAGACTGCTGTAATGAGCAGTTAGACAACCATATATGAATCAATTATTCTGCACAATGTATGCAATCAAAAAGCTTTAAGGGTCTGTTTACCAATAAACAATTTTTTTACATTGAAGAAACAAACAAAGCATTGCCTCTGTGACTACCAATGCCATGCTTTCTTGGAGATACTTTCTTTTGAACCCCTCTTTCTTTTCACCCCTGCTGCTGCTGCTGCTGCTAAGTCGCTTCAATCATGTGCAACCCCATAGACGGCAGCCCACCAGGCTCCCCCGTCCCCGGGATTCTCCAGGCAAGAACACTGGAGTGGGTTGCCATTGCCTTCTCCAATGCAGGAAAGGGAAAAGTGAAAGTGAAGTCGCTCAGTCGTGTCCGACTCTTTGCGACCCCATGGACTGCAGCCTACCAGGCTCCTCCGTCCATGGGATTTTCCAGGCAAGAGTACTGGAGTGGGGTGCCAGTGCCTTCTCCGCTTTTCACCCCTACCCCTTGATAAAAATTTGGGATATCAGTGCCAACTGGGAACCAGGCTGGTTCCTAATTTAGCCTATGGGTCCTTTACCATGCTCTACTGAGAATCCAAAATGCTTTCCAAATCTATGTGAGCTATGACAGTAAACAAAAGTTCCATTAATTTATTATTTCTTCTGTTTCCCTTTGAATACATTTTTGACTATTTAAAATAAAGTTTAGAAATGCATCCATAGAGCGTTAAATGTTAAGTCTCAGAAAAATACACATTTTTCTAGGCATATCAGTTCTCAAAATTGTTATTTCAAAAGGGGATTATATTTTTTACATGAGCAACAATAAAGATAATACTTTTGAATGAAGAGAAATTATTTTTTCAGATTATTTCTATAGTGATGACAAACTATGCACAAAAAAAAATCAAGATGTTCCAGAAAAGCTGACATTTCCCCTACTGGTTTTTGCTCTAGCTAACGTTATATTTGATAAAACCTTATGTGACAAAAGCTGTACTAAACTCTAATTAAAATTTTGACTAAAATAAAGTTTTATAACTTGCCTTTCTAAATTAAGTGTACTCAATATTCCCTAATACTTTTTGATAGTCTATATGCTACAGTGGTTAAAAATAATTTTTTTGTGAATTTAATCTTACTTTTAAAGATTTGGGCAAAGAAATGACAGCAGATTACATACGTCCTTGTGATGGTATACTTGAGAGATTTACTTCAAGTTTCATAAACGTTGCCTATTCACCTTTTTAGGTCACTTACCTTTTCATTCAAAACCATTGCAGATCACATGCTGGTTGATTACCGTTTTCGCTTTAGTTAAAAGATGTTTTTAAAAATTAGGTATAGTGGCAAAAAAATCAACAACAAAACACAGGTTTTAAGTCCATCAGCAACTTTGCTGTGTGCTGTGCATAGCCGCTCAGTCATGTCTGACTCTTTGCGACCCCATGGACTGGAGCCCGCAAAGCTCCTCTGTCCATGGGGATTCTCCAGGCAAGAACACTGGAGTGGGCTGCCATGCCCTCCTCCAGGGGATCTTCCCAACTCAGGGATCAAACCCAGGTCTCCAGCATTGTAGGTGGATTCTTTACTGTCTGAGCCGCTAGTGAAACCCGGCAGCAAATTCAGTAAGCTGATATTCTGTAAATGATGCTTTACAGATCTGTTCTTATAAAGATCTACCTCTATTAAAGTCATTATTTTTTAATTTTGTGACAAACAAAAGTTATTACTATTATAAGCCCAGTAAAGGCTTACATCTAAATGAAAAAAAAAAAAATCCTGATCTTGGCACCGTCACAGTAACTCTATGGTATATTATTTCCCTCATAACTACAAATGTTAGAAATACCATTTGGCTTCTGATGAATACCTAAATATAGAATAAAATAATTTCAAAGTTATTTTAAAGCTAAGAAGAATCTTTTTTAAAGATCTCTTTACTCTCTCTTCATTTTCATTCTTAATATTAAAGATGGATTCTCTTTGGGGTTTGAAATTCCACAAATAATATCCTTAGAAGATTTATTGTGTATTCAAAGATAAGCAGAGAAAAATACAGCTCTATTGAATAGACCCCAATTCTTGTCTTCGACCATGTTATGGGCCTACAGAGTCAAAAATACAAATGCTTAAGGCCAAAGACTTACTGACAAAAGTATTGTTAGTTTGTTTTATGTGTGTGAATGATTATCCTCTAAAATTTATTTCAATAAGATTTTCTTAGAGTGGTTTACCCTGAATGAACTTATCAAAGTCCTACCCTTCATGTAACTTTCAGAAGCTCTAAAATAAAAGCCAATGAGTTCATTTTACTTTTCTTTCTTCCCTAATACAGGAAGGCAGTGATCTTGGGGGCTCATCCCATCTCTCCCTGCATTAACTTTGAATTTGTAAAATAAGGGACTTAGAGGAACATAATCTCTAATGCCCTATTTTTTCATATCTTTATAAAATCTAAATCCATTTACACACTAATGGATTGCAGAATAGAAAGCAGATGACCTGAAATAAGTGCTTTAAAAATCACTTTCTATTTTTTCCTCACTAAGTTTATTTTTCAGAACTTTCTTGAACCTGAAAGTATGGCTTAATGAGCCATAAATAAAATTTAAACCACAAAACTTTGTGTTGCTTGTAAACAAATCCACAATGACCAAGATGTTTCAAAGCACTTTGCTTATTTCCATAAAAACTACTAATTTTCAAAACCACAAGGCTAAATAACATCACTAAAGCCCTTTGAAACTGTAAAGCTTTTTCTAAGACCAGCCCAGGAAAAACAAAGCAGGAACAAACAAACATGGTCTTTAAAAATTTAAGTTAAGAAATGTGATCATGATACCCAGAAAACAAACATACTTCAATGCTACACAATTTAATAATTTTAAAGCTTTTACCTAGAAGATAAACCAAGACTGAAATCACATGACTTAAATGTTTCTGAAGCAAAGTTAATGATATTTATAGGTGAAATACCAATTCAATTGGTAAAATGATGTTTTCCTATGTTCAATTTTATTTAATCCAGAGCCACTTGCCAGTATTTTGGACTCTCACACCTGAAGCATTCTACTGGAGCAGTATCTCTTGTGAGAGCAATGCATGAAGACTGCTACCAGCAGCAATGATCGCTCAATATTATTAAGACCTTAACTGTGTTCAAGGCACTATACAAAGTGATTTATGTGCATTATTATTTCATTTAATCCTCCCAATAACCCAATATATTATGAAGCACTATGCCTGATTTTGTAGATTACAAAACAGGGGCCCAGAGATATTAATTGAATCCCCACTGTTACACATACTAACTAAACTCAGATTAAGCAAATCAAAGATCATTGTTGTTAACATTTTTTAATCTCCTAGTAAACGATATTAACACTTTCTCCTTCAAAGTGTTAATATTTATAAAACCCTGCTGTACAACACTGTTCATACTTATATGAGGTCAATATGTGTCTCAGTATACTATGGAGAACCTATAAATGTGGATGATATTCTTACCTTTTGATCCCAGCTTAAACTAGCTATTCATTGACCTTGGTTATGAACTCACTGGACCAATTATTTCAATGAGGGGTGGGAAATATAGGGAGAAACTCTAGAACAAAAATATAACATGGTTTCTATTTTCAGAGACAAACACAACATAGGAAAGAAGGACAAATCTGATGGCACGGAGCTAACTGTTATATATGTGAAACAGGACGTAAAGACAAGGGATTGAGGCAGTCAGATAATTTTAATGAAGGAAGTAGAACAACATAATCACCATGGTAACTATCATTTATTGAGCACCTGCTACATGTAAAACATAGTGGTAGGTGTTTTATATTCACATTCCTCTCACTAACCTTTAAAGAGATGTACTATTTTCTACATTTGCCAGTGAGACTAGAAAGGTTAAATAATTTGCCTAAGACCACATGATCAATAAGAAGTAAAGCTGGGATTTGAACATTGCTCTTTCCAATTCCAGAACATAGGTCAGGTTTTTAAATATGGAAATAAGAATGGGGCAGAGACAACTTTTTTTTTGTTAATTAATTTATTTTTTATTGAAGGATAATTGCTTTATAGAATTTTGCTGTTTTCTGTCAAACCTCATCATGACTCAGCCACAGGTATCCCATTGTTCACGGCAGCACTATTTACAATAGCTAGAACATGGAAGCAACCTAGATGTCCATTGACAGATGAATGGATAGACAAGTTGTGGTATATATACACAATGGAATATTACTCAGCCATAAAAAGGAATGCATTTGAGTGAGTTCTAATGAGATGGATGAACCTAGAACCTATTATACAGAGTGAACTGAGTCAGAAAGAGAAAGAGAAATACCGTATTCTCACACATATATATGGAATCTAGAAAAATGATCCTGAAGAATTTATTTATAGGGCAACAATGGAGAGACAACTTTTTATTCGCAATGTCCATTCTCTCCTTCTTTAGAAACAGAATCCTCAAATTGTAGTTGGGGACATGGATGCCAGTTAATACCTACTTTCCTTCCTCTCTGTAGGCAAGATGTGGCCATGTGCTGGTACTTCAATCAGTGGAACATCAGCTAAAAGATGGGTGCAACTTCCTAAAAGAGAATGTATACAACCTTCACTTTCCCTGGCTCCTTTCCCTCTGGGTGGAAGGTGGACTAGTGGTGGGAGCCAGGAACCCATCTAAGGTCATGAGATGAAAGCAGCATGTGGAGAATGGGGGGAGAGAGAGAGGTTTCTAACACCATGGGGTTGTGATATCAGCCCTGTAATCATTATATTTTGCTATTACATAAGAAAGAAACAGTTTTTGACTTAAGTCACTGTCATTTCATACTGGTATACCGCACGGCTTTGTATCTGAGAGAATTCATTGTATACACAGGATAAGAGGCAGAAGCAGTAATAAACATAAATGTGTTTGGTAAAAACTTAAGGCCAAGGGTATATTTGATAAATAGCAGGAAATATTCTTAGATATATAGAAAGGTCAGGTTGTGAAGGGTTTCCTTGATCAGGCTATGGATGTACCTTTCAGTAAACAAGAAAAACTGAAGATTTTGAGTAAGGGTTTGTAGATTGACTGATTCATTACCTCCTCCATTCAGCAAATATATGTTAATTTTCTACCCTGTGTGATATAGGAAGAACCGCTTTTAAAGAGTGACCACTGATTAAAGATAACCAAGAATTAATCATTTGGATAATTACTGGTAAGAAATGGCCAGAAAATAGAAAAGAAGGTTAGGAGAACCTGAATACAAAGGATATCTGCTAGGGAATGCTGATCTACAGATTAGAAACTTTTACTACTGAGAATCGAATTCAGGAATAAGAGAGAAGATGGAAGGTTACTGGAGTGCATAGGACACGGCTTAACTCTGACTTGGATGATTAGAGAACACATTCTAGAAGTGATGCTTAATTTAAGACCTACAGAGAGATTAGCAGTAAATCAGATGAGGAAAGAAAAGTGACATGTTAGGGAATCTTTTGAGCAGAGGTCAGGTCAGATAGCACAGCTCATTCTGTCAAATGAACAAAAGCAATCAGTAGGGTCGAAACATAGAAAGTGTCAGGGGATAGTTGAAGGACTTCCAGATGAAGTTCTCTAAAAAAAGAAAATTTAAAAGACAGAAGTAGAGTGTTCAGGTCCAAACCTTCAGCAATAGAAACACTAATTGGCTGGGAAGAAAAAGAAGAATAGATGGATGTGCTATATTAACAAGGGCTGCAAATTCTTTGTCATTCTTCTCATTAAGTGATAGAGTCTATAGTCCCTTACTGGGCATCTTGGCTGCCCCTTGAAACTGATAACTTGCTTTTACCAACAAAATGGAGGAGAAATGATGCTGGAGCATTTTCAGACCTAGACCTTGGGAAGTCTGGCAGTTTCTATTTTTGTCATTTTAGAGGCTATACCACCATCCCTGATACTTTGATGGAAAGAGAGGCCCAGCAAATCTTAACCAGTTCCCGTCACCACAGATGAGGCTCCAGAGATGTACGTGAAGTCAACTTGAATATTTCAGT
The DNA here is from genome assembly GCF_023699985.2 of Odocoileus virginianus. Taxonomy (NCBI): domain Eukaryota; kingdom Metazoa; phylum Chordata; class Mammalia; order Artiodactyla; family Cervidae; genus Odocoileus; species Odocoileus virginianus. The sequence goes on from NC_069686.1 coordinate 21,999,961, forward strand.
CCCAGTTGAAAGTGTAGTGGAACAGTTGTGTCCGACTCCTTGCGACCCCATGGGCTATACCCCGCCAGGCTCCTCTGTCCATGGGATCCTCCGTGCAAGAATGAGGGAGTGGATTGCCCTGCTCTTCTCCAGGGGATCTTTCCAACCCAGGGACTGAACCCAGGTCTCCTGCATTGCAGGCAGATTCTTTACTGTCTGAACTACCATGTTAAAGCAGTCCCAGCTGAGCTCCTAGTAAATACAGCTACATAAGCAACCCCAGCCAATATCACATGGAGAAGAAGAATCACCCAGCTAAGACCAGCTGACCGAAAGTATTGTGAATAAATTGTTGTTTTAAGCCTCTGTGTTTTGGGGTAGTGTGCTACACAGCAATAGCTAACTAACAGTGGAAACAGTGTCAGACTTTATTTTGGGGGGCTCCAAAATCACTGCAGATGGTGATTACAGCCATGAAATTAAAAGACGCTTACTCCTTGGAAGGAAAGTTATGACCAACCTAGACAGCATATTTAAAGCAGAGACATTACTTTGCCAACAAAGGTCCGTCTAGTCAAGGCTATGGTTTTTCCAGTGGTCATGTATGGATGTGAGTGTTGGACTGTGAAGAAAGCTGAGTGCCGAAAAATTGATGCTTTTGAACTGTGGTGTTGGAGAAGATTCTTGAGAGTCCCTTGGACTGCAAGAAGATCCAACCAGTCCATCCTAAAGGAGATAGACCTGGGTGTTAATTGGAAGGACTGATGCTGAAGCTGAAACTCCAATACTTTGGCCATCTCATGCAAAGAGTTGACTCATTTGAAAAGACCCTAATGCTGGGAAGGATTGGGGGGCAGGAGGAGAAGGGGACAACAGAGGATGAGTTGGCTGGATGGCATCACTGACTCGGATGGACATGGGTTTGGGCGGGCTCCGGGAGTTGGTGATGGACAGGGAGGCCTGGCATGCTGTGGTTCATGGGGTTGCAAAGAGTCGGACACGACTGAGCGACTGAATTGAACTGAACAGTAGAAGAAACAGACATCTAGGAGGGCTGGAAATAGATTGGAATCATGTGGTACTATGAAAGCAAAGGAAAGAGACCGTTTCGAGTAGGGGATAATCTACATCACCAAACATTATAAAGAAACCAGATAGCATCTTACACTTAGAAAGTATAGGTGTTACCCGTACTGCCAATAGCGTTGTTCAGTTGCTAAGTTGTGCCCAGCTCTTTGTGACCCTATGGACTGCAGCACACCGAGCCTCCCCGTCCCTCACTATCTCAAGAGTTTGCTCAAGTTCACATACACTGAGTCGGTGATGCTATCCAACCACTCCCAATTAGCAAGGTGAAATATCTGAATCTGTCATTCATGTATTCAGTCTATGGTGGTGATTCAGTCTATGGTGGTGATTCAGTCTCTCAGTTGTGTCTGACTTTTGCAACCCTGTGGACCGTAGCCCACTGGGCTCCTCTGTCCATGGGATTTCTAAGGCAAGAATCCTGGAGTGGGTTGCCATTTCCTTCTCCAGAAAATCTTCCTTACCCAGGGATTGAACCTGAATCTCCTGCATTGCAAGCAGTCTCCTGCATTTCAGGCAGACTCTACCACTGAGCCACCAGGGGTTCCATCTATAAAACGGGCATTTCTTTTTGTTACCTACTGAATGAAGCATCACTGTGAGAATTCCTTTTCTCCAATTTACACCACTGCCTCCAGAGGAGACTATATATAGATAGAGCACACTGAAGAACAGTCCTTTTCATTATTTGCCACTCTTTTTTTAAAAGAAATATTTTCGTATTGAAGTATAGTTGATACACAATGGTGTGTTAATTTCTTATGTAGAGCAAAGTAATCCATTTAACATATATATATATTCATTTTCATTCTTTTCCATTATGGTTTGCCGCAGGTTACTGAATATAGTTTCCTGTGCTATACATTTGGACTTTGTTGTTTACTCATTCTATCAATGTACATAATAGTTAGCATCTGCTAATCCCAAACTCCCAATCCATCCCTCCCTCCTCCTCCCTCGGTAACCACAGGTCTGTTCTCTATGTCTGTGAATCTGCTTCTGTTTCATAGATAAGTTCATATGTGTCATATTTTACATTCATTTATAAATGACACCATATGGTACTTGTCTTTCTCTTTCTAACATTATTTGCCACTCTTCATAAAGCTGGATAAAGCTGAATGTGCTATTGATTTATCTTTTCAAGGTCACTCAAGTTCATCCATAATTTTTCACTAAGGGGATTAAAGAGCAGATGAACCCAAGGCTTTGGGTCTTCTAAATATTAGGTTACTGTTTCCTATGCTTAGAGAGACTACCATGCTCTTTAGCACTTGGTGCAACATCTATGAATCTCTTTTTTTTGTTTCTGTCTCCCACTTCTTTTCAAGTCGGTATTCAATTGGGAGTCTGACTCTTTAAAAATAAAGCCTTTGGAAATGACTGAGATTAAATAACCATTTAGTCAAACTCTCTCAGGGTTTTGCACCAAGACCTTGGAAATTCTTGGGCTGTGAATTGTCATTTGGTTTACCAACATCTCAGTGCTCCCAATGAGAGCCTCAGATAATTCAACTGCAAGTTCAGCAACCCCTTATGTGGCTCTTGCTTCCATAAGAGCTATAATTCCACTTATCAGGCTGTTAGTCTGCACTCTTGAAGATTTTCTTCTTTTTCTTGGTTCATCAAACTTCTTGAAAATTAGACTGAATTTTATGTCTAGGGGACTTGAAACAAGAGCCCATCTCATTAGTTTTCTCCTGGCTTACCCATAGGCTATAATGTCTTCACTGAGTTAAAATGATTTTTAAAAAATTAAGATATTTTAGAATCATTTATTTATAGTTATGTTATCAACTGGATGACACTTGGTATTCAATTTTGTGATCTTGGATAATTTTTAAACTCTTGACAATTTCTATTATTTTAAAATTATTATTAATCAGAAATACATCCAAATCCATTAAAGTGAAAATATCTGTTAAAGTGCAAAGAAAGACATACACTTTATACTATGGGGCACTTAACAAAGCTTATACCACCTATATTAATAATAAGAAAACTTTGGTCTCAAAACAACTCAAAGGGGGAAAAAAAGTGGGAATTGTGCTGAGTTCTAGATTTTAAAAAATGAGTATGCACGCTCTTCTCTCTTTTTCTTGTAAAGTAATATATTCACATATACTGATATTACGAAAGTTATGCCATATGGATATGATGCAAGGTAGACTCTAAGTGCATGATTAAGTAAATTACCCCAAAGGCTAGGGAACAGAAAGGCTCACAGACCAAATTAAGATATTTGAATTACTTGGTTCATTAAACCAATTTAAATACATATCAAGAAGATAGAGGCAAAAGATGTGACAAGAAAAGCGCAAGCTGAGCAGGAATGTCGGGCTACAGTTAAAGGGTTAGCCTGATGAGTAGCAATGTGTTTTATCTGCCAGGGTGTATGTCATTAAACAATGGTCAACTTAATAACCTGCATATGGAGTATCCCATACATTTCACATGTACTTAGCATATGATGCGTAAGAGGTACTTAGTACATACATGCTTTACTCACTTTATTCATGGCCAGTTTGTCTGATTGGTAACTAACATCTACACCTATACCCATATCTACAGGCCTTACAGTTCTGCCTGTGTTTTACATGCTGTGTGCTATGCTTAGTCACTCAGTTGTGTCCAGCTCTTTGCAACCCCATGGACTGTAGCGCTCCAGCCTCCTCTGTCTATGGGGATTCTCCAGGCAACAATACTGGAGTGGGTTGCCATGCCTGGAGGGTTGCCCCCTCCAGGGGATCTTCCCAACCCAGTGATCGAAGCCAGGTCTCCCACATTGCAGGTGGATTCTTCACCACCTGAGCCACCAGGGAAGCCCATGTTTCACAGACTACTTTTGCCTACACCTTATAAAGACATTAAATACTCATATTCATCTCATTTGCTTGTATTCCATAACAGAATTAAATATTCTCAAATACACAGAACTCATATTACACATCTTTTTAGTAAATGTGTATTGAACATCAACTATATACTAGGCAAAATTCAAGTGCTGATGATACAGCAGAGAATGAAAGAGTTTTCCAAAGAAGACACACAGATATCCAAAAAAACACATGAAAAGATGCTCAATATCATTAACTGTTAGAGAAATGAAAATCAAAACTACAACGTGCTATCACCTCACACCAGTCAGAATGGCCATCACCAAAAATCTACAAACAATAACTGCTGCAGGGTGTGGACCACAGTGAACACTCCTGCACTGCTGGTGGGAATGTAAACTAGCACAACCATTATGGAGAACAATATGGGGTTTCCTTAAAAAAACAATATAGAATTATCACAGGATCCAGCAATTTCATTCCTGGGCCTATATCTGGAGAAAACCATAATTTGAAAAGATACATGCATCCCGATGTTCATTGCAGCACTATTTATAATAGCCAAGACACAGAAGCAACCTAAATGTCTATCAACAGAAGAATGGATAAAGATGAGTTATATATATACAATAGAAATTACTCAGTCATTGAAAAAAGAATGAAATAATGCCATTCTCAGAAACATGGATGAACCTAGACACTGTCATTCTGAGTGAAGTAGGCCAGATACAGAAAGACAATAATCATGATATTACTTATATGTGTAATCTAAAAACAGGTACAAATTAACTTATTTACAAAACAGAAACAGAGATATAGAAAGTAAACTTATAGTTACCAGGGGGAAAAAGGCGAGAGGGATAAATTGTAAGACTTGGATTCACATATATATGCATATATTAATATATACTCATATACTCATCTATTAATATAAAGTAGATAACTAATAAGGACATACTGTATAGCATAGCAAAATGTACTCAATAATCATCTATATGGGAAAAGACTCTAAAAATAGTGGATATATGTATAACTGATTCTCTTTGCTGTCCACTTGAAACTATTGGCCGGCAGATTCCTTACAGTGGAGCCACCAGGGAAACCCCAAATCAACTGTACTCCAATAAAAATGATTTTTAAAATTTACATTTCCCTAAACAAAAAATTTTGCTTGTTCAACAGAGAACAAAGAAAATCTTCTAATGTATTCTGAGTGGTCAAACCTTTTTATTTATCGTAATGCTAGGAGGAGGGCATGGCAACCCCCTCTAGTATTCTTGCCTGGAGAATCCCCATTGACAGAGGGAGCCTGGTGGCCTACGGTCCTTGAGGTTGCAAAGAGTCAGACATGACTGAAGCAACTTAGCACACAGCACATACAATCTATTAAAATTTTTTTTTCTATAAAATGACCTTTATTTTATTCATGTTAAACTTACTGAGTGTGAAAAAATACAAGTTAACCCATTTTGAGTATGTTTTCATGGCAAAAACAAAGTGAATACACAGTTAAAATGTAACTTTCCAATTGGACAGGTAGGCAATATAGAGAAACATAACACTTGTAAATGGGATGTTTAGAAAAGAGCCCCCTGTTCCATGTGGGAAGGATTAAGCGAGCCAAAGTTAATTTTGAATTCAGTGCACTTTGGAACAAAGTTACACTGATGCAAATAAGTTGCAGGTAAGTTCTAACTAGTTCTGAAGAGCAAAAAAAGAAAAACCAGAACAAGATCTTAAACTACTTGTGAGAATTCTAGGTTTCTAGAATTTAGCTGTAATTACTTAAAAAGACACTAGAACAAAAAGTTATTTACTAGTGAATTTATATATAGATTTTTGTCTGTATTCGGCTCTTCTGGCTTTTTGTGCCATTTAAAATAATTGAAATGGTGATATTTTGGTATTCTTATTGTATTTCAGAACTTTGAAAAAATGAGAAATTTGAATAGTTTTCATGTTACAATTTAGTTAGAAAGTGCTAAACTTTTATATAAACAAAGGTACATCTGCTGAGAAAGCTTTCTTCCATATGTAAATCATTCATTTCCAAAAGGAAGAAAACAATGGAAATCAACAGAGCGCAGCTTCTAGTGCCCAAATAATTCTTACTTTAGTTCAAAGCCTTTCTGAAAAGTAAAATCTCCCTCTGTAGATGATGAACCTAAACAAAGATAAGTTGGTAATATATTCTTTGAAACACAAATTGCAGCTTTCACTCAATAAAAACATTTCAGCTCTTGCAAATAACAAAAAGTTGTTAAAACAATCTCTAAAGGTATCAAATAAGGTACACAATTGTTTCAAAATGAGAGTGGAAGGAAAGTACTTGGGGCTGGTTTATAACTATGTTCTCACTTTTACCCAAACCCTTTTAGATTCAAAGGGTTTTATGCAAGAGCTAGAAATTGTGCACCAAAAATGTACTTAAAAATCTATCATTAATACTCCTTGCTTTTTAAAGATTTCACTTTGAAAAAATATTATTTCATTTTCTTTAAACATTTTCGATGACATGTATCAAAGCAAGATCCTCTATGACCCACCTCCTAGAGTAATGGAAATAAAAACAAAAGTAAAAAAGTGGGACCTGATTAAACTTAAAAGCTTTTGCACAGCAAAGGAAGCTATAAGCAAGGTGAAAGAAAACCCTCAGAATGGGAGAAAATAATACCAAATGAAACAACTGACAAAGGATTAATTTCCAAAATATACAAGCAGCACATGCAACTCAACACCAGAAAAACAAACAATCCAATCAAAAGGTGGGAAAAGGACCTAAACAGACATTTCTCCAAAGAAGAGGTACAGATGGCTAACAAACACATGACAAGATGTTTAACATTGCTCATTATTAGAGAAATGCAAATCAAAACTACAATGAGTATCACCTCATACTGGTCAGAATGGCCCTCATCAAAAAGTCTACAAACAATAAATGCTTGAGAGGGTGTGGAAAAACAGGAACACTCTTGCACTGTTGGTGGGAATGTAAATTGAGACAGCCACTATGGAAGACGGTATGGAGATTCCTTAAAAAACTAGGAATAAAACCACCATATGACCCAGCAATCCCACTCCTAGGCATATACCCTGAGGAAACCAAAATTGAAAGAGACACATGTATCCCACTGTTCATCGCAGCACTACTGACAATAACTAGAACATGGAAGCAACCTAGATGTCCATTGACAGATGAATGGATAGAGAAGTTGTGGTACATATACACAATGGAATATTACTCAGCCATAAAAAGGAACACATTTGAGTCAGTTCTAATGTGGATGAACCTAGAACTTATTATAAAGAGTGAAGTGAGTCAGAAAGAGAAAGATAAACACCATATTCTAACACATATATATGAAATCTAGAAAAATGGTACAGAAGAATTTATTTACAGGGCAGCGATGGAGAAACAGACATAGAGAACAGACTTAAGGACATGGGGAGAGGGGAGGAGAGGGTGAGATGTGTGGAGAGAGTGACATGGAAACTTACATTACCATATGTAGAATAGAGGGGGTATATGTATACCTATGGCTGATTCATGTTGAGGTTTGACAGAAAACATCAAAATTCTGTAAAGCAATTACCTTTCAATAAAAAATAATTTAAAAAATTCTATTGGTTAAATTTTACTCATTTTTATACTATAAATAGTTTGCTAAATTTGAACATTATAATTAATTTTACCTAGTAATTATGTTCACTGGAATATTAAGATATGCCTATTCATATTTTCTAGTTAATTTTTATTTGGCATTTTATAATGTTTACGTATTTTCATGTTTTTTGTGTTAAATATTTATTTTCACTTGTTTTACATCATGGATTTTTAACATTCAGTTATAATTTTTGTCCTTTTCCTCTTGTATTGCATCATTGGATAGATATCACTCAAGTCATAGTTAATGGCTTTGAATATTTCCAAATCTCCAAATTTGAGAGTGGAATTAATATACAAGGAGAGCAATATGGTTCTTTGGATGTTTGTGTGAGAAGATAATCAGGGAACTCAAATACTCCCAAATTTTAACTCTCATTGGCTTATTACTAAACTCATGATCTTCCTCCATTGTCTGCTCCACCAGCAGTCTTTTCCATTATCTGCTAGCAATGCTTCCAGTGGTTGTAAACAAAAATCCTGGCCTTGCCCTTCATGAACTTGCTCCTTTTCTCTTGTTTTATAATAACTGACAGCAAATACTGTTTACACTAACTTCAAAATGTATCCAGAAATAGATCACTTCTTATCACCTTTACTGCAAACACCCTGGTCTAGGTCTCCATCATTCACTCTGGATTACAGTGTCCTGGTTTCCCTGCTTTCACTCCGGCATCCCTACATCAGCCAGGAAGTTCCTCTTAAATGTCAGATCAGATCTCATCTCCCCTCTGTACTAGATCTCCAATGAATCTCCATCTCTTTTGGAGTCTGGAAGTCCTTATAAGGAATTTGGCCTTCATCTCTTTCTGAAGACACAGTAAGAAAAGTAAAGTTTACTATATTTATACATATTTTCGCTTACCATGTTCTTTCTCCCTCCCTACTGATCCACAATTTCTCCTTTTATTGTTTCCTTTCTGATTAGAGAAATTCCTGTAGCCGTTCTTTTAAGATAGGTCTGGGGTCACAAGTTTTCTTGGTTTCCCTTGTCTGAGAATGTCTTGATTTTCCCTTCACTTCTGAAGGATATGTTTTGCTTAATACAGGATTTTGGGTTGATAGTTCCTTTTTCCGCACCCCCCCCCCCCCCCCCCAGCATTTAAAAATGTTGCATCATTTATTTCTGGCCTCCATGGTTAAATAAGGTCCTTCTCCTTGGTGCTTTCAAGATTTTTTGGGGGGGGAAGTGGGGGAAGGGTGTCTTTATATTTGAGAAGTTTGAATGTTCCTTGGTGTGGATTTCTTTAGACTTATTCTGTTTAGGATTTGATCTGCTTCTTGAGTTTACAGGTTTACTTTTTTGAGGTCAAATTTGGGAACATTTCAGTCATTATTCTTTTGAATATTTTTTCAGTACTACTTACTTTCTCCTCTACTTTTAGGAATCTAATGATATGGATATCAGATCTTTTATATTAATTACAGGTCCCTGAGGCCCTATTTTTTCTTTTTTTGCTTTAAGTCAATTTCTTTTCTATTGTTCAGATTGAGTAATTTCTGTTGTTCCATCTTTCATTTCACTGATTTTTTTCCCTCTACTGCCCCCTTCACTCTAGTCTTGGGCCTATCTTTTTAGTTTTAAACATTTCAGTTATTGTATTTTTTTCAGTTCTAAAATTTCCCTCTGGGTTTCTTTTTTATATTTTCTATTTCTTTACTGAGATTCTGCCTTTTTTTCCTTTAAGTGTGGTTCATAATTGTTTGTTGAAGTATTTTCATCATGGCTGCATTAAAATTTTTGGCAGAAAATTCTAATATTCGGTCGATCTATTTTAACACCTATTGATTGTCTTTTTTTAGATATCTCCTGGTCTGAAAATGGTCCTTTGCTAGAGGTGCTTTTATTCTGTTCTTTTTTCACTTAAGGGAGTGGAGGCTCAGACAGGCTTCAAAATACACCTTTGGAAATAGAACTAAGAGGTGAAACTAGAATCCAAGTGTGTCTGACATAAAAGCCAGGCTCTTAGGCTTTCAAATTACAGACAAATAAGTACAATGTAGCTCTATTTTCACAAGAGAAAATGTACAGCTAGATATTTCCAGCACAGAAAAAATTTTAAAGTAGACCTCAAAATGTTAGCCTGCATTTTTTATGAATATAGTATTTGGATGATTCACACTTTTGTCTTCTGGGCCTTCAATTATCTACAATAATCACAATTTAATCACCTGATTTGGAATAAAGCTCTGAATATCTCACATTTGTTTAAACTTATTTAAAGTTGTATTTTTGAGGTTTTATTTTTCATATGAATAGTCACGAAGTAGGTGCTCTATAAGCGACTCACTTAAATCTTAAAAATATGAAATTACTTTTCCATTCTAAAAGATTACTTGCAGGAAGTAGATTTAATACATTTTTGTCAAGCAGCAAATTTAATATCTGTTTATTTTCTCATAGTCTATATTTTTAATATCAACTTTGTAGCTAAATTTATTTAGAATTTAGATCACATTATTTTCAAGCCAGCATTTTTGTAACAAGAAAATTAAAATATTTCATGGCTCATCTATTCTCTCATCTTCTTTTCTTTTTTCTTCTATAGTCAGTATTTAAAGTAGCAACAAAAACCTTTGGAATGATAATGTTTTTTTCTAATAGACTTGAATGACATGGTATATTTTCATATCATGTTGCCATGACTACCAAGCCCTTTAGCTCATCTTCATTTAAATATGTTCACTGTTAAATTAGAGATGGAGCTTAAGCAATTCAGGATACTCTATAATTTTGTTTAAAACACTGGTTATATAATAAGTCTCAAGTTCACTCTTTCAAAAGAATAATGCAAGAGAGTTGCTGACTATAGAACATCTATTCTGTTTCCTAATTCCTCCAGAGGCAGTTTGGAAAAAAGAAAAAAGGCCAACACTTATCTAACAGAGCTTTTCAAGTACTGTATAGGAATCTGACACTCCGATACAAAGCAAAATTTATGAATATCATTAAATAAATCAGCAAGCTTTTTCTAAATTCCAAGATGTCTGAGTTGACATCAAGACCTCTTAAGTACACCCACATCAGAATACTGAAAAATGCTCAAATGGTAACAAATGTCTCTTCCTGGCTGATTTTAAAATGTCTGTCTAGATGTAGCACTCCTTCATCCTTTCTCTGTGAGAAGATGTGATTGCCGCACACTGCAGGAAGCCCACACCGACTTGCTTAGAGGTGAGTTTTGCCCAGAGAAGGTGCAGTGGCCCTAAATGAAGAATAGTCAGCACCCCAAAATTTATACTTGGTCACCACTTTTCTAGGAGCCCCATGTATTAGGGAATGAAGACAAATTACTTGTGTGTGGGTGTGTGTGTGCATGCCTGAATGTGTGCAGCCATGTTGGAATGAGCCATTACGGGAACAATATAAGAATTTGCACACTCTGGATTGCTTAAATACTATTTTTTAAAGACATTAAGCTTTGAAGAAGAGCTATATTTTATTCAAATATTGTTCTTTCCAATTAAAAATAAAAACAAAATCTTTAAATAACCAACAATATACCAAGGAGAAAGAATTGATTTGACCCTGGTAACTTTGGTTTGACCTTTAAAGTCATACTCTTTGAAAATTTTATGGAATTATAGCACAAAAATGTATATAGACTTTTCTAATGGCTAATCAAATCAAAATACACATGAATTAATAAAGCCTTACTGAATTTTCAAATATCATGTTTCATTTATTACTATTAAAATTTTAAATGTAATTTTGCCTAGTGCCATGGCAAATAGATGGGGAAACAATGGAAACAGTGACAGACTTTATTTTCTTGGGCTCCAAAATCACTGCAGATGGTGACGCAGCCATGAAATTAAAAGACGCTTGCTCCTTGGAAGAAAAGCTATGACAAACCTACACAGTGTATTAAAAAGTAGAGAAATTACGTTGGTGACAAAGGTTCATCTATTTAAAGCTATGGTTTTTCCAGCAGTCTTGTATGGATGTGTGAGCTCAGAAAGAAGTCTGAGCGCCAAAGAACTAATGCTTTTGAACTGTGGTGTTGGAGAAAACTCGAGAGTCCCTTGGACTGCAAGGAGATCCAACCAGTCCGTCTTAAAGAAAATCAGTCCTGAATATTCATTTGGAAGGACAGATGCTGAAGCTGAAACTCCAATACTTTGGCCACCTGATGTGAAGAGCTGACTCATCTGAAAAGACCTTGATGCTGGGAAAGATTGAAGGCAGGAGGAGAAGGGGACGACAGAGGACGAGATGGTTGGATAGCGTCACTGACACAATGTACATGAGTTTGAGCAAGCTCTGGAAGATGGTGAAGGACAGAGAAGCCTGGCGTGTTGCAGTCCACGGGGTCACAAAGAGTGGACATGACTGAGAGACTGAACAACAAAGTGTAGAGCACAGGGAACTATATTCAATATCTTGGGATAAACATAATGGAAAAGAATATAAAAATGTATATACGTGTATAACACTTTGCTGAACAACAGAAATTAACACAACATTATAGATCAACTACATTTCAATAAAAATTTTTTAATTAAAATTTTAAATTTAAATAGATGAGGTTTTTGCTTGAATTAAAACTGTAAGATCAGATTCTAAATAAAATATAGAATAGAAGCCACATTAAATAATTGTGGGTAAATGTATGGGAACATTAAGATGGCATGCAGAATATATTTTACTAGTAAACCTAATTTTGCATAAAGTGTTTACATTTTTTATTAAAATGGGCTTTTCATAAATCCTAATGCACTATTTAATCTTCCTGCTCAGATTTCTCTCTAAACAGAATATTAAAAATAATTAACAAGTCGAAGTGGGGAAAGAATTCTAATAATCCTTCACTTTACATTCCAGGATCACAAACGGACGGTCACTACTTATTGCAAAGGACTCCTGATCTTATTTTGATTTTTAGTAAAGCAAATCAATAATAAAATAATTAAAAATGACTTTTTCATTTAAGTGAAGCAGGCAGAATAAAATATTTAACAGGTTTTAGAAAGCAAACAAAACAGTGTGCATTCTTAGTTGGTTTAATTCTGCTGGAGAGACTGCATAAAATAAAACCCAAACTCTTTTCCTTGGCCCCTTCCTCTCTCTCTGCATCTTCTCTAATTTTCTAGCCTCAGCAGCCTATTCCACTCTTTAAACAAGACAAGCTCATTCCTGCCTCTGGGGATTTGTACCTGCTGAGGGGGAACTTCCTCAGATCTGAACAGCTCTCACCTCAAAGGTTATCTTTTAGGTCTTTCCTTGAGACTCTTGCTGCCCTCTCCAGATGCTCTAAAAACTATTTTAATAATTTTCTCATTTGTTTGTCTGCTTATTTATTTTCCTGTGTTTATTTTCTGTTTACACTACATAGAATAATGGATAAGTTTCTTTTAGCACCATGCCTAGAATTGCATCTGACACACATTATGTGCTCAATAAATATTTATAGACCGACTGACTCTCAGGGTGTTTACAAGGAAGGCTCCATGACAGTCTGATTTTGGGTAAGAATATTTGCATAGTCATTTTACAACTTATCAAGATTTACATGTACCTTATTTTGTGATATTCTTAGACATGTACATAAATTGAGAGGAAATGAAGGTCAGGTGTTGTCATCCTAATTCCTACAGTTTGGAGAAGGAAGTGGCTATGTCGTGACCCCTCTCCAGTGGTGCGGTTGATGGTGACTTCATGCTTTTCACTGTCATTTGTCCACTGTTCACTTTTCATGAGCTCCAAATGGCTGTGATTAAGCTGATGGGGCAGCAACACACGCACCACAGATGGCTTTGTGGACTCTGTTAGCAGATCCATTCGCATCTGGCATCAGTGCTACCTGATCTGACCACCAAGCTGCTGCCGCCACCATCAGACACAGAGTCACCTTCTCCTGTTTCCATTAATTCTGCTTAGAATAAAGAAAAAAAAAAAAAAAGGCTATGGGCTTAAAGCCACTGGACCTTTGTTAGCACTACAAACTACTACTGAGAAAACTTCTCAATCACATGATTGGAGAACCGTCAAGGCTTAGGCTTAAAATTGGAAGTAAGTATTTTGCCTGAAATATGATTTACTTTTTTGGACTAATGGAATCTTCGGGCTAGAAATCAGCTCTTCTAAGCTCTTTCTAAAATAAAGAATAGAAAGACACAGTGATCCAAAGAGATCACTTCGCTAGTTGGTGGGAGACAGGACTGAAGGCAGACTGTTGCCCTCTTAGACCCAGTCTATATAATTTATACCTCTTTTGGCATTAAATCAGACACTGGCTAATTTTTCAGGGCCTGGAAGTATGAAAACAAGAACAAGATAAAAACTCAAATAAGTTTTTTAAGCCATGATGATACTAATAAATCTAACAAATATATATAAATCACTGATTCACTTGACAATTGTTTATTCCATTCCTATTTTATTATAGGCTCTATTCTTAGACATTGGGGTTAAAACAGAGAGCATAACAGCCTTTCTTTCTCATGGTCAAATGGTGAGACCAAGCAGTAAGTGTTTAATTTCAACATATGTTACTAAATGCTATGATAAAGACCAGAACCAGGGAATGCAGAAAGATAGCATTCAGGAAGGGTTATCAACCTGTGTGCTGGTGGCAAGGAAGGGTTCCTGGGAAATACTGCATCCAAGCTGAGATCTAAAAGATGAGCAAGAAATAGCTGTGTAAAGATGGAACATGTTCCAGGTAGAGGGAAGAACATGCATAACAATGTGGATGCATTAATGTATCTTCCCATTAACCATGGCCAAAACACAAAATAAAATAGTAATTATTTTTATTCTTCTGTGATTTTTCAAATCACAGTTCCCTGTGTGGAATCACACATGGCACTTCTGTATGTGGATCACCTAAGATGTATTTCTATCAGCACCATCACCTTACGACAGATTCAACACCCTGGCAAAGTGGGTTACAGTGAGATTCCCCTGGCTAGAAATATACAGGAGCAGGGCTTTATAAATGCCTTTGAAGAAGGCCAGGTTCACATTCATCTGGATCACCCCACACCTTCCTCAGAAAGTCTTTGGTGCCTACCATCACTATGTATGGGCTCCCCTGGTGGCTCAGCTGGTTAAGAGTCCGCCTACAATGACGGAGACCTGGGTTCTATCCCTGGGTTGGGAAGATCTCCTGGAGAAAGGAAAGGCTACTCACTTCAATATTCTGGCCTGGAGAATTCCACAGACTGTATAGTCCATGGGGTCGCAAAGAGTTGGACATGAGTGAGCGACTTTCACTTTCATCACTATGTAATTAAAAATAAGCACGTTAATAAGGCACTGTGTCTGACAACATGAATACACTGTCACAAACCAGCAATACAATTTTATTCTTGCTCTAACTGCCTTAAAGCATTCAGGGCATCTCTGTAAATTAACCACCCTGAAAATCAAAAGCAAGTAAATTGTTTTCCCCCAAATCTGCATCTTTATAAATCATCTTCACAATAATCACAATCATCATAAATTAGAATTTCCCCCCTAAGGACAATCAGGAATAGATGTTAAATCAAAACGAATGCTGAATGCTCTGTATGCTTTCTTTCAGTCTTTGATCAATTGATGCATTCATTTCAGATATTTGTCAAAATCTCCCATTTCTAGCTTTATCAAATGAGGCAGAATAATTCTGAGTCTATATATTGCTTCCTTCTTTCATTTAAAAGTAATTATGGAAAGCCATCCATTTCCTGAGCCATCCATTTTCTGCTAGGTACAGAGACACGCTAGGTTCCTATCCGCAAGGAATTTACAGGAAGGGGGCAGTAGAAGGGAGATGTCAGGGAGAAGGCACCCTTGCCACATAGTGGGGGGATCCTTTAGGCTCTGCATCCCAGAACCAAATCAGCACCTCAGGAGGGCTTAGCCTCAAGACTCAGTATTAAAAAAAGCAAAACAAAACAACTCGTTAGGTTAACCCCACACATGTTCAAGTTTGAAAACCTTTTCTTTGGCAGTATCAGATGTCATTGAAGAGTTTCAAGCAAACAGGCAGGATGAGGGGGTTAAGTGTTTTAGCAGAAGTGCCCTGGTAGCCACGTGGAAGGAGATAGGACATTTTAACTTTCCAACACAAAGTGGATCATTTTGATCAATTAAGGGCTGAAGGATGGGTTGATTCACAGAGATGAAATTACATTTAGAATGCAGATGAAGAATTAGCTTCATACCTTATTCGATAATTTTAACTAGTTGAAAGTTCAACATTTTATCTTTTTGTGAAGGCTTATTCATCGGGTCAAAACAGTTTAGTTAAAATATCAGGTAACAAAGGCGATAATGAATTGGAGCCAGATAAGCACAACAAGCCTCTGGATGAAATGAAAGAGGAGAGTGAAAAAGTTGGCTTAAAGCTCAACATTCAGAAAACTAAGATCATGGCATCTGGTCCCATCACTTCATGGCAGATAGATGGGGAAACAGTGGAAACAGTGTCAGACTTTGTTTTGGGGGGCTCCAAAATCACTGCAGATGGTAACTGCAGCCATGAAATTAAAAGACGCTTACTCCTTGGAAGGAAAGTTATGACCAACCTAGACAGCATATTAAAAAGCAGAGACATTACTTTGCCAACAAAGGTCCGTCTAGTCAAGGCTATGGTTTTTCCAGTGGTCATGTATGGATGTGAGAGTTGGACTGTGAAGAAAGCTGAGTGCCGAAAAATTGATGCTTTTGAACTGTGGTGTTTAAAAAGACTCTTGAGAGTCCCTTGGACTTCAAGGAGATCCAACCAGTCCATCCTAAAGGAGATCAGTCCTGGGTGTTCATTGGAAGGACTGATGCTGAAGCTGAAACTCCAATACTTTGGCCACCTGATATGAAGAGTTGACTCATTTGAAAAGACCCTGATGCTGGGAAAGACTGAGGGCAGGAGGAGAAGAGGACGACAGAGGATGAGATGGCTGGATGGAGTAACCGACCCAATGGACATGAGTTTGAGTAAACTCCAGGAGTTGGTGATGGACAGGGAGGCCTGGCGTGCTGCGATTCATGGGGTTGCAAAGAGTTGGACACGACTGAGCGACTGAACTGAACTGAACTGAAGCACAGACACAGAGGGCATAATAGTCAAAGCAAGAGATAAGGAGAATGAAATCTTGGGCAATAGGAACTGCATGGTAAGAAGGGAGTATTAACAACAAGGGAAACGCTAAAGGACTTGGTCCCCAGTCGGATGGAAAAGATAGGTAGCAAAACAGCTGTGACTTTTTTACATAAAAATTCATTATTCTGGAATTATTTGAATATGGAACTGATTCAGTATTATTTACCTTAATGAGATCACTTTACAGAATGGTTCAATGGAAAACAGAAAAAAAGAAAGTACAGTTCAGTGTCATCCTTCACTGTTCTGAAAACCCACTGCACTGATGACAGAGTTTCTGCAGTGGCCGTGGACGGAGGGCTGGCTCCTCTTCTTTGGGGCCCCTCCACGCTGTGTGGCAACTGTATGCTGCGTGCCTGCCCCTTGCACTGTGCTGTGAGCCCGTGACAGTAGGACCCATGCTCTTGCTCTGTCGCTACAATGATAAGCAGAGAGTAAGCCCCCCAGTTTTGGTTTTAGAATACACAGGCTGATTAATTGTGGTGCTGACTGGAAGTAGCACTTTCCAGCCTAGAATAACTTCCAGAGAAGCCCTACTGCATGCCTTTGCTTTCCATGAGGGCATCCCTAAATACACCGTCCTCTGACAGTATCCTTGTCCCTGGAAATCCACGTGAAAGGTACTTGAGGCAGTCACACAGTTACTTAGGATACAGAATGTCCTGTCAGGGGATAGATTGGATGTGACAGCCCCTGTGTGAACTGTACCAGATGGCTTTCCAGATGTTTTTCTTGGTCAACAGCCACCATCAGTTTGACTTTGGAGATACGACCTGGGTTTGCCCACAGTCCCTCAGATTGAATTCTACAAAGCTTTTGCATAAAAGAGTGAAAGGACTGCAGGTTCGAAAGATTACAGTTACATTTGCTTCATAGTATTTAAAGACATAGGAATTTTGAACGCTTTATATTTGCTTTTAAGATCCAAGTTGCTAACACTCTCCAGTTTAAGACAATTCTACAATATTAGCCCTGAATGGGACCTGGAAGACAATTTAGTTCAGTCCTTATCTTATAAATGAGGAAACTCGGTCCCACACAAGCTGAGTGAGGTGTGTAAGGTCTGTGGCTCAGGACTGGATTGCAGAGTTTGAGACTCTAGCTCTTGGAGGAATTTGTCTAATGTGCAAGGATTCTCCTTTACACTTATTTTCATGAAGTGCCTATTTTCCTTTCTCATTGATGCCTATTGTACATTTCTTCTCAAATTCCTTCTACTTCTTTGCTGCTCACCTCTAGTTTCTCAGTAATTTATGGTTAATAAACCTCAGTAAGTGGAGTGACTCTAATATAAACTAGCCAAAATCATTATTGGTTATTTGGAGAACACCAAGTCCATTTCTGTGTAAATCAATGACGTTCACAATGTGCACAGCGAGACTGAGAAAGACCTTCCTATGGTCCATAATGCGTAAAGAGAAGCCGAGAAACTTCCATGGTTCAGTGAAAATGGCTACTCAGTGGGACTGATCTTGAGTTACTGGAGAGCATCTGTAGCTACCACTTGTTTAAATGTCAGGACTGTGCTAATCCTTTCACATGTTATCTTCATATTTAATCCTGATGGTGAGCATACGAGCACTTTACAAATTAATAAACTGAAGATCAGAAATTTAACTTGCCAAGGTCATATCATTAAAAAGTCAGAGAGCTTGGATGATGATCTGGGACTCGAATCTTTGTGACTTTGTAGACCACCCCCCTCACCCCCCATAAGCATCATGGAAACTCCTGAGAAGCCCAGGAGTTTTCTCAATGGTTTCATGAAGAGTGAGAGGGTTCAGAAATATTTCACAATGGAAATGGTTTCAGACTCTTGGGGGTCATTAAAACAAAGAGGAAAAAATAATTTGACTCAAACTCTGCTTGATCCAGCAGAAAATACCTACTATTTAAAGCAGATTTTGGGTATGGATGGAAAAATATTGTATCCAGATGTGGCAACTTCACTCCTTGAAAGCAAAACACTGTGATCAGGTTACATCATGGGGCCCTCTCCTGAGCTGTGTGCTAACTACAGTGGAGTCCACTGGATCTCCTCTCCTCACTTTCATTTCATCCCCTAACTTTCTGGTAATGTCTGGTAATGCTGTGCTCCTTGTCATAGTCTTTGTTGTCAAGCTTTATGCCTTCAGGTTAGACAACAACAGCAAAAATCTTGCAATTATAAATTTTAAAAATAATTACTTTTTTTTTTGCTTTAGGACTTTTAAATGGCTGAAAATATTAATAGAAAAATCATAAAAGTAGTTTATTTCTTGTATTATATCAGACTTCTGTATCTATGTGCAACTTATTTTGTCTTATATTCATTTTTATTTTTTACATTTTATTTCATCAGAAATATAATGAGATTTTCTTAATGCTCTCGGTTATTTGAAAAAAGTAAATTCTTTACCAGTAAACAAAGAAGATATAATAAAGTTCTCCAAGTCCAGATTCTAACCCTGCCCCTGACATTTTCTGTCTTGGCTCAGTCTTGGCTAAGACGTATCTGAACTTCTTAAGATATCTGTTTCACTCACTAAAACCTACATGAATCCTGAATATCTAGCTTTTTCAGAATCAGTGAACTTAGAGGATACTGGAAAAACATTTAAACTACATAATAACAAAGGACAAAAAAAGAGGAAAAACCTTTAATTCCCATATCCCCTTTAAAAAGTCCTCATCCAGGGAGCTGAATGCTTTGGAAACCTGGTAATTTACTTATTCAGTCATTGAAAAGGTTGCCTGCCCATCTGCCCCTGTGTGCCATGCAAACCGCTCACAGATTTTGATGTGCGCTTGTGAGGGCAGGCAAGGCACTGTCTGGGGGGAGGATGGGGATGGTGGGCAAGAGAGAGAAAGAGGCAGGAAGAGGGATCAAATCTTCATTTTTTTTTTTTTTAATTTTAACAACAACAAACAATACCTAAACAAATTGACTTGTTGTGACTGTCTTTGTACATATCAGCCTTTATACATACAAAGGCTTCCCTTGTAGCTCAGCTGGTAAAGGATCTGCCTGTAATCCAAGAGACCTGGGTTCGATCCCTAGGTTGGGAAGATCCCCTGGAGAAGGGAAAGGCTACCCACTCCAGTATTCTGGCCTGGAGAATTCCATGGACTGTATAATCCATGGAGTCCTAAAGACTCGGACACAACTGAGTGACTTTCACTTCACTCCTGAACTATATAAATAGAACTCCCTCTTCTTGGGTTCTGAATAATATGGTGACTCTAAATCTGATGTATATTTATAAATCTTCCCTACATCCAGAATAAAGGTTTAACTTTTTATGTGATATTTTTTCATTCACAAAGTATTTATACAGAACTAATCCTTCATCAAAAGTGTGTGCCGGGGTGAACCACCAGAGTGAGGAAAGAAAGCAATTAGCATTTAGAAAATGCCAGGCTCCAAGGTTTCACCAAAGAACAATTAAAAAACAAAACAAAACAGTAATTTAGGCACTAACATGGTTTATGAAGTAGAAAGAGCTCATATGCTTACAAATTAGCAAGACCAACAGGAGATAACACATTCTATCCATAAAGGGGAACTAAGAAAGAAGTATGGGCTAGTTATCACAAGGAAATTAACAGGGGTACTTAGTCTAGAGAAAGTTGAAACACTTATTTTGAAAAGAGCAGCCTCTCTCCCCAAGATCAACATGAAAGCTAAAAACAACTAACATTTATTGAGCATATAGTATAAGTCATTCATTGAGGTAAGCGTTTTAGAGACATAGACACTGAGGCAGGAACAAGTATGATCCTGTTTTACAGATGAGAAAACTGATGCTCAGAGATGATGAGTAATTTTGCTCAGTGTCACCCAGCTAGTAAAAGGCAGAGTCAAGAATGATAGATTCTGAGACCGACAGTCTTAACTACTAGAAGTTCTGAAATCTCAAGATCAGGAAAAGTCTTAGTTCTATGAAGGCCTGAATTAAGACAATATGCTGGGGAAAAAGAAATATAACTGCATACGTGAATGACTAAAAGAAAAGGTATAAAAAAGGTTGGAAATACTTGAAATTACATATAATTAATATAAATTAATAAAAATAGTGGAGAGGGAGGTGGGAGGGGGATCGGGATGGGGAATACATGTAAATCCATGGCTGATTCATGTTAAGGTATGGCAAAAACCACTACAATATTGTAAAGTAATTAGCCTCCAACTAATAAAAATAAATGGGGGAAAAAAAAGATGAGTCTTTGGAAAAACAGAAATAGAAATACATGCATTCCTATGAATATATTCCTATGAATTATTACGGGCTAAGGTGATCAAAAGGCACAAGCTTCCAGTTCTAAAATAAGTCACAGGGGTGTGAGGCACAGCATGGTAACCATACTTCATAACATGTATTGCACATCTGGGAGCTGCTAAGATAGTAAATCTTCAAAGTTCTCATCATAAAAAAAAATTGTAACTATATGTGATGATGGATGTTAACTAGTCTTACTGTGGTGATTATTTTGTAATACACACATATTAAACTATTATACTGTATATCTGAGACTAATATAATGTTACACGTCACTTATATCTCAATTTAAAAACTAAAAAATGATAGAAAGCTCACCTTTGTCAAAAGAAATATATTTACTGCTTATTTTAGGAGAGGAAACAAATCTATTTAATAGCATCACAAAAACTATGTATTACACGAAACAGATTCCTGATTCAATAAGCATATTTAATAGATTAGTG
Organism: Odocoileus virginianus; assembly: GCF_023699985.2. Taxonomy (NCBI): domain Eukaryota; kingdom Metazoa; phylum Chordata; class Mammalia; order Artiodactyla; family Cervidae; genus Odocoileus; species Odocoileus virginianus. The sequence continues at coordinate 22,021,318 of NC_069686.1, forward strand.
GGACATTTACTCAGAAAACAATTATAAATCTATAAATTAAGTTTTCTTTTAAACATTTTCACTTTCTATTACCATTTGAGCTTCACGCTGCTTGGTGCACTGTGATCTAACATGGTTTGATTTATCAGCTTATAAGAAGGTAATGAAAGCGACAAAAGGAAAAATCATTATAAGAAGCCCAGTAAACATTTTATGAATTTTTGAGTTAAAATATCTCACTGTGCTGAGTCTATGAAGAAAGTACTGATTTTTATTCTTTGTATTTTTTTGGAGGCTTACTGAGTGCTGGGTACAGGAAGATAAGTAAGATGTGGTTGATGTTTCAAGGAATTCCCAGTGTAGAAGAAGATGAAAGTGAGACTGTTAGTCGCTCACTCATGCCTGACTCTTTACAATCCTGTGGACTGTAATAGCCAGGCTCCTCTGTCCATGGAATTTTCCAGACAGGAATACTAGAGTGGGTTGCCGTTCCCTTCTCTAGGGGATCTTCCTGATCCAGAGATTGAACCCAGGTCTCCCACATTGCAGGCAGATTCATTACCATCTGGCCACCAGTAGAAGAAGATAAGGGGTGAAAAATAAAGGGGGGCATGATAATCAGATCACATAGATAACCTAAATTCAGATTGTGGTTCCTCTACTTTCTAGTCATGAAGAACCTTGGGAAACTTAGCTTTTCTGGGCCTCAGTTTTCTCATCCATAAAATGGGGACAGCTATCAACCATTTCCAGCTGCTGTTATTAGATCCATGATGGATAGAGAACAGAGCAGGATGGAAACACAAAGAATAAATACCCTGATTATCTAGCTGTGTGAAGGAAAACATCCCAGAGAGAGGAGAGCTGACAGAATATGGGTAGGCTTGGTGTTAAGATGAGTTCAGGGGAGAGGAGCAGTGAAAAAAAAGGTAAAGGGCAGGAGACCATTTGGAGGCATTTAGCAAACAGCCCCTAGGAGTTAAGGTTGGATGTTACAGTATGAAGAATGTCTACAGTGACAGAGGGGTTCTGAGGCTCTGGCCTGGCAGCCTTATAGGACCATACTAATAAGTCTGAATCCTGTAAGTCAGCACCTTCCAAACCGTGCTCCTTAGAGCCTTATGATGAAAGGTTTTGTGAGACTGCCCCAGACATTTGTAAGGAGAGGCTTGGGTGGGTATGGTGTTGGGTTCCCTCCCAAGCAGAGCAAAACTGCTTTTATCTCTTTTATATGCCATGCTTTCATGTACAACTTTTGTTTGAATAAAAAGATCTGCTCTTTAAAAAGTATTTGAATTTAAAAAATGATTAAGGATGGATAAACAGGTTCTACTATACAGCATGGGAACTATATTCAATACTCTGTGGACAAACTATAATGAAAAAGAATATTAAAAATAATATAACTATGTATAATTTTACATCTTAAAGAGATGGGAATACCAGACCACCTGACTGACCTCTTGAGAAACCTGTATTCAGGTCAGGAAGCAACTGGTAGAACTGGACATGGAACAACAGACTGGTTCCAAATCAGAAAAGAAGTATGTCAAGGCTGTATATTGTCAACCTGCTTATTTAACTTATATGCAGAGCACATCTTGAGAAACACTTGGCTGGAGGAAGCACAAGCTGGAATCAAGATTGCTGGGAGAAATACCAATAACCTCAGATATGCAGATGACACTACCATTGTGGCAGAAGGAAAAGAACTAAAGAGCCTCTTGATGAAAGTAAAAGAGGAGAGTGAAAAAGGTGGCTTAAAGCTCAACATTCAGAAAACTAAGATCATGGCATCCAGTCCCATCACTTCATGCCAAATAGATGGGGAAGCATTGTAAACAGTGGCTGACTTTATTTTTTTGGGTCTCCACAATCACTGCAGGTGGTGCCTGCAGCCATGAAATTAAAAGACACTTGCTCCTTGGAAGAAAAGTTATGACCAACCTAGATAGCATATTAAAAAGCAGAGACATTACTTTGCCAATAAAGGTCCATCTAATCAAAGCTGAGGTTTTTCCAGTAGTCATGTATAGATGGATTTGAGAGTTGGACTATAAAGAAAGCTGAGCACCGAAGAATTAATGCTTTTGAACTGTGGTGTTCGAGAATCAGTCCTGGATATTCATTGGAAGGACTGATGCTGACACTGAAACTCCAATACTTTGGCCACCTGATGCGAAGAACTGACTCATTTTAAAAAACCTGATGCTGGGAAAGACTGAAGGCAGAAGAAGGGGATGACAGAAGATGAGATGATTGAATCTTGCCAGTTGTTGTTTATTATTTGAAAAACAACCTCACAAGGCATTTGAGTTCCCAAGACACTCACCCTTAATAGCCAGTCTTTGGAGTTCCAGACTCACTATGAGTTTCCACTGAGTCTACCGCTGGATAGAGGCAACTGTCTGATTACTCCATTATGTCACCTATGCGGTTGCTCCAAGGTATTTATATATATTCCCATTACACTACACGCAGGTTCCCCTGGTGGCTCAGATGCTAAAGAATCTGCCTGTAATGTGGGACACCAGGGTTCTATTCCTGGGTTGGGAAGATCCCCTGGAGAAGGGAATAGTCACCCACTACAGTATTCTGGAGAATTCCATGGACTTGGAAAAGAGTTGCAAAGAATCAGACATGACTGAGTGACTTTCACGACACTACATTCAGGGCATTATGTTTGTTTCTGCAGTCTGTTCAGGAAGTTTATCTTGGGAATTTCTCTGAAGCAAATCAAGATGTCTCATAAAATAATTGCTATAAAAATGGGGCTTCAAGTATGACACAGTTGAGAGTCAGTGGGTCAAAGTAACACAAAAGCATTTTCAAGCTACTCAGTTTCGCTTATACTGTGGTAGATTGGGAATCAAGTTCATTTCTTGATTTGACTTTAACCTTTCCAAGCAGAGGCCATTTTTATTCACATGCTATAGAAAATAATGGCAGGTGATAACACACTTCAAAGGCAAGAAGATGACTGTGTGCATTAACACAAGGGCTGGACCATAAAGGTGCAGAGGGCTTCATCTGGGCAAGATGCTTCAGGTTATTGCCATGTCTACAGTTTGGGAAAATACACGTCTAGTATCAAGTCCCATGCCAGCTGTGTGTCTTGACACCAGTCAAAAGTAATTTCAGGAAGTGATGTATTAAACGTTTCTTCTTTGTTTTGGAGGCAAATAATTTTCAATAATTTGTTCATATATGTTGCAGACATATAATCACAAAGAGGCAACTATTTATTACAGACCAAACTGCCCAGCATTTAAAAAGAGATGAAATATAAATTCTTTCAGAAAACTACCGTATCTTAAAAACCAGACAAATCTGGATTTTTTTTCTTCAGCCCTTCATCTCTTTGAACTAATATTTTCATCAAGTTGTGCCAGTTCACCAATAATGTATCTGCCAGCATATCATTTATGTATGTCCAAAGCAGGATGTTGTCGAATTCTTTGCATCAACCTGGGTCTATAACAGCTGAAAAAACTGAGATCAGGATGGACTAGTTAATGTCATACATTTGTTATTTTTTGACACAAGGTTCTCAGGTAGCTGCATCAAAATGCTTTTTAGTCCAGACACGGCCCCACACTTACTAACTGGGAATTTTTATATTACAAATATATTTCTAAGTGTTAATCTTTTGCTTACATAAAATAAACTGGAACACTAATTTTTTTCCAAAGAAAATGAAGATGTGGATCTATAATGGGATAGGAAGCAGGAGAAGGAGAGATAGAGACCATGCTTTCTACTCATTAAGTTTCCATTAATAAACTAAAATAAATTCTTTCTTTATAGCTCTAATGGGTATTTCTGAACAGCTGGTTGGCAGGCACCATCTTAATAAGTAAAAAATATTTGATTCACAGTCCTAGAGGCCCTGAATACAAATGTAAATTTCTGTCCTCTTTTAATACCAATATTCGTTGTATCTAATTTATATGCAATCCTGTTATTGGTAGATTATGTAGGTCCTGAGACCACTTACTGCTGTTTACTGTGGTTGTGTCTTTAATTAAAACAATAATTTCCATGGATAAATAAAATAGCAAAGCTTAATTTAGAACTAGTTAATATCCTACTTCCAATTTATCTATGAGGATTAATCGTACAAAGTAAGTGTTATAATAATCAGTTATTACTTTTTAATCTTTCTTCAGTAATGTAATGAGGGGAACAATTTTTCTGATTATTTCAAGGTCCTTAAGACTGGTTCACCCAAAAAGGCTTTTCTAGATAACTAACTATATCATAATATCTAACTATATTCTAATTACAATACAAATATCTAATGAAATAATTCTGAAATAGGTAATTTGTGGGACTTTTAAGAATTCTAATTAGGCAATTTGGTATTTTGAAAAAATACATTTGTTAGAACTTTTTGAGTTCTCAATATAAGGATTTTAGTCTTAACTTATAAATATGTATTTGAAAGACATTCATTCTGAGCAAGACATTGTGCAAGGTACTAATCTTATACAAGTGTATCTCTCAGTTCTGGGTTTACTGGGAGTCATTGGGAAGAACTACAGAATCTAATCTGATTAACAGCACTTACTCTTTTCAGAGGATCACAGATTCTAACAAGTGTCACCTGAATCTTTTACAAGTGTCAGTTTCTCTTATATCAAGGTGTAACTAATTTCTACGTGGGAGAACATTTTTTCTTTCAACTTTCTCTGTACCTCACGTTAATAAGTACAGTGCCTTAGTTTACCATTTCTGGCTCACAATAAGATGATCCAAACGCTGCCTTTTCATTCATTTTCCCTCCTCTTCTCTCATATTCTATGCTATCACCTTCTCCATGAAGCCTTCTCTGAGGTCTCTTAGTACAAAGGGATCTTTATTCTCTTGATCCTCTGTAACATTCTCCTATGTCCCCTTCTTAGGAACCCCTGTTTTTGATCTAGTTTTCTAATGCTTCATGTGTTCATATTTCCCAGTTTCTCTCTGTTTTGTTTCTGGAAGGCTACACTTTTTCTGTGTGTACCCTTATCAGACATCCCCTCCAAGCGTGCACACACGCATACTTCCTCTTGCTTTCCTGGCCCATTCTAAATAAAATCTACTAATGTTTTAAAGAAGTTCTCTAAAAAAATTTAATTTTCAGATGCATTACTTAGTATCGAATATTTTCTTAAAATCTCAATTTCCATGATGACAGTGCCAGCATCATACTCAAACTATTACATCCTCATAAAGCTTTAGGGCCTTTAGAGTTTGAAATTAAAAAATGACACAACATACCAAAGAAAGTGTAACAGATATGTGAAAGTGAAAGTGAAAGTTACTCAGTCATGTCCGACTCTTTGCGTTGCCATGGACTATATGCCAGAATACTGGAGTGGGTAACCTTTTCCCTTCTCCAGAGGATCTTCCCAAACCAGGGATTGAACCCAGGTCTCCCCCTTGCAGGCGGATTCTTTACCAGCTGAGCCACAATGGAAGTTCAACAGATGTATAGGCATGATTAAATTAGTAAACATTTTTTAATGTGACAATAGTTTCCAAAATTCCACTGACAACTTAAGGCATGTTCCATTTAGTGACATTTATAGCATGTGTTCTGATTGCCTGGTTCTCATGCCTTACCATTTGTTAAGTATTTGGAACACAGCCCCATATAGACCAACTTTTGCTTCAGTTTCAAGTCATAGGCTTTCTTTTCCCTACTATAATGTTTGCTTGAGCAGATTATTGGGTAATACAGAGAAGATAATGAGCAACCAGTTGTCCCTGTAGGGTTAACTGAGCTTATAGTGACTCTTAAGATCAAGGCATTTTATGGAAAAAAAAAATTGTATCAACTAAACAAACAGAATGAACACTGAAGATAATATACTCATAGGTGAAGCTGAACTTTGTGTAATTCTGAAGTTGTGAGAATGTTATTTCTCTTAGGGCCACTGTAATCATTCACATATTTCACTGTCACTACTTTAAAAAAGAAATTCAGGCAAGGCTTTATTGGGGTCCCTGCTGCAGCAGGAGGTAGCAAGAACAAAAAAAAAAGTAGTTCTAAAATTTATTTCATTTTGTTTCTATCATTGTATAAAACATGAGATAAAAGTGACAGAGACACACACCCCCATAAGAAGTGTTACTTATACTGCTTTCACAAGGAAATAGAAATGCACTCTTGAACTTGTTATAATCCTCCACCTCAGACTCTGCATTCTTCTTAAAAGGGAGGGTTTCAATAGAAAATTCTTACGAGATTTTAAAAAATACAAGTTTTTGACATTATGTTGGAATGTTTTTGAAATATTCATTTCTCTCACATAACAAATCCTCTCACATATTAAACTACTACATATAAAATAAATGACAAGGTATCCCTGTATAGCACAGAGGACTATATCCAATATCCTGTAATAAATCATAATGGAAAAGAATATGAAAAAGTATATATCTCTAACTGAATCACTTTGCTGCACAACAGAAACTAATACAACATTATAAATCAAATATAATTTAATAAATCCCCCTCCCCTCAAACTGTATTGCCTTTATTTTTGAAGACAATGAAGGTATATAATTTTATCCTAGAATCATTTTTAGGAAAAATATTTAGTACTTAGGACATTTGGAACACAAGGCAATGTTACATTTTCTGTGCCAAATTAAATGGATCACAGGGTGTTCAGATATTTAGTTAAACACTGTGGGTGAGTCTGTGAGGTGTTTTTGGATGAGAATAACAAAATCTGTCGACTGAGTAAAGCAGATTGCCCTCTGTAATGTGGGTGGGCCTCATCCAATCAGCTGAAGGCTTAATGAAACAAAAAGTCTGGCTATCTCTCAGCCAGGAGGGAATTCTTTCTGCTTGACTGTAGCTAACACATTGATCTTTATCTTTTCCTGCTTTTGGATTTGAATTGAAAATGATTTCTTTTTTTTTTTTTTTTTTCATTTTTAGTCCTCTGGCTTTTCTTTTCTTTTTAAAATAATTTTTTTATTGGAGTTGATTTACAATGTTATGTCAATTTCAAGTGTACAGCAAATTGAATCAATTATATACATATGTTTATCCACTCTTTTCTACTTTGAGATTCTTTTCCCACATAGGCCATGACATATTATTAAGTAGAGTTCCCTGTGCTACATGGCAGGTTCTTTTTAGTTATCTATTCTATATGTACTAGCATGAATATATATATACATATAATTTTATCAATCCCAATTTCCCAATTTATCCCTCCCTCTTTATGTTCTGGCAACCATAAGTTTGTTTTCTATATCCATAACTCTACTTCTGTTTTGTAAATAAGTTCATTTGTATCCTTTTTTTTAGATTCTACATATATCACATACTTGTCTTTCTGTCTGATATTTGGCTTACTTCACTCAGTATGACAATCTCTGGGTCCATCTACGTTGCTGAAATGGCATCATGTTGTTCCTTTTTATGGTCAAGTAGGGCTTCCCAGGCAGAGAAGGCAATGGCACCCACTCCAGTCCTCTTGCCTGGAAAATCCCATGGACGGAGGAGCCTGGTGGGCTGCAGTCCATGGGGTTGCTAAGAGTCGGACACGACTGAAGCGACTTCATTTTCACTTTTCACCTTCATGCACTGGAGAAGGAAATGGCAACCCACTCCATTCCTGCCTGGAGAATCCCAGGGACGGGGGAGCCTGGTGGGCTGTGTTCTGTGGGGTTGCACAGAGTCAGACACGACTGAAGCGACTTAGCAGCAGCAGCAGCAGGGCTTCCCAGGTGGTGCTAGTGGTAAAGCATCTGCCTGTCAATGCAAGAGACACTAGAGATGCAGGTTCCATCCCTAGATTGGGATGATGCCCTGCAGTAGGGAATGGCAACCCACTCTAGTATTCTAGTCTGGTAAACTCTCTGGAGAGAGGAGCCTAGCAGGCTACAATCCACGCGGTTGCAAAGAGTCGGACACGACTGAGAACTGAGCACAATACTCCATTGTGTCAAATTGATTTTTCTTGAGCCTCCAGCCTGCTGGCTTTCTAACCAGAAGTTATACCATTGGCTCTCCTGGGTTTCCAGTTTGCTGACTGTAGCTCTTGAGATTTCTCTGCGTCTATAATTGCATGAGCCAACGCCCTGATATAAATCTTTTTATAAATGTAAATATAAATGTCACTATGGGGGGACATATACATATGTATACCTTCTGTTGGTTCTATTTCTCTGGAGAACCTTAATACACACAACGAAAACTGAAACTTGGAAACACTAACAGAAAATCCCTTGTTACTATCTAACTTGATTTTTAAAAAGCCATTTGATTAAAATACATATATATTTCCTGAAAAGTAGTGAAAGTGAGTCGCTCAGTCATGTCCAACTCTTTGCAACCCCATGGACTATACAGTCCACAGGATTCTCTAGGGCCAGAATACTGGAGTGGGTAGCCTTTCCCTTCTCCAGGGGATCTTCCCAACCCAGGGGTCAAACCCAGGTCTCCCACATTGCAGGCGGATTCTTTACCATCTGAGCCACCACGGAAGCCTTAGACAGAATCAATTGTTGATCATCCTCATAATGTGTTTTTCAAAACATAAAACAGTTAAATTATAGCTCTATCTCTTTTTCCTTGACTCAAGGCAAATTACAATAACCTAGTCATTGAAATTTCCCCACAAAATTTATATGCACTTCAAAATCAAGACAATTTTTAAAAGTTAATAGATTTCATATTTCATAATGAGAAATTCTTTGACTTGTAAATTAAACTTCTCCACAGGCAACTGCTTTGTATTTGCAGGCAATAGGGATTTTAAAGAGACTACATCCCATATATATATATATATACATACACACACACATACAATGGAATATTTCTTGTCTAGTCACTAAGCTGTATACCATTATTTTGCAACCCCATAGCCTGTAGCCCTCTAGTTTCCCCTGTCCATGGGACGTCCCAGGCAAGAATACTAAAGTGGGTTGTCATTTCCTTCTCCAGGGGATCTTCCCAATGGAATATTACTCAGACATAAAAAGAACAAAATTCTGCCATTTTCAATAATGCGGATAGACCCAAAGGATAGTATGCTTAGTGAAATAAGTCTGACAGGGAAAAACTAATACTCTATGTAAATCACTTGTATGTGGAATCTAAAAAGTAAAGGAATGTATATAACAAAACAGACTCACAGATACAGAGTACAAACTATTAGTTACGAGTGTGCAGAGGCAAGCAGGCAGATAAGACAGGAGTATGTAATTAAGAATCACAAACTGCTATGTATAAAATCAATAAGCAAAAAGACATGTACACAGCACAGGGAAATATAGCCATTATTTTGTAATAACTTTAAATGAAATATAATCTATAAAAATATTGGATTACTATGTTGCACAGCTGAAACTAATTTGTAAATCAACTATCCTTCATTTTTAAAAAAAGTTAAAAAATAACTATATCCAATAACGTCTGAAACTTCATTCTTCAAAAAAATCAAGTATCAAGCTAATCTTGAAATGATCTTTCAATTTATACTTTGAAAATAAATTTTTCTTATAATATCTATTACTTACTTTCATGATTATAGATCCATTCAATAGGCAGTTATATCACCAGCCCTTATTAGAATCTTGTGACAGAGGATTAAACAGTAAAAATTCCTTGTCTTCACTGAATTTTTGTTCTTTCGAGGAGTGGAGAATACAGACCAAAACAAAAAGGAATTAATATATTGGAAAGATAGATGTCATGACAGTACACAAGAAGAAGCAGCAGGAGAAGGGCCGTGGCAGGGCGATGTGGGTGAGATAGCAAACTTAAACAGAGGAGGCCTCATGGAAGAGGTGCCATGAAAGCAGACGCGAAGGAGATGAGGGAGTGATGCGTGTATATATCCTTGGAGAGCATCTCAGGCAAAGGGACCACAGGTACAAAATTTCTGAGATAGAACTGGGTAGTCCCCAGGTCATCGAGGAGGCCAATGAAGCTGTGGTGAGATGCACAATGGAGGGAAAAAGAGGAGATGAAGCCAGAGGGAGGGCCTTGCAGACCATTTTTATGGTCTTTAGCTTGTTCTCTAAGCAATATGGGGAGCCACTAAAGGGCTTTGAGTAAAAGATTTTCACGATCTCAATGATGTTTAACAGGACTGCTCCATTTGCTACAGTAGAGAGGAGACATTAAGAAGCAAGGCGGAAGCAAGGAGACTAAGAAATGGGCTACTGCAATAAGCTACATGAGACAGCTGCCTTTCCATATTGGTGCCAAGTGAGCGCTGATCTTGGCAGATGATGTACTTGATTTTTCCCACTAAGGCACTGGGGAGAAAGCACTGCCTACTTTTCTGAAGCCAACTCTCAGAGACTTTTCCTGAATGTGTAAAACAGCGTACTTTTTGTTTTGACAAACTTTTAAAATAATCGCTTTAAAAAGAAGCCACAACCACTCATGGCTGTGATACTTAACAATAGAATTACTAAAGAATACTAAAAAACAAGCCATTTATATACAAAAGGATGTACTTCTGGGCAAGCATGGAGGTGACAAATATTTTCAAGGGGATGGGCCAAGCTCTAACGAGGAGGGAGGAGTGATTATTAAAAGTTTCATTTGAATTGTACCCCAGAGCTTGTTTTTCTTTGTTTTCATTACTGATTACAAAAAACAGAGTATTTTCTTTTTCATTGTCTCTAAAAAAATATAGGCCCAAGTCTACACTGAACAGAGCTCATTTTGTGTGCTTTTGGCAGTTTCCTTACACTTCCAGAAGCTTGAAATTTTCCATTACAAACAATGCTTGAGAGGGAAGGAGGTATATGTCATCTTTTGTATCTTCAAACTCACCCTGACACTAAATTATCTCACAGTGTAGCTTCACATTACAGTACTGAGCCCATACATTGAAAGCTGCCGATGTACTTCTTTTGTGGCTTTCATATAACCTGTGGCTAATTCATCCTTCGGTTTCACATTTGAACATGATAATAACATGGATGGGAACTAATTCTTGAAGCATCTGATCCCTGTCTTTCCAGAGTCTCTGTGGTTTGAAAGAGAATTCGAGAAAAATATTTCTCTACCAGTGTGGCTTTTTGCCCCAGGGGACACTGGGCAATGTCTGGAAAGATTTTAAATGATCAGTTTTGGGGAGAGGATGTTTTTGGCACCTGGTGACTAGGAATTCTGTCAAACATCCTACAGGGCACTGGACAGCTCCCGTGCACATAGAATTATCTAATCCCAAACATCCATAGTAGTGAAATTGAGAAATCCTCTTCTAGAAAAAAAAGCTGAGAAATACGTGAATGAGGTGGATGAGATTCTAAGTGGATAGAATTTTTTCATCAGTCTGAAGACATCAAACTGTACAGGCCAGTCCTCCTGGGGCTAGAGTGAGTTAATGCTCCTCCACAAGGGGCTTTTCCATAGAGTAACTTAAGCAGCATTTCAGCACCTGCCACAGTATACATTATAGAAACTGCTCTGTGCTTTAACAAAAAACAAATATCTAAACAGCACCTTCAATAAAATACTAATGAGATTTCACACACTGTAATTGAGGGACAAGAGGGTGATGACATGGCCTTCCAGATTCAAAGGAATATTTACCCACTTATTCAATTAATTTCTTTTGCAGCCTACTGATGATCATAAGCATGCATCCTGGATGGAGGACTTAAGTCCCAATACACAATGAAGAAAATCCAGACTATGACATATCCTTCTTTCTTTTCATTCCAGTTGATTAAACACACATCTGAAAACTACAAATTGCATTAACAATGACGAGATATCAGGAACAATTCTTCAAAGGTTATTTCAGTTCAGTTCAGTAGCTCAATCGTGTCCAACTCTTGGCAACCCATGGACTGCAGCACACCAGGCCTCCCTGTCCATCATCAACTCCCAGAGTCTACTCAAACTCATGTCCAGTGAGTTGGTGATGCCATCCAACCATCTCATCCTCTGTCGTCCCCTTCTCCTCCCACCTTCAATCTTTCCCAGCATCAGGGTCTTTTCAAATGAGTCAGCTCTTCGCATCAGGTGGCCAAAGTACTGGAGTTTCAGCTTCAGCATCAGTCCTTCCTATGAACACCCAGGACTGATCTCCTTTAGGATGGACTGGTTGGATCTCCTCACAGTCCAAGGGACTCAAGAGTTTTCTCCAACACCACAGTTCAAAAGCATTAATTCTTCAGCACTCAGTTTTCTTCACAGTCCAACCCTCACATCCATACATAGCTACTGGAAAAATCATAGCTTTGACTAGACGGACCTTTGTTAGCAAAGTAATGTCTCTGCTTTTTAATATGTTGTCTAGGTTGGTCATAGCTTTTCTCTTAAGGAGCAAGTGTCTTTTAATTTCATGGCTGCAGTCACCATCTGCAGTGATTCTGGAGCCCAGGAAAATAAAGTCTCTCATTGTTTCCACTGTTTCCCCATCTATTTGCCATGAAGTGATGGGACCAGATGCCATGATCTTAGTTTTCTGAATGTTGAGCTTTAAGCCAACTTTTTCACTCTCCTCTTTCACTTTCATCAAGAGGCTCTTTAGTTCTTCTTCACTTTCTGCCATAAGGGTGGCGTCATCTGCATATCTGAGGTTATTGATATTTCTCCCAGCAATCTTGATTCCAGCCTGTGCTTCCTCCAACCCAGCGTTTCTCATGATGTACTCTGCATATAAGTTAAATAAGCAGGGTGACAACATACAGCCTTGACGTACTCCTTTCCCTATTTGGAACCAGTCTGTCATTCCATGTCCAGTTCTAACTGTTGCTTCCTGACCTGCATACAGATTTCTCAAGAGACAGGTCAGATGGTCTGGTATTCCCATCTCTTGAAGAATTTTCCAGAGTTTGTTGTGGTCCTCACAGTCAAAGGCTTTGGCATAGTCAATAAAGCAGAAGTAGATATTTTTCTGGAACTCTCTCGCTTTTTTGATGACCCAACAGATGTTGGCAATTTGATCTCTGGTTCCTCTGCCTTTTTTAAACACAGCTTGAACATCTGGAAGTTCACAGTTCACTGCTGAAGCTTGGCTTAGAGAATTTTGAGCATTACTTTACTAGCATGTGAGATGAGTGCAGTTTTGTGGTAGTTTGAGTACTCTTTGGCACTGCCTTTCTTTGAAATTGGAATGAAAACTGACCTTTTCCAGTCCTGTGGCCACTGCTGAGGTTATTTATCAAATTTGTAAATGGGATAAGGCAGTCCAGAAAATTCCCCCTCAACTACATTATTTCATCAACTCTCAGGTACACTATATTGTCACTTTTTAACCTTTCTGAAACAAGGTTTATCTTACAACTGTGATGCATAATGCAGGCAGCCAGCCAAGAAGCAGTCATGCTGCAGCTATGTGAAAACCTTCTGACAAGATAAAGAAAATGTCATCATCAGTGTATCATTCATTTGAGAAAACAAAGGTGGTTCCTTAGAAGTCAGTAAACAGAGGCATAGTCAACATTTTCTGGCCACAGTAAGACTTACATGAGTCCTGAAAGAAGGATCCAGACCCTCACAAATTGTGTTTTGAAAGATCCTTTATATGTATTAATTCACACACTCCCGTTATGAATTATTCTAGAAATAGTAGGCAAGTAATTAGAATATGGAGAGTAGTCAGGCCCCTGAGGCCTGAAAAGCCAAATCACGATGAGTCTTTTCTCAAGATGCCTTTGCAAACACAGCAGAGAGAGCAAACTGTTCCTTCTACGAAATTTCACTTGAACTGTCTGCACTAACATTCTTTTCTAACCTACTGGGCTGTTTCTGGTCCCTCAAACATAACTTCACACCACAGTACCCATCATTGTTCACATTTCCATAGAGAACCATACAGTGGGAGGAAGACAAAATAACAGCTAAAATTACTTTCTTCTAGTAACTTCCAAGGTTTGCACCTTTGACTTAGGAATGGCTTAGAGGTAAAGAATTCTCCTGCATAGGAGACACGGGTTCCATCCCTTAGTCGGGAAGATCCCCTGGAGAAGGAAATGGTAACCACTCCAGTATTCTTACCTGAAAGAAGTCTCATAGACAGAGGAACCTGGCAGGCTACAGTCCAATGGGTTGCAAAGAGTCGGATATGACTGGAGGGACTAAACAAGCAAGCAAATGAGGAGTGACACTCAAGTGACAAAGTCCACTTCCCAAATATGCTGCATAAATTTAAAACTTCCCTGGCAAGGAGTACTGCTATGTTTATGAAATCCCGGTTAGTTTACAAAATAAAAATTCCATCTATCTGGAGCTGGGCCAGTGATATGTGGGGCAGTTGTATGCCAAGGGCTTGTTGGAGCCCAGGGCAGACCTCCCTCCCAATATGCCTCAATGGCAAACTGATCATTTTGAAAGAAATTTACTTAAGAAACATCTGATGCAGGAGGGACACTCTGACCCTCCTATCTGTCTCCCTGAAGGCAGTGAATAAATCTCTGATGTGAAAGGCACACCTCCTGCATCTGGAGGTAGAAGGGACACTCTTCACCAGAGAGAGAAAATTTGGGGCCAAGTAGTCTGTAAAAACAAACCTTGTTACTGTTGAGTGCTCAGTCGTATCCGACTCTTCTGTGACCCCATGGTCTGTCCATGGAATTCTCTAGGCAAGAATACTGGAGTGGGTCGCCATTCCCTTCTCCATGGGATCTTCCCGACCCAGGGATTGAATCCTGGTCTCCCACATTGCGGGCAGACTCTTTACTGTCTGCACTACTAGGGAAGCCCAAAGAAACCTTATTATTTCTTTAGTTTACTATTCAAAGCCCAAACTCTAATTAAGCACTGAGGCCTATTTCTTTGTCTTGCTATTCCTCACTTACTGTTTATTTGTCTTAAAAATATAAAATCTGTCTTCTCTGGTCACTTCTTAGGTCCCATTACCTTGCACATGAATTAAAATTTATTTCTTTTTCTTTTGTTAATCTGTCATGTGTCTATTTATTATGAGTCCAGCCACAAGAACTCAAGACGGGTTGAAGGGGGAATTCTTCAGAAGAGGGAATTCCCTCTCTGACAGGCTCTTTTCAGAAAATAACCTTCTTGGGGAAGACCAGACTCAGAGCAAGAGAAACAGGCTTCTGGGAACTGGGATAAAAATTGGAATTGGGTACCACTCACTGCTGGAAGTGGGGAACCATCATTACTAGTCATGCATAAGCAGGAGCAGTTGAGGCTCTGGTTCCAGGGTAGAAGCAAAGCTGTTTTCCCTCCACTGTAGGAAGAAAGAAGGAGATTTTCTATTTCTGAAATGCCCTAACATTCAACTGTTGCTGATCTGACACAGTTATCAACTCACTAGTGTCTCCCTGCAAAAGAGCATAAGTAATACACATCAGACTACAGAAATCTTTACAATGAAGTGGTTGATACAGTCTCTTCAGAAATGTCTCTCTGGCTTTATCACAGGCTGATAATGGAGCAAGAAGAGAGAATCCAGCACAGGCAGACTCTCCAATAATAGGATCACTCCCTAAAGTCCATCGAAAACAGTATTTTCCTTTACATTTTTTTCCTCGGCATCTGCACAACTTATGCAAACGTCTGAGGAAACAATGTATATTATCTAGGGTGAAACAGATCACCAGCCCAGGTTGGATGCATGAGACAAGTGCTCGGGGCTGGTGCACTGGGAAGACCCAGAGGAATCGGGTGGAGAGGGAGGTGGGAGGGGGGATAGGGATGGGGAATACTTGTAAATCCATGGCTGACTCATGTCAATGTATGACAAAAACCACTACAATATTGTAAAGTAATTAGCCTCCAACTAATAAAAATAAATGAAAAAAAAAAAGAAAGTGACAGAGAAATAATAAGCAAAACAAATATTACACAGTTTGGTAGGACAAACTTTGAATATGCATAGTGACAATTTTTAAAGTTTCCCTTACTGTTTATTTTGATAAAATTTCAATGTTTTTAGCTAGTAAGATTTCACAGTTGACATTTTCATCTAACTGGTCAATGAAGAAATGGATAAATTTCTAGAAATACAATCTCCCAAGACTGAGCCAGGAAGAAACAGAAAATATGAACAAATCAATTACTAGCAAATGAAACCAAATCAATAAAAAACAACAACAAAATCTCCTAACAAAAGTTCAGGACCAGATGGCTTCCCAGGTGAATTCTATCAAACATTTGGAGAAGAGTTAACATCTATTCTTTTCAAAATTTCCGAAACATTTCAGAGGAAAAAATGCTTCCAATTTCATTTTATAAGGCTACCATCACCCTGATTCCAAAACTAGAAAAATAAATAACAGATAAAGAAAATCATAGGCCAATATCATTGATATTGATACAGATGCAAAAATTCTGAAAAATATTAGCAAACTAAATCCAACAGTACATTAAAAGGATCATACACTATAATGAAGAGGGATTTAATGCAGGGATATAAGGATTTTAATATCTGGAAATCAATGTGATACAGCACATTACCATATTAAAGAATGTAAATTATATTATCATTTCAATAGAGGCAGAAAATGCTTTTGTCAAACTTAAGCATCCATTTATGATAAATATTTTCCAGAAGCTGGGATTCAGGGAACATATCTCAACATAATAAAGGGTTGGGCCTGGTGCACTGGAAGGGGGACCGGGATGGGGAATACATGTAAATCCATGGCTAATTCATTTCAATGTATGACAAAAACCACTGCAATGTTGTAAAGTGATTGGCCTCCAACTAATAAAAATGAATGGAAAAAAAAAAAGAAAAAAACAAACCTACTGAATGGGAAAAAATGTTTGAAAATGAGAGGACAAAATAGGGTGTTAATATCCAAAAATATATAAACAGCCCATACAAGTCAACATCAAACAAACAACTGGATTAAAAATGGCAGAAGACCTGAATAGACATTTTTCCAAATGTCTGTTGAAAGATATACAGATGGTCAATAGGCACATGAAAACATGCTCAACATCATTAATCATCAGAGAAATGCAAATGAAAACCACAATCAGGTATCACCTCACATCTGTCAGAATGGCTGTGATCAAAAAGAATACAAAACAAATGTTGCCACACACCTACAGTCAATAACTCTTTGACAAAGGAGGCAAGAATACAACATGGAAAAAAGACAGACTCTTCAGTAAGTGGTGTTGGGGAAGCTGGAAAGTCACATGTAAATCAATGAAATTAGAACACTCCCTCACACAATACACAAAAATAAACTCTAAATGGCTTAAAGACTTAAATATAAGACATGCGTGTGTGTGTGTGTGCTAAGTCGTCTCAGTTGTATCTGACTCTTTGTGACCCTATGGACTATAGTCTGCCAGGCTTCTTTGTCTATAAGATTCTCTGGACAAGAATACTGGAGTGGGTTGCCATGCCCTCCTCTAAATATAAGGCATGACACCATAAAACTCTTAGAAAAGAACATAGGCAAAACAGTCTCCGACATAAATCCTATCAATTTTTTCATAGGTCGTTCTCCCAAGGCAATAGAAATGAAAGCAAAGATAAACAAACAGGACCTAATCAAACTTGTAAGATTCTGCATAGCAAAGAAAACCATAAGCAAAATGAAAAGACCACCTAAAGACCTGGAGAAAATACTTTCAAATGATGTGATTGAGAAGGGATTAATTTCCAAAGCATACAAACAGCTTATAAACTCAATAACAGTAACAACAAAAAACCCATCAATTATAAAATGGGCAGAAGATCTAAACAGACATTTCTCCAAAGAAGACATGAAAATGGCCAATAGGCATATAAAAAGATGTTCAACATCACTATAATTAGAGAAATGCAAATCAAAACTATAATGAAGTATGACCTCATACTTGTCAGAATGATCATCAAAAAATCTACCAGCGATAAATGCTGGAGAGGGTCTGAAGAAAAGGGAACTCTCTTACCCTGTTGGTGGGAATGTAAATTGGTGCAGCCACTATGGAGAAAAGTATGAAGGTTCCTTAGAAATCTAAAACTAGAGTTACTGTATGGTCTGGCAATCTTACTCCTGAACACATATCTGGAGAAAACTCTAATTTGAAAAGATACATGTAACACAATGTTCATAGTAGCACTATTTATAATATTCAAGACATGGAAGAAACCTAAAGGTCCACCAACAGATGAATTATTGAAAAAGATGAAGTATATACATACAATGGAATATTACTCAGCCATAAAAATGAAATAATGCCACCTGCAGCAACATGAATGGATCTACCATATTAAGTGAAGGAAGTCAGTGAAGAGACTACCATATTAAGTGAAGGAAGTCAGACAAAGATAAATACTATCTGATATCACTTACATGCAGAATTTTAAGGAAACAATACAAATGAACTTATCTACAGACTCACAGGCATAGAAAACAATGTATAGCTACCAAAGAGGAAAGTAGGGGAGGAGGATAAATTAGGAGTTTGGGATTAGCAGACATAAACTGATTATATATAAAATAGATAACAACAAGGTCCTACTGTCAGTATCTTTTAATAAAGCATAATAGAAAATAATATGAAAAAGAGTATATCTATGTATAACTGAATCATTTTGCTACACATCAGAAACTAACATAACATTGTAAATCAACTACAATTTAAAAAAATAAAGAAACAATAACAAATGTTAGTGAGAATATAGAGAAAAGGGAATCCTAGGACACTGTTGGTCTGAATGTAAATTGGTTCAGCCCCTGTGGAAAACAATATGCCAGTTTCTCAGAAAACTAAAAATAGAATTATCATATGATATAGCAATTCCATTTCTGGGTATATATATCCCCCCAAAAATGAAAACACCAATTAAAAAAGAAACATGCACCAATGTCCACAGCAGCACTATTTATAATTGCCAAGATATGGGAGCATTCTAAGTGTTCATCAACAGATAAATGGATAAAGTAGATACAGTATACATACATAATGGAATACCACTTAGCTATAAATAAGAATAAAATTTTGTCATTTGCAATAACATGGATAGACGTCAAGGACATTATGCTACGGGAAATAAGTCAGATAGACACAATATTGTCTAATATCACTTGTACGTGGAATCTAAAAAATACAAGTAGTAAATACAGCAACTTAGAAATAGACTTACAGAGATAAAGAACAAACTAGTGGTTACCAGGCGGAGAGGGAAAGCAGAAGTAGCAAGATAGTGATAGGGGATCAAGAAGTACAAACTACTGTGTACAAAATAAGTAAGCTACAAGAATATACCATATAGCACAGGGAATGTGGCCAATATTTTGTATTGACAATAAATGGAATATAATTTTTTAAAGTTGTGAATCACTGTGTTGTAATCTGAGACATACTGTTCAAATACACCTCAATAAAATTTTTTTAAACAACTTTAGCCTTTTATCTAGTAACATTTCAAAGTCGAAGTTTTCATCTGACTGGTCACTTGTGAAAAGGCTTCTGTATAACCACACACATTGAACTGCTCTATACTACTTGGAGTACTTGAATTCCAACTCTGAGTCAAAGAAGCATAACAGAACAATGGCTGACAAAGGCCAAAAATTAAAATATTAAAAACATTATAAACAAATACATTAAATAGCCCACAATATTTTCTAATTAAAGCTCTTATACCAGCTCCACAATTTCATCCATTCAGGTATACTTTTTTGTCTCCATCTCTAATTTGGTTCTTTCATTTTTCCAAATTGCAATCAAATTCCAAACCTCAGAATTATGGACTTTTTAGAATGAAATAATGAACAACTAAATAGGAGTGATAAAAATAACTCAAGAAGAAAAATGACAAATGATTCCTATATTTATAACTCTGGGCAAAAATCTGAAAAACTAGCTTAAAAGATAAAAGTAAATTAGAATTTGTTGCTTCTTAGCAAAATCAGTTTTATAATATTATCCTGTATTCTTAGGGTTGAGTAGGACTTTTGGGATTATCTAGTTCAAACTCCAATCACTTAAATCTGTATAGCATCCAATGACAGCAGCCATTCAGATTTTCTTTAAATGTCTCAAATCTCCTATATACTATTCTGTTGATGACCATGCTTCATACTTAATAGGAGTAAATAACTATCAACAGGCAGGAAATGCCTTATCTTCCTATGATGAAATGCATCAGGTTATTCATACACTTTGCCAGTGAGTGATGTGCTGGTAAAATGTTTCACAAACAGGAGGCATGAAAAATAAAATCCTTGATTTGTATCATTTGCTGATTCCCATGGTGAAAATACCTATGTCAGGCTGTCTGACAGTGTAGTTCAGAAGAGGTGCACATTATCTATTCTCATGAACAATAGTCCTTCCCTTTTGTTACTTTGATAAGGATGTTCTGTCAAAGGCCAATCCCTCAACTTTAGTTCTGGATCCAATTCCCCCTTATTTTCTCAAAACTTCACTCACAGATAAACGTCTTTCTTCCAAATCATCAATTTACTTATTAATATTTCTGGAGGAATTTTCCTCCCAGTATCTATCATGATATGTATAGTACAGCATTCTCTTTTATTCTTTAAATAGCACTCATTGCTACTTGATAGTTCTTATACGTTTAAATTTTTAAACATATTCAAATTCTCCCTCAATTAGAATGGAAGTCTTACATGCTCAGGGAACTTTTCTGGTTTGCTCAAAGCCTTATTTCCAGGACCTACAATAGTTCTAGGCACACGGTACATACTCAGCAAATAGTCACCGATTTATGGAAAGAATAGGAAACTTCATAGTACAGTTGTTCAGTTTTGATAGAACTTAGTGTTGGCAATGTCTTCTTTATGTTGAGACTTCTAACTCTACTGGCTTCAGATATGCTAATTAAGATAAATGAATAGAGTTCATGTGTTGATTCTCTAAAGAGTAGGGAAAGGATAGTATATGCATGAATCATCAAACACCTTCACCAGTTACTTGAGGGAATCATACAAGTTTGAATGTAATAAAATACATGCTTATCTTATCTCTCCTTATGTTATACATTCTTATAATGTATATCATGTTAATTGAAATTGCTGTTTATTGATAAATGTCCTGAGCATTAATGTTAAGGAAGGGTCAAAAACCCTTATTACTTGTTCCTTGGTTATAACTCTTGGTAAGTGAATTATGAAATATCCAAATGTAATGTCATATACTTTCACATGAAAAGCTAAAGTTAACTGATAAGATTTTCTATGGATTCCAGGCAGATGGTCTTTCTTAAACACTTTGATAATAGATGATTACATAACTTACCAAAATGATCTCTACACCCTTTTGCCCTGGACACATACACCTTTCAGCACTGATACTGCCCCTCACCAGACTGTGGTGAAGGCCTCCCTGCCCTATCCTTAGTATCCCTGGTGTTAAGTCCCTCATTGGGTCTGATTCTTTGCGACCCCATGAACTGTTGCCCACCAGGCTCCTCTCTCCATGGAATTCTCCAGGCAAGAATACTGGAGTGGGTTGACATTCCCTTCTCCAGGAGATCTTCCCGACCAAGGGATTGACGCAGGGTCCCTTCCCTAGCCCAATCCTTAAATTCTGACCCTTAAGACTTTCTCCCTGGGCCCTCTGCTTTTTACTCTCTGCACACCCTCTCCTGTAGATCTCAGCCAGTCCTGATGTTTCAGTGATAGAATGTGGACAATTCCCCAGATCTCACTCTCCATTCCACATCTCCTTCTTGAGATACAAAATTTGCAAACTCAACTGCCTATCAGATTTTGCCATTTGAATAAAACCGATATCTCAAAGCAACAGGTTCCCGACTGAATATAACTTCCTCCAATTTCCCCTTCCCAGGTGGCCCTAGTGATAAGGAACCCACCTGCCAATGCAAGAGATATGAGATGCTAGTTCCATCCATGGGGTGGGAAGATCCCCTGGAGGAGGGCATGGCAAACCACTCCAGTGTTCTTGTCTGGAGAATTTCATGGACAGAGGAGCCTGGCAGGCAGCAGTCCATAGGGTTGCAGAGTCAGACACGACTGAGCAACCTAGCACACCAACCCCCCCCAAGTACCCTTCTAATCCTCCAACTCTGCCTGTCTCAGAGAACGATGCCACTCTCTACCCAGTTGTAAAGCCATTTTCTCCCCCATCGTAAACCTTTATCAACTCATTCTGAATTGCCTCTTCTCTTATTATCTACCTCATTAGAGGGCAAGTCCAATCTTCACTGAGGTGAAGCACCCAGCAGTATACTTAACAAACTTAAGTTCTCAGTAAGTGTTCATTGAAACTTACTTTTCTCTAAGGTATTAGAGAGAATGAATCCTTTTAGTTTTTCATCCCTCTCTACAATCAAGACACTTATATCTACTTAAGGAAGTGCCAAATTGAGTATATATCAACTGAATGTGGTCAAGTTCTGCAGAGGTGATACACTATAATCAGTTTTCTCTTTGTGGCACCAACAATAAGCTTTAGGATGGCTAATCCAGTATAAGTCACAACTTTCAAATATGCCAGTTCAATGCCTGAATGCCTTGTCATTATTCTCATTTTTGATGCCTTTTTCTTTCCAATTACATGCTTGAAGCACAATACAATAAAGTATAATTCTTATTCCTTAATATCATACTGGTTTAAATTTATGTTCCTTAGAATTTTAAGGGAAATACATACAGAAGAGGATTGAAAAGGTTATTAAAACTTCACAATAACAGTCAACACTACTAAGTGCAATTCTAAAAGAAAAAAGTCAGACCTTAGAGATTTTTCCATCCAGCAATGAGTTTTATAATTAAATTTGTTGTGGTTACTTTGCTTGTGTTTGCTCTTTCTTATAATTTCTCCTTGAATCCATCATGTAATTAAACCCAAGTGTTGAACTTTAAGGAAAACTTTTGAATGATTAGCTTCTCAAACTGAAACTGGGCCCTATTCTAACCTGGACAGGGTAAGAGGATACCATTTGAGTGGGAAAATTGTGGCAGGAGGAAAAGTGTGAAGTGGTTTTCAGTTTGGAGATCTCTAGCATCTTAGGAAGCCTAATGTTCTTCCCTCACATAAATCTGGAAGGTTTCTATGAAATGAGAATTGAAAACAACTGTAGTGTTACCTGAGTCCACTAGACTGTGTACATATACTAAGGTGAGACCACTGTCTGAAGGGAAGAGGAACGCCAGAGTGGCTAGCCCAGTGGAGAAAATATTTTGACTCTTTCTAAACTAAGCACTGTATTCATGTGAAAGAAAATATTAATGGGTGAGCCTGGATGTTTATATATGTAGGCATTTGTATTAGTTCACTAGCATTCTATCAGATATTTAAAAACCTTTTGTAGTGACTAACTCACAAACTACATTGTCAATTTTCATAAGTACTAGACAATATAAAATCAGTCCTAATAACAGCTTTGACAGGATTTAATAAAGCATACACAAGAAACTTTTAGTTTGTACAGGCTAATTTATGCATGTGCATAACTGAGAAATGAATTTGGAAGATGTTAGTTTCCCATCTGTACCACACAGAGAAAGATGGGAAAAAAATGATTTACCAACTGTCAATAATCAATTTTAAGTGTATTCTCATCCCAAAATAAAATTCCCATGTCCAAAATATATATTCTAAACTCTCCTTGCAAAACTGGTATTTTATTTCCATTTCTATATAAGTGTCACAATATGCTGATTTTCAGGACCTAAATTACTGTTTCTGGAGACTGCATAATCAAATTTAGTTAGTGCTGTTTGTGGTTAAGAAAGAAAAGAGTGATTTGGTCAGGTCACAGGAATGGGGTATTTCTTTATGTTTATTTTTTATTGTGAATTCTTGAATACTCACCTTCTTCCACTGAGCTTCTAATTTCTGCTCTCCTGAGTTATATTATGGATCACAACATACACCACCTTGCCTTAGGCTTAAACAACTCTCAACACTCTTTAAGTTGACAGTCTAGATTACATAGCTAAGTCATTCATTACTCTTTCTGCTCTAACTTAAAAACATGTATGGTCAATCATTTCTGCTAGCATTCAAATGGGATTTGTGTAGCTCATTGAGTATGATCAAAATTGTTTAGAATTAAGTAGGCTTGAACAAGATATTATTATAAATCTCTGGGTAAGAAGTATAGTTGCAGATTTACATGATAGAATACTATTTTCAAGAATATTAATCAATTCCCTTGACTCCCTTTACTCATGGAATTTGTTGACTGATTCTACTACAGAGGCCCTCTCTACCTTGTTCCATTAGAGGCAATGGTTGTTAATTTAGTAGGGAGTTACTTAGGGTAGGAAGAATACGAAAGGGGAGAACCTGGGCGTCAAAACAACAAAACCTTAAGCTTAAAATAAAGAGGGGGGGGGCTGGTCTAGGGATAGATAGAAGAGAGAAATTTTTGATGCAGATTTCCAGAGTTAAATTTTTAGCTCCCACTTCTACTCATTCCTGGGCTGGGAGAAGTGGGAAGTAGAAAGGCTGGATAAGTTTCACAGGGTCTGATGTCAGAGTTCAGCTTGACCAGCCAGCATCAGAACTGACCAACAGAGCAGAAATGGGTAATAAAGAGCTCTAACATCTGTGCTTCTCAGTTCCATGAGAAGGAGGTTAATAATATAGGCAATACTCTTACTACGTACCCACTAAGTGCTATTCAATCTGAGTGCATAATGAGTATCAATTCACTTAATCCTCACAGGAATCCTATAATAGGTACTATTATAATTATTTCAATTTTATAAAAGGGGAAATGGAGGGACAAAAAATGACATGTCCACAATCACTCAACTAATAATCACTGAAGCCATAATGTCAACTGACTCCAAAGGCCACACTCTTGACCACCACTCTATTGCCCTTTCAGAAGGGTCCATTCAAGTAACCAGCTCATGTGTCACCTGTTTACCATCTAGCAGGAGTGGTACCCAAGACTCTGCTCACCAGCCCCACAGATGCACCGTGCCTTGATAGCTGCCATTTCAGTGACCCAAGATAAGCACTCATAAGCCCTCAAGAAAGCATTTTGGGACTTTGGATAACTGGGAGTGGTAGTAAACTGGATAAGGAGGGACTAGATGGAACCAACTGATGACCTGCCACCAGGGCAATGGCATCAGTGATGCACACAGCTTTTGGTTACTAAAATAGTTTCAGATCTTTTAATTCTCTGGGTTTTAAAGAGACTCGAACATAGACTCCTAACACTGGATGCAGGCACAGCTCAGCACATGGGAAAACCAATTAGGAGCCTGAGCCTGCAGCATCTCCTGTAAATTACCCGGCAGAGCATGTTGGAGCAGAGCAGGGAAGCTGAGCCTGCAGACTTCTAAAGCTCCTGCGTTTCAGAGGCTTGACGATTCTAGGGAGATATTGCTGCTCTTTCTGCAGTTTCTATCTTTTAATGTTGGCAGCTCAAACAGATTCTGGGAGGCTGGAGTGAAGCTACTTATTAAAAAATAATTAACAGGGAGATCACACAGGCAAGGCTGGGTTTTAACAAAAGAGCTCACGGAATTTTCAGGGTTTCAGAATTGCTATATGTGAGCCTGAAGCCTAAAATTAACAATACATAGCAAATACGGCACAATGGTTAATGGCCACATTGGGCACAGATGGGTAACTGCCTGCTGTTTTGAATCCTAAAGTTTCTTAGACCTTCTTGTATTAAGTACTTTTTGAGAAATAAATACGCAAATAGTTACACAGATCTTCCCAACCCAGGGACTGAACCCACATTGCTTACGTCTCCTACATCAGCAGGGGGGTTCTTTACTACTAGCGCCACATGAGAAGCCCCAAATTTTACTGAGTACCTACCACATATAAAAACTATGACAGTCACTGAGGATTAATATGAACAAGGTATGGGTTTGGCCCCAAAGAGCTTCTAGTACGGACAGGACAGAAGGCAAGTAATGGAAGGGAGACAAAGAAATAGAGAAGTACCACGCACTAAGGACTAAGCCAGGTGTACCACATTTAATAGGCACAGATAAGCCATTTAAAAGTCATCTCCAACGCAGGAATCCTCATCTGACACCAGACTTTTAACAGCAAATGACATGCTAGAACTTTAAGAAGACCATCAAGGGATTCATTTCAATGACTGAATATACACTTCAAAACAAAAGTAGCTGCCATTTATTGAATGCCTACTTTACATTCAGCTTCCCTAATTCTCATAATCTTGGAAACTTGTTTTACAGGCAAAAAAAAAAAATCTAAGCTTCAGTTCAGGGACTTACACAATGTCACAGCAGGATAGCGACAAGCTGGAATGAAATTCTAGGTCTAGCCACAATTCCACACTGCTAAAGTAAGAACGGGCCTGTCCGGCCTTGGCTCTCCTGATCCTCTTTTCTGTAGCCAGGGCCACTTTTTTTTCCCCAGGCTGTCTGTTTTGACATTGGCTGCTTCTTCATTTCTGAACTCTGAGCTGTTGGTAGATTATCTCACTCTTGGCTGTTGAAATGGTGCTGGATACAGCTTCGATCAATGGCTTCAAGGTTTTGCTTCCCCCAATATGCTCAGCAAAGTGTTGGCTTCCTGCTTTCCTTGTTAACCCCTGGTGTGGCGCTTGTTGGTTTGGTTGACCCTACAGCCTTCTGTCTATTGTGAGCATTCAGCATTCTCTGCCGGATCAGTGGTGTGGGGGCGTGCTGGGGCAAAGGGAAGGGATTTATTCTACTCCCTTTGGCAAGAAGAATTGCTTCTTTGTCGAGGTTAGAGTTGCAAACAGATGCCCCTTTGTACGGTGTCATGATACTTCCTGGGTAACGCCATTAAATGTTTCCCCGGGCAGCAGAAGCTTAGGGCTCCTTGCTGAATCACCATTTAGCTTCCACTGGTCTGTGAGCCTTCAACTGTTTTGTTCAACTGCACTACTGAACTCCGCACACGATAAAAGTAGAATTCTTATGAACTGGATCTTTGACAAAAAGAATCAAAACTCGAATCCTTGACAAAAACATATCTGTTTTGTTCATACTATGTACGTGAAGTCCAACATAACATATACATGACACATAGTAGGTGTTCAATAAATACTTACTGAATAAATAAACTGGGAGAAGCCATTGGTATGTGTTGGTCTGTGTTTTGGCAGTTATCTCCTTTTCCTCTGAATAAAGAAAAACAATTATTTATACTGACAGCATAGATTAAATGATAATTTAAGTGATTCCCATTAAAAGATATATATATGTACAGGGAAAGTAATGAAGATGAAGGTTCAATCAGAGGACATTTTGTGGTGTAGTTTACTATCCTGACTAATCTCTACTTCCTTTCAGAGCAAATAATAATCATAAATAAAGTAGCCATTTTACCCTTTCTCTTACACATACACACAGCCCTTTTCTGCTCTTCCAGGAATATATTTGGACATGCATATAAAGCTGATATGCAATTTCTAGAAGAAGCAACACAAGAAGACAAAAACTAGAGAGCAACTTTATTGTGAGTTCCCTAGTAAAAGTTTACTGCACAAAATACTAGAGTACTCTTTTCACTTCGAATCTCAGGACAAATCACCTTTTCGGAAAGAAAAAAATAGGTCTTACAAAGGCTTTGAGAAATCAAGCCTATCACTGGTTTTCCTTAGGAATTTTTTTCCCAAAACACAGAAAACATAATAAGAGCCATTTATTACATGGAAGGTAGAAATATTTTCTTCTCTCATTTAGTTAGCTTTGGTGAGGAAACTGGCTTAACTCTAGTTAACATATTTTCATTTAGACTTACTTTCAAAGGGAGAATGTCTTTCCACTGACTTCAGCTTGATTAATCTCCAAAAATGGAAAGAAAAAGAAAATGTGCTTAAGGAAAGTAAGGGATCCAAGAAACATGGAAACTAACAACTTGGCTTAAGAAGAAATAAAAAATCTGAGCAAATATATCACAAGTAAACAAATTAAATCAGTTTTCGAAGAATTTCCATCAAATACAAGTTCAGGACCAGATGCCTTCACTGGTGAATAGAAGGGGGATGTATAAATTATTGTGAAATACAGACAGGTGAGACTATTTCATGTAATAGGATTTATACTGTATCCTAAAAAGTGGGTAGAAATTGATCACAGATGGAAGGGGTAGAGATATTACTTGCAAGTAAGGATGAGAATGAGTGGACATGGAGAGAAGACAGATGAGACAGTGAAGACTTTGTTAAGTGTAACACTTAAATTGTACATGGAAAAAAATTAAGATTGAATATACATTTTAGGACCAAAGAAATAGAGTCCTTAAATGCTGATGTGAAAAATTTGGACATTATCCCATATGCAGATGGGATTTATTAGAGGATTCAGAGTAAGGCTATACTATTTTAACAGCAGAATTTTAGAAGGTAAATTTAACTTTATTCAACATAAATTGAAAATACAGGAGGTCACAAGAGGAGGATAGTTGGTTAGGAGGTTCGACAGTAATCCAGGCAGGATTATCATGAGGCTACAATGAATACACTGAGACTGAAAGGATTATATGGACATGAAATTTAGTGACCGATAACTGTAAGGGATGAATGAGACTGAAAAAATCCTTAGATGATTTCAAGGTTTGTAAGATGGAAAGCTAGAAGGACAGTGGGAAACACTGCAAATGATGGAGTAACTGGAAAGAAGAGTTAGATCTGAGGGCATGAACAAGGAGTCCAATTGGATATTCAGAGTTTGAAATTCCAGAAACATAGCAGCGTAGAGATTCCCTGTAGGGCAAACATTCTGGACAGAAAGTAAAAACAGAATCTGGGTCAGGATATGTAGATTTCTAAGCCATTGTATGGGACACTTCTAGTACTCTCTCAAGGGGTCTCAAGTTTTAGAGATATTCTGGATAAATGATTTAATATAGTATATTGCAGAACTATTTAATGAAGGGACTCTCTGCCTTGCCTGTTGATTTTGTGTATTCCATCTAGAATGATGAAGAAAAAGAGATGTGTTATGAGATGAGGAGAAGTGACGTCATTGAGTACAAGCACCTGAGTAAACTGCTCCTCTCCTGAATAGTTATTTTCATGGGCTTCCTTTCTTTGCTTATTATGCTTGGCTCAGTTTGAAGACCTGGGAGAAGACGTAAGAAATACAAGCTAAGTAGGAAATATATGTGCAAACGTGTGATAATCTAGTTGGATTTTCAGGAAAACTTGAGAGTGTGTTGGGGTCCCACTTGGCGCATCATGCCAGCTGCGTGGAGTGAATTCACGGGGAACACTCACTTCCTCTCTGAGGTGCACACTGTGTCTGGTTGAGACAGTTCACATCCAATTGCAAGCTGGCTTACCTGAGAGTCTTCAGAAAAATCTGTTTTAATAAAGGCAATTTTCTGGTTTAGAAAGTAAGTGAAGACAGTGAGTATCAAAAGCAAACACAATAAGGCAAACTAATAGGATAAATAAACCTTACACTGATGCTTTCAAAGAAGAAATATCTAGAATATGTTTGAAGATCCAATGACACAACGATGCCTATTGAGTGAATGAAGAGAAGACAAAATCTTAAACTTTTAGATTAAGATCTTAGGGAGGATGCAAAACAAACCCACACAAATCTGTTAATAAAATCCCCTAGCTTTCAAAAGTCATTGCCAGAAAAAAGTTACATACATTTAGCTAGCAAATTATCACTGACAACCCTGGGCATTTTTCTTCTTACGAGAGTGAATGTGTCCTCACTCACTCTCAGTGAATGGATAGCTTCAGAACTGTGCCAATTCAGACCTGTTTGGTAACTACATTTTTACAAGTATCTGATTTTCCATTGCTGCAGCTAGGGGTTTATGTGGATGATGTAATGGTGGCTGAAGTCAAGGTAGAAAACAAAGCAAAAACAACTAGAAACTCACAAAAATGTAGGTAGTCTCAGTTGTGTCAGCAGCTATACTGCAGGGTTAGACCAAGAGAATGCCAGGTAGGCAAGGGAAGGCAGGGGTTAGGGAGGAAAGGTAATAATAATATAGTTTCTTTTTGCTCCCCATACCCCTAGGAAGAGCCCCTTTCTGACTTAGATTGAGGTAAGCTTGGCAGACACCATCAGTCATGCCCATGAGGAAGCGCAGGGTCTAAAACATGAGTCCACAGCAAGGAGACTCTTCCACTTCTTTACCCAACCTGTGTGGTCTACTTAGAACTGCTTTCAGATCTTTATTAGGCCTAGGGTGACTCTCATTGACTTTGCGGTAGCCCTTCACAATACATCTTTGAAAAATCTAATTCACTTTTTGCATCAAACTGTTTCTTTTCACCAAGCCTCAGGTGCCTTTCTATAAAAATAAGGGATCAGAAGAGATAATCTCTAAGCTTTCTTCCAACTATAACCTTCCATGATTTCAGAAAAGTTACAGAAAACTGTTCAGGAGGAAAGTCAGGTATAATTTACCTGTAAGTTCCTTCTACCGCTTCATTCATGGTTTCTGAAGTCATTCTCCCAATGGTGAATTCACACAGATATTTCACAACTGTGGCAAGTTCCCAGTTATACATTTTCATTGGCAGTGGTCAAAGAGAGAACAAGTTCAAACAGTACTAAAACCGTGGAAGCATCATGATACTTGTTGACAACTTAGTTCGCAGTGAAGCAGTGCTTCTTATTTCTGATAATGTCCACAGTTCTCTCCTGAGCTTATCATTGGATATTTAAATTTTGTATTTTGCTTGCTTCACCCCATTTCTCCAAAGAGCTGTTAAGTGACTTTTTAGGGAAGAACTGCAAAATATTGTCAAGAATTTTCAACATTATGTTTCATTATAGCCATTCCTTTTTTAAAAAAAAATTATTTGAAGATCTGAAAGAGCTTTGAAAAATAAATCAGGATGATAAGCATATGGTGGCCAGTTCAGCAGGCAGCTTTTCTTAAATAACTGTGGATGACTGAGTCCAATTCAAGTCAGCTCCTAAAGCCTTGCCTGCTTCAATAGGAGTTTTGCTTAAAGATAACAAGAGAAGAGAATTATGGTGAAAGATAAAGAAAGCTCTTGGCCTAGTACTCTCTGTAGGGCTGTACTCAAAATAAATGAGAAACATATTGGAAAATACCCTGAAAGTAAAGTTTCAAATATTCTCCAGTAAATATTCAGCTGCAATTAGGCACTTTAGGTAAACATGGCTCAGAGTCTGAATGGTGCTATAGCTTAGATAACAAAATCAATATGGTAAATTCAGGAAAGAAGACTCCTGTTTGGAAGGGCAAAGAAAATCTATTAAGAATATATTAGTCAGAATAAAAGCCAGTAAAATATTTTTAAGATCAGTTCAATACCTTGAAAGATATTTCTTTTAGTTATCTTG
This sequence comes from Odocoileus virginianus, assembly GCF_023699985.2. Lineage (NCBI taxonomy): Eukaryota > Metazoa > Chordata > Mammalia > Artiodactyla > Cervidae > Odocoileus > Odocoileus virginianus. The sequence goes on from NC_069686.1 coordinate 22,052,437, forward strand.
TGTATAACGTCTGTGGGGCTTTTTGTTGGAAACTGATGTAAGTCAAATCAATGACAGCACTCCTCTTAAGACCTCTAGAACTAGGATCCCCAACCCCCGGGTCACAGACTAGTCCTAGTCCATGGCCTATCAGAAAGCAGGCTGCACATCAGGAGATGAGTAGCAGGCAAACAGCGAAGATTCATCTGTGTTTATAGCTGCTGCCCAAGGCTCACATTAGCACCTGAGCTCTGCCTCCTGTCAGATCAGTAATGGTGGCATCAGATTCTCATGGGCGTGAACCCTAAATAAAGTGCTTAAATCATCCCCAAATCATTCTCCCCCCACCATGTGTGGAAAAGTTGTCTTCCCCGAAACCAGTCCCTGGTGCCAAAAAAGTTGTGGACAATTGCTCTTAGAAAATAGCCTTCTCCCCTTTTAAACCAGATAATAAGGATTTTGGGGGGTTTTTGTTTGTTTAGGTTTGTATTCTACCAGTAAGAAACTGCTCTCCCTCATTTGAAACAGCTCAATTAAATTCATTCGTAAACATTCTTACTTTAGGTTCAACTAGTATCCGACTTTTGTCCATTCACTCCAAAACTGGAATGCCAATGACTGTCCACTTCAGCCAGTATCAAAACAAATAGTGGAAGATGATAAAAAATAATTATTGCTAACAGTTTTAAACACAACCTTCACAACTGTGAACACTAGACTCTAGTGGTTATTTTGTGCTCTTTTATCTTTGGCTTTGGTTTGTGTTTTGCTCCTTTCCTCTCTTTTTTTTTTCCTCTCTTTCTGCATAGATAATCCCACCCAATTTAGAGACAATGACAATGTCTATACACAAAAGAGAGCTTTCCTGGTGGCTCAGCTGGTTTAGAATCCGCCTGTAATGCTGGAGACCTGGGTTTGATCCCTGGGTTGGGAAAATCCCCTGGAGAAGGGAACGGCTACTCACTCCAGTATTCTTGCCTGGAGAATTCCATGGACTGTATAGTCCGTGGGGTTGCAAAGAATCAGACACGACTGAGCAACTTTCACATTATACATAAAAGAGCCATGGAAGTGATGGCAAAACAGTTCAAAACAAGTGCTGCAGTTCTCTAATTCACTTTGCACAAAGAACTCTAACCATAAATAATTTCCATGATAATACAGAGCAGTCCGCATATGACACTTGAGATTTTCAACCTGTGTTGACTGTACTGCCAGATACCTGCACCTTACACATTTGTAAATAAAGTTCAGTTCAAATGAACATCGCAAGAGGGAGGCTGCATTACATTTGGAAGAATTAGGTATGTGTGGGAATCTCTTCCATTAGCATGATGACTGCAGGGGAAAGGGTTATGGCATGTTCGTTTAAGTCTTGAGAAATCTGGCATTACTGCCTTTTTCTCTCCCTGTTTCTGTCATCAAGTTTCCTGGGTCACCATTCCAAATTCAGGTTTTGGTATGGTCACCCCAATTCCTCCATAGACAACTTCAACATTTTTCTTTTTCTTGCCTCTATCATTCTCAGAGATGGAAGCATGAGGCTGAAAGGCATGCAGTGCATCTATACGGCCAGCAATGCCAATAAATGGACAATGATGTAACCACGGATGTCAAGGATTTTGATTCAATCCCAATCTGTATGTCACTTACAAATGTAGTTAGTGACAGCAGAGATAAAAATAGTATATCAATAATATCTAGGTCATCAACAAGCAGTTGAAAGAACAACCTTTAAATTTCTCATTCTTAATGTAGACAAATCACTTTCCCCTAAATTATCAAAGACAGATTTAATGCATTCCCTGATGGCTCAGATGGTAAAGAATCCACCAATGCAGGAGACCCAGGTTCAATCCCTGGGTCAGGAAGATCCCCTGGGAAAGGAAATGGCAACCCACTCCAGTATCCTTGCCTGGAGGATTCTATGGACAGAGGAGCATGGTGGACTACAGTCTATGGGGTCACAAAGAGTCAGAAAGGACTGAGTGAATAACATACGCTACATTAAACATTAGTTTTATATATGCTGTTTATATATATATATATCTGAGAATTTTCGAAAAAGTATGTGACAAAACTCACTACCTAAAGGTTCATTTTCCTGTAACTGACCCATTTCATGGTTATAAGATATGCCTTTAAAATACTGTAAACTGAAGCTCCAACCAACTCTATAATGGGTAAATTCCTCATATCCTTACATATAACTATAACCTTAGATTCTTGTGTGGTGAAATGATATAGGATGGGCCCTCTGAGAGCACTCCTTGGGTTATGCATTTTGCACATTAATAGTAATTATTCATTGTACATTTTCCTGCTTGTCTATTGCATGCCTAATGTGAGCTAATATTTTAGGTATTAGAAATACAATAAAGCACAAAATATGAAGCCCTTCTTGTGGAGCTTCTATTCTTGAGGACCGAGTCAGATAAAACAACTGCCACAGCAACCACAGTGACAACTCAACAAATAAAAATATATTGAAAAAAATATATATTGAAAGTTGCTCAGTCATGTCTGACTCTTTGCAACCCTCTGGACTGCAGCCTGCCAGGCTCCTCTGTCCATGGAATTCTCCAGGCAAGAATATTGGAGTGGGTGGCTATTCCCTTCTCCAGGGGATCTTCCCAACCCAGGGATTGAACCCAGGTCTCCTGTATAGCTGGTGAGTTCTTGACCGACTAGCTACCAGGGAAGCCCAAGAATACTGGAGTGGGTAGCCTACCCTTTCCAGGGGGATCTTCCTGATCCAGGAATTGAACCAGGGTCTCCTGCATCGCAGGCGGCTTCTTTACCAGTTGAGCTACCAGGGACAAATAAAACAGACAGAATGAGCACAGAGAGTGCCATTTGGTGCCATTTCCAATCAGGTGGGGGGGACAGCTTACCTTAGATGACATTTGAGTAAACAGTTGAATGAAGGGCTTAGAAAGAAGACCGATAATTAGGGAAAGAAGGTTTATCTTCTGATGGGCTGTATTTATACAATACTAATCCAACAAGGCAATCAAAAAATATGATTAAGTCAACTATTTGGTCTAATACTGCTGCTGTTTAGTTGCTCAGTTGTGTCCAACTCTTTGTGGCCCCATAGTCTACCAGACTCCTCTGTCCATGGGATTTCCCAGGCAAGAATACTGGGGTGCATTGCCATTTCCTTCTCCAGGGGACTGAACCCGCATCTCTTGGGTCTCCTGCTTGGCAGGTGGATTCTTTACCACTGAGTCACCTGGGAAGCCCTAATAAACAAGGACAAAAAGCCCATGGTCTAATAAACATGGACAAAACAAGTGGTCTATAGTCTGCATATTTCACTCTATCAGTTATTTTTGTGGTACATAAATACAAAGTAAGATACAGCTTTAGATTCACTGGCTTTGAGCGCAAAATAAAATCCCTGGCTGGAGCTACTAATGGTAAATCATCTTTAATGATGATCATTCTTTTTTATTCTAGAATTCCAGCAGCAAGTGATAAGCCCAGGGGGTAGCTGGAAATAGTGACTGCTCTTGGATTCTGTCTCCCCAAGTCTGCAGTGAGAGTAAGTAGCTGTCACACACCTGGAGAGATGTCAGCAGGCTAGATGGGGCTCACAGCAATCGTCAAGTCACAGAGAAGCATTGAGTGATTTGAAACTTAATAAATCATTCTGCTGCTTTATGGAGAATGGACCCTCTGGAAAAAGAGCTAAAATGGGAGGATCATATGTGTGATGGGAATCAGGAGTTCAAGTTGCAGATGTTTGATAAATATGTTGAGAAGGCACTCGGATATCCATGCAAGACTAAAGTTTATGGAAAATGTCAGTTTGGAGATACAAATATTATAGCCATGAGAACATAAATGGCATCTAAAACCACAGCTCAGATATGATTACCATGAATAGAGGATAGGAAAAAGAAGAAAGCCCACCAACACACCCTGGATTACTCTGATATCTGCAGATTTGACAAGAAAAAGGAGTCAGCAATGAAAATCAATGCCAGTCACATTCCAGGGAAACCAGGAGAGTGTGACACCAGGAAAGGCAAACCAAGGGAAGAAAATGTTACAAGCAGAAAGGAACGTCCATTTGTGTCAAGTACTGCTGCAAAAATGAGTAGTTATAATAGCAGTGTACTAATGATGGCAACATAATAATAGTTAACATATATTATACCCTTATTATCTGTCAAACATTGCTTTGAGGGTTTATATAGATTATCCAGTATAATCCTCACAATACTCGTGTGCAGTAGGTAGCTACTGTCATAATTTTACAGATGAGGAGACTATGGAATAGATTATTAATAATTTGGCCCTGATCCTGCAGCTTCACTTATGGATTTAGGAAAGTGGAGAGGTTGATGACCTTAGAGCTATTTCAGAAAAGCAGCACAGAACCTGGAATGGTTTGCAGAACAAATGGGAAAAGAGAAAGTAGAGATTGTTGGTACAGACATGCACAGAGTTACTATGCTTGGCACCCAGAATATTCAACAATTGATGGCTATTACTAAAACAGTGCTGATAATAATTTTTTCCTTTGCAATTATTCTTTCAGATAACTGTTTTTCCTGCTGAACTAAGCACTCTGAGGGCACACTCTATATTTTTAATCTCTGTTACTTCAGGCTTTACCATGATTTCTCTCGTCTGTTCAGTGTTCAATTACTGTTAACCAGGGTTAGGATAAGGAAGAGGTTAATGGAAGAAATTAATTTTGGGATGGCTTTATAGAAATGTAGAGTTTGAAGAGATAGGAAGGTTAAGTATAATATCACCAAAGATGTTCAGACCATTACTGAGCTCAGTATGTAAAATTTTATGAAATGTTAAGTCAGTAATTTGTCCAGAATGTTCATTTATGGGATGATAGGTCTATCTGTCTAAATCAGAGGTCCAAAGCTCAAAGGCCGACAGAGACCAGGCTGCAATGGAAATGAGTGAAATGAGTCAGTTGCAAGCTTTAGAATACGATGATGGGGGCATATTGAAGAGAAGCCAAAAATCAGGCTTTTTTTCTTTTTTTTTCATAAAATCTCCCTTAGTTTTAAATGCTAGCATCTAATTTAACTTTTTGATAACTGTTCAGTGTAAACAGAACACATCTGTGGACTGTACTGGCCCAAGGGGCAATAATTTGTCATTTCTGGTCTGTACAATGTCAACCAGCTAATGAAGAGAGTTGCCTTTAGGGGAAAAATCAGTCAAATTTACAGTAAAACAAGTAAATTGAAAGACTTTTTGACATTTACCATAATTTTAGATAGCAGGACAGCTCAATGTTTAAAAATAAAAGCCACTGGAGAAAATATATATTTCAAGGCCTTCAAAGACAATAAAAACAGAGCCCTAGGTCATCAGTTCAGTCGCTCAGTCGTGTCTGACTCCTTGGGACCCCATGAACTGCAGCATGCCACGCCTCCCTGTCCATCAAAAACTCCCGGAATTTACCCAAACTCATGTCCATCGAGTCAGTGATGCCATCCAGCCATCTCATCCTCTGTCGTCCCCTTCTCCTCCTGACCCCAATCCCTCCCAGCATCAGGGTCTTTTCAAATGAGTCAGCTCTCTGCAACAGGTAGTCAAAGTATTGGAGTTTCAGCTTCAGCATCAGTCCTTCCAATGAACACCCAGGACTGATCTCCTTTAGGATGGACTGGTTGGATCTCCTTGAAGTCCAGGGGACTCTCAAGAGTCTTCTCCAACACCACAGTTCAAAAGCATCAATTCTTTGGCACTCAGCTTTCTTCACTGTCCAACCCTCACATCCATACATGACCACTGGAAATACGATAGCCTTGACTAGATGGACCTTTGTTGGCAAAGTAATGTCTCTGCTTTTTAATATGCTATCTAGGTTGGCCATAACTTTCCTTCCAAGGAGTAAGTGTCTTTTAATTTCATGGCTGCAATCACCATCTGCAGTGATTTTGGAGCCCCCCAAAATAAAGTCTGACACTGTTTCTACTGTTTCCCATAGGTCATAATTACTATCTAAAACAAACCTGCCTGAAAAGTTGTATGATCCAAGGAAAACCCAATGTATGGGCATGGAGCTGAGAATCACTGTATAGTGTATAATGTATTATACTCCTCCCCAGTTGAGGTGACAGCCTTAGGCATCATTCACAGAAATGGCAGGGATGAGGTCAACTTTTTATTTAAAAAAAACCTTCTATAGTCAGGTAAATATTTTATAACTGCTTGGCACATCTCATAGTTCACTGCCTAGATCAAAAGAATATATCTAGAGAGATTCATTTGGAATATCATTTACACAAAGCTATTGTCTGTTGCAATGCTGACAAATAATAGTCTAATCTATATTTATTTTAAAAGATTTTTTTAATCATCTTAAATTACAATGTATCCCAGGTAACCTCAAAAAAAAAAAAAGTTTTCTTTCATCCACTTTCACATGTCACACAGTTTTCCTGATGGGGCCTTTGGCATTTGACATCAAGGAAGTGTAGAACTGAAGTGTTATATGCAGGGACCAGCTAATTGTTCAAAGATTTGGATGTCAGCTAAATTATTTCTTTTGATCAGGTAGTAGAGTGCTTTGTTATCTAGAGCCACAGAATTATATATCATTTATATATAGACCAAAGAAAAAGATTATATATCATAAAAAAAACAGCACTATTGAATTTTTAAAGTGTATTGGTGCTGCGAAGTTACTTCGTTTTCATGATAGTAAGCTAGTAAGAAGCTGATTAAACATACTATTGTCTATTTATCCCTCTATCTAAGTTTAGAGTAACTGCTTAATATATAAGTCATGGATTAAATTGTCAATAATAGAACATAAACAGATATTCAACAGAATATATACAGAATATAACAGATATAAACAGAATTTCAACTTGCTTACAACTTTATTGTGAACAAGCAAGAAGTAGTTCCCAAAAGATAGGCTTTCTTTCTTTAAGGTGTTTCTGTTTTGACTGAATAATGTTAATAGGATTGTTACTTGATATTTAAAAATAATTTAAATAAGCCTCAAAATTCAAATTAAGGGTGCAAACTGATTACTAAAATGCAGACTAAAACTTCTCAAACCATAGATAAATGAAGTATCAGACATCTAGTACAGCACTGTGAAAACGAATGTGCAAAATGGTTTACAATGTGTAACTTTCTATCTTCTTCTCTCCCAGAGATAATATACCTCTTGGAAAGAGCTAATATATGTAAAACTTCTTATTTGGGTTCCTGTGGATACTTTTTACCTGAAATCATTTTCAACCACATGTAAAAGGTGCCTTACTTAGATGTTTAGACTTGTGAGAATATTAACTAAGCATAGCTCCTTGCTCTCACCACAGGCAGGCTGATAGAATTAAAAAAATATGATCAATGCCACAGAATGTTAGAACAGAATTATTAGACCAGGAAATTGAGAATTATATACCTAGGGAAATTCTTTAAACTACATTTTAACAGTGAAAATCATCATTCAAACAATCTGCATTTTTAATCATAGAAAATAAAGAGCAAGTATGTGGCTATTTCTTCTATTCACATAAATGAGAAGTATTTTGGCACCAACAGTTCCTTTTCTTTGGGTATTTGTGTCTTGATTAAATCTCTATATTTTTTATGATCAAATCAGTACCTTGGATGGTACTTTTTACAAAAGCACTGGTTTCAGAATATGGTGCCCTGATATACTCTACAGAAGGTCTAGTTCAGAGAAATACTAATAATTTTGGTTAAATAGTGAATGATAACACATATAAAGTTTTGGCTATGAGTTAATTTTTCTGCAATATTTTAAAAAGTTAATACATAACACAATAAAAATTCAAACAATATTGAAAGAAAATTCAAACTACTTTCCCTAACTTCAGTTGTCTTCTGAAAAAATATATTGTAATTTAAAGTTTCTTGTTTATTCTTGTAGCATAAGGAAGAAAAAACAGAAAGAAAGAAGGAAGCAAAGAAGGAAGAAAAAAGATGCATAAAATTGAGTTATTCTGTACAGTCCTTAGCATTTGGCTTTATTTGCTCTATAGTGTATATTGGAACCCTTTCTCTATTTAGATCTTTTTTTCTAAAGTTTATTATGAGAATTCTCAAGTATGCAGAAAAGTAATAAGTTTGATACAATAAGCACCCATATATTTCCATATTGATTACAACTCCTAATATTTTGCCCAATTCACTTTTTCCATCTTTCAATTATGTCTCTCTCTTTTTTTTTTTTTTTATTGAATCATTTCAAAATAAACTGTATGTTTCATGACACTTCATTCCTGAATGCTTGCAGCCTAAGAACATAATTCGGTGCAGCCATTTGGGTATTTAACAAAATGAATAATAATTCTCAAGTATATTTTAATATCCACAACTACTAAAATGTCTGCAATTATTTTCTGAATATAATTAATAAATTCTTTGGTGGAGGGACTTGTATTTAATGAAGAATCACACCTTGAATTTGATGTAAAATCTTTTAACTTGCTTACTGTCTAGAACAAAGCTCCCCTCCACCTTTTGTTCAAAACAAATTGCACTGGCTTCATGAAGGGAAAAAAACTGCACTGGCTTCATGAAGGGATCAAATTGGTTGTTTCCTCAAAATGTTGCTCATTTGTTTCACTACTCATCCAACTTCTTATGACTAACCAATGTGTCTGCATTCCATGAAATGCTGCAATTAAAAACCATGCATTTAATCTTGTTTGTTTCTTAAAACAGCCTTAAGATATTAATAATACTAGTACATCTATTTTACTCATAAGAAAATGGAGACAAAAGAGGTGAACTCAATCCTCATGGTCACCTTTTGTCTTCCCTGTTCTTCATATGTGAATCACACATATGTCTCACAAATTTCATCAAGTACTATAACATTTAGGGTTAGAAAAGTCTTATTTTTACATAGAAAAAAAAAGAGGTCCAGAGAGGCCAGCAGCGTGATATGCCTTGCTGTTGTTCAGTTGCTAAGTCAGGTCTGACTCTTTGTGACCCCGTGGACTGCAGCACACCAGGTTTCCCTGCCCTCCACCATTTCCCAGAGTCTGCTCAAATTCATGTCCATTGAGTCAGTGATACCATCCAACCATCTCATCCTCTGTTGCCCCCTTCTTCTCCTGCCCTCGATCTATCCCAGCATCAGGGTCTTTTCCAGAGAGTCTGCTCTTTGCATCAGGTGGCTAAAGTATTGCAGCTTCAGCTTCAGTCCTTCCAATGAATATTCAGGGTTGATTTCCTTAATGACTGACTAGTCTGATCTCCCTGCTGTCCAAGGGACTCTCAAGAGTCTTCTCCAACATTACAATTCGAAAGCATCAATTCTTTGGCACTCAGCCTTTATGATCTAACTCTCACATCCATACATGACTACAGCAAAAACTATAGCTTTGACTATACAGATCTTTGTTGGCAAAGTGATGTCTCTGCTTCTTAATGTGCTATCTAGGTTTAACATAGCTTTTCTAGTCTTGTAATTATTTAGTACATAATTTTCAAATGTAAAAAGCACTTAATGAGCTGGTGTCACAGGGAAGGTTAGCTGGCTTCTCACAGGGTTGTACTCACATGTGTAAATCTGCCAAGGTACCGAATACTGTTTACAAAGTGTGATGTGCAAGGTCATTTTAGGTCACTGTACAAACTTTTTTTTTTTAATTTTTGTATTTATTTATTTTAATTGATGTTAGGGAAATAATATAACTAATCCCAGGTATTTTTCTTTATCCAAAGGTTCAATTAAAAACAAAGATGAGTTATTGTGAAGTCAACTTAAAGAAAAATGTTAAGAAAATAATGGGGCAGAGGGTATATAATTAGATTAAAAAAAAAAAAAGAATCATGATGATGGAGCGGAATGACTCCATGAGTCATAGAGGAGTTCTGTCTTCTGGGGTGAGCTCATACTAACCTAATTCATGTACGAAACCAGAGTGCACATTTATTCATTTATGATGAGAAAACAGTTGTATGCACAATAACTCTTTTATCTATGTGATTTGCAAATTATCTGCCTATAGGCAGACATCAAAATAAAAACAAGAAAAGAAAAGAATTCTTCAGTTTAATAACTTCAGGTCAAGTATGACTTGAGCTTCTTGGGTAGCTCAGTTGGTAAATAATCTGCCTGCAATTCAGAAAACCCCAGTACAATTCCTGGGTCAGGAAGATCCCCTGGAGAAGGGAATGGCTACCCACTCCAGTATTCTTGCCTGGAGAATTCCATGGACAGGGAAGTCTGGCAGGCTACAGTCCATGGGGTCACAAACAGTCAGACACAAATGAGCGACTTTCACTTTTACTTCACTTTCAAGTATTTCTAGTTCATCCATCTTCAGAACACGACTGGTCACTTTCAAGTATGTCTAGTTCATCCATCTTCAGAACACGACTGGTCTTGGCAAAGGGACCTTTACATCAAAGCTTCACTGTCCAAAATCTCCTATTGCTTACATAGCACACAGACATTACAAGCTGACCAATTCTCTCTTCTGGTGGATTAGATGTGCCCACATCTAATATGGTTACTGCAGAGTTGTGCCTGAGAAGATAGTTGCCTTTTTAAGTACTCATAACATATCTCTGCGCCAATCTACCATCTGTTGTATATACCACATAACTCTGAGAAGTTATTTTTACTTCTTTTATGTCAATTCATGGTTGTCTCTAAACACAAGCAATTGTCACTACTGATCTTGGTTTCAAATGTTGGCTTCCCATCTCCTTACTCTGTGCAATCTCTTCTATATCACTTAGCACCATTCAAGTAATTTTCTCACAATAAATAAATTTTCCCACATTAAAGACTCTGAAACCTATAAAATCCTGACATGATAGATCACTACTTCATTGCTTTGAACATGTTTATAATTAGAAAAATATGTAATAAGTAAAATATATGCCCTTACTGCTTAATATAGTGAAATTAAAACATAGTTATTTGCTATCAAAGTTCTCCAAAGTTTGAATAATTTTCCCAGTTATCTTTGTTTCCTCTACTCTTTTTCATTGTTGTTGAATTTACCAGGTTCAGTGGTATTAGAGGTACAAGAGGATTTTGATTATTTATACTCATTCAATGGATTGAAAAGTGAGGACTGTCAAATCCCCTAATTCGTTTTTCTTTTATTTGCACCATCCTAGATATATCTTGCATGTAGCTGTGGATCCAGGTTAAACCTGGAGTCCAGGTATGTCCATCTTCAAAGTGTGCATCTTCAAAAAGGTTGGTCACATATTCAGCTATGTTTAGTGTAGGGCTTACAGGTATAATCTGAGATTTGACTGAATGGCATTGCAAGCCAGATTTCCAAATTAAAAAGCACTGTCTCAGCTCTGTCCTTCAAAAGTTTATTTTCACAGACTTAAATGGTGTTAAAGTGGAGTCAATCTGTGTACTGATGTACAAATAGCCACCTCCACTAAAATAGTTTTTGTTTATCATCTCCACTTTACAATAGGATACCATGTTAGGAAAATCATTTGGGGTCAAATACAATGCATACTGTTAGGAGAATGAAAAGATAGTCCACAGACTGGAGTAAAATATTTGGAAATCACATATATAATAAAAAACTGTTCATCAGAATATGCAAAAGATTCTCAAATATCAATAATAAGAAAACAACCATTCCGATTTTTAAAAAATGGGCCAATGAGGTAAAAAGAAACTTTACCAAAGAAAGAATAGATGCAGATGGAAAATAAACACATGAAAGGTTACTCAAAATTACTAGTCACTAGAAGAATCCAAAATCAAATCACAACACACCACCGCACACTTATTAGAAATTCTCAAACTAAAAATTCTGACAATGCCAAATGCTGACAAGGATGCATAACAACTAGAACTGTGCACTGCTAGTGGTGGGAATACAAAGTGGTACAGCCACACTGGAAAATGGTTTGGAAGTTTATTTTTAAAAGTTCAGCATGCACTTGTCATAAGACCCAGCCATTCCCTCCGAAGTATTTGTGCAAGAGAAATGAAGATACATACATCCACAAAAACTGGTATACAAATGTGAATACCAGCTTTATTCTTAATTGCCTCAAACTAGAAACAATTCAAATGCCGCAACTGGTAAAGGGATAAACAAACTGTGGTATATTCATATGATGGTATACTACTCAGCAACAATAAGGATTTCATGTTGATATATGCAGCCACACAGACCAATCTCAAGAGCATCATGCTAGAAGAAAGAAGCCAGACTCAAAAGGCTACATACTGCATGATGCCATTCACATGGTCATTCTGCAAAAGGTAAAACCACAGGGGCAGAAATCAGTCAGTGGTTGTCTGTCTGGAAAAGATACTGGAGAGGGGAGGAAAAACCAATAAAAGTGCATGAGTGAACTTTGAGGGATGAAGGCAGCAGCCCACATCTTGACTGGGGTGATAACTGTACAACTTGATACGATTTGTCAAAACTCACAAAGCTATACATTATAAAAAGGCAACTGCAGTTGACCCTTGAACAATGATGAGGCTGGGGGCATCAAACGTCCATGCTATCGAAAATACACATATAACTTTATAGGCAGACCTTCATATCTTTATTTCCTCCATATCCAGGGATACCAAATCTGGATTGTGTAGTACTGCCAGATGTATTTAGTGGAAAAAAAAAAAATCTGTGTATACGTGGCCCCATGAAGTTCAAACCCATGTTGTTCAAGGGTCAAATGTAGCATCTTAGATAAATTATACCTGAAGACCATGACAAACACAAACACACATACAGATACACACACACATCACAGCCAGATATACTTGTGTTACTGAGGCCTGGGCCTTACTGATCTGAAACTAGACCTAGAGCATTTACATCATTTTTGTCTGAGATTGGAATGTTTTCTGATCAATGGAAGAGCTACCACTTAATTTTAGGAAAGGAACTGAAAGAATATTACTAAATTTTAAGGTTCTTTTTCTGGCCAAATGGATGAAAACTAAGGATGCCTTTTTAATTAAACAAATATTTATTGAGGACCTAATATATGCCAGGTATGATTTAATGAAAGCTGGCAGAATGAACACAGCAGACAAAAACTTCTGTTCTCATGGGCACAGACTTTAGTTAGAAAAGATGAAAATAAATAATGATCTACATAATATGTATCTTAAGTCAAATGGCCTTAACTACTATGGAAGACACACAAAAAGCAGAGGAGGGGGGTAGGGAGAGTCAGCAGGATGAAGGCAGGTGGGTATTGCAAAGCTGTATCAAGAAGCCATCAAAAGTCCATGTGCCTACAGTTGGTGGGACTGTAAACTGATACAGCCACTACGGAGAACACTATGGAGATTTCTTAAGAAACAAGAATAAAACTACCATATGATCCAGAAGTCCCACTGCTGTGCATATGCACTGAGAAAAACCACAATTCTAAAAGACACATGTACCCCAATGTTCACTGCAGCACTATCTACAATGGTGAGAACATGGAAGCACCCTAGATGTCCATTGACAGATGAATGGATAAAAAGGTTGTGTTACATATATACAGGGATTCCCTGATAGCTCAGTTGCTAAAGAATCCACCTGCAATGCAGGAGACCCTGGTTCAATTCCTGGGTCAGGAAGATCCCCTGGAGAAGGGATAGGCTGCCCACTCTAGTATTCTTGGGCTTCCCTCATGGATCAGCTGGTAAAGAATCCGCCTGCAATGCGGGAGGATCTGGGTTCAGTCCCTGGGTTGGGGAGTTCCCCTGGAGAAGGGAAAGGCTACCCACTCCAGTATCTGGCCTAGAGAATTACATGAACTGTATAGTCCATGGGGTCACAAAGAGTTGGACACAACTGAGCAACATTCACTTTCACATATATACAATGCAATATTACTCAACCATAAAAAGGAACAAATTTGAGTCAGTTTTTGTGAGGTGGATGAACCCAGAGACTGTTTACACAGTGAAGTAGCTCAGAAAGAGAAAAACACATGTATGGACATGAAAGTTGGACCATAAAAACGCTGAGTGCCGAAGAATTGATGCTTTCACACTGTGGTGTTGGAAAAGACTCTTGAGAGTCCCTTGGACAGCAAGGAGATCAAACCAGTCAATCCTAAAGGAAATCAGTCCTGAATATTTCTTGGAAGGATGCTGAAGCTGAAGCTGAAGCTCCAAGTCTTTGGCCACCTGATGCAAAGAGCTGACTCACTGGAAAAGATCCTGGGAAAGATTGAAGGCAGGAGGAGTGTGGCAGAGGACAAGATGGTTGGATGGCATCACTGACTCAATGGACATGAGTTTGAGCAAGCTTCAGGAGATGGTGAAGTACAGGGAAGCCTGGCGTGCTGCAGTCCATGGGATCTCAAAGAGTCAGACATGATTGAATGACTGAACAACAACAACAAATATATGGAATCTAGAAAAATGGGACTGGTGAACCTATTTGTAGGGCAGCAACAGAGACGCAGACATAGACAACAGACTTGTGGGTGCAAAGGGGGAAGGAGAGAGTAGGACAAATGGGCAGAGTTGCATTGGAACATACACATTACCGTATAAAACAGATAGACAGTGGGAATTTGCTATATGACACAGGAAGCTCAACCTCTTGTTCTGTGACATCCGAGAGGGGTGGGATGTGATGGGAGGGAGGATCAAGAGGGAGGGAACATATGTATACCAATGTACCTATGGTTGATTCATGTTGATATATGCCAGAAGCCAACACAACACTGTAAAGCAATTATCCTCCAATTAGTGTACACACACACACACACACACACACACACATTTAAAATACATGTGCTTAGCACTGTGCAGAGCACTGGAGAGAAAATGACAAGGAATAACAGATCTAGTTCTTGCCCTCCGGGAGCATTCACCCAGTAGAGGGGAGATATTAATTAAATAACTATATAAATGTGAAATGACACAGTGTAACAACTGCTTTGTATTTTAAAGAAAATCATATGAGGAGACGGTTCTATGATCGGATAAGCCTGGGAGACCTTGTACACTATATGCTCACCCTTCTGCTCCTCCTTATTAATATGTGAACACATTAAGAATCCCAAGAATCTCTACAGTGACTATAAGAACATCTACTTGAATATTTACCAAATGTATTTGTCTGTGGAATAATTTGTCTATTAGCATTTCACAGAATACTAGATGTAAGGGAGAAGCCCATACTTCCCCAATTGTTCTATTTTCTTTACTAAATTAATATTAACAGAAAGATTAACCGGTAAGCCAAAACTACTAGGAAGGAAAAAATAAAGTTTCATTAAATAGTTCTCTTTTTAGTCTTTGAATAAGCACATGAATCAGGAATTAAAAAGAACTGTGTGCTTTCTTTGGATCTATTTCTGATGAAATCTGCTAAATGTCTGCCAACATATTCAGACTCAAAATATAATATCCGGACACCAAACTTCTTGACATAGAACCTTAAAGAAACCTTGACTTGTACTTAATAAGGTTGTCATTATGATATATTGCAGGATGAACAAAATGATATCAAATATATTGATGGTGTTGAATGAAAAGGTTCTTACTATGGGATAAAGAAGATACAAAAATACTTCACAGAGGAGACAGAAGATCCATGCAGGGGTGGATTCAAATTATAGTTATCATTATGAATTTTTTTCAATTTTATATTGAAGTATAGTCGATTAACAATGTTGTATTAACTTTATGTATACAGCACAATGATTCAGTTTTATACATATATCTACTGTTTTTCACACATATCTACTGTTTTTCAAATTCTTTTCCCATTTAGGTTATTACAGAATATTGAGCAGAGTTCTCTGCTTTACAGAGTAGGTCCTTGTTGGTTATTTATCATAAATATAGGAAGTCCAGGTGATTTAGAGGTAAAGAATCTGCCTACAATGCAGGAAACACAGGTTCGATCCCTAGGTCAGGAAGATCCCCTGAAGAAGGAAACGGCAATCCACTCTAGTATTTGTGCCTGGACAATCCCACGGAGAGAGAAGCCTGGCGGGCTACAGTCCATGGAATCACAAGAGTTGGACACAATTAAATGACTAAACAACAACAACAACATTTAAACATAGCAGTGTGTAAATGTCACTATCAATTTATAATTTTAAAAAATTCCTGATCTGGCTACAGATCACTCACTGCCACTTTAAAAAACTGTGGGAAATATATTTTCTAAAATATTTTTTATTCTACTCATGACCAACTTTGCTTCCTTTCTTTTTCTTTATCCTAATCCCTCTGCTGCCATTTCACTTGAGTTGAAAATTGCTCCCTTCAAAGGGAAATTACTTGGAGTTTACAGCAACCACTGCCATGGCTTCGATTTTTAAATTCCTGATGTGAAAAAAAAAAAGTATCAAGGAGTCTAGAAGTTGATTTTTCTGTCATCCAGGTCATTTCTAATTTATATGACCCAGTAAAAAGCAGAAAACAAACATTACAAATATCTTTATACTTATTGATTTCTACAGCCTCACCTTAATTTGTCACATTCAGAGATAATTCAGAAGTCAATAGTTAGTTGTTATGTAAGATGGAGAAATTAAATGGGGGAAGGAAACAAAGCCAGTTTCCAAAGATTAAAAAGAAGAGAATTAATCACAAGCAAAGTACAGAGAAACTGTATTTTGGAATGAATCATGCCATGTAGTCAATTATAACACTAATCTAAAGCTTTCTTTTGACATAGAAAATAGAAAGTGTTAGAGGATTTTCCTTCTGATGTGAAAATATAAGTCAGCCTGTGGGTTGGGTTGGTTTGAAGTTTAATATCCACTTTCTTTCTCTGATATTTAACTTTTCTATATTTTTATTTTATTGATCAAATAATCACATTATATAAGCACAGATATCTGCTTTGTACTACCCTGTTAAATACTCATGTTTGGTTAAAACAAATGTTTTAGCCTATTATGTGATATTTAGAAAACACTTCAAACAAAGCTGTTATAAAAGGATCAAACTGGTGAAAGTCAGAATGACCGTGGCCAGGTTGGCATTGCCTCAAAGGATAGCCATCCATTTATATTTCTGTGGCATTCTGTGGCCTTTCAAGCTCCAGACTAGTCTGTACTTAAAAAAATAAAAAGTACACGACTTGGATTTTAAGTTGTTTAAAGTAAAAAGATGGAAGGTTTTATACTTTTCTATTTGTACTTTAGTCTGTAGAACTCCAAGATTTTTCCAAAGTTCAAGGTACCTCCACGACAAGTTATTTGTAGAAAAGAAAATAAAATCTATATTCTTCAAGATGCATGTCTGAGATTTATTCTCCAATTAGGCTTGGCCCTCTGTTCCTTATGGAATGAAATTTGGCCCAAGGGAACAGTAAATACTTTATGCTGATAGAAAATCACTAGCTGGTTGATCAGTTGGGATTGACCAATCTTTAGACAGCTATTCAGTAATTTTTTAATGAAATAGGTAATTATAGGCTATTTCCTAGTAATAAATACTAAATGTTCCTCATCAACATTCTTCACACAGTTTAATGTAAATGGGACTTCACAAATGAAGCAAACAGGACTCTGTAAGAACAAATAAACTAAAAGAAATGGAAAAATACCTCCAGACACCTAACTAAAAGAGAAAAATTCTTCCATATCCCTTACCCAACATGGCAAACCAAAGAGTGAAGCATACCTACTTAAAGCCACGCTTGAAAAAGAGACTGGAAGACAATATAATATATGGATATAAAATGTAAGTTTACATTTTAGAGTTAGACTGACTTGGAATCAAATTCCAGCTCTTATTTAATCACTGTTTGACCTTTGCAAGGCACTGGACCTCAATCTTCTCACAATAAAATTAAGATCATCTCTCAATCACAAGGTTGTTTGGACATTAAAATTATATGTAGGGCTTTCCTGGTGGTTCAGACAGTAAAGAATCTGCCTGCAATGCAGGAGACACCAGTTCGATCCCCGGGTTGGGAAGATCCCCCGGAGAAGAAAATGGCTAACCACTCTAAAATTCTTGCCTGGAGAATTCCATGGTCAGAGGAGCCTGGTAGGCTACAGTCCCTGGGGTCTCACAGGGTAACACGACTGCATGACTTTCACTTCTCAAAATTATATGTAAAATGTTAGTACAGTGCTGGCACAGAACACAAAAGAACTGATGCTTTGTTTTCATTTTACTTATAATTACGAGTGTTTAGTTGCAATTCCTTTTTTAGTTCTGCACTGTCCTGTATTGTTTCTTGAGAAAATCATAAGGAAGTACATGAGAAAGTGATGAAGATCCAGATTTTGCTTTTGAAGGGAAGGTAGGAAAGGTCAGGGGTCAAAAGTTAGACTTTCATTACTCCACCTTTTTAGCAAATCTAAGAGAAAGAACTTGGTGGTGAGCAAACAATTATCCTCTGCCTACCTGTCAACTCTATGGCCAATTATTCTAGTGTTATTATTTTAGTGTGAGGTTTCACTTTTCTTGGGAAAAAAAACTCTAGCATTATAGGTTTTATAATTTTGGACAGGTCTCTTTGTTTGGAGTATCCTTACCCCACTGCATCTTGACATGTCCAAATTACACACATACTTCAGAATAAAGCTCACATGATTATTCAGCATGAATACTTTCCAATACTCTTGTAGAGTATCCACTTTTATATCACTGGTGTTCTGAACAGCAGTTAGTACCATTAGTGAAACACTGCTGTGTGTTACCGTTACTTGAGTACCGTTACTTGAGTATCTTATCTTCAAAGGATTAACCTCAAAAATATACAAGCAACTCCTGAAGCTCAATTCCAGAAAAATAAATGACCCAATCAAAAAATGGTCCAAAGAACTAAACAGACATTTCTCCAAAGAAGACATACAGATGGCTAACAAACACATGAAAAGATGCACAACATCACTCATTATCAGAGAAATGCAAATCAAAACCACAATGAGGTACCATTACACGCCAGTCAGGATGGCTGCTATCCAAAAGTCTACAAGCAATAAATGCTGGAGAGGGTGTGGAGAAAAGGGAACCCTCTTACACTGTTGGTGGGAATGCAAATTAGTACAGCCGCTATGGAGAACAGTGTAGAGATTTCTTAAAAAACTGGAAATAGAACTGCCATATGACCCAGCAATCCCACTTCTGGGCATACACACTGAGGAAACCAGATCTGAAAGAGACACGTGGACTCCAATGTTCATCGCAGCACTGTTTATAATAGCCAGGACATGGAAGCAATCTAGATGCCCATCAGCAGACGAATGGATAAGGAAGCTGTGGTACATATACACCATGGAATATTACTCAACCATTAGAAAGAGTTCATTTGAATCAGTTCTAATGAGATGGATGAAACTGGAGCCCATTATACAGAGTGAAGTAAGCCAGAAAGATAAAGAACATTACAGCATACTAAGACATATATATGGAATTTAGAAAGATGGCAATGATAACCCTATATGCAAAACAGAAAAAGAGACACAGATGTACAGAACAGACTTTTGGACTCTGTGGGAGAAGGCGAGGGTGGGATGTTTCGAGAGAACAGCATCAAAACATGTATATTATCTAGGGTGAAACAGATCACCAGCCCAGGTTGGATGCATGAGACAAGTGCTCGGGCCTGGTGCACTGGGAAGACCCAGAGGGATCTGGTGGAGAGGGAGGTGGGAGCGGGGATCGGGATGAGGAATACATGTAAATCCATGGCTGATTCATGTCAATGTATGACAAAACCCACTTCAATATTGTAAAGTAATTAGCCTCCAACTAATATAAATAAATGAAAAAATAAAATAAAATGAAAAAAAAATGTTATGGGTGAGTAGACTTTATCCTCTGTTGTTGTTGTTCAGTTGCTAGGTCATGTCCAACCCCATGAACAGCAGCATGCCAGGCTTTCCTGTCCTTCACTATCTCCCTGAGTTTGCTCAAACTCATGTCCATTAAATCAGTGATACCATGCAACCATCTCATCCTCTGTTGCCCCATTTTCCTCTTGTCCTCAATCTCTCCCAGCATCAGGGTCCTTTCTAATTAAGTCAGCTCTTCACATCATATGGTCAAGGTATTGGAGCTTCAGCATCAGCTCTTCCAATGAATATTCAGAGTTGATTTCCCTTAGGATTTACTGATTTGATCTCCTCGCTGTCCAAGGGATTCTCAAGAGTCTTGTCAAACATCACAGTTTGAAAGCATCAATTCTTTAGTGCTCAGTCTTCTTTATGGTCCAACACTCATATCTGTACATGACTCCTGGAAAAACCATAGCTTTGACTATATGACTCTTTGTCAGCAAGGAGATGTCTCTGCTTTTTAATACACTGTCTAGGTTTGTCATAGCTATTCTTCTAAGGGGCAAGTATCTTAATTTTGTATCTGTAGTCACCATCTGCATTGATTTTGGAACCCAAGAAAATGAAATCTGACACTGTTTCCACATTTCAATTTGCCATGAAGTGATAGGATTAGATGCCATGATTTTAGTTTTCTGAATGTTGAGTTTTAAGCCAACTTTTTCACTCTCCTCTTTCACCTTCATCAAGAGGCTCTTTAGTTCCTCTTCTCTGTCATTAAAGTAGTATCATCTGCACATCTGAGATTGTTGATATTTCCCCCAGCAATCTTGATTCCAGCTTGTGATTCTTCCAGCCTGGCACTTCACAAGCCTAATATAAACTTACTGTTACATAATAGTCATAAATTGGCATTTATGAATTTATGATCAAATAATCAGAAATGGCAATGCCAAAAATGTTCAAACTGCCACACAAGTGCACTCATCTCACACGTTAGCAAAGTAATGCTCAAAATTCTCCAAGCCAGGCTTCAATGGTACGTGAACTGTGAATTTCCAGATGTTCAAGCTGGATTTAGAAAAGGCAGAGGAACCAGAGATCAAATTACCAACATCCTCTGGATCATCAAAAAAGCAAGAGAGTACCAGAAAAACATTTACTTCTGCTTTATTGACTACCCCAAAGTCTTTGACTGTGTGGATCACAACAAACTGTGGAAAATTCTTATGGGAATACCAGACCCCCTTACCTGCCTCCTAAAAAATCAGTATGCAGGTCAAGAAGCAAGAGTTAGAACTGGACATAGAACAACAGACTGGTTCCAAGTCAGGAAATGAGTATGTCAAGGCTATATTTTGTCACCCTACTTATTTAACTTACATGCAGATTACATCATGTGAAATGCCAGGCTGGATGAAGCACAAGCTGGAATCAAGATTGCTGGGAGAAATATCAATAACTTCAGATTTGCAGATGACACTACCCTTATGGCAGAAAGAAAAGAAGAACTTAAGAGCCTCTTGATGAAAGTGAAAGAGTTGAATGAAAAAGTTGGCTTAAAACTCAACATTCAGAAAACTAAGATCATGGCATCTGGTCCCATCACTTCATGGCAAATAGATGGGGAAACAATGGAAACAGTGACAGACTTTATTTTGGGGGGCTCCAAAATCACTGCAGATGGTGCCTGCAGCCATGAAATTAAAAGACACTTGCTCCTTGGAAGAAAAGTTATGACCAACCTAGACAGCATATTAAAAAGCAGAGACATTAACTTTGCCAACAAAGGTTCGTCTAATCAAGCTATGGTTTTTCCAGTAGTCATGTGTGGATGTGAGAGTTGGACTATAAAGAAAGCTGAGTGCTGAAGAAATGATGCTTTTGAACTGTGGTGTTGGAGAAGACTCTTGAGAGTCCCTTGGACTGCAAGGAGATCCAACCAGTCCATCCTAAAGGAAATTGGTCCTGAATATTCATTGGAAGGACTGATGCGGAAGCTGAAACTCCAATACTTTGGTCACCTGATGCGAGGAACTGACTCATTGGAAAAAGACCCTGATGCTGGGAAAGATTGAAGGTGGGAGAAGAAGGGGATGACAGAGACGCATCACTGATTCAATGGACAAGAATTTGAGTAAACTTGAGGAGTTGGTGATGTACAGGGAAGGCTGGCGTGCTGCAGTCCATGGGGTTGCAAAGAGTCGGACATGACTGAGCGACTGAACTGAACTGAATCAGAAATAACTTTGTATTCCCAAAACAAATAGCTATTTTTTTCAATGTAAGTAATGTTTTAATATGAAAAATATATTTGGGAAGAATCAAAAGATATTATAGTCTTGATTGCTTTATCTAGACTCCATTATTATAGTTCATGCTCTAGAGTCATATTATTTTTTAACTAATATAATGGGTGGTGCACTATTTCATTTTGGATCAGGATAATATTGACTGCTCTAGATTCTATTAAGGCTAGATACCTTAAAATGTCACCAGAACACTATTCTTGAACACCATGCCTTTGTATATTTTAGTGCTGAATGTTTCATTTAGCAAAAAAAAACCCTTTAGTTCATTGAATCTGATACTATCAATTGTTAAGATACATCTCTTTTCAGATATTAAAATGTGCAAATATGTGTATCTTACATCTATGAACTATGAAACAATAAACTCCTTAATAGTGGTCTATATTAGGATGGTTGTGGTTGCAAATTACAGAAGAGTCAAATCATAAAGCTCTAAACATAACAGTAATAAATTATAGATAAAATTTCCTCTGTAGGTTTGGTTAATTAAATGTCTCAGCAGTGACATCACATACCCAGGCTTTTAACATATTTCCCCAGGGCCTTAGCTTTTGTCCTCATGCTTGAGCTACTGTGGCTGTCAGATGGCTTACACAACTTCTGGCACCACTGGTTCGTCTAGGCACACATTCAGAAACATGCTGTCCTTCCCTGTCTCTTTCTATCACCAGAAAACCTTTCTCAGAAGTTACCCTTGCACACTTCTCATAGTTCTTTGGGCAAAGTTGAATCACATGACTTTTCCCAAGTCAGTCCCTGGAAGAAAGGATGATATTGTCACCATTGGCTAAAGAAGGTTAAGTTCCAAACCTCCAGGGCTGATGATAGCATCCTCTTTTTGAGAACCTGGACATGTGGAGAAGATGGTATGCATAGTACTGAGATGGTTCTGACAAGAACGGAGGGGTATCTATTGGTGTAGATACCAATGTGCTCACTACAGTTTATTTATATAACTGCTTATGTAGATATTTCTAAAGTCAACTGTTCGCTAAAGAAATATGTTTGCTTGAACTGCTTACCTTTATAACTTGAAGCTGCTGTATTTTATTTGAAATGAAAAGAGAGGTCTCATAGGGGAAGGATAAATTAGGAATATGGGATTAACAGATACAAACTACTTCATGTAAAACAGATAAGCAACAAGAATTTACCATATAGTATAGGAAATCAGATTTAATATCTTATAATTACCTATAATGGAATTTCATCAGAAAAAAGTAATTGACTATGCACCCCTAAAGTTATTCCAATATTGTAAATCAACTAAACTTTAATTAAAAAAAAAAGTTTCATGATTTGTAGGAGAAAGACCCATCACTGACTACTTTCATCTTAGAAACTACTCTGGTGAAGTAAATTAAATTTAAAAGTAAAGTAAATTGATTTTTAATTTATAAAAATGGAAAAGACAGACACTATATAAATGTTACAACTGCAGCTAGCATTAACTAGTCTGCTTAATATGCCAACCCATTCACTATGTAAAGAAAATTCCCTTCAAGTTAATGGTGAAAGGAAGTGAAACCTGGTTGAGGTTCTCTAGATGATGACAATGCAAAAATCTGTTTTTCTAGGCTGATTAATGTCAGTATTAAAGTTGATGAAGAAGATATTTTCTCACAGAGATGAGTTGATAGCCCTTGAAAACCTATTAAATACATGACAAAGTATAAATTAATTAAGACCACATTAATTAAAAAATAATATTAATCATAGTCCAGATGATGTGGTCAGTATCAGTCTCAATCTTTGAAAGATTTTTAAAACAATCCTATTTAAATACTAACTTAAGTATTCAGCTAAGTTATAAGCATACATATCGTTAGCTGGAAACATAGCAAATACTAATATATAGTGGAGACCTTCTTTTAGACAGAAGGGGTTGATAGAATGATGTACCTTGTATATCTTCAGCAGAGAAACCGCCACGGTCTGAAAGGGCCCCAAAGAAACCTTACTCTGGATCTTTACTGCCAGTTACTCCTGGTCTCTCAAATTTGTCTCCTCATAAGCCATATTCTCCATATTCCCAGTACAGGCTGCTACATCTCTCACATTTCCACTGAAATATTTCCATAGAACTTCCTACATCTCCTTCTGTTCATTCTCTGTATTGCATACTGCAGAACAACAACCGTTTAAACTGATATAGTAGATTCACAATATTCACAGTAGTTAAGATCTATAAAGTTGCTGTGCTGTGTGCTGTACTTAATCACTCAGTCACGTCCAACTCTTTGCAACCCCATGGACTACAGCCCACCAGGCTTCTCTCTCCATGGAATTCCCCAGGCAATTAACACTGGAGTGGGTTGGCATGCCCTCCTCCAGGGGATCTTCCCAACTCAGAGATCAAACCCAAGTCTCCCACGTTGCTGGCGGATTCTTTATTGTCTGAGCCACCAGGCTACAAACAATGAATTCACAAATTTGGAACAATTGCTCCTAGAGGTCATATAGGGTTAGGTTCTTTCAATCCTCTGGTCAACTGATCGACACATAACCTTGCTTTGTGTGTGTTTCTGCTTCAGTTCAGTCACATAGTCGTGTCCGACTCTTTGCGACCCCATGGACTGCAGCACGCCAGGCTTCCCTATTCAACACCAACTCCCGGAGCTTACTCAAATTCATGCCTATCAAGTCGGTGATGCCATCCAACCATATCATCTCTGTTGTCCCCTTCTCCTGCCTTCAATCTTTCCCAGCATCAGGGCCTTTTCTAACGAGTCAGTTTTCCTGTTTTGAGTCAGTCACTGCTTCTGTTTAAAGACCCCTTATTTAATATGTGTTGTTGGTTCATTACTATCAAATTCATGGTTACAGCACTATCACTTATGCCTGAATGAAGCTTATCTAATACATGTATCTTCTCCACAAGACATATCACAGCTTTTTTGCACTTGGAAAACCCTGCAGACAGCACTTTAGTATCTTGCTTAGGGGTCACTTTAAGTAGCAAAATCACAAATAAAAAGCATAAAAATGAACAAAATGTGGCTCTAAATACACTGTGAAAAAGATACTTGTTTATCATGGAGCTACAACAAGAAAGCAGTGTCACCTTGTTTGACCTCAGCTGAGAACCTGTGTGTAGGATAAATTGAATTTTTCACTATTCTGCACATTTCCGCTAATAACCATGAAGCTCCTCATATATTGATTTCAGGGTACAAATAAATGTTATTAGCAAGTAAGTGCAGAGAAGGCAATGGCACCCCACTCCAGTACTCTTGCCTGGAAAATCCCATGGACGGAGGAGCCTGGTAGGCTGCAGTCCATGGGGTGGCTAAGAGTCAGACACAGCTGAGCAACTTCACTTTCACTTATCACTTTCATGCATTGGAGAGGGAAGTGGCAACCCACTTCAGTGTTCTTGCCTGGAGAATCCCAGGGACGGGGGAGCCTGGTGGGCTGCCGTCTATGGGGTCGCACAGAGTCGGACACGACTGAAGCAACTTAGCAGCAGCAGCAGCAAGTAAGTGAATCTGCAAATACGGAATCTGTGAATAATGAGTGACTATACTTTGAATCATGTAATGCCCTACTTGAAACTTTTAATGACTTCTCATTTGACTCAGAAAAAGAAATAATCCCCAATCCTTACCACTATCTACAAGGACCTGACAGCTTGACCCCAGCCTCCATCCAACTCTTCTCCAGCCACTTTCCTTCCTGCATACTGGAATTCAGCAACAGGGTTATTTATCAGCCATTGGACATCCCACTATTTCCCCAGCTGAGGCTCACACACACTTATATTCTAACCTCCTCATTAGAACATTCTTTTCTTCCTCTCCTCCTCATCCACACACACACACCACTTTCTCTCCTTCCACATTTTTTTTCCTGTCCATCAGATTTCAGTTAACATCTCAAAAAGGATTTTTCTATCCATCCAATTTCAAGTAGGTCCCCCCTGTTATTATCCCTTATAGCAGGGGTCCCCAACCTCCAGGATCTAATGCCTAATGATCTGAGGTGGAGTTGATGTAATAATGACAGAAATGAAGTGTACAATGAATGTAATGTACTTGAATCATCCTGAAATCATTCCCCCACTTTTTAGTCTTCCAAGAAGATAAATTATCTTCTATAAAACTATTCCCTGGTGCCAAAAAGGTTGGAGACCACTACCTTATAACATTCTCCTTGAGCTTTTCATTAGCTTAGTACAATTAGTAGCTAGCAATCTATTAGCTTAATGCCCATCACTCTCTTTGGACTGCAAGTTCCCTGAAGGCAGCCTATTTGATGACTGGTATTCTTAATATTTGTCTGATCACTGAAATCCCTGAATAAATATTAATATTAGCCTCCAACTGACTGGCTTATTGAAATGAATAGTACTTTAAAGGATCAACTGTTTTTCACTACACAAAAATTTGGCAATTGATGATGGTGGTGGGAAAAATTCACTTTTATAAGGCTTAAACCATTCATTGAGTCTTCCCTGGTACCTCAGCTGGCAAAGAATCCACCTGCAATGAAGGAGGCTCCAGTTCAATTTCTGGGTTGAGAAGTTCCCCAGGAGAAGAAATAGGCTACCCACTCTAGTATTCCTGGGCTTCCCTGGTGGCTCAGAGGGTAAAGACTCCACCTGCAACACGGGAGACCTGGGTTCGATCCCTGGGGTAGGACGATCCCCTGGAGAAGGGAACGGCTACCCATTCCAGTATTCTTGCCTGGAGAATTCCATGGACAGAGGAGTCTGGTGGGCTATAGTCCACGGTTGCAAAGAGTCAGACAGGACTGAGCGACCAAGCACAGCACAGCACATACTATTCATCACACCTAGACTTACTCCAGAGTTTTGAGCTGGTGACATTTGTCTGCAACATATAACAGTGTGACACAAATACTCTTGGCAGAAGCTTGCCACCACACAGGCAACTAGTTTGCACTGTAACTGCACTGCTGTTATAAACAGTAAAGACAACGACTGCTATAGCTGGGGGATAAGGTGCACAGACAGAACTGGATACAGTAAAATTAGCTGATACCAAATGCTTATTTTAAATGAAGACTTTCCCTCTCTACTTACCCAAAACGTTTTTCAGTCTCACACGCAAACTGAATCATTTAACAAATATTTACTGAGTATAATCCATCTCCCGACCCTGAGCTAAGCATTGAGGACAGAATACACTATCAATAATTCACTAATATCACCTTGCAATATCACAAGAAACAATGTTTCTTGGGATCTCTGCACATAAGCATACATAGGACAATATCCACAGATACCTGGAAGATTCTACATTATCACTTAGCTGGAACCAGTTAATTAATATTACCTCTTTAATTTGTCTCTTTATCCTTCAAGCTATATGTTCTCAACGATAGTGTCAGTAATTCAAATGCACAGTGCAATGTATGTGTGGGTTTACCGCCTTAAAATATTTTCAAGGACAGAAATGTTCTTATAAAACACAACTGTCATGATTAGGCACTCCACTGGATGTTCAATGATTGAAATAGTTGGTGCTCCCTGCCCCCATGCAACTTAGTATCTAGTGTGAAGATAGAGGCAGCTATTAGACAAAAGATTATACATAAATACATAACTGCAAACTCTGATAAGTGCTAGAGAGTAAAGTCAAAGTTCTGTGGGGGCAGTCAATGGGGAGGGGATAGAGGAAAACAAAAATATTTCTGAATCAGAGTGGTGCTTCTGTGTGCATGCTAAGTTGCTTCAGTTGTGTCCGACTCTTTGCGACCCTATGGACCACAGTCCACCAGACTTCGCTCCCCATGGGACCTCCAGGCAAGAATACTGGAGTGGATTGCCAGGCCCTCCTCCAGGGGATCTTGGTACCTGTGAGAATCATCAAAATCCAAGCACATTTTAAAGCCATGGGGGAGGGTACTTTCTCGGTAAATAAAGGTAGGACTCAACAGAACTAAGCCAAAAAATTCTCACCAGTGCCCAAGGCATTCAGAACTGGACTGTAGTATTTCAACATCAATGGGTTTCTCTGGTGGCTCGGACGGCAAAGCATACACCTGCAATACAGGAGACCCGGGTTCGATCCCTGGGTCAGGAAGATCTCTTGGAGAAGGCAATGGCAACCCAGTCCAGTAATCTTGCCTGAAGAATTCCACGAACAGAGGAGCCTGATGGGCTATAGTCCATGAGGTCACAAATTTACTTTCATTCCAGTAGCATTTTGCTCTAAAACTCTGAAAACCTACAGCACCTGAAGAGGAAGAAACCAATCAGCCTGCTCATCCTTAAGCTAATTTTTTGTTAATACCAGATCCATTTCTAGAAAAATACCCTTAGAAAATAGTAATTATGGAGATTGTTGAACTTTTGCATTGAGCCAGGTTTAGCACCAACACTTTATATGTATTACCTCACGTGGCTGTGCTATTTTGATGAGATATCTTGCACACAGTGTTAGATTATACACCTTTGGGTCCCTTTACCATCGGAGAGGACTCTGAAGTTTAGAGAAGTGAGTTACCCCCAGGTCACAGCCAGTAAAGGGTACAGTTGAGACAAGAATCCATCCTCTGCAGACTCCACAACCCAGAGTTTTCAGTAACTTCAATAAATCATCTGAGAGCTGAGGTTGCCCTGCCATTTTCTTATTAGGATATGTATACAGTATATATAGAAGGGGTGCATGTGTGTGTGTGTGTGTGTGTGTGTGTGTGTGTGTGTGTGTGTTAAGAGAGACAGAGACAGAAGGATAGCATGCTGAATTACAGCTGTCAACATGTCATCAAGTGCTATGAAACCAAGGTTTTAATATAAAGCATTACAAAGGAATCGCACTTACAAAGCTACCGTTCAGTAGCTTGGGGTACAGAATTTAAACAAAATTGCAATGCTGAGAACACAAAAATTAGATCTAAAAGATATTATTCTAAAATTAACTCTAGAGAGGGGGTATCTATCTATGTAAGGTTTTTTGAGACATATACAAGTGTCTCAAGTTTTCATAAAATTTTATTTTTTCCTGACATTAAACAATAAATAACTAAAATATAAGTGTATTTCTACTAGCTTTTAAGTTAGAGCCTACTATATTTGAAATCATTACAGGATCATTTATTATAATGCAAAGCACAAAGATATTTTTTATCTGAATCTCTGATGCATTTTAACATTAACACCGTAAAATCAATTTTACTTATTCAATTTTCAGTAGTGAAAAGAAGCAATGAATTCTAAGCCAATACTGGGGAAGCAGGGCAGAAGAGGGACATTAGGATATTAGGGACATTATGAGTTTAATCCTCACATGCTGATGAAGGAAAAGGGAAGAACTGAAAAGTATCCTACTGGTTTAGAGCTTGAGAAGTGGTAATAGAGTTTTAAAACCAAATTCTATAAAACATTTATTGTCCACCCTTTTGCCCTTCCATTCATTTGTCCTTCTACCTCTATGCCATGATTAGACTCTGTAGACTCTGCGGACTTCTAATTGTCATGTTATAGAAATTTGAATGCATAAAACTTTTGTCATTCATTAAATACTTTTTTTCTTGTGTACTTTAATTCAAATATATAAACTATTTTAAGAATCCCAGTTCGTTTTCCATTGGTGTTTTATACTCTTAAGCTGTACATGAGTAATAATACCCAAGTAACAATGAATACATCTAGTGACTGGATACTGGTCTAAATACTACCATTCTCTCCTGAAAGGAACAAAGAACCTTGAAAAAAAGCTGATGTCACAAAGGGGGTTGGAAGAGGAAGTGTTCAAAGAATGATTAGGACATATAGAAAGGACATAAAAGCCAATCTGAAGGGGTTTCAACTGGCAAAACCTGGGACAATTTGAGTGTCAAAATAAATCATGATAATATAAACTGTAAAAACATAAGTCTATGGATAAGTAGGTAGGTAGGTAAATAAATGGGAAAGAAAAGAAAACTGTTTCTTACAATGGAATGCAAAGTAACAAATGTTCTAGGAATAATGGAGTTAGAAAATCATTTGACAACCACTATTATAGTAATAGCTTCAGGCAAAGGCAGAGGGTATAGCACTGAGAAACAGAATATTTACATAGTGTCAAAGCATCTCTCCATAAGATGTTTATTAATTACAAAGGAGAAAGAAAGTAACTTTAGAGTAGAGAAATCTGGCATGACACCTCCTTCATTAAAGATCAACATTAACATCAACCATAAAGGAAAAAGTTGACACAATTTGCTTCCGCAGGCACTGAGAATGCTCACCTTGAATCTAATCATGAGTAACAAAACAAACCAAATTGAGAGAGATTCTACAAAGGACCCATATGCTTCAAAAACACAAGCCATAAGGAATCACTCTGGTGAAAAGAAGATTAAAAAGACATGACAACCAAATACATGTGATTCTGCTGTGCTTAGAATAGAAAACTTTCTTTTGTTATGAAGAAAAGTACAATACTTGGTGAAATTTTAAAAAGCTCTGTGGGTTAGAGAATGATTCTGTACCACTGTTATTCTGATTTTGATAATTTTTTGTGTTTTACATTATGTAAGACAATGTCCATGTTTTAGGAAATACATGCCAGAGTATTTTGAAAATGGGGTATTATGCCTATAACTTACTTGCAAAAGGCTCAGAAAAGTTTATATATGCACGCATGTACATGCATATAGCAAAGGGTAAGTTAAAATGTTAATATTTTGGTATTATACATGAAAATTCATTGTGCTACTTTTGCAATCTTCCTATGAGTTTCAATTTAAAAAATTTATAAATATAGTGCAGTCCAATATATTTTTGGAAATTTTGTGTTAGAGAAAATTATGGAAGCATTAACTATCAGGAAATTGAAAAGGTGGAACAGAGGTTCAAAGAAGAGTTTTTCATGGTGGGACAGGTAATAGGAAGAAAAAACTTTTGTTTTTTTGCCATGGTAAAATGTGATGAGTTTTCACTTGGATTTAATAAAGAGTAAATAAGAGAAAGCCATGAAATAGTAAATAAAAAAAAAAAAAAACTTAATTCAACAGCAAAAAAGCAGATCAAACACCATAAATGAAGAGAAATCCATTACAACATTGCTTTTAATTATGTAGACTGAAGCATGGTAGAGGCAAACACATGGGTGGTCGTGTCTTGAAGAGAAAATCAACAGGCTGGGCTGGCTCCTTAATCACAACGTGTTGAAGATTATAACCTGCTGGACTCCACTTACCTCATTAATTAAGTGAATTAGGCAGCACAATTTTTAACTTCTAGTTCTACATTTCTATGAGTTTGTATCTCCCAAATTACAAATGATAAAAGAATGTGTTAATTTGAAATGTGGGCTACACTATTTCTCCAATAAAAGTCTGACAAAGGTTTTGCTGTGTTTCGCTTTACTGTGTTAACAAGAAGATTCCGTTTTTAGATTCAGTTTATATGGTAGACAATCCTTTGGCCCACCTAACAGCCTACACCCTTTTTCCCAGTGCTAATGGAACCCGAATTTTGTACATGGAGGGAGGAGTAGGGTAAACAGATTCACCCTTTCATACAGTGAGAGTAGATTCTCTTCCAGCCCTAGAGGCTGAGTCCTATTTGTTCTAAGCAACCAAAGGGAATTCTGTGCCTCTTTGCCAATGATGGGTTTAAGGGTGGAAAGTGAAAGTCACTCAGCTGGACTCTGCAAACCCATGGACTTATACAGTCCATGGAATTCTCCAGGCCAGAATACTGGAGTGGGTAACCTTTCCCTTCTCCAGGGTATCTTTCTAACCTAGGAATCAAACCCCATGTCACTTCTGCCAAAACAATAAAGGGAAGTTTGCTCAGACAGAGAGACTCTAAGAAGTATGTTCTTTTCAGATAAAAAGAGGGAAACACACAAGGTAGAAACATTCATGTCCCCTCCCCATTAATTTTCCTACATTCAGTGTGGTGGTGTGTGATGAATGTGATAGTGCTGAGTCAACCATCTTATGATCATGAGGCATTGAGTTTAAAATGGAAACGTCAACATGTTGAGTGAGCAATAGAAAAATAGAATTAAAAAAATCCCTGATATTATAGATTGAATGTTTGTGTCCTCTCAAGATTTATATGTTGAAATTCTACCACCCCCTATATGATGGTATTAAGGGTGATTAGATTATGAGGGTGGGACCCTAGTGAATGGAATTAGTGTATTTATGAGCTCTCTTTCTCTTCTGCTGTGTAGTGACTTAGCAAGACTCACCTATGAAGCAAGAAGAAAGCTCTCACCAGACACCAGATCTGCCAATGCCTTGGTCGTGGACTTCCCAGCCTCCAGCACTATGAGAAATGGATTTCTGATGTTTACAAACCACTCAGACTAGATATTTACAATCACTTTATTGAGGTACACTCACACACCCACAAGCAAACACTTGCTTAATAGTTCCCTTAAGACAATAAACATTGGGTCAAAGTATGTGATTTAAAAACTTTTTGGATATAGTTTGCAAAATTGCCCTCTAAAAATGTCATCTTTCAACACATATAAGAGGTCTGTTTCCCCACACCTAATTCCTCAGCATATGTAATCAACATTGTAATCATTACTAGTAGGAAACACTAAATATTCAGTCCCCTTTTATTTTTCATTTGTTGATTATCATTACTGTTTAACATTTTCAAGTGTTTATTAACTACAGTATTTCTTCTGTAAATACCCACTTGTCCATTATTCTATTTGAATGCTTATCTTGTTAATTGAAACTTTTAAGTATTTAGTAGCAAACAGAGCAGGAAGAGCACAACCTTCATATCCAGGAGACCTGGCTTCAAATTCTGGCTCTACTGTTTACTAATTGCTTGCCTTTGTGACCAGTAAAAATGTTTCTAGATGTTAGTTTCATTGCTTATAAAATGCGGATAAAAAAGTACCATTTCCAGGGATCTCTTAGAATTATTAGTTAATACATTTAAGCACTTAGAATAGGGCCCAATATGCAATAAGCATATATGAGAGCTAAGTATTATTATTACTAACGATATTATTTTGTCCTAAATCTTACTAATATCTATCATTTGCTTTTTTAACTCTTTAAATTGTGTCATATGTGACACACAAAATTTTACATTTTGGGGTGAACAAATCAACAATCTCATTTATCACTCCTGGCTTTGGTACAATGCTTAGGAAGTTCATTCTCAGCCTGATACTTATTTTAAACTCTTATGCTTTCTTTCAGTATATGCATATTTTCATTTTCACATTCAAATTAATCTGGAACTTATTTAGGAGTAATCTGTGGGTACAACTATATGTCCATCCATCCATCATCTACCAACCTATCATTTGTTGGCCAATTGTATCAGTTTAATATACTAAATATTTCACCCTTTTCTAATAGATTTAACATATGTTTATCACATTCTCAATTTGCATTTGAACTTCGTTCAGCTTTTGGACACTGCATTATGCCCCAATGAACTATATGAATTCCTTGAATACTTATTATTTTCACACCATTTTAATTATTAGAATTCTATATTTTAACAAGCCCACATTCATTAATCTTGCTATTAAATTTTTAAACTATTTTAATATCTATTTTGCTGGACAGATTTTTAGATTCACGTTTCTAAGAATTCTGCAGTTCCCCACAATCCTTAGATGTCCATGAAGACTTCTTTACATTCACAAATAGACTCAGGGAAAACTGATAACTCTTAAATATTTGGATTTTCCATCCAGTTTTGCTTTTTAATGTCTGTACTCGAGATTTTGTCATTTTCTTCCCAGAGGCTTTGCCTTTCAAGTCTCTTGCCAGATTTTTCACATGTATAGTAGTTGTTTTAAATGGGAGATCTCCTTTTTCCCTTCTCTTTCACACTGATATTATGAATGACATACACAAAGAGGCACTGGGTTTTCATGTAATCAAGCATGGTCAACTTACTAAGTTATTTCAGAAAGTGCTGATTTTCTTAGGTTGTCCTCAGTGGATAATCACGTCATCTATAAATAACAATAATTATGACAATTTTGTCTCTTTTTTTCCAACACTTATACATTTACCTATTCCTATTTTATATCATTTGCTAGAACTTCTAGAAAAATATAAAATGATAATAGAATTAGTGGGAGTTTGGTCTTATCCCTGCCTTTAGCGAACATGGCTTCAACACTCCTCTGGTTCTTGGTTTCTGACAGATTACAATTTCAAGAAAAGGTGCATTTATTTTTAGTTTACTAAGAAATTTCTTGGAAATGAATGTTGATGTTCTCATAATTAATTAAAAATATCCTTAATGTTGAATTGTTTTTTTAAATTCTTAGATTTTTTGCATACAGTAAATATTTCTGAAAATAAAAATTGTATTGAAGCTCTGCAATATCTTAACCTATTTTGACTGCACCTCCCAGAAGATAAAAGTCCTGAAAGAAATAAGTTAATTGCCAATTACCAGTTCCATCAAAACTTAGGTTCCCCTCTAACATATCTGAACAGATATTCTCAGAGGAACAGTGCTTAAGAATATTTTTTAAATATTTTTTCCACCTTTAGAAGTTTTATTTATTTTTATTTTTAAATTGGGGTATAGTTGTGTTACGATGCCGTATAGTTTCTGCTGTACAATGAAGTGAGTCAGTCATGTGTATACATATATTCCCTCTTGGACTGTCCTCCCACCTGCTCCCATTTTTTCCCCTTATGGAAGAAACACGTATCTATTATGTTTAAAAGTTAGAAATATATGAAATTGGAGCCCATTATACAGAGCGAAGTAAGCCAGAAAGATAAAGACCATTACAGTATACTAACACATATATATGGGATTTAGAAAGATGGTAACGATAACCCTATATGCAAAACAGAAAAAGAGACACAGATGTACAGAACAGACTTTTGGACTCTGTGGGAGAAGGCGAGGGTGGGATGTTTCGAGAGAACAGCATCGAAACATGTATATTATCTAGGGTGAAACAGATCACCAGCCCAGGTTGGATGCATGAGACAAGTGCTCGGGCCTGGTACACTGGGAAGACCCAGAGGGATCGGGTGGAGAGGGAGGTGGGAGGGGGGACCGGGATGGGGAATACATGTAAATCCATGGCTAATTCATTTCAATGTATGACAAAAACCACTGCAATGATGTAAAGTAATTAGCCTCCAACTAATAAAAATAAATGGAAAAAAAAAAGTTAGAAATATAAACAAGACAAAAAGAAAAACCAAAACTCTTATGCTAATAAATAGGAGACAGTTATCAGTTAGTATGAGACAGGAAGGAAGGGCGGCAGGCCATGAGCACCAGGAAGAACCTCACACAACAAAAACCAGTTAGAACCTACCAGGCTCAAGACGGTGGCAGGTTTATTACACACCTACTGTAATGCATTACCATGTTAAATTACACCTCCACAAGTGCCGTGACAGTTTTGAGGCCTACCATAAAGGCAAAAGGTTGGCAGTGGCCCACATCCTGGAAATCTCTGCCCCTTCCCCAAAATAGTTAGAACAATAAAATAACAAGCCCATAAAAACTAACCATTACCACACTTTGGGGCTGCTCTTGCCTTTGAGGTAGTTTGCATTCTGCCAATATACGTGTATAAAATACATTAAAATAAAATTATGTATTTTATATCCTGCTTTCTAAATAGGATGAAAATAGGAGTTATTGTAGAAACTGTAAAAAGAGGGTTTAGAATTACTCAAGTTGGTAAATCAAATTTTCCATGACCGTCTGTCAGAGTATGACAATCAGTTCAGTTGCTCAGGCATGTCCGACTCTGCAACCCCAGCACATCGGGCTTCCCTGTTCATCACCAACTCCCAGAGCTTGCTCAAACTCATGTCCATTGAGTAGGTACGCCATCCAGCCATCTTATCCTCTGTCGTCCCCTTTCCTCCTGCCCTCAGTCTTTCCCAGCATCAGGGTCTTTTCAAATGAGTCACTTCTTTGCATCAGGTGGCCAAAATATTGGAGTTTCAGCTTCAGCATCAGTCCTTCCAATGACTATTCAGGACTGATTTCCTTTAGGATTGACTGGTTTGACCTCCTTGTAGTCCAAGGAACTCTCAAGAACCTTTTCCAACATCACAGTTCAAAAGCATCAATTCTTTGGCACTCAGCTTTCATTATAGTCCAACACTCACATCCATATATGATTACTGGAAAAACCATAGCTTTGACTAGACAGACCTATGTCAGCAAAGTAATGTCTCTGCTTTTTAATATGCTGTCTAGGTTTGTCATAGCTTTTCTTTTAAGGAGTAAGCATCTTTTAATTCCATGGCTGCAGTCACCATCTGCAGTGATTTTGGAGCCCCCCAAAATAAAGTCTGTCACTGTTTCCATTGTTTTCCATCTATTTGTCATGAAGTGACAAATACCTGACTGATATTCTTGAAGGGAAAAAGTATTTTTTAAAGTTTCCTATTATAAAATTCACACAAAAATACTATAGAATATCTGAAAAATAGCAAAAATTATTCAGTATTTTTGAAAAGCAAGTAGAAAGGATGCAGGATGCTTAAATACTAGACTTCAAGATACCTGCTCATTTACCTTATGTGAAACAAGTGCCCAGTATATTCAAGGTTTTAATGGGAATTAGAGCATAGAGGATTATCAGAGAACAGATGAGTTTGCATCTGTGCTGATTCATAATGCAAAAGCACAGTGATCAAGTTCTAGTATACAGTGTATTTCTGTCACTACAAAAAAGGGGGGAGGCAATAATATCTATTAAAATCCGTTAACTCTAGGTTTCAAGCAAAGATTCTAACAGGTTAATGTCTCATTAGGTCAACTATTCATAAATTAACTACCTAGTGATAAAAGTTACAAGCTAGATCATTCATAGAAATTGGCAATTTTCTTAAGAGCCCTTTAACAATGAAAGATGGATTTGCATTCTGTTTTCGGATGAGGTAAGTTAATTCTTTTGTTCATCCACAGTCTATCAGCAACCACCTAGAAAAGTTCTATTACTAGTGATTATATAAAAGATATTTTTATTGGCCTTCTCCCAATAATGTCTGAAACTAAAGCAATACATCAACAGGCCACTTGTTTCCTTTTCTGAATTAAACAATCTGTTAGTCTTTTCCATCAGAGAAGAAATATGATGGGTTCTATTTCTCAGACTGCAAATGAGTTTTTGAGTCTCCATGTCTGAAATGTTTCTGCTTAAATTTGACAAGGGGAAAAAAATAACTTTCGTAAGGCAATGCCATCCTTAAGGTTAAAACAGATCTGCTGCAGGGGCACTAGCCCAATTTTCCCGCTGCAGCAGTGGAATATGAGAACCAAGACATGATATTAGATGCTCACTTTAGAAGTCATGGGTTTCAAACATTAAAAGATTAGGCTTCACAAGGTAAAGAAAATTGCACTACGGTAAACTGCAGGCCTGTGAGCTTGTTTGGCGAAGGTGGAACTATGTGACCCCAGGGCACTTCTCTACCTCAAATTTGCTTGATACACTGAAATTCTCACAGATATTCCTCTTATTAAAGGCCACCCCATTTCTTAACTACAACTCCCAGGCCATGTCTATGTACAACAAAAATAATCTTCACATATAAATATATATGTTATATATATATATATATATATATATATGGGCAGAGCCACCTATCTTGCCAGAGCCTTAATGCAAAAATGACTTTAGGTGACTTTTCAACACCTTCATAAAAGAAACTCCAAGGTGCAGCCTGGATTTGGTCAGAAGGAAAACTTGAGAAAATGAAAGAAAATAATGAAGGGCTCTAGGTGACCTCCAGAAAGGATAGTTATCTATATTTTAACAAATACAAAGTGTTATATCATAAATAGCCCATTTAAAGAAAAAAACATGTTTTAAGAAACTGTACATATGCCCAGGATTATTCTACATAGGCAATACAATAGGTTTAGCACTTATATAGCAAACCCAATCAACATACAAATTACTCAGGTAATCAACGTCTCAAGAGTAGGTTTTCCAGGGACTTCCTTGGTGGTCCGGTGGCTAAGACTCTGCACTCTTAGTGCAGAGGCCAGAGTTGGATCCCTGGTCTGGGAACAATATTCCACATGCTACAACTAAAGATCCTATATGCTGCAATGAAGGTTAAAGATCTTGCATGCTGCAATTAAGACACAGGCACAGTCAAATAAAGAAATACTTCTAAAAAGAGTCGGTTTTCCCTTTTTTGTCCAAATTAACCATGAAGACTCTTGAGTGTCCCTTGGACTGCAAGGAGATCCAACCAGTCCATTCTAAAGGAGATCAGTCCTGGGTGTTCATTGGAAGGACTGATGTTGAAGCTGAAACCCCAATACTTTGGCCACCTGATATGAAGAGCTGACTCATTTGAAAAGACCCTGATGCTGGGAAAGTCTGAGGGCAGGAGGAGAAGGGGATGACAGAGGATGAGATGGTTGGATGGCATCACCGACTCAATGGACATGAGTTTGGATAAATGCCGGGAGTTGGTGATGGAGGCCAGGGAGGCCTGGCGTGCTGTGGTTCATGGGGTCGCAAGGAGTTGGACACGACTGAGTAACTGAACAGATCTGAAACCATGAAGAAAATTTCTAAAAACCAATTTTTGCCCTAATGTTGGCTCTATGACCCCTGTGTGTGCCCAGTTATTAAACTATGTGTGACTCTTTGTGACTCCCATGGGCTGTAGCCTGTCAAGCTCCTCTGTCCGTGGAATTTTCCTGGAGAGAAAACTGGAATGCGTTGTCATTTCCTATTCCAAGGAATCTTCTCAACCCAGGGATCAAACC
Source organism: Odocoileus virginianus (assembly GCF_023699985.2). Taxonomy (NCBI): domain Eukaryota; kingdom Metazoa; phylum Chordata; class Mammalia; order Artiodactyla; family Cervidae; genus Odocoileus; species Odocoileus virginianus. The sequence continues at coordinate 22,091,095 of NC_069686.1, forward strand.
TGCGTCTCCCACGTCTCCTGCATGGGCAGGCAGATTCTTTACCCTTGGCTCACTCACAGGGTTAAGACCCCTGACATCTCACAATTTGCTTGGATTGAGACACAGGTTTTAGTCCCCAGATTCTACATTGGATGCAAATACGGCTTCCATTTTGGTCCCATCACTAGCTATAAATGCTTGTTCCAAACATGGAGAGCTGTCCCTTTCCCTAGATTTTGAGGTCTGGGTTGATCAGGATTAAAATTGTTAAAGGGGTAGACACTTTGGAATGATTATTAATACCAGGTTTGGTTCTTATTTTCCACTTGAAATAAAAAGTTAAGACCAACCTAGATAGCGTATTAAAAAGCAAAGACATTACTTTGCCAACAAAGGTCTGTCTAGTCAAGGCTATGGTTTTTCCAGTGGTCATGTACGGATGTGAGAGTTGGACTATAAAGAAAGCTGAGCGCTGAAGAATTGATGCTTTTGAACTGTGGTGTTTAAGAAGACTCTTGAGAGTCCCTTGGGCTGCAAGGAGATCCAACCAGTCCATTCTAAAGGAGATCAGTCCTGGGTGTTCATTGGAAGGACTGATGTTGAAGCTGAAACTCCAAAACTTTGGGCACCTACTGCAAAGAGTGGACTCATTTGAAAAGACCCTGCTCTGGGAAAAATTAAAGGCAGGAGGAGAAGGGGATGACAGAGGATGAGATGGTTGGATGGCATCACCGACTCAATGGACAGGAGTTTAAGTAAACTCCGGGAGTTGGTGATGGACAGGGAGGCCTGCGCGTTCATGGGGTTGCAGAGTTGGACACGACTGAGCAACTGAACTGAACTGAACCGACCAGGTTTGGTTCTTATTTTCCACTTGAAATGCTATTAGAGGAAATCTTGTGGTTACAGATATTTAACCATGTCTGCCTTAGTGACAGTTCCTCCTTGGAACAGGGAAACTTGTTAGTCCCCTAGGGCTATATAGTGACACATTTGGATAGCATTTGGATAGTGATAGTAAACATTTCAGAGCTTGTACCTGCCAATAATTTTGAATATGAAACAGTAAATCTCTCTCTAGAAGCAGAAATCCAGGAAAGGAGATAGGTTTTCTATAAAGAACATGCATGTTCCAGTGTACACCAGAGAAGTCACTACGGCTTATCACAAAGACAAGCTCATTGATTTTAAGTACAGTTGAATTTTTCATTATCTATAGTCTTCCCACTTAAAACAAACCATCCAATATGTCGACATTTATATGGTTAAATCTTTCCATGCCCCGCACAAAAAAATACATCCATAGAAATAGGATTAATAGGATGTCTTTCTCATATGCAACCCTTTTCACAAGTCATGAGTTAACATTAATTAAAAGACAGGGCTATCTGTTGCCTTATTGTTCTTTTATATTTTTAAAATATATTCTTGTCATCTCATAAAAATAAAGTATCTGTATGAGTAATCATAAATTTTTGGAAAAAATCTAGCACTCCATTTTTTCTTTTAAATGAAATAGTTCTTACTGTTTTTTGATTTCAGCTTCTCTGGTGACTCAGTGGTAAAGAATCTGCCTACCAATGCAGAAGAAATAGGTTCAGTCTTTGGGTCAGGAAGATCCCCTGGAGAAGGAAATAGCAACCCACTCTAGTATTCTTTTTTTTTTTTTTTTATTTTTATTAGTTGTAGGCTAATTACTTTACAATATTGTAGTGGTTTTTGTCATACATTGACATGAATCAGCCATGGATTTACATGTACTCCCCATCCCGATCCCCCCTCCCACCTCCCTCTCCACCCGATCCCTCTGGGTCTTCCCAGTGCACCAGGCCCGAGCACTTGTCTCATGCATCCAACCTGGGCTGGTGATCTGTTTCACTATAGATAATATACATGTTTTGATGCTGTTCTCTCAAAACATCCCACCCTCGCCTTCTCCCACAGAGTCCAAAAAGTCTGTTCTGTTCAGTATTCTTGCTTGGGAAATCCCAAGAACAGAGGAGCCTGGTGGGTTACAGTCTATGGGGTTGTAGAAGAGTCAGACACAACTTAAGAGACTAAACAGCAACATTTTTGATTTGTCATTTCTTCTCCTCTTTTATCTTCACTGTTTTGTTTGGTTTATATTGTCTCTATTTCTGGCAAAAGAGTGGTCCCACTGGACCTCCAATATCTTCATTCCACATCTATTTCTCCATAATCTGTCTCCTCATTTATCCCATTATTGTAAACACTGTGATTGGTCACTCAATATCCATTCCACTCCTTTCCTACAAGAGAAGAAAAACTGAAATTGGGGAGATTAACCTTATTGTGATTGGCCTTTGGGCATTCTATCCTCTGAAAGTAGTAAGTTCAAAAAAAGAAAGAAAGTAGTTCAAGAAAAGCATGTGACATGAAAACAGACAACAAGATATAAAGAAGTCCATGCTTGTGACCTCTGAGAACATCCTCCCCATCTCTTACTAGAGAACAGTTCAAGTTAATCTCTCTTTTGCCTTCTTGACTTGAACAAGGGAGTATGTAGCAGCCACTGAAAGTCATTCTAAATCCAAGAGAAATCAGCTTCAAGATGAAGACAACATTCTTGATGGAGAGGAGAGAGATACAAACTCTAGAATGTGAAAATATTACTGAATTATTATACCCATCCTATTTTATGCTCTGCTTTCTTATTGCTAAAATCTGCTTGGATTGGTCTGTTATCGATAGTCCAAAGGATCCAAACCATCACGCTTCACCCTATATACTTCCAGTTAGACCAGTAAAAGCTGTCACATTGATAAAGACTTGCCAGTGGGAGCTAAGTCTTTATTTCTTTAGTTTCCCTTTAAGTCATGAAAACACAGAAGCAAATAGATTATTATTGGCTTCTATGTCTAAACAGCTATTTAGCTTGGATATAAATTTCCAAAAATATTTACACAATAACTGGTTGTATCAAAGTAATCACACAGACAGTAGCAATGAGGTTATAAATATAGTATAGTAAGTCACGGATCCTGTTTTCAATAAGCACATTTAGGATGGGAATGGGCAATAATATTTGTTCTCTAACCATAGATTACTCTAGGATCCTTAGAAGTCAATCCCATCACTAAGTCAATGAGGGTCATTCACCTGCCAGATGAGACTGAACTCATCTAGAGGATATGTGTCACTTATATAAATGGGAGGGAGTGATTCTGGGATAGTGATAATAGGAGGCAGTTATTAATCTCAAGATCATTGTCCTTTAAATCTACTTCTATCATAGATAGTGGCTGTCTTCAGAATGGTTAACATTCTATCAGGGTTATTTCAATTCTAATATTTTGTCATTTCTTATCTCTGGATCTGAATGCATGTGTGCTGCTGTGTCCAATTCTTTGCAACCTCATGGACTGTAGCCCAGCCGGACTCCTCTGTCCAGGGAATTTTCCAGGCAAGAATACTGGAGTGGGTTTCTATTTCCTTCTCCAGGGAATCTTCCCGACCCAGGGACCAAACCCACATCTCTTGCGTCACCTGAATTGGTAGGCAGATTCTTTCCCAGCTGAGCCACCGGGGAAACCGGCTGCCCTACTTACTTGGGTAAGCTATGGATCTGAGCACTGTGTAAAGTTCTTAAGGGCCTGAAACTCAACGATAGTCATTTTTAGACCATTTGATTAAGATAAGGCTTCATTTAGCTAGTTATCTTTCCTATTTATCTACGTATATGTACATATAATTACAAATACTAACTAAATAATGCAAAATCCTGAAGGCAATCAGAACAGGCCATTCCCAAATACTTTTTCATATGATTATTTTGAGCTCAAGGAGACTGAGATTCAGGAAGGGCTCCCTGACCTCCCCCTTTCTACCAATAAGTAGGGCACACATTTCCCGTGAGAGAGATGCCCTCTCTCTACAGGAAGAGGAGAAGATTCTTTTCACTGGGGACAGAGAGCTGACCCTAAGATGAATCTGTACAGACAAACCTACTAAAATGATCCTTATTTTCCATTAGTTTCCCTCATATATTTCCTGGTTGCTTTTCCACAATTTACTGCCCAAACCCCTTTTTCCTTTGCTTTGTCACATCTCCATAACTTATCATTCTTTATTAAAATGGTATATAAGTTCTCAAGCCTATCTGCTTCTTGGGCCTTTATTTCTTATATATGAAGGACTCTGTGTACATAAAATAATATTAACATTAAGTAAAATCTGTATGCTTTTTGTCTATTCATCTCTCTTTTGTCAGTTTAATTCCCAGGCTCAGTCATAGAACATAAGAGAGCAGAGGAAAAAGCTTTTTCTCCCCAGACCTCCCAGCTTACCAAAAACACAACTCTACATGACTCTTAACATTTTCTCTTGAAAACTCTGATTCTGATTTAAAACTAAAACAACTGAAAATTTTATTTAAATTAAAATTAATTAAAAATTCATTCTGATCATTTGAGGTGTAATGTGGCCCTTTAAATGTCTGATTTGATGATTTGTTCTCTATCACATATTTGCCATCATGTCAATAGTGTAAAGATGAGAAATAGAAATTAATGTGTACCTTAACAAATATTTAAGCAGAAGTCTTATACTTTTTCTTCTTATTACTTGATACCAAATGAATGGTTTAATTGTAAAACTCAGTAAATTCAGAATCAGTGTTATACATACAACCACTTTGGAAAGAAATAGGTTATAGAATCACTGGCAGATTAAGCACATATACATAATAGTAAAATTTAGACCTTAATTTAAAAGATCAAGAATTCAACCTCAGATATAAGAATTTCAACTCTCTAAGGTAATCAAGGCATCTTCTAACTCTAAAGTCAAATTAATTTAAATCTCAACAAATATTAAGCTATGCTATAGGCCAGATGAATACACATTACAAAAAAAGCTTTAAATACCTCCCATGGGGAAAAATAACTTCCTGGATCCCTGTTAACTAAGCAACTTCTCCTATAAGTTTTCCATTTATATTTGTTTAATATTAATTTAAAAGCCATGGTTGTTAATTTCTCTTTTTTTGGTCTCAGATACCAGGTAATCATTATATTAACAATTTATATATTTTGCTACACCTTATTTAATTTACATGGGCAGTTAGACATGTCAGCATGTTGGAATGCCTTCTTTTCATAATTTTGTCTATGGGAACACTGTTGCATAAATCGTCTGCACTAGAAGTAGCCATGGGTGAAATGGCTTTTCTTATTAAATGTCACAAGATTTAATGTCACAGTATAATTGGGATGGAAGGATAACTGCACTAAGCTCAACATGTCTTTTTCTGCTAACACATTATTAACCCACAGGAGTGTTAAAATATGTTTAATAAAGGCCCCATTCACATGGAAATGGTTGGCACTTGCTAAAAATTACACTATTTCACTGCTCAGCCTTAAGAATTTCTAGTGGAATTCACAGCAAGTTTGACTTTTCAAGTGAAATTATATTAGAAGTCCACACTAAAAAATTCAACATTTGTTCTTAAAGTATATTTTTAAAAATAAAAATATTTATTTTGTGCTTGAAACACTACAGCATTCTAGTATTAATTGGTAATTTCAAAGTTCATGCTTAAGAAGGACTCTGATAGAAAGTCTTCTGGGTTTGTTATTGGCTTTGTTACTTTTTCTCCTGTCTGCACACACATACAAAAGTCCTGGGCACACAGCTAAGCTTTCATATACTAACCTCACTTTCAGTAAGATAGGGTCATATGACTGAGCTTGGACAAATGAGTCATACAGACATGACCCATAAAAACCCGCTCCACAAATCTGTACATACTCTCTCCATTCACTCTGCTTGAAACAGAAGAGTCAGGAGAGGCCTCCAAAGCCTGATGCTTGCTGAATACCCACACTGACCTATTCATGAGCAAAAATAAGAAATTTATACCACTAAATTTCTAAGGATGTAAATGAAATGGCAACCCACTCCAGCATTCCTGCCTGGAAAATCCTATGGACAGAGGAGACTGGCAGGCTACAGTCCTTGAGGTCACAGAAGAGTCGGACATGACTTGGCGACTAAACAAGAAGCGAATACATTTAATGCAGTTAGATCATTCTGATTTTCTCCTCTTTCTTCTTTTTTCCTTCCTTCTTTCATTTTTTTTATCCCTTCTATCATTCTACACAGGGTAGAATCTACCAACTGAAGAAAGAAGGAAGAAAACATCTAATACTGTTTTGTTATCGTTGATACAGCCAATGACTTTGAGGAAGCTAGTTAATTTTGTTGGGCTTCTTATTCCCAATCATGAGCCCCAGGACACACTCAAGCATTCATAAAATCATAATCCATAGTGCCTTTTGCAAGCAAATGCCTCTGTCTCCATGCATTCATGTAGGATCTGTTCCCTCAATGCTAGAGATTATAAGAGAACCTTCATTGTTTTTAAAAGTGCTAGTGCTAACAGTCTACTTCCTTATTTCAAAATCTAAGCCAGGAATTAACAATACTGTTCCTGGTGAAATTTACCTGTAAAGAAGTCTAACCACCCCACTGTCATTTCGGCACATTCACATCTTTCTTACTTTAAATAGAATGCACAAGTTTCTATCACTGAGCCTACTTTTTCCCAATCTTTTCTTCTCAAGGCTAAACTAAATCACACCAGTCTTTTAATCTTTCCTCACAAATGAGTTTCAAAACTTCAAACAGTTTCAACTTTTCTATATCTCTTTTTCATAAGCCATAGTCACATAATTGATCTATTTGGTGGAAAAGGAAACTGAAGCAGAAAAATCCATCCAACCAGCTGTTTACATAGACAAAACTACTTTTGATTGAAGGCTCCATTTTTCATACAGTTTTTATGGCCTCAAAAAGGATTCTGAAATACATAAAGGAAACTTGTAATGAGTGTGTTTAAGAGAATAATTTGTACAGGTTTAAAGTGTTAGATATCTATGCATATTTTACAGTATAGTTTGGATTTAAATTAGTTGTAATAATAGATTTTTTCAATTCAACTAAGCACATGCCCCACAGGTTTCTATCATTAAGTACACTTGATCAGGCCACAACTGGACTTGATTAAAAAACTTAAGAGGCAGGAGATGTGCCCTAATTTCTCTTTGTAATTTTCTGTGTGGCGAGAACTCAACACACTCATTTCTTTGAAAGAATCCCTGCTGACTCAGATGGTAAAGAATCTGCTTGCAATGAAGAAAGCCTGAGTTCAATCCCTGGGTCAGGAAGATCCCCTGGAGGAGGAAACGGCCACCCACTCCAGTATTCTTGCCTGGAGAATTAAATGGACAGAGGAGCCTGGCGGGCTGCAGTCCATGGGGTTGCAAAGAGACAGATGCAACTGAGTCACTGACACTTTCACTTTCAGGGGAAGCAAGGTGAATTACTGTAGAAAACCGTATCTTGGAAATTTCTAGACAATTTAGTTTTAGAGGCTTAATAAAACTTCGTAATCTTAAAGGGAATGGGGAAGGGGACTCAACCAGCAATTCAGGATCCACTAATAGAGCCATACAAGTGACTTAACAAATGCACAAGCAGTTGTCATTCCTATCCTCTTTCTCTACGGCTTACTGAGGCTGTGGAGACAAAGGCACTAGCATCCAGATCCCACTTCACTCATTTATTAACTCTATAATTGAATATCTCTGATCTCCAAATTCCTAAATGACAAACTGAGGATGACGATGTATAACCTGCTCTATGGTTCTCAGGCTTATATAGTAAGAGGGGACAAAGCACTTACCAGAGTACTTGGCACATAGTAGGTAGCTGGAGTGAAATAAAGACGGCAGCACATTCTTTGCCACACTTCCCATCCAACAGTGGCGTCTACTCCCCACCTGGAATCTGGGCCTCTCCTGAGACTTGCTCAGGCGAGGAGAACGCAGCAGCAATGCTGCTGTATAATCTCCAAGGCTGGGCCTTAAGAGACATGCAGCTTTCATGCACAAGCTGGAAATTCAAGTTCTTTGGGCCCAACCGCTGAGCTACAAGAAGCCAAGCCACATACAAAAGCCATGAGGGGGAAATGCAAAGAACTTGGTTTGACAGCCTCGTCTCCAGCACCAACCACATAAGTGAGCCATTTGGATACTCCAGGTCACTCAAACTTCCAGAGAACTGCAGCCCTAATCAACCCTAAACGCTGAAGGAGAATCACCCACTCGCATATGCTTAGTCAATACGAGACATAACAGTTTTGTTTTCCCAAGCCACAAAGTTTTAAATGGAGCCTTTAAATTTTGGGTAGTTTCTTACACAGTAATAGCCAAAACAGGGCTCAAAAATTGGAGCAATTATTATATTTCTCCAATGATGATTGAAAATAGCATACACTGGGGCCTCTGTGCTCCACTTAGAGACCTTAGGGTCAGTGTATCCTATACCGCTGCTCACTATCAAAACATTGGGGAAGTCATAAATAGGGGGCTTGGCCAAAAAAAAAGAAGAAAAAAGAAATGAAAATTTCACTTACATAACACCTTTAGAAGAACTAGTGCTTTCTTCCCATTGCAATCTTTGTTCTTATTGTATAGTCACTCAGTCATGTCTGACTCTTTGTGACCCCATGGACTGCAGCACACCAGGCTTCCCTGTCCTTCACCATCTCCTGGAGCTTGCTCAAACTCATGACCATTGAGTGAGTGATGCCATCCAGCCACCTCATCCTCTGTCGTCCCCTTCTCTTCCTGCCTTCAGTCTTTCCCAGCATGAGGGTCTTTTCTAATGAGTTAGCTCTTTGCATCAGGTAGCCAAAGTATTGGAGCTTCAGCATCAGCCCTTTCAATGAGTATTCAGGACTGACTTCTTTTAGGATTGATTGGTTTGATCTTGGAGTCCAAGGATCTCTCAAGAGTCTTCTCCAACACCACAGTTCAAAGCATCAATTCTTCAGCACTCAGTCTTCCTTACAGTCCAATTCCCACATCCATACATGACTACTGGAAACATGATAACTCTGACTAGATGTATCTTTGTTAGCAAAGTAATGTCTCCACTTTTTTATATGCTGTCTAGATTTGTCATAGCTTTTCTTCCAAGGAGCAAGTGTCTTTTAATTTCATGGCTGCAGTCACCATCTGAAGTGATTTTGGAGCCAAAGAAAATAAAGTCTGTCACTGTTTCCAATGTTTACCCATCTATTTGCCATGAAGTGACGGGACTGGATGCCATGATCTTTTTTGAATGTTTTTTGAATGTTGAGTTTTAAGCCAACTTTTTCACTCTCCTCTTTCACTTTCATCAAGAGGCTCTTTAGTTCTTCTTTTCTTTCTGCCATAAGGGTGGCAGAAAGATATTTCTCTCTGCAATCTTCATTCCAACTTGTGCTTCATCCAGCCTGGCATTTTGCATGATGAACTCTGCATATAAGTTAAATAAGCAGGGTGACAATATACAGTCTTGACGTACTTCTTTCCCAACTTGGAACCAGTCTGTTGTTCCATGTCCAGTTCTAACTGTTGCTTCTTGATCCGCACTCAGATTTCTCAGGAGGCACGTAAGGTGCTCTGGTAATCCTATCTCTTGAAGAATTTTTCACAGTTTGTTGCATCCACACAGTTAAAGGGTTTGGTGTAACCAATGAAGCAGAAATAGATGTTTTTTTTTTCTGGAATTCCCTTGCTTTTTATATGATCCAACAGATGCTGGTAATTTGATCTCTGGTTCCTCTGCCTTTTCTAAATCCAACTCTAGATCGCAATCTTTACTGTAGTGCATATCTGTTCATTATATCACATACCTGTGAGTTCTTATATGACTATAAATTGTAAGACCAAGGAATGTTTGCCCCCAAATCAGGTCTCATGGTCTCTGCAAAGGGTGCAGTTCTTAAAGGCTCAACTGGTCTTCTTTGCTTACAGCCTTTGCAGATTTACACTTTTTTTTTTTGCCTCCCTGCTCCTTGTCCCATCCATTTTTGTGGCCATCATAGACCTAGCACCAAATTTCTTTATCTGCCCTCATTTCCTACCTTTGTAGGCTTCCTATATCTTCCTTATGGTATTTTTTTAAACTTCTTCCCCTACTAACTGTCTCTCTCTCTCTCTCTCCCAGCCTTGACCTTGATTAGCTATATCCCTAGAATCTATTAAATCTATTTACACCACTTTTAGATTTTCAGTCTTGGCCCCACTGGGAATCATTGTTGCCATGCCCATTGTGGTAACAGATATGATATTATCTTAATTTCAGGTATATAAATGCAAAGTACCTTTCTTCCTTAGGGTACAAATGAAAGAAAATTATAGTAATTTACAATAGAAAATGGTTATGTGTTTCTAGGTAGATTTCCTAATAGAGGTGACAATATAAAAATATATAACTGTATATTCAATAACCAATCACACTCTTTTGTTTTTGATATAAAGTCAAGCCCCTAAATCCTTTAAAAGTTCCTACTTCCAGGGGAGTAAATTCTTGTTAGCTTTAGTGGAGTTTGTAATCAAATATAATAACATGGGAACTGCTAAGCAATTAATTACCACGGCATGCTTGACATCAGTACATTCAAGTTGTTCTACTTTAGGGAGCTACCATTTCTTCACCAAAAGAGGCCACACACAACCAATTTAGGAACAGAGTAGTTACTGTTATTTGCAATGTGAAGAAAATGATTACTGTAGATTATAATGATTTAAGATTTTTTGCATGAACAATCTGCTCAGTTCAGGAAATTTCCTCTTAAACATAGCAATTATTTTAATTATTTCTTCTCTGGCAATTTTTCTACTGAAATTTTCTCATTGTGTTTTTAATTGAGATAACTCAATTAAGCCATAGAAATGTTAAATTATTCAAAATTGTAGCAGTTTTCGTTCTACATGGGTTTGAAAAAAAATCTTTTCTTAAGTCTACAGTTTGAAGAAATGTTTTTCGTATTTATTCCTCAGCTGTTTGTCAGTTGTCTGGATCTACATGATGACACGGTGCAGTCTTTGCATTTCACCAGAGCACATCTCTCAGTGAAGGCAATTTAAACTGCAAAGAAAGGGGATTCAACCTGAGAAAACAAAAGAGGTAGGAATCACCTTTAGAGGCAACTGGCTGTCAAATCTAGACGTGAAGAAGGAGGCAAAGAAAGCGGTTCTAATTCATTAGTATCATGGGTAGACATATTTTGATAACTCGCTGGTGAGATCATAGGGATGAAGAAAGTGGCCGCGCAGTGAAGTCCCTTTTATTTTTACATTAGTGCAGTTCAATTTATAAAGAATTTCCATACATGTTATCTCATTCAGTTCCTACAACAACCAAGGTCATCAAGGCCAGGATAATAATGTTCTCCCTTTTCTACCTGTAAGAAAACTGAGATTCCAAAATGATTGCTGACTTTCCCAATATTACTACTTTCACTAAGAGGAAATCCAATGCATGACTATTAAGACAGAGCTACTAATTATCTGGGTCTTCTATCTCCTGAGCGCGGATCCTTCTGCTCCATCCTTCTGTGGCTTGAAGTTTGAGACACATAAAGTTGTGAGTATAGGTGGATAAAGTTCAGAAATCACATGAAAGATTACATCTGTCCAATGCTAAAGAAGAACTAGGATTGGTTATCTTAATAGGTTGGTTATGTAAATAGTTCTTTATTAAAATCTTGATGACACATGCCCTGAAAACTACAGCTTATATATAATCCCTATTTACTGTCAAGTGGAAAGTTGAGGAAGCTTTCCAAAGAGGAGATCTAGCAATAGTACCATTGTATGTGACTGTGCTAATTATGGGTATAACAATAATTACTATAATTATTATAATATTACTGTAACAATGTAAAGTATTATACTAATTATAAGATAATTAATAACATTAATAATGTGGTGACTTCCCTCACATGGATGTGAGGCATAGCCAAACAAGAATAATTCTTGCTAAAGGAATATTATATGTGAGATGCTGCTTACCTTATCTGCCTGCTTGGTGGCAACCATCATTTGAGACCAACCCAACCAAACACTCATCCCTAAAAATATATTGATTTAAAAAAAAATTTGTAAAGGCAACAGAAAAATTGAAACAAACAAATGGCAACTATGGGCTGAGAATTATAGTGGAGTTAAAAATTAATTTGAGTCTATAACAAACTATAGGTAACATATATATGGTTAGGGTAAAGTACTATTCTCCATAAAATTTATGGAAATCTTTAAAAAACATACCCAATAGAAATATTTCTCAACAGATTAGTGTCAGTATGATACTTTTATCCTTGATCGTTGATCATTTCTGCTTGTTGTGACCCTAAACTGATATATAGTTGAAGGCCATTTCCTAATATCAAGGCCTATCCCATAAATTGCAGATTATCCAGCAATTCTTTAAGTTTGCAGTAGTTTACCATAAGCTGCATATTATTTTATAGATCTTTGCTTTTAAGTTTGCATTTGTTTGAAAAGAAAGTCTTGGCCATATTTCTAAAGTGACTTTCTTTCCTTCAATATGTTTTAGAAGTTGCTAATGATGTGCTATTGATTACTCTGGAATTCTCCATTTGGGTCACTATGGTCCTCTGTCTCTCTGTTCTCTTTGCTGGGAGCTCATTTATGCAAGTTGTAGCCTCTATAAACTACTGTGTCTCCAGTTGGCCTGCCATCTTATGTTTAGCTGCTTCATGGCTCCATGGGAATGGGAAGGATTTTCATAGTTCCTGGCTATTTTCAAGAAAGAGGAGTAGCTTTCAGATTAGTCTCTGATAAAAAATAGTCTGCCTCATTGCAGATAGTCTATGCCAGTATTTTTTAAATTGTGCTTGGAGACCTATGGGTCCTGAAACCTGTGAAGAATATGAATTCATGCTTGAAATTTTGTATATAAGTAATAATTGGATTTTGATATAAGACATGCTTCTAATTCTGTATCATGACCAAAAAACTTTGAAACTACTCTTCAATATTGTTTAATGTATAATATACTAAGTTTAATGATAATATACATAATATATTAATGTATAATATATTAACTATTGACAGATATTTGAGATTTTACTTGTTTTTCATGCTGTTTACTGTGGGTATCTATGTTGAAGTGAATAGTTGAAACAACTTTATAAGAACATTTACTTGGTGTTGTTGGTCAAAGACTTCTCAATATGGACAGCCTGTTACATGAGAAGAACCCAGGCTTCTGGGCTGGATGGATGGCTTTTGGCTTCTAATATATTTCTATCACTTGCTTAACTGAAGGACTTGGGTAAGTCACTTCATTTCTTTGAGTCTCAGTTTCCTCAAATGTATTTCCTCAAATACATTGTAATACTGTACATTTCCTCAAATATAATACTGGGAAAATGATATTTATCTCACACAGTTCATTTAAGAATTATAGAAATGCACATAGAGCACTCAGCACAATACCTGTAGATTGGATGTGGTCAAAAAATCAAAAACTGTAGTTCTAATCCTGGAAGTTATTTTAGTAATACTGGTTTATGAGAAGTATAAAACTAAGTAATGGAAATACTGGGGAATATTATAGCAGTATCATGTTACAGTCCATGTGACTAACAGAACAGAGTTTTTAAAACATATGAATTCAAACTGTCCTATATAGAATTGAGATAAAGAGTTAACTAATCTTTATAACTTGAGTATTAACCATAAAGGATCTAGTTTTCCTCCACAGAGGTCAAAACATAATCTGATAGCAAGATAATCTAGTTAGATATGAAAATAAGTGTTATTAAAAATTTTAAGTTACTAAATTCCTCCAATATATCTATCTATCTTGGAGAAGGAAATGGCAACCCACTCCAGTATTCTTGCGTGGAGAATCCATGGACAGAGGAGCCTGGCAGGCCATAGTCCATGAAGTTGCAAGAGTCGGACATGACTTAGCCACTAAACCACCACCACCATCCATCTATCTATCTAAACTCAATAGAAATGGAAACATAATTTCCTATAGAAGTTTGTACATAAGTGTTCATAGCAGTGTTACTTATAAAAGGAAAAAGTTGGAAATAACACCTTTTGAATGGATAAACAATCGATTAGATAAACAAAATGTGGTATGTCCATAAAATAGAACATTGTCTAGAAAAAGAAATAAAACACTCATACATGCTTGTATGAACCTTGAAAAAGTTATGCTAAGCAAAAGAAGTAACTCACAAAAGACCATGTATTATATGATCCCCTTAATATGAAATGCCCCAAATAGGCAAATCTCCAGAGATAAAAAAGTAGAGCAGTGGTGGTTTAGGGGTGGGAAAACTGGGGAGAGAGGGTATAATAATGAAAAAGTATAGGTGTATTTTTCAGGTGATGAAAAGGATTGAAAATTGTGGTGATTATCGTACCACTCTGCAATTACTATAAACCACTGAACTGTATACCTTAAAATGGTGAGTTGTCTGATCTGTGAATTATATCTCAGTAAAGTTGCCACAAAAATAGTGGCTAAGCATTGGGAAAGGCTACAAAAGCTGTGAAACCATATAACTGTATAGTACTGGTCTCTCTCAGCATCACAGTGGCCTCGGACTTATCAAAAGGGGTGACTGATTCTGAGATGTTGCTTCTCAGGTGTCTGCAATACTTCATCCTACTTTGGATTTGAAGATCATTTCACTTTGATCATACTTGCAGAATTTGTCCTCCTTAAGAATTCTGATTATCCTCATTTGGCCCTCTCCAAACAGAAAAGAAATAAATAATGCATCAAGTAACACAAAACTAAACTGGTACCTTACAACATCAGATGCTTACAAGGACATACATCATGGAGATGCACTTCTGCTATATACAGAGAAAAGTGAGATAAATGCCCCATATTTGCTTATTGCTGTCTTTTCCATATCTATAATTAATGATCAAAAACCAAGTATTTAATATCCTGGATACAACTAACTTTTCCACAGAAATAACCTGTCAGAAATGAAAAAAAACAAACAAACGTGTGCAGTTATAGTGCATGAGAATTATTATCAATTTTGTGTAGCAATAATAATGTTAACAGTGAAGCAGGGTACATTGTGATAAAGAATATGATCTGAGTTTATATTTATCTAAGTTAGGACTTATGTAAAATGAAATTTTCTAATACAAACTGACATACAGTTTGATGGCATGTAACAAAAATATTTAATTTGGGGATACTCTTATGCTATGTGGGAAAAAACAGCCACAAAAATCACAGCCTTCTCCAACACTTGCATCAGGAAAAACTGCCCGTCTTTGGCCACCTATGCAATGTGAAGACTAATATATAACAAAACTTGTAATGGACTCTTAGATGTGTTGTACAGATGAAGATTTTGATAATATCATTGAAAATCAAAAGCATAAATGTGATCTGCCTGTTTTTGGATTTTTTTCATAAAATGGCATCTCATTATTTTTAACTTCTTTGATTATTCTATTTCTACTTATGGATGACTTACACTCTAGACCCTAAAAGTCACACAAATCATAATGGAAAAGCATGAAATCTGTTCATCATAAAATATTATTAGTTACAGTAATTTCTGAATCAGAAAGAATTGAGTATTTTGCAGCTAAGAACCAGTATACAAAGCAAATGCAGACAGAGACAACTTGGGTTAAAATGAGACCTGGGAGCTGAGGAACCCTAATTCCACTTGCTGTTTGGCTCACTTTGAGCAAGTCATCACTCTCTGAGCCTCATTCTTCTTATTTGTTAAAAAACAAAACAAAACACAATTTTTGAAACAGATGGCCTCAATCCATATACAATTTTTAAAAGCTTTGGCTGTATATGATTCTATGATATGGCACTGGATAGTCCAATAGATTAACAGAATGTATGTCCTTTCTACCACATTTTAAAAGTCATCTTTATAACAGTATCTTTTTATTCCTAAAAATTTTAAGCACTTATGATTTTAAGCCAACAAAAATGGAATAATTGAAGCCAGTTCAGGTATCGCTGCAATGAGGCCTATTACATATGTAATAAACATCCAAAGTTAATAAAGAAAACTCTATTGTACAAAAGACTAATAGTGGACAATCACCTGAGAATGTGTTATAAAAAACAACAGTTCACTATAGTTCTCCAGGATAGACTAAGTTAATGATATGTGAGTTTATATCTGAGTCAATAACAAAATTTTTTCAAATACTGCTTTTGAGGTGGGGTTTTGTTTTGGTAGAATTTTCCTCTTCATTTTATGAGTACTGTTCTTTATTAGTGATGAAGCGAAGTCTGTGTGACACCTAAATGAAGCAATTTACATTGAATCTACTTGCCAGTCACACTGGTTGTCTCTCCCTAACTTTGATGAGCTAATAATTTGGACAGTTCCTTGGAATATTAAAATAAGTAAATATGTTCTATAATACACAGTATAATACACAGACACACACACATATGTGCTAGATACAGAGTATATATGGGGCTTCCCTGGTGGCTCAGCAGCAAAGAATCTGACTGCAATGTAGCAAGCTACCTGCAATCCCAATCTGAGGGACACGGGTTCGATTCCTCCGTCACGAAGATCCCCTGGAGAAGCAAATGGCCTACCTGTTACAGTTTTCTTGCCTGGGAAATCCCAAGGACAGAGGAGCCCGGCAGGCTACAGTCTATGGGGTCACAAAGTCGGACAAAATTTAGCGATTAAACCACCACCTCCACAGATTATATGCATACATTATATACATACACACATATATACCTACATACATATGTGTGTTTGTACATATATATATATATGTATATATATATATATAGAGAGAGAGAGAGAGAGAGGAAGAACATATATGCAAAACTAAAATTGAGCATCTGAACATAAAGGTGGCTTACATTGATTGATTTCATTTAGTTGGCAATCTATTTCAGCTTTGCTTCTATTTTCCAATAACAGGATAAAAGTAATTCCATCTGTCATTCTACATCTAAATGCCATCTGTTAGAATTGTCTAGTTTGTATAGGCAGCTCTCAGTAGGCAGGCCTATTTTACATCCTAACTTCTTATCACTGTTTACTCCTTCATATAAGTATCAAGAAATCCGGTGAGACTTAAGTTTCTGAGCACACCTTACAGATGCTAATTATTTAGGGAGACGGCAAGTTGTTCTTAATATTGAAAGAGGACACTTCTGAACTTTTATTTTCATGCATTTTTGCCCTGGCAGCAGAAACAGTGACCTCAACATGTATCGATCAAATAGCTGCTTCAATTTGGAATCAAATTTTTCTCCCAAACGAAACTGCAGAACCCTATGGCTTTAACTTCAGCAACACCTCATTCTGAAACAGTGCCAGACAACACATGGTAATGGCACTGCAAACTGGAGTTGATTCAGGGAAGACAGGTGATGCGGCAAGATGGGGAAATCCCAGAGCTCCCTCATTCTCTAAGACAGAACCATATCTTCCTCAACGTCAGTTGGCAGCACTCTATCATACTGATTTTACACATTCTGTACCTGAATGGTAGTTATAGCAATGGAGCATTAGAAAACTAGAAGGATATTAATGGCCCACTCAAACAGGACACTGAACACACATTATCAACATTAGTGGGTAATACTCTGGAACACCGGTCACTAAAGCCAGAGTTTTATTCTGCCACTCACTAATTATGTACCATTGGATGAATCATACTTTTTCTAGTTCTCATTTTTATCATCTTTAAAACAAGGAGTTGGATGAACTCTAAAGTGCTTTTCAGCACCAATGGACATTTACATAATTTTTTATAGCTTGAAGAATATTTCTACAAATCTTAGGCCATTTAATTCACACAGCTCTTTTGCTTATCCCATTACTATTTTATAAATAATAGCACTGAGGTCTCCCCCAAGAAAACTTTGCAATAAATGTGTCCCCTAAGTTTCCTTTAAAATTACTGATTGCTGCGGACAATAATGTGGTCATTTTAACAAGTTACTGAAGTATATTATTTCTATAATATTCTCTGTTAAGTTTTAAATTATATATTAAAAGGGAAGAAGATGAAGGGGCAGCAGAATGAGGTAGATCTAGATAACATCAATCATAAAAATTCTATCATTTATTGAACATTTAAATTGGCATACACTATACTAAGGATTATATACAGATTATTTCTAATTCAACTATCCTTCAAGGGTATAGTAATATTATTCTTGTTTTGCAGATGAGAAGAATAAGAATCAGAACATGAAGTACGTCTTCAAAGGTTATGCAACTGCTAAGAGGTAGAGTCATGCTTGGAACAGATAAAAATAACTCCAAAGTTGGTGTTCACTCAACTAGAACACATTCTCTCTCATTTTCAGTCAAATGAACAAGTATGTAAAAATGCAAGTATATGTACAGTCCACTGTTAAGCTCAACAGGTAAATCAGGCACCTAGCACCTTAGGTACTTCTTGTTATAAACGGTGTACTCAGCAAATGGCCTGTCATTTTCTCTTGTATCCATTCCATTCCCCTCAATAGATGCTTTAAGGCAAGGCCGTAAAGTCTAAGTAAGATGAACACATTCACAGAATTCTCTGCTCTTCTAGGTTAAAAGTAAGAAATGTAATTTCCCTCCTCAGGAGACCAAATTACAAGTGCATACACTAATTAACCATTACCGGCTGATATATGGTACACGACTGAAGAAGGAGACCGGGAGCTCTGTACAATGATCTCTTCTAGGAAGGCTCCTCGGAGCTTTTCCTCCTCTTACATAACAGCAGCATTAAAGTTAAAAAAATTGAAAAGCTTAAATCCCTCTCTAATGAATGAAAATAACCATTATAAGCATATGCTAACACAGAAAGAGACAGACAGAAGAGAGTTCTCAGTCTCTCTGGAACAGGTCTTTGATATTTTAAAAAAGGGAAGCAAGTTTCACTTTTATTCTGCCAAAATGCATAAGCTGATGTGTATCTCAATTAACATAAGTACTGAATACTTTGGCCAGTGCTGATTCTTTGGAAAAGACCCTGATGCTAGGAGGGATTGGGAGCAGGAGAAGAAGGGGACAACAGAGGATGAGATGGCTGGATGGCATCACCGACTCAATGGACATGAGTTTGAGTAAACTCCAGGAGTTGGGGATGGACAGGGAGGCCTGGCCTGCTATGATTCATGGGGTCGCAAAGAGTTGGACACAACAGAGTGAGTGAACTGAACTGAACTAATTTTTAGAAAGCTTAAAGAACACCCCCCCAAAAGTGTGTTTTGATGGGATAACAAATCAGGTTCAATCATACACATCAAATCATAGTCTAGTCATGCTACATCAGGAAACATATACATTATTTTACTCTACAGTCATGGAATTTTAGTCAGTCAACTAATCCAGAATATCTTTTACAATAATACTGTCTTGATTGAAAAGAAATGTATAGAAAGTCACAATACACCCAGTAAAAGCAGACAACCTACAATTCATTGAGCACTATCCAGTAACGACTTGTTTCACATCCAGTCGTCTAATGCCACCCAAATATGAAGTTGCATAGTCTATCATTTTGATACCTATACTATATAGTGTCCCAAAGCAAAAGTTATCTTCACCCAAGTTAATCATACTTAACTGAGTTCTATCCTTTCACTCTTCTTCTGCTGTATCTCTGTCATTAGATGGATATTTTGGGGGGAGATAGGTACACAATAAGTGCTCATTTTTGTCTCAAATATGTGTAGATATAGTGTAAAATAGTAAGTAGAGAATTCCATTTTTGGTTTCTTGCAATTCTATCCCTTGAGTGGTTCATTCATTCTCATGGCTTCAGCCTATCTCCTCCTGATAACTCCTCATTTTATATCTCCGGTACTTTCCTCCCTCCCTTTTCTCAACTTCAGTTTTTCTCTGTTACTTTAAATCCATCATTCTTGTAAGCTCTCATGCCAAACTCCCATGTCTGGCTTCTCCTCCTAAAGTCACTGTGGTTGAACCACGCCACCCATCATCCAGGCTGGGGACCCTGGTACTGCCCTGAGTGAGTCCCCTTCTTTGTCCCTATCACCTCATGCCACTGCATTTTTATTTCAATCGCTTCTTCCATCAATTTACTCTTTCCTACTAGCACCAATTCATGTTCATAGTTTTATTTCTGATTAATTTAAAAACACACAAGTACATATTTATTCCCTGATCTATTTAAAAATGTCAAATATATCAACAAAGCCGACATATGGGTCAGATCAAGTGACTGCCCCACTTAATATCCTCCAGTGTTTCTGTAAAGGATACAGGGTTTATCCTTTATGGTGTCTGGTACCCCTCACTGTGTACTTAACCTCATCACCTAGCCCTCTGCCTCCTTACCTTGATTTACTTCACCCACATCACCTCCTCTGCATGTTAGTGTGTTCCTAAATCACAGCTTTTGGACAGCAAGTCTTAACGCAAGATACCACCACCCTCACAGTGAGACTTCCCGTCTACTCTAATGTTTCTACCTTTTCACACATACCTCCTACCAACTGCTTAATCTTCTACTGATATAGCAATATCTAACTTACTTATTCTACTTATTTATATTCTTAATTGTCTGTCTACTCCCATAAAAATGGGAGGACAAAAGGAGGAAGAACTTTTTCTCTGTTTTGTTGAATGCCATAAATCCAATGCCTACCATAGTATCTGGCACATTAAGGGCTCAGTAAATTTTATGCAGGCACAAATGAATGAATAAATGAAGTCTGATCAACCAGGTTATGGTATATGCTAGATACCAATCTCTAATGTTTTACATTCTCTCTTTTTACAGTTGAATAGTTTTATTGCAGTTATTCTGAAACACAAGTGTCATGCTGTGGACTTTGTGGGTAGTACTTGATTTCAGCATCAGTCTTCTGGACATTAACAATTTAATTTCACATATGTTTCTTCAAATAATGTCAGGATCATTTAGGTCAGATTGATTTCATAAAATAGCATGGTATAAAGAAATTTGTAAAATTACATTCAATTTTGGCCATTAATGAGTCACTTTAAATGATCTAAAACTGTGTTTTTTAATCTTTATGGTCATGGATTTCTTTGATAATCTATTAAAAGCTTTTACTTTTACTTCCAAATGACTTCAAAACTGGAGGAAGGTAGTCAGTAGTTGTAAACACAATGCAAAGATTTTATAAAAACAAATAATTAGTCAACGGAGACAGAATAGAAAAAAAGATGGGGAAAAATTAAGTTAAGCATAGGGTTGATACACAAAATGTATACCTTCAAGCTCTGCAGAGTTGATTGGAGATGGATTCTAACTTTGTTGCTGAGCTTCTTATCATTCAGAGGATTATGGTTTTCAATACTAATGAAATGAAAGTAAAATTCTTTATCTTTTGCTATTAGAAAACTGTCAGTATTTTATATCTACAATAAAAATTTAAAGTAGGTTATGGCAACTTTTTCCAAAATAATATATTATTTTAATGCAATCCAATAAAAATCCCAATGAGTGGTACTAACGTCAGAATAGGAAGATAGATTAATGGAATGAAATAAAAGTTTAGAAATAGAACCAATTATATTAGAAGTGTTGTGATAAAATCTAGATATTAAATTTGTGGACAAAATGTAGATTATTTAATAAATAATATTAAAGTAATTACATAGAGTTTTTTTAAAAAAGAATAACTTTTCAATCCCTACCTTAAACCTTGTAACAAAATAAATTTTGATTAGGTTAAATTTTGAAGTAAAATCACATTACATGTTATTAAAACTTGAGGTAGGGAAGGCTCTCTTAAACAAAACAATAAAGGCCAAAACCATAAAAGAAAAGACTGAAAGGTCTAGTTACATTAAAAAAAATGACACCATATTTAGAAAATGGATATATATATATTTATACAGGTATCCATGTATCCATATAGATATAGATACATGTATAAATACACACACACATGGGTAGGGGGTGGGGAGAGAGTGAGAGTGAGCATGAAGTAAATGTGAGCTTACAAATTAATAAGAAAAGCTTGAAGAGCAAAACAGGAAAAAACATAAAGAAACAATTCTAATTCTTCCTTGAAGAAATTCAAAGGCCAATAAATACACAGGAGCATTCAAGTTCCACAACTGTCAAGTAAAGTAAAATACTGAGATGACATTTTATCTCATGAGATAATGATTAAAAAATGAGATGATGATTAAAAAATAACTATTGTTGGTGCAGCTATTGTTAACTGATATTCTTATCAGCTACTGTGGGCTCAATACTACTAGTTATTAGAGAAATGCAGATCAAATCTACAATGAGATATCACCTCACACCAGTCAGAATGGTCATTATAAGAAAACTATAAACAATGAATGCTAGAGAAGGCGTGGAGAACAGTTCTACCCTGTTGGAATGTAAATTGGCACAACCACTATGAACAGTATGGGGGTTCCTTAAAAATGTAAATATAGAACTACCATATGATCTAGTAATCCCACACTGCTGGGCATATATCTGGAGAAAACCATAATTTGAAAAGATACATGCGCCCCAACGTTCATAGCAGCACTATTTACAAAAGCCAAGTCATGCAAACAAGCTAAATATCCAACAACAGAGGAATGGATAAAGAAGACGTGGTGTGTGTGTGTGTGTGTGTGTGTGTGTGTGTATATATATATATATACACATATATATATATACATATATATATATACATATATATGGAATGGAATACTACTGAGCCATAAAAATGAAGAAAATAATGTTAACTTCAGCAACATGGATGGATCTAGGGATTATCATACCAAGTGAAGTCACTCAGAGAAAGATAAATATATATCACTTATATGTGGAATCTAATATAAAATGATGTAAATGAACTTATTTACAAAATAGACTCACGGATCTTAAAATTAAACTTATGGTTACCAAAGGAGAAAAGTAATAAACTGGAAGACTAGGATTAACATATACACACTAGTATACATAAAATATATAACTAATAAGGATCTGCTGTATAACATAGGGAACTTTAGTCAATATTCTGTAATAACTATGACCCACATCCCAGAATTTCAGAAATAAAAGCAAAAATAAACAAATGGGACCTAATGAAACTTAAAAGCTTTTGCACAACAAAGGAAACTATAAGCAAGGTGAAAAGACAGCCCTCAGATTGGGAGAAAATAATAGCAAATGAAGCAACAGACAAAGGATTAATCTCAAAAATATACAAGCAACTCCTCCAGCTCAACTCCAGAAAAATAAATGACCCAATCAAAAAAATGGGCCAAAGAACTAAACAGACATTTCTCCAAGGAAGACATACAGATGGCTAACAAACACATGAAAAGATGCTCAACATCACTCATTATCAGAGAAATGCAAATCAAAACCACAATGAGGTACCATTACACGCCAGTCAGGATGGCTGCTATCCAAAAGTCTACAAGCAATAAATGCTGGAGAGGGTGTGGAGAAAAGGGAACCCTCTTACACTGTTGGTGGGAATGCAAATTAGTACAGCCACTATGGAAAACAGTGTGGAGATTTCTTAAAAAGCTGGAAATAGAACTGCCATATGACCCAGCAATCCCACTTCTGGGCATACACACCAAGGAAACCAGATCTGAAAGAGACACGTGCACCCCAATGTTCATCGCAGCACTGTTTATAATAGCCAGGACATGGAAGCAACCCAGATGCCCATCAGCAGACGAATGGATGAGGAAGCTGTGGTACATATACACCATGGAATACTACTCAGCCATTAAAAAGAATTCATTTGAATCAGTTCTAATGAGATGGATGAAACTGGAGCCCATTATACAGAGCGAAGTAAGCCAGAAAGATAAAGACCATTACAGTATACTAACACATATATATGGACTTTAGAAAGATGGTAACGATAACCCTATATGCAAAACAGAAAAAGAGACTCAGATGTATGGAACAGACTTGTGGACTCTGGGAGAAGGCGAGGGTGGGATGTTTCAGGAGAACAGCATTGAAACATGTATATTATCTAGGGTGAAACGGATAACCAGCTCAGGTTGGGGACATGAGACAAGTGCTCGGGCCTGGTGCACTGGGAAGACCCAGAGGGATCGGGTGGAGAGGGAGGTGGGAGGGGGGACTGGGATGGGGAATACATGTAAATCCATGGCTAATTCATATCAATGTATAACAAAAACTACTGTAATGATGTAAAGTAATTAGCCTCCAACTAATAAAAATTAAAAAAAAAAAAAAAAAAAGTACAGTAAGTTCTAGAAGGCGAAAAAAAAAAAAAAAAAGAACAAGCCTGTATGGACCAAACACTACTGCTGCTTATCACTCCAGTGGAGAAGATTTGCTTTTCTTTTAAAAGTTAAAAAAAAATTAATATCTAAATCTGGTCAATAAGTGAGATGACGAAACTTTCCCAGTAAAAAAAAATGATGTGTGATTTCCAAGGAATCAACAGATTGTGACAGGAAAAGGAGGTACCAGTCAGACCTTGGGTCATGGGAGTGATGCTGGACCAAGGGTGTGACTTCCTTCCAAAGCCTTCAAATGGACAGCACTCATCTGATGGACCAGGTGGAATCAGACTCACCCCTCACATCCACACCTTACATGAGGGCAGACCACCTGGTGAGAAATCAACTGAGCTACAAATAATGAAAGGTAGTGGGAAGTGGGGAGCATGGGAGAGACTCTGACTTGTCAAGAGAAGAGCCGAACAGAGAAATGAACATTTACTGACTTTGGAGTAAGAAACAAACTTTGAAAGGATAGAATATTTACAGTGTATGGGCTACCCATGCTATATCATGTAATACTTACAACAGCCTCCCTGAGGAAGTATAATAATTGCCGCCATATTTTGCATTTGAAAAGAAAAAATTACATCATAGAAGCAAAGAATTCAGCCTATTGAGCCAACTATTGAGAATCAAATCCAAGTTCCTCTACTTCAGAGCCAGGGACCCAGAACAAGTTACTTATCATCTCTGTGCCTCACTTTTCTCATTCATAAGATGAGGACAATTATAGCATAC
Organism: Odocoileus virginianus; assembly: GCF_023699985.2. Lineage (NCBI taxonomy): Eukaryota > Metazoa > Chordata > Mammalia > Artiodactyla > Cervidae > Odocoileus > Odocoileus virginianus. Next base: position 22,115,912 of record NC_069686.1, read on the forward strand.
ACCTTGTAGGATGGTTATGAAAATAATTTAATTAATGTCCATAAAATAGTACCTTTAAACAGTGAAAAAAAAAAAATATTCTGTAATAACACATATGGGAAAAGAATCTGAAAATGAATGGATACACACACCCATATATATACACACATACATACATGTGTGTGCCAAGTTGTTTCAGTCGTGTCTGACTCTCTGGGACCCTATGGACTGTAGACTGCCAGGCTCCTCTGTCCATGGGATTACTCAGGAAAGAATACTGGAGTAGGATGCCTGCCCTTCTCCAGGGGATCTTCCCAACCAAGGGATTAAATCCATGTCTCCTTTGTCTCCTGCACTGGCAGACAGGTTCTTTACCACTAGCACCACCTGGGAAGCCTATACACCAATACAAATTTCTTTAAAAAGGGAACATAAATTGGTTCAAAATTTCAAGAAAGCAATTTAACAGTATGCATAAAAAGTCTAAAACTGCATTGGTTCTATTGAGTTCTGCAGCATTAAATACACATAATTTGTCAATTATGCAAATATAAGTGGAGGATAGTATATAAGCAAAGATAGTAGCTTTTTTTTCTTACAGTTTAATTAACATAAAGATTAACATTTGTGTAGGAAAAGAAGACAGGAAGTATACATCACAATGTTATCAGTACTAATTATGGGGTTTGGAGATCTCAGGTAATTTAGATTAGCTTTCTATTTATGTGCCCATGTTTTGAATAGAAGCCCTATTTGGAAACAAGAGTCATATCTTTGGATATAATCCTGGGAAGGGCATTTTCAGAAGCACAGTGGGTTTCCTAAGTACATTTAATATGTGGCAGTTAAGAGGAGAAAAGCATATTTAAAGAAGTGCAATGACTTCATCAGAATCAGTGAGCACATTCTCATTAGCGCCAGTCAATTTCTGGTCCTCCAATATTTAAGAGTGAACCTAACTCCCATCTAATGAGCCTTTGTGATATAACATGCCAGGTATTTCTCTCACTCCACAATGGGACCTGTTTGTAAAGAACAGTAAAATAATTCATCAGGACTCCTTCTCCAATTATACTCACAAGGTTGTGGAAATGTTTTGAAGATAACATAAATATATTGAAATACTAGAACAGAAAATCTGCAAATACAATAATTATTGATGAACAGTTCAACATCAGTTGCAGAAATTCAGCCCTAAGTTTTAAGGACAGGATTCAAATAACTCTGTGAAGACCATACAAATTCAAAGACAATAGATTTTACGTTAAGACAATTTTGCTTTAATTAAGAAAATCAATACTCTGAAGAAAATGTTTTAGATTCTTGAAGCACCTTGGGAAGTTTCTTTCCCGACTATACGGTGCTAGGCCCAATAAACAATTATGAGGCAAAATCAGGTAGATTTAAGAATTTAGGCCCAGAGCTCCTACACTTACTGTGTTACATCCTGCAACCTGCCCTGTGTGACTCAGTTACCTGATTCATAAAATAAGGATACTAAGAATGCCAACTTCATATCGGTTTTATGAGGACTGAAGAAGTGAATGGGCACATTTGATATGTAGCATCTAAGGAGAACAAGCCATGTTTGAAAAAGTTGTGGCAAAAAATAAGCATTCAATAAATAATAAATAAAATGATAAATCTGATAAATTGCAAATTAAAATATATTTCATATTTAATATTTCCTCAACATGAGAAGCTTCCTTGGCATAAGGTAAAATATTTCAAAACACAAATAAAATGCATAAAGATATAACAACTCAGGCAGCCCAGCACATAATATAGTGAAGATCAATGAAGTGGCAACAAATAATAATTGAGTAATTGGGGGTTTAGAGGCAAGAGTAGTAATTAAGACTCCTTAGAAAAGGTGTGGTTAAAATAAGCCTTAGAAACAGAAATGGGATTCAATTTCCTCAAAAGAAAGTAGGAGTACAAGATGTCTAAAATTTTTAGCTGAAACAAATCCAATTTTGTACAGAATTTCTTTTTCTGACTTCTCTTTTTCATCCTCTGTGGGATTACGATTGTGACACTATTTTTTGTTATTTAAGAAGCAGATCCTTGTGTTTTCTTTCTTTATAAAAACTTATAAAAATTTTCAAACATATACACAAAAAGAAAAATAGAATCACGAACTCCCATGTTCCTTAACTCAGCTTCAAACTGGTTATCAACATTCTGTCATTTTTATTCCATGAAATGTATTGATTAGCATGTAACTTCAAACACTGGGCTCTTTGTTATGACCAACTTTCAATGTGTAGTTGAGACGCATCCATAAAAATATGACTTTTTTCATTACTGTGCTGGATGACCGCAAGGAACCTTGTGGACTTTGCTCACTGCTTCCCTGAAATGAGGAAGGATTAAAGGATTCTGTTCAAAAGACACAGTCTCCCATAAACTGAAAAAATATTTTCAAGCAAACTTTTTAAATATTGAAGTGTAATATGTGCATATATACACACACACTGAAAAATGCACAAATCAGAAAGATTCAGCTTCATTACGGAAGACTCCAAGAGAATGTGCTATAAAAGTATCACCCACTTCAAGAAATAGCCCATAAATTGCGACCTTCCCTTGTGCTATACTAGGTGTTACTCTTGGCCAAGTATAATGTATCTTGGCCTCTCAACATAGACTAGCTTTGTTCTTGAGATCTTCATACAAACATACACTATACATCCTTTTGGCCCCAAACAACAACTTCAGTTTGCTTAGAACTATGACACCACTGGGTTGGGGCCACTAAGTGTAGCGGTACATGCATGGGATCTTTTGAGGGAGGTCACAATTATCTTCATTACCTCCACCATAGCTCTGGCCCAGGTAAATAGCAGGGAGGGAACACAGCCCCACTCATAAACAGAAAATTGGATCAACAATTTACTGAACATGGCCCCATCATTCAGAACAAGACAGTTCCTCCCTCAGTCAGTCTCTAAAATCAGGAAACTTCCATAAGCCTCTTATCCATCTCCATCAGAGGGCAGACAGACTGAAAACCACAATCAAACAAAACTAACCAATCTCATCACATGGACCACAGCCTTGTCTAACTCAGTGAAACAATGACCCACGCCGTGTAGGACCACCCAAGATGGACGGGTCATGGTGGAGAGTTCTGACAAATGTGGTTCACTGGAGAAGGGAATGGCAAAACACATCAGTATTCTTGCCTTGAGAACCCCATGAACTGTATAAAAAGGCAGAAAGATAGGACACTGAAAGATGAACTCCCCACGTCGGTAGGTGCTCAATATGCTACTGGAGATCAGTAGAGAACTAACTCCAGAGAGAATGAAGAGATGGAGGCAAAGCAAAAACAACACCTAGTTGTGGATGCGACTGGTGATGGAAGCAAGGTCCAAAGCTGTAAAGAGCAATATCGCATAGGAACCTGGATGTTAGGTCTATGAATAAAGGAAAATTGGAAGTGATCATACAGGAGATGGCAAGAGTAAACATCACCATTCTAGGAGTCAGCAAACTAAGATGGACTGCAATGGGTGAAGTTAACTCAGATGACCATTGTAGTATCTACTACTGTGGGCAGGAATCTTAGAAGAAATGTAGTAGCCATCATAGTCAACAAAAGAGTCCGAAATGCAGCACTTGGATGCAATCTCAAAAATGACAGAATGAACTCTGTTCGTTTCCAAGGCAAGTCATTCAATATCACGTTAATCCAAGTATATGCCCTGACCAGTAATGCTGAAGAGGTTGAAGTTAAACAGTTCCATGAAGACCTACAAGACCTTCTAGAACTAACACCCAAGAAAGACGTCCTTTTCATGGACTGGAATGCAAAAGTAGGAAGTCAAGAAATGCCTGGAGTAACAGGCAAATTTGGCCTTGGAGTATGGAATGAAGTAGGGCAAAGGCTAATAGAGTTTTGCCAGGAGAATGAACTGGTCATAGTAAAAACCCTCTTCCAACAACACAAGAGATGACTCTATACATGGACATCACCAGATGGTCAACACCAAAATCAGACTGATTATATTCTTTGTAGTCAAAGATGGAGAAGCTCTATACAGTCAGCAAAAACAAGACCGGGAGCTGACTGTGGCTCAGATCATGAACTCCTTACTGCCAAATTCAGACTGAAATTGAAGAAAGTAGGAATACCAACAGACCATTCAAGTATGACCTAAATCAAACCCCTAATGATTACACAGTGAAAGTGAGAAATAGATTTAAGGGACTAGATCTAATAGACAGAGTGCCTGATGAACTAAGGATGGAGGTTCATGACACCGTACAGGAGACAGGGAAAAAGACCATCCTGAAGAAAAGAAATGCAAAAAAGCAAAATGGTTGTCTGGGGAGACCTTACAAATAGCTGTGAAAAGAAAAGAAGTGAAAACCAAAGGAGAAAAGGAAAGATATACCCATTTGAATGCAGAGTTCCAAAGAATAGCAAGGAGAGATAAGAAAGCCTTCCGCAATGATCAAAGTGCAAAGAAATAGAGGAAAACAACAGAATGCGAAAGACTAGAGATCTCTTCAAGAAAATTAGAGATACCAAGGGAACATTTCATGCAAAGATGGGCTCAATAAAGGACAGAGATGGTAGGGACCTAACACAAGCAGAAGATATTAAGAGGTGGCAAGGATATACAGAAGAAGCTGCACAAAAAAGACCTTCACGACCCACATAATCATGATGGTGTGACCACTCAGCTAGATCGAGACATCCTGGAATGTGGAGTCAAGGGGCCTTAGGAAGAATTACTATGAACAAAACTATTGGAGGTGATGGAATTCCAGTTGAGCTATTTCAAATCCTGAAAGATGATGCTAGAAAGTGCTGCACTCAATATGCTAGCAAATTTGGAAAACTCAGCAGTTGCCACAGGACTGGAAAAGGTCAGTTTTCACTCCAGTCCCTAAGAAAGGCAATGCCAGAGAATGCTCAGACCACCGCACTATTGAACTCATCTCACATGCTAGAAAAGTATTGCTCAAAATTATGCAAGCCAAGCTTCAGCAACATGTAAACTGTGAACTTCCAGATGTTCAAGCTGAATTTAGAAAAGGCAGAGGAACCAGAGATCAAATGGCTGGCATCTGCTGGATCATTGAAGAAGCATGAGAATTCCAGAAAAACATCTATTTCTGCTTTAGTGACTATGTCAAAGCCTTTACTGTGTGGATCACAACAAATTGTGGAAAATTCTGAAAGAGATGGGAATACTAGACCACCTGACCTGCCTCTTGAGAAATCTGTATGCAGATCAGGAAGCAACAGTTAGAACTGGACATGGAACAACAGACTGGTTCCAAATAGGAAAAGGAGTATGTCAAGGCTGTATATTGTCACCATGCTTATTTAACTTATATTGCAGAGTACATAATGAGAAACACTGGGCTGGATGAAGCACAAGCTGGAATCAAGATTGCTGAGAGAAATATCAATAACCTCAGATATGCCTATAACACCACCCTCATGACAGAAAGTGTGGAAGAACTAAAGAGCCTCTTGATGAAAGTGAAAAGAGGAGAGTGAAAAAATTTGCTTAAAGCTCAATATTCAGAAAACTAAGATCATGGCATCCAGTCCCATCACTTCATGGAAAATAGACTGGTAACAGTGGCAACAGTGGCTCCAGTATCACTGCAGAGGGTGACTACAGCCATGAAATTAAAAGACGCTTACTCCTTGGAAGGAAAGTTATGACCAACCTAGACAGCATTTTAAAAATCAGAGATGCTACTTTGCCAACAAAGGTCCATCTAGTCAAAGCTGTGGTTTTTCCAGTAGTCATGTATGGATGTGAGAGTTGGACTCTAAAGAAAGCTGAGCACAGAAGAATTGATGCTTTTGAACTGAGGTGTTGGAGAAGACTCTTGAGAGTCCCTTGGACTGCAAGCAGATCCAACCAGTCCATCCTAAAGGAAATCAGTCCTGAATTTTCATTGGAAGGATTGATGTTGAAGCTGAAACTCCAATGCTTTGACCACCTGTTGCAGAGAGCTGACTCATTGGAAAATACCCTGATGCTGGGAAAGATTGAGAGCAGGAGGAGAAGGGGATGGCAGAGGATGACATGGTTGGATGGTTCACTGACTTAATGGACATGAGTTTGGGTAAACTCTAGGAGTTGGTGGTGGTCAGGGAGGCCTGGTGCGCTGCAGTCCATGGGGTTGCTAAGAGTTGGACACGACTGAGCGACTGAACTGAACTGAACTGAGGACACTACTGAGAGTTCTGCTTGTCCTTTAAGCTTAGTTATTAACATATGCTTCAATGGAAAAAAAAGCTTGTGTTTCCGTGTTTCCTTTTCCCAGGAATTATTAATTCTATAAATACCAGGAATCCTTGATTCCATAGATCCTATTAGATTTCTTAGAAATCTTAATTCTAATTTTCATCTCCTTAGCCTCGTGAAACTTTTGAAAGCCCACATCACCACATTCTGCTCCACCTCTAGGCCCATGGCACTTAGAAAGTATCTTGAACTGAAAAGTGGGAAAAAAAAAACTCCAAGTTCACTTGAATGCATTTTCCATCTTCACAGGCTCTTAATACCACGTCCTTGGATGTCTTGGTTGCTTTGCAATACCTTCAGACACATGGCTATTTTTTTATTATATTATTTTGCTACTGCAGCTGTTCTTTGCAGGAAGGCTAGTTTAATAGAAACTATTATGTCATGGCTGGGAGCTGACTCTAGATGTAGAACTCACAATATGGATTTATTTCTGAAATTTAAGGAGAATTGTGTGAGTGTGAAAATATTTCAAGGGAGGAGCAGAAAAATCCATAATTTTTCATCAGTTTTAAAAATGTATGACATAAAAAAATTAAGAATCACTGCTGTAATTTCTAGGAGCCCAAGAGAGTATAAAAAAATTTTGGCAGATTGGCAGGAGGTAAGGAAAAGAAATTACTGCTGTGGATACTTAAAGTGGCTCATTAAGGTCTCACAAATTGAATGTATATGATCAATACTAAAGATTTTCAGAGTATGCTATCCCAACACTTGCACTCTGACATAAGAATTAGTTAGAGCTAAAGGCCACTGGAAAGAAGCAAATACACAAACAAACTTTCTGTCTTCCTTCCAACCAGGAAGAACAGGATGATTCTTCATCACCTGAGCCAACTCTAGATTTTTATCAGCCCAGAGACAGAACCGAGAGGAATCTACAGAGCCAACATCACCAAAACAACCCTTATCTTCCATCCTCTTCCTATATATTTATCTTTCCACAGTTTGTCACCCTCTAAGAACCTAAACCCCTTGTCCTTTATCTTGTCACTCCTCTAAAAATATTGTTCTTTGTTCATATCTATATAAACCCTAAGTTCTAACCACCTTTTGAGATTTTCAACATTAAAAGTTTTCCTGGGTGTATGTGTAATACACATGTTAATAAACTGTGCTTGCTTTTCTCTTGTTAAATTGTCTTCCATCATGTTATTTTGAAGGCCCAGTCACTGAACCTGAGGAAACAGAGGAATTTTTTTCTCCCCTACTGTTTTGTTGACCCAGATAAGATGCTTGAGATATCCCTCTGACCCCAGATGTTACAACTAAATCTTAGAACAACTGATCAAACCAGCAAGAGGTAAGAATTCTTACCAAAATTAGGCTTCAAGATTTCAGTCTGTAGAGTTTAGCTGAAAATGATGATAAAAATATCTGCTTTCCAAATTGAGATTAACAGGAGAAAACATTTCCATGAACTACTTTGGGTATATGTGGCTTTGGTCATTTGTTATTGATCCATTCACGGGTAGCCACAATTTCCCTCTATCACTGTCTTTTGTCATAAGGGGGAGAATCATAGGCATAGGGTAAAATCTGAAAAGCTTGTTGTTTGAATCAGCCTCACAAACTGGTGAGTTCATAGTTCTCACCATAAGGAAGTCATTTTGGACAAATATTTGTTGTGAGTCACCAATTACAAACAGAAAAAAATAACATGAGATCTTCCTTCTCTCTTGCTTTGTGTCTTGAGAGCTGGGCTAGTATCCAGGGAAAGTGTACTCTCCCTGATTTTTATGCTTGCTGGGAGGCATAGGTTGTTGGGCGTGCATCTGTAGGTGGCCATCTGTCAAGCTTGGGACCGAAGACATACCCGTACCATGAGTGTCAGCTCTTAGGGGAATTTGTCTAAATAAGGGGTTCTCAATCCATAAGGGATATTTGCTGTCTTTTCCCTGCATTGCCTTGTCAGTGCTAGGAAGATCTCATCCCTGTATATTCTACTAGGTATCATAGATTAATGGGTTGTGATTGAAGTGTCCCATTTTTCTGGAAGCTCAGAGATTTCTAAATGCCTGTGGCAATGAAGGTTTGCTTTTCTTTATCAATACTATGTTTGAGTGGGAGTGATGTTTTTGAATTATTGGGGCCATATCATCTGTATTTATTCTAGGGACAGCTCTATCCTCCATGGTGTTTACTTAAATTGGTGGGAATGTTAAAAACTTTAAGCCTGGGAGATGGCTTCTCAGGTGACCCTGAGAAAAAGGATTCAAGGAAGCAGGGGCAGGCAGGGGAGTCAGGTTATAAAGAAGTTTGTAACAAAGGGGTGAAACAAACCTTGTGTGCACCAGGACCCAGAGACCCCACAGAGACTGAGCCAGAAGGTATGGGTCAGCAGTGGCCTGCCGCAGGAGTGGGGGCTCTGGGTGCAGCAGACCTGGGTATGGCATAAGCCCTCTTGGAGGAGGTCACCATTAACCCCACCACAGAGCTGCCAGACCTCACACAAGACTGGGGAAACAGACTCTTGGAAGGCACAAACAGAACCTTCTGTGCACCAGAACCCAGGAAGAAGGAGCAGTGACCCCACAAGAGACTGACCCAGACTTGCCCGTGAGTGTCCAGGAGTCTCCCACGGAGGCATGGGCTGACAGTGGTCTGCTGCAGGGTCAGGGGCACTGAGGACAGCAGTGGCTTTGTCACCCTTTTGTTACAAACTTCTTCATAACCCGACTCCTCCCCCACCCTACCTCCTTGAATACTTTATCTCAGGGCTGCCTAAGAAGCTGTCTCCCAGGCTTGAAGTGTCTAACATTCCCACCAAATGAAATGTAGCTCCATTTCTTGATTGTGACTGTTTAAGTCAACACCATGGAGGATAGAGCTGTCCCTAGAATGAATACAAATGATATAGCCCCAATAATCCAAAAACAGATTATCTTCATTACCTCCACCATAGTTTGGCCTCAGGTTAAACCACTGGGAGGAAACACAGCCCTGCCCATCAACAGAAAATTGGATTAAAAATTTACTGAAAATGGCCCCGTCCATCAGAACAAGATCCATTTCCCTGGCAGTCAGTCTCTCCCATCAGGAAGCTTCCATAAGCCTCTTATCCTTAGACATCAGAGAGCAGACAGAAAGAAAACCACAATCACAGAAATCTAACTAAACTTATCTAAAGGACCACAGCCTTGTCTAACTCAGTAAAACTGAGAGCTATGCCTCATAGGGCCAATAAAGACGGACGGGTCATGGTGGAGAGTTCTGACAAAACGTGATCCACTAGAGAAGGGAATGACAAACCACTTCAGTATTCTTGCCTTGAGAACCCCATGAACAGTATGAAAAGGCAAAAAGATAGGGCACTGAAGGATGAACTCCCCAGGTCGGTAGGTGCCCAATATGCTACTGGAAATCAGTGGAGAAATAACTCCAGAAAGAATGAAGGGATGGCGCCAAAGCAAAAACAACACCCAGTTGTGGATGTGACTGGTGATAGAAGGAAGGTTCGATGCTGTAAAGAGCAAAATTGCATAGGAACCTGGAATGTCAGGGCGATGAATCAAGGCAGATTAGAAGTGGTCAAACAGGAGGTGACAAGAATGAACAGCGACATTCTAGGAATCAGTGAACTAAGATGGACTGGAATGGGTGAAGTTAACTCAGATGACCATTATATCTACTACTGTGGGCAGGAAGCCCTTAGAAGAAATGGAGTAGCCATCATAGCCAACAAAAGAGTCCGAAATGCAGGACTTCTATGCAATCTCAAAAACGACAGAATGAACTCTGTTTCCAAGGCAAGCCATTCAATATCATGTCAATCCAGGTATATGCCCCAACCAGTAACACTGAAGAAGTTGAAGTTGAACAGTTTTATGAAGACCTATAAGACCATCTAGAACTAACACCCAAAAATGATGTCCTTTTCATTATAGGGGACTGGAATGCAAAAGTAGGAAGTCAAGAAACACCTAGAGTAACAGGCAATTTTGGCCTTGGAGTATAGAATGAAGCAGGGCAAAGGCTAATAGAGTTCTGCCAAGAGAACACACTGGTCATAGCAAACACCCTTTTCCAACAACACAAGAGAAGACTCTACATATGGACATCACCAGATGGTCAACACCGAAATGAGACTGATTGTATTCTTTGTGGCCAAAGATGGAGAAGCTCTATACAGTCAGCAAAAACAAGACTGGGAGCTGATCATGAACTCCTTATTGCCAAATTCAGACTGAAAGTGGAGAAAACCACTAGACCATTCAGGTATGACCTAAATCAAATCCCGTATGACAATACAGTGGAAGTGAGAAATAGATTTAAGGGATTAGATCTGATAGACAAGAGTGCCTGATGAACTATGGATGGAGGTTCGTGACACTGCACAGGAGACAGGAATCAAGACCATCCCCAAGAAAAAGAAATGCAAGAAAGCAAAATGGCTGTCTGAGAAGGCCTTACAAATAGCTGTGAAATGAAGGGAAGTGAAATGCAAAGGAAAAAGGAAAGATATACCCATTTGAATGCAGAGTTCCAAAGAATAGCAAGGAGAGACAAGAAAGCCTTCCTCAGTGATCAATGCAAAGAAATAGAGGAAAACAATACAATGGGAAAGACTAGAGATCTCTTTAAGAAAATTAGAGATACCAAGGGAATATTTCATGCAAAGATGGGCTCAATAAAGGACAGAAATGGTAGGGACCTAACAGGAGCAGAAGATATTAAGAAGAAGTGGGAAGAATACACAGGAGAACTGCACAAAAAAGATCTTTATGACCCAGACAACCACGATGGTGTGATCACTCACCTAGAGAGCAAGACATCCTGGAATGTGAAGTCAAGTGGGCCTTAGGAAGCATCACTATGAAAAAAGCTAGTGGAGGTGATGGAATTCCAGTTAAGTTATTTCAAATCCTGAAAGATGATGTTGTGAAAGTGCTGCACTCAATATGCCAGCAAATTTGGAAAACTCAGCAGTGGCCTCAGGACTGGAAAAGGCCAGTTTTAATTCCTATCCAAAGAAAGGCAATGCCAAAGAATGTGCAACCTACCGCATAATTGCACTCATCTCACACACTAGTAAAGTAATGCTTAAAATTCTCCAAGCCAGGCTTCGGCAATACGTGAACTGTGAACTTCCAGATGTTCAAGCTGGTTTTAGAAAAGGCAGAGGAACCAGAGATCAAATTGCCAACATCTGCTGGATCATCAAAAAAGCAAGCGAGTCCAGAAAAACATCTATTTCTGCTTTAGTGACTATGCCAAAGCCTTTGACTGTGTGGATCACAATAAACTCTGGAAAATCCTTAAAGAGATGGGAATACCAGACCACCTGACCTTCCTCTTGAGAAATCTGTATGCAGGTCAGGAAGCAACAGTTAGAACTTGACATGAAACAACAGACTGGTTCCAAATAGGAAAAGGAGTACGTCAAGGTTGTATATTGTCACCCTGCTTATTTAACTTACATGCAGAGTACATCATGAGAAATGCTGGGCTGGAGAAAGCACAGGCTGGAATCAAGACTGCTGGGAGAAATATCAGTAACCTCAGATATGCAGATGACACCACCCTTATAGCAGAAAGTGAAGAATTAAAGAGCCTCTTGATGAAAGTGAAAGAGGAGAGTGAAAAAGTTGGCTGAAAGCTCAACATTCAGAAAACTAAGATCATGGCATCTGGCCCCATCACTTCATGGGAAATAGATGGGGAAACAGTGGAAACAGTGGCTGAATTTATTTTTCTGGGCTCCAAAATCACTGCAGATGGTGATTGCAGCTATGGAATTAAAAGACGCTTACTCCTTGGAAGGAAAGTTATGACCAACCTGGACAGCATATTAAAAAACAGAGACATTACTTTGCCAACAAAGGTCCATCTAGTCAAGGCTATGGTTTTTCCATGGTCATGTATGGATGTGATAGTTGGACTATAAAGAAAGCTGAGTGCCAAAGAATTGATGCTTTTGAACTGTGGTGTTGGAGAAGACCCCTGAGAGTCCCTTGGACTGCAAGCAGATCCAACCAGTCCATCCTAAAGGAGATCAGTCCTGGGTGTTCATTGGAAGGACTGATGTTGAAGCTGAAACTCCATTATTTTGGCCACCTGATGTGAAGAGCTGACTCGTTGGATAAGACCTTGATGCTGGGAAAGATTGAGGGTAGGAGGAGAAGAGGACAGAGGATGAGATGGTTGGATGGCATCACTGACTCAGCTGACATGAGTTTGAGTAAACTCCGGGAGTTGGTGATGGACAGGGAGGCCTGGTGTGCTGCAGTCCATGGGGTGGCAAAGAGTTGGACACGATTGAGTGACTGAACTGAACTAAACTGAACCTTTGTAGATGTTTATTATCTGTGTGGTAATTTTATCTCTTTGTAAACTAATTTTGCATTTTTGTGAATTTTGTAATTGAGCTTTCAATTTTCTCTCATCCTCTTGACATGAAGTTCCTGAGAACTAAAACCTGACTCTCCAGATCCTTATTGTGACCATCTAATAAATAAGTCCTGGAATCTGAAGTGGATCCTTCCATGTTCTGCCCTGAAAAATAACCATGACTATGACACTGATGTACATGCCCTCAGCAGAGACACTCAAGCTACAAAACAGGAAACTTCTCCAATTGCTACTGCATGTTGTCACTCTACTATCTAAGCACATTTCAAGCCCAACATCTAGAAATCTTGACTGACTGCCCTCTGGATTAAAAAGCTGGGTTAATAGTTTGTTCCAACCATTAAACTCTGTTTTTCTTTTGTTTCCACAAAAACGAATCTCATAAAATGCCTGAATGCTCACACGACATAGAAATCTAACTTACATAGGTTTCCTATTTTCAGTTGCATCACTGCCTTCAGCAATGAGACATAACTGCTTATCTGGATGGACCTATTTCCTGGAATAAGAAACTGATTTGGTAAGGTATGGAAGAGTGTGTTGCATTTGTTCTTTTCTGCTTTTTCCAATTAATATTTTCTCATCCTTGGCAGATCCTCCATCTCACAACTTGTTAATCAAACCTCTGATTTTTAATATACAAAAGTTAAAATTTCAAATGGAGAGTGAAATCCACTGACCTAAGAGTTGTTTGGGGCTCAAGGTGAGTGAAACAGAGACAAACCCTTCCATCTTCTCACGCTCTACCAGGACGAGAAAGGCGATTCTTAATCATAAGAGAAAACTCTAGATTCTTACCAACCCAGAGACAGCATTGATAGGAATGTTAGTATCAGTGCAGTTCAGTCGCTCAGTCGTGTCTGACTCTTTGCGACCCCATGGACTGCAGCACACCAGGCCTCCACCAAACCCCACTAACACAACTCTTAACTTCCATTGGCTTCTCTCTGAATTTATCCTTCCACAGTTTGTTGCCCATAAGAACCTAAACCCCATTGTTAGTGTATAGGAATGCAAGAGATTTCTGTGTGTTAATTTTATATCCTGCAACTTGACTGTATTCGTTGATTAGCTCTAGTAATTTTCTGGTAGAGTCTTTAGGGTTTTCTATGTAGAGGATCATGTCATCTGCAAACAGCGAGAGTTTCACTTCTTCTTTTCCTATCTGGATTCCTTTTACTTCTTTTTCTGCCCTGATTGCTGTGGCCAAAACTTCCAAAACTATGTTGAATAGTAGTGGTGAGAGTGGGCACCCTTGTCTTGTTCCTGATTTCAGGGGAAATGCTTTCAATTTTTCACCATTGAGGGTGATGCTTGCTGTGGGTTTGTCATATATAGCTTTTATTATGTTGAGGTATGTTCCTTCTATTCCTGCTTTCTGGAGAGCTTTAATCATAAATGGATGTTGAATTTTGTCAAAGGCTTTTTCTGCATCTATTGAGATAATCATATGGTTTTTATCTTTCAATTTGTTAATGTGGTGTATTACATTGATTGATTTGCGGATATTAAAGAATCCTTGCATTCCTGGGATAAAGCCCACTTGGTCATGATGAATGATTTTTTTAATATGTTGTTGGATTCTGTTTGCTAGAATTTTGTTAAGGATTTTTGCATCTATGTTCATCAGCGATATTGGCCTGTAGTTTTCTTTTTTTGTGGCATCTTTGTCTGGTTTTGGAATTAGGGTGATGGTGGCCTCATAGAATGAGTTTGGAAGTCTACCTTCTTCTGCAATTTTCTGGAAGAGTTTGAGTAAGATAGGTGTTAGCTCTTCTCTAAATTTTTGGTAGAATTCAGCTGTGAAGCCATCTGGTCCTGGGCTTTTGTTTGCTGGAAGATTTCTGATTACAGTTTCGATTTCCTTGCTTGTGATGGTTTTGTTAAGATCTTCTATTTCTTCCTGGTTCAGTTTTGGAAAGTTATACTTCTCTAAGAGCTTGTCCATTTCTTCCAAGTTGTCCATTTTATTGGCATAGAGCTGCTGGTAGTAGTCTCTTATGATCCTTTGTATTTCAGTGTTGTCTGTTGTGATCTCTCCATTTTCATTTCTAATTTTGTTAATTTGGTTCTTCTCCCTTTGTTTCTTAATGAGTCTTGCTAATGGTTTGTCAATTTTGTTAATTTTTTCAAAAAACCAGCTTTTAGCTTTGTTAATTTTTGCTATGGTCTCTTTAGTTTCTTTTGCATTTATTTCTGCCCTAATTTTTAAGATTTCTTTCCTTCTACTAACCCTGGGGTTCTTCATTTCTTCTTCCTCTAGTTGCTTTAGGTGTAGAGTTAGGTTATTTATTTGACTTTTTTCTTGTTTCTTGAGGTAGGCCTGTAATGCTATGAATCTTCCCCTCAGCACTGCTTTTACAGTATCCCATAGGTTTTGGGTTGTTGTGTTATCATTTTCATTCATTTCTATGCATATTTTGATTTCTTTTTTGATTTCTTCTATGATTTGTTGGTTATTCAGAAGCGTGTTGTTTAGCCTCCATATGTTTGAATTTTTAATAATTTTTTTCCTGTAATTGAGATCTAATCTTACTGCACTGTGGTCAGAAAAGATGACTGGAATGATTTCAGTCTTTTTGAATTTACCAAGACTAGATTTATGGCCCAGGATGTGATCTATTCTGGAGAAGGTTCCGTGTGCACTTGAGAAAAAGGTGAAGTTGATTGTTTTGGGGTGAAACGTCCTATAGATGTCAATTAGGTCTAGCTGGTCCATTGTGTCCATTAAAGTTTGTGTTTCCTTGTTCATTTTCTGTTTAGTTGATCTATCCATAGTTGTGAGTGGGGTATTAAAGTCTCCTACTATTATTGTGTTACTATTAATTTCCTCTTTCATACTCGTTAGCGTTTGCCTTACATATTGCGGTGCTCCTATGTTGGGGGCATATATATTTATAATTGTTATATCTTCTTCTTGGATTGATCCTTTGATCATTATGTAGTGTCCATCTTTGTCTCTTTTCACAGACTTAATTTGAAAGTCTATTTTATCTGATATGAGTATTGCGACTCCTGCTTTCTTTTGGTCTCCGTTTGCATGGAATATTTTTTTCCACAATCACTTTAGATGTATTGCGCTTTGGATAAGCGTTACTCCTTGGAAGGAAATTATGACCACCTGACGCATATTAAAAACAAGACATTCATGCCACAAGCCGTTAGTCATGGCTATGGTTTTCCATGATCATTTAGATGTGATTAGTTGGACTATAAGGCAGCTGTTGCCAAAGAATTGATTTTGAACTGTGTTTGGAGAAGACCCCTCAGATCCCTTGGACTGCAGGGATCAACCTCATCCTAAAGAGATCAGTCCTGGTGTTCATTGGAAGAGCTGATGTTGAAGCTGAAACCTCACATTTGTTGGCACCTATGTAAAGCTGACTCGTTGTAAGACCTCTGAATGAAAGATTGAGTGGCATGGGGAGAAGAGGACAGGATGATGATGGTTGGATGCTCATGATCACTGACATGATTTGAGTATACTCTGGGATTGCGATGGACAGGGCCTTGGGCCTGCAGTCAGGGTGGCAAATGTTGACACGTTGATCGACTGAACTGAACTAACTGACCTTTGTAGATGTTTATTATCGTGTGTATTTTATCTCTTTGTAATAATTTGTTTTTGTGATTTGTAATGACTTTCATTTTCTCTCATCCTTGACAATGAAGTTCCTGAGAACTAAACTGACTCCAGACCTATTGGACATTATAATAAGTCCTGGATTTGAAGGACCTTCATGTTTCTGCCCTGAAAATAACATGACTATGATGATGTACATGCCCTCAGCAGAGACACTCAAGCTACAAAACAGAATTTCTCCAATTGCTACTGCATGTTGTCACTTACTATCTAAGACATTTCAACCAAACATCTAGGAAATTTGACTGCTGCCCTCTGGATAAAAAACTGGTTAATAGTTGTTCCAACCATTAAACTCTGTTTTTCTTTTGTTTCCACAAAAACGAATCTCATAAAATGCCTGAATGCTCACACGACATAGAAATCTAACTTACGTAGGTTTCCTATTTTCAGTTGCATCACTGCCTTCAGCAATGAGACATAACTGCTTATCTGGATGGACCTATTTCCTGGAATAAGAAACTGATTTGGTAAGGTATGGAACAGTGTGCTGCATTTGTTCTTTTCTGCTTTTTCCAATTAATATTTTCTCATCCTCGGCAGATCCTCTATCTCACAACTTGTTAATCAAACCTCTGATTTTTAATATACAAAAGTTAAAATTTCAAATGGAGAGTGAAATCCACTGACCTAAGAGTTGTTTGGGGCTCAAGGTGCGTGAAACAGAGACACACAAACCCTTCCATCTTCTCACGCTCTACCAGGACGAGAAAGGCTATTCTTAATCATAAGAGAAAACTCTAGATTCTTACCAATCCAGAGACAGCATTGATAGGAATGTTAGTATCAGTTCAGTTCAGTCGCTCAGTCGTGTCTGACTCTTTGCGACCCCATGGACTGCAGCACACCAGGCCTCCACCAAACCCCACTAACACAACTCTTACTTCCATTGGCTTCTCTCTGAATTTATCCTTCCACAGTTTGTTGCCCATAAGAACCTAAACCCCTTTTGTCTTGTCATTTCTCTGAAACTTATTTTTTTTAATTTTGTTCAGATTCTGTATTAATCCCAAGTCCTAACTACCTCTTTGAGTTATTCATCACTGAGTTCTTCCACATGCATGCATAGAGCACACATTAATAAGCTCTGCTTTTCTCATGTTAAGCTGTTTTTATCAGGCTAATTTCTTGAGTATTAGCTGAAGAACCTAGCTGGATAGAAAGAGAAATCTTTATTTCCCTACGATACCAAGTACATTTTTCCAGATATACTGATATCATCCCAGATGATGTTCAAACTATCTGGAGAAATGCAGAGCAGGTTGAGGAGTTGAGATATTAAAATGGATCTTAAAAGTAAAGCAAAAGTTGTAATATTTATAAAATTATAGTAGGTGCATTGTAATTTATCCCTTAAAAAACATTTCCTGGGTCTTCTATTAACAACATCCCAGAAAGGGGGTACTTGATTGTTTTTAACAACAGAAAAATGACCTTGACAAGCAAGAGAGGGAGTGACGAGAGGGAGGAAAAGGGGGCAGGCAGGGAGGGAGGAAGACAGGAGGAGAGAGAGGGAGAGAAAGAATTTCTTAAATTTCTTCTCAAGCAAATCTAATCCTGAAAGTGATGGACAGATCATAGAATTTCCTCCTTAATGTAGAGAAGATTCTCCTTTTGCAACTATTACATGAAGCTTGCAGTCATATGGTAGAAGAAGAAATGACATGGGAAACCAAAAGAAAAGCCTGCTTCTTGCCATGGAAGGGATAGTGGGGGGAAAAAAAGAGTAGAAAAAAAAAAACAATGATAAAGGCACTAGTGTCAGACTCCTAAGCCATTATCTTGCTCGTTTAGCAATCTTGCATTATCGTTTAGCCGATGATGCACGTGTGTTACAGAAAATTAAGACAACCCTAAGAGCAGTTATTAGTCTTGACTCCCTGATGCAAAGAACATAGTGTGGGTGCTGCCTCTATCAACTCACCAGGGTGAGATGGCACAGGCAAGAGCAGAGTCCATTCTAGACTCCTGGCTCTTCCCTCATGGCAGCGATGCTGACTGAGAGCCCTGAAGAACATGGTCAAACCACAGCATGAATATGAGAGCTGCTGAGGGATCATCCCTGGGCTCTGATACACACAGGAGATGTTAGAGAAGGGATGTGCCCTTCTCTGACTTCAGCACACGTCCCAGTAGAATGCCCAGAAAGGGCTTGGATGCATCATTCATCTGTAGACTCCTGCCAGCACAAGCCTGAGGGTCAGCAGGGGCCTGGAAGAGCCCTGCTTGCCAGGGTACTAGATCACCTCCCATAGCTCAAATACCATCTTAGGAAGAATCAGAAAAAAAGAAAATAGTGAAACTACACAAGTTTTCAAAAGAAACAGTTAAATCTAGAGGAACTAATTATTGGCTCAGGCTGTGTTTGGGTTAATGTTACTATATCTCTACTTGCTACTCCTTGGAGGCTAGTGAAGAGAGATACGAGCCATTTTATAGAATAAAGACACTGTATTTTTTTTTTGGCACATCTGACTACACTGTGAGTAAACATATGACTCCACTGCAGTATTAACCACAAAGTCAGTTGCATGATACTTATTACTACTGCAACAATAGCATATCCAGTCTAAAAACCATGGTAGGCAATGACACTCACTTTTCAGGACCATTTGAAATTTTTTTTTGCCCTTGGGTGAGTTTGGAGAGAGTAAAATTCTCATGTTGGCTAAAAGAAGAGGATTTTAGCCAGGTTCCAAGATAATTAAAACTGGTCAACCAGCTCCAAGACATTAGCAGCTGCTGTTTTAATCACCAATGAGATGGTTAGTTTCTACAATCTGGGAGGTGGACCAAAAGACATGGCCTTGGTTTTCCTTTCACTGTACATCAGTTCAGTGGAGAAGAGCTATCCTTCTCTCTTGATGTTCTCGCTCTGGCAGGGTGCTGATAATCTGTGGCAGAGAGGGACCCCTGCACTGTGTCCATGAACACACTTGCCCAGGAGGAAGCACACAAGATTTAATGGTTATTAACAAACATCAACATAACATAGACTAAGAAATTATTCCTGTCAATCTGATTTGCAGGGCCCACTTGACTCCCAAAGGACAAATACTTAAATAGAAAGGGTAGCTACCTTCCTGATGGAACAGGCAATTAAGTGGATATGACCTGTGCTTGACCCTTGAGCTGGACCCAGGCAACTGGAGGCTCCCTAGCCACTGCCTGTCCCTGCAAGTTACACTCTGCCTAGTGTCCCCACAGGAACAAGGCTGTTCCAAGGACACAGCCTTGAGAGTAAGGTGTGGTTGAGACCATCTGGTCTGAATGAATGCATGCCTGAACCTAGCTAAGGTTTCTTTCAATCTTGTAAGATTCTGCTGGGCAAGTGTGACAATTTACTCACCTTGCAACCACCCAGGGAAAACCTCAGGATAAGTTTCTTTGCTTAATGAACCTGCCCCTACCCCCCGGCAGTGGCCTGCCTCTTTCTTCACTTTCTCTTTGCCCTCTGTGTACAGGGACCGGTTTGTAAACTAGCACACTTATGGAAATACTTGGAGTGTGGCTCCTCAAACAATTTGTAGCTCCCTTCATGGTTTTTCCAAAACCTCTGTGTTTCTGAAATTAATGTTCTGATTTAATAGATGTTACGTTGGTCCTGCAATATAGCTCGGTCATTACTTTGTCATTCTTTCACTTGATATAACTGCATGAATGGCACAGGAGGCTTGGCGGGGCTGGAAGCAGAAAACACCTGGTTCATAAGAACTATGCGATTTAATGATGTCCAAATGCACCTGCTTAGGAAATATTCTAAAGCAACAGAAAATCCAGCAGAGATATTTAGCCTGTTTCAGTGCATTCAAGGCAAATATATTTCCTGTGAATTAAAAACCTCAGTGGAAGAATAAGAGAATGATTATAAATTGTTGACTAAATTAATAATAGAGCAGTTAGTTGGGCAAGCATGATTCTAATGATTATTGGCAATTCATTCTAACATTTCTAAGGCATAATGAAATGGCCTTAAACATTCTGTATACACCTGTATTACAGCACATAATATATTATATTGAAATTATTTACTTACATAGTGGTTTCTATAGGTAAAGGCAGGAAAGTTTTGCACAGGACATGTTTTAAAATCTTATTACAGTGTTGGAATTCAATCAATAATATTAAAAGATAAATGATCCTTCACTCAGTAGGAATGGAAAACCTTTAAGATGAATTAAACTGAAATACTATGGAATAATTTTAAATGCTTATTAGGATAAAATGTTTTGTAATAAACAGAATATATTTTCTATTGAGCCTAGAATGAGGTGAATGAGGAAGATGAGTATAATTTATAACAAGAGGTTTAAAAAAGTCTTTCTGATGGTCCCCCCCCCTCAACTTTTTAAAATGTGAATATGTATCAGTGTCTCTACAGATACCCCTCTTTAAACCTGAAGCCTCCTCTCATCATTGAAAGGCTGGAAGGCTCCTAGGAAGACCTCCTACTCTATCTTTATCTGGGACCATTAGTATATTCTTCAAACAAGATTACAGAGATTTGATGAACAAAATCCAACCTTTCCCTTCCCACCCAATAAGCTTTTAATAAGTTGAAATGAAACTAATATAACTGAAAAGCAATGAAAATTGCAAAATCTTATTAATATAGTGATGTCTATTCAGGCCCAATGAAGAGTAGTTTGCATTTCTATAGGGTGATTGTGTGGGGAGGGTGCTGGGGCTTCAGTCTCCTTGTAAAGGTAGATAATTTCTCACTAGGGTTAAAATGACCTTTTCCTCAGAGTCCTAAGGCTGGGGAATGATATCAGGAAAGATACCAATCCCTTCTAAGATTAAGAGAAGGAAATAAGAAGGGGGCAGTTAAATGCTCATGAGACAAGAAAAGTCAGAGAAAGGAGACAGTTTTGGATGAATGGACTACTTTGAACGCCTTGAAACAAAGCATGATTCTAAAGGCATATTTGTTTCAGTTTCACCATCTAAAAATATTACAGGGATTTCCCTGGTGGTCCAGTGGTTAAGAATTCACCTTGCAATGCAGAGGACACAGGTTCAATCCCTGGTGGGGTAACTAAGATCCCACATGCCACGGAGTAACTCAGCTCACATGCTGCCACTGCCAAGCCCACACCCCACAACTAGAGAGTCTGCACACCACACTGAGAGACTTTACATGATGCAACGAAGTTCCCACATGCCACAACTAAGACTGGAAGAAGCCAAATAAATAAATATTTAAAAACTGAAAAGATTACAAATTTTACTGTCCTGTGACTGTTGTTCAGCCGCCCAGTCATGTCTGACTCTTTGCAACCCCATGGACTACAGCCCTCCAGGTCTCCCCGTCCCTTACCATCTTCTGGAGTTTGCCAAAGTTCACATCCCCCGCTTTGGTGGTGCGATCCCATCCTCTGATGCTCTCTTCTCTTCTGCCCTCAATCTTTCCAGCTATTAGGGACTTTTCCAATGACTTAGCTATTCACATCAGGTGACCAAAATACTGGAGCTTCAGCTTCAGCATCAGTCCTTCCAGTGAGTATTCAGGGTTGATTTCCCTTAAGATTAACAGGTTTGATCTCCCCATTGCTGTCCAAGGGGTTCTCAGGAGTCTACTCCAGCACCACAGTTCAAAATCAGATTGATTATATTCTTTGCAGCTGAAGATGGAGAAGCTCTATACAGTCAGCAAAAACAAGACTGGGAGCTGACTGTGGCTCAGATCATGAACTCCTTATTGCCAAATTCAGACTTAAATTGAAGAAAGTAGGAAAAACCACTCGACCATGCAGGTATGACTTAAATTAAATCCCTTATAATTATACAGTAGAAGTGAAAATAGATTTAAAAGATTAGATCTGATAGACAGAATGCCTGAAGAACTATGGATGGAGGTTCGTAACATTGTATATGAGGTAGTAATCAAAACCATCTCCAAGAAAAAGAAATGCAAAGAGGCAATATGGCTGTCTCGGAAGGCCTTACAGTAGCTGAGAAAAGAAGAGATGTGAGAGGCAAAGAAAAGGTAAGATATACCCATATGAATGCAAAGTTTCAAAGAAAAGCAAGGAGAGATAAGAAAGCCTTCCTCAGTGATCAGTGCAAAGAAATAGAGGAAAACAACAGAATGGGAAAAACTAGAGATCTCTTCAAGAAAATAAGAGATACCAAGGGAATATTTCATGCAAAGATGAGCCTAATAAAGGATAGAAACAGTATGGACCTAACAGAAGCAGAAGGTATTAACAGGTGGCAGGAATACACAGAAGAACTAACATAAAAAAGATCTTAATGACCCAGATAACCACAATGGTGTAATCACTCACCTAGTGCTAGATATCCTGGAGTGAGATGTTAAGTGGGCCTTAGGAAGCATCACTACAAACAAAGCTAGTGGAGGTGATGGAATTCCAGCTGAGCTATTTCAAATCCTAAAAGATGATGCTGTGAAAGTGCTGCACTCAGTATGCCAGGAAATTTGAAAAACTCAGCAGCAGCCACAGGACTGGAAAATACCAATTTTCATTTGAGTTCCAATCCCAAAGAAAGGCAACACCAAAGAAAGTTCAAACTACTGCACAGTTGCACATATGTCACATGCTAGCAAAATAATGCTGAAGTTTCTCCAAGCTAGGCTTCAACAGTACATGAACCGAGGACCTCCAGATGTTCAAGCTGGATTTTAAAAAGGCAGAGGAACCAGAAATCAAATTGCCAACATCCATTGGACCATAGAAAAAGGAAATGAATTCCAGAAAAACATCTACTTTT
This sequence comes from Odocoileus virginianus, assembly GCF_023699985.2. Taxonomy (NCBI): domain Eukaryota; kingdom Metazoa; phylum Chordata; class Mammalia; order Artiodactyla; family Cervidae; genus Odocoileus; species Odocoileus virginianus. The sequence goes on from NC_069686.1 coordinate 22,138,904, forward strand.
GCTTCATAGACTACACTAAAGCCTTTGATTGTGTGGATCACAACAAACTGTGGAAAATTCTTCAAGATATGGGAATACCAGACCACCCTAACTGCCTCCTGAGAATTCTGTATGCAGGTCAGGAAGCAACAGTTAGAAGCAGACATGGAACAATGGACTGGTTCCAAATTGCGAAAGGAGTATGCCAAGGCTATTATCACCTTATTTATTTAACTTACATGCACAGTACACCATGGGAAATGGTGGGGTGAATGAAGCACAAGCTGGAATCAAGATTGCAGAGAGAAATATCAATAACCTCAGATATGCAGATACCACCACCCTTATGGCAGAAACTGAAGAGGAACTATAAAGAGCCTCTTGGTGCAAGTGAAAGAGGAGAGTGAAAAAGCTGGCTTAAAACTCAACATTCAAAAAATGAAGATCATGACATCCAGTCCCATCACTTCATGGCAAATAGATGTGGAAACAATGGAAACAGTGACAGACTTCATTTTCCTGGGCTCCAAAATCACTGCTGATGGTGACCGCAGCCATGAAATTAAAAGACACTTGCTCCTTGGAAGAAGAGCTATGACCAACCTAGACAGCATACTAAAAAGCAGAGACATTATGTTACCAACAAACGTCCATCTAGTCAAAGCTATGGTTTTTCCAGTAGTCATGTATGGATGTGAGAGTTGGACCATAAAGAAGGCTGAGCACTGAAGAACTGATGTTTTTGAACTGTGGTGCTGGGGAAGACTCTTGAGAGTCCCTTGGACTGCAAGGAGATCCAACCAGTCCATCCTAAAGGAAATCAATCCTGAATATTCATTGGGAGGACTGATGGTGAAGTCAAAGTTCTAATACTTTAGCCATGTGATATGAAGAGCTGACTCAATGGAAAAGACTCTGATCCTGGGAAAGATTGAAGGCAGGGGGACAAGGTGATGACAGAGCACAGGGTGGATGGATGGCCTCACTGACTCAATGGACATGAGTTTGAGCAAGCTCTGGGAGACGGTGAAGAATGGGGACGCCTGGCCTGCTGTGGTCCCTCAACATAACAACTGAACAACAGTCCACTGAACAACAACTGAACAACAGTAACAACAGTTTGAAGGCATCAATACTTTGGCACTCTGCCTTCTTTACAGTCCATCTCTCATAACCATACGTGATCACTGGGAAGTCCACACTCTGGACTATATGGACCTTTGTCGGCAGGTTGATATCTCTGCTTTTCACCACACGGTCTAGGTTTGTCATAGCTTTCCTCCTAAGAAGCAATTGTCTTCTGATTTCATGGCTGCAGTTACAACCTGCAGTGATTTTAGAGCCCAAGAAGAGCAAATCTATCACTACTTCCATCTTTTCCCCTTCTGTTATCCATGAAGTAATGAAGCTGGATGTCATAATCTTAGTTTCTTTAATATTTAGTTTTATCTTTCTTAAGCCCATTTATGGCTTACCATAAGGCTTGACAGGCTGAGAAAGAATTTGCGATACTGAGGAACTACATGAAAATATATTTCTTTTCTTCAACACCCTGTTTCTTCAAATTGTAAAGATGATGCAAGAATGTTTGAAAATTGTGAAGAACTGATGTAACTTGTTCTTTTAATGACTTAAGTTCAGCTAAAAAAATTCAGCTCCACTATTTTTCAATCATGTACTATCAGTCAATTTATGTAAGGCTAGGAACTTGAAAGAAAAAAAAACAATATATAGTAAAAAATGCCTAGCCCTGCCCTTTAGGAGTTACTTTTCAACAACATATTATGTAAAGGCTATAGGAACTTGAAAGATAGAGATATTAAATTCTAATCTCTGACCTCTATGAGTGGGAGAGACAAAGAAAGCAATCATTACGATAAAACAGGATAAGCACTATGATAAAATAAGCCCAAGGTACTGTAGCACCAGGAAAAAAAAGAATTTCCAATGCAAATAAATTCTTTCTTTTCTCAGCAGTGCATCAAATGGCCAGCTACAACAGTTTGTATGAAAACCTCCTTATTTTTGAAGACTTTAACCCAGAGGTTATCAATTCTTACTGAGCAACAACATCACTTGAGAACATTTTGACAACATAGCTATATATCTAGACTGTTCCAGCTAGAGAGAAATCCAAAGATTTCTAGAGATTTAATTGCTTTTTAGGGCTAGAGACAGAACACTAATATTTAAAGGAAAAAAAACAAAACACAAGTCCCCAGCTGATTCTGCTGTATGGTTAAGGCTGAAAACAACTTCTGTCCAGATTTCTCTGGTTATTATGCAAAATTTTAAAAGAGAATAGTTCAGGGCAATGGTTGCTTTCTACAAAATTTCATTTTAAGACAAGAAAAGATTGAAAAAAGGGTTCTGAAACCAAAATTGGGGTCATAGGGTTAAACAAATTCAGCATAGGCCATGTAACATTAGCAGAGGAAGGCAAAGTCAAGCTGCAAATTAAATTCATTCTCTGAAGACTTATTAGTAGGCAAAGAAAGTCAATGAGCAATGTAGAAAATGATTTAAGCCCGCCGCTGCCATTTTATCTAGGGGCAAGCTCTGTCAAAGACTATTTAGTGCTTCGCCCTATTACCACAAACTTATCACCATCTGTTCCTTTTGTACGTTCCTCTCTTTTGGCTGAAAGGAAATGCTTCCCAGTATATTATTAGGTTTCTTATTATACACATTCCATCCTGTGGCTTGAATATCATAGTTGTACAAGAAAAAAAAAGCAGCATTTTTGCCCTCCAGATGTCCCCACAACTCTCAGTACTTGATTTTCAACTTCTGGGAATTCCTTGAAACACACTGAAAGGAGAAAAAAGATTATGTTAAAGATCATGAGTGTACCTACATTCTGACCTAGGCTATTTTGTTTCTCCACCTCTATCAGGATACCTGCTGTGATCTTAAGAGTACTCTTAGTAGAACATCTGATTTCAGTTGCTTTGTTTGCTGGAGAAAATATGTTTATTACTGAAGCTGAAGATATCCATGCTTGATTTTCAAATATGAGCTTTTTTCTCCCTTGAAAAATGCAAGGAGAATTTTGTTTGAATATTCTGATACAAACAGGAAAAATCTTGACTCAATGCTTATTTAGACATCATTCTGGTGGCATTTTAAAATTCAATTTCTCACCAGAGAAATAATGTTAATGGAGATAATGTAGATTCAGAGGACTCACATAGATATTACAACCTATTGCCACCACAGCATTTTAATTTGTCCTTGGATAAACTTAGAATTTTTCATTCACGAAGTTTTCACATCTGTAATTGTACCAAATCTTTCTCTTATTTCATTGAGATAATTTGATCATGTTCTCTTTGCCACGGAGCTAGACCAAGTAATATCTGAATGGCCCCTTCCATAACTCAATGTCGTGTTTATAAGCATACAGGACTGATTACTCACATGCTAATATAATGCTCAGAACTCATAAAAAGAGAAAAACAATAAAATTGATTAACTAGTATTTCTACTGCTTAAAATCTATAGCAGATAACATGACAAAATGGGGAGAAAGAGGAATATGTTTCAAACTAAAGAATAAGACAAATATGGGAAAAATTTGTCAGATTTGCTTAAAATTAAGATAAGCAACCTACTCAATAAAGAGTTCAAAAGATGTCCACTAAATAGGAAACAAATGGATAAACACAGAGAGAACTTTGAGATGGTCTCACTCATTTGAGATGTGCAAAAGTACCACACAGAATTTATACTGAACTGAAAAATAAACTTGCAGGATTCAACAGCAGAGTGGATGAAGTAGAAGAATGAATTAGTGAAGTGAAAGAAAAAGCAATGAAAATCACCTGGATGGAGCAAAAAAGTTTTTATGGTGATGATATCTTAAGGGAACTGTAGGACACCATGAAATGAAAGAATATTGCCTTATACTGGTCCCAGAAGGAAAAGAGAGAGAAGAGGTCAGAAAAATTATTTGAAGAAATAGTGGCAGAAAACTTCCTTAATATGGGGAATGAAACAGATATTCAGATCCAGGAAGCACACAGAACCCCAAACAAAATGAGTTCCATGAGAACCAGATCAAATCACATTAAAAATTAAATGGCAAAAGTTAAGAACAAAGATAAAATATTTTTTAAAATAGTACATAAGTGTTTGTTTATTTTTATTATAGTTGGTTTACAATACTGTGTTAGTTTCAGGTATACAGTAAAGTGACTCAGTTATATAATATATAGAATACATTTGCATATATGTGTGCATGCTCAGTCACATCCAACTCTTTGTGACCTCATGGACTGTAGCCCACCAGGCTTCTCTGTCCATGGGATTTACCAGGCAAGAATACTGGAATGGGTTACCATTTTCTTCTCCAGGGGATCTTCCTGACCCAGGGATTGAACTGACATCTCCTGTGTCCCCTATGACCCACATCATTAAACTAGCCTTAAATAAAATGTTAAAGCAACTTCTCTAAGCTGAAAAGAAGAGGCACTAATTAATAATAAGAAAATATACAAAAGTAAAACTCTTACTGGAAAAGGCAAATATACATTAAAAGTAGTGGATCAATCACATAAAGCAAGTATGAAGCTTAAAATTCAAAAGTAGTAAATGAAACTAAAATTATATAGAATAATTAGTTGAGAAAGCATAAAATAAAAGATGAAGAGCTGTTATCAAGAACATAAAATGTGGGTAGGGGAGTAAAAATGTAAATTTTAGTACATATTAAAAGTTAAGTTGTAAAAAAAAAAAAAGTTAAGCTGTGATCAACTTGAAAGAGACTGCCATATACATAGGATGGTTATGTGAACCTCATGGTAACCACACACACACACAATCACACACACATACACACAAATTCATAGAAAACATAAAGAAGAAAATGAAAAAGAAATCTCAATATTATACTAAGGAAAATCAGCCACAAGAGAAGAGAGAAAGCAAAGGACTACAAAAACAGCTCCAAAACAATGAACAAAATGGCAATAATTATAAACTTATTAATAATTACCTTAAATTTAAATGGAGTAAATTCACCAATCAAAAGATATAGAGTGGCCGAATGGATAAAAAAGAAGAGACTCTCTATGCTGCCTATATATTTAAGAGACAGAGGTCAGAAGAAGGACACACACAGACTAAATGTGAGGAGATGGGAAAATACATTCCATGCCAATATAAATGAGAAGAAAGCTGGTACAGCTATACTCATATTAGACAAAACAGACATTAAAACAAAGACTGCAATAAAGGACAAAAAAGAGTAGCATATAATGATAAAGGGGTCAATCCAGCAAGAAGCTTCATCATTTAAAAATATATGTGAAACCAATATTTGAGCACCAAAATAGATAAATCAAATATTAATGTACCTATTGGGAGAATTTAAAAGCAATGCAGTAATAGTAGCGGACTTTAAGCTCCTACTTAAAACAATACATAGATCATTCAGACAGAAAATCAATAAAGAAACATTGTCTTTACATGACACATTAAACTAGATGAACAAGAGATATATGTATATAGAACATTCCACATAAAGGAGCAGGATACACATTCTTCTCAACTTCAATTGGAACATTCTCCAGGATAGATCACATGTTAGGCCACAAAACATGTCTCAATAAATTCTAGTATCTTTTTCAATCACCATCCTGTAAAACTAGAAATCAATTACAAGATGAGAACTGGAAAAACCACATAAACATGAAGATTAAACCACATGCTGCTGAACAGCCAATAGGTCACCAAAGAAATCAAAGAAAGAGTCACAAAAACCTACAGACAAATGAAAACCAAAAATATGACATTTCAAAATGCACAGAATGCAATAAAAGCAATTCTGAGGGGAAAGTTCACAGTCATCAGGCCTACCTCAAGTAACAAGAAAAATCTCATATACGCAATCTAAATTTATGGCTAAGAGAACTAGAAAATGGAAAACAAAAGGAAATAATAAAGGTCAGAGTAGAAATAAATAAAAGACTAAACAGACAGAAAATGAAAAATGAAACTAAGACCTGGTTCTTTGAGAATATAAATAAGACACAGCTACACTAACCAAGTTAAAAAAGATAGAGGGCTTAATAAACTTAAATAAACTTAAAAAAACCCTCAGAAATGAAAGAGGAGAAGTTACAACTCACACCACAGAAATGCAAAGGCTCATAAGAGAATACTATGAATGAATATGTCAACAAATGAAGACAACCAAGAAGAAATTTCTAAACACATGCAATCTACCAAGACTGAATTCTGAAGAAATAGACAACTCAAATAGCCTGATTACTAGTAAGAAGACTGAATCAGTGATCAAAAACCTTCCAACAAACAAAAGTCAAGGACCAAAGAGCTTCACTGGTGTACTCTTGCACACATTCAAAGATGATTTGATATTTCTCAAACTCTTCCAAAATAAAGAATAAAAATCATAAAACCATCTCAATAGATGCAGAAAAAGCACTTAACAAAATTCACCAACCATTTTTGCTAAAATGTCTCAACAATGGTGTACAGAGGGAATGTGCCTCAATGAAAGGCCGTATATGACAAACCCACAGCTAGCATCATACTTAAGGGTGAAAAGCCTAAAGTTTTTTCTCTAAGATAGGAACAATACAAAGAAGCTCACTCTTGCCACTTTTATTCAACATAGTGCTGGAAACCCTAGCCACAGCAATTAGCCAAGAGAAAGAAACAAAGGCACTCAAATTGGAAAGGAAGAAGTAAAACCATTACTATTAGCAAATGACATGATAGTACATAAAGCAAACCCTACAGACTTTACCAAAAAACTGTTAGAACTAGCAGATTCAGCAGAGTCATAGATACAAAATCAATATCTAAATATCTGTGGCATTTTTATGCACTAATAATGAACTCTCAGAAAGGAATTTTTAAAAAATTTTCATTTACAACTTCATCAAAAAGAATAAAATACCTAGGAGAAAATTTAATCAAGGATGTGAAAGATCTGTACGTTAAAAACTATATCATGCTAATCAAAGAAACTGAACACACAAAAAAGTGGAAAGATAGTCTGTGCTTGTGGATTTAAAAAATTAATATTAAAATGTCCATATTTTCTAAAGCAATCTACAGATTCAGTATAATCCCTACCAAAATACTGATGGAATATTTCACAAAAGTAGAATAAATAATTCTAAAATTTGTATAAAACCACAAAAGACTCCAAACAGTACCACCTCCAAAAAAAGTCTTAAGAAAGAAGAACAAAGCTGGAGGTATCATGAACTCTCATTTTAAACTATACTACAAGGATACAGTAAACAATACAGTATACTATTAACACATAGCTCAACACGCAATTAAGAGTCAGAAATAAACACACTCATATATAACAATTAATCTATGAAAAAGGAATGAACAATGGAAAAATAACAGTCTCTCAATAAATAGTGCTGGGAAATTTGGACAGACACATTAAAAAAAACACACAAAACTAGACCACTATCTTACATCACTTATAAAAACTAACCCAAAATGAATTAAAGACTTGAGTGTTAGACCTGAAACAATAAAAATACTTCTAGATGAAGACATAGATGGTAACCTTCATGACATCTGTGCTAGTAATGTTTTTGTGGTTCTGACTCCAAAAGAAAGGGAAAGAAAAGCAAAAAATAACAGATGGGATTCCATCAAACTAAAAAGCTTCTGCACAGTAAACAAAACCATCATTAAAATGAAAAGGCAACTTACTGAATGGGAGAATATATATGTCAACCTTATAGCTGGTATGGAATTAATATCCAAAATATGTAAAGAACTTATACAATTCAACAACAACAATACTAATCCAATTAAAAAACAGGCAGAAAACCCAAATAGACAATTTTTAATAAGATATACACACAGCCAAGAGGCACATGAAAAGAAGTTCAACATCTCAAATTACTAGGGAAATGCAAGTCAAAATGAGTGAGATTTCACATTATGCATATTAGAATGCCTATTAGCAAAAGACCAATAACAAGAGTTGGAAAGGATATGGAGAAAAGGGAATCCTCACACCACCAGTGGGACTGTAAATTCATGCAAAATATGTAGGCCCTATAGGAAATTCATTTTAATGACTGCAATCCCTGAAGTCATATGAAGAAATATGAAGTCATATGAAGAAATACTGCTATACTATGTACAAGTCAGATCTATGACTAAGCTTTTCAAGAAGTACAGTTGAGTAAGGAAAAGGAACATATTTCTTATGAAAGATATCATGAAGCACAGTTAAGTGAATAACATATATGGATTGATTACTGAAAGCAATGCCTTATTGCTCCACCATTCTAAAGCTTCAGAACATGGTTCTGCCACTTTATACTAATGCTGATGGTGAAAATAAAAACAAGGATGCTTGTTTTAATTAATATATCACTATTAATTTAGTCTGAGCTTTCCATTTTATAAATAAGTATCCTGAGACACAAAGGAGGACCTTTTTCAATGTAACTGAATTTTTTTTGCTGTTATATAGTCACTAAGTTGTATCCGACTCTGCAACCTCATGGATAGTAGACCACAGGTTCCTCTGTCATGGGATTTCCCAGGCAAGAATGCTGGAATGGGTTGTCATTTCCTCCTCCAGGGGATCTTCTTGACTCAGAGATCGAACCCTCATCTCCTGTGTCTCCTGCATTGGCAGATGGATTTCTTTTTACCACTGCATCACCTGGGAAGGATAGGTATCATCATACAAATTCAGGAAGAGGATTTTCATTTATGGTGTTTATTAAAAGTACAAAATTATGTAGAGGTAATTATAGAAGATTGCAGGGGTAACTGAAAGAGAGAGATACACAAATATATATTTCATGTGTATCCTAGAAATTAAAAGCATGAACTCCTGTTTTTGAAACATCTGGGAAGCCATGAAAGTTATAATAATGATAATAAAATTATTTATTACATTGGTTTACCTGTCTTTGTTCTTTGTATGTGGCAGATACACATGAGTGAGATAACTGAGTAAGCCTACAGACTGCCTATATAAAACTTCAATTAAGAGATGATTTGGAGAAAGGCATTGTTAGTTTTACAAAAGTGTGTTTCAGAAAGCCACTTCATAGTATCTGTCATAATATTCTCACATACAAGATAGAGATGTATGAGCAGAATGATAATCTGGTTAAACAGATGTAAAGCTGGTTGAACCACTGTATGAAGAGGGTGAGATTAGTGGCTCAGTTTCACCTTGGCAAGAAGACCCCTGTTGGTGTGCCAAAGAGCTCTGTACTCAGCTATGTCTCACTGAACATTACTATGAATGACTTGTATGAAGACATAAAGGCAATACTGTCATATTTGCAGATCTCACATATCTAAAAACTGTAAAACAACCAAGATCTAAAGTAAACTGACAGGCTGGAGTGATGGGTTGACAATAACAGAAGTGCAGCGGGTTCTGAGAGAGACCACAGTCAGGCTTAAACCAGGACTGCACAGTCAGCTTTTAACAATCTAATCTGTGATATAAAAAGGACAAAAGCAATGCTAACACTGCCAATTTTTATTTAAGACCTTTTATGTACAGGTACTCTGTTACATGTTTTCCTGTATTTTAAAAAGGGCAGGAGTCCTTTAAAAAGGGCAGTGAGATAGTTTCATTCCCACTTTACAGATGAGAAAACCAAGGTCAAGAGAAGTAGTTATTTTCTGTAAGTCACAGACCTTACAGAGTTCTACTCTAAGTAGATAAGAGGCAAGGATACAGCCTGGGGCATCTAATTCAAGAAGCGCTATGTCACAAATCCTACACTTCGCTTTCAAAAAAAAAAAAAAAAGAAAAGAAAACCTAGCACAGGTTGCTAAGGGTGACATTTTTAACAGCCCATAAGTGAAAATTTTCTTTGACAGAGAGTTCAACACGAGGCATAAGTATTGCCAGAATGGTTAATGGCATCTCTAGCAGCATATATCTAGAACAAGACAGATAACATTCTTGTTCTTCCATATGGTGTCATCCTGCTTCAAACTCAATCATGATCTAACTTTACGTGTCCTGAATTTCCTGCTTTTATATTGACACAGATAAAGAAACCTAACTCATTAACAAAGAAACAATAATATAAAACAAAATATAGCATAATTCGAATTCAAAATACATACTTTTAAAAATGGAGCAATATTTCAATAAGTCACATTGATAATGAGGTGAAATCTAGACAAAGTGAAACTGAAATCCGTAAATAGTCCATTTATTTCTTTTTTTAGTCACATTAATGTACATATACCATATAGTCTACTGAACCAAAGTCATCTGGGTGAACTGGAACAATTTTCATGTTTCTCAAACAGCCAGACTTTCCTTTGACATTTATTTCATTCATCACACAGTTCCTAATTTTTCTCTTTTTAATTGAATGCTACCAGTTCACTTATACTAAGAAAAAAAGAATTGGACCTACATTTGGTGGACTTCAATCAACTCTGAATATTTCTTAATAATTTTAATAGACTTTAGTTTTAAATTTAAATTTAGGATTGGATTGCTTAATTCTCCACCATCTACTTTTTGAAGGTATTACTTAAATGCTAAATACCCTGTACATTGTTTATACAGTCTTACTACATAAGTTAAAAGCTTATATTTCATGGCACCAATTTAGAAATTTATATGATTTCTCTAATATTCTGAGGACTGATGAAATTCAAGGTTTTATTCTATAAGCAAAATAATGTTGGAAGCAAATTCATAAAGATTCTAGAAGCAAAACAAAATTCAAGTAATCCTTTCAACTAGGAAGTTGTACAACATTCCATTTTGCTGCTCTTACACATGTCTATTATTTCTCACTTATAAACAAGAGAAATACATTCCTAACAATTCTGTGGACTGAGAAGTCCAAGATAAAGGAAGTGACTCATTAGTGTAGGATATAATTACTTGAGATACATCCTTATTTTTATAAACTTGTAGGTCAAATAATTTATACAAATAGAAAATGAAAACTCTAACACAGAATTCAGACATATACATAGGATGCACAGAAGCTTCATTTCTTGGTCTGTACCTGGTCAAGTTGTGTTTACCTTCAATTTTTTTTTCCCCTCACCGATCAGCCAATAGTCATGCTCAATACACTTCCAAATTATTTGAACTGGTTATTTTTGAATCCCATTCCCTTATACGATGAACTTCAGAAACTATACATTAAGTGGAAAATTAAGTACAATTGTCTATTTTTAAACATGAAGACAATGCTAATTACAATTCTCCAGATAAACATACATAATTATAGTAATTACAATTCAACAATAACTCACTGGTACTTACTATTATAAACTCATAAACTATTATTCAGTACCCTATAAAATTCAAATTTAATTGAAAGTGCTAGTTTAGCATAATTCCCACAAGCCATCATCTTTAATATTCTGGAATGAATGAGGTTTTGGTTGAGCTATTAATTGATACTGACAAGCAATAACCACTGGAATGAAACTGCAATTATGAGTGGCAATTAATCACATTTGCTGTCATCTCTAGTGTCAAACAAAATTCAATAATATTCTAAATAGTTTTTAAAAGTTTATATCTTTTATGTTTCAATTCACTAACTGGAAACCAAAAGCAGTTTTCTGAGATGATCAAACAACATCCAAAATATGTAAAACATGTAAAATATGAACTCTGTATTTCTTACCTTAGCTAAAACCTTTTCTTTTTCTTCCCCCGAATTATTTTCAGGATAAATCTTTGTCTTTGCAGACTAGTAAAAGCACCTCACTTCACCTCCCACTTGCCTTAATTCAGTACATCATTTTGACTCATAGATCACCCTCAGACACAGCAAAAATTGCACATGCAGAAGTTCCTGACAGCAGGAACTTCAGGAAGCATCGTTAAGGACTTGAGATAATTTGACAGCGAACTTTTAGAAGCTTCAATTGATCAATGTCTCTTTGAATTGGGGTAAGGAGGCAGCAGGATTTAATTTCCTTTCCCTCATTATTTCTAATTAACAGGACAACTAGTGATATTCCTTTGCTGTAACCTAAGGCATGCATACCCCAGTATCCTTCACCAACTGACCAAGTCTGTTCAAAAGCCACTGAAAGTTTCCTTTTGGCACCAAGGTTATGACCTCAAGCCTGAAACAAATGAATGTATTTGCTGTAAACTAGGCTATGCCAGCTACCAGATGATCACACGAATGGCACTGTTAACAACACAAGATCCAATCCCAGACAAAGGAAAACTTGCTGCAAAGTGGAGACTGTGACCTCACTACGTGAATGTGTACCAAATATTCAAGCAAGCACAGAGCCATAACTTAAATATTCATAAATCCCAATCCTTGGTTGGTTGGTGAGATGTAACTATAATGTCCTGTTTCATTTTATATGCTTAGATTTTATGGCAAGTTTATTGTACTGGGACAGTTAATCCTCAGCAACGAACAAAGGAAGTAAAGCATCTGTTCACTCTAAACTCTGAATCTGAAACATGTTTTTTGGAAGGGTTTTTCCATAAAGCTGAAAATGTCAACAACTTAAAAATGGATATGCCCTATAATTTAAAATCTTGAATAGGTATAGCAAACTTACATAATTAGAAATATTCCTAAAGGCATAGCATTTATATATTTTTCATAGAATATTATTAAAGTGAAGAGACTTACTGCAAGCAGACACTTAAAGAAGGAACATTATACTAATTGCTATACTGATTAATAATGTTCATGGAATGACCTTCATTTTAATTATTCTTTTTACTTCTGTTCCAACAAATTGCATTTATGCTCATTATTGACTTACAATAACAAAATGAGTGGTCAAGACTTAGATTCCCAACTGATTTCAAACTGCATCAATGTAATTTGACCTTTTCTGTTTTGTTATTTATGGTTCTGACACAGTAGGTTATGATATCTTTCTGTCTGTGTCTTTCAAAAGTTAAGTTTACTCTGATTTTGGATTCATCTCTTTCTCTTTGTCTCCTATTGTGCTGCCAGGGAAACCCGTTCATAACAGCAGTTTTATAAAATTTTAAGTCTCTGAGTTACTCTATTAGCAGGTCAATTATTTTCAGTTGTCTGGAGTTATATGTTTTGCCTAACCCACGCTGGCCAGTATACTGCGAAGAAAACTTGCTTAAATTCAGAGCAGTGATACAGGAGTAGTACTGAAAGTCTGAAGGGTGGTCACAACTGCTAGTTACTACTGACCTTCAAACAATCCAGGTGAAAAAGCCTGTTCCACAGCTTAGAAGTTGGGGACTTGTGAGTCTCTCAGTCACGCCCAACGCTTTGCGACCCTGTGGATCCGCGAGGCTCCTCTGTCCATGGAACTCTCCAGGTGAGAATACAGGAGTGGGTTTTCTTTGGGGACTTAACTGAATCCTAATCCATGCGCCAGATCAGACCCCATGAGCTCCTAGAGAAAACTTTGCAGCACATCTCTGTGTGAGGTGCTCTGGGTAAGGTTCAATTGAGCTTTATCTTCTTTTCTAATTAGGTACCAATCCTGCCTTTGTTTTCCTGTTGCCCTTCCATCAGAAATACAGAACACTCACAGAATATTTCTTTATCACTCACTAGTGGTAAAGAACCCAGGCGGCACTAGTGGTAAAGAACCGGTGTGCCCATGCAGGAGAAGTAAAAGACGCAGGTTTGATCCCTGGGTCAGGAAGATCCCCTGGAGGAGGGCATGGCAGCCCATTCCAGAATTCTTGCCTGGACAGAGGAGCATGGTGAACTACAGTCCATAGGGTCGCAAAGAGTCAGACAAGATTGAAGTGACTTAGCACTCACACACACACAGAGTATAAAATTCTCTTTGCTGTCTCCAAGCCTATCAAGCGTCAGGCTAGCAGAAGTGATATTTAATAAAGAGACTTAAGGGAAGAAGTCCTGTTCCTAGGCGGTCTAAGCTCCAATCAAGTGTCAAGTTACATGTTTGGGAAGGTGCATATCTAAATGACATGAGATTCCTCCATGACAAAACCATGGATACGGATTTATACATTCATGTTCATGCAGAAACATTCACTGAGTGCAGATGTAAGACATGATTCCACAAAGAATTCTTCTGTGCTTTCTGCTGAAGTTCCTATTTGCTGTGTTAATGCCTCTCACAGAAATCTCCTTTCCTGCCATGGTGAATTTCTTTTACAGTGTCTTAGAGAAATATATTGCTTGAAGAGATAGAATACTTCCCTTCACCAGAATGAGAATTATGTAACTGAACAGTTACCAAAATAGTTTTAAAAGAAAATTATTGTGGAGGATGTTATTATGTGTAAAAAGAGAAAGTCTCTACCTGTGAAATTAAATTTGTTTAACAACTGAATCAAGATTCAAAAGTTGAACAGGTTTCTTTTTAACTGTAAGATTTTCTTAAGACTTTGACTTGCTAATGTGTACTGAGTTTCCAAGAAGGAGGTTTAACAGCCACATTTCCCAAGCTCACTAGACGACAGAATTCTTGTTTTCAGAACACTATTAAAATCTCTCTAAATAATTAAAGAAGTAAAGGAAAATCTAAAGAGCATGGTTTTGAATGCTAGAATGTAGTTTTTTGCATTCCTTTTTTGACTTAACTGCTAAGAAGCACAAAGCTAAATAATCCAGAGTATCCAAAATATCTCTTTAGTTAATATAGTTATATTACATTAAAAAGTATAATACTCTTATTGTTATCTACTACAATATCTTGGAAGCAAATAAGGTACAAATGCATGAAACTTTAAAAACACAGGTGTATTGAAAACAGTAAAAAAACATTCACGGTTAGAGATGTTTTTCCAAAAATCAACTTACTCATCATTGTCACTATCATTTTACTTTATTTCAAATACAAAACTTCAAGAATGATCCCTTTGTGTTCAAACGATGCAGGCTGCTTAATACATCCTTGAGATGGCCTTGGATTATCAAAATCAAATACAAATTGCATGCATAATAAAAGGCAACTTCTATATTCAAATCAAGGGATTACATTCATTTGAACACTATTTGAAAAAATAATCAGGTCTTATTACCTACAGTCTTACAGATTAATTATATTTCTTATTTTTTAAGTTTAAAAATAAAGTTTCCTAATCACCAAAGTCACTGTTCAAATATCAATTTTATATAACCACATTCTCTTCAGTATATATATATTCAGATCCCATTCAGGGAAGGGAAAATCAATTCACTTTAATTCAGTTTCTTCACAAGTGCTTTCTCAAACCTGTGTCCATATAAATCACCAAAGAGTTTGTTTAAAATGTGGATTTTCTAAGCCATTTCCCAGAGATCCTGACTCAGGAAGACTGCATGAGGTCCTGGAATCTTCAGCTCTGTGAAGTACCCCCAGGTGATTCAGACAGTGGAGCATGTTCTAGTATTAAAAAACTGCTGTTGAAGAGCATGTGGCCAATGGCGATCAATTTTAGTTGTATTTAAACTCAACTGCCCTCCCACTCCAAGAAGGTATAGCCACTGGCAGTGTTTGGGAAAGGACTTATGGGCCATTTAGAAATTTAGCATAGAAATGCCCACCTTTCCTTATTTCATAAACCTCTCTAGCTCCTCCTATTCCATCTACACTCAAGCTTGCTTTGTTCAGCCACTACAGATGTAGCTTCTAGTCCCAGTAATGCTATTAACTTGTATGGCCAATTAGCAAATCTCATAACTCCACTAAATTTTGTGTTATTCGAATAGTAGACTGTATTATATTATTTCAAAAGTCATAATCCCCTTTATAAATCAGTCAGGGGTAAACCTCAATTTTTCTTTACATTCTCTAGGTTATTTTATCTAAGCCACATGTTTTCAAAATAAGCTTCAATTCACTTTTTTTCTGATAACCTTACACCTGTCTCTTTCACAGTAGACCACACATTGCCTCCATTTTCTTTCAGAAATAAGAAGAAACAATAAACATTAAAACAAAAAAGTGACTGAATGCACTGAGGGTATTTCACCCCTTTTCCTTGAATGGATAAAGTAA
Organism: Odocoileus virginianus; assembly: GCF_023699985.2. Lineage (NCBI taxonomy): Eukaryota > Metazoa > Chordata > Mammalia > Artiodactyla > Cervidae > Odocoileus > Odocoileus virginianus. Next base: position 22,154,831 of record NC_069686.1, read on the forward strand.
CTGAATGTAGGTACAACTCTTAGTTTGCAAAAGATTTAGACTGAATAGTATACAGCTACTGTGAAAATGATGCCAGGAAATAGCTTTGATACTTCCTTTTTTCCAAGGGTGAAATTTCAACACACTCTCTTCTTGGCTTCTAGTCAAGCCAGTGAGGTCTGTTTACACGGAATGTAAGAGTAGTCAGCATTTGTTTGTTTGGGGTAAATTAAAGAAACCAACACAGGCCTTTTTTCTCCTACACCAGCCACCAAGGAAAAATAAGAGGCATCTGTGAGCTGTGGGATGGCGTATGGTCCATGATCACCTTCATTATAAGAGTCAGGGCAAGGGCTAGAACACAGGTTCTCAGCTCCCTATATTCTGCCCTCTGAAAAGGAAGGAAAAAACCGGGTTGCCCTGTGTTCTGCCAAATATTTGTTTGCTCTTAAAATACAAGATAAAGTGTTTCTCTGTTCTACTGGAACTTTTAGAGCTGAACAATTTAGATATTAAATAATATATAACAAACATAAAATTTCAGCCAGGTAGATAGAGTAACTCCATTCTGTAGCCAAGAATTTTATTACTGTGCATTAAGATGATACAGTTTTAGTTGAGAAGGTAAAAAAATACCCATAACTTTTTATTAGGAAAGGTGAAGTTCTTGGCAATCAAGGCTACTCGGTCAGTATTTGTAATTAATAAAAACATGCAGATAAAGTATTTAGATGAAAATGTCATCGATCACATAATCCATTTTTTAACCTCACCTTAAAAGTTACTTTGTGGTATATGAACAGAGTTTTTAATTGTGTGTGTTATATAAATAACTAGCTTATATCATCAGTAATTCTGGCAGTAGGTACATATTATTATTCTACAATGTAAAAGCAATCTACAATGTGTAGCCAAACGACTTATTTTACAGGATAGACTCTAGAATTATAGATGGGCTCTGGCCCGACCCCAGGGCACATTTCTTTATTTCTCCAATCCTTTTCACCTCCTCAAGCATCAACTATAAAACAGGCATAAGATTACCTAAGGAACATTGTACCTAGTAAGAGGTAAATCAGTTTTTCCACGAGAGAGTTCTTATTCCTAAATGGCACCCTGAAGAGAGAAGCATACCTAGAATATTCACACTTTATTGAAGCTGCGGTGAAGGGAAATTTCACAGCCAAGGGCACCACTGACTAGTGAGGAGGAAAGACAAATACTCTACCCACTGTGTCTGTTTCTGTAAGGCTTTGCTGAATATTCCCTCAATGTTCCAGCTCCAGACTTTAATAAACAGTCAGATTCTTGAGTTTACATATCTTGATCAAAATAAAACCATTTTTAAAAAGAGGAGAATTTGAGAAAGACTCTGAAAAGACCTTGTTAGTTTACTTTCATCTCCCTGTAGTGTCCTTCAATAATTATATTTTTAATACTTCAGCTTGATGCTTGATAGCAATTGTTTCCAAGAAATTGTACATTCCCACTACATGCATTATTGATAAATACAAATAGAGTGCTTTCACATGACAAATTTTTCAGTGCTTTGTTTGATTCCAACAAGAGTGGTTGGTCTCTTCTATTCCACTGCAGAGGCTTCCCAGTTGGTGTAATGGTAAAGAATCTGCCTGCCAGTGCAGGAGACACAGGAGATGCAGGTTCGATCCCTGAGTCAGAAAGATCCAATGGAGAAGCAAATGGCAACCTGCTCCGGTATTCTTGCCTGGGAAATCCCATGGACAGTGGAACCAGGTGGGCTATAGTCCATGGGCTTGCAGAGTCAGCACACACACACACATATTCCATTGCCTTCTCTGTACTAAATTTTACACATGATGATTAAATCAGTGTTCTTTCCACCTAACCTCAGAGTAGATGAATATCCCATAATTATGATTTTAATATATTCTTGACAATGTTGCTGATTCCTTTCATATGGAAAGAGATTTCTATTCATTACTTGTCCCTCTGATTATAGATAAAAATGTGAAGCTTTAGGGAGTTATAATTATAAAAACAGCAATTCATAAACAAGTGGCATTTGACATTGGGTTCTTCCACATTGTCCCTGGGATCCATGGAATAAACCTTGGAGATTCCATCCTGTTGAAATAATTCATATATGAGTGATGTCAATAGCTGCAGAATGGCACAACATGCATTTAAAGAGCCTGGTATTTCATTATCCTCATAGAGTCACTGTGCATGCTGGTATCATCAAAATCCATTCAGACTCAGCTGACTATTCAATATACTTTTGAAGGATTTCTTTCTCCTTTCATCATAAGTGCACTCCCCAAGGAAACAGGATATATCAACACACCATATGGTAAATGGAATCAATCACAGCATCATATTGTATTTTCTATCATATGCTATTTCACAATATGACATGCTCAAGTTCTTTGCTGACGAACACTGTAACTCTTAATATAGGTCTGGTAATATTGCTTGCTTCTCTTCCCCTTTCAGTCATTGCTATTAGCCTATTTTTATGTCTGAATAAAATCCCTGGTTTCTTCCTGAAATGCAGCATTTTTTTTTTCTTTTTAAATAACAGTGTATAAAAGTAAAATGTAAGCAAAAAGATGAAATGGCTCCAGATGTGGTAATTCAGTGACAAGTAGTTGAGCTATACACTGGTATGAAGTAAATGGCCATAAAATATTGAATTTTACTTTATCCTAGATACATGATAGAACAGAAACAACAGGGACTCTGCCATTCTTTCTCAGCTTATGACTGCTAGTGAGACCAAGGGGAAAGTATTTCTGTACTCAGAGAGATAAGAACCCTCACTTCATGATACTGTGGTGAGATTTACATAAGGTAACATGCCTAAGATTCCCAGAGCCTGGTGCCATGACAAAACATTACAGAATATCTGAGACCTGTCTGTTCCCATGTTCCCCACCCCCTCCCCTGAGATTTCTCAGACATCAGATAGAAATTGTAACTTTAAACATTGAACCATACACATAATAGAAGCTTTTTATGCATTGTATTGACATAGCTCAGTTAACTGAAATATAAGTCTATCATACAAACTTGTATTTGTATATCACTCAACACATAATGGCATTTCTGTATTATTTAATGATAGAAAACTCAGAAAGGAGGCCTATGGTTGTTACTGTGTGTTTCACTGCCTTTTATCTTGTATGCCATTAATTAATAAAAGTTATGTGATGAATTACATGATCATTTTTATGATGACCAAATGGTAAGTCATAAAGGAATGTTATGAAAGAATACAAGAAATTAGCTCAGTTGGCTAAAGTTACTAAGTACCTTGCAAGTAACAAAAGATAATTTTACTGGTAGTACAGTTGTATACATTGGTAAGCAAAAATAAAGAATAGGTTTAAAGTAATTTTTAGGCAAAAGGCAAAAAATCTTTTGTTGAAGACTTGCTATGAGTTTTAGGGATTAGCAATAAAAATCAAGCATGAAAACTAAATTTACAAAATGGGATACATCCTCATTTCACATACTTATTTTTCTTCATACCAGCCCTGCAATAAAAGGCAAGGGAAAAGAAGAAAACTACAAGCATAAAGAAAACTACAAGTATATATATATGTGTGTGTGTGTGTGTGTGTGTGTGTATAAAGGAGGAAGACAATAGGCAGATTATCTGCATAAAATTGGTTCCTAAAAGAGCAGTTGTTTTGTTTTGTTTTAAGAGCACTGATTTTGAAACAATCCTTGAGGGTAACCTTGCTCGGGCTATCAAACATGGGTTCATCCAGGCACTACCTGCCAAGCACATCCTCAATGAGCTGGCACCAGACCAAGCACTTCTCTGCTTGGTAATGTTGTTTTTCTTCCCAATCCCTCCCCATTACAGACAGGGAACAATGTTCAAATTATTTAGCAACTTACTGCGGATGATGACTGCAGCCATGAAATTAAAAGACGCTTACTCCTTGGAAGGAAAGTGATGACCAACCTAGACAGCATATTAAAAAGCAGAGACATTACTTTGCCAACAAAGGTCCGTCTGGTCAAGGCTATGGTTTCTCCAGTGGTCATGTATGGATGTGACAGTTGGACTATAAAGAAAGTTGAGCACCGAAAAATTGATGCTTTTGAACTATGGTGTAGGTGAAGACTCTTGAGAGTCCCTTGGACTGCAAGGAGATCCAACCAGTCCATCCTAAAGGAGATCAGTCCTGGGTGTTCATTGGAAGGACTGATGCTGAAGCTGAAACTCCAGTACTTTGGCCACCTGATGCGAAGAGTTGACTCATTGGAAAAAGCCCTGATGCTGGGAGGGATTGGGGGCAGGAGGAGAAAGGAACAACAGAGGATAAGATTGTTGGATGGCATCACCGACTTGATGGACATGAGTTTGAGTAAACTCCGGGAGTTGTTGACGGACAGGGAGGCCTGGTGTGCTGCGATTCATGGGATCGCAAAGAGTCGGACACCACTGAGGGACTGAATTGAACTGAACAGCATAGGAACTAACTATTCAGAAAGAATACGCTGTGTTTACTACCTTAAATATGTTGCCAAATTTAATATACATTATTGCCACTTATTTCCTTAACCACTATGGAGGAAGTACCTTTCTTATTCCCATTTCACAAATGAGAAAACTGAGATTTAGAGACATCACTTCCTCAAAGTCTTATTATTTGCAGGTAGAAAGGCCAGGATTAGAATCTAGGCCAGTGATGGGAGGTCATGCTCCTAATAAACAGATCTCATGGAGAAAAAAACAAACCCATAACATGGGGAGTCAGGGTACTATTAAAATGCCTGATAGAGGCCCTTACTTTTTGACATTTTATCTGCACAGTTGTTGACTAAATGTCCCATATAATTATGTCTCTCCTATCTGTCCTTTTGCCTTCTTTTCAATCATTGGGAAAACTGATTGCAAAATTTGTTTTCTGCATTTCTGAAAATTGCATCAGCTTAAGTGTTTAGAAAAAATGCCTTGATGATTAAGAGCTTCATATCCATAGTTCTGAAATTATAAGTTTAAATTGTGCCAGAGAAAACGATCTGGCTTCTATTACCAAGAAAAATGAACCATGGCAGGAAGGCAGAGCAATTTGGGGCTAAAAGGGATCTTATCTTTTGTCTGGTCCAGCCTTACCATTTTATAGATGAGGACGGAAGGCCCAGAGGGTTTTTGACTATTTCCAGGTCCCACTGCCAGGTTCAGCTGGGAGTAGCCCAGGATTCTGGGCTACTAGACCATAGTCCCAGGATTCTGCATATTTTCTTGGAGGTACACAAAATAGAAAGCTTGACAAGGTCAGGCTTAGGCGAAAAGGGTCCCCTAAGTCCAGGTTTTGACACTAAACAGCTATGTTCTCTTTAGAAGGTCATTTATGCTGAGTCTTATTTTCCTAGTGTGAAAAGAAAAGTTTCTTACTATTTGATCTTTTCCTTTGCTTTTAACTTGAATATTTTTTTATCCTGAATTTCACTACATCATAACTCATTTGGTGATGTTAGCTAGACATTACTACTAATCACCCATGCTTCAGCCACCCACCATTCAGATTCATGATACAAATACTGCCCTCATTTGCTTTCCTGAGATGAATTGCTTCTATGCTAAGTTTTGTTGTGGAGTTGGTTAGCCTTGAAACTTTTCAAAATCTACTAGGGTAGCTTAAAAATTCTCTGTATAGGGATTATATATCTTAATAATGATGATACAATAAATATTTGATGATATGTTTTGGTCATGTAATCAGGGATAAGACAGTAAACCCCTTAAAGATGTTTAACAACACAATCAATTACTGAAGGCTTGATTAGGACTGCTATTAAGGAATAAGAAATGAGAGACAAAGGTGACCAGTGAAGAGATTCAAGGACTTGAAGCACATATCTGAAAACAGCAAATATATATGGTACAACTAAAACATAAATAGACTATCTTTCCTGGAAACCCATGCTGTTTTAATATTCTTTGTCATTCTAAATGGTTTTTCAAAAGGGAAAATTTCAGTATGGGCTCACTAATGCCCTTGTAGAAGGTCAAATCCACATCAGAATGAAGAAATAACATTCCAAACTCCAGTAAGAGTCTTGACAAATTTTTTTTATTACAGTTGGAGTGCTTATATTGTAATATTGGTCCCAGTGCAGAAAGAATGTTAATAGTAGTAGTAGTAGTAATAACAACAGTGGTATATACCTATACTGTGTCTACTGTATGATAAGCACTGTTTTAATATGTATTGTATATATATATACACACATGTATATTCACAGACTAAACTTCATGCTGTATATTTATTTCATTTTATCTGCTTGTAATCATGTTAAGTAGCTTATGTAAGTTTTACAAAGGTATTTTATTTTTGTATTCTAAATAGGCTGTTTTATTTATTTTCATTAAAACTTATACATGCAAGGTTGTATACTTATGGGTTTCCTAAGTTTTTACATGAAAATATCTTGGTCTAAACTGTCATGCTTGCTACATCCTCTAGAATCTAGAAATGTCAGAACTGAAGGGGACATTGGTAATCACTTTCTCAAGTTAGGGGCAAAGTTTGATCTACTTCTTTATTTTTTTAATTGGAGGGAAACTGATTTACAACTTGGTGCTTGGTTCCTGCCATATAACATGACTCAGTCATAACTGCCCTGTCCCTCTTGAGTCTCCCTCTCTCCCCTCATCCTACTCCTCTAGGTCATCGCAGAGATCTTTTCACTTCCAGCACTAAAAATCTCCCATTGCTAGCAAAATCCATGTGGCTACGAGATTCTAGCAGTAACTAGCAACAAAGGCAAGAACAAAGAGCCTCCTCAAAATAAGTCTTTAAAATCCTAGAACATGACAGAATTGTTCCACAGTCTGTCTATAATACTGGAAAAAGGAATACTCAAATAAAATAGCAACGCTATAATCTAAGGACCCAGATCTGAGAACATCATGACCCTTCTCTAATGTTCCTTCCAGAATGTTCCCAGACCCACAAACAGGGGAGGCATGCTTCTCATAAATCTGCTTAAGTTTGTACAGGTCACCCCTAATTTTGAATGGGGACACTGTTAACCCATATGGTATCTTTGTGTGAATTTAGGAAAAGGTGCCTTCTCTCCAGGTGATTGCTAGCCCCTCAGGCAAAAGGAAATGGCAACTCACTCCAGTATTCTTGCCTAGAGAATTCCGTGGACAGAGGACCTGGTGGGCTGCTGTCCATGGGGTTGCACAGAGTCAGACACAACTGAAGCGACTTAGCAGCAGCAGGCACAAGATGAGTTTGTGTTAAGGAAAATGCAACCCTCTTCTGGGAGGATGCACACAGTTTAGAGATCTGATCAATAGCTGACTCTCATCCCTTCTTGCTTTCTTAGCAGGATGCCTTTATGCAACACACAAACTTTTTGGATCTGCTGTCTGTTTCATGAGTTCCTCTGGAGATTAGAATAAAATGTTGTGGCTGTGGAGTCCTCCATAAAGTGCCCATTAAAACTTATATGACCTCTCTCTAGTCCCAGAGGATGTGATCCTTTCCTCTTTATTTAAAGGCAACACCTCCACCAATGCCTTCTTATCTTACCTCCTACTGTCTTAATCAGTCGATTTTTTGCTTTTTTATTATACCTTTACCTTTTCCTCCTTTTCTGTATCCTGACTCCTTCCCTGCTCATAAGTATTCTGGCAAGCTGTTCACCAAAACTCGTCTTTTCTTTCCTCCTGGGCTCACAAGTAGAGCACATTTTCTAGCCTTCCTTACAGTTAGGTGTGTGTTAAGACTAAAGTCTGGCAAATGGGCAGGTGGACAGAAACAGATATTCCACGCGTGTGTCTAGCCTACAAACTCCCTGTAGAATCTTCCATGTTCTCCATCTTTTCTTTTATTCAAGCATTAGAAGAGCTCTATACGCCATGGGCAATGGTAGGGTCACTAGATCAAAGACACATGGGCTCCTGTTCAACTGTAGAGCTGAACCCCACACCAGTCCTCACTGGACTATAACAGAGGTGACGGAGATTCAGGTGGTAAGTCACTAAGATGCTGCAATTTTTTGCCACAATAGGTCACCAGGGCCCACTGCAAATGCTTTTCCAACACTTGCTAGGGTCTGGTGAGGAGTCAATAACCCCTAAATTCAACATCATATCTTCTCACCCTACGACCAAAGACATCAAGACTTCAGGATGATGAAAAGTAGCTTCAGCTTTTCAAACGTCAGGAGATAACCATGCAATTTCTACTTTTCCACACTGATAATATATAATTGACTCAGCTTTTGGGGTTAGAAATACCATCCCTATTACTGTAGAAGAATACTTGGGAGTTGGTTTTTTGTTCTTGGTCATACTGCCACTGTCTACTATTTAAAAAAAAGTAAGTTCTCAGAGATATACTGCATTTCAGATCACAAAATTCAGTATGTATGCTTTGAACTCCATGACTCTCCCCTTTCCCTTAGTACTCAGACTTTCATCTAAGGATAATAAATGTAGTTAATAATATTCTTTTTTTCCAGAAAGGGTATGCACTGCACAAAACTACTGCATTATCTGAGATTATCTTGCCTATTTCATCTGCTTTCTCCCACTTCCTCCATGGATAGTAATACAAAGAGATGGGATATTTACTTTTGAGATTAGAACCATCTGCTGTGATTTTGAGTGGATGGTAAGATATGTAGATTCATAACAAAGAAGAAAATATTACTATAGATAATTCAGGACTAGAGTTTAAAATTGAGACTTGGAAACCCAAAACTTTAAAAACTATTGAAAACATATCCAATGGAAAGGAAGGTCTGATAGATCATTCATCAGCACAGAGATGAGTACTGAAGAGTATTTTTCAGATATTTTTCCTTTGGAACCACTTCTGTTCTGAAATAGCTTAATACAAACACTAAAACAAAAAAATGAAATTATGAGCTTTAATGCTAATAATATATGAGGCCATAATTAGGTAGGGAGAAGAAGCACATTTCTATACAGTTTTCAAATCACCTAGATTCACAGTCTCTGACTATATAACATAGTCACTGATTGGCATTAATGTCTACTATGAGTGGACCCCAGACCACTTAAATGTGAGAATGAATGGCATCATAAGCAAGGAGAGAAGCTGGTCATCACGTTCTAGTGCTAGCTTCATGCTAGGGGTGGGGGAAACATGTGTGCTGTGTTTGGCAAACTCACTCCGCCACCATCTCTGGGGATGAAGCTGAGAGTGAAACACAGTAAAGGGAGGGGATAATTATCTGCTAATATGAAGGAGTGATCACATTAGTGTTTTTAATGTTTAGATCCAGATAGTAGGGACCCCATCTGAGAATACATAAAACATTATTTGTAAATTTAAGGCAGCAGGGTGCAGTGGAAAAATCTGAGTGTCATAAATGCTGGGGTTTGCTTCTAGTTCTCTCTCTTTCAGAGCATCCTAGGAAGGCTATTTGCAGATTATGAACTCCTCTGATTCTGTTTCCTTCTATGTAAAATAGGAATATTTAATAACCTGCCTCAACATCATGAGCAGCACGTACTTACACATACACACACATGAGTGGTTTTAACTACTATGAATAATTTAATTGATAACAAGCATTACTGATTCATTTAATACAACGCTCTGAAGGATAGGAAAGCCAGGCAAGCTGCAGTCCATGGGGTCACAAAGATTTGGACATGACTTAACAACTGAAAAATACAATGCTCTTAAGTATTTACTGACAGGCTTATGCAGTAGTACTGAGTTAGAAACTATAAATAACTCTAAGAAGCAGATGGATCTTTAAATCAAGGAGATTACAACTATTGGAGAATTTATACCTTTGGGATACAAATACTAAGACAAATCATAAATTATTCAGTGTGAACATGGGTTGTAGATGATGAATAATACAAAATGAGAGGTAGGACTGAACTGGATGAAATATATTTCTGAACAGGAGATACTAAATATTACTTAGGAAACAAAAGACAAATAATAATGGTAATAATAATAAAGCGCATTCAAGTTTTAGATGTACCTTGCCTTTTAGATTTACCTTAATCCTAGAAATTTAGTTGGATAGGTTTGGCTGTATGCATCAGAAAACCCAAATAAGAGTAAGTTAATTTCAGATTAGCTTTCCTGATGGCTCAGTTGGTAAAGAATCTGCCTGCAACGCAGGAGACCCTGGTTCGATTCCTGGGTCAGGAAGATCCACTGGAGAAGGGATAGACTACCCACTCCAGTATTCTTGGGCTTCCGTTATGGCTCAGCTGGCAAAGAATCTGTCTGCAATGTGGGTAACCTTGGTTTGATCCCTGGGTTGGGAAGATCCCCTGGAGAAGGGAAAGGCTTCCCACTCCAGTATTCTGGCCTGGAGGATTTCATGGACTTTACAGTCCACGGGTCGCAAAGAGTTGGATACAACTGAGCGACTGCCAAAAATTCAATTTCAGATTTAAGACAAAAATTTCTCTCTCTCTCTCTCTCTCACACACACACACACACACACACACAAGGAATGGCATCTTCTCAGGGTCAGACCCCAGCTTCTTCCTGTCTGATGCTGTCTATTTCCCATAACAATAATGGCTGTTACAGCTTCAACCATACATCTACATTACAGGTAACAGAAAGGAGGAAAGGACCAGGAAAGGCCTGCTCCATTTAAAAAAAAAACATTCCAATTCTATTTACTTCTCATTTTCAGAACTTAGTCGTGTGGTCATAGGTTTCTTGGAACTGGAGTCTTTAAGCATTTGTTAGAGTGAAAAAAGAAGAATGACTCCTGGGTTGCTGGTGGGCATAGGAGGAATAGAGAGTCTCTGCTAAGCTTGATTTCTGTTTTCTTTCTCCTTCTCTAGGCAGAGGATTAAAAACATGCCCCTAGAATACAGTGGGCAGAGAGAAAAGGGATCTGGGCTCTCACTCCGGCTCTCTCACTAATTAGGTACAGTTGCTGTCTCTCTCTCTCCACTTCCTTTTCTCAGCTGTAAAATGAGAGCTAGCCCCTTTAACTGATCAAAAACTATAATTCCATCATGGGTAAAAGCAGACGGATAGAGCTGGACCCAGTAGCTTTATAAAATGGAAAGGGTTCAAGAGTTTAACACTTAGAAAGTTAAATTAGATCACTGATCTAGAGAAAGGTTTACAGATCCAGAGTCAGAGAGAGAGAGGTCTCCTTCCTCAGGGATTTTTGACCCTGGTGCACACAGTCAGTGAAAACTGTCATTTAGAGGTTGTTGATTTGATGCTTCACGAGCCCCTGCTAGCAGAAAATTTCACCCAGCAAAGATGGTTGGATTCAACTCTTTTGGGCAGGCAGCCTAGGGGAAGCTGGCGAAGAAGTCATAGTACTTTGATTCCTCTTCTGGTGTGGCCGCTCACCACCTCTGGGGCTTTCACCCAATCACTTAACTCTTTGGGTCTCAGGTTTACCAAAGGCAAATTTTTGTTTGTTCGTTTGTAGGAATCACAAGAAAATAATGTAGAGAACCAGAGGTCTCTCTTCTTCCTACTTAGGGATTTGACAAAGATTTTAATGTGTCGATGGACCAGACAGGACAGTTATGTGGCAAAAGAAATGACCACTGAATAATCTGGTAAGACATCTGGCAGCTCCCCAGGTGGAGGTTTCTGTTATAGCAAGAAAAGAGCATCAACAGCAGGATGATATCTGAGGCAGAGCAATGCTATATGGCACTGAGAAGAGCCAACACAGCTATAGCCCAGCTGTCTGAGTTCGTAAGAGATCATTCCAGCAGCCTGTGTGCTCAGCTCGCGGAGTCTTAGTCCCAGAGTCCAGGACTAATGCGGAATGCTGGGGCATGGCCAGATGAATGAGGATTCATCTTCACCTTTAGCAGGCATGGCCCAATGCAGAAATGTTCTGGTGAAACGACCGTTGTTTTCTGGTGCTAAGAATGCTTTATACTCCTCTAGGCTGGTGGTGTTGGAAGATGCTTGATTGCACCACAGGGGAAGATGCGAGTGGTAGAAAAAGTTCAAGGTCAAAAAAAATTATAGCAGTGTCATGGAGAGGGCTGTTCTAAATTAAGCAGGAATCTAACACTATAAATTGGTGAAGTATCTGAATGCCAGAATTATATATGAGAGCTGCTCCAGACCTTCATTTCAATCCCCTCTGTGTAGTGAAGGATTTGGCTTCCCTGCTGATTCCGCAGTAAAGAATCTGCCTGCCAATGCAGGAGACAAGGGTTCGATCCCTGCGTCAGGAAGACCCACTAAACAACAATAGTGAAGGATTAACTGTAACCCAAGAGTTGTCCTTCCCTTACCCTTTGCTACTGGAAAGTGATCTCTGCCTGACAAGAGTATCTGTTTGCCTAGGGGCTTTGGTCACCAGATAGTCTAACAATGTGGTACCTTGGGCTTAAGAATCACAATCTTTACCTCTGGAGGAATCAGAAACTAAGTATTATCCAGAATCTCCAGGAGGGGTTAGAGACTAAAAGTTACCATGCATGGCAGTACATGATTTAACCTCAATAAAAACTCTGGGCACCAAGTCCGAAGGAAGCTTTCCTGATTGGCAATACTCTGAGCTGTTGAGTTATGAAGTCTCACAGAATAAGTAGGAGGAGGGAATAGCTTCCAATATTCCAGTGGGGAAGATGAGTGGAATACTGGGTTTGGACTGCTCCGTGACTTTGCCTTATGTTTCTTCCTTTGATTGGTTCTAGTTTATATCCTTTTGCTGTAATAAAATAGTAATTTTAGCTATAGCACTTATTTGAATTCTAAGTTATCCTAGTGAATTTCTGAACCCACAGGAATCTGTGGGGACTATGAATTTGCAGCTGGTCTGAAATGAGATGGTCCTAGACACCTCTAAACTTGTGTCCAGTTTTGAAATGAGAGCAGTCTTGTGAAGCACTGTTCCCTTTGACTTGCTGTTTCGTCCACTCATTTCAGTTGGTATCAGATGCCTATACACTGGAAAGCCTCTGCCCTTAACTTTGAGTGTGAATAACTCTGGGTACCTCTCATTTACAATCCCCAGGTCAGGGTCTACTGGATCCTTGTGGTCGACAATGTTAATTGGCCATTTAAAAGCCACTGTTCTTTTCTTGACATTTGTAATGGCAGACAATGTACCCATCTGGCCAGGCGCTAGATCAAATCTGGTCAAAGTCAATCACAATTCTGTTTTCTGCTGGTGGACTACAGACACTTTTGAGCCACTGCATTAGCCTTGAGATATTTGAGGATGTTCTTTCTAGGTAAGAAAAATAAATTTGCATTTTCTTATAGCCAGTGTGTATCTGGCTCTCCATTGCTTGTACCCACACTTATGATAGGTACAGTCCCTACAGAAAGAAGAAAGTGGTGAAGAACCATGTTCAAAGTCACAGGTTGGCTGCTATCCAAAAGTCTACAAGCAATAAATGCTGGAGAGGGTGTGGAGAAAAGGGAACCCTCTTACACTGTTGGTGGGAATGCAAACTAGTACAGCCACTATAGAGAACAGTGTGGAGATTTCTTAAAAAACTGGAAATAGAACTGCCATATGACCCAGCAATATCACTTCTGGGCATACACACCAAGGAAACCAGATCTGAAAGAGACACGTGCACCCCAGTGTTCATCGCAGCACTGTTTATAATAGCCAGGACATGGAAGCAACCCAGATGCCCATCAGCAGACGAATGGATAAGGAAGCTGTGGTGCATATACACCATGGAATATTACTCAGCCATTAAAAAAAATTCATTTGAATCAGTTCTAATAGATGGATGAAACTGGAGCCCATTATACAGAGTGAAGTAAGCCAGAAAGATAAAGAACATTACAGCATACTAACACGTATATATGGAATTTAAAAAGATGGTAATGATAACCCTATATGCAAAACAAAAAGAGACACACATGTACAGAACAGACTTTTGGGCTCTGTGGGAGAAGGCAAGGGTGGGATGTTTCAAGAGAACAGCACTGAAACATGTATATTATCTAGGGTGAAACAGATCACCAGCCCAGGTTGGGTGCATGAGACAAGTGCTCAGACCTGGTGCACTGGGAAGACTCGGAGGGATTGGGTAGAGAGGGAGGTGGGAGGGGGGATCGGGATGGGGAACACATGTAGATACATGGCTGATTCATGTCAATGTATGACAAAAACCACTACAATATTGTAAAGTAATTAGCCTTCAACTAATAAAAATAAATGAAAAAAAAAAAAAAAAAAGACCCCACCCCCCCACCAAAAAAAAAAGTCACAGGTTGTACTGAGACTGTATGCTATTCTCCTGACTCCCGGTCAGCATCTTTCCCAGTACTCCTTTTTTTCCCTAGTCTGTCTCTTATCCTATGAATGATGATGAGTTAAATGGTCAACATCCCATTTTGTACAGAAAATGAAACAATCTTTCAGGTACAGGAACTTGTTTAAAGTTAAGTACAGCTTAATGCTCCATTACCAAACCCTCAAAAAAACTCAAATGGTCAATTTTCTTTTCTCACAATTTTTATTTTCTTGTTTTTTAAATATCCATTTTTATCTTTTTCTCTTGCTGTTATTGCTGTTCAGTTGCCAAGTCGTGTCCAACTCTTCGAGATCCCCATGGACTGCATCACGCCAGGCTTCCCTGCCCTTCACTTTTTCCCTGAGTTTGCTCACACTCACGTCTATTGAGTCAGTGATGCCATCCAACCATCTCATCCTCTGTTACCTCCTCCTCCTTTTGCCCTCAATCTTTCCCAGCATCAGGCTCTTTTTAACGAGTCAGCTCTTTGCATCAGGCGGCCAAATTATTGGAGCTTCAACTTTAGCATCAGTCCTTCCAATGAGTATCCAGGATTGATTTCCTTTAAGATTGACTGGTTTGATCTCCTTGCTGTCCAAGGGACTCTCAAGAGTGTTCTCCAGCACCACAGCTTGAAAGCATCCATTCTTTGACACTATGCCTTCTTTATGGTCCAGAACTCACATCTGTACATGATTACTGGAAAGACATAGCCTTGGCTATATGAACCTTTATCACCAAAGTGATGTCTTGGCTTATTAACACACTGTCTAGGTTTGTCATAGCTTTCCTGCCAAGAAGCAATTGTCTTCTAATTTCATGGCTGCAGTCACTATCTGCAGTAATTTTAGAGCCCAAGAAGAGAAAATCTGTCACTACTTCCACCTTTTCTCCTTCTATTTGCCATAAAGTATTGGGGCTGGATGCCATGATCTCAGTTTTTTGAATACTGAGTTTTAAGCTGGCTTTTTCACTCTCTTCCTTCACACTCATCAAGAGGCTCTTTAGTTCCTTTTTCTAAAAGAGTCTTTTTAGTTTATTTTTCCTCTTGACTTTTCCCAATTTCCATCTCATCACAACCACACATGTATTCATATGTGGTTCCTAAACATGCCAATACCATTCATACTGAAATCACTTTATCTCACCCACCAAAACATTAATACTTTTAAAAAACTTCAAAAGTTTGTTAATCTGATCATACAGCTTTTGTTCAAAATGAATCTATGTAGGCCTTGATACAAATATGTCCATGTCCATGTAGCCCTTGCCCAAAATTAATTTGTCTTAGTTAATTTAAATAGTAAATTTACTACATTTCTAAATAACTATTACACTGATTTCCTTGACCATGATGTATTTATTTACAAGAACAGACAACCCAATTCTAGAGGATAAATCCCCAAAATTAAAACTTCTTTCTGTTACTGACCTTGCTGAGAGCATAATTAGTATATAGTTTTCTTCCAAAATCTCTGAATTAAATAACAACTAATAAATCAAGTACTTTTCAGTCTAATTTTTAATAGCAAAGTTTAATTTAAAAATCTCCTATAAGATTTTTTTTACAGCTCTATTTCCACACCAAGAACTTTAACTTACACTTAAAATATTCTACTCTGCAGTATATTTTAAACGTAGACTGTAACATTTAGAGACAGTATGCATGTAAAGCACGTCACCGTCAGTATTAGAACCTACCTGACTTTCTTTCCTTTCATGTTAAAAAAAGAAAAAGCCTAAAGACCAACTTATACACAGATCTCTAGAACATTACAGTACTGAAAAGATTCCCCCTACCCTATGTAAGCCATGCCTTTGAAAAACAAGATAGAGGAAGCAGAATTCCACTTTGTGGTTTTGATTTTCCAACAACATCCTGGTGACATCTTTGAGAATAAACTGAATTTATATAAGCAGACCAGTGATTACTAAAGTCATTCCAAATACTCTTCTTTTATAAAAGCATTCTGCTGAATTTACAACTCATTTTACTGGCATAAAAATAAGTAAAGCTTCTAAGTCACTATATATAGTTTTGTCCATAACAATAACTGTGCCAGTGCTTTTTCTTCCAAATACAGATATTTTCAGGTGGAAAAGACAGACTGACTTGCCCACATTTTAACAGAACAAGCATACAGGCAAGCCACCATCTGGGTTCCCCATCGTAGAGAGTTGTGTCTGTTCAATGGGGCAACACATAGCAGAATCACGTCTTAAGCCTTGTTTTAAATCTTGAAACTTGTGTTACCAAAGAAAACTGAATATCGTTGAAACTGCTGAAAATACCAATAGAATACAGATAAATCATGAAAGGGCAGATCCTTCCTTCCTCTTTTATCACAGCAGTCAGGAAAAGCATCTTACAACAATTACACAACACAGCAAGGAAAACATGTTTGTCTCACATTTCAAAATGGTACAAAGGAAAATGGGAAGCAATAAAAGCAGCAAAAACAGTTAATAGTCTGGATTAATTCAAACACTGATTCAGAAGAACTTATTAAAAAGCATTTAATGTCTTTTCAAAATATCCCTCTAAGTTCAGTGTCAGTATTAATATGGCCATAAAAATAATGGCGCTTGAGTGGTTCCTTCCAGGACATCAGTCACTGAATTGCAGGTTTAGGACCAAAAGCCTCGTGTTGTGACCTCTGAACCCAATTCTATGTCTACAAGATCACTTGTATTTTAACGGAATGAGTCATATTAAAGAGATTCACTACTATGGAAATTCAAGCATAGGTTAATTAGAAATAATGAGTTAAATAACTGCAGTCTTATTGTAGCCACAATAAGAATTTGGTGAAATTCTGGGAAATATTCATGGAGGGTGATATAATCATACATGGAAAAGTCTAAGAGGCCTTTTATAAATGTTCTGCAGGTGTATTGCAGTTATTATAGAAGAATCTGTCAGTAGGGATAAAAAGGGAGCTGGGAATTTGAGGTGATTTCTAAATATTTCAAGCTTTTCTAGATGTCAAAACTGAAATACTCATATTACTCTAGAAAAATCTAAATTACTTCAAACTTTCATCGATTTCACTGTGTGCAGATAGTTTAAATCTTGTGTGAGACATATTCAAATACCTACAAAAAAGAGGTGGGACAGGGAAAAAGCCAACACACAACTTTTGCAACTTCAAGTTACCCAGAAAAAATTTAAAATTTTCATCTGATATTGTTTGATATAAGTTGGCTGCTATAAAATAAACTAATACTTGGGGATGAGAAGGAGAACAGAAATGAGAGCAACATGGCTGGGACAGGCAGCAGTATCTTCCATCAGAATGAGTCAGAAAGGCTAAAACTGACAGTGCATCCTTCTGATCATAAAATCAGAGCAAAATCAGAAAGGGGAGTATAGATTTTTCTACCTTAAAGGAGGGATGCAGGTTAAGAAAGCAAAATAAGTAGTATATTTGAAAACTGAGGCCTCAGAACACAATCTTCAGTTTAAAAAAAAGCACATATATGAAGAAAGTATTAAAAAATGAGAACCATTAACTATAAAAAATGCTAGTGCTCAGCAAAAATGAATAATCCTGTTTTAAAATAAGTTGAGAATTTCACACAAACAGAACATGACGAATGCTTTTATGTGGGGCTGTTCTAATGACTGATTTACAAGTGCCAAGACTGAAGACTGATCATTTCAAGGATTTAATGTTAACATCCACTGCTGCCATTTGGTTGGTAGCCTTGTTTGAATGAAGTCATTTCCTATTCCCAGTATCCCTGAGTCCTCTTTCTCAAGGCTTAATAGAGAAAATAATTTAATTCTTTAAAATCATATTTAATGGGAAATGATTAAAAGTAAAACTAGATTTAAGCACTTTAGAAATAACAGACACATGTGAGGTAAAACACACCTGTCCACTGAATAGAGACAATAACATAAAAACAAGAAAAAAACCACAAAAACCAGATAGTGATGCCAACTGGCGGGCAAGTCAAGTGGGCCTTAGGAAGGATCACTATGAACAAAGCTAGTGGAGGTGATGGAATTCCAGTTGAGCTATTTCAAATCCTGAAAGATGATGCTGTGAAAGTGCTGCACTCAATATGCCAGCAAATTTGGAAAACTCAGCAGTGGCCACAGGACTGGAAAAGGCCAGTTTTCATTTCAATCCCAAAGAGAGGGAATGCCAAAGAATGCTCAAACTACCACACAATTGCACTCATCTCACATGCTAACAAAGTAATGATCAAAATTCTCCAAGCCAGGCTTCAGCAATACGTGAACCGTGAACTTCCAGATGTTCAAGCTGGTTTTAGAAAAGGCAGAGGAACCAGAGATCAAATTGTCAACATCTGCTGGATCATTGAAAAGGCAAGAAAGTTCCAGAAAAACATCTATTTCTGCTTTATTGACTACACCAAAGCCTTTGACTTAATAGATTACAACAAACTCTGGAAAATTCTGAAAGAGCTGGGAATACCAGACCAACTGACTTGCCTCTTGAGAAACCTATATACAGGTCAGGAAGCAGCAGTTAGAACTGGACATGAACAACAGACTGGTTCTGTTGGAACCAGTCTGTTTGGAACCAACAGACTGGTTCCAAATAGGAAAAGGGGTACGTCAAGGCTGTATATTGTCACCCTGCTTATTTAACTTATATGCAGAGTACATCATGAGGAATGCTGGGCTGGAATAAGCACAAGGTGGAATCAAGACTGCCAGGAGAAATATCAATAACCTCAGATATGCAGATGATACCACCCTTATTGCAGAGTGTGAAGAGGAACTAAAAAGCTTCTTGATGAAAGTGAAAGAGGAGAGTGAAAAAGTTGGCTTAAAGCTCAACATTCAGAAAACTAAGATCATGGCCTCTGGTCCCATCACTTCATGGGAAATAGATGGGGAAACAGTGGAAACAGTGACAGACTTTATTTTTGGGGGGCTCCAAAATCACTGCAGATGGTGATTGCAGCCATGAAATTAAAAAACACTTACTCCTTGGAAGGAAAGTTATGACCAACCTAGACAGCATATTAAAAAGCAGAGATATTACTTTGTCACCAAAGTCCATCTAGTCAAGGCTATGGTTTTTCCAGTGGTCATGTATGGATGTGAGAGTTGGACTGTGAAGAAAGCTGAGTGCCGAAGAATTGATGCTTTTGAACTGTGGTGTTGGAGAAGACTCTTGAGAGTCCCTGGGACTGCAAAGAAATCCAACCAGTCCATCCTAAAGGAGGTCAGTCCTGGGTGTTCATTGGAAGGGCTGATGCTGAAGCTGAAACTCCAATACCTTGGCCACCTCATGCGAAGAGTTGACTCATTGGAAAAGAGCCTGATGCTGGGAGGGATTGTGGGCATGAGGAGAAGGGGATGACAGAGGATGAGATGGCTGGATGGCATCACCAACTCATGGATATGAGTTTGGGCAAATTCCAGGAGTTGGTGATGGACAGGGAGGCCTGGCGTGCTGCGATTTGTGGGGTCCCAGAGAGTTGGACACGACTGAGAGATTGAACTATACTGAACTGAACTGAAGACATAACAGAATACAAAGAACTATACAAAAAACATCTTCATGACCCAGATAACCACAATGATGCTATCACTCACCTAGAGCCAGACATCCTGGAATGCGAAGTCCAAGTGGGCCTTAAGAAGTATCACTATGAACAAAGGTAGTGGAGGTGACAGAATTCCAGTTGAGCTATTCAAATCCTAAAAGATGATGCTGTTAAAGTGCTACACACAGTATGCCAGCAAAATTGGACAACTCAGCAGTGGCCATGAGTCTGGAAAAGGTCAGTTTTCACCCCAACCCCAAAGAAAGGCAATGCCAAAGAATGTTCAAACTACCACACAATCGCTCTCATCTCGCACGCTAGCAAAGTAATGCTCAAAATTTTTCAAGTCAGACTTCAACAGTACATGAACTGTGAACTTCCAATTACTCAACCTGGATTTGGAAAAGGCAGAGGAACCAGAGATCAAATTGCCAACATCCATTAGATCATAGCAGGAGAATTCCAGAAAAACATCTACTTCTGCTTTATTGACTACGCCAAAGCCTCTGAGTGTGTGCATAACATCAAACTGTGGAAAATTCTTCAAGAGCAGGATCACCAGACCACCTGACCTGCCTCCTGAAAAATCTCTATGCAGGTCAAGAAGCAACAGTTAGAAACAGACATGGAACAATGGACTGGTTCCAAACTGGGAAAGGAGTACATTAAGGCTATATACTGTCACCCTGCTTATTTAACTTCTATGCAGAGCACATCATGGGAAATGCTGGGATGGATGAAGCACAAGCTGGAATCAAGATTGCCGGGAGAAATATCAATAACCTCAGATATGCAGATGACACCACCCTCATGGCAGAAAGTGAAGAGGAACTAAAGAGCCTCTTGATGAAAGTGAAAGAAGAGAGTGCAAAAGCTGGTTTAAAACTCAGCATTCAAAAAACTAAGATCATGGCATCTGGCCCCATTACTTCATGGCAAATAGCTGGGGAAACAATGGCAACATTGACAGACTTTATTTTGGCAGGCTCCAAAATCACTGCAGATGGTGACTGCAGCCATGAAATTAAAAGATACTTGCTCCTTGGAAGAAAAGCTATGACCAACCTAGATAGCATACTAGAAAGCAGAGAGATTACTTTGCCAACAAAGGTCTGTCTAGTCAAAGATATGGTTTTTTCAGCAGTCATATATGGATGTGAGAGTTGGACCATAAAGAAAGCTTAGCACTGAAAAAAAAATGATGCCTTTGCACTGTGGTGTTGGAGAAGACTCTTGAGAGTCCCTTGGATTGCAAGAAGATCAAATCAGTCAATCCTAAAGAAAATCGGTCCTAAATATTCATTGGAAGGACTGGTGCTAATGTTGAAACGCCAGTACTTTGGCCACCTGTGTGAAGAACTGACTCAGCGGTAAACGCCCTGATGCTGGGAAAGATTGAAGGTAGGAGAAGAGGACAACAGAGAATGAAATGGTTGGATAGCATCACCAACCTGATGGACATGAGTTTCAGCAAGCTCCGGAAGCTGGTGATGGACAGGGAAGCCTGACACACTACAGTCCATGGGGTCACAATGAGTCAGACATGACTGAGCAACTGAACTGAAGACATAACAGAATGTGAGGATCTGGTTCTTGCATAATTGAAATTAGAGGAACATGATCCATAGCTTTAATACTTAAAGTAAATAAACATGAGGGTTATTACAGGAAGAGTGCTAAGTTACTACATAAATAGCCGTGAGCATGCCCATGCATGCTAAGTCGCTTCAGCCATGTCTGACTCTTTGCTACCTGAGAGGAGCTGCTAGGCTCCTCCATCCATGGGATTTTCCAGAAAAGAACACTGGAGAGGGCTGCCTACTCCAGGGGATCTCCCTGCCAACCCAGGGATCAAACCTGTGTCTCCTACCTTGGCAGGAAGATTCTTTACCACTAGCACTAAATAACTTCCAGCAGCACCTCTCAAACATTAACATACACATCAATCAGTCTGGGACTTTTTGAAAATGCAGATTCACCTTCCATAGGTCTGGAGTGGGGTCTGAGATTTCTATGTCTCCATCAAGCTTCCTCCAGGAGAGAAGTCTGCTGCTAGTTTGGCATTCAATTTTAGTGGCAGGGCACTATTACATGGAGGAGGAACAGGTGGTAGTGCTTTTCTGGTCCATGCGTTCAATGAGCTAACTCAGGACTGAGATAACCTCAGCAAATTCTGTTCTAAATGGTTCTCTTTTTTACTGATTTCACCTTAGGGTGCTAGGGCCACCAGGAAAGAGAGTAAGGAGACTTTTTGGACATAGGAAAGCTGAGTAGGGTTCCACAAACACCAGACTGGAGAAATGACTGTTTTGTGACCTCTGTAATGTGTTCTAATAGATTCTACTTGTTCCTAATAAATGAAATCTGAATCATATTCATATGTCCTTTCTCCTCTAAGAGATATGGTTGATTTCTAACAGTTGGAGAAAGAGAAATTCCTTATTGATTTGATTATTAGACAAGGTTCAAAAAACAGAAAATAATGACTTTCCCCAAAGCTATTTGACTTAAATTTAATTTGAAATTATATCAGATTACTTACCATTTTTATATTTTATGTAAACCAAATGATGTTATCTGTGCTTCAACTCACCTTCTGATCATCTCAAAAATAAAGCTGTAAAAATAGAATGAAGGCTATTTTTTGCTTAACTACAAACAGTTATGCAAGAGGAGCATGGCTATGGCTCTGCAAATCATTCAATTTCTGCATATTTAAATAATCTACAGTTTATGCTGTTATGTCAGGGAATAAGCAGCACTATTCTGTCCTCTCACAGAGTATATTAGTACCATAAATCATATCAGGTTGAGGCTCAAAATACATCATTTTTTAAAAAGAAGGCAATCTGTTTATGAAAAGTAATGCATTGTTCTGGTTTACTTGAGATAATGAATAATTTTTGTTTAACCTTTACTTGAAGTGTGTACCTGTACCACTCTGGGAAATTACACATATTTGCATTTTTTTTTTTTTTTGTCCTTGGAGGTCTCATTTGGCTGCTCTGAATTGAATTATATAAAGTTTTTTTCACTGATAGAGCTAACTCTGATCTAGTCCAAATCTTTTTTAAACAGAAAAAAGAAATGACTATATTCTACTTAAGCTCTGTTTGTGAATTCTAATCATGTTTAGAGTATTGGGAAAAGACTAGAGACTGATTAATTCGTATGAGCTTCAGGAGATTAACCTACGTTTGTTACTCTTCTTGGACAGTTTTCATTTGTCATTGATTCTTAGCATGGTGTCTTTAACAACTACCAAAAAAAAAAGCACTATACTTATCTTTATGCCATTTTTATAGTAACTATTATTTTTTACTTCATTTATTTTTGGCTGAGCTATCTTTGTTGCTGGGCAGGCTTTCCTCTAGCTGCGGTCACAGGCTTCTCATTGCTGTGGCTTCTCTTGCCGCAGAGCACAGACTCTAGGGAGCATGGGCTTCAGCAATTGCAGCATGTGGCCTCAGTATTTGTACAGCTCCATGGCATGTGGAATCTTCTTGGACCAGGGATCGAACCTGTGTCCCCTGCATTGGCAGGCAGATTCTTTACCACTGAACCACCAGGAAAGCCCAATGTATTAACATAGAATATTTCTATACAGAAAGTATAATAAATGTTGCCTCTGGATTCCTTTTTCCCCAGTAATAAGATAATAGTTTGGAATACAAGAAGTATTTGTCACATAGATTTTGAGGTACTGTTAGACCTGATGGATAAATTACACTTACATTCTTTCATCTAGCATCAACTGTATTACCTATCAGGGGCTCTAAAAGCAGGGTGTAGACTTTTTGTGAAAGCTGAAAAGCCTCAGTTAAGTATTTTAAGAAGTTTCTGCTAGAAATCTCTTCAGTTTCATATTTAATTCAGCAGTTTCTATGATTAACATAATGTTCTAAAATACTATTTGAATTATACAAGGATGAACTGGAGTTATTTTCTTTCTAAATTTTTTATACTGGTGAGCAAAGCAAACCCAGCCTGGAGAATAACCAAAGCTGCCTTCTGCAAACAGTGTGATAAAATCAGGGCTCCACCTGGGGTTGGGGCGGGGGGTGGGGGTGGGTGGAACTCAGGGGATGTGCTCACTAATGAGTTAGTCTTAAGTAGTCCACTCAATAAGAGAACAAAGAGTGAAAGAGCATTGAGAAAGCCTACAATGACACCCTTCATGTATTCTCATCAGTACTGCAGGTTTTATATACTCAAAAACGCTACAGTTTGCAAGACTTATATATATATATATGTGTGTGTGTGTGTGTGTGTCTGTGTACATATATATATGAGAATACATATATATGGATGCACACTTTAAAAACATATATGGACAGATACATGTGCTGTGCACTTAGTCGCTCAATCATGTCCGACTCTTTGTGAGCCCATGGATTGCAGACTGCCGGACTCCTCTGTCCATGGGGATTCTCCAGGCAAGAATACTGGAGTGGGTTGCCATGCCCTCTCCAGGATTCTTCCCAACCCAGGAATCAAGCCCAGGCCTCCTGCATTGCAGGCAGATTCTTTACCATCTGAGCCCCCAGGAAAGCCCACAAATACTGGAGTGGGTAGCCTATCCCTTCTCCAGGGGATCTTCCCTGACCCAGGAATCGAACTGGGATCTCCTATACTGCAGGCAAATGCTTTACCAGCTAAGCTACCAGGGAAGCTCTAGCACAGATACATACATAGGTATATATATGCATACATGTGTAGTTTCCTCAGTTTTTTTTTTTTTTATTTAGTTTAAAAAATCTTTTCTTACTTCTCCAGTATCCAGACCCAGCATTAAGTCTTAGCATATCTGCATTAATATGATGTAGATAAAAGAAGCAAGAAGCTGGACGCACAGGTAACTTCAGAACATGTATCCAGGAATTTAAAGAAAAGTTTGGAAAGGGTTTCTGATTCCTAGACATCACAGATTTTTGGATTACTTTGGACCATTAACAGGAGTAGAAGCAGGGAAACAATTTAGACAGGTGGCAAGTAAGTCATAAGGTTTTGTTTTGTTTTTATTTATTTATTTTTTCATTTATTTTTATTAGTTAGAGGCTAACTACTTTACAATATTGTAGTGGTTTTTGTCATACATTGACATGAATCAGCCATGGATTTACATGTATTCCCCATCCCGGTCCCCCCTCCCACCTCCCTCTCCACCCGATTCCTCTGGGTCTTCCCAGTGCACCAGGCCCGAGCACTTGTCTCATGCATCCAGCCTGGGCTGGTGATATATTTATAAAAGTCGTAAGGTTTTGAGGTAGAGTGGAAAGAATCTGTTGATGTTTGGTAATGGGGTAGGGGAAGGGCTTAGAAACAGGGAAGGAGAGGAATGAGAATGGCTCCTATGTTTGGCTTCAGCCACTGGGTGGACCACTGTTCCATTTATAGAAATAAGGGAAGAGAGAATTGATGGGAAAACATGTATAGATAATTAGTCATTGTCTCATTTGATCCTGAAGCTGAAGCTCCAATACTTTGGCCACTTGATGCGAAGAACTGACTCATTAGAAAAGACCCTGATGCTGGGAAAGACTGAAGGCAGGAAGAGAAGGGGACGACAGAGGAAGAGATGGTTGGATGGCATCACCAATTCGATGGACATGAGTTTGAGCAAGCCCCGGGAGTTGGTGATGGACAGGGAGGCCTGGTGCGCTGCAGTCCATGGGGTCGCAAAGAGTCAGACACAACTGAGTGACTGAACTGAACATTTGATTTTAAGTTCTTTTCTTGATTATATCTCTTCCTGCGAGCACTTCATTTGGTTCTCTCAGAGACACACTGCATATATAGATACTATATTTTTTTTTTCCTCTCTTCTGGTTGACTGTATCAGCCTTCAATTATTTCCATTAGTGATCTGAGATTCTCGGTAGGCTTTTAGGAACTCAGGTCCATCCAGAAGTAGGTACACATCAAGACTACCTTCCAAAATAGGGTGTTCACAGTGCTGAAGGAAAAGGCAGCTCCAATTTTCACTTTTCCTGCACCTTTGCTGGGTGGCCTCCCAATTCTTTAGTCCCCGCAGGCATGGCAGCAGGGAGCAAGAGCCTGGGCGTTGGTGGGTCTCACAGGCTTCCTAACACTCCTGGAGTCCTCCTCGTGCCAAAGGGAGCAGAAATGTTTCATTTTTCTTGCACATTTTCCTTCCCCTTCCCCTTACTTTCAACACACAAACACATCCTTTTCTCTTAACACTAGAGCTGTTTTCCTCAAGGGCTGCAGGAAAGCAGGAAAGGAAGGGAAGTGAGTGACCCTGAAGGGTGATTCAGACACAGCTCAGGAGACCTCCTGGAGCAACATTAATGGTGATGAGACTACCTGTTTTCCTCTTGCACACTTACCACTTTAGGACAAAAATACTCTTTTCAAGTCTAATCTGCAAAAAATAAATTATGTCTTTTTTAATAACAAACAGCTCAGTTGACTTGATACCATTTAAACATTCTTTATTATCATGCCACTCTTCCTTTGTTTAGTTCTTTTTCCCTAATTTCCTTCTTTCTTGTTCTCATTCTCCTTCCTTTTATCTTCTCTCTCCCCTCCTTCTTTCCCCTTTCTTTCTCCTTATCTCTCTTCCTAGCATTTTAGAAACTGCATATATGGCATGAATTTCACTATCTAATTGTACTGCTGCTACACTGAACAAATTTTGTTGAGCAAGACATTTTCAAAATTGGACTTTTTGACTTTGCACCAAACTTAAATGCCAAATACACTTTGACCCTTGCCCCTCTTATTGTATTCTATAATAATAAGCATTATCTAACAGAAATGATGTAGATATTATTCTTTTTTAAAATACAGACAAAAAAAATCTCTAATCTAATTGTTTTCAAAACACACAGAACTGGTTAAATTTAGGGGGATGAAAAGGTATGCCTCTCCCTCACATCTTCGTGCTTTTGTGTTTTTTGTTTTCTTCCCAGACTGAACAATTTCAAAGGACTGAGCTGCTTCTATGACAAGAGCTGGCCAGTACAATGATGAAGCACCAAATTAACTTTGTCAGCCGACCAAACTTGATTTTCCCTGAGATTCAGTATCCCAGCTCTGATGCATTTCTGAAATTACATTGCAGGTTGCACCTCAGAGCCAGGAAGACCAGATGGCCATGGTTTTTCCATAATGGGATGCTGCACTGTTTAAGTTATAGACTGGAGAACTCAAGGGACCACCAGTTACATCACATCCCTATGGATGTACAAAGCTCACCCTTTGCTCCATGGCTTTACTGCCAATTGATCCCTCTCCTAAGTGGAAGTCTCCTCTCATACAAAAAAAAACAACCAAACTGTAATTCTATGATTTACTGTTTTGATTCTTTATACTCTTCAGCTGCTTACTTTAGGATAATCTTTCTTTTTTTTCTTTCCCTTTTCCTCTGTTTCCTTGATTTATATGATAGAATAGGACTTATGATAAAAACACCTTGGATTTGTTAAAGACCGTGATTCTTGGGGTCAGACCTGGGTTTGAATCTGGATCCACCCATTGTTAGATTTGTAATCCTCTGTAAGGGGTTAAGTATTTGCAGTCCTTAATCAAGAACATCATAACTGATTCATAAAATGGATATCCTTCTTTATTTGCCAGCCTAGATTTGATTACTAAATCTGTAGGAAGGAAATGCTACTATGAATATAAAATATAAATTTCTTCATACACATGTATTTTCTTTTTGTGTGTGTGTTCACAGTTGACAGAGAACCTGGGGGCCCCACCAGTGGGTCATGAGTTGCTCAGTTAATCTCTGGGGGTTCCTCCTGATAATTCTCTATGGTACTCATTGTATCTGTATCCTCCTAATTTAGAACAAGATTTTTAATTTTACCATAGCTCAAAGAGGATTTTCTATTAAAAATGCTCAGCCACAGAAATATTTGCCACTTATATATTTAACATATAGAAACAAGTCAAAAACTTTGTATTCTCTAATTCTCCAAAATTTCAACATCCTCACCTTTATTCACTCTTTCCTTTCAAACTATCACATCCCTTCATTTAAAAGAGAGAACTAAACACATATATTTTATATTAAGCATAACATTTATATGACTATTATTTTAATTTTTATCCTTTTCTAAAAAGTAAGCTAAGTAAATAAATGGGAAATTTGGGTGTATGTGTGTGTGCATGTGTGTGTGACCAAGGTGTGAATTAAGAGAATATATAAAGTATGAACAGAGAAGCATGTTTTACTTGATTTCAAACAGCAAACACAAAAAGATTTATCTTATAAAATAAATCTAGGTTATAAAGAATTGCCTATAAATAAAAAGATTCTTAGTACTTTATTTAGAAAATGTTTGAATAGGGCTTAAAAAAGAATATTTTTAAGGCCACTGTATGCTACATGGACTTAAACATTTCTTTAGCATTCTGTAGTACTGAGTTAAACTGATAAACAAGAAAATGAAATGGATGGTGAACCAGACAGTCTTATCTTGACTGGAGAAACTATTTATGGAGGAATATAAATACTAAAACCCAAATAAACTGACATATTATATGAAAACATCTCCAAAGAAGTAACACAAATGCTAGTAAACACGAGAAAATGTTCAACACTGGTAGTAAGCAAAGTTAAATGAATCATAAAAATAATAAGATTCAAATAGCAATTTATATATTCAAATTGGCAATCTAAAATAAAATTACAAAGACTGCATGAGACCAAAATATTCACTACTCTTAAGAAGACAGGTTTTTAGAACATTTGCCTTACAGTCTTCGTTTTAAAAAGAAACTTCTCCCAAATAATTTAAAGGTTTTGTGCAAAAAAGTTTTAACACTGAATGTTAAAAGTAACCAAAATATTCCCAATAAGTAAATGGCTAGACAAATTAATATACCTTGATAAAGTATATTATGTGATTATTAAAATTAAAATTTTAAGGACTGAGTGCATACAGTAATAGTAATCAAAAGTCATGATCCATAATTATAGAGGATAATACTACTCTCATTATTATGTTAAAATAGGCATTGAAGAAAGACAAGAAGGAAGTACAAAGACAGTAACAATTCTATCTAGATGGTGGCCACAGTGTTTTGGTTTCGTTTTTACAAAACCCACATTTTTACTTTTTTACAATATGTATTATTTTTATTTTAGTGTATCTATTACTTATCAAAAGTAAACCACACACCATTCAAAGGAAAATACTGGATTAGAGTTTCCTATCCTGGAAGTAGGCCTCTGTGGCTGCTTTAGCAATGCAATCCCCAAACAGTAGCCCTACTCTCACCGTTATGGCTGATCATTTATTTGGGTTTGTCTTAGCACGTTATAAAAAAATGAATTATAAAGAGGTACCATCCTCCCCTCAGTCTTTTCCAAGGTGACAAACGTACATAGAAAGTGACTATCAATTTCCAGACATGATTTTTCTCCTGTGTTCCTCTTCTACTTGCCCTGTCAACTTCATTCTAACCCATCCTCAAGTAGATTTATGTTGAGGGTCTCCAGAGCCAACCAGAAAAGCTATTATCTAAAACTGTAACATGACACTGAGATGATCTATTACCATGACATGCAAAACTTTGGACGATTATTTCAAACTTAGTGTTCATTTTCTATGTGAACATTTGATGTCTGTGTTTTGTAGGAAAAAAGAGCATGTAAAGCAAAAATAATTAAATGAACAGAAAGAAATGATAAAAAACTTAAAAAAATCTAAACTAAATGAAATGGTTAAAAAATTCTTTCTTGTTTACATATGATTCAATCAACAACATTCAATGAGCATTAGTGTTCCTACTATGTACTTCTGTTCTGAATATTCAGGCTAATCTACCTAAGCATTTTGGACACAAAATTAATTTTCTATTTATCAGAAGATCTCCAAAAAGAAATAAGCTTAAAATGTAGTGATTAAATCTGATTTGCATTAAAAAAAAATTAGATGCTCAATTGACAGAATAATTAAATGTTGGATACGGAGTCCTGTCAAGGTGGTGAAATGCTGAGAGCTGTAAAAATAAGACAAATCTTCAATAAAGATGGACGTTGCCTAAGTGCAGTGCAGGCTAGAAGGTGATAACTGATGCAGATGAACTTTTATTTTCTCTTCCATCATTGATTCTCACATTTTTTAGTAGCTGTTTCACGGTCTAACTTAAAACTAACATCAAATATCAAAGAAAACTGGTCATTCAGTCCAATCCAAGAAGAGTATTACAATTTTATTTTAGAAAAGACTATAGTAGCATGTATATAGTGCATTTGTACAGAGCCCCTTCATTCTTTCTTTCCTTTAGATGTTTAGTAATCACCTTTTGGATTCTAAGCATGGATCTAGGACTCAGGAAATTAGAGAAAGGCTATGTCCTGATGACATTTATGTTCTAGCTGGGAAAACAGACTAAAAGAGAGATAAAAATTCATAACAATCAGGCACTGTAAGTATAATAAATAAAAATAAAGCCACATAAGAGATGGAGGGAGACAAGGTACTATTGCAGTTAGCATTAACAATAGCAGTGAGACGTAGTATCTATTTGAGAAGGTGAAATTTGAGCAGAGGTCTAAATAAAATGAGTGAGCAAGCTATGCAAATATCTGAAGGAAGACAGTTCTAAGCAGAGACAATAGCACAATCAATATCAGAGATCAAGTGGGTTTTTATGTTCAAGGAAGGAATGGACAAAGGGGAGGCTGGCAGGAACTAAGCTCATAGAAGAAAACGGGCTAAATCAAGGGAAGACTCACAGGCCATAGAGTAGTTTCTGGATATTACTTGGCGGGTAATAGGACTTCACTAGAGAGGTAAGAGGTGAGTGACACGATATGATTGACAATTTAACAGAATTGCTTTAGCCACTATATGAGGAATAAACTTGATAGTAAGGGTGGAAAGAGGGAGACAACATGAGAGGCTATGGAAACGGTGCAGATGAGAGATGGTGGTGACTTATCTCAGAGTAGCAACAAAATGTGACAGTAGGAGCAAAAAAAGTGGATGAGAGGTACTTAGATTC
Source organism: Odocoileus virginianus (assembly GCF_023699985.2). Lineage (NCBI taxonomy): Eukaryota > Metazoa > Chordata > Mammalia > Artiodactyla > Cervidae > Odocoileus > Odocoileus virginianus. The sequence goes on from NC_069686.1 coordinate 22,185,546, forward strand.
TAGATATATTTTAAGATATATCCAAGAGAATTTATTTAATGATTGGATGAGAAAAAGAGAGGGGGCAAAGATTATTCCAAAATATTTTGGCTTCAGCTGCCAGACTGATGGAGTTGCTATCAAGTGAGATGGGGGTGATGATTGGTGTTCCCCGTATGGGAGGATATGGAATGAAGTTTTAGATATGCTGACTTTGAGATTTCTATGATATGTCCTACTAGAGATGTCAAAGAGGTAAATGTGAAGAATGCAGCATCAAAGATTCCCTGGCGGTCCAGTGTTTGAGAATCCAGCTGCCAAAGAAAGGGACATAGGTTTGATCCCTGGTCTGGGAATATTCCACATGCCATTAGAAAATTAAGCCCATGTGTCACAACTAATGAGCCTTTACTCCACAACAAGACAGTCACTGCAATTAGAAGTCTGTGCACCTCAACAAGAGAGTATGCCCTGCTCACAACAACTAAAGAAAGCCTGAGTCCAACAACAAAGACACAGCACAGCCAAAAATAAATCAATTAATTTAAACAAACCAACTAACAAAAAAAAGAATGTCGCAATGGTGTAGAAGTTTGGTCTGGACATATTAATTTGGAGGCTGTCACTGCACAGACTTTTGTTTGTGCCCTCCAAGAGTCTGTTACCCCACTCCTGTGTAAGATCTGGTGGCTCTAGGGTGGGGTTAATGACGACCTCCTCCAAGAGTGCTTAAGCCATACCCAGGTCTATTACACCCAGAGTCTCTACCCCTGCAGCAGTCCACTGCTGACACATACCTCCAGAGGAGACGCTCAAACACAGTTCTGGTTCAGTCTCTGGGGGTCTCTGGGTCCTGGTGTGCACAAGGTTTGTTTGAGTCCTACAAGTGTCTCTGGCAGAAATGGGGTTTGACTCTAAATGCAATTTCGTCCCTCCTACCATCTTCCTGGGGCTTCTCCTTTGCCCTTGGACGAAGGCTATCTTATTTTGGTGGGATCGAAAATTTTCCTGCCAATGGTTATTCAGCAGTCAGTTGTAATTTTGGAGTTCTCTCAGAAGATGAGCACACATCCTTCTACTCTGCCATCTTGGAGTGAAACCAGTCAAGCTTCTCCCTTAGGAAGGATGAATTCACTCGCTGGCCCTACAGGTCACTTCTCAGCTCTCCTGGCAATTCATTCAATTTCACAGTAACCCAAGTCTATGCCCCAACCAGTAATGCTGAAGAAGTTGAAGATGAACAATTTTTATGAAGATGTACAAGACCTTCTAGAACTAATGCCCCCAAAAGATGTCCTTTTCATTATAGGGGACTGGAATGCAAAAGTAGGAAGTCAAGAGATACCTCGAGTAACAGGAAAATTTGGCCTTGGAGTACAAAATGAACCAGGTCAAAGCCTAACAGAAATTTGCAAAGAGAATGGACTGGTCACAGCAAACACTTCATCCAATAACACAAGAGGAGATGCTATACATGGACATCACCAGATGGTCAATATGAAAATCAGACTGATTATATGTCTGCAGCCAAAGATAGAGAATATCTACACAGTTAGCAAAACCAAGACTGGGAGCTGACTGTGGCACAGATCATGAACTACTTATTGCCAAATTTAAACTTAAACTGAAAAAAGTAGGGAAAACCACTAGACCATTCAGCTCATTCAGTTCATTTCAGTTGCTCAGTTGTGTCCAACTCTTTGCAACCCCCTGGACTGCAGCATGTAAGGCTTCCCAGTCCATCATCAACTCCTGGAGCCTACCCAAACTCATGTCCATTCAGTAAGTGATGCCATCCAATCATCTCATCCATGGTCGTCCCCTTCTTTTGCCTTCAGTCTTTCCCAGCAGCTGGGTCTTTTCCAAAGAATTGGTTCTTTGCATCAGGTGGCCAAAGTATTCGAGATTCAGCTTAAGCATCACTCTTTCCAGTGCATAATCAGGACTGATTTCCTATAGCATGCACTGGTTGAATCTGCTTGCAGTCCAAGGGACTCTCAAGAGTTTTCTCCAACACCACAGTTAAAAAGCATCAACTCTTCAGTGCTCAGCTTTCTTTATAGTCCAACTCTCACATCCATACATGACTAATGGAAAAACCACAGCTTTGACCAGATGGACTTTTGTATGTAAAGCAATGTTTCTGGTTTTTAATATTTTGTCTAGGTTGGACATAGCTTCTCTTTCAAGGAGCAAAGGTCTTTTAATTTCATGGCTGCATGCACCATCTGCAATGATTTTGGAGCCCAGGAAAAGAAAGTCTCTCACTGTTTCCATTTTTTCCCCATCTATTTGTCATGAAGTGATGGGACTGGATGTCATGATCTTAAGTTATCTGAATACTGAGTCTTAAGCCAACTTTTCCACTCTCCTCTTTCATTTTCAAGAGGCTCTTTAGTTCTTCTTCATTTTCTGCCATAAGGGTGGTGTCATATGCATATCTGAGATTATTGATATTTCTCCTGGCAGTCTTGATTCCAGCTTGTGCTTAATCCAGCCCATCATTTCACATGATCTACTCTACATATAAGTTAAATAAGTAGAGTAATAATATACAGCCTTGATGTACTCCTTTACTGATTTGGAACCAATCTGTTGTTCCATGTCCAGTTCTAACTGTTCCTTCTTGACCTACATACATATTTCTCAGGAGGCAGGTCAGGTGGTCTGGTATAACCATCTCTTAGGAATTTTCCAGTTTGTTGTGACCCACACAGTCAAAGGTTTTGGCAGAATCAATAAAGAAAAAGCACATGCTTTTCCGGAATTCTCTTGATTTTTCAATGATCTAGCAGATGTTGGCAATGTTATCTCTGGTTCCTCTGCCTTTTCTAAATTCAGACTGAACATCTGGAAGTTCACAGTTCATGAACTGTTGAAGCATGGCTTAGAGAATTTTGAGCATTACTTTGCCAGCATGTGAAATGAGTCCAATTGTGCAGTGTTTTGAACATTCTTTGGCATTGCCTTTCTTTGGGATTGGAATTAAAACTGATCTTTTCCAATAACATGGCCACTGCTGAGTTTTCCAGATTTCCTGGCATATTGAGTGCAGCATTTTCTTTCTGAAATAGGAAAATCACCTTTTTGGATATGAAATACCATCATCTTTTTGGGTTTGAAATAGATTAACTGGAACTCCATCAACTCCGCTAGCTTTGTTCATAGTGATGCTTCTTGAGTCCCACTTGACTTTGCTTTCAGGGATGTCTGGCTCTAGGTGAGTGATCACACCATCATGGTTTTCCGGGTCATGAAGATCTTTTTTGTATAGTTCTTTTGTGTACTCTTTCCACCTCTTCTTAATATCTTCTGCTTCTGTTAGGTCCATACCATTTCTGTCCTTATATTGTGTCTATCTTTGCATGAAATATTCTCTTAGTATTCTAACTTTATTGAAGAGATCTCTGGTCTTTCTCATTGTATTGCTTTTCTCTATATATTTGCATTAGCACTAAGGAAGGAGGTCTTATCTTTCTTTGATTTTCTTTGGAACTCTGCACTCAAATGGGTATATATTTTCTTTTCTCCTGTGACTTTACCATCTCTTCTTTTCTCAGCTACTTGTAAGGCCTCCTCAGACAACCACTGTGCCCTTTCCATTTCTTTTTCTTGGGGATGGTCTTGATCACTACCTCCTGTACAACGTCAGGAACCTCTGTCCATAGTTCTTCAGGCACTCTGTCTATAAGATCTAATCCCATTAATCTACTTGTCACTTTCATGTATAATCATAAGGGATTTGATTTAGGACATACCTGAATGGTCTAGTGGTTTTTCCTACTTTCTTCAATTTACGTCTGAATTTGGCAATATGGAATTCATGACCTGAGCCACAGTCGGCTCCTGGTCTTGATTTTGTTGACTGTACAGAGCTTCTCCATTTCAGACTGCAAAGAATATAATGAATATGATTTCATTATTGACCATTTGGTGATGTCCAAGTGTAGAGTCTTCTCTTGTGTTGTTGGAAGAGGGTGTTTCCTATGACCAGTGTGTTCTCTTGGCAAAACTCTGTTAGCCTTTGACCTGGTTCGTTTTGTACTCCAAGGCCAAATTTTCCTGTTACTCGAGGTATCTCTTGACATCCTACTTTTGCATTCCAGTCCCCTATAATGAAAAGGACATCTTTTTTGGGTGTTAGTTCTAGAAGGTCTTGTAGGTCTTCATAGAACCATTCAACTTTGGCTTTTTCAGCATTACTGGTTAGGGCATAGACTTGGATGACTGTGATATTGAGTGGTTTGCCTTGGAGACGAGCAGAGATCATTCTGTCGTTCTTGAGACTGCACCCAAGTTCTGCACTGTGGACTCTCTTGTTGACCATGATGGCTACTCCATTTCTTCTAAGGGATTCTTGCCCATGGTAGTAGATATAATGGTCATCTGAGTTAAATTCACCCATTCCAGTCCATTTTAGTTCGCTGACTCCTCAAATGTCGATATTCACTCTTGCTATCTCCTGTTGGACCATTTCCAACTTGCTTTGATTCATGGACCTAAAATTTCATGTTCCTATGTAATATTGCTCTTTACAGCATCTGACTTTACTTCTACTACCAGTCACATCCACAACTGGGTGTGGTTTTCGCTTTGGCTCCAACTCTTCATTCTTTCTGGAGTTATTTCTCCACTCTTCTCCAGTAGCATATTGGGCACCTACCGACCTGGGGAGTTCATCTTTCAGTGTCATACCTTCTTGCCTTTTCATACTGTTCATGGGTGTCTCAATGCAAGAACACTGAAGTGGTTTGCCATTCAGGTATGACTGTAAATCAAATCCCTTATACAGTGGAAGTGACAAACAGATTCAAGGGATTAGATCTGATAGAGTGCCTGAAGAACTATGGACAGAGGCTTGTGACACTGTACAAGAGGCAGTGATCAAAACCATCCTGAAGAAAAAGAAATGCAAAAGGGCAAAATGGTTGTCTGAGGAGGCCTTACAAATAGCTGAGAAAAGAAAAGACGCAAAAGGCACAGGAGAAAAGGAAAGATATACCCATTTGAATGCAGAGTTCCAAAGAAGAACAAGGAGAGATAACAAGGCCTTCCTCAGCAATCAATCCAAATAAACAGAGGAAAACAATAGAATAGGAAAGACTAGAGATCTCTTCAAGAAAATTAGAGATACTAAGGGGACATTTCATGCAAAGAAAGGCACAATAATGGACAGAAATAGTATGGACCTAACAGAAGCAGAAGATATTAAGAAGAGGTGGCAAAAATACACAGAAGGACTATACAAAAAAGATTTTCATGACCCAGAAAACCACGATGGTGTGATTACTCACCTAGAGCCAGATATCCTGGAATGCAAAGTAAAGTAGGCCTTAGGAAACATCACTTATGAACAAAGCTAGTGTTGGTGAAGAAATTTCAGTTAAGCTATTTCAAATCCTAAAAGATGATGCTATGAAAGTGCTGCACTCAGTATGCCAGCAAATCTGGAAAACTCAGTAGTGGCCACATTATTGGAAAAGGACAGTTTTCATTCCAATCCCAAAGAAAGTCAATGCCAAAGAGTGCTCAAACTACCACACAATTGTACTCATCTGACATGCTAACAAAATAATGCTCAAAATTCTCCAAGCCAGGCTTCAACATCGCATGAACCATGAACTTCTGGAAGTTCAAGCTGGATTTAGAAAAGGCAGAGGAACCAGAGATCACATTGCCAACATCCACTGGATCATCAAAAAAGCAAGAGAGTTCCAGAGAAACATCTACTTCTGCTTTACTGACTATGCCAAAGCCTTTGACTGTGGGGATCACAACAAACTGTGGAAAATTCTTCAAGAGATGGGTATACAAGACCACCTGATCTGCTTCCTGAGAAATCGGTATGTAGGTCAAGAAGGAACAGTTAGAACTAGACATGGAACAACAGACTGGTTCCAAATCAATAAAGGAGTACATCAAGGCTGTATATTCTCACCATACTTATTTAACTTTCCATGCAGAGTAGATCATGTGAAATGATGGGCTGGATTAAGCACAAGGTGGAAAGAAGTCTGCTGGGAGAAATATCAATAACCTCAGATACACATATGACACCATCCTTACGGCAGAAAACGAAGAAGAACTAAAGAGCCTCTTGATGAAAGTGAAAGAGGAGAGTGGAAAAGTTGGCTTAAGACTCAGTATTCAGATAACTTAAGATCATGACATCCAGTCCCATCACTTCATGACAAATAGATGGAGAAAAAATGGAAACAGTGAGAGACTTTCTTTTCCTGGGCTCCAAAATCATTGCAAATGGTGATTGCAGCCATGAAATTAAAAGATGCTTGCTCCTTGGAAGAAAAGCTATGACCAGATTAGATAGGTAAAAAGCAGATACATTACTTTGCCAACAAAGGTCCATCTGGTCAAAGCTATCGCTTTTCTAGTACTCATGTATGGATGTGAGAGTTGGACTATAAAGAAAGCTGAGTGCCGAAGAATTAATGTTTTTTAACTGTGGTGTTGGAGAAGACTCTTGAGAGTCCCTTGGACTGCAAGGAAATGCAACCAGTCCAAAAGGAAGTCAGTCCTGAATATTCATTGGAAGGACTGATATTGAAACTGAAACTGCAATACTTTGGCCACCTGATGCGAAGAACTGACTCACTGGAACAGACCCTGAGGCTGGTAGAGGTTGAAGACAGGAGGAGAAGGGGATGACAGAGGATGAGATGGCTGGATGGTATCACCAGCGTGATGGACATGAGTTTGAATGAGCTCTGGGAGTTGGTGATGGACAGGGAAGCCTGGCTTGCTACAATTCATGGGTTGCAAAGAGCCGGACAGGACTGAGTGACTGGACTGAACTGCATAGACAGTATTTTATGACATATGACAAAGAAATTACCCACCAGTGAATGCAGATATAAATGGAATCAACAGTCTACTCTTGAGATATGATAGCATTTAGGGTTAGAGAGATGAGGAGAAATAAGCAGTAAAAACTAAAAAGCCAACAATCAGTGAAATATCAGGAAAACCAAGTAGTATACATCCTGGGGGCGAGGTGAAGGATTAACAAATAATAATACCAATAATACCAATAATAAACAATAAATACCATGAAATCTGTGTGCTAAATCCTCTTGACAGGTCAAGTACAATGAAACTGGGAAGTGACATGGATTTCAATGAGGTGGAGACCACTGGAGACAAGGAATAGAGCAGTTTCAGTGGAGTGGTAGCAAAGAAAATCCAATCAAAATGGGAGCAGGACACAAAAGCAGATGAACAGGGAGTATAAGCAAGCCTTTGGAAGAGTTTTACTGAGGAGAGAAGCAGATTGCGAATCAAGAGCACAAAGCTAGAAAACCAGATACCTAGGAATTCTATAACTTTTTATGCTTAGAAAATAAAACAAAAGCTGATAGCAACAACTACTGGAATAACAATGGAATAAGGTTTCTCATCTGTACTTTCCCCTTCCACAGACCTGCAGTGACTATAGAAGAATGAACCAGAAAATCTGTATACAGTACACAGTTCTATTTCATAGCGGTTCATGCAAGAGTATTAGTTAAGAACATTCTATATGTGAGAAAACTCAGGTACAGAGACAGTAAGTAACTTGACTAATGCCATACAAACACAAACAGCAAAGTAGGATTCAATCTGTGTTGTCTGGCAATAGAGTACACACTCTTGATGTTAATCAATATTGCCTCACTCATGGATTTCATATGGTTCCTCCCCAACTGATCACGGAAAGTGCTGAGAAGGAAGTAAGCAGGGCAATGTGACAGTGAATTAATGGTAGATGGGCCATCTTGCATAGTGTGGTTAATTCCTCCAGGAACCACATAAGCTTAAAGAGAAACCAGATTTGCAGAGACCTGAGGAAAGAGTCTGTCTAGTCAAGGCTATGGTTTTTCTAGTAGTCATGTATGGATGTGAGAGTTGGACTGTGAGGAAAGCTGAGTGCTGAAGAATTGATGCTTTTGAACTGTGGTGTTAGAGAAGATTCCTGAGAGTCTCTTTGACTGCAAGGAGATCTAACCAGTTCATCCTAAAGGAAATGAGTTCTGAATATTCATTGAAGGACTGATGTTTAAGCTGAAATTCTAATACTTTGGCCACCTGATGTGAAGAATCAACTCATTTGAAAAGACCCTGAAGCTGGGAAAGATTGGAGGTGGGAGGAGAAGGGGACAATAGAGGATGAGATGGTTGGATGGCATTACCGACTCAATGGACATGAGTTTGAGTAAGCTCCGGGAGTTGGTGATGGACAGGGAGGCCTGGAGTGCTGCAGTCCATGGGGTTGCAAAGAGTGAGACACTTCTTGGTGACCGACAACAACAACAAATATAGGGTCCAATCGATATTTCTGAGGAACACACTTGTGTTTGAAAATAAAGGTAAATTATTTGTGGTTTTAGTAAAAGTAATTTACTAGTCAAAGTCATATGAATAAATAAATCTTTTATAACTAAATGACAAAATATGATCTTCACTTTTAGTCTGGCAAAGTAACCATAAATTTATTAGCCTTTTTACATTCCTGTAAAATAAAGGTATAAATCATGAAATAAGGAAACTTATTTACAACAAATTCAAATGACCAATAATTCAGATGACCATTACATCTACTACTGTGGGCACAAATCCCTTAGAAGAATTGGAGCAGCCATCATAGTCAACAAAAAAGTGCAAAATGTAGTACTTGGGTGCAATCTCAAAAATGACAGAATGATCTCTGTTCATTTCCAAGGCAAACCGTTCAATATCACAGTAATCCAAGTCTATACCCCAGCCAGTGATGCTGAAGAAGCTGAAGTTGAATGGTTCTATGAGGACCTACAAGTCCTCATAGTTACTTAGTTAGTTAGGTAGTTCTAGAACTAACACCCAGAAAAGATGTCCTTTTCATCAAAGCGGATTGGAATGCAAAAGGAGGAAGTCAAGAGATAGCTGGAGTATCAGGCAAGTTTGGCCTGGGAAACAAATGAAGCAGGGCAAAAGCTAAGAGAGTTTTGCCAAGAGAACGCACTGGTCATAGCAAACACCCTCTTCCAACAACACAGAGATGACTCTACACATGTTCGTCACCAGATGGTCAACTGAAATCAGATTGATTATATTCATTGCAGACGAAGATGGAGAAGCTCTACACAGTCAGCAAAAACAAGACTAGGAGCTGACTGTGGCTCAGATCATGAACTGCTTATTGCCAAATTCAGACTTAAATTGAAGAAATTAGGGAAAACCACTAGACCATTCAGGTATGACCTAAATAAAATCCCTTATGATTATACAGTGGAAGTGACAAATAGATTCAAGGGCTTAGATTTGACAGACAAAGTGCCTGAAGAACTATGGACAGAGGTTTGTAACATTGTACAGGAGGCGGTGATCAAGACCATCCCCAAGAAAAAGAAATGCAAAAAGAAAAAATGGTTGTCTGAGGAGGCCTTACAAATAGCTGAGAACAAAAGAGAAGCTAAAGGCACAGGAGAAAAGGAAAGGCATACCCATTTAAATGCAGAGTTCCAAAGAAAATCAAGGAGAGATAAGACAGTCTTCCTCAGTGACCAATGCAAATAAATAGAGGGAGACAATAGAATGGGAAAGACTCGAGATCTCTTCAAGAAAACTAGAGATACTAAGGGAACATTTCACGCAAAGATGGGCTCAATAAAGCACAGAAATGGTATGGACCTAACAGAAGCAGAAGATATTAAGAAGAGATGGCAAGAATACATGAAATAACTACACAAAAAAGATCTTCATGATCCAGAAAACTACGATGGAGTGAGCACTCACCTAGAACCAGACATCCTGGAATGTGAAGTCAAGTGGGCCTTAGGAAGCATCACTACAAACAAAGCTCGTGGAGGTGATGGAATTCCAGTTGAGCTATTTCAAATCTTAAAAGATGATGCTATAAAAGTGCTACACTCAATATGCCAACAAATCTGGAAAACTCAGCAGTGGCCACAGGACTGGAAAAGGTCAGTTTTCATTCCAATCCCAAAGAAAGGCAATGGGAAAGAATGTTCCAACTACTGCAAAATTGAACTCATCTTACATGCTAGCAAAGTAATGCTCAAAATTCTCCAAGCCAGGCTTCAACAGTACATAAACCTAGAACTTCCTGATTTTCAAGCTGAATTTAGAAAAGGCAGAGGAACCAGAGATCAAATTGGATCCAACATCCATTGGATCACATAAAAAACAAGAGTTTCAGGAAAACATCTACTTCTCTTTCATTGACTATGTCAGTTTCTTTGACTGTGTGGATCATAACAAACTGTGGAAAATTCTTAAAGATATGTGAGTACCAGACCACCTGACCTGCCTCCTGAGAAATCTGTGTGCAGGTCAGGAAGCAACAGTTAAAACCGAACATGGAACAACGGACTGGTTCCAAACTGGGGAAGGAATACGTCAAGGCTGTATATTGTCACCCTGCTTATTTAACTTATATGCAGAGTACATCATGCAAAATGCCAGAATGGATGAAGCAAAAATTTGAATCAAGATTGCTGAGAGAAATATCAATAACCTCAGCTATGCAGATGACACCACCCTCATGGCAGAAAGTAAAGAGGAACTGAGGAGCATTTTGATGGAAATGAAAGAGAAGAGTAAAAAAGCTGGTTTAAAATTCAACATTTAAAAAATGAAGATCATGGCCTCCCATCCCATTACTTCATGGCAAATAGATGGGGAAACAATGGAACAGTGACAGATTCAATTTTGGGGGGCTCCAAAATCACTGCAGCCATGAAATCAAAAGACACTTGGTCCTTGGAAGAAAAGTTATCACAACCTAGACAGTATGTTAAAAAGCAAAGACATTACTTTGCCAAAAAAGGTCTGTCCAGTCAAAGCTATGGTTTTCCCATGTTCATGTACAGATGTGAGAGCTGGACTATAAAGAAAGTTTAGCACCGAAGAATTAATGCTTTTGAACTGTGGTGTTGGTGCAAGGAGATCCAACCTGTCTATCCTAAAGTAAATCAGTCCTGAATATTCATTGGAAGATCTGACATGAAGCTGAAACTCCAACACTTTGGCCACCTGATGCAAAGAATCAACTCATTTGAAAAGACCCTGAAGCTGGGAATGATTGAAGGCAGGAGGAGAAGGGGACAACAGAGGATGAGATGGTTGGATGGCATCACCTTCACGATGGACATGAGTTTGAGTACGTTCGGGATTTGGTCATGGACAGGGAGGCCTGGTGTGCTGCAGTCCACGGGGTTGCAAAGAGTCAGACGTGATTGAGCGACTGAACTAAACTGAGAAACGAAATAGCTGAATATTAAATAATTAGTTTAGACAATTAAATGACTCTATGCTAGTTAATTAAGAGGCTTTATTCTTGAGCAGAAATAAAGAAATTTAAATTGTCTATATTGGAACACTTTAAGGACTGTGTACTGCATAAGTTGGTGCTAACAAAAGAAGACAAGGTGGAAAAAAGATAATACATAACTCACAATGAGCAATTAATTTTGTAATTATTTGCCTGATTCACAGTTCAGTATGAAGGCCATAAATGAACACCTGACAGAAGCATAGCTTTGTTGTCTTAGGTAAAAAAACCTATATATTTTGTGTAAGAATAGGGATTTTCTTATTTTATATAAAGAAAATTTTAAAACCCATTATAGTGACAGGAATGCTAAACATAGAAGAGATATCCATAATCTTAACATACTTGACAAACAAGAAATCTCCCGATGTTTCCCCGCAGCTTAGTCCCCCACTGTAATAAAATTCAGCACTATTGCAGGGTAGCGCCTGTGCCCTGAAGTACAGTAACTGCAGTACTGATTGAGGAGCAACTAGTTTATGGAAGATGCTGTGGTTGGCCCTGAGAATTAAGTAATTATGGATAGAATAAAAGTTGCAAATAAAGACTGTCAGAAGTTTCCCCCCTAGAGATGAAAACTATCTCATTACATGCCTTAACTCAATTATACCACTGGTTGAACATTTCCTTAAAACAATTTTGTAGTAATTTTTACTATTACTAGGACATATGCTAGGAACAAAGTCAAAAGAAACCAAAATACTGTCAAGTGAACACTGGTTCTCATTTACATAAGTGGGATTTTTTCACACACACATGAAAACACGGAAAACACAGAAGCCCCCTTGTGGCTCAGGCAGTAAAGAGTCCTGCAATGCAGGAGACCTGGGTTTGATCCCTGGGTTGGGACAATCCCCTGAAGAAGGAAATGGCAACCTACTCCAGTAATCTTGCCTGGACAATCCCATGGATGGAGAAGTCTGGCAGGTACAGTCCATGGGGTCGCCAAGAGTCGGACACGACTGAGCGACTTCACTTTCACTTTTGAAAACATAAGATTTAGGCATAAACAAGAGGTAAAATTATCCTTTTATATTATCTGATTTTGAAAACATTATTATACACAGCAGTTTCATTCAACCATTCAGAGGATTGCTATTATTGATATTATTATTGTATATAATATCTTACAAGTAGAAAAAAATGAGTCAAATTTTTAAAAAGTATATAGAGATATATATAAACCATATATGTGTATATATATGTAAAATGTACATATATATAAGCTGTATATATATGCATATATAAACTATATAATATATGAATATATGGACAAATGACAAACTGAGAAAAGTTTCCAGTTCACATTATGAATCAAGGGCTAATTTCCTTAATGTAAAAGATACTTACAAATGAATAAGAAAAAGCTAATAACTTTTCAGTGCTTCAAGAATATAATAAACATTTATTAGGAAAAAGTCAAATATTTCTTAAACATATGAAAATAAATTCAATCTCATGGATAATACAAAAGGCAAATTAGAACTACAACCAAAAATTTAGTTGGCAAATTTATTTCTCATATGGATATAGGTTACTAATTTTGAAACTGCTTCACATCAAACAAATAGCTAAGTAGATGGTAGCAGCCTGGTTATTGGAGAGAAAAGTTACAGATAAATAAGATTAGAATAAACACTATTTCATTAAAGTCTGCGACATAAACACAACAAACACACATTTACTTTCATATATGTATGCTGCTGCTGCTGCTGCTGAGTCACTTCAGTCGTGTCCGACTCTGTGCGACCCCATAGACGGCAGCCAACCAGGCTCCCCGTCCCTGGGATTCTCCAGGCAAGAACACTGGAGTGGGTTGCCATTTCCCTCTCCAATGCATGAAAGTGAAAAGTGAAAGTAAAGTCGCTCAGCCCTGTCCGACTCTCAGCGACCCCATGGACTGCAGCCCACCAGGCTCCTCCGTCCATGGGATCTTCCAGGCAAGAGTACTGGAGTGGGGTGCCACTGCCTTCTTCCATATATGTATGAGGGAGAGATAAAGAAATAATTACAGATACATTACTCAATTCTGTACACAAAAGGGCACTGAACTATTAACCCTTAAAAAGCAACAAACTTACTCAATGACTAGATCTTCATTTCAAAATCCTATTCTCCACTGAAGGAACCAAGAGTCCTTGGAGAAATGACTGATTCTAGGTCTGGGGAGGGAAAATACGAGATGAGCCTAAAGCATCTTACACTAAAACATGATACACTCAACTAACAAAACTTAGGGCTGTGTCTAAGGGACAAAGGAGTCAACTTGAGAAAGTTCTCAATGACTAAATCTGGAAGAATCTGAATAAGAAAATAAACAAACAACATACTGTTAGATTATGTTCTTGCTTGGTCAAGTCATATCTGACTCTTGTGACTCACCAAGCTCCCCTGTAGGAGCTGTAAGCCTCCAGGCTCCTCTGCCCACGGGACTTCCCAGACAAGAATACTGGAATGGGTTTGCCATCTCCTTTTCCAGGGCATCTTCCCCACCCAGGGATCAAACCCACATCTCCTGCATCAGCAGGCAGATTCTTTATTATTGAGCTACCTGGGCAGCCCCAGTATTAGATAATACCTCAAAGCAAAAAATGTACATGAATCCATACTGATATGGGTAAGTGACTACATAAATAAATGATAAATAAAAGAACAATGTAGTATCTTCGCAATGTTCCTATGAATTTAAAATTATTTCACAATCTTAATTTTATTACAAATAATGTTTATAAAGATATTTCATAAATGGAAATGTTTTCAACATTTTGCTAAGTACGCTGAAAAACTGAATAAACAATATGATTCCTATTTATAAAATGTAAAGGAAAATATATCAAAATAAACCCCTCAAAGCTACAGCAAAGTATAACTTTTTTTTCTCTAAGAATGACAAATGTTAAAATGTTGGTAATCCTGAGTTGTTCAGGTTACAAAGAGGTAGTTTCACAGACAGGCATGGAGGTAGAAGTACAATTGGCAAGAAGTATCTCTTGGAGGGCAATTTGGCAACATATGACAACTGAAAATGCACTTATTATTTTACTTAGGGGATTTCCTAATAATTTTTCCTACAGAAATCTTTGTACATGTGGAGAATGGCATATGCACTAGAAAATTCACTACAGCAACTTTGGTAATATTCAGTGTTTGCAAATAATCTAAATGTCCACATGATGGACTAGAGTATATCCACCCAACAGAGTACTACATAGCTGTTAAAGAGGATGATTGTTGTTGTTGACCGGATGCCACGATCTTCGTTTGTTAAAGACTTTATATACACTGATATGAAAATTCCTCCAAATACATTGTTTAGGGGAACAACAGCAAGTTGCTACTAGTCTATTTGGCTTGATTATGATATATGTGCACATGCTCTCTCTCTCTCTCACATACACTCACACACACATGTATAAGAAACTGGCTAAAAGTATCTTCTGGAAGAATAACTGACTGATGGGGATTGAGACCTACAGGTGAGTTAATTTTACTGCACACAGTTTTGCACTTGAATTTTGAAAAATGTGCATGGATTATCTACCTTAAAAGCTGAAAAACTCAACACAATCTTTCCAAAAATGTAATTATTTCATAAAGTAAATAAAGTTTTAATTAGTACTCTGCCAACAACCGAGTAGACATTTTTACATGTTAGTCAGAGGTTTTAATAGCCTTAACTAATTAATTAGCTATAAACTGAATTAAGTTAGCAGTTTATAGTCATTGGGAAAGATATTATATCTATTCTGGAGAAGAAAATGTTGACCTGGCATTTGCATGTTATGCAGAAGTCACTAAACAGTGGTCACCCTGCTATGCACAATAGATCTACATTCTTTCTATGGTGGTTAATGGGTACGTGGGTTCCAAAAAACATCATGGAATTTTCTCCTTAGGGGTGAAGGGGATAAATTTAGTTTAGTGTTGTGATTTGAAAGGGAAAAATGACATGGATTTGTCCAATCTTTCCATCTATGTCGGAAGTTTTACACTTGGTCATTTGCAGGGTAGTATGAGCTGGACTAGCTTCAGGAAAGTCCGTGTATTTCATCAATAGGTTGCTACACCACTGAGAGGGGGGGTGGTATAAGATATAATTACATAATACAATATATATGATATATATTAAGCATATATATCACATTAGATATATTTTAAATATAATATATATATATACATAAGATATATTTTATATATATTAAGGATAATGTAAAGATATAATTTTAGCTTGTTGTTGGCAAAAATCACATTTGATATGCTGAGTTGGTGAGGGTAAAGGCAAATGTTGGTGACCTACTGGTACAATCTCTATGAACGGCAATTGACATTGCACAGTGAAAGTTTTTAAAACGTTCACATTCTATGATCTAGAAAATCTTACATATATATTAAGCGTGGTCATTGCAGTATTGTTCATAAAAGTCTGAAAATATCTTTAAAATTCTCAGTAATAGTGACTGATTAAATAAATGATGCCACACCCATCCAATGGACCATGGGGTCATGACAAAGAATGGGACAGCTCTAGAAGTAACAAAATAAAATATCTTCATGATAGCTACATTTCTAAATAAGAAAGTATAGGTCACTTTGTATATTCTGGGCTCCTTTATGTAGAATTAAAAGGAATTCACATAAATGCTTACAGATGAGTGGGATATTTCAGGAAGTACACAAGTGAAACTTCTAACAGTGGCTGTTCTTAGAGAAACTGACTGCCCGGGAGACAGGAGTGAGAGAGAGAGTTACTTTTTACTCCTTGGTGACAGGGGTGATATGTCTTCAAGTATGAGATTATAATTCCCACCACAGAAGCCATTCTTCTGGGGTTAGGACGTTCTTTCTAAAAATCTAACACAATCTTAGTTTTTATAGAAGGAAGCAAATGAGATTAAGTCGGGACCTGGTTTAAGCCTAGAGACAACCAGAAGAGGTTGGTGTATGGATGCTCACGGGACAGTAGGTGTTTTCTAGGGAGAGTCACAGGGACTTGATGGCATGTGAAGGGAGGAAGGGTTAGGAATCACCAACACAAATATCCCTGGTTTACTATTACGCCTGAGGTCAATTCTAGACTGAAAATTTCTCTAAAGGGCATACAGAATTTTTCTTACAGGAGAGTGCTATCTTGATTTATAGTATCTACCTACCATTTTTCCTGTAGGATGTCAAGGCACATCTGAAGGACTCCAGTGAACTCTACTGTTGAGAATTTGAAAAACACTGAAAACCATTTAAAATGCCATACCAATAACAACTGATAAGTACATTTTATTTTGAACTCAGGGAGATCAAATGAGAGCTTAATCTGTTCTTTTCCATGTGCACTGTTTTTCTACTTCAAATTCTAAAACAAACAAACAAACTGCTTGGGTTTCATCAGAAAGAAAATTTTTAAAAACGCTAATTGGTAATATACTTTGTTAATTTAGTACACAAAAAACAGTAGAAAACATATTATTAGGTATTCTTTCTCCTTTCTGATCAAATATGTCTCTGGATAGCAACAAATTAGCTCAACATTGAAATCTGCATGAAAATCTTAGGACCTGGTTATGGAAAATTCTAGAGAATAGAAAATTTACCAACCTGCTAATTAAGCATTTTTTAATGAATTATGCTTTTAATTGCAAGTGAACACATCTGGGAGAGGAGGCAAACCAGAGGAACACATGATTGATCAACTCTGGAGAAGAATTTATATGTTTAGCTTTCCCCCTCAGACCTGTCCTCCAAGAGACTAGGTACTGAATTACTGTTTAGAAAAAATGCCAAAAGCTTATCTCATGAAAGTTAGGTTGCCATTTCCTTTCTAGAATCTTATGGCAGAATTCAACTGTAATCTGTCATTATGGTGGTACAATGGTCATAAAATAATATTTAATTTTGGTCAACATTTAAGTAACTTTACCTTTCAAATCTCATGTATATGAGTTAGGAAACAAACAAAACTATTGATGATTTGTTTGTATTCATCAATTTACAAGAACTAACATTGATTTGTGGCTAGAATAGATCTAAATAACACCTGTTTGATTTTGTTGTAATAAAATAAACATACATGAATTATATGTCTTTTAAGACATAAGTTGGTCTAAAAATATACGGAGTTATGAAAAGCAAATTCTAGGAAGTACATAAGATTGTAGCAATTAAGACTTCAATGTGATAACAGCAGATGTAGGGAAACTGAAGGATTGAGTGCCCTTGTAATCTGATGGTGGCAGCATAAATTGGGGCAATGTGGTAGGAGAAGAGAAGAAATCTGGCTATTTGTGGTAGCTGACTTAAAAATATTCAAACCTTTTTACCCAACAACCTCAGTTCTAAGACTAAAGAACCAAGATAGACTATCCTGTCTACAAACTGGCCAGAATGCAGACAAAGATGCTCACTGCAGCATTATTTCTAATAGTGAAAAAAAAAAAAATAACCATAAATTCTAAGATCTGGATAACAGTTAAATTATAGCATATATCTAAGAGGAAATCTATACAGTCATAAGAATACTGTTTCTGAAGCACAACTGATGGGAAAGTGGGAAAAAATAGGCTACAATTTTTTTTTTTTTTAAGATTATGAAATTCTCCTTTTATTATTTCTTTTAGGCTAAAAATCTTATCAAAGATAATTTCCTATTAGCTTTGCCCTGTTATATTAAGATTACTAGATACAGTTTAAGACTTTTTTGCATTTCTTTTTTTTTTCTTTTTTTTTTTTTTAATTTTTATTAGTTGGAGGCTAATTACTTTACATCATTACAGTAGTTTTTGTTATACATTGATATGAATTAGCCATGGATTTACATGTATTCCCCATCCCAGTCCCCCCTCCCACCTCCCTCTCCACCCGATCCCTCTGGGTCTTCCCAGTGCACCAGGCCCTAGCACTTGTCTCATGTACCCAACCTGAGCTGGTTATCCGTTTCACCCTAGATAATACACATGTTTCAATGCTGTTCTCCTGAAACATCCCACCCTTGCCTTCTCCCAGAGTCCACAAGTCTGTTCCATACATCTGAGTCTCTTTTTCTGTTTTGCATATAGGGTTATCGTTACCATCTTTTTAAAGTCCATATATATGTGTTAGTATACTGTAATGGTCTTTATCTTTCTGGCTTACTTCGCTCTGTATAATGGGCTCCAGTTTCATCCATCTCATTAGAAGTGATTCAAATGAATTCTTTTTAATGGCTGAGTAATATTCCATGGTGTATATGTACCACAGCTTCCTCATCCATTCGTCTGCTGATGGGCATCTGGGTTGCTTCCATGTCCTGGCTATTATAAACAGTGCTGCGATGAACATTGGGGTGCATGTGGCTCTTTCAGATCTGGTTTCCTTGGTGTGTATGCCCAGAAGTGGGATTGCTGGGTCATATGGCAGTTCTATTTCCAGCTTTTTAAGAAATCTCCACACTGTTTTCCATAGTGGCTGTACTAATTTGCATTCCCACCAACAGTGTAAGAGGGTTCCCTTTTCTCCACACCCTCTCCAGCATTTATTGCTTGTAGACTTTTGGATAGCAGCCATCCTGACTGGCGTATAATGGTACCTCATTGTGGTTTTGATTTGCATTTCTCTGATAATGAGTGATGTTGAGCATCTTTTCATGTGTTTGTTAGCCATCTGTATGTCTTCCTTGGAGAAATGTCTGTTGAGTTCTTTGGCCCATTTTTTGATTGGGTCATTTATTTTTCTGGAGTTGAGCTGGAGGAGTTGCTTGTATATTTTTGAGATTAATCCTTTGTCTGTTGCTTCATTTGCTATTATTTTCTCCCAATCTGAGGGCTGTCTTTTCACCTTGCTTATAGTTTCCTTTGTTGTGCAAAAGCTTTTAAGTTTCATTAGGTCCCATTTGTTTATTTTTGCTTTTATTTCTGAAATTCTGGGATGTGGGTCATAGAGGATCCTGCTGTGATTTATGTCGGAGAGTGTTTTGCCTATGTTCTCCTCTAGGAGTTTGATAGTTTCTGGTCTTACATTTAGATCTTTAATCCATTTTGAGTTTATTTTTGTGTATGGTGTTAGAAAGTGTTCTAGTTTCATTCTTTTACAGGTGGTTGACCAGTTTTCCCAGCACCACTTGTTAAAGAGGTTATCTTTTTTCCATTGTATATCCTTGCCTCCTTTGTCGAAGATAAGGTGACCATAGGTTCGTGGACTTATCTCTGGGCTTTCTATTCTGTTCCATTGATCTATATTTCTGTCTTTGTGCCAGTACCATACTGTCTTGATGACTGTGGCTTTGTAGTAGAGTCTGAAGTCAGGCAGATTGATTCCTCCAGTTCCATTCTTCTTTCTCAGGATTACTTTGGCTATTCGAGGTTTTTTGTATTTCCATACAAATTGTGAAATTATTTGTTCTAGTTCTGTGAAAAATACTGTTGGTAGTTTGATAGGGATTGCATTGAATCTATAGATTACTTTGGGTAGTATAGCCATTTTGACAATATTGATTCTTCCAATCCATGAACATGGTATATTTCTCCATCTATTTGTGTCCTCTTTGATTTCTTTCATCAGTGTTTTATAGTTTTCTATGTATAGGTCTTTTGTTTCTTTAGGTAGATATACTCCTAAGTATTTTATTCTTTTTGTTGCAATGGTGAATGGTATTGTTTCCTTAATTTCTCTTTCTGTTTTCTCATTGTTAGTGTATAGGAATGCAAGAGATTTCTGTGTGTTAATTTTATATCCTGCAACTTGACTGTATTCGTTGATTAGCTCTAGTAATTTTCTGGTAGAGTCTTTAGGGTTTTCTATGTAGAGGATCATGTCATCTGCAAACAGCGAGAGTTTCACTTCTTCTTTTCCTATCTGGATTCCTTTTACTTCTTTTTCTGCCCTGATTGCTGTGGCCAAAACTTCCAAAACTATGTTGAATAGTAGTGGTGAGAGTGGGCACCCTTGTCTTGTTCCTGATTTCAGGGGAAATGCTTTCAATTTTTCACCATTGAGGGTGATGCTTGCTGTGGGTTTGTCATATATAGCTTTTATTATGTTGAGGTATGTTCCTTCTATTCCTGCTTTCTGGAGAGTTTTAATCATAAATGGATGTTGAATTTTGTCAAAGGCTTTTTCTGCATCTATTGAGATAATCATATGGTTTTTATCTTTCAATTTGTTAATGTGGTGTATTACATTGATTGATTTGCGGATATTAAAGAATCCTTGCATTCCTGGGATAAAGCCCACTTGGTCATGATGAATGATTTTTTTAATATGTTGTTGGATTCTGTTTGCTAGAATTTTGTTAAGGATTTTTGCATCTATGTTCATCAGCGATATTGGCCTGTAGTTTTCTTTTTTTGTGGCATCTTTGTCTGGTTTTGGAATTAGGGTGATGGTGGCCTCATAGAATGAGTTTGGAAGTCTACCTTCTTCTGCAATTTTCTGGAAGAGTTTGAGTAAGATAGGTGTTAGCTCTTCTCTAAATTTTTGGTAGAATTCAGCTGTGAAGCCATCTGGTCCTGGGCTTTTGTTTGCTGGAAGATTTCTGATTACAGTTTCGATTTCCTTGCTTGTGATGGTTTTGTTAAGATCTTCTATTTCTTCCTGGTTCAGTTTTGGAAAGTTATACTTCTCTAAGAACTTGTCCATTTCTTCCAAGTTGTCCATTTTATTGGCATAGAGCTGCTGGTAGTAGTCTCTTATGATCCTTTGTATTTCAGTGTTGTCTGTTGTGATCTCTCCATTTTCATTTCTAATTTTGTTAATTTGGTTCTTCTCCCTTTGTTTCTTAATGAGTCTTGCTAATGGTTTGTCAATTTTGTTAATTTTTTCAAAACACCAGCTTTTAGCTTTGTTAATTTTTGCTATGGTCTCTTTAGTTTCTTTTGCATTTATTTCTGCCCTAATTTTTAAGATTTCTTTCCTTCTACTAACCCTGGGGTTCTTCATTTCTTCTTCCTCTAGTTGCTTTAGGTGTAGAGTTAGGTTATTTATTTGACTTTTTTCTTGTTTCTTGAGGTAGGCCTGTAATGTTATGAATCTTCCCCTTAGCACTGCTTTTACAGTGTCCCATAGGTTTTGGGTTGTTGTGTTATCATTTTCATTCATTTCTATGCATATTTTGATTTCTTTTTTGATTTCTTCTATGATTTGTTGGTTATTCAGAAGCGTGTTGTTTAGCCTCCATATGTTTGAATTTTTAATAATTTTTTTCCTGTAATTGAGATCTAATCTTACTGCACTGTGGTCAGAAAAGATGACTGGAATGATTTCAGTCTTTTTGAATTTACCAAGACTAGATTTATGGCCCAGGATGTGATCTATTCTGGAGAAGGTTCCGTGTGCACTTGAGAAAAAGGTGAAGTTGATTGTTTTGGGGTGAAACGTCCTATAGATGTCAATTAGGTCTAGCTGGTCCATTGTGTCCGTTAAAGTTTGTGTTTCCTTGTTCATTTTCTGTTTAGTTGATCTATCCATAGTTGTGAGTGGGGTATTAAAGTCTCCTACTATTATTGTGTTACTATTAATTTCCTCTTTCATACTCGTTAGCGTTTGCCTTACATATTGCGGTGCTCCTATGTTGGGTGCATATATATTTATAATTGTTATATCTTCTTCTTGGATTGATCCTTTGATCATTATGTAGTGTCCATCTTTGTCTCTTTTCACAGACTTAATTTGAAAGTCTATTTTATCTGATATGAGTTTAGATGTATTTGATTCCATTTTTCATATTAATTTTTTTTAATAAAAGGAAAAGCATTATAAAAGGAAATATAATCACATGATTATGTTCATTGGCTGGAATTATGAATACTTCATGTGTTTAATTTACTTGAAATTTTATACATTTTCCAAATATTCTAAATGACTACATTTTCTATTAAAATAAAACTACTAAGTTTTCAATGTAAAAAATTTCAATGACTGAAAAGTAACTTACTACATTCAACAAGCCTAGAATGAGGTTGGGTTTTTCAATTTTACTTTTAATATGCCAACATCTGGCTAATATGTGGAAAACATATGGTACATATAAAATACACTTACAATATCTATGTTGATTAGCTAAGATTTTCCATATCAGAAACAAGAGTAAAATGACAGTTAATATAATTGCTTATCTTATTATATGTATCTAATGAAAATACAAATATTTTTCAGGTTGGTACTATTCAGTTTGATAGAACAGTTATAGCAAATATAATTTTTAATAATTTTTCTAGCAGGGAGCTATGTCTCAATATTTCTGTGCATTCTGCAACTCTGATCTATGCTTGGTCCCACTGTTTCTAAGTGATTTTCAATGGTGTGGAGCTAAAGGAGAAATGAGCTGAGTCCATACTCCATTTAAGTGCCCATTTACATGATGATTTGTAGCCTCATATAAAATGATGATGCTCTTGGCCAGTTGACATGTTACATGCTCTAAATTATATTAAGTTTTTGTATCTGTCATTTTTCACCCAAGGAGGAAAGCCTGCTTTGCCACAAGTCCTTTACAACTCATTACCTGGTCTTCCTTTCATAAGAACTCCCCTGGGGATCAAAATTATGGCCCTTGAATAGCTTTCTTCCACATAAGACTGATTACCTTATACAGGAATCAAACCTGCAATTTTAATCTCATTAACACCATATTCTAGCTATTTAGCTGACTCCTATTACTTATTAAAAAACCAGCAAATGGAAAATTATAAATTCATACCACTCATTTTACTGTTTTCAGTAAAAGGCTTACAATAATGAAAGATATTGAAGTTATTAGACCCTTTCTCATGCAGTTTGGAGTCTTACAAGACCTAAATGTAAAAATTGATTTTAGAAAACAACTGAATAAGAAAAAAAATTCTTTAGGATGTTAGGGTAAAATGTGATAGAGGTAAAATAAATAAGGACTGAATACTGAACATTCATTCAATCTATATAGCTAATAGAGAGCAAATTATTGGTAAAAAATCAGCATTCTATAGCTGATATGAATATATCAGCTTGGGAGCTAGTTTCACAATGTTTTATCTCTATCTGAATAATGGGTGTCTGTGTTACACTAAGTGAAAATATAAAACAAAATCTCATGATTTGTAGTCAGTCAGCCAATTCCTCACTTTTCATTTGTTAAAGTTTCCCAGGTGTGTTAACCTGCTATAATGCACTTGAAGGAAAACAGTTAATGCCTGATCTCTTCTCTTCTTATAGCCTTAACCTTTCTCCTTGCCCCAGGAACTTATCTTTTCCCAAAAAGCCACATATGATCAAAGTCCTATTGATGGAAGCACACTGCATCCTCTGACCAAGAAACCGCACGGCAAGGAGAATTCACAGATACTTGGATCAAATGGGATTATATTGGTACAATAAAATAGCTTTTATAGACTTGAGTGCCACACAATCAGAGGTATGGTTCACAAAATTAGAGACAATGATCTTCTTCTAGGACTGGTTGGGACTAAGCAGTAGGCTAACATTTGGAAACACCTGCTTTGCTTATGTAAATCAAGCACTGTGGTATCCGTGGAATTATTCATAAACTCCTGTCAAGGAACGTAAGAATGCATAATGATGGTAAATAACAGAAGCTTATGTCCACTACAAAGCTATTTTAGTTTCATTTTTAGTTGTCTGGTGTCTGCAGAATCTTTCGAGAAACTGTCAGTTCACCTTAATTAAATTAGATAATGCAATTCATGGGTTGTTTCTAGACCACTGCTCTCCTCACTGTAATGGGAATCAATGCAAAAATAAAAGGCTTACTTATAAAATAGGAAATAAACAGTGCATAAAAATTTCAGAAAAGCAGTTCTTGATTACATGGGCAGCACACTAGCTGGCTAGAATTGGTTAAAAGTAAAATGTACTTCAATAACATTTGCATTATTTTAACTCTTTCCAGACTGAAAAATGCTTTGAGAATGTTTTCTTATCACTCCTATAAATGAACAGTGTCTCAATTAGAAAAGACAAAAGCTTGCTTTTTAGATGATCCAGCGTGGCTGCTATTGTTAGCCCTGAAAGGATAAGGCAGCTTCTGCATATTGGGTTGTTTTATTTCTCATTAAATGCACAGAATAAAATCATCAATAATAACATCTTAATGTAGAAAACAATTTTCCTCAAGTTTTAAAAAAGAGAAAAAATTTGAGGAGAACTTTCCTCTTTATCTCCATTTCACAAAAACAATTATTCAATTATTTATCACATACCTATTATATGCTGCTTTCTATTCTGTCAGATACAATGACTTAAAAAAAAAGTATCAAAACAACTAATTCTTGCCTTTAGAGTATTTATGGTCTTATAGTAAAGTTAGCCAAGAAAGCTAAGGTTTACATGTGAAAAGGAATATTTAGATGACATACAGGACAAGCAGGTAACCTATATAGAGTTGTCACAGTATTGAAAAGATGAAGTAGGTTATGAAGAGCAAGTAGAAGCTAAGTTCCCAGTGTGTACTGTGGACAAAGAATGTTGACTTTCATATCAATAAACAAAGGATACTGCAGGCATCAAGCTGTCGGCGTGTGTGTGTGTGTGTGTGTGTGTGTGTACGCGGGGGTGGTGGTTCCTGACTGTGTACCTTGAAGGAATTCAGGATGGAGAAAAGCAGGATACTGACCCTAGATAGTTAAGATGCATATCAAAGGAATGATTTCTATGAGCCAAGACCCTTGCATCTTCCTATACATTGAAAACCTTACTAAACACATCAATTTGAGATGACTTGTTTTCTTTAATTAATGTTAATCTTTTAATGTTTCAACAACCTGTTTTGTTTTTTTCCCCAAAAAATTCCTATCTATCCTGGCTCATCTCTTAAGTCTTGGGAACAGCCCCTCAGACAGCTGAGAAGCTGTCTACCAGGCTTAGGTCCTCAGTAAGTTGCCCAAATAAAACGTACTTTTCAACTTTAAGGCTGTGCGTTGTTTTTCAGTCCACAGAACAATTAGATCATTTTAGGTACAGCATAAGAGGTGTTTGTACATGAGTTTCACAGGGCTGTGATATGGGGAAAAAACACAAGCTACAATAGGATAAAAGTAATAGCTGAAATGATATAATTATTACTTTGTGCTGGGAACATTCTTAACATTTCACATGTATGCAGTCATTCAATCTTTTCAAAAATAATACCTTTTCAATAATAGTACTATTATTTCCAACATTTTACAATTGAGAAACTAAAGGCCCATAGAGATGAAATGACTTGCTAAAGGTGATGCAGCTAACTAACCACTGAAACTGGAATTTAAGCTCGCTTTGACACTTTCTTCAGAGTTCAAGGTTAGAGTGGCACACATAGCCTTCTCTATCACAATAAAGTTTGGAATTAATACTGAGGTTGATATGCCGACACTGAAAATATTTAAGCCAAAAATAATTTCAAATCTGCATTTTAGAGGACTGTCGTAGGCAGAAATATTGATGATATTTTGGAAGGAAACAAGACACTGCCAGGGAAATCATTAAAGAAGTTCTTGTATCAGTCCAAACAAGAAATAATAAGGGCCTGAGAGAAGGGAGAAGGCAGCTGACAAATGCCCCTTGGCAGAAAAAAAATTCTCTTGAATTTTTCAGCATATTGAACAGAATCTTCTCATTATGTATAGTATTTCAAATTGTTAAATGGGGAAGAATAGAAAGGATATAAACTTGGCAAAAGGGAAAAACCACAAATGGCAAATATTATTAAAATTAATTGTAAATAGAAGGTCAAGTGCATTCAGTCAAATCTTTGCTTCAGGATAGGTATTGCTAGAACATGTTGAATACATAGGCACATCTGGAAAAATGTATGTAGTTTATTTTGTGACTTTAAAACGCTGGTTTTTAAAAGTCAGTTTTCTATTAGAATATTATTTAACCATACAATAGAAAGGTCATTTAATATTAAATATTACTTATTTTAATTAATTTAATCAATTTTTTAAAAATTTTAAATCACTCTTTATCACTCATAAAAGTAACAACTTAAAAATGCTTGTTCAGGAAGGTTCAAGAGATTCAGTAGATAAATATACCCTGAAGAAAGTACAAAATTTAAGTCACCATGCATTTTGTACTAAAATTTGTAGATGAAATTGCTTTGTGGTAGATTTAATTTCTCTAGGGGAATAAAATCAGTGAAAGTAGTAAGACCAAAAAACAAAGCCAACATAAATATCCCATCCTAATGAAGAGTAATGGAGGTGGCTTTATATTCATTGTAAATAAAAAAGAGGGAACACACGTCATCCTTGAAACAATCATCTGTTCATTGAGGCATTTCTCAGCACTTCGACTTTGTTTCACTGTTAACTGGACGGTTACTCAGCTGCTGCTTAAACTCTGTGACTGCATGATCCATCACTAATCAGCGGCACATCGTAAGAACTGCTTTGTAAACTCCAACCTAAACTTGAGGACAATTTGAAGAGAGCACTTCTGCCATCTCAAGTTTGTTTCTTCAAGGATGCTTGATTAGTGTTAAACATACTGAATGAAATAACATTTGCAGTGGATGTGTACATCAAACCTAAAGCCATCTAGCTGAATCAATGGATCTCCTTACCTCCAAAGGAAAATCTCTCATGCGTTCCTGGATTTTCAGAGCTATAATAGGTTAGCTGAGGCTGAAGACATTAATCACTTTCACCCCTTAGTATTATTTTGAATATTAAATATAATGTGCTTAAAGGTGGTAATGTGCAAAATGAACATATGAATGACAATATTAAAAATACTCTGGCTACTAAATTATCAAAATATTTATGTTCTTGTATTTTTCACTAAATATTTTATGCATTTAAGTTAAAAAACAGAAATCCCAATGATGATAATGATTGAAAGATGATAATTATAAAAGAAATATAGCAGTTTATACTTATTAACCAGGTACCATGTGACCAGGCTACTCATTTTACATTTTATCTTTTCTTTACAACAACTTTGTGAAGTAGATTTCATTATTAGCCCCATATTATGGGTGAAAAGACTATGGTGTGCAGAATTTCAGTACTTTATCCATATATCCACAAATAGGAATCAGGATTTAACTACTTAAAAAAAAAAGTCAACCTTGATCAGTCATCATTCTATACAATTTACATTATTTGACTATAAAGAAAAAACAAATACTAAACCTCAGTACTCAAAGCAACAGATATTCTGCTTGTCAGTTCTTGTTATTATGTCTTGGTCTCAAATGTACTCATTTATATGCAACTCTGTTACTATGAACTTTATTTCTCCTTCCCACATGACTCCCAGTTATATTCTTTCAATAGGGGACATTAAAGAGAGATTGAAAGGCATCATGAACAGAGAAAATACAATTCTTGTCCTATTTCCTGCAGCAAACTGTTGCTGGTTGACTATCATGTTCATAAAAAACTTATGTTTAAACAGTGCTGTGATTCTTCTCATTAAATTCCAAGCTTTTACAAAATTGGGATAATTGATATCCTTTTATATATGATTAAAATGTCTATAAAAGATAGTCAATAAAATACATATCAATATTGAAAATTTTCTCAAAGTTTAACAGAAACCATGTATGATAGAGAACAAGGTGTATTAGTTCACAGCAGCAGCAGCAATTAGATTGAAGCAGATGTGTACATTTATTAGCTAACAATATCTTTTTGCTTTTCTTTTATAAAAGTTAACTCTTTAAAACAGACAGTTTCAATATGCACAAGAAGAAAAAAAGAATGGTATAATTACCCTACACATTACACATAACCTAGTTTCAACAATGCTAATTTTGACTCATCTATTTCACTTTTACTTTTTATTTTACTTTAATTTTTTCTGAAGTTTTCTTTATCCCAGAAATCCTATAAGTTAACTTGAAATACTTCAATATGTGTCTCTAAAAGATAATCATTTTAAAAAATGATAGTCCCTTTAAAATGGGGCTTCCTAGGTGACATAGTGGTATAGAACCTGCCTGCCAACGCAGGAGACACAAGTTTGATCCCTGTGTCAGCAAGATTCCCTGGAGTAGGGAATGGCAACCCACTTCAGTATTCTTGCCTGGGATACCCCATGGACAGAGAAGCCTGGTAGGCTAGAGTCCATGGCATTGCAAAGAGTTGGACATGGCTGAGCAACTAAGTATGCACCTTTAGAATACCTAATAATATTAAACATAATTTGTTCATGTCTTCTTTTTTTTTTCCATTTATTTTTATTAGTTGGAGGCTAATTACTTTACATCATTACAGTAGTTTTTGTCATACATTGAAATGAATTAGCCATGGATTTACATGTATTCCCCATCCCGGTCCCCCCTCCCACCTCCTTCTCCACCCGATCCCTCTGGGTCTTCCCAGTGCACCAGGCCCGAGCACTTTTCTCATGCACCCAACCTGGGTTGGTGATCTGTTTCACCCTATATAATATACATGTTTCAATGCTGTTCTCTTGAAACATCCCACCCTCGCCTTCTAATAGGCAGTTGATGTTCAAGTTTCTACTTTCTTTCAAAATGGCTTCTGCTGTTGATTTGTTCAAATTAAAACCCACATACGGTCAATACTTCCATTTGTAACTAACTATTCCTCCTTTCTTCTGCTTTATTGACTATGCCAAAGCCTTTGACTGTGTGGATCACAATAAACTGTGGAAAATTCTGAAAGAGATGGGCATACCAGACCACCTGACCTGCCACTTGAGAAACCTGTATGCAGGTCAGGAGGCAACAGTTAGAACTAGACAGGGAACAACAGACTGGTTCCAAATAGGAAAAGGAGTCCGTCAAGGCTGTATATTATCACACTACTTATTTAACTTATATGCAGAGTACATCATGAGAAACGCTGGGCTGGATGAAGCACAAGCTGGAATCAAGATTGCTGGGAGAAATACCAATAACCTCAGATACGCAGATGACACCACCCTTATGGCAGAAAGTGAAGAAAAACTAAAGAGCCTCGTGATGAAAGTGAGAGAGGAGAGTGAAAAATGTTGGCTCAAAGCTCAACATTCAGAAAACTAAGATCATGGCATCTGGTCCCATCACTTCATGTCAGATAGACGGGAAACAGTGGAAACAGTGGCTGATTTTATTTTGGGGGGCTCCAAAATCAGATGGTGACTGCAGCCATGAAATTAAAGGACGCTTACTCCTTGAAAGCAAAGTTATGACCAATCTAGACAGCACATTAAAAAAGAGACATTACTTTGTCACCAAAGTCCGTCTAGTCAAGGCTATGGTTTTTCCAGTAGTCATGTATGGATGTGAGAGTCCGACTGTGAAGAAAGTTGAGCGCCGAAGAATTGACATTTTTGAACTGTGGTGTGGAGAAGACACTTGAAAATCCCTTGGACTGCAAGGAGATCCAACCAGTCTATCCTAAAGCAGATCAGTCCTGGGTTTTCATTGGGAGGACTGATGGTGAAGCTGAAACTCCAATACTCTGGCCACCTGATGCGAAGAGCTGATTCATTGGAAAAGATCCTGATGCTGGGAAAGATTGAGGGCAGGCGGAGAAGGGGACGACAGAGGATGAGATGGTTGGATGGCATCACCGACTCAATGGACATGAGTCTGGGTAAACTCCCAGGAGTTGGTGATGGACAGGGAGGCCTGGCATGCTGCAGTCCATGTGGTCGCAAAGAGTCGGACATGACTGAGTGACTGAACTGAAATTGATTTCTCCTTTCATGTTCCCTTTTTCATACCAGGGAGCAGAAATTACAATTTGAAAAAGAAGCTGTGATACCAAGATTTCTACTTTGCATCATTAAATATGATGAAGAAATCAGGTCATTTATCCTGTAAAATTTCTTTAGTTGTTACATGGTTAATTGCTTCTTCATATGTCATTTAACTTTTCCTGGACTTTCTCAAATTTTTTTTGAATTGGTCATTAGGTTTAGAGATTTGAATAGATTTCATTTTAATTTTTTTATTTTGTTTTTTGCAAGATACTCCATACACAGTACTGTGAATTCTTCCAAAGAGTTAAGAAAGAACAATAGCAACTGTACTCAATTTTTTGCACTGAATATAAATATATTAATTTAAATTTGAATATGTATATTTGTATAATTATTTACTTACAATATAAACATACACAAAACATTATATAAATTTATAAATACAAACAAAAGCAGGTTTTTCACAACTGTATTGGTGCTTTAATATTTATTTATTCATTTCTGCTTGTGAACAACAGAAATTTATTTCTCACAGTTTTGGAGACTAGAGGTACAAGATCAGGGTAGCAGCTTGGCCAGATGAGGGCCCTTTTCTGAGTTGCAGACTTCTCTCCTATAGGAAGTCTCCTTAATATATATTAAGGCCCTTAACTAACATTTTGGCCCTCTCTTTTTTTATTGATTCTAATATTGCTATTTGATGTTTTAGTTTTTCAACCACTCTCATTCTTCAGATGATCACATGTTATCTCGGGGCTTTAAATACTGTCAACATACTAATGATTCCCAAATTTGTATCTATATTCCTGATTTCTCCCTGAATGCCAGATTCATATAGCTAATTAACATTTCTACCTAAAATGCCAAGTTTATACCTTAAGCTTAGAAGGTGCAAAGTTGAGCTATTACAGTTTTACTCCAGAGTGACTTCTCTTCTCACTGTCTTCCTCATTACAGGTAACAACTCAGTTCAGGAATTTATCCTGAACACCATATTTGACTCCCCTTGCTCTCTAGAAAGCAAAAGTTAGTAATAGACTTGCAATCTGTTTGTTACCTTAATCTATCTGGGAAGGAATAGATGACCTGGTTGACCTTTCATGTTATGTAATTAACAAGACCTAATAAGAAGATGCTTCACAAATGAAATGACTCCTGTGCAAGCGCTGTATCACCTACAGTATTTAAACTTCTCATGTTAAATCTGAACCAGAGTACTATGTCCTCAAGCACGAAAAGATCATTTTATGGAGAGCTGTATTCATGGCTTCATATCTTTCCAAGGGAAAAATGCTTGGCTTGTGTTTAGCTATGATCTGTATCCAAGAATTATTAGTAAACCTGCTAGTAGGTAAGATCTGTAATTCATCTTGAGTCTGCTTTGACAATCTGACCCTTAATTTTATCACCCTGTCCACATCTGACAGTCAACACCTTCTACCGAATCTACTATCAAAATTTATCTTCTATTCTCCTACTTTTCTCTACTTTCCAGTGTATGTACATCTTCTGTCTCCTGGACTATTTCATTTATTTTCCTAGTAGCATCCTTACCTCTGCTCTTGAATTCTTTCATGTAGTTTTATACATAGCAGTCAGAATCATAATTCTTAAAAAATGCAAATGGATCAGGTCAATCCTTTGTTCTAAACCTTCCAACCTTCAGTATTGGAAGCCAAGTTCCTTTCAAAAAACAACAAAGCCCTAAGTGATTTACATATGTCCTCCCCCTTTTCTGACCTCATTTTCTGTTGCTCTTCCCCAGACTCACTCGCTCCAGCCATATTGGTTCATTGACCAAACCAGGTACTGTATCATATCAAGGTCTCTGCAAGTGCTAATGCTTTTAGCTGGATTTCTGCATGCATTGCTAACTGTCTCATTTCCTTAAGGGCTTTAAAGAAACGTCTCCTACTCTAAAAGGCCTTCTCTGGTCACCTTAGTGAAACTGTAACTTCACCTTCAATATTTCCTATCCAATCTCCCTTCTGTTTTTTTAATCCTTAACAATCAGCACTGCATTATATATAAGCGTATATATATATATATATATATATATATACACACACACACACACATAGAGTATATATACATGTATACTTTATATATACACGTATATATAAAGTATATCAGCATACTTTAATATAACATATATTCTCCTTAAATATTACTCTCTTTCCTATAACACTGTAAGTTTCTTGAAAGCAGGGATTTCTGTTATCTGTTGTATGCCATATTATTTTTTTCAGATTCCTAAAAAGTACCTGATACATAGAATTGCTCAACACTGTTGACTCTAAAGTGCATTCTTGGGAAGGGGGGAGTGGATGAGTTCTGGGTAGCTGTGGATCAAGCCTCGATTATGTGCTCAAAGTCCAAGCTGACTGAACACCTCATGACCAAATACACTGGCTCTGTAACTGATTCTTTCCATTGTAGGGAGTCCTATGATTTTACTCTATTTCCCTCTTGAAATCCCTAATCCTATTTCTTGAGTTTGACACTAAAGCATCTGTGAATGTCAACAAGATCAAAAAGAGGAGTTTGGAAGGCGTTTTCCAGATGCTTCCAGGCTTAATATAAGTCTGTTGTTTTCAGATAACTTTCATTGGCTCTGTCATGCTTAAGAAAATTATTTTTCGTCTTGTGTTTCCAATCTAAAATTTAAAATATTTATTTTTAATAGTTAATACAGTCACATGGTTCCAAATTTTAAAAATACAAAATGTATTCAGTGAAATGTTTTCCTCTCATTTCTTCATTTTAATCATCTCCCTTCTCTTCCAAAGTCACTGGCATAATCAGCACACTGTATAATCTTCTTGATATAGCTTTTACACACACACATAGATCCACCATATTCTTTTTTATATATATTTATACAAATGATAGCATATCATACACACTGATCTGCACCTTGCTTTGTTGACTTCATATATTTCGGAGATCTCTCTGTATTAGTGCATAGAGAAACATACATTCTTTTTTTATGGCTGTATGTATTACACTGCATAGATTTACCTTCATTTAGTTAAGTAGCCAGCTACCAATGAAAACTGAAGGAACTACTCCTTTCTGATAAGGCATCTTCTATTTTTTTCTTTATGACTAGTTTAAAAGAAAAAATTCATCTGTCTGTGGTAAATGGTCCTAAAAATCTGTCTTCCCATGAAAAAACAATCAGAATGAAAACAAAAGAAAGCTGCACCTTAAATTTATTTTGAGATCCTAAAGACTGGCTAGTTCTTATTTCCATGGTTAATGTATAACAGGATATGATATCTAGTTCTAAGCAACTTACAACACAGTAGGATATGGACTATAGGCTAGAATTGTACCCATTCCAATCCAATGATCTGAACAGTCTCAGGAAATGAGTATCACTAAATAAATAAGGCCAGCTAAATAATTGTAGATACTCAATCTACAGGCTTGGCACAAAATTAAGAAACTTCATTATGATTCTAGTATAACTTCTAAATTCAGAGAGTATTTTAACTTCTTCATGATGGGTAGCAATTAATCTGGTATGGAATTGTACCCACAGCATATTAATCCACGGAGCCAGAAAGTTCCTGATGATGATGCAGCAATTCTTCTGCTTGGTGGTATTGCTAAATCTGTTCTTTTTCATCAATCCACCAATGTGCATTTGTTGAATACTGAATATAGGCAGAGTACCCTGACTCCAAAGATGTAAAGATAAGCTAGAAAGATGAATTTAAAATATGAAAAGGATCCCTGGAATTCAGGACAGTACATAGATCTGTTTCATAAACAGAAGCTATGCACAAAATAAACAAAGTGCACTTGACATTTTAACACAATTTTATAAGTGTTACCAAGCAAACAGGCATCCAGGAATATGCCAAGAGAGAGCTTATATGATTTTTAAAATCGGAATTCAGATTTAAAAAAGTACTCTGGAGCAATGATGACATTGATGAGTGATGATATTATGAAGACTGAATGGGCTTTTGAAGAAAATGAATGGTGGGGAGGTGGTGTTTTGGTAGGCATGAATTTCTTGGAAGTGAAATAAGTTACATTAGGAGAAAAGTAAATGAACAGTTTTGGCCAAATCATAGAATCTGTATCAGGAAGCAGTCAGTGACGATGTTGGAAATGTAGACTGGAGATCACAATGACTTTAAAGAGTTTTTAGTGCCAAGCTACTATTTTTGACATTATCACATAAAATGCATCAGCTATTGGAAGTTTTAAAGAGTCTAATGCAATAAAGACTCAATAGTAAGCTTTTTCATTTTCTTCAAGTGTTCAGGAACCAACAACAGCCTGGGTGAGAGTCAAGTGAAGGGAAACCTCAAGGCAGCCAGATACACTGGATCTTGACTTGAAGAACATGTGCCCTTAAATTTTCTACAAATAATCACTTATGAATATCCATCAAATCTATTCACTATTTACAAACACTTTTAATAGTGGAGTCAAGCCATAAGACTGGAAAACATGAACAATGATGCAGAGAATTTTTAATAAGAAGTTTAGTGGGTAGCGTGGCTTCCTAGGTGGCTTATTGGTAAAGAATACACCTGTCAATGCAGGAGATGCTGGAGATGTGGGGCCAATCTCTGGGTTGGGAAGACCCCCTAAGAGTAGGGAATGGCAACTTACTCCAGTATTCTTGACTGGAAAAGGCCATGGACAGAGGACCCGGTGAGATACGACTAAGCTAGTGACTGAGTATGGATGTCAACAGCAACTTTCAAAGTATCCTGACATAAACTATATGTTGTTGTTTACTCAGTCACATCAGACTCTTTATAAGCCCATGGACTGTAGCACGCCAGCCTTCCCTGTCTTCACCGTCTCCTGGAGCTTGCTTAAACTAATGTCTATTGAGTGGGTGATGCCATTCTACCATCTCATTCTCTGTCGTCCTCTTCTTCTCCTGCCTTCAATCTTTCCCAGGATCAGGGTCTTTTCTAATGAGTTAGTTCCTTGAATCAGGTGGCCAAAGTATTCACTTCAGCATCAGTCCTTCCAATGATTATTCAGGATTGATTTCCTTTAGGATTTACTGGCTTGATCTCCTTGTGTTCACTTAGCCTCCCTAAGTGAACAATGCAAAGAAATAGAGCAAAACAATAGAATGGGAAAGACTCGAGATCTCTTCAAGAAATCTAGAGATACTGAGGGAACATTTCGTGCAAAGATGGGCACAAAAAAGGACAGAAATAGTATGGACCTAACAGAAGCAGAAGATATTAAGAAGAGGTGGTAAGAATACACAGAACTATACAAAAAAGATCTTCATGACCTAGATAATCACGATGGTGTGATCACTCACCTAGAGCCAGACAACCTGGAATGTGAAGTCAGGTGGGCCTTAGGAAGCATCACTACAAACACCTAGTGGAGGTAATGGAATTCCAGCCGAGCTATTTCAAATCCTAAAAGATGACGCTATGAAAGTGCTGCACTCAATATGCCAGCAAATTTGGAAAACTCAGCAGTGGCCACAGGATGGGAAAAGGTCACTTTTCATTCCAATCCCAAAGAAAGGCAATGCCAAAGAATGCTCAAACTACCGCACACTTGCATTCATCTCACACGCTAGTAAAGTAATGCTCAAAATTCTCCAAGCCAGGTTTTAAGTGAACCATGAACTTCCAGATTCAATCCAGTTCAAGCTGGATTTAGAAAAGGCAGAGGAACCAGAGATCAAATTGCCAACATCTGTTGGATCATAGAAAAAGCAAGAGAATTCCAGAAAAACAACTACTTCTGCTTCATTGACTACACCAAAGCCTTTGACTGTGTGGATCACAACAAATTGGAAAATTCTTAAAATAAATGGGGATACCAGACCACCTTACTTGCCTCCTGAGAAACCTGTGTACAAGTCAAGAAGCAACAGTCAGAACCACACATGAACAACATACTGGCTCCAAACTGGGAAAGGAGAATGTCAAGGCTGTATGTTGCCACCCTGAATATTTAACTTCTGTGCAGAGTACATCAAGTAAAATGTCAGGCTGGATGAAGCACAAGCTGAAATAAAGATTGCCTGGAGAAATATCAATAAGCTCAGACATGCAAATGACATCACCCTTACGTCAGAAAGTGAAGAACAAAAGAGCCTCTTGATGAAAGTGAAAGAGGAGAGTGAAAAAGCTGGCTTAAAACTCAACATTCAAAAGACTGAGATCATGTCATCTGGTCCCATCACTTCATGGCAAATAGATGAGGAAACAATGGAAACAGTGAGAGACTTTATTTTCTTGGGCTTCAAAATCACTGCAGATGGTGACTACAGCCATAAAATTAAAAGGTGCTTGCTCCTTGGAAGAAAAACTATGACCAACCTAGATAGCATATCAAAAACCAGAGACATTGCTTTGCCAACAAAGGTCCATATAGTCAAAGCTATGATTTTTCCTATAGTCATGTATGGATATGAGAATCTATATGTCATAAAGTACTAATTAAAATCCTAAGTCATTACATTTTTGTTGTTGCAGTTTTATCCAGGAAATATCCTGATGATTACAATATATGCCTAGAATACTCTGGTTGCTTTTCCTGAGATGTTCCCCTTCTCTTCACTTGTTTTTCTCCTGGAGATTCCTGATCCCTCTGACTACAGTAAGGCATTCTATACATCCAGTTTCCTTTATGGCATTTCTCATAATTGTACCTATGGATATACTTGGCTTTTTAGGTGGCACTACTGGTAAAGAACTCTCCTGCCAATGCAGGAGATGCAGGTTCAATCCGTGGGTCAGGAAGACCCCCTGTAGAAGGGAATGGCTACCCACTCCAGTATTCTTGCCCAACGAATTCAATGGACAGAGTAGCCTACCAGGCTACAGTCCATGGGGTCACAAAGAGTTGGACACAACTATCGACTAACAGACACACACATTCAGAAATAGTTGTCAAATATTTCGTTTAGCGTATATCTCCCTCCAGCCATGACATTCAAAGATGGTTGCTCCTTGGATGAAAAGCTATGACAAACCTAGTATATTAAAAAGCTGAGACATCACTTTGCCAACAAAAGTCCATATAGTCAAAATTATGGTTTTTCTAGTAGTCATATACAGATATGAGAGTTGGACTAAAAAAGAAGGCTGAGCTCCAAAAGAATTGATGCTTTTGAATTGTGGTGCTGCAGAAGATTCTTGCGAGTTCCTTGGGACAGCAAGAAGATCAAACCAATCAATCTTAAAGGAAATTAACCCTGAAAAATCATTGGAAGGACTAATGCCAAAGCTAAATTTCTAATACAAAGGCACCTAATGTGGAAAGTCAACTCATTCAAAAGGCCATGATGCTAGGAAAGATTGAGGGCAAAAGGAGAAGGGGTTGACAGAGGATGAGATGGTTGGATAGCATCACTGACTCAATGGACAAGAGCTTGGGCAAACTCTGGGAGAGACTGAAGGATAGGGAAGCCTGGTGTGCTGCAGTCCATGGGGCTGCAAAGAGTTGGACATTACTTAGCGACTGAAAACATCTCCACTACTAGAATGTAAGCCTTCACCACCTTGTTCACTACGTAACACAAAGGAGACTTTTAGTAAATGTTCCTAAAATGAATGAATGAATGAATGAATGAGTGAGTGAACCATCCAGAGTCCTTTGTCTATTCCTTTTATTGTAGGAAAAATAAAATACAGAATTGATATTAGACAAGTTTATTTCACTAGGATGCTTACAACTTCAAAGGGATCAACACTAAGAGTTCAGAGTGGAAATGAGCCTCTAGAGTCTTGCTATAAACGTCACGTGTAATTCATTCATGTACTCATTTCAAACATAACACTACTTTGAAGGCTAAATGCCAAGAAATAAGCAGTCACTGCAAGGTAAAGTCCAAGGTATCTAATTACTCCAAGAGCAGTCCAGTGGTGGCCCAATGTCATCGACATTCTTTTGCTGTTGCAGATGAGTGAATTAACATTTCTGAGAGCTGCCTTTAGGGGCAAAATGGTTTTCAAATATTGAAAAGTTCTAATTGATTTTATATTTAAGAGGCAACTATAAACTATAATGTTTGAAACATTGGTTTGATCTTGAATATAAAATGTATTGCTATTTCTTATTTTGGCTCATTGTTGTTTTTTAAGTTTTAACTTCAAGCTAAAATCAAGGAAAAAATTTTTAATAAACTCAAATGCTTAAGTAGAAAAAACTGAAAATTTCAGATTTGAAAACTATAAATACTTATATTAGTTACCTAATGTACTAAAATATAATTATAATGCTATATTAATATAACTGTTTTTATATTTAGTTAACAGACATTTTTCTTTTGATTTCATTTATTATTTAATAGATATGTTATCAGAAAGAAAAAACAAATTAGCTCAAAATACCCACTTTAAAAAGGTCTTTTCTAGTTTTGTAAATTCAAAGTCCTTTTCCATATGCTATCACCATATAATATCTCATTAAGTTAGTTAAAAGGACAATAATTTTATAATTACTGTACTTTATTAAAATATATCATGTAATTGATATCATTGACTCCTTACATGTCAATTTTTAAAGGATATCCTATTATTCTACTCTAGGAATTTATTAGCAAACCAATGAAACAAACTTACTCAATTTAGAGTTAAAAGTTTCACTATCCCAGATAGCATGATAGACCAACCATCAATTAAGGGTTGGAGTTCAAACAATTATCAAAGAGGCTATAATCACCTTTTTGGAACAATCTATTCCTACAAATCATTCTTCAAAAGATTCCTCTATTGCCACCCCAGGAATAAGTTACAATCAACAAGTGAGTTGAAAGCTCCAAAAACATTAGCCAAGATGATGAGCCATATTCTTCTTTTAGATCTATGTACTAGCAATGTATTCAAGAAATACTATGCTCACACATAAAAAATGTGGCCACGGGCAAGCACTCTTGCCTTTACAGGAAGCACAATATGGGCATCTTTTTTCCCTCCTATGTCAAGGTTTGCCTGGGGTCCAAGTGTGTAATAGGATCTCTAGATGTTGTGTGGTTACTCTAGAGATGTATATAGCCAGATAATCCAGTTACGGTCAAATCAAGAGAAGATCCCGAAAAACAAAAACAGAAGATAATTTTCTCCAAAGATCATATCAATGGCATCCCAAAGGAATTTTTCCTGATTACGTATCACTTAAAGTGATGAAATAAAACTAGGCATATTAAAGCCATGTTTTGGAAGTGCCACTGAAGAAGGTTAACTTGTCATTTTCTGGTCATTATTTAACTAGCATTTTAACAAGTTCTAAAATAAAAGTATTCTTGCTTTTTATTCTCTACAACTGATAGTTTAGTAAATAAACCCATCAAGTTCTCAATTTGTTAAGCCTGACAGAGGCTGAGAACACCTTTGTAAAACAGCATCTTCTATGCCAAGAGTTCTTAAAGGCTTTTAGCAGAAATTATTAAATTGTTCCTGTGAGGCTATTGTGACATTAAGTGGATGTTTTTCTTCAAAAAATTCAGACGAAAGAAGGTGAAATGATGTTTCCAAAGCAACAAAAAGCCATTTTTCGAGTGTCAAATCAAAAACTTGAAAGATAGTCAAATATTTCCTTCTGCTGGGAGTTCGAACTCTTCCTTCTGAGCTTCTGCTTTATGTCTATCTCTTGTGCTGCCTCTATTTTACACACACACACACACACACACACACACACACACAGACACACACACTCTTTACCTCTCCTCACCATCTCGAAGCTAGCCACGTATTCTCGTTTGCTTCACTCATCTCCTCCACCCAACTTGCTGTTTTTTCTTGGGGAAAAGTAAACAAAATTCTTTCATCATTGAAGAGCTTTGAGATGCTTTGACAAAGTGTTATTTTCTATCTCTGTTTCTATAAAGTTTACGTCTTGTGCATTTTTGAACAGTGAAGGATTAAAAAATGATGCATACTTCTCTGCTTATAAAAATGAAGAATGGTTATTGATGCAATTATAATGACTAATTCAAATAAAAAGCTTTAGAAAAGCTTTTATTTCTAAGCAATCACTTCTAGTGTTGTCAGATTCACAGTCAAATGTCACAACTCAACTCTCTTCCTCCTAACAAAATGTGCCAATTTTTCCTTCTGTAAAGATTTCCTTTTACTGCTAAATCCTTTAGTCCCATAATACTAAATATACCGAGATTACTATCTAACTATTCTGACTGACGTATATCTCCCTTTGAGAAATGAGACCAATAGTGCTACCTTTTAGAAACTCATTTCTGAGACAATGCCTTCAAGGAAAATGTGGTGAGGTTTATCACAGAATATAAGATCTAGATTTCATTTAAGACTGTTCCCATTTGAAACATAATGATGGGAGTATCAAAGAATAAACCGTAAAAGCAACATGCAGCTACAAATTTCTGTTTGTTAACAAATTCAGCCAAATTGTGGAGTTGACAAAGAAAAAGGCAGGTAAATAAATAGCCATGAGGATCTCATCATGTTGCAATTATGAGAGCGACATAGTTCCTTTAACATAAAACGGAAGCAAAAATAAATATAAAAGTGCAATCACCAAGTCAAAATTCCCTTAAAATTCCCCATGTCTTACATGCAGACTGAGTAGACTGATTGTTAATTATTTTAAATGGAGACACAACCTTCCTTTCCTTTTTAAAATGTACACATACTTGGGAGAAGTAACACATTGATTTACATTCACATGAAGTTACAGAAGACTGACAGTGGATCCCTTCATGAGACCAGGTTTTAAAAGAGGCAAGATGATGGAAGTCTGAAAAGAAAAGAGAGAAAGAGACTAAGGAGCAAGAGGCTGGCCTTAAATAGGAATCTGATCTCCCTCAGAAAGTTCTTTACAATCAATCCTGGAATTCCATGTAACTGCCACCATCTATCACATCAACTTTAACACTCTCTCCTTATTTGTTTCCCAGAATAACAAGCCCATCCCTTTTCTTAGATTAGGATGTTTTTCCATTCTTTGAATGTCTAACCTCCCATTGCTTTCAAAGTACTTTTTTAAGGTGCTTTGATATCTTAAAAATGAATTCTAGGTCATAGCAGAGGGAGCACGAACCAGAGCTGAAAGCACCAATTTTATAAATCCCTGACTTCCATGAACCTTTTTATTAACATTTTAACAGACGTGTATTGAATCACTGCTTATGCTATGTCTTAATTCTTGCAAATTTTAAAAAGAAAAAAATCCATTAAGGGAGCTATTGAAGAGGCTATCAAATATTGACAGGCTCCACTCTTCACCCTAGGATAACTCTGAGTTTCTGCTGGCCTTTTGAGACCCGAACATCACTGTGCCCCAGAAAAAGGCTTGATGCATTAATAAAATACAAGCTTTAGTGATGACCTGAAGAAAACTTGATTCTTCTACATGTCAAAGCTTAGCCTCGTTCTGAAATCAGAGCAGATGGAGGAGCAAAGAGGAAGTTGCATACCCTTGAAGTGAAGCCACACATACCGAATCTGAGTCTTTCAAGCTTGTCAACACGTATCAAAGACAGATTTCAAAACATTATTCAAGTACCTTTAATGCTGAGCTGAAAAACCCAACTTTTCTAGGATACTACTAATTCTTAACAGCACAGACGGTCACTGTACCTGATGGAGGAAACAGAACTACCTTGATACACCATAATCCTGTGCTTTCTTTCTTAGTCAATTGAAACTGTTTTCTCAAATCTTTAGTGACCTTTGTAACACAACGCCTCCTCTCCCAACCCCATCAGGGTTTTGTCCCTGCAGTCTTCTAGTCTCTCATTTTTTTTTTCCCCCTGCATGTGGCACCAGAGGGCCTCCTTTTCTAGCCAAACCCTCTTTACAAAGCCTTAAGGATAGACTCCATCTGGGTTTTCCTCTGACTTCACTTTTTCTCACTTTAACTATAGGCATGGCCTGAGGCTGACTCCTCAATTCACACTGCTTCTTTCCTTCTCCTTTGTCCCTTAGAAATTTAATCCAATCTAGCCTGAAGCAGAACTACAAAGGAGGAAGACTGTTTCCAGCAGCCAAATCCTCCATCTCAGTAGCAGGTGATGGGTGCCTTGTAGCATCTTGCTTGAAATAGATTTTAAATTCAAAATGTGGCTGTTCTTGGAATACCCTAGGCACCCTCAAATTGAGGGTCTTTGCTCTCTTTCTTTGGCCTGGAATGCTGTTCCCTCGGGGACTGACTCACTCTTTGACCTTCCTCAAATCTTCTGAGCAAAAGCTTCTAAACAAAAGCATTTAAACAAAAGCCTCCCCTGACCACCCTCTGTAATATCACGACCTGCTGCCCTTCTCCCTCCTGGCTCTCCTTACTGTGCTCAAATTGGTGTTTTCTTATAACACCTGCAACTTCTGATATGTATATACCTTACTGATTATATTTATTAGTTTTTTAAAAATTATTGTTTTATCCTTATAAAATATATGCTCTGTTTTGTTCACTGATTGGTTTAGAACAGTGACCAACACTTAGTAGGTGATTAATCAGCATTACTCTGAGTTGCGATACTTCCCTATGCTATCCACTTCTTTTTTTCTTTTCACTGCCAACAGCCTCATCCAGGTTTCCTCTCATGGTAATTAGCTAATTAGCATGCTAATTGCATTTCCTATTCCCCTCTCTTTAATCCATCTCCTTTACTGTTGGCTGATTTTCTTCTTCAAAACTCACATTTATCTTCTCATTATCCTTCCCAGAAACCTTGACTTTAAGACCAAGTCCAAATTCTTCCGGGACTTGAGGCCCTGCCCAAATGAGAACCAATCCTATCCAAACTCATCTACGCCCACACCTCAGATGATTCTAGTCAAGCTGGTATTGGTTTTGTTCATTAAAGAAACATTCGTGGACCTCCTACTCCTAGATCCTATGTTGCATAAAATAAAGTTCTGTCAGTTCAGGCAACTGAGCTAGAAGAATATAAGTTTAAACAAAAACATTTATGTTCCAGGAAGGAAGCCAGTTCTGGCTCCATGTTGGAACTGTTTCTTTGACTTGCTTTTCATTACTGTTGTTATTATAATCATACAGAATGGTTTGCCTCAAGAGAATCCTGTCCCTCTGCCTGACTGTTAAACTGAAGTGCCTTTGTCTAGAACCCTTTTCCCCAACCTGTGGATGACAGGAAGGAAGAAAGGAACACATCCCCCTGCCTGAGTCTTGCCATGCTCAGAGGCGTTTGCAAGATTAATGGCTTTTTTACTTTGCTTCCTTACCTCCCCCCATCTCTAATTTCTAAAAGAACTTGACATCCAGTCACCAAGAAGATGGTTATTTTCACGTGCTAAGCCTGCCATCTTCTCGGTCTGCGGGCTCCCTGGTTAAAGTATTTTCTTTGCCTCAATACCTCATCTCTCGGATTCATCGATCTGTCTTGTGACGAGAAGAGTGAGCTTGGACTCAGTAACATTTACATTGAAGAAGAAACTGCGTCCACAGAAGACACACACGTGGCCAACATCGGTACACGCTGCCCCCACCACTGAAATGCCTCTCTCCTCTGCCCTTCCTGTCTTGGGGAAACATGTCATACCTATTCGTAAAGGTTTAATTTCAATTTACTCTGTGATGGATGCCTTTTAAATGCCCTAATATCTTTGACTAAACATACTCAATAAATGCTTTGTCCTTCCACAAATATTCTGAAGTTTCTTTCCTTGCCTTTCTTCTCATCTAAAGAAACACTGATTTAGACTCACAGACTTCAAGAAATAGCTTTTATGGTTGCTGGGGGCAGGGGTCAGGGGAAGGGATAGTTAGGGATGGGCATGTAACACTGCTATATTTAAATGGATAACCAACAAGGACCTACCGTATAGCACAGGAACTCTGCTGAATGTTATGTGGTAGCCTGGATGGGAAGGGAATCTGGGGGAAAATGGATGCATGTATATGTATGGCTGAGTTCCTTTGTGGAATGCCTGAAACAATCAGAACACTGACTGTTAATCAGCTCTACCTCAACACAAAATAAAAAGCCTAGCAAGGAGAAACACTGATTTCTAGACTCCACAGGACTTTCCCATCCTAAAGTGCTTCTCTGTGCCTCAGAGCTTGGATCCAAAACGGGAAGAGAAGCTTGGAAAGGGATCTGAACCACTAACGAAGGGGTGAAAGGCTTGCACTGTGGATTGCTGAGAAAGCTGCTGTTCCCAAATGGTACCATCTTTTTACAGCCATCTCTAAGCACTTCAAGGTCTCACCACTTCTCCTCTTGACATGAAGGTTGTTAAGATGACGAAGTGTGTGGTTTCTGCAGCACTATGCTACCCCACTGTTAGGGGAAGCACACCGACTGAAACCATCCACCCTGGCCAGGCACCATAGTAACTATTTGCATGAGTTGTTTTACGACAGGAGGTTCTGGTAAGGAACACGGAACTAATAAGCCACCACCAACCAGAAGAGCTCAGGAAAGGTCAAAAGGAGACACCACATGTCTGACCACCTCCCAGAATCCTCCTCTCTGGCATCCATCTTGGCTGAACAAGGCGTGCACCACCAGGAAGACTCTGAGTCAGAATGATCTGCTAAAGACAACCTGGAAATGATTCCCATCACCATAAAACCCAAGGCTGCAAGCCATGTGGCAGAGCTGTTCTCCTGGGTTTCCTTACCTCCTGCTCTCTGCCCAGGCGCCCTTTCCCAATAAAATCTCTTGCTTTGTCAGCACATGCGTCCCTTCGGACAATTCATTTCCGAGTGTTAGACAAGAGCCCAGTTTCGGGCTCTGGAAGGGGTCCCCCTTCCTGCCACACCACCACTCATGCTTCTGAGGTTCTTGATCCAGAATGCTCTCCTAACTTATCCTCCTCCTGTTACTCCTCCCTGCTTCTGAACTTCTACCTATTT
This sequence comes from Odocoileus virginianus, assembly GCF_023699985.2. Taxonomy (NCBI): domain Eukaryota; kingdom Metazoa; phylum Chordata; class Mammalia; order Artiodactyla; family Cervidae; genus Odocoileus; species Odocoileus virginianus. The sequence continues at coordinate 22,230,256 of NC_069686.1, forward strand.
ACTATGATATATATATATATATATATATACACACACACACACACACACACACACACACTAAACAGTCTAGAATTTGACATTATTTGTCCTGAGTTTTGGGGTTTTTCTTGGGGGGAGGATGCCATATATTGATCACTGTAGAAATTTTTAAAGGCATAAATTATCTTTCCCACAATAGTAGTTGCCAAACTTTACTAATCAGTAAGGCCATCAATAGCAGATTTTTTAAAAAATCAGATTCCAAGACCCAGACTCCGATCTGCAAAAACTGCAGCACTTGTCAAGATCCTAAGAAATTTATATTTTCAGAAAGCTCCCCAAATAACTGTTATAATCAGCCAGCTATGAGTATCACTGCTATATATTTAAGTTTCCCCGGAGATAGATAGTGGCATAATCTCAAAGCACCTTGTGACCTGAAAATTATTTACTCTTTAACTATTAAAAATTCATGACCAAAGCCTCTGATTTCTATATAGTATTTTTTCACCTAGGTTTCAGATTTTAGTACTGATTTTGTGAGCACCATGTAATATTTAAAAATTTTAGAATTTAAAACACCTAAAATTTCATCTCATATACATACATATTTTATGTGGAAACAGCCATTCCAAGCATATATTTGTAGATTCTAAGTTTTCTTTAACATAACATTATGTTAAATACTTTATAAATGTCATCATTCTTCAAAGTAGTAAAAATAATATTCCACTGAGATAAAGGTACTAATCAACTTAATACTCCATTTTTGGTTTTGTTATTTATCATTTCCCTATAATTTTAAATATTGTTTAATTGATACCTCTGAAATAAATGATTCATTGATATAATTGAATTATATTTTATCTATTTACAAATACTATATTAACAAGATATACATAACTCTTTTTTAAAAATGTTCTAATACTTGAACAGTTTTTGTCCAGTTTGTTTTATTTTTGGACTTTTAAGACAATCCTTCATAAATGACACCACTGAAAGGGGCCATGAAGTCAGTCTCATCTGTACTTTCTTGGGGTTCCTATATTTTGCCCAATTTCCCTATTAGCCTGTTTTCAGGGGATACTTTCTAATATCAGCCATACTACAGGGAGAAAAACTGTAAATATTATAGTACAGATCAGTGTTTTCAAAAACAGAGCTTATAGGTCCCTTATTGAAGAAGACTCTTGAGATTCCCCTGGACAGCAAGATCAAACCAGTCAATCATAAAGAAAATCAATCCTGAATATTCACTGAAGGACTGATGCTGAAGCTCCAATACTTCGGCCACCTGATGAGAAGAGCAGACTCATGAGAAAAGACCATGATGCTGGGAAAGACTGAAGGTGAGAGGAGAGGACAACAGAGGACAAGACGGCTGGAGGGCATCACTGACTCAATGGACATGAGTCTGAGCAAGCTCTGGGAGACGGTGAAGGACAGGGAAGCCTGGCCTGCCACGGTCCATGGGATCACAAAAAGTCGGACATGACTAAGCGACTGAATGACAACGATGGTAGAGTAACCTGGAACACTTGTTAAAAGTGGGGAATCCTGGACCCTTCAAATTACTCAGACATTTAGGTTTGGAGTCTAAGAGAAAGAAATTTAAATAAGAACTCCAAGTTCTTTTTATGCATACTAAAGTTTGAAAAAAGTCTTCTATATATCACTGTTATCAATGACTTTGCAATCTAGATTTAAGATATACCCAGTGCCAACAGACATCTTATTCTACTTCTTTATGAAATTTGTACATATATATACATACATATATATATATATATATATATATATATAAGAATTCTGCTGAGTCAGTTTAGGGACTCTTCCTCTGGTATCTTTGATATTATATCAGCTTACACACACACACACACACACACACACACATTCCCACATCTTCTCTCCCTGACCTGCCTTCAGCAAGAATCCTGTTGAATCAGTCTAGCAAGAATTCCTCTGGCCTTGGTAATTTTCCATCCATCCACTGATCTCCACTTTGCTCCTAGGCTATAAATCTCCCACTGTCCTTGTTGTGTTTGAAGGTGAGCCATTTCTTTCTCTTGCAGCAAAACTTCATTGCTGTAGTCCCTCCTGAATAGTCTTCCCTACTGTCTTTAACAAGAGTCAAGCAAATTCTGCCTGTGCCATATTTCAGACAGAAAAATGAAAGGAATAGTACTTACACAGGAGAAAGTCACATCCTAGTATGGAAGTCCATCTCATCAGAAATGTTTACAAAGTAGTACAATCAAATCTAGAGCATGCACCCAGCATACAGAAAACAATACTGTAACTTTAAAGGACTAAGAAGAATCTTTCTTGTAGCTATATCTGCATGGCTGAATTTAACAGGATAGAAAAATTAAGAGCACCTAATTTGATGTGGCCTGTATAAACACTGTTATTCATGTCAGAAAACTAGCTATAAATAACATCAAGCATGGCCTATTTTCATATTGGATCCATAGAATACTCATATTTCATTTTTTGAAACAAAAATATCTTTGATATATGCTGTATATTTTCATTTTGATGGTGTAGTTTTAGAAAAGTCTTTGCCCACTATGACCTCTTTCTATTATGGAGAATAGAAGGTATACACAGACATATGTGTATAAACCCTTAGGTGTATACACACACATATCTCATAAAAATGCATGACCACAGTGGATATTGCCAAGGGAAAGTTCACATTCTTAATCAATGTCATTACCAAGTAAATGCCAAAGAAATTTCTACTGGCTAAATATCCAGAGTTTTCTGGGCAGTCACAATTTCCTCATAAATTAATTACATTAAAAAAACCTAAGACAATGAGAAAACACTACATAATCACTCGAATGGCTAAAATTTATAACACTGACAACACCATATGCTGGTAAGGATGTGGAGCAACAGGAACCCTCATGCATACTGAACGCAAAATGGTACAGCCACTTTAGAAGACAGTTTAGAGATTTCTTATAAAACTAAACATACTTGAACCATATGATCTAGGAATCCCACTCCTTGGCATATATCCAAATGAACTGAAAACTTAAGTCCACATAGAACTTTGCAAATAAATGTTCATGGGAGCTTTGTTTCATAACTGTCAAACTTGGAAATAACCAAGATGTCTTTTAGTAAGGTATGGAAAACCAAACTGTGGTAAAACCGTACAATGAATATTACTCAACAATATAGAGAAATGAGCTGTCCAGCTAAAAATAGATATGGAGGGACCATAAAGCATATTGCTAAGTGAAAGAAGCCAATCTGAAAAGGCTATCTGCTGTATGGCATCCCTGAAAAGGCAAAGCTGTGGAGGCAGTAAACCAATCAAAGGTAGCCAGGATTTCTATGAGGGGAGAGAAGGGCCAAGAGGAGAAGCACATGGAATTTTCAGAATAGTGAAGATATTCTATGTGATACACTAACAATGAAAATGTGTCATTATATATTTTTCAAACCCACAGAACGCACAATACAAAGAGTGAACCTTTATGTAACATGTTAATAAATAAAAATGTATCAATATTGGTTCATATCAATCACAGAAAATATACCATACCAATAAAAGATGTTAATAATGGGACAGATTATGTGTGCTTTTCAGGGAGGATATATAGGAGGAGCTCATTGCAGTTTTCAATTAATTTTTCTGTAATACGTATCAATATTGGTTCATATCAATCACAGAAAATGTACCATACCAATAAAAGATGTTAATAATGGGACAAATTATGTGTGCTTTTCAGGGAGGATATATAGGAGGAGCTCATTGCAGTTTTCAATTAATTTTTCTGTAATACAAACTGCTCTAACAAAAATCTGTTAATCACTTTAAAAAAAAGCAAACTCTTAAGACACAGAGGTTATAAAACCAAAGCAAACCAAAAGGCTCTTCAATACATATGTGTCTCTTTTGGACTCTGTGGGAGATGGCGAGGGCAGGATGATATGGGAGAATGGCATTGAAACATGTAAATTATCATATGTGAAACGAATCGCTAGTCCAGGTTTGATGCATGATACAGGATGCTTGGGGCTGGTACACTGGGATGACCCAGAGGGACGGGATGGGAAGGGAGGTGGGAGGGGGGTTCAAGATGGGGAACACATGTAAATCCATGGTGGATTCAAGTCAATGTATGGCAAAACCAATGCAATGTTGTAAAGTAAAATAAATAAACTAATTAAAGACAAAACAAAGCAAAGCAAACCAAACCAAAGGTCCTGGTTATATAGGACAGCTTCTACTGACAGAATTGTTACCAAAGGGTATTTATGCCCATCTTTCAAGGAGATACCACTGGGCATCTCAGCTGTTACCATTTAACCTTGAGGTGGTAACTGTGGTGGTACATGTGACAATACTGGAATAAGGCATGAAAGAAGCACCAGAGTAGCCGAGTCCCATCAGCCTGTATCCTCTAATTCTGCAATATTCGGCCTGGGTTTGAGTCAGGCCCCAAATCTGTCAAATGCTTACTCAGTTTCTTTTGAATGAGATAACTTAACTTTACCCAGACCAGACCAAATACGGAAGGGAGGCCTAAACTCTAGTTACCTCGGGCTGCAGGGGCTCCTTCTATCCCTGGAGGTATATTTTGTTTTTTGTAAACTTGCCCAGAGCCCTAGGAGAACAAGGAGTTCTGTGAGAATTGATGTGCCTACCCGGGTCCTCCAAGAGAGGATTTCTTTATCATTGTACAGACAGAGATGGAAGGAAAACACTCATTCAAGTGTCGTGATGTAAAATACTGGGCAATCTTTAGGGAAAATGAACTTCATAGGAAAATTTAGAATGCAAAGTATCATTTTTTTTTCCTCTATGAAAAGCTTCTCTAAATCCAGATTCTGATCACAGGGACATATAAAACGCTGGGGATACACTTCAGAGTTTTCAAAAAGAAGCATCTGTTGCTCCCCGGCAGAGCTCTTCTACACGTGGTTTACAGATGTACTGAGATTCCATCCCTTCAGATGCTCTGGGGCGAGCACCAGTTGTCTCTGGGAACGGGCGGCCTCAGCAGAGTACCACAGGGACATTACCATTTTCTATGTGCCCGCAAGAAGGTAAAGGCCAAGAAGCACCTCAAGAAAGAATCTTTGCTAAGGATATTTTAATCCAAAGTGGCCAGACTGGTGCTTAGCAATTCCTGCTGTGACTACGTATCCTCCAATTTCGAACATAAAGATAATATCTGCGAAGGAATTATTTCTACACATATTCCACATGAAAGGTATAAAGCATGAATGACAATAAAGCTATAAATAAATTTGGAGCATCTTTAATACTTCTGATAATATAGACTAACATGGTTTCATTAATTTTCGAAGGTTACAAAAACCAAAAGTAGGAATCAGTTATTACCTTATAATGGAAACTTTTGCATTCGCTTTAGGGTAAAGCGACGGTGTCCTCAGGCAATCCCTCCTCCCGGGACTGAGCAGTTCTTGAAGTTTCTCTACCAGATCTAAGGGGAAAGAAAAATACATAAATAATCTTTTAGGTGTACTTCATCTAACACTCATACTCTGTTTCAGGTTATTCAGATTCTCTTTTTGCCATTTCATGAAATTTCCACATATCTTGCATCAAACTATCGTGTACAAAATCTCAACCTTTACAGAAGACATAATTTGAATGTGGGAATTTTCTTCCTTTGACTCAATAATCTCATCCATCCTTGAAAGGATGACTTTTTTTATCTAATGTAATACTGTATTAACTCTTTTTCAGCAACTACTAGACTTACTTTCCCTAGATCACAATTTTATACTTTTTGGTCTCCTTAGTAATAGCAAATGTTTCTACAAGAGAAGTTGAAAATTGTTAGACTTCTACAAGTCCTGTCTGTGGCTTTGCTAAGGCTGTTTACTGCTTTACTCTGCTGTGAAATAAACTAACACATTTTGCTCCGTAATCTCCTATGTCTAATTTTTTTTCTCTGACCTAAAAATCCTTACCAGAGCCTTAAGTATCCCATCAAGTCTATAATAATACTGACTTGAGCCAGTGAAAAAGTATGCTCTGCCAGCATGTTCTATAAGATAGCCTTCCATCACCACAAAGTTTCAGATATTCTTTTTTGGAACCAGCAAAGAAAATAAGCTGGCTTTGGCAGTCAATCATGGACTGCTCTAATTCGATGAATCCATTTTCTACAGGCTTTACTTGGCAAGCTCTTCCCACTGCCTGCAAAGTGACTAGTTCTTTGTAAACCTCCTTTGCAGTTCTACCTACCTACCTTCTATATCCCAAAATGCTATGTGTTATTGAAAATATATTTTAAAGAAGAACTTTCAGAGGAAATATATAATTTTAGAGATTTTTTTTCCCCTTAAAAATTTATTGAAATATAGTTGATTTACAATATTGTGTTAATTTCTGTGTACAGCAGATATATATATTCTTTTTCATATTATTTTCTTTCTACAACCTGTCACACACATGTTGGTTACTCAAGAACTGTCTTGAAGGTAAATGAAACCAATGGTTAGTGCTGTGTAAAGCGCAGAGGAGTCAGGAAGAGGGGCTGTGTTCCTAGCTCTGAGAATTAGGATCATTTAGGTTATTTATTATAATAAGTTCCATGTTATTTATTAATATATTGTAATAGTATATATTATATACATATATTATTTAGATAATAATTATTAACACTGTAGTTATTTACATTATTGCTGATGTGGTTTTACTTTTCAAATGGAGGTTCATAGTACAAAGCTATAAGTTGAGTGGTACTTTTGAACTCTACATGTAAGAATCTTATTTTCTATATTTTTGGAATTCTTAAGAGCAAATGGTTAGAGACTGGGGAAGACAGGGCCAGTAAAACCTCCAAGGAGAGACACAGAGTAGCTTTTTAAATAATATTGTCCTTCCTGATTACTCTTATTATCACAGACACAAAAAAAGCACACACTTCATGGTTACATTTAAATGAAGTTCTAGAAAGGACAGAAAAGAGGCTGTAGTAGTAATCAGAACAGTGGTTATGAAAGATTAACTGGAAAGAAGCAGGAGGGAACTTTCTAGAATAATGGGAAAACTATATATTTGGTTGAGACAGTGGTTATATGAGTAGATAGACCTGAAAAAACAGAAAGACAATTATGAAGCCATGTCTATAAAATCTATATTTTATTATAAGTAAATTATACCTCCATTTAAAAAGGGGACTCAAAGAGATCTCTAGATTTTGGAGTGATTTTGAATCAGAGAGTTTTTAAGAAGGAGCCACTTCCTCTTTCCTGGTCAGCAAAAAAACATTTCATCCTTTCTTTCATTCAAGTATCCACTCAACAAAGATTTATTAAGCACAAATATATCCAGAGCTAACACAATGGCAGTGAGTTAGAGCAAAGAATGGTTAGCAAAACAGACACTGCTCCTATTATGGAGTTTAAGAGTCTGTCAGGGGAAAACAGACAATTAAAATGCAAAAAAAACCAAGGAGTAATGGCTGTAGCATTGAGGGCAAGCCCCATGTTTTAACAAAGGACTTGCATCAAAATCGAATGAAGTATATTATACTAAATCCAAAGCTAATCTGAGCTGAAAATATTGGTGTTCGCTGAGTCATTAAAAGCTGTTAGGGCAATCAGACCAAAGCAAACCAACTAACATTTTTTTCTATTAATCCAACTCTATATATTCTTAAAACTACTGAATCAAAACATCAAAACATTTTTCATGTCAAATTTCATTTTGACATTCAATTTTTTTTTTAACAAAATTTAGGTCTTGTACACCCTAGGGCAGCTTATATATACAGCTGTCCATGAGGATAACATGGTGTTAAATAACTCTGTTTCCCATGAGCAAATCCCAGCTGGGAAGACAGGTGCATCTACTTCTGGTGACTGTTGCCAGTGAGGGATTTACAAGCTCTCCTAACAAGGAGTATTATGCATATTCACAAGAAACCCAAGCTTGTGACTGGTGCGGTACTTGATATACAAACAAAGTACAATCAAGCAATAAATGCTGGAGAGGGTGTGGAGAAAAGGGAACCCTCTTACACTGTTGGTGGGAATGCAAACTAGTACAGCCACTATGGAGAACAGTGTGGAGATTCCTTAAAAAACTGGAAATAGAACTGCCATATGACCCAGCAATCCCATTCCTGGGCATACACACTGAGGAAACCAGATCTGAAAGAGACAAGTGCACCCCAATGTTCATCGCAGCACTGTTTATAATAGCCAGGACATGGAAGCAACCTAGATGCCCACCAGCAGACGAATGGATAAGGAAGCCATCGTACATATAGACAATGGAATATTACTCAGCCATTAAAAAGAATTCATTTGAATCAGTTCTAATGAAATGGATGAAACTGGAGCCCATTATAGAGTGAAGTAAGCCAGAAAGATAAAGACCAATACAGTATACTAATGCATATATATGGAATTTAGAAAGATGGTAACGATAACCCTATATGCAAAACAGAAAAAGAGACACAGACGTACAGAACAGACTTTGGGACTCTGTGGGAGAAGGCGAGGGAGGGATGTTTTGAGAGAACAGCATCAAAACATGTATATTATCAAGGGTGAAACAGATCACCAGCCCAGGTTGGATGCATGAGACAAGTGCTCAGGGCTGGTGCACTGGGAAGACCCAGAGGGATCAGATGGGGAGGGAGGTGGGAGGGGGGTTCAAGATGGGGAATACATGTAAATCCATGGCTGATTCATGTCAATGTAGCACAAAAACCACTACAATATTGTAAAGTAATTAGCCTCCAACTAATAAAAATAAATAAAAAAAAAAAAGAATAGATCAACATTCCAATATAAAATGTTATCAAGTCAACATAGCTCCTTCCCCAAACAATTTTAAATGAAGTCCCTCTATGGGCAATCCAATTTTTTAAAATACATAAAAAGTTTTCCTTAGCCTAACTGATATTAAAAAAATCTCCTTGTTCCTTTTTTAAAAGGTTTTCTAACCTGTTTGTCCCAAATTCTTTCCAAAATGGGATGAGCTACTTACAAGATGAAAAGATACAACTAAAAAGTGGAAAAGAAAAAAAACATGAACCATATGTTACTGAATTTCTAAGCTTCTAAGGAGACTATACTACTTATTGTATTGTCTAGAAGAAAGTCAACATGATTTTTTTTTTTCAAAGACTGCTTTAAGAGAAAACAAAGCTTCCCAGCTGACACAGTGGTAAAGAATGCACCTGCCAATTCAAGGAGATGCAGGAGACACAGGTTAGATCCCTGGGTCAGGAAGATCCCCTGAAGAAAGTGACCATTAAGACCCTAAAGTAACTGGGACACTGGATAACTATCTCAGTCGTGACAGCCATTTTATGTATCTTCAGAAAATATTGCCAGATTGCAGTCGAAACTGTGGATAGACACTTTAATTACTTCCTTACTCTCATCAGTGATAAACTGAAAACAAATGCTCCACTGCTGAAAAGGAATGGCAGGTCCTGTTTCTGTAAGTTTAACCTATTTAATATTTAAGAACTGTATATATTTTGTCCAAGTAATACACTGTTTGAAGACACATTTCATTTTTATTCTTCAATCAAACAGTTGATAACACAATGAAGCTTTTCCCTAGCATTCTAGTGTAGTTTTTTCCCTCCGCTTTTCTAATTTTCAGTCTCCAATCTCCCTTGAGTTTTGGTTTCTATGCCTTGTTTTTGCCAAGGGGAATATCAGCTCTCTCTGTTCCCACTTCCTTTGTAGTTCGTTGGTATTCACTCTTACTCTAAGAAACACTTTAGGGTAAAATGTGGTTGTGAGCATGGGAGGTCTGAAGGAAATTTAAAATACTGGCATTTAAGACTTTCTTCTTCTCCATTCATTGGATACATAATTGTGGTGCAAAATTCTGGATGATGTCTAACGGTTTTTGCATTGTCACAGCTTCCTTCACTAACTCTCAAAGATGTTACATAATGACATTTAGTCTGCAAGCTTGTATCCAATGATAAGACAAGGATTTCCTATGTCCCCAGAGCAAATTTTAACAGCTCTACATTTAACAAATCTATTAAACCCTAAAATCTATCTAGCAGTAGTGAGACATCTTGAGAGAGAAAATAAAATCTTTGGAACTAGTGACTTAGGACAGAATTTTTCCAGAGGTTCAATTTTAGGCACTAGCTTTACTGTGTGTGTGTACTTCAGATAAGCTCAAAAGTATGTAATCAGTTTCCGGTATGTGTCTGTCACTGAGCAAGGACCAAGGACACATGAATAAAACATGGCTCTTCTGCTAAAGAGGCTCGTGGCTTGGCCAAGGAAGGTAAGGGGGCATAAACACATTCAAGATGAGTTAGTGTCATTTAGGCTTCCCCTGCTGGCTCAGATGGTAAAGCATCTGCCTGCAATGCAGGAGACCGGGGTTCAGTTCCTGGGTCGGGAAAATCCCCTGGAGAAGGGAATGGCAACCCACTCTACTATTTTTGCCTACTTGTGTCCATGGAGAATTCCATGGACAGAGAAGCCTGGCAGGCTACAGCCCATGGAGTTGCAGAGAGTTGAACAGGACTAAATGACTTCCCTCGTGGTTCAGATGGTAAAGCGTCTGCCTACAATGTGGGAGATCCCTGGGTTCGATCCCTGTGTTGGGAAGACCCCCTGGAGAAGGAAATGGCAACCCACTCCAGTATTCTTGCCTGGAAAATCCCAAGGACAGAGGAGCCTGGTAGGCTACAGTCCATGGGGTCGCAACGAGTTGGACACGACTGAGTGACTTCACTTTCACTTTTTCAAGTGACTAACACACACACATGTGCCAAATGGACACACAAGACTAGGAAAAAAAAAATGTAGGTTGGACACTCAATTTCCCAGATGAGGTGGGAAGGACTATGATGTGTAAATCTTTTATTTAATATTTGTGCTGAATATAACACTCAGGCTGAATTTTCTCAAAAATGCACATGCCAATAGGCTTATTATGATATTTTATGAAATAACATATATAACATTCTCAGTGCAGTATCTGATATGGAACAGCTGTGAAGGAAGGGAGGGAGGGAGGGTATGTTAAACATTCCTACTGTGAATTTGACTTGTCATTATAACTCTTTTGGGCAAATCTTTCATATGTAAAAGATCTGGGATTAGTTATCACAGTTCTTATTCCCCTAGAAGACATCCAACTCATCCAAACAGGTTACTGGGTGTTATATCTGAGGGAGAACTGTATATTCCTCTAAGACTAATGCTCACGTGGGTCATCTATCTGCCGCTTGAGGGAGTGCTCAAGAGACAGATGAGCAGAGAAGAACTGCAGGCTTTCGATAGAGGTCCATGGATAGGTTCTAAGACGTCTATATATCTCTCTAAGATATACTGGATGGACGAATTGTGAAAGACTCAAATGAATCAACAGAAGACTGGGTATCTTTAATGCAAAGGAGGCATTTACCAAGTATATCCTTTTTGGTTATCTGATTTTTTAAATGGCAATCTGAACCAGTTTACAGAGATGTAAACTATAGGTAACTCATAGAAGTTAAAGCAGCACCTATGCAACGGTATGCAAATTCCTTCTACTGGAGGGAAAATTTCTCTCCTCATACCAACTCTATGTAAAAATGCCAGTTTTGCACCCACCTGTAGATTCATTTCAACACTCCTGACTCAACTATGTATCTGTGGTATTCTGAATTCTGTTAAATCAGTTGATAACATCTTATTAGTTTCCTCATTAATAATGGAGTCAAATAAAATTTTCAAGTTATTATCATATTTGTATAAAAATTTTGAGTTTGCTCTTAAACATGACCTTTTAATAATATATTTATCATATTTGTATTTTGATTTTCCATAATAATAAAAGAAATAATCCAAGTGCTTTCTGGGTCTTCTGGACCACACTATTTTATCACCATGTGCTCTCATATGAACCCAGTGCTCAGTCTGTAAATTCAATCATTTGGGCATCAAGAAGTAGTAATAGGAACACAGATAGAAAAAGGACAACGATGACACTGCACAAAGACTTTCCACAAAATAGGGAGAGTTGTGCCTATACCACACGCTGTATTGTACACAGAATCTGTACATTAGCAAGCCCGTGTCTTCTTCACATGGTGAACAGACATTTCATTTCTACAAAACACCTCCTCTACATTATAAAACAATAATGTGAGATTGAATTTCTCAGATTTAGAAATTTGTTTGCATTCATTTGTAACTATGTTTTGTAAGAAGTATAAGCATAGGTATTTATGCCTGGCTTTAAGTTTGCATATTTTTAAGTAACACTGTAATAAAAATGATTTAATGCTAGGGTCACATAGAAGATTTTTGTGCTTCTTTTTGTTTTTCCTTTAAAAAAGACTTTATAGGTTATATAAATTTAAGAAACACTGGCCAACAATATTGTGGAAAATGTATATTTCAAATTTTGCATTTGTGGAAATTTAGTATAAAGCTCTGGTATCCTGAAAGAGATTATTTCAATCTCATGATTAACTTTAATTCATCCTAACTTTCCATCAGACCATATACTATAAGAATAAAAAAGGCTCAAAATAAATGTCATTACTTTTTAAAGCTAGTCCTAATGAAACTTTCAAAGCTCCCCTGTGTAGGTGTAAAATATTATTAACCTCTTCAGATTTTGATGTATTATTAATTTGAGCTCAGTAATATTAGAATCAGACTATGAGATTATTTTAGTAGAAAAGACTGTAAGGAGTGGCAGATTTATGCTGTATCTATTTTAAACCCAAGAAGAAAGGAAATATACCAAATATGTATTGTTTAAACTATGGAATCATCTTCTATTCTTCTAAAAACCAGAAGAAATCTTGGGAAATTATAGATAGGAAGTTTTTTCTATTTAAAAAAAATTTTTTTACAATCTTGTATTCATTTCTTCTATACAGCAATGCAAATCAGCCATAATTATACATACATCCCCTCCTTCTCTAGCTTCCCTCGCCTCCCCCCATCCCATTCCTGCAGGTCATACCTATTTGCAGGGAAGGAGATGCAGATGTAGAGAATGGACTTGTGAACACAGCAGGGGAGGGAGAGGGTGAGACAAATGGGGAGGGTAGCATCAAAATACACACACACACACACACACACACACACACACACACAAAGGTGTGAGATGGACAGCTGGTGAGAAGTTGCTGTGTAAACAGGCAGCCCAGACTGGCACTCTGTGATGATCTGGAAGTATGTTTCAATTATTTTAAAAAAAAATTTTTTTCTTTCTGATATTATTCATTAACCATTTATAGAACCTAGCCCCACCAGGGAAGCCCTTAAAAGTCGTATATTCTGAGTTACTTCTGGGGATCTAACGGAGTGTTCTCTTGAGAGGTGGAGAAGGAAATGCCAAATACACAGTTAAGTCTTCCACCAGTCAGCAGAAATGCAGATTTCTAGGCGTGGCTTTAAACTTGGAAAGGTAGGGTTCCAGAGTTATACTGTATGGGGTGGGAGCTTGAGGATTTTTATATTTACTTAGTGACTAAGGAAAATTCTCAGCATGTAGTAGATTACAGGCATGTCCATTGTTTGCTTACTTATCCCTAGTTCCCAGCATACAGTAGACATTCAATAAATGAACCAATGATGTTTGTAGGTAAGAGGATTCAACTGAAACAGCATGTTCATGTTAGATTTTCAAAAACAGACTCAATTATAGCATGTGCAGCTCTGTTATAGCAAAACATCTTAGGGTTATCTGTATTTTAACTGGAGAACATTACTTAAGTTAAAATAAATACAAAGACATGTAACTGGCACATTTATTATTCTGTAATTGTTTTAGCTTGTGGAGATAAGTAAACATCAATAAATATACAGTACACCTATCATTATATTCCGCTGTGCATTTCCTTCATAGTGGGGTATTTTGCTATTAAACTAAGTGCTGATTTTTTTTCAAATTTTTTTAGCTACATTATTCCACCATATTTAGTAGCAAAGGGGACTTTCTCCATGCCTCAGGGTATGGTGATTCAGAGAGAACAAAGAATCACTATTTTGACCTTTGAGGAATTAATTTGACCTTTGTAAGTCAACAGTGCAGACAGTAGTCCTTAAAACCATGGCTTTGAATTACAAGTACCAGCAGCCAGAGAGGAAAAAAATTCCAAAAGCTTGTATTTAAGTATCAAGAAGCAAATCATGGGGGACTTGAAGGAGGGTTTAGGTCATAGAGGGGGTGGGAAAAAAAAAAAACTAAGAGATGCCAGAAGAGCAGTTTTCCTTATAAAACAGAGGTGATAAAAATACAGATCATTTCTAGACTAGAAAAGGAGAAAGCAATAGAAAAAGGAGAACAAGATGAGCACAGACAGTATGCGTGGCTCTGTTCCCTGAACCTACTTTGGGGTTGAAACTCATGAGTGGGATGACAGAAAATCCCCCAAATATTTAGTAAATATTGTACTGGTGACTTACACCACATCTACTCTGGACCTTGAGAAGAAAATAACCTTGCTGGTTACCCTTCATCAAACTAGTCAGCTTCAGCAGATAGAAAAGTCAGCCAGGCAGATCTAGGTAAGGTGTCTGAGATGGACCCCTGTCCTATCCAAGTTTTATTCACCTCTCACAACATGTGGAAGAAATAGCAGAAATTCTCAAGATCATGACTATAGAACTAAAAAATTATAATGGCTAAGAATCAGAGAGCCTAAAAGGTTTGGCACAAGGGGATTCCACAACAGAACAAAATTTGCAGGATGGGCAGCTCCAGTTAGGGATCAGATGGAGGTTGCTGCTAAATCTCAGAGGACCACAAAATCAGTAAAAGCCAAGCCTGGTCGTAGGGCTGCAGGGGTGGAACTTAATGTTTCAATAGAACAACTTCTATGTTGTCAATGCCTACAATTGTTGTTTAGTCACTAAGTCATGTCCAGTTCTTTTGTGACCCTAGGAACTGAAATGAAGCCCACCAGGCTCCTCTGTCCATGGGACTTCCCAGGCAAGAATACTGGAATGGGTTGCCATTTCCTTCTCCAGGGGATCTACCCGACCCAGGAATTGAACTGATATCTCCTGCTTGGTAGGCAGAGTATTTACCACTGAGCCACCTGGGAAGCACCACTGTCTACAGGGCAGGCATCAAATACAACAGATGACAGAGACACAATCATAGATGAGACAATTTTGATTCTAGGACAATACCTCCAAGGTGTGCCTACAGTACTATAAATAATATCTAAGGCTGTGCTTCTAAAGAGCTTGTTACATCTGCCCATTGTAAAGAAATTCTTTATAATGGCATGAAAACTACTATCCCAGACCTCTAATCTATTTTATTGCAAAGCAGATTTTCCTATTTTAAAGTTCTATTTTGTATACATTCTATTGTAATGTTCTGGGCCAACTTGCACAATACTCAAAATGTAACCAAACACCAATTCCGTTTGAAACAGTAAATAGACCTTCTAAATGCCATTCACAGTTGTTAGTATTTTCTATCCTTTCAATGTTTGTTTTTGTTGTTTACTTTTCAATCGGCTTACTGAAAAGGCATGGGTGGACAAATAGATCTACTCGAAGACGATGATTCAATGGAATGTGTATAAAGAGAAATAATAACTTTAAAATGTTGAATAGTTTTCACAATCACTCATTCTTGAAAACTACTATTAGACACCAAGGTACATTGATGAATGGGTCTAATAGTTTCTCAGCAGTGGTCATCATAGAAGAATTGGTATAATGCACTCTATTATTTTGTTAGACATTCACTTCTAGTTCCACTACAGAGACCATAAAAATAGTCTGATAACTTACAATTGGGATGCAACTAAAGTAACATATTACAGGCTTCGTAAAAATGTTTCTTTGGAACTCGCTTCCACAGTATTATAGCATCTCACTGTATCAACCTGCTTCTTTTGTCTAATCATCTTTCATTTATTCTTACGATCCTTAAACAGTTTGGACAGCTAGATTTTATTTGAAGATTCTGGTTCTATCACTGTATATGGTTGATTACCACTTGGGCTGGAGCAACAGATGTGTGGCTGGGCCAAGGATGTGGGTGCAATGGGGAAAGACAGAGTGGGTCACATAATGACAAGGGTATCTTTTCATCCTACACCTCTACTCTACTTGCTGACTTTTAAAGCATCTTTATGTCCTTCTTCCCCTTTTTCCAAAGGCTAAACTATCACCCTCCTTTCCACGAACAGGATTTAAATCAGACCAACACTCAAAAGCATATGTGCTCATAAGTGGGCAAAATCTCAAACATAAAAGAATTTGCCGATGTCTTAGCTTTCGCTCCTCCTATTGAGTTATGCATTAGGATTCTTTGATGACTCTTAAAACTTGAATAATTAACAAAAACATGGATATGATCAAACAGTTTGAAGGTAATTGGCCAATCTTCCCCTTTTATCTTCTCTAGACAGAATTATTTACAAAACTACAATACTTACTTAAGAAAGACTTTCTAAAAAGTTAGATGAAGGTCTTTTTTTTCTTGTTTTCTTCAAATTTGGTCACCTGCCTTTCTCTCTTTTTTTCCTTCTTTGCCTCCTAATTTTTTTTTAATGATTCCATTTTTCAATTAAAATTAAATATGAATCACAGGTGATAAAATCAATTGCTCAACTTTGCTCAAAAATTTAAGGAAGCCACTATTTCAGTGAGAGGTATAAAGGATAAAATTTCAAAATTTTAGTTTGAATGCAGTACCTATATTTTTATATGAGGAAGTATCCTTTAGAATAGAATGTTTTATTAAGATACTAAGACCCTAAATGGTCAAAAGAATTTCAAAAGTGTCAACAGTATTCCCCCTTAAAGGAAAAATCAAAAAGTTGTCAAGGTTTAACAAGAAGGATCATGTTTTGTGTCTTCCAATATCAGTTGCTTTAAAGCTGCAGGCCCCAGAACTGAATGCAACTTGAGGCCACAACCTAGGGGGCAAGATATGATATTTTCTGAACTCCTGATCATAGCAATAATAAACACTTATGACTATGTCCACTGACATTAGCTGTCTTGGCTGGCTGTGCTTATTGCAGATAAATACCCAGATCTGCTAAGTTGAATTCTAAGCACTGTCCACAAGAGAAGCAGGCCAACTGCATGAAGGTCATACTGTTCTTTCTGATCGTAATTTGCTACCACGTGTTGTTACCGGTCCCCAGGATTCATATGTTGAAGTCTTACCTCCCAGGACCTCAGAATGGGACCTTAATGGGAATACGGCTATTGTCCATGTAAGAAATTAAGATGAGGTCATACTGGAGTAGGATGGGTCCCTAATCCAATCTGACTGCTGACTTTGTAAAATGGGGAGAGTTGGACACAGGCACGGACACAAGCAGAACACCAGGTGAAGAGGAAGGCAGAGATCAGGGTGATGCTGCAGAAGCCAAGGAACAGAGAGTGCCCGCAAAAGCCTAGAAGTTAGGAGAGAGGCATCAGACAGACTCTTCCTCACAGCCTGCAGAATAAACTAACCCTGCCAGCACCTTGATCTCACACTTCTAGACTCTCAATATTGTGAGACAATAAACTCATGTTGTTTGAGCCACTCAAACTATGGTACTTTCTTAAGGTAGCCTTACCAAACTAATACAGCTGTTTAGTAAGAAGACATATAAAATCTGATGTGATATTTACAATGCATAGCATGTATACTTATTTGTTACTATGGGGAGATAAAATCTTCAATCATCCAGTAATTATATCTGAATTGGCAATTCAAAATTTTTAGAATCACTTTAGAATCACATTTATGTACTCCCTTTGGAGAGCAAGCCACATGATGCATAATTTACATTTTAACGTCTAGGTCAAGACCACATCAAATTTTAGAAGTCTACCAAATACTGATCATAAGAACTTACAATGTAGCTTCAAGAGCCGATTAAAGTACTGTTGACTGCCATTTCAACCTGTGTCATATCACTTGTATCTGAGGTAACCGTTAACTGTAGACCCAGGTTTTATGTGGCCTGAATCTTATACAAGTTTAGGATCCCTATTAAAAAGAAAAGAAGATAAGACTACAAGTCCAAAATTAGATTTGCATGTAATGGACTCACATAAGTGACAGGCCTTGAAGCTTAGCTTTGGTTAACCTCACTTTACACACCTCTGGAGATAAGACATTGACAACACAGCCAAGAGACAATACAACCAGTGTCACAGGGATGAAGTGATGCTTATCTCAACACAATTTTGTTAGATTATAACTGTGAAATAAACAGAGGTGAAACACAAGAGAAAAGAAAGACGCTGATGACAAAAGATACTGCAAATGTTGCTAGACAGATAAATCCAGTGGAATCTCATGTCAGCATTTCTCAGAAAGCCACTGTGCTATACAAAGAGTAAGACTGTGTCAAATGAGAAGGCAAACTGGTGGCCAGTTTGGCAACTTAATGCAAACAGTTAAGTCAAAACAGCTACTGAAGTATGAACTGACTGATGAGAAGTTTTTCATATTCCAGAGATATATCCCATAGATGTAGCTTTCTGTACTAATATCCCCATTCTGTCACATTCCCATTTCCTTTGTAAAATATTCAGTACCAAGCTTTTCAAGAGCCAACAACCTTTGCTATTTCAATGTGTTTATGAAAGAATCAGAGACACATGCCTCTGTCCATTATAGTTTCTCTGATCCAAGGTCATCCCTCTCTGATTTCCTAGTAAATATCCACTTTCCATTCTGTGTCCCATATGGTTCAGTCCCAGACCTCACAATAACGAGGTGAGCATCCGTTAGTTTGCACTACCCTATATTATGCCAGGATATTATACTCCTGAACTCATAAATATGCTACATAGTCTAAGAAAAGGAAACATCTCAAAGCACCCACTTTTCTCCCTTGTTTATTTTCCTTACATACAATAGCCTCTACTTATTTTTCTTCTAAATTATCCCTAAACTCCTCCTAAGTCCTGGTTCTCTCCCACAGTGCTTTCTTCCTTTGATTTGCATAATTAAAGAACTAATCAGAGTGAAGAGAAGGAAACACTACCTTTATCTTCAGGTGAAAGGAAACGCTGGGAATACTCCATGCTGGTAATACGTGTTTCTTCCCTTTTCGAAACTCAGATACTCTCAGATATTCCAGGAAACCTCCTTAGTGACCAGCGGCCACTTTTCTCATCATTAATTGATTACCCCATCTTCCTTTTTTTTTTTTTTTTACTACTACTATACCTTTAACATGTTTATGTTACTGTACTTATGATGGAATATACTGAATTCTTTTTCAAGTCTGCTTCTGTCAGTGTCCAAATATCTTGAAATCAGAGATTTCATATCCTCAGCACCAAGCACAATTACAGTTGCAGAATGCATTCTCATGCTTGCAGGAAAATGAACGATTTTTACTGGTTGTCCCCAAAGTGTCTATTTCTTTGGCTCATGTTTCTTTACCATCTACATGACAACTGAAAATGCGGTGTACTAACTTTTAGAGTGACTGGCACATAGCAGTTGCTCCATATTTATTGAAAAAAATGAATTTATAAGATTTGAGTTTATGGATAATTAACTTCTACAAAAACACTTTAAAGCCTTAAGTAAAAATCCTTATAGTCTTCTAAATACAAAAATGTGCCAATATAGATTTCTTAATTAATCATACAATTAAGTTGCCAAATTCAGGCTAAATTTGTTTTTGGCAATTTTAATGTTCCACATAGAAAAGGATTTAACATTCCTTCCCTTTTTTGTTCATGAAGACATATGAAGGACATTTAGATCATATGTATATGGCCATTTGTCATAAAGAATTCTGAAAATACTGTAATTTCAACATCACTGCAGGTTGTTGCCATTTTTCACCATTTCACATTAGCAGCTGACAGATTTGCTCTTTTGATGCTGCCAAATAAAGACTATACTTCCATTACAAAAATGAAGAGTGAGGAAGAATACAGCAAGCAACAGGAAGAAGAAGGCAAAGCCTTTGAAACAGGAGGAAGTTGGATAGTTCAGAGAAGAGAAAGGTCACCTGAGTGTTTCCGAGACAACAGTGAAGGTTTGGTGGACAAGGAAAATCTGCGGAGGATCCTTTAGACTATGATTAGAGGTTTGAATTTTATTCTAACATCTCTTGGGATATCACTGAATGCTTAGTAAGGTGCAAATCACTGATCTGGATCCACTGGACCCAAGGGGGTAGAGCCTATAGTGAGACTGGATTTTATGAGAAACAATGGATTAGACTCATGAGTTGGGAAGGTGCTGAGATGGTCTGGAAAGGCATGGTATACTTGGGAACTACAATATTTTGCAAAGAGATTCCTGCTTCTTCTTAACACTTCTTATATCTACTTTTATTCCATACCCTTCCAAACACACATATTGAGAAAGCAGGACTCAATAACTGAAAACTGTATGGATGAGTTCTGACTTGAAGTACCATGACAACATTTGATCGGCATCAACACATAAAGATTGCCTAATTTGTATATTCTGTAAACCCACAACCAGGTGTGCAGGAATTGCATAGTCAAATAGGTACTAATTAAATTTGAAACATTGTAAACATACTGAAACATACATGAAATCAGTTAGTTTGTATATAGCTCATCAGATCAAGAACCAGCAGGAGAACCCATTACAGAAAGAGAGTTCCTTACTACAGAATACAAGAACTCTGAGCTTTCATGGTCAGCTAGCACTTTCTCCTACTATCCTTCTGTTTTTCTAACCTTTACCTGAGGGCTCTGAGCGTCTCACTGAGTCCTTAAACTGGATAGAATCCGTAGGTTTGGCATAAATAGCCACCATGAAGGAAAGGCCATCCATAGTTTTATGGTGGCTAATGGACCATGTAAGGCATGCATCAAGATTTTAAAGTATACACAGTGCACTTTACTCCTGCTTCAAAAGAAGTGTGCGTGGTATATTTATTAAGAGGATGTAAATTCTGAACATATTGAATGATATTGCCTTAGATAGCTTTTTGTGATAAAGAGCAATCCTATAAGGAATTTGGAAAGGCTACCTCTGGTCAGTTTCCACGTGCCACCTTGAAGCTAGTTCACTGTAGGCATTCAACAACCTATAGTTTTGATTGTGATCTACCCAAACACCATATCAGCTGGATTTTCCCAAAGCTCATTAGTTTCTGACTGAGCCTGCCAAAATCTGTTTCTACATCTGCTCTTTTAAATCTTCAACTGCAAAACCCATGTTTCATTTTCAATGGGAGTAATTTAGAAGATGGAGTTTGGTATATTGATTTTTTTTTTTTTTGCATCTTAGCTAACTTTGAAGCGATGAAACTATCCCATCTACGAAAGGATAATTTGTATATAGGAACGAGTCTTCCCACAAAGTCTTAGTTCTATTTATGTGGCAAAATGAACCAAATGTCAATTTTTATTTTCAAAATGCACATATATTTAATATGTGCTAATTAATTAGCAGGTCCTGTTCAGAAAGAAGAGTTCCCACAGGCTTTTTCAAGAAAGGAACCTAAATAAGAAAGGGTCTCTTCATTTTGTTTACCCAGCATTTTGCTTATCTATTTTTAGCAGGTTCTTCTTTACTTTTCCTCATTGGACAGGATCAAGGAGCTGAAACTACATTATAATGAATCTCTTCAATCAGCCTGCTCTTTCCTACCTGCATAAAGGATAACAAAATAGCAGGCTGCCCAAAGTCATAAAGCCTATTTTCTGTGTAGAAAAAAATGAATCCTTAGGCCAGGGGCTCTGAATGCTTCTTTAACAATAGGTATATGAAACTGATCAAACTACACGGAAAAGTAAGTACATATTTTATTTCTAATTTTAGATTTACTTGATGCTTTTCATAGTTCTTTAAATAGGAATTAGCTCCCAGAAACTGATCTATTATCTCTCACAAAAGTGAAATTTAAAAAAACTGATGAATATAATCATAAGTAACTGTAAAATTTTCCACATGAGTTGAATGGATTTTGATAAGTAAGTCAGTAGGCTAGGAGAGGCCTGTAGAGGTTATGGGGATGGTGGCAACTTCAACTCATAAAGATGATTTTCAATCCCTCTCCAGCTCCTTCTGGTACCAACTGCAATTTAGATAACATGTTTTTTACAGCAGAAGACTCAATAACTATTATAGTTTTTAAAATAACCTCACATCACTCTAGGAAGTATTATTTAAAATCCAAATCACTAGCAATATTTTGATGAATTGGTTTACAAATATAGCTATGTATCTATATTGAATTACAAATCTATTAATCTATAAACAACTAAAATTAAGATACTCAGATTAAAATCTATCTTTTAATAAAAGAAAAAGAACATGTTTGAACTACTACTTCTGTTTATATTTGAGTGTCAGAACCCTGAAAAATAAGTTAACCAATTTTTAGTACTTTCTGAATTGATCTGACAGCAGAAAATGATTTATGGTCCCATTTTCAAGGATGATGATACCAGCGAACTCAGTGAATCTTCTCAGTATTATGAAAATAATTAATTAATTATTAAGAAAGCTACTGTGACGGGAGTTTATTTTTGAAAGTGGACAAAATGAGTGTTCAGAAAAAAAATAACAACTCTGTTCTTAAGACTCAACACTGTGGAAAGATAGTCTTTCGTTGCAGATCCTACAGAAATAATTTTACACAATTTGCTATTAATCAGAAAACAGAATACTTGCCAATTTGCAAAGGTGCTGGAGATTTAAAGGTTGCCATGTTGTGCTTAGTCGTTCAATTGTATCCAACTCTTTGGGACCCCGTGGACTGCCACCTGCCAGGTTCCTCTGTCCATGGGGATTCTCCAGGCAAGAATACTGGAGTGGCTTACCATGCCCTCCTCCAGGGGATCGGATTCTTTACCTCCTGAGCCAGCACGGAAGCCCAAGAATACTGGAGTGAGTAGCCTATCCCTTCTCTAGGGGATCTTCCTGACCCATGAATGGAACTGGGCTCTCCTGAACTGCAGGCAGATTTTTTACCAGTCGAGCTACCAGGGAAGCCTATGTAAAAGGTTAATAGTTTTTAAATGCTAGCAATAGTTCTTGCCTACCTGTTCTAAGTTTTTAATAATTAGGTATATTAATTAAACTCATGCATTGATGTCTAAAACTGTGAACGATAAACAGAAACAGCTTTTCAATACAGTTTCATTTTTTAAGGGAAATAATTATAGTTTAACAGTATGTTATCCTAGTCTCAACTCCATACAGATAATATTTTTAGCAGTTTTATTCTATAGTGATTGCAAATGTCTTATTAGATCACATTTTCAATACTATTAATAGTGATTTAAGGTGCATTTTATTAAGATTTAGAATGTGTTCTTATCATAAACATATCTGTTCACATATACTGCTTAATGCTTAAGTGTACTCACGGACTGGGGCTTCCCTGGTGGTTCAGATGGCAAAGCAGCTGCCTGAAGTGCAGGAAACACAGATTCGATCCCAGGTTGGGAAGACCCGCTGGAGAAGGGAATGACAATCCACTCCAGTACTCCTGCCTGGAGAATTCCATGGACAGAGGAGATTGATGGGCTACAGTCCACAGGGTCACAAAGAGTCGGATACAACTGAGTGACTAATGCTTCACTCATGTACTACTTACTAGTTTGTACAGACTTAGCATAAATGGATAAAAACAATTTAATTCTAAACATGAGATTTCAAAATTCTGTAGTTCAAATTTTTTCATTATATTATTTAATAAATGTATACTAAATATGCAATAAAGACATAATACATACTAATGTAATAAATATTTAATTATATAAATAAAACAATTTTATTTATAAATATAGTATACATTATATATTTATAAATATAATTGTATATTTAATAAATATATACTAAGTAAACGCACATTAAATATTTAGGTATTATTCTAAATGTTTTAGAAGCCTTAATTTACTATATCCTTAAAACAATCCCCTAAAATAGATAATGTTATTTCTATTTCATAGATAAGAAACTGAAACCGGAGATGGAACTTACCTAGAGTAATTTAATAGCAAGTTGTGGGGCTGGCTTTTAACCTTCAGTGGACTGGCTAGAGAGTTCACAATTTTTTTCTTAATGTATTTATTTTTAATTGGGGGATAATTGCTTTACAATATTGTGTTGATTTCTGCTATAAATCAACATGAATCAGCCATAGGTATTCTTATGTCCCCTCCTTGTTGAACCTCCCACAATAAATACTATGTGGTTCTCAGGATACCAAGAAGTAGCTTATCTTACAGTTTGGCTTTTGCAATTCTCTGGGCTGTAGAATGAGTGTTTCAGATCATTTCAGCAATAGCAACACCAAAGAAGACCTCTTTATATCCAAACAAGTAATCATTATTCTGATCTGCCAGGGAGTTGTTGAACTAATTTTTACTTTACACATGGATCTACCTATCATCTGCCTATCTGTATCTGTAGTTGTAGCAGTGTTCTTTCTTTTTATTTTTATTCTGACTCCAGTGCATGAATACATCTATTCCAGTATGTGAGCATAACACCTTAAAAAAAAAAGTCCACAGTACTGTTGATGGATATTTGGGTTGTTTCCAAATATTTTAAACATAACAAATAATGTTGATATGAACTGTATTAGTTTTCTAGGGCTATTGTAACAAAGTTACCAAAAACAGGGAGGTTTGAAACAGAAATTTATTATCTCACAGTTCTAAAGGCCATCAAGTAGGTTCATGTGCCTCTTGAAACCTTTAAGAAAATTCTCCCTTGGCTCTTCCTGCTTCTGTTGGTTTGCTGGCAATCTTTGACATTCCATGGCTTGTAGCTGCATCACTCCTACCACACAGTCGTCATCTTCCGTGTACACTCATATCACTTTCCTTCTGTGAGTGTTGTCAGTTATATCAATTGGGTCCATGACGGTGACCTCACTTTTACTCCCATGCAAATTTACTATTTATTTATTTCCAAATAAAATCACATTCTGAGGTACTAGAGATTAGGAGTTCAACATTTAATTGTTAAGTGATATAATTCCACCCATAACAAAATTATTATACATGTCACATGTGTATTCATAGATATATCTCCCCTCTCTCTCTCTAGCTCTCTCTCTCTATATATATATGTATGTATGTATATCGTGACCATCTTTTCAAATCCATTATCATGCTATATAAAATGGTGATATTAATCTAATAATATATAATTATTAATATTAGGTATTAATATAATAATCTTGTTATAGATACTTTATCCTCTCTTCATATACAACAGTCATCTTTTTTTCTAATCCCTTGACATTTGTTCCTTTTCATTTTATTCACTGGGTAGACCCTTCAGTGCAATGCTGGATAGAAGTGGCTATAGATGTATTCTTGCCTTGTTTCTGATCTTATAGAGTGAGTAGTAAGCATGCCATCTTTAAGAATAATGTCAGAAATATTCTGTCAGATGAGAAAAATCCTTCCTATTAGTAATATAATAGTTTTTTAATTCTGAAGAAATGTTAAATGTTATCAAATTACTTTTCTGTACTTATTCAGAAGAATGTCTCATTTATTTTCTTTAAATGTGATATAACATTGATTTAATTTTTCAATCTTGCATCATTGGAATAAATCCAACTTAAGCAATATGAATTATAATTTTTATATATCATAGAATTTGGCCTTCTAATATTTGGATTAAGATTTTTGCATTTATGAGAAAGAGTAGTTTATAATCATCTCTTCTTATAATGCCCTTGTCAGATTTTGATTGGGTTTGATTAAAAGACCATTTTGCAGTCTACTCTCAGAAGTAATTCATACAGAAAATTGCTTACCATAAACCTAAAGTCATGAAATATTTGTCTATAACATTATAGTCCTTCAGACTTTGCAAATCAGTAGTCTAAAGAATTTTCCCAAGATCATCATCCTTCTGGAAAGCTATGCTTTTAAAAGTGTCACTAGACAATAAATGGCATCATTATCTGTCCCTTTTTACCCACTTTTGTTGCTGTTCAGTCACTAAATCGTGTCTGACTCTTTTCAACCCTTTGGACCATAGCCTTCCCGGCTCCTCTGCCCATGGGATCTTCCAGGCAAGAATACTGAAGTGAGTTGCCATTTCTTTCTCCAGGGGATCTTCCTGACCCAGCAATTGAACCTGCATCTCCCGCATTGGCAGGTGAATTCTTTACCACTGAGACAGCAGGGAAGCCCTTCTACCCCCTTACCACACTTTATATATCTTCCCAGTATCCCCAACTAACCATGTGTTTTTGTTTGGATGTTTATTGTCTATTTTGTTCCACCAGAATGTAAACCACATAAAACAGGGTCTTTACCTTACAGCAGTACCCTAAACAATGTCTGGTATATACCACACATTAAATGTGTATTTGTTGAATGAATGAATACATTAATCTCAAACTATACAGTCTAGATACTCTCTATGCATGTGTATTGTATCAAGTTTAAAAGTGTATGCTGAATGAATTTGCTTAATTGATTGCTTTTTTCCAGCTGTGTGGAAAACAATATTTTTGACAAACAAGATACAAGTGCCACACAACATGGCATTGGGAGTTAAGAGTCAGTGCATTTATCTCCTCATTATCTATACCACAGAATGGCCTTCTGCTCCCATCCTCTATAAGGAACACAGCCCTGCCAGTCATATGTCATCATGTCCAAACTCAGCTGACAGGACAAAACAAAGAAAAACTAGCCAACAGTTTATGATACAGGATTTACAAACACGTGGGACTAATCACTCAAAGAAACAGGCAGTCATCTCTTGAGAAATCTTAATGGAACATTTTTGTTCTTTACTGTTTATACTACTGAGTAATCCTATATAGCTCAACATGGTTACTGAAGACTATGTATATGTTATCAAAAGCAATACCTGGGGGAGACTCTGCATCAGTACTAAGCCAAGGCGATACCCAGGTACTGTACTTTTTATTTTTTTCCCCAGGAGAACAAAGAATAGTTATAGATTACTTCTGATAAAGATGTATGGTATTAATGTGACCCTGAGTGGGCCAATCAGCTTTGTTCTTTTCCTTGCTAAGCATGCCTCCCTTCCATTCAGCTCTGCGGGTCCCCACCACTAGAATGTGAATGTCTCCTATCCCTCCCTGTTTGTTATTGGATGGACAAAAGGGAAGAGTAGCTGAGTTTGCATCCATCAACAAGTCTACAGCTACAGCATAGTGGTATCATGTTTCAATATGAATGAATATTATAATAGGTAATAATTATACAAATAAGGTACACAGTTTACTGAGGTCACGTTAATAGCCTTTTTTTCCAAGACATTCTGCTTAAAATATTCATAAACATGCAAATGTTTCTTAATATATGCTAATATATCTATATTTGATTTTCAAATTTATTGCTTCCTTTTTTTGATAATAGAGCATCTTACTTCTTTTCTTAAAAAAATACATATCAGAGAAACTGGGCCATAGGTAATACCTCCTTTGAGGAATTCATTTAATATTTCTGTCTGTCTGTAAGAGATGGGGCTGTATTTATAGGAGGGTGAAGCTTTCTGAAGACCGTGCACTGAGGTATGATTTGGAGCGATGTGTTTTCTTGCCTTGAAGCAAAACCTGTGACTGGCTTAGAAGCAGCAGATAACTTCTGCAGGCAATGTCACTGAGCTTCTCTTTCAGAGGTCATTGTGAGAAAAGCCCTTGGAGATAGAAAGAAATAACCTTACTGAAGGGAAGAGAAAAAAAATTTCAGTCACATCTTCATTAAACTGCCATTTTCCCTTTAGGTGATACAAAGTAGGTTTTTTTTAAAGCCACTTAGCACTATTCCTTTCTACAGTTCAATCTCAATTACTGAACAAATAATTAAAAATAATTTATATTTGCTTTTTGGAATTCTTTTTGAAATACATTTGAATATATAAATCTTTGATCCTGTCATGAACAAATACTTTGTCATATTAAAAACATATACACCCAAACAAGTTCAGTGGAATTACTTTTTTCACTTAAATATTTTACTCTTTATTAATATGTAAGTACTTCTTAAATACTTTCCTTTTCATATTCCAAAATGGGAAGAAAATCTTAGATTCATAAAAGGGACTGAAATAGAGAAGTTAACAGGTACCTCCAATATAACTACTGGAATGCCTTGTCTTGAAAAAATGAGGTATTTATTATATATGTGTGTGTGTGAATCTATTTGTTTATTTATGCTGAAAAGACCCTCCCTCTCAAAACCATTTGAATACTTTAAAGGAGTAACTTATTTATGTTAACACGTAAAGAACTGAGAAGAATAGACCACAATGCCAATATAAATTTGAAAAATGTTCCTGTGATCAATTATGCAGTGAACAATACATGAATGAAAAGCAGAGTGTCGAGTTTATATTACAACACTGTAACTACAATTTACTGCATTTGACATGTCACGTCTACTAGATCATCAATTTCCCAAATGATCCTTTAACTCAATATTTCCATTCATATCCATGTCTGAGATTTGGAAGTGGAATTTAGGGAAAATTAGGTAACTTAAAGTCACTCAACTAACACTCAAAAAAGCTGCATTTCTAATTTAGTATTATCTGACTTCACCCTGCCCTGCTCATAGCCATTATCCTCTGTTGCCTTACTCATGTTTCCATGAGATGAATTCTGATTCTGCTAAACATATAAGGACTGGCCACCATCAGCACTCACAATTTTTTTTTTCTATAAAGAGGTTAAATTATATTTTTCCCTCTTAATTGCAATGTCTTGGAACTTTCTGATGGCCAAATAAAATCTACTGCAGGAAAGAACACTTTTATCTTCTTAAAAGGAAACAAAAAAAGCCCATTCTAAATATTGTAAGTTTTATTCTTGTCTGAAAAGAATGATTATTTCATTGAGGTAAAAAATTTGCAATTCAATTGTCTTTATTTTCAAGTTGTCTCCTTTAAGAAACAGCTGAAGCAGTGCAATAAAGGCATAATATGACTGTCCTCCTGACAGTCTAGGTTTTTCAAATAATTATTTCAAATGAAAAAAGATCCTTGAAAAAAAGAATCGCATAGGATTAGGCTTCTAGTAATGAATTCCTCAAATCAATCTTTTAAGGTAACTATGTTTCAGAAAACCCATTTTTTTCAGTTTGATTTTTTCTTAGAAATAAAGATTAAAGATGGAATAATTACATTTCTCAGACCAGAGTAAGGCAGAGCTTTGAAAAGATGGCCCAGCCCAAAACTTAGTCTGTCTTTGCTCTTGCTCAAGGCCTCTTGGTTAGACAGAGCTTGTCAAAGACATGAACTATAGTTCTAAAGTGCTGGTCTTATCTTATAAATGCTGTCTTGATAGTACACTTTCAGTGGATTACCATACCCATCTTGCTTCTCACTCAAATCAAATGTCTATATTACTATCTATGTTTATGCCTTCTATTTGCCATTTCCACGTCTTTAACTGCATTAGCCTTAGAGAACTTCCCAAAATCTTAAATCCATCTTTTTATATAATCTGAAAAGCACTGAAATTCATCAATGTTGGACATTTGAAACAGGCTATTACTGATGAATCATATCTGGATGTAAAGGACGTGATCATGGAATTTTTTTTTCCCTTTTACTTAGAGGTTGTGGTAAGAATTATATGAATAATTCATGAAAAATATTTGAAATACTGTTAAGAATTGTTAAGTACTAATTATTACTATTCATTGTTGCTGCTATTGTTCAGTCACTAAGTTGTGTCCGACTCTTCTGCTAACCCCATGGACTGCAACTCACCAGGTTCCTCTGTCCATGGGATTTCCCAGACAAGAATACTGGAGTGGGTTGCCATTTCCTTCTCTAGAGGATCTATCCAACTCAGGGATCAAACCTGTGTCTCCTGAATTGGCAGGAAAATTCTTTACCACTGAGTCACTATATATTAATAATAAAAATATTACGGGGACAAAACTGTATGGACTCATGTGCAGAACTTCACAATTCTTTCTAATAAACTTTAAAAGGTATTGCCTACTACTGTTTCTAATGCTAGTAAGGGGCAAAAATCACAAAATTTAGGGAAAGGCTACACCTACCTTTTGATAGCAGATGGTTTTCAGCTCCTTTCTTTCCTTCAGTGCTCAAATCCATTTCATCAGTGTCATCTTTGACACTGATGGACAAAGATGGATTTAAAATCCTAAAAGATGATGCTGTTAAAGTGCTGTACTCAATAGGCCAGCACATTTTAAGAACTCAATAGTGGCCACAGGACTGGAAAAGGTCACTTTTCATTCCAATCCCAAAGAAGGGTAATGCTAAAGAATGTTGAAACAATTGTACAATTATACTCATTTCCATGTTAGCAAGGCAATGTTCGAAATCCTTCAAGCTAGGTTTCAACACTACATGAACCGAGAACTTCCAGATATACAGTTGGATTTAGAAAAGCCAGAGGAACCACTTATCAATTTGCAACACCTGCTGCATCATAGAAAGAGTAGGAGAATTCCAGAAAAACACCCACTCTGCTTCATTGACTGAGCTAAAATCTTTGTGTGGATTACAACAAATTGTGGAAAATTCTTACAGAGATACCAGACCACCTTATCTGCCTCCTAAGAAATCTATATGCAGGTCAAGAAGCAACAGTTAGAACTGGACATGGAAAAACGGATTGGTTCTAAATTGGGAAAGGAGTACATCAAGGCTGTATATTGTCACCCTGCTTATCTAACTTATATGCAGAGTACATCATGCAAAATGCCAGGCTGAATGAATCACAAGCTGGAATCAAGCCTGCAGGCAGAAAAATCAGTAACATATGGCACCACCTTAATGGCAGAAAGTGAAGAGGAACTAAACAGCCTCTTGATGAAGGTGAAAGAGGAGAGTGAAACAGCTGACTTAAAACTCAATATTCAGAAAACTAAGATCATGGCATCTGGTCCCATCACTTCATGGCAACCAGACAGCTTGTTGTTAAGGATGTTATGTTACAACCTAGCAGCACATACATATGTAAACATGTAGATATACAGTTGAATCACAATTTCACATTGCTACACTCTATTTTCTATTCTATTCTATATAGTAAATCTAACATATTAAAAAAATCTGGTCATTACTAAATAACTTCTATAATCACCTAAACGCATCACAATCTAGAGTATGAAAAATCAACCAATCCAAATAAATGACAGTTTATCTCATTTAAAATAGATTCCAAAACAGAACACTTTACAACTTTAATTAACTAAACATAATAAAACATGCTTCATATATTTTGTGTGTAGTTGGCTTTATAGCTATATCTGTAATACATCTCACACCTTTCCAATTAATTAGTAGCTGTTTGAGTGTGGTTTGGCTCCAGTTCTAGATGTGGTCTCTGATTAGTCAAAAAGTCATGCTCAAATGTAAGCGTTTGAGCTTACATCTGTGGTGCTTCCAGAGATCTGGACAAAATACAGATTGCTGAAGCTCTCCCTCAGAGTTACTAATTCAACTGATCTAGAATGAAGACCAGGGAACTACATTTAAAGTAAATTCTCAGATGCTACTTATGCTGTCATTCCAAAGTTCACACTTTGAGAAATGTTGGGCTAAGTTGCTCAGGGCCACTCGTCCCAGCGATTCATTCAAGATGGGCAGCTTAAGTTCAGGCCCATTCACCTGGTAACAAACAGTTGCTCAAGAAATGGCTGTACAATAGATTTCAGACCAAAGAGTAAGGGCAGGTGTGAGAATAGGTTCTGAAAAAGCAGCTCCAATCAAGGGCCAAATGTGAAAGTCCCTCTCCCTGTCTTTGATCTATTTACACATGGGAAACTAGGAGGACAGTGACTCTCTTAGAAAGCACCTGACAATGACACGACACAGAGGAAGCAGAACCACACAACAGAGAAGTGAATGTGCTTTCTGAAGCACTTCTGAATGTGTTCAGTTAATAATACAGCCCCCTAGAATTCTCAACATGGGGAGCTAGTTTGAGTTGAATTTTCTCTTCCTTAGACCAAAAATTCATTGTAGCTAACATACCTATATCCTTGATTGAGCAAAGTATTTATAATGCCTTGGAAGTATATTTTAAATCTTTATGCCTTTTACAACAATTTCTCTGAACTGAAATGCTGCTGTGGGAAATCATCACAAATAGATCCAAAATTGATATTTTACCCTGCTGCCATGAAGGTGAAGGGCACACATCATATTCCAATCAGGAGTCAGCACTTTGCATTCCAAGAAAAAAAAAAAAATCAAGGTTGCCCTGAATAACTGAAATCCCCCAAATAAATAAAAACTTAAGCATTACATACTCTAACAACTTAACCTGTGACTTTTGCAAATGTATTCTGCCAGTGTGCCTTGCCTTTTCACTCTCCTTATCAGTATATTTTGATGAACTGATGTTTTTAGTCTTAATATGGTCCTATTCATCTTTTCTAAAATTCCTTTATTATTGGGATTTTTCTGTTTTCCTATTTAAGAAACCATTGCCTATTCCATTGGGGTCAGGAAGACTTTTTGTATGTTTTCTTCTCAGAGTTCTATTGTTTCATTTATCACACACAAATCTGAAATCAACTGCAGTTGACTTGTATGTACCGTATGAGTTAGGCATCAAATTTATTTCTCATATAGCCAACTATATAGATCATATAGCCATCTATAAAGATCATCTTCCTCCATTGCTCTGTATGGTCTCTTTGCTTTAAATTAGGTGATCATATATGTGTTGGCTGGACCTCATTTTCAAGAGAATGAGACATGCTGTACTCCACAATTTTATAGATATTTATTAACAGTGTAGCATTTAGAGCAATCTATTACGAGTTAACTGAATTCTTCAAAATGAAGGAGGAATGGCATTTTTATTTTGCTTCTCTATCTTGAAGTTCACCAAAATCAACTAAAAATTATATAAATACAGACATGAAATATATATCACATATTCATGTGAATATGAATAAGGAAATAAGGAACTTGCTATTTCCCCCAAATGATATTAGGTATATTTTTCCAAATCTGGTGAAACTTGGGTTTTAAGTCTGCATAAATACTAAAAAATAACCTTGATTCAGTTAGAATTTTCCCTAAAAGCAAATGTCAGCATTCTGACAAGTCTATTGTATGAACATATTTTTTAGAAGTTTTCAATCTAGGGCAATCGTAAGACACAGGAAAGTATGGAATGTCTCATGCATGGAGACCCAGGAGTGGACAAACTTTGACTTAGAAATACTTAAGACATGAAATTCTTGCAAATGGAATTAGTAAATTGGAATAAGGCTTAGTATTTTAAAACCGGTTCTCTAGGGGGAGATTTCCCCGACTTATTCATGCTCTTTCTTCGATCTTAGGTACAGGAATGCACAACCTGCAGGCTTCTGTACATGCCTGTGGATCCTCAGAGGTGGATGAGGCCTGAACACTTCCTGGAAAGTAGCAGGCATTCAATACATGTATGCTAACTTGATTGTTTTTAGCACAGTAAAAATTAACATTTATTGACTCTGATTTTCTCATATGAAAACCTCATAGTAAAAACTGTCATCTCATTTCAGAGGGATGTTCTTAGTCGCAAATGAGATGACAGATGGAATTTTTGTTTATTACTGTAAAATCCTATTCAAAGGGGTTATCATTTCTAACATTGCTTTCCCCTCTTAGCATATTCAGTTTTCCAACAAGGCTGACAATTAAATAAGCAGATGATATTTACAAGAGGCATACGTCTGAACATCTCTCCGACACTATCAATTGTATTTGAGAAATTGGCTTCTGAAATTTTAAAGCATTTTTCCTTCCATAGAGCGTCCCAGATTCTTCTTTTTTTAATGACAAGGTTGATTTTTTGTGTTTCATGGAGCGCAAAGACACAGGGAAGGGCTGGGATGGGAGTGGTGGCTATGATGGTGAATGTCATGTGTCAACTTGACCAGGTCATGGGGTGCCCAGATATTGGGGTGAACATGATTTCTGGGTGTGTCTGTGAAGTTATTTCCAGATGAGACTAGCATTTGAGTCAGACTGAGTAAAGCTGACTGCCCTCCCTAACATGGGTGGGCAACATCCAATCCACTGAGGGCCTACAGAACAAAAAGGTGAAGGAGAGGAAAGTGTGGTCCCTCAATGTGTTTGAGCTGTGTCTTGAGTCTTTTCCTGACCTCTCACTGGGATCTGCTGCCATCTGTTCCCGGGTTCTCAGGTCTTCAGATTTGGACTGAACTATATACACCAATGGCTCTCCTGGATCTCCAGCTTGCAGGCAACAAATCATGAACTTTTCAGCCTCTGCAAACATCATGTGAGTCAACTCCTATACACACACACGTGTGTGTGTGTGTGTATAATGTTTACTGTGCTAAAATCAATTCAGCACACATATATTGAATGCCTACTGCTATCTAGGCAATGTTCAAACCTCCCCCGCCTCCATGGAGCCATATATTTTAGCTTTGTTGATCGTGGTGGGCTTCAAGATAACAGAGCAAAACAACAACACTATTGTTCCATTATGTGTATTTGTTACTGGTTGTGTTCTCTAAAGAAATCTGATTTCCATCCCAGACTCTATGACTATATGGTATGGCTTTTCCAGAAGATTAGTCCTCATATTCCAAGCTAAGCTAACACTCCACTTGCAGGCTGTTGACTTTGTTGGTGGTTTATACACACAAAAACACACACACAATATTACTGTCACTACTGTATACAATTACTGTGGTTCATCTGTAGTTGTAGGTTAAGAATATACAAATATAACTTAGACATGGTTATAACTTAATAAAAATTCAATGCACGTTTACAAAAACCTTAGATAATTTTGGATAAGCCTCTGGTGTAGATAAATAAAACTCTAACGTGCAAGATTCTAATCTAGATTACTTTAAAAAATTGCAATTTGTATGCCAAAAAGTAGATGCTGAAGCTCATTTAAAGTCAAGGTAAATTACATGTTACTTCAACTGATATATCAGTCCTATCATTCTGACAGAGAGGAAAATTCAATTAGTCTGACAGAAGTTCACCAAGAATTCCTGATTACTACCTCTTCCTTTTCACATGTTCTCAAAATGATCTGTTGTTAAAATCTCCACTGAGTTTAATAATAGCAAAAGCTTACCCCCTCCCCAAAAATGGTTCGAGGTCAACTGTTTTCCCACTTAAAAGAGAAAGTCAGTTAAACACTCCACTGGCACTTCTCCAGTTTGCAGGCTGAAATGGTTTTGTACGAAAGTGACTTTGTATAATTTCAATTTTATACTGAACAGTTTTTCCTAAGTGACAGACAAATGCAGTCTTGTTCTATGAACCGAAACTATCTGCTACTCATTTTCATTTCATCTTTGTCTTCAAATAAGATTACTCTTGCACTAACTTTGTGAAAACTAGCAGAATATACACACTGCATTTCATATATTCATCTAATTGATACCGAAGAAATAATTTAGGAATTATAAAATTGGAGGGGCTGTCTAAAATTTGGAACTGAGGCTCACACTCAAAGAAAGAAGCTAAAAAGCAGGATATAGATAATAGGAAATATTAGAACTAAATAAAGAAAATCCACCCTAAGGCATGAATGATCAAGTGAACCACAGAGGCAATGTTGGGACAGACACTTTCAATCAAGGGGAGTAAGAATTTTGCCGGAAAGAGAGGATTAAAATAAACAGGAATAAATGAATACAGCAAAAATCTGTCTTGAAGAAATGTAAAACATTTGAAATATGCTTTAAAGAATGAAGGAAAAAAAACAGAGGTAGGATAGTCTTAATATAGACTCAGTATAGAAAATAGAAATTAGATGGAAATACAATGTAAGACTGTATCACCTGGAGAAGGGCAATGAAGGGTTTACTGCACACCCACATCAACGGCAAGCATACCCTAGGATAACGGTGTACCTATCAAGCTTGCTGAGGCTCACGTTACTTTACCTCTTCCCTTGTGAGTC
The DNA here is from genome assembly GCF_023699985.2 of Odocoileus virginianus. NCBI lineage: Eukaryota > Metazoa > Chordata > Mammalia > Artiodactyla > Cervidae > Odocoileus > Odocoileus virginianus. Next base: position 22,266,042 of record NC_069686.1, read on the forward strand.
TATATTCCCCAGGTAAGCAACCAACCTAATCCTGGCTGCCTATGTAGATTTTTCTTCAAGAAAGAGAATGTGATGGTCAATTAACATAGGTTGATCTACTGGCATTATAAATCTCAATCTCAGTGATCCTCACTGTGGCTGCATATCAAAATCAGCTGGAAAGTTTTAACTATGTATTTCAGGACTATTCCAGACCAATTTAATCAGAATTATGTCTAAGCACTGGCATTCTCTGCGTTATTCTCATGGCACTCAGGGCTAAGAAGCTGTGCCATAATTAAACAGGTAATTTGGCTTGAACATCAGCCTCCTGTCTCTTTGGTTATTGTGTGTTGTCTCTTCATGATCAAATTTGATATGAACTGGAAAAATTGAGACTTTTGTATTTGCAAAGTTGAAGACTGGTCTCATCTTGCTACGTGAAGTGTGGTTTCTCTGAATCAGCAGCATGGGCACTACCTACAAGCTTTACAGAAATTCAGAATCTCAGGGCAGCCCCAAGACCTACTGAATCAGACTTTGTATTTTAACAAGATTTTTGGTTGATTCTTTTTCCTATGAAAGTTTGAGAAGTACTGCGCATTGATGTTTCTCAAAGTACAATTCTTACACCTGTGTATCTGAATGATGCTATAGATGCACGTTACTAAACTTCACCCAGCCTGAACACACTGTGAGCCCGACTCCTCTGTCATATCTTTCTATTTCATCATCATAAATTTCCCAAATATTCCTGAGAGACACAGATAACTATGATCATGAACTGTTTACAAAGATGAAACTGTTTTATAATTAATCAAAATAGTAAAAAAAATACTAGAAGACTGCTAATCTCTCTTTGATGAATTCATGCCACTTAGAAGTCAGGATGACAATAAAAGTAGTTACGAAAAAGGAAGAGAAAAATATTTTTTTAAATATATTTTCCATTAAAAATTTTGTCATGGAGTTACAGTTATTCATGCAGCTGGCAGAGGCTCTATTTAAAAGAAAATAAACCATCTAGTATTCATATAGAATTGGTCATTCTACCACAGTATTCTGAATAATGTATGAGGGATCCAGGGAAGATTAATTTGAATGAAGGACTATTCTGAATAACTTTCACTTTTTAACTCACATCAAAACAGAAAACAATATTACTGCTAACTCATTCATTCATTTTTGCTTATGTTCTGAAGGCTGCATGGTTGGTAGTCTTTCCCAGGAAAGGATGACAGACCTTAGAAATTACCCAGTGCACATTCATTTTTCCTTCTTCTTTGATAGATAACAATTCCCTAGATATTCATTTTTTCTTTTTTTTTTGTACAGCAAGTAAATAAAAGTTTCTCTCATCATTTAAGGGAAATGCTAAAGGCAAACAAATACCTGGTCATTAATAAGCGTTCATGATCCTGACCCAGGAAGTGCTTCAGAAAAAGAGAGCAACCACAGTAGAAAGATTTGATAACAAACTTTTAAGATATGATTCCCCCAGACATATTGCTTGATAACAGAGTAACTGTGTTGAGGTTACCATACCATGACCATTTTCCAGGAGAGTTCTACTTTAAATCATATCTTTAATGTTTGTTTGCTTTAATGGATTACAAGATGCAGCTATGAGGAGGGGTCACTGCCATTATTTGCTAGAAGTATCAAAAGAACCATGACTCTCTCCACCCTCTACACTCCGGCAACCTCCCTTGTTTGAGCAGGATGAAAGCATCTGACTGCTATTTTGATCTGAATTCAGGAAGCAAGGCAATGCAGCTCATATTCTTCCTGAGTATCTCTGCTTCTGAATGTGTTTTCCTGGCAGATTTTCAATGTCTTTCTCCAATAAAAGTTAACAAATGTAAGAAAGAGAAGCCATAAATAGCAAAACACCCTACTTCAACAATATATAAGTAAAACAATTTATAGAGAACTAGATATCAGAATCAGAATTGTCCCAAATGGTTATTTTGTAAATAGTACAAGACACCTTACAATAAAAAAAAATAGTTTTTTTTTTTTTTTAAAATAATCAGACATCTGAATCCAATAGTCTGGGTCACTAAAACCAGAAGGGCATCTGACTAAATTCATTCATAGATTCTAAACCACAATGAGACATTAAAATAAGAATAAATCCAGTATGCTAAATAACTAATAAGAAAGGGTGCCATCAAACCAAATTTTGAAGATTTCTAGATGATAACATATCTATTAGATTGGTAGAAAAAAACATGTAAAATGTAAGAATTCACAAAACTGGCAAACAGTGACTTTTTCAGAAGACCTATTAACAAACCAGTACTTGAGGCATCAAGAATTGAGGAGCAAGACTGAATGACGGCAGTGCAAGTGGGCCCGTCAACAAAAAGGATGTAACAAGCCTAATACCCTTGCTTTCAGAATCGCTGGTTCCAGAGTTTGAGCTAAAAATGAAAGAACAGTCCTTTAAAGCAAACCTGCCACCAGAGATTCAGACTGTGGGTGAAGACAAAAGCCAAAAGTGGGGTCACAGGCCAGGAAAGTTCTCAATCTATTCATGAGCCTGGGAATTCAACTACTCACAGCATATAATGCAAGAGTCCATGTGACCAATCACATGCACAGTCTACTCATGACAGCTAGGGAGCCTATAGTTAGACTTTAGATTCCCGGCTCCTGAGAGCCATCAGAGGTAAATAAATACAGTTTGGCAACTAGTACAGATCAATTTAGACTCTATTCTTTATATCAATAACCATTTATGTTTAATAAGCATTCTCAAAAATTAATCATGATCATTATTTTTAAAGGCTCAATTAGAAGTTTAATAAAATAATGGCTATGACTGGAGGGAAAAAATAGAGAAAAAATTTTAAAAAAACAAAGAGAAAAAGATCAAGGTTAAAGATCTGAAAAGCTGAATCAGGAAAGTATCTCAGAACACAAAGCAAAGGGAAAGGAAAAATATAAAAGAAACGCTGCAAGACATAGAGGATCAATTAAAAATAGCTAGTAACTAGCAAAATGGTAACTGCAGAACAGAACAGAGCTATGAAGAAGAAGATAAAGAACAAAAAACAGGTCAATATTAAAAAAATAAAATAAAATACCAGACAAAACTAAGAATAAATAAAAAATAAAGAAAAAAATAAAACCATATAGGAACAATAAAAAAGTTATTTCCATAGACAAAAGAATCACATATCAAACTTTTAACCTGTAAAATGAAATTTTAGGGAAATCATACTGCAAATGCATAAGGCACACGAGTGATGAATGAAAACTTCAACTCTTATGCCTAGTTAAATCAGTATTTTGAATTCATGTTCATAATATATTAAAAAATCTCAAAATGTTACTATGGCCTTTAAATTTTTTCTTGCTGATGTCTGAGAAAATAACAAAACAAAATCCAAGATTCTAGAATACAAAAAAATAAAAGAAAAGCATGCCAAGAGCTCAGGAAAATGTGTATTTAATTTCAAATAACTGTTTACTTATTTTTTAATTTCAAATAACTATTTATTCATATTGGTTTTATTACATAAGGATTCATGAAAGAGGCATAATGGAAAAACATAACTATTTCAATTTGGGAACTAAAATTGTAAACAATTACCACAAAATCTGAAAAGTAATTAGTAGAGGAGAAGAAATAGGTAAAATTTTTGCTAAGCATCTTTTCTCATTCACAAGTGAGGTTATAGATTTAGATTAGATGTTTCCATTAATAGCAGAATATACGCTTAAATATTATCTGTGGAAATTAGGGGTAATTTTTACTAGTCAAAATACTAGACTATGATGAAATCAATAATATCAAAATATACCTGCAACTTTAAATATTAATTCTAACATTACAGAGAGTAAAAAAGTTAGCTTAAAGCTCAACATTCAGAAAATTAAGGTCATGGCATCCAGCCCCATCAATTCATAGCAAATAGATGGGGAAACAGTGGAAACAGTGGCAGACTTTATTTTTTGGGACTCCAAAATCACTGCAGATGGTGATTGCAGCCATGAAATTAAAAGACGCTTACTCCTTGGAATGAAAGTTCTGACCAACCTAGACAGCATATTAAAAAGCAGAGACATTACTTTACCAACAAAGGTCTGTCTAGGCAAGGCTATAGTTTTTCCAATGGTCATGTATGGATGTGAGAGTTGGACTATAAAGAAAACTAAGCACAGAAGAACTGATGCTTTTGAACTGTGGTCTTGGAAGACTCTTGAGAGTCCCTTAGACTGCAAGGAGATCCAACCAGTCCATCCTAAAGGAGATCAGTCCTGGGTTTCATTGGAAGGACTGATGCTGCAGCTGAAACTCCAATACTTTGGCCACCTCATGCGAAGAGTTGACTCATTGGATAAGACCCTGATGCTGGGAGGGATTGGGGGCAGGAGGAGAAGGGGACAACAGAGGATGAGATGATTGGATGACATCACTGACTCGATGGACATGAGTTTGGGTGGACTCCGGGAGTTGGTGATGGACAGGGAGGCCTGGCCTGCTGCGGTTCATGGGGTCGCAGAGAGTCGGATACGACTGAGCGACTGAACTGAACTGAACATTACAGAGAGTATACACATATAACCCAAATCCAACAACCTAAAACAAAGTAACATATAAACTTGAAAATAAGAAAATTTAAAATAACATATGAGGAAAATATTTGTAGAAAGAAAGCAGAGTTGATAACACTGGTATGAAAATCAGGATTCAAAGGAATTTAATCAGTGTGAGTGAAGTGCTAGTCACTCAGTCATGTCAGACTCTTTGCAACACTGTGGACTGTAGTCCACCAAGCTTCCTCGTCTATGGAATTCTCTTGACAAGAATGCTACAGTGGGTTGCCATTTCCTTCTCCAGGGGATCTTCCCAACCCAGAGATCAAACCCAGCTCTCCTGTATGGCAGGCAGATTCTTTACTGTCTGAGACACCAAGGAAGCCCTAAAGTTGTCTAAGAAGATATAACTACAAGACTTCATGCAATATAGCTTTCAAGTACAGAAGCAAAACCTGAGTGCAAGAAAGTTGACCAAAAAAAAATAATCATATTGAATACTACAAGTGTTAATCATTAACACAACTATCTTGGGTATCCATATATGAAGGCAAAACCCTATTTAAAGTATAAAGAATTTCAATAACAAAAATGAATGACGTTGATACATACATCAACATTATATACATATGTTATATGTATATATACTATATGTATAATACATATGCTATGTAGTACATAATGTATACATATTGTATAGTACATATGTACATGAGATACATGATATCATAATATCAAAGGGCAGAAGAAAGGGGCAAAATAAGGCAATTTTTTTTTTCATGACTGCTTTTGAAAATGCACTCTGTGGGTCTTGGTCTTCCCTTGTCCTTAGATAAAATCTGTAGGCAGATCTCCACCTTCTTTGGCCATTTTATGATAATATATAGTCCTTCTGTTTACTATAGATGGAAACACTGCAAGGGGAAAGGGTGACATAGTTACTTTTTCTCTACTGACCCCACCTGAAGCTACTGTCTCTCTTCCCCATATTAACTCAGTAGACTGCCAAGGCTCTTTGAAGATGGTGGGCAGAAGTAAGCAGTAGAGAGTAGCTTCCCAAAGTTATAAGCTAGAATCAATAACTCCTTAGCTTCAGTTCAGCTGCTCAGCCATATCCACCTCTTTGTAATCCTATGGACTGCAGCACACCAGGCCTCCCTGTTCATCACCAACTCCCGGAGCTTGCTCAAACTCATGTCCATTTGAGTCAAGGATGCCATCCAACCATCTCATCCCTTGTTGTCCCCGCCTTCAATCTTTCCCAGAATCCAGGTCTTTCCCAATGAGTCAGTTCTTTGCATCAGGTGGCAAAAGTACTGGAGTTTCAGCTTCAGCATCAGTCTTTCCAATGAATATTCAGAACTGATTTCCTTTAGGATTGACTGGTTGGATCTCCCTGCAGTCCAAGGAACTCTCAAGTGTCTTCTCCAACATCACAGTTCAAAAGCATCAATTCTTTGGTGCTCAGCTTTCTTCACAGTCCAACTCTCACATTCACACATGACTACTGGAAAAACCACAGCTTCGACTGGACAGACCTTTGTCGGCAAAGTCATGACTGCTTTTTAATAGACTGTCTAGGCTGGTCATAGCTTTTCTTCCAAGGAGCAAGCATCTTTTAATTTCATGGCTGGAGTCATCATCTGCAGTGATTTTGGAGCCCAAGAAAATAAAGTCTGTCACTGTTTCCATTGTTTCCCCATCTATTTGCCATGAAGTGATGGGGCCAGATGCCATGATCTTAGTTTGGTTAAGCGCTGAATTTCACTCCTGAGTGTGCTTTGTGGGTTTTGTGAAGAGTATTCACTGCTTAGAATCTTTCTCTGAAATCCTGTGGTGCACTTTCTGGCCACCTACTTAGGATGACCTCTCCCCACTGCCAATTCAGATTTTGGTTCTCAACAGTCTAAGCCTAGCCAACCCTTCAGAATTCCACCAAATCTCCAGGTTTCACTCTTAGAAATAATCCCAATGAGACATCCCCAGGGAACTCTGTGTATACCCATAAGAAACATGCATTTCTTAATCAATCTTTGAGAAAGCAGTTATTCTCCAAATTATAGTCTTCTACTGGGCTGCCACAAGCAACTTCCATTTCTTGGGAATTTGGTTCTCTCAGGCATATCAGGCACTAATTGATATGCATTGTTTGAATCTCCAGAGAAGACACCACACTTTCTTAGGTTTCTTTGAAACCTCCATCAATCTACTAGAAATTAGAGGAAAAGCAACTCCCTTTCTTAGTCATATTGTATGTGGGGTTATGCCACAGGACTGCAAAAACTTTTTACAAAGAAATTCTCTCTCCAATCTTCAATTCCTTACCTATCCTCTTGTATAGCTAGAGGCTGAGAATCTGCTCTGCAAGGCATGAGTAGGTGGTCTAACACCTCACTTTAGAACACGGCAGAAGTTGTCACCTACTGTTTTCTCTCCGTCATTTTGATTCACTAGAAACTAAACTCACATCCCATTTAACATCTTGTTACACAAGAGGTTGGCATTGGGGGTAACAGGTCTACCCATGCAGATTATAATTTTCCAGTGTCTATCACAGATCAGACATCAGCATGAAGATGTGAATTTCTTCAGTTCAGGTCATGGAAACTGTTTCCCATGAGAGTCAAAGAAATCTGGGACAACAGTGGCATATGATACTCTTAAAGAAGGAATAGCTGAGTATTTGAGATTTAACTGTGGTCAAGAAGGCTGAGTACCAAAGAATTGATGCTTTCAAATTGTGGTGCTAGAGAAGACTCTTGAGAGTACCTTGGACTGCAAGGAAATCAAACCAGTAAGTCCTAAAGGAAATCAACTTTGAATATTCCTTGGAATAACTGATGCTGAAGCTAAAGCTCCAATACTTTGTTCACTTGATGTGAAGAACCAATTCATTGGAAAAGACCCTGATGTTGGCAAAGATTGAGGGCAGTAGGAGAAGAGGATGACAGAGGATTAGATGGTTGGGTGGCAACACCAACTCAACGCACATGAGTTTGAGCAAACTCTGGGAGATAGTGAAGGACAGGGAAGCCTGGCGTGCTGCAGTCCACGGGGTTACAAAGAGTCGAACCCAACTTAGCGACTGGACAACAACCAAGATATATGTGATACTGGGAAAATCTCCATTGCCTCCATTTCTTCAGGCAATAAAGAGAAAAGCAAAAATTCTTTCAGCACATGGATCAAGACCACTTCCAAGCCTTAAAATATAAGCTGAGTAGTAAATTCATAAATAAGGTGTGATCTTTTCAGTTCAAGGTCAGAGGATACAATTAGCCTTATTCCATGATTATCTCCTTGACAAATATCATTTTGAAAATGTGATTAGGGACAGAAATTTTAAAACTAAACTAGGCAGTGATTCCTCTCCCCTCCCAAACTAGAGAAGTTATCAGATCCAAATGGAAAACTTGTACCTGCTGCTTCCAGCAGAATGTTCAACCATTAAGTCTTCTAACATGAAGACTGTTCAAACAGGAAGCACCGGAATTGAGTGTTCAGAGCTCTTTGTGTTTAACCAGAGAATATATCTGTAGTGGCTAAACATTTCACCCAACTTATCTCACTCAAGATGAGAAGGCACAAACAAATGCTCATTTATCCTAGCAGACAGTTTCTGACTCAGGGGAAGATTTCTAGAACCCTGTGGTGTGGAATGTGCTCCACCTAGTGGGAGTTCAAAAATCTAGAACCTTCCATCCCTCAACAAGAGAGCCCTTCAAGAAGAGGAATTTAATGAAAATCTACTAAATATATCAGGGATACAAAAATAGACTGTTTCATAATGCTATCAGGACAATGACACTGTTTTTCTTTTTTTCACACTGGGAAACACACCTCAGTTGCCATTATCTCTGTATTTAGTGTGAGCGATAGAGATTATATATCCAGAAGCCAGGATGCAGTTAACTGCAGGGACAGATTTCAGGTATAATACTTCTAAGTATCAAGATAAGAGTCAGGCTAATCAACAATGGTACCAAACTAAAGTGAATGTTCCTGAATCAGGGACTGCAGGATAAAAGCAAAACGGATGACTCTTAGAAGCCCTCACCATGTCTAATACAGTGGTGCAGATTTTACCTGTATGTAAGGTGAGAGATGAAAATGGGTTCCATTCATTAACCAACTATTTATTGAGTAAAGGCGCTGTTCTAGGACCTTGGGACACAGCAATGCAGTTTATGTTTCAGTGAAAGGAGACAGATACTGAGCAAATATATTAAATAATACATATGAAAGAAAATGAAAGCTATAATCTATATACTAATACAAAAATGTAGACTATAAGTAAATACGTGGTATTCTGAGTGGTTTTTAAGAGAAATGAAGTAAATTAAATCCAAGTAAGGGAATGGTTAGGGGTTATTTTTATTTAGTTGGTCCAAGAAAGATTCCTGAATAAGGACACAGATTCATGGAGACCTGGAAGCAGAGAGAGAATAAGTCATATACATGTCTGAGGAAGAGGGTAGTAGAGAGGGGAAGGCACATGCAAAACATGTGCCTGAGGTAAGACTGTTCTTGATGGGTGGAAGGGCGGGCAAGGAGGCCACGCTGAGTGGAACAGTAAGTAAAAGGAGAAAAGTAATAAGGAGTGGCCAGAGGCCAGATGGTATAAGGAATTTCAGGCTTTGGTTGAGCACTGTGAATTTTGAGTGAGTTGAAGGTTTCGAGTTGAGAAGTCACAGGACTCATTTTCTAAAGGATTGCTCTAACGATGTAGAATACAGAGGGGCAAGTGTTGGGTAGAGAGATTGGTTTAAGTGCTCTTGCAGTAGTCACAATGGGACACAATGGTACTTGAACTGAGCGTGAGCGTGTGTGTATAGAGATGGAAAGAAACAGAGACCGAGGCAGAAAGACAGCACAATTCACACCCATCAAACAGAGACGACACAGTATTTTTCAAGGAATTATGAAACATTTTCAACAATGAATCATTTATTAGGATATCAATTAGAACTCAACCAATTCTAACAAGTAGAATAGAAACAGGCAGCATCTTTCAATCACAATGAAACTATACGCCATAGACTAGAGTGATAGACTAGAACACAAATCTAACTCACTGGAAAATCTTTAAAGTCCTTTGTATAACTTTTTGCTGATAGCCTGACAGTCTTTATTAAACCAGGATCAATCCGTAGCCAGTTTTCTTGTTTGCCTAGGCATACAGGAAACCTGAGAGGCTTACATTTCTCAGATATACATCTCAGAATAATTTTTCTCCAAGTCCAGGGTTTCTTGTAATTTCTCCCCACACCCTATGGCCAACAATTTTTTAAAGTATACATCTTTAATTGCAAGCATGTATTTTTTAAATGTATGTCTCTTGGTAAAGCCTCTCCTGCTTCTTTCCTATTGTGTTACTCCAAGTCTGACTTGTCCTGTGCATACAAAGGCTGGAGTTCTACTGAAGGCCCCTTCACTGTGACTACAGAACAGGCTACTGTCCACTGTGAGTCTGTTCATATTAATTTTTAAAGGATAAACTATCAACAAAGGCCTTTCCACAGTGACTACAGACATAATTTTTCAATCATGTGTTCTCAGTGTGAATACAGGTTATTTTTCTCACTGATATCTTTCCCACATCCTAGTATGAGTTCTCTGGTGTCTGGTACACACTCTGGAAGAAGACACTTCCATATTTATTTATAGGGTTTCTCTCCAGTGTAGAGTTTGTGATGTTTATAGGAGCAGAGTATGCAGTCAAGGCTTTCCCACAAAGAGCCTTGCATGGTTTTCTCCAGTATGAATTCACTTCAGGCATTTGAAGGATGAAAAATTACTGAAAGCTCAATCATGTTGCTCACAGGCATAAGCTTTCTCTCCCATGTGAGTTATCTTTACCAGGAGAGGGAACTGTCTTGGGGAACACCCTGTAATTCATGCTGGGAAGCAACTTAGTGAAGTAAATGTTGAATATCTAGTATTCAGAGAGCAACACTTGTAAAACACGTGAGGATTCATGTCATGAATGAAGGGTATAAAACAGTATGTCATGAATGAAGGGATGTCTTTAATGATCATTTGACCTTTGGAGATTGGTGGTTTAGTCACTCAGTCATGTCCAACTCTTGCAACCCCATGGACTGTGGCCTGCCAGGCTCCTCTGACCATGGAATTTTCCAGGCAAGAATACTGGAGTGGGTTGCCACTTCCTTCTCTAGGGGATCTTCCCAACCCAGGGATCGAACTCAGGTCTCTTGCATTGCAGATGATCTCTTGTATTGTAGGTGGATTCTTTACCAACTGAGCCACTAGGGACGACCCCAGTCAACATTAAAGATCTCACATTCGGGATATCAATTTAGCTTTAGGAAAAGCTAAAGGAAAAGGAAAAAAGTGCAGCTGGGGTTCATATCAGAATGTTCATATTGGGAAGATACACAATAAAGAACTCTTTAGCACCCAAGTGAGCAAAAGCATTAGACTTTTGCTGGATGACCTATTATAGAAAATATACACATAGGATAAAGATATAGTACTCTTAAAAAAGTTGAGTCCAGAATTTGGCAACAAGTAATAAAGAACTAGATAAATCTTCTTCAGTATGTTTGTATTTGCAATTAAAATTAGGAAAAAGTTGTTGAAAGAACTAAAAGGAAAGCATATCTCTCTACAAACTTGTTTTCAGTTTCATAAATTTTGCTTTTCTAATTATACACTTAAGGCATTAAAGAAGTGTGTTGATCACCCACTATCAAAGTAAAAATTAATTTTAAATGGTTTTATTGAAATCATCTACGAGTAAAGACTCATACATTATGTATCTTTGCTTTTAAGAATTAGTCACAATGTTTTCATTCTATTTTATAATGTAGACTTGTAATTTTAAGACTTACTCCTATTTTCATTACCAGTTCTATATCACAACATTTCCATTTTAAGAGTCTTTATTTTCACAGATTTTGTTGTTTGCTTACATTTAAGGAAAGGTACAAGTATGAAACATTTTTTTAATCTCATAGACAAATAAATGACTAGTTGAATAAATTTAGAACTTAATTAGAATTTAGAATCACAGTGTTTTCCCTCAAACTCGGTAGAATAGAAAAATAAATATTGCTTCAATTGCATAAGGAAAAAGAATGGGAGGAGATATTTACAGATTAAATTACATTTTAAAGATTTATTAACCAAACAATTTATAAATGCAAATCCTATCCCAAACAGGATCCTGATTTGAATAAATCAAAAGTAAATGTATAAAGTTGGGGATGACTGATACACTGATTGGCTACTGAATGATATTACAGAAATACAATTTTTTAAGTAGAGTAATGGACTTATATGCAGAGTACATCATGAGAAACACTGAGCTGGAAGATGCACGAGCTGGAATCAAGATTGCCAGGAGAAATATCAACCTCAGATATGCAGATGACACCACCCTTATGGCAGAAAGTGAAGAGGAACTAAAAAGCCTCTTGATGAAAGTGAAAGCGGAGAGTGGAAAAAGTTGGCTTAAAGCTCAACATTCAGAAAACTAAGATCATGGCATCTGGTCCCATCACTTCGTGGGAAATAGATGGGGAAACAGTGGAAACAGTGTCAGACTTTATTTCTTTGGGCTCCAAAATCACTGCAGATGGTGATTGCAGCCATGAAATTAAAAGACACTCCTTGGAAGGAAAGTTATGACTAACCTAGACAGCATATTAAAAAGCAGAGATGTTACTTTGCCAACAAAGGTCCGTCTAGTCAAGGCTATGGTTTTTCCAGTGGTCACGTATGGATGTGAGAGCTGGACTGTGAAGAAAGCTGAGCTCCGAAGAATTGATGCTTTTGAACTGTGGTGTTGGAGAAGACTGTTGAGAGTCCCTTGGACTGCAAGGAGATCCAACCAGTCCATCCTAAAGATCAGTCCTGGGTGTTCATTGGAAGGAATGATGCTGAAGCTGAAACTCCAATACTTTGGCCACCTCATGCGAAGAGTTAAGTCATTAGAAAAGACCCTGATGCTGGGAGGGATTGGGGGCAGGAGGAGAAGGGGACAAAAGAGGATGAGGTGGTTGCATGGCATCACCGACTTGATGGACATGAATTTGAGTCAACTCTGGGAGTTGGTGATGGACAGGGAGGCCTGGTGTGCTGCGTTTCATGGGGTCACAAAGAGTCGGACACGACCAAGAGGCTGAACTGAACTGAATGGACTGTAGTTAACCTTTCAAAAAAGAGACTTCGTATTTTAGAACATATATTGAAATATTTATGAAAGAAGTGATATGATATCTTAGAACTGCTTCTAAGACCAGAGGGATGGTGGCTGGAGATATGAATGAAACCAGGTTGGCGATGAGTTGATAAATATTGAGCTGGGGAATGGGTACATATGGGTTTATTATACAAATTTCCTCTAGATTTGTATGTATTTGAAAGTTTCCATAATAGAACAATAACAGGGAAAGGGCTAATTATATTCTTTTCTATAGCTGTGGAATAAAGATCTAAAAGTACAGTTTCTTTGTCAAGAAAGGTGTTTTTTATTCACTGTTTTCAGCCAGAATGCTTGTTGACTATCTTTTCCTTAAATTCCAATATCCTTACTATTTCCACATCTTTATCTTTTAAAATTAACTCTGAATTTTGTTAAATATCAAATTATATCTTTACATATTAAATGGTTTCTTCTACTATGTGTCTTAACATCATTTTAATATGTTTTTATTTCTCTACCAATTCTATGTTGCTTTCCACATCATTTATCTTTTTTTCTGCTCAGTTAAATGTTTGTTATTATTATTATAGCATTCTGAGCTCTATAACATTTGTTCAATTTCCTCTTGCATACTTTCTGCTCTGAGTTGGTTTTAAAACATTTAAAATTTTTTCCATAACTTTACATTTATTTATTACTGATCTCTCTTCAAACTTCGATTTGCCACTTGGATAGCTCCATTTTTTTATAACCTCTTTTCTTTTACTTTTTATCTCTCTTCTTATACAGTCTATGATTTCCTCTTTTGTCAAAAAGGACAGAGCAAATAGAATCTGAAATTTCTTGGTGCACATATAAAATATTTTTCAAGAAAATATATTTGTACTGATGGCCAATAGGCATTTGAAAAGATGCTCATCACTGCTAATTATTAGAGAAATGCAAATCAAAACCACAATGAAATACCACTTCACACCAGTCAGAAAGGCCATCATTAAAAAGTCTACAAACAATAAACCCTGGAGAGGATGTGCAGAAAAGGGATCCCTCTTACACCATTGGGAATGTAAACTGGTGCAGCCACTCTGGAAAACAGTATGAAAACACTAAAAATAGAGTTACCATATGATCCAGCAATCTCACTCCTAGGCACATATCCAGACAAAACTATAATTCAAAAAGATACACACACCACTATGCTCATAACAGCACCATTTACAACAGCCAAGGCATAGAAACAACCTAAATGTCCATCAACAGATGAATGGATAAAGAAGATGTGCTATAGATTAATATACTTATAATGAAATAGTACTCAGCCTTAAAAATAAATGAAACAATGCTACCTTTAGCAACATGGATGGACGTAGAGATTATCATACTAAGTAAATGAGAAACAGAAAGACAAATACCATATGATATCACTTACATGTGGAATCTAAATAACAACACAAATGAACATATCTACACAACAGAAGCTGACTCACAGACACGGCCAAGGCGGGAGTTAGGTGGGGGAGGGAAGGACTGGGAGTATGGCACTAGTAGACACAAACTATTATATATAGGAGGGATAAACCACAAGGTCCTACTGTATAGCATAGCATAGGGAACCATATTCGATATCAATGTTCATAGTTAATGTGATTTAAGCCACAATGGAAAAGAATATGATAAATAAACTGATACATATTTTAACTAAATCACTTTATCATATAGCAGAAATTAACACAACACTGTAAATCAACTATACTGCAACAAAAGTTAAAAAAAAAGTTAAGTCAGCAGATTAACAATAACAGAAACAACATGGTTTTGGATGCTTTGGGGACCTTTATTCATAACTGCCAAAACTTGGAAGCAATCAAGATGAACTTCAACAGGTGAATGGATTAATCCATGGTACATCTAGAGCATGAAATATTATTCAGCACCAAGAGAAAATGAGCTATCAAGTCACAAAAAGACACAGAGAAAACTTAAACATATATTTGTAAGTGGAAAAGCCAAACTAAAAGGGCTACAAACTATGTGATTCCAACTTGAAAAAGCAAAACTATGAAAATAATGAAAAAGATCAGTGATTGCCAGAGGTTGAGGAAGAGGGGGAGGATGAATAGGCAGGAAGTGGAGGATTTTTAGGGTAGTTAAAATCCTTTGGTGCATGTCATACATTTCTCCAAACCCACAGAATGCACAACACCAAGAGTGAACTGGGATGTATCAATAAACTACATACTTTGGGTGATAATAATGTGTAAGTGTAGGGCTTCCCAGGTGGCACTAGTGGTAAAGAATCCTTTTATGCCAATGCAGGAGACACGAGGGATCAACTGGTTCGACCCCTGGGTTGGGAAGATCCCCTGGGGAGGGAAATGGCAACCCACTCCAGTATTCTTGCCTGAAAAATTCCATGGACAGAGGAGCTTGATGGGAAACAATCCATGGGGGTCACAAAAGAGTTGAACACGGCTGAGCACACACACACAATGTATAAGTGTAGACTCATGGGTTGGGACCAATGACTCTTGTGCAGGGTGTTCATAATGGGGGAGATTATGTATGTGGGAGGGCCGGGCAGCTCTGGGAAAGCTACACCTTCTGCTTGATTCTGCTGCTCTAAAAATAAAATCTATTTCTTAAAAAATGATTTCCCTCTGCCTCTCGAATACTTCACTTTATTACATCATTTTTTCATAAGCCCATTTGAATTTCCTTTTTTCATTTTTCAAAAGTGGCAAGGGCTCTCTATGCCTGGTGTTTCTTCACAAAACCAGGGCAAGGCTCTCTATGCCTGGAATTTCCCCCACAAAGCCATAGGCTTTCTCATTTTCCACTTGCATACTGTAAGGGAAATTCTTTTAAAGCTCAGTCCAGAGGGCTTACCGCTCATGCGTAGACATCCATGTGTTAAGAGTAGTGGGGCCACTAAGGCTGTCTATGATCCCAGCAGACCCATTTTACCTCTGCCTGCTTTCCTCTCTGTTTACGGAAGCTTCTGGAGCAGGAGTTAGATTGGGTGATACCCAGCTTTCTTCCAGGTGCAGCAACAGTTGTCTTTCTTTGGACCAATCTCACTCACTTCCCAGTCCACAGAACCTCCCACTCAGTATCAAGATACTATGATTCCAGATCCATAGGTCCTGGCATCCCAGTTCTATATTTCATCATGGAAGTCACTGCAGTGCTGAGCCAAAATCACAGCTGTCATCATTACGGCACATTTTCTGCTCCCTTTCCTCTTCTGATTTCCCAGGTCTCACACCACGACAACTTATGGGATTTCTGCTGATCCATATGACAGTCCATGGGGATGCAGAGAGTCAGGCAGAACTGAGCACACGGACACACAGTATGACTCAGGAGGGCCCTCTGGGAGTTGCTAGGTCAGTCTCTCAGTTCACTCCCTGAAGTTCAGGAGCGCTTATATCTGCATACTTCCTATATGACAATGCATCTCTTCTGGGCCAGTGACTTATAAGTAATTCCTTCTTTATTCAAGCCGCATCGACCGTGATTCTAGCAGAAAGTATTTCAAGTCAGTGGAAGACTTACGGCTTATTCTCTGGTTTCCATTGTTGTTGCAGATTTTCCCCTATTATTATATTTCCTAGAAATTTTTCTTAGCATATGAATTACTCCTTTCCTAAACATTCTCTAGCCATCATCTTTTCTGGAGAGATTGACCAAATTTCAAATGATAATTCTGAATTGCCTGGAACAGCAGTGTGCTGTTTGTCTTTTCTTAACAGGTATCCTAATGACTTTAAACTGCTTCTGGCTGATCTGGAGGCCCTTACCTCCACCATGGGTTTCCCCGGTGGCTCAGCTGGTAAAGAATCCACCTGCAACGTGGGAGACCTGGGTTTGATCCCTGGTTTAGGAAAATCCCTTGGAGAAGGGCATGGCAACCCTCTCCAGTATTCTTGCCTGGGAAACCCCATGAACAGAGGAGCCTGGTGGGCTACAGTCCATGAGGTCACAAAGAGTCAGACATGACTAAGTGACTTTCACTTTTATCTCTAACATAATAAACAGAAAGTTGTCAATGGTGTGTTTTTATCACCTCAAATAAGAGAAGTCTCAATAAACAACAGAACATGAGGTCCGACTACTGTCAAGACAAATGATTTAAGGACTGATATCCTACAAGCAAAAATCTCTATGAAGGAGATATTCTAAAACAATTGCTCTGCAATCATAACGTCTTACAGGCTAACCCACTTAGCTGCTCAGAGATGCATTTTTGCAACTTAATTAGTCCTGCTGAATTCATCAAAAAGTTGTATTATTTTAAAATAAAAACTCTCAAGGGTCTATTAATGACATTTTTCTATGGTAGGTGTTGGGTAATACTGTGATGAAATTTTACTAGGTTACAGTTATTAGAGAGATGCTCCATGGAAAAGAATCAAGGAGTGGGGGCTTTATTTTCTCACTAAGTGCTGTTCTCTGAGGAAAGTATTTATCCCTGACCACTGTCTCCCTCAACCTCTGCTATGTGAAGGTGAGATGATTCTCTCTTCAACTGTAATTCTTTCCATCTCATTTTAGATAATTAATCATGCTAGCCACTCAACTGACCATCAAAGCACATGGATTTTCTCCAGGCAGTAGCACAATGAACATGACAGTTTCATATGAAAGAATTCTCTGTTGTCCAAATATTATCAGCATTTCAGTTGTATGAACTGACATGGCAGGATGTCTGAAGGATAAGCAATGCATTAAGTCCTCTAATACCCTAAATTTTATCCTTGCTTTAGTTAGATCCTCAAAAAGCTGCACGTCTACTCAACTTTCCTTCAGATCCCCATTAAGTGCCTCCTCTGAATTATAATCTGGTGACATGTCATCACTTTGCTCTGAGGAAAAAAGTAATACTATTAAAAGTAACAATGATAATGTTGATACTGATATTATTCTTCCTGAAGCTGGCTGTTCCCATAATCTTCCCCCAATCCCTTTCTGACCTTAGCCAGTTAATGTCAATTCCATCCTTTCATCGGCTCAGACCAAAAGCTTTGAAGCCTTCACTGCCTCCTCTTTTCCTGGGACACGCCACATGCAATCCTTCACATCTTGCTGCCTCTCACTTCAAAAGGTCACAGACGTCTCTACTTTTCACCACCTCCACGGCTTCCATCCTGATGCAAGCTTCTATTGCTGCTCCCTCACCTGGCTAAGTCCAAAAGCCTCCTGACAGAGGAATCAGATGACTCTCTTCAAATGTAAGTTAGATTATATCCATCGTTGATTTGGATTCTCCAGTAGCCTCATCACATTCAGAAGGCAACAGGGGTTGCAAAGCCCCAGTGACACTGGTCCCTCACAAGCTCCCTGCCTGCTGTCGCTGTTTTTCCATTGCTCAGTCGTATCCAACTCTTTGCGATGTGCTGCATGGACTGCAGCACCCCTGGCTTCCCTGTCCTTCACCATTTCCCAGACTGTATCTTCTCCTTGTTACCTTGTTTCTCCCAACTGGTTTCCTTGTTCCTCAAACACTCATGAGCAGCCATCTGCTCTCCCTGCCTGACCGGCCCTCCTCCAGATACACTCAGCCTTCTCTCCAACTCTTCCAGGGAGGCCACTCCAACTATATTATTTAGATCTGAGACAACCCACACTCACTGTTGGCATTATTTAACCTCATTCCTATTTTATCCACAGATTTATGGTTTCCTATCATACTATTCATTTTACTTAAATACTTTGATCATTACCTGCCTCCTCCTAGTGTAATTCAAGCTCTTGGAAGGCAGGGATTTTGATCTGCATCTCCAGGGTTTAGAATGGTACCTTACAAAGAGCAAGCATTAAATAAAGACAATGCTTCAATACATATGATAAATGATTATGAAAAAAAAGGTTACAGGCTAATATCAATTGCCTTTTTGTATTGGCCAGGCATAATCTAGGAATTATTTATGTTCACAATTTTATGAAGTCAGTGATTTTTCCCTCCATGGGAGGACTGAGGCTCTGTGCAGGAAAAATTTAACTGAGGTCACATAGATGTCAATGGCAGAGCTGAAAGCCAAGCCCAGTGTCTTTGTCCTTTAAGTCTCCACTTTCAAATCACAACATTGTACTTGCTTTCATCAGAAACTCTTTGAGATACTTGTGTGTGTGTTTTAAGCAGAGAATACTGTTCACTACTTTGAGAAAGTTTCTCCTTAATGTATATCAATAGAAGAAATTTCTCTCAGTTCTCAAGAACAGACAAGCTATGTTTCTCAAGATACTTGGCTCATTTTTATCTCTTGGACACTATTAATTATGTAAATGTTTGTGTTTCCATCTGGATTGTTCATTAGGAAACTCAGAAAGAAAATGTAAGCTAAGTTTACCATGCAATGTTGGCTTTATATTAGCTTCCCTAAAATCCCCATTCCCAAACACATTTCAACTTCCCTGATTATGTATTTTACCTTTGTTGTATACGATATTTATGCAAAAATCCCATATGCGCTTTATGACGAAATGGCATGAAGATAAATATATCTATTTAGATATCAAATCAAAGAGTTGTGTTCTGGGTTGGGAAGATCCCCTGAAGAAGGAAACAGCAACCCACTCCAGTATTCTTGCCTAGCAAATCCCATGGACAGAGGAGCCTGGTGGGTTACAGTCCATGAGGTCGCTAAAGAGTCGGACATGACTGAGTAACTAAACAACAGATAAACAACAACATTCCTCAGAGAATATGAAGGTGTCTGTGGAAGACAGCAGAGACAGGGAGGAGGCTTCTGTGGATGGAGAGGAGAGGATGGGGGAAGCAGAGAGACCCAGAACAGCAGAGATGGACCCTACTTCTGTTAGCAACTCTGAAAAGTAGCCCTTGTGAGGCTACAGGGAGCATCCATAGGCTAGATCTTAGGCAGCTGCAGAGAGAACACCAGGGTCCCCAGGTTTGCCCACAAGTGGTGAAGAACGGAGGGTTTATGCAGCAGGGGCAATGAAGTTTCCCCAAAGCCATCTAGACAATGATCTGAAACAGAATGGCCACAGGCACTCTGAAAGACAAGAGAGCTGTGTAACCATCCTAGGGAAAAGTAAGAGTGCTGGAAGCAGAGAGGCTAAATTTTCCACCAGATCCTGAGGGTCTGGGGTCAGAAACTGAGTTAAGTGAGAGAAAATAAAACCTTAGTTTGTGGACCTAAACATAAGCTACTTCAGCTTCCTTTTAGAATGAGGCACAGTTGAACTAATCAATCAACCCAATGAAAAATAAATACATAAACCAAGAAAAAAACATGCAAATAAAGTGATAATTATAGATAAAGAATTTGGAGATCAAATGATATCATGTTCAAGATTTGAAGTATAATCTCTAAATGATATTTAAATGATCTTGCTGTTGAGTATCCTGAAGGCGGAATTAAAATCTGTTCTGTCAAATTTCTCTTTCCTACAAGATCTACAGTTTTGTTATATATCTTAATGTAGGAACAACCAATAATTTTTCCAGTTTTATTGGGAAATAATTGATATGCATCACTGTATAATTTTAAGGCATGCAGCATGACTGTTGATTTATACATGTAGTGAAATGAATGCAACAGGTTCAACTAACGATCACCTTCCTACATAGATACAATAACAAGAAAAGAAAGAAAAAAAGGGGGAGGGAAAAACACAACTTTTTCTTGTGATGAGAATTCCTCAGATTTACTCTCTTAAAACTTGTCCTATATATAACATGGCAGTATTGGCTACAGTTACAACCCGACTACTTATACCTTTTGACCACATTTTTCCAACTCTCCCTCACCCCATCCTCTAGTAACTGCAAGTCTGATATTTTTTTCTATGAATTTCATAGGTTTCCCTTTGTATTAGATTCCATATATAAGTGAGGCAGTATGTGTCTTTCTCTGATTTATTTTACTTAGCATAATGCTTTCAAGGTCCATCTATGTTGCTGCAAGTGGAAGGATTTCCACATATTTTATACTGAATAATATTCTTGTGTGCGTGTATGTGTGTATACATGTACGCCACATCTTTATCCATTCACCTACTGAGAGACAGCTGTTTCCATGTTTTGGCTATTCTAAACAATGCTGCTATAAACATGAGGGTATATGTTATCTTTTTTGAAAAGATATCTTTTAAGAGATATCTCTTCAAGTTAATGTTTTTGCTTCCTTTGGATACATTCCCAGAAGTGGAATTACTGGATCATATGCTGGTTCTATTTTTAGTTTTTGAGGATCCTCCACTGCTTTTCCATAACAGCTATACCAATCACAATTCCACCAACAGTGCATAATGGTTCCCTTTTCCCCATATCCATGCCAACATTGGTTATCTCCTAACCTTTGTGATAATGGACAATCCAAGAGGCCTGAGGTAATATCTTATTGTAGGTTTAATTTGCATTTCCCCAATGACTAGTAATATTCAGCATCTTTTCATACATCTGTTGGCCTTCTGTATATCTCCTTTGGAGAAATGTCTATTCAAACCCTTTGCCCATTGCTACTATTATTTTGCCACTGAATTCTTTATATATTCATCCCTTATCAAATACATGGCTTGCAAAAATTTTTTTCTAATCCTATAGGCTTTCTTTTCACTTTGCTATCATTTCTTTGCTGTGCAAAAGCTTTTCAGTTTGATAAACTCCCATTTTCTTATTTTAAATTTTGTTGCTTGTGCCTTAGGTGTCATATCCAAAAAATCATTAGGTCCCAGACCCATATCAAGGAGATTTATTTCTCATACCATTACTGTTACTGTTCACATTTTTATGTTTTTATGATGTTAATTAGTGTTCTTTCACTCCCACACAAAGAGTCCCCTTCAGCATTTCTCGGTAAGCACGTCTGGTGGTAATACACTCCCTCAGTTTTTGTTTGTCAAGCTAGTCTTTGTACTCCTTCATTTCTGAAGGACAGCTTGACCAGGTATAGAATTCTTGGCTTAAATTCTCTTCTTTCAATATTTTGAGTATGCCATCTCATTCTCTCTTTGCCTGAAAAGTTTCTATTGAGAAATCTGCCCATAGTCTTATGGGGACTCCTGTGTATATAACTCCTCTCTTTTTTCTTACCACTCTTAAAATTGTCTTTGACTTCTGATGATTTAATCTTACTGGGTCTCAGTGTAGCTGTATTCAGGTTCAAATTATTTGGGGTTTTTTGAGCCTTATGGATCTGGATGTCCATTTCTCTCTCCAGGTTTGGGATGTTTTCAGCCATTGTTGCTTTAAATATACTTTCTGTTCCTTTCTATTCTCCTTCCAGAATTCCTATAATGTAAATATGGTTTTTTAAATTGTCTCACAGCCCACTTAGGCTGTTTTCGCTCTTTTTCATTCATTTTTCTTTTTGCTCTTCAAACGAAATAATTTCCAATGTCCTATTGTCCAGGTCTGATCTGCAAGGAGGTCAAACCAGTCAATCCTAAAGGAAACCAATCCTGAATACTCATTAGAAGGAATGATGCTGAAGCTACAATACTTTGGCCACCCAATGCAAACAGCCAATTCATTAGAAAAGACCTTGATGCTGGGAAAGATTGAAGGCAGGATGAGAAGGGGACGACAGAGGACGAGATAGTTGCATCACCAACTCAATGGACATGAGTTTGAACAAGCTCTGGGAAATGGTGAAGGACAGGGAAGCCTGGCATGCTGCAGCCCACGGGTTCGCAGAGACGGACATGACTGAGCAGCTGAACAATAACAATCTTCCAGGTGGCTAATTCTTTCTTCTGCATGGTCTCGTCTATTTTTGAAACTATTAATTACTCAGTTCAGTTATCGCATGTTCAACTCTTGAATCTTTTTTTTTTTGGATGGTTGCTATTTCCTTGTTGAACTTCTATTTTCATCTTTCATTGTTTTCCTACTTCCTTTTAGTTGTCTCTCTGTTTTCTTGTAGTTTGCTAAACTTTTTAAAGAGCATTATTTTGAATTATTTGTCTAACAGCTCCTAGATCTCCATTTCTTTAGGGTCATGATTGCAGCTTTATTAGTCTTCTTTAGGTGTCACGTTTACCTGATTTTTCATGATCCTTGGGTTCCTCCCATCAGTATCTGCACATTTGAATGATCAGTCTCCTCTTCCAAATTTTTCAGGTTTTCTTTGGAAGAAACAGCTCTTAACCAGTTAGCTCAGTCTGGGTTTCTGGGTGAGTCTGTTGATAATGTCCTTGGGTGGGGTGGAGGGGGCAGCTGTTAACATTATGGTTGATTCTTTAGATGAGGCACGTTCTAAGGACAGGGAAAGACGGGGGAGGGTGCCACCGGATGGCAACAGTTTGAGAGGACCATTGGCGTGGCTGCCTATCCAAATAAGGCTGAGGATGGTCTCTCCATTTGTCTGGATTCTCTGGTCAGGCTTACTACATGGTTGGGACTGGGTACTACATTCAGTGGTAGGTGGAGTTTGGAATTAGCCTGCCTGTCCCAGCAGGGCAGCAAGACAGGACACAGTGCCTGTACAGCTCATCATCTGGGAACTGGTATCCAGCCGGAGTGTACACTGAATCCCTGGTCCAGACGTGGCCACTGATTTTGCTCTGCAGACGAGGGAAGTCACAAGCTGTGCTCTCTCCTCAAAGGCCACTCTACAGAGGACTGCTGAATGGGCTGTGCAGCTGTGGTTAGTTTTCCTGCTTGGACACACTAAGGCTTATATTCTGTGGTGAGCAGGGCTATGAATTAGATTCCTTGCCCAGAGGGAGAAGTAGCCTGAAGCTGGCAAAGCTTTGCTATCTTAATTCAAGCT
The DNA here is from genome assembly GCF_023699985.2 of Odocoileus virginianus. Taxonomy (NCBI): domain Eukaryota; kingdom Metazoa; phylum Chordata; class Mammalia; order Artiodactyla; family Cervidae; genus Odocoileus; species Odocoileus virginianus. The sequence goes on from NC_069686.1 coordinate 22,289,478, forward strand.
GACCCACACCTCAAGTTTCCTGCTTAAACAGAGGCCCTGGTTTTACTCTGCAAACTATCAGCTCTGCCTGCCCCTCTCTTGGCTCACCCACTGCTGGGCTGAACAGTTTCCCAGGAGCTACTGCCTGCCTTTCTGGTCAGATGGAGCCAAAAGTCACTCTTCACAGTACATAGGGTTAAGTCACAGTTTCCTTACCAAGGTGTGCGGGCAGAAGTGTGGGGACGGGCTCTCCAGGCTACTACCAATTTCTCAAGCTCCGCAGCTGGGAGTGGCCCAGGTCTATCCTCAGCCTTGGCCATGAATTAATGGCCAGGCATGGGAACATTCCTCACCCAGGACAAGCAGTACTGGCTCTGCTCTGGGGGTGATCAGCTCTGCTCACTTGCACACTCATCCTACTGCTCAAGCACTGGTGGGCTGTGAAGCTTCTAGGATTTGTGGTCAACCCTGCTGCTCAGACGTGGAAACACTCTCCACAGTGGGTGGTTTTGTGCGGAGTTGGGGTAGGACCGGGAGGAGTGGGTCTAATCTACTCTCAAGTCCCCACACAGGCTCTTCACAACCAATAATTTAATGTGAAATATTTTATCAGGTTAAGTCTTTGGTAAATAGTTGTTACTATTATTAATTATGTATTCTCATGTCTGTATTCTGAATTTTCAAACATGATCACAAGGCGCTATTTCCCTTCATTTGTTAATGCAAAACACTTTAATCGTGGTTATAGAACAAGGGGAGCCAAATGATGATCACATCATGTTCTAAGTTAAAGTACATATAACCATTAAAATAATCACATAAATGGCCTCCTGTATGTATAGAATAAACATCTTGCAAACTCATGACAGCCTCTAGGGCCTTTGCAACTCCACTTCCAGTGTAATTCTGAGAGATTACGTCTAAAACCTGGAGCAGTTCCATTAAGCAGGAAGAGAACATTCCCAGAATGGAGGGTCACAAATAATTTCTGCTTTTCCCACTGTTTTTGTTTTTGTTTTTTTTTTTCCCAGGACAATCTGCCTTTGTTCCTTGTTTCTCTTAGGGATGTGGGATTGGAAAACGTAGCTATCATGGTACTGTCTTTTGTATCAGTGTCTCAAACTCTTTTTAAAGAAAATTGAGCTCCATAGTCTTACATAGTACTTCTGAAATGCCCTATATTGATTTCCAGTTTACAAAAAGTATTGGCAAAAATAGTCTTTTAGACAGAGTTCATTGTGACATTTCAAAGTTTAGTTTTAATTGAACAGTTGAGCCAAAAATTATTAATGTTATATAAAGGCTTTATAAAAATATCCCAACTGGTTAAAGTTTTAGGCCTAAATGCTTTTACTTATTCATTTACAGAAATTCTAAAGGAACTACTGTAGTGGAAAATGGCATTTTTGTTTTTAGTTTCTATGGTATGTGCCTTTTATAAATGTTAACATTTGTAATGTCATATTATATATATATTTCTGATATTCAAAAATAACTCAGAATTCATGCTAAACAAGAAAAAGCTAAATTCTTCATTTTAAGGTCATTCTGTAACCTCATGAAAGTTTATGGTGAAATTTTCAATAATTCAGAGACAAACTTTTTGTTCACAGTGGGTTCTTCAGCCCACTGTGTTCCATACCAACTAAATCTAATCACTGTTTCCTCTGAGCCACAGAATCAGAATCCTATGGATATTTGTTCAGAAGCAAAGCTGCAGGATGCAATGTCAATGTACTCATTGCAACTCTCGGACTTTTGCCTAATGGACTTCTCATTGAAGAACTCCTGCACCGATCTTAATCTTTCATAACAATCTCTATATGAACCTCTCCTGTGCAAAAACATTAATGATTATTTGGCACACAATTCAGCTCATCCTATCCATCCTACTGCAGCTAGACTACAAAGAGAAGCCAGTGGGGAAAAAAATTAAAAGTTTAATGAAATGAATAGCCCAAAAGGCTTCAAAGAGAAGAAGCCCGGACTTAAACTGGGAAGAATGGATGCACAATTTTTCCTTAACTTTACTGACAGGAGAGAAATTTCAGAATAACATGCTTTGGTATTGGGAAGAGACAAGACTGGCACTTCTGGCCTTTAACAGTTGGATTTATCTAAACTTAGCCAATACTTTTTGGCCTCAATAACATCATCTGAATAGTTGACGAACCCATCAACATAATGGGTTGGACTATTTGCTGACATTAATGGTTTATGATTCTAACATTAAAAGTGATCATAATAACTTGCTAAGTATTAGTTATCATAAGAAAGTTATTAGTGATCTGTTGTTAGTGATCTACTATAGTAAACTATTCATGCTGTATTGTATATTTAGGCAAGTCTTTAAAAGTTCTCATCATAAAAAATATTGTAACTATGTGATGTGTTCACTAAACTTATGCTGGAAAACATACTATTTACACATATGGCTATACCTAATATATATGAATATAAATTCATGTTACATACCTGAAACATATCCACTGTTTTACGTTGATTATATCTCAACAAAGCTGGGGAAAAATGCTACTTTTTGCCAACAGCACCTTGTGGAGAAAGCTCATAATCAATATACTGTCCCACTGTTTTAAATAGACTCTGGTAAATATAAGTAGAATGAAACTTTCTACTTGTTTTATCTTTTTTACTGTGAGGTATATTTACAGAGAATACATAGAGCCTTAAGAGAGTCTAATCAATAATTATTAAGTGACCGCTAGTGCAATAATCCCTTACAGGAGACAGGGATCAAGACCATCCCCAAGGAAAAGAAATGCAAAAAAGCAAAATGGCTGTCTGAGGAGGTCTTACAAATAGCTGTGAAAAGAAGATAAATGAAAAGCAAAGGAGAAAAGGAAAGATATTCCCATTTCAATGCAGAGTTCCAAAGAATAGCAAAGAGAGACAAGAAAGCCTTCCTCAGTGATCAATGCAAAGAAATAGAGGAAAACAATAGAATGGGAAAGACTAGAGATCTCTTCAAGAAAATTAGAGATACCAAGGGAACATTTCATGCAAAGATGGTTCGATAAAGGACAGAAATGGTATGGACCTAACAGAAGCAGAAGATATTAAGAAGAGGTGGCAAGAATACACAGAAGAACTGTACAAAAAACACCTTCATGGCCCAGATAATCACGATGGTGTGATCACTCACCTAGAGCCAGACATCCTGGAATGTGAAGTCAAGTATGCCTTAGAAAGCATCACGATGAACAAAGCTAGTGGAGGTTTGAATTACAGTTGAGCTATTTCAAATCCTGAAAGATAATACTGTGGAAGTGGTGCACTCAATATGCCAACAAATTTGGAAAACTCAGCAGTGGCCACAAGACTGGAAAAGGTCAGTTTTCATTCCAATCCCAAAGAAAGGCAATCCCAAAGAATGTACAAACAACCACACAATTGCACTCATCTCACATGCTAGTAAAGTAATACTCAAAATTCTCCAAGCCAGGCTTCAGCAATACATGAACCATGAACTTCCAGATATTCAAGCTGGTTTTAGAAAAGACAGAAGGGAACCAGAGATCAAATTGCCAACATCCACTAGATCACTGAAAAAGCAAGAGGGTTCCAGAAAAACATCTATTTCTGCTTTATTGACTATGCCAAGCCTTTGACTGTGTGGATCACAATAAACTGTGGAAAATTCTGAAAGAGATGGGCATACCAGACCACCTGACCTCCCTCTTGAGAAACCTGTATGCAGGTCAGGAGACAACAGTTAGAACTTGACATGGAACAACAGACTGGTTCCAAATAGGAAAAGGAGTACATCAAGGCTATATATTGTCACCCTGGTTATTTAACTTAGATGCAGAGTACATCATGAGAAACACTGGGCTGGAAGAAGCACAAGCTGGAATCAAGAATGCCGGGAGAAATATCAATAACCTCAGATATGCAGATGATATCACCCTTATGGCAGAAAGTGAAGAAGAACTAAAAAGCCTCTTGATGAAAGTGAAAGTGAAAAAGTTGGCTTCAAGCTCAACATTCAGAAAACTAAGATCATGGTATCTAGTCCCGTCACCTCAATGGGAAATAGATGGGGAAACAGTGGAAACAGTGTCAGACTTTATTTTGGGGGGCTCCAAAATCACTGCAGATGGTGATTGCAGCCATGAAATTAAAAGGCGCTTACTCCTTGTAAGGAAAGTTATGACCAACCTAGACAGCATATTAAAAAGCAAAGACAATACTTTGCCAACAAAGGTCCATCTAGTCAAGGCTATGGTTTCTCCAGTGGTCATGTATGGATGTGAGTTGGACTGTGAAGAAAGCTGAGCACCGAAAAATTGATGCTTTTGAACTGTGGTGTTGGAGAAGACTGTTGAGAGTCCCTTGGACTGCAAGGAGATCCAACCAGTCCATCCTGAAGGAGATCAGTCCTGGGTGTTCACTGGAAGGACTGATGCTGAAGCTGAAACTCCAGTCCTTTAGCCACCTGATGCGAAGAGTTGACTCACTGGAAAAGACCCTGATGCTGGGAGGGATTGGGGGCAAGAGGGGAAGGGGACGACAGAGAATGAGATGGCTGGATGGCATCACCGACTCGATGGACATGAGTTTGAGTAAACTCCAGGAGTTGGTGATAGACAGAGAGGCCTGGAGTGCTGTGATTCAGGGGGTCGAAAAGAGTCGGACACGACTGAGTGACTGAACTGAACTGGACTGAGTGTAATAATCAGGTTAGAAACAAAACATCACTGACACCCAGATCCCCTCCCCCACCCATATATCCTGTTCCAATCACATCTTTTTCATCCCCATACAGGTAATCATCACCCTGAATTTATAGTACGAATTTTCATGTTATCTTAATCATGTTATTCCCTGCATACTTGATCTAAACAATACAGTTTATTTTTACTTATTTTTGAAATTTGGATAAATGAAACTATTTTCTGTTCCTTTCAGCTATACAGTTTGATAAAGTATAATACTTGGAAAACTGACCCAGAGCAGATCTTTCACTTTAATTGCCACTTCATATTCTACATTGTGACTATATCACACTTATTTATCTATTCTGCAACTGAGGAACACTCAGGTTGAATCCAATTTGGGGATATATGAAACAATGATGTTATGAATGTATTTTCCCTTACAGCCTGCAGCACACAGCCATACATTTCTCTGCAACATATATCTCAGGGTGGAATGCGGGGTCATAGAGCAGGCATACCTTAGCTGGTAATCCTGCAACATTTTGCAAGGTGGTTTTGCCAGTTTCTACACGTATCAATGGTACACGCACATTCCTGAGAGCTTTGTCACTACCTAACTGTTTACTACTTAGGCTATTACACTCATTTGCTTTTCCAGCAGTCCACTCATTCATTTGATAACTTTTAAGATTATCTATGCCCCAGTTTGCTAGGAACAAGGAATAGAAAGTTGAATACAACAGACAATCTTTCACCGTGTCCATTATAAACTGAAATAATGATAAAGAAATCCCTCATGCATGTCAGGATTTAAATTTCTATCAGCAGTCTGGCTGGCCTATAAACTAGGAATATGATTTTTCAGGAAAGAATCTTATTGCAGAGGTAAAGAATCTACAGCATCATCATGGTCATGATTAACATCAAATTCAGCTGGAGAAATATCAACAACCTCAGATATGCAGATGATACCACCCTAATGGCAGAAAGTGAAGAGAAACTAAAGAGCCTCTTGATGAAGGTGAAAAAGGAGAGTGAAAAGCTGATTTAAAACTCAACACTCAAAAAACAAAGATCATGGCATCTGGTCCCATCACTTCATGGCAAATAGAACGGGGGAAAAGTAAAAGGAGTGAGAGATTTTACTTTCTTGGGCTCCAAAATCACTGTGGATGGTGACTACAGCCATGAAATTAAAAGATGCTTGCTCCTTGGAAGGAAAGCTATGGCAAATCTAGACAGCATATTAAAAAACAGAGACATTATACTTTGCCAACAAAGGTCCGTATAGTCAAAGCTATGGCTGTTTTCAGAAGTCATGTATGGAGGTGAGAGTTGTACCATAAAGAAGGCTGAACACTGAAGAATTGATGCTTTTGAACTGTGGTGCTGAAGAAGACTCTTGAGAGTCCCTTGGACTGCAAGGATATCAAACCAGTCAATCCTAAAGGAAATCAACCCTAAGTATTCATTGGAAGGACTGATACTGAAGCTCCAATACTTTGGCCACCTGATGCAAAGAGCCGACTCACTGGAAAACACCCTGATGCTGGGAAAGACTGAAGGCAAAAGGAAAAGAAGGCAGCAGAGGATGAGATGGTGAGATAACATCACCAACTCAACAGACATAAACTTGAGCAAACTCTAGGAAACAGTGAAAGACAGGGGAGCCTGGCATGCTGTAGTCCATCGGGTCGCAAAGAGTCGGACCAGCTTAGCAACTGAACACAACAGCACCAATTCAAGCTGTTATGTTGGTTTGGCATGTCCATATTATATGGGGAATAATATGCTTCTTTCCTGTCACAGGAAACAACTCCTAGATAGTTGCTTTGCAGGGTATAGGTTGCATGTCTTACCCTGACAAATCACAAATCAAATGAATAAAACGTACCTCAAAGCAGCAACAAATGGTATATTACACTTCATGTCAGAATAATATTTAATCAATTCAGTTTTGAAGTAGTCTTTAATTCTGATTTCATTTAAATTCAATGGACACACTTTTCTGAGTGCTTCTGTTTTTACACATGCATCTAATCTGTGCACATAATTACAAAATTAGTGCATATAAGTCATGTACAAAAGCACTGAATCATTATAGCTTTGGTACTCAGATACAAATATACAGTTGTGTGCATAAATGCAGAATGAAAAATGAAAAAGAACCAAAGAAAATCTGGTGCTGAATATCAAGTAAAAGACCATGCAGCAGAGCAAATTCTCTTATTCCCACACTAATTTGCCAGAGGAGTTAATTCTGATAACCCACTTCTGGCAGTGGTCTGCACAGCATGCAATTGGAGAATTATATATCATCTTAAGATGTAAGAAAAAGTGATTTTTCTCAACCATATTACTACATTGTTCTTAATCCTTTAAAACTCATATTATCTGAGATGAATGCTTCCTTTAAATAGGTGGCTTTTTTACCCTTTGGTGGGATTCATCTAATAGTCCATGGTGGGCCTTTAAACCTGGGCAGACTCCCTTGGTTATTCTGTATAAACCCATCACTGCATTACATCAAGAAAAAAAATGAAAAAAGTCTGAATCACATACAAAATAACAACTAAAGCAGTTGCTGCCTTCAAATTTAGTTGAAAGTGGTAAGTGGCAACTGCCAACCGAATGTATAAAGCTCCCAGTTTTGGATCTGCACTCCATACAGGACACAAACAGCAGGATGCTGTCTGCCAGGGACAAATACAGACTCTGCAGGCTGTGTCAAGTGCCTGTCATCCACAGAGGTTGCCAGCCCTGTTTACAGTCACAAACACAAATTATTTACTGCAGCATATTAAGTAATAGGGTAGATTTATTGTAGCAGGAGAGGCTGATAAAACCACTGGCAAGATGTAGCTTTCAGAAGTAAACAAATTAACCAGAAGGAGCAGCTGGGTAAAGAAGTGCAGGCATATGTGTGTGCATTTGGTGAAAATGCAATGTTGACTTCAAAATGATGGGGAAAGAATTCTCTTCCTTCTTCTCTGCTCACCCCAAGGCACAGATTCTTAACAGGGTACTTTCAAATTTCATTGTCTACCTGCTGTTGGAAACTAGGTGTAGTATATGTAAGTCTTCTATTACCACTCATAAGTCCACTATCCTTCACAAAGATCCTCTTGGCTATAAAGGGGACTGGCTGTTACAAAAGTGTATATTTTCATTGTCAGCTATAGAAAAATGAGCAGGGGATGCGATGAGAAGAGCCCTAGTGCTTCCAGACTTGCTTGTCTCAATCTAAATATGGCTTGCAAAATATTTTTGCTTCATCATTTTGGAAACCACTACACACATACACACACATTCTGTAGACAACACTTTTGAAAGTTTCAAGTTGGAAAAACGACTTTTCCTCGGATTACATAATTTTAATTATGTCTTCCTTCTGGCATTTTAGCAGGTGGTATTTCAGTGATCAATGAATCTCGGGCATCTGGGCTTCCCTGTATATTTTGCTAGTCTGCCAGTCCACTGATCTAGAATTACATTATTGTCACCATCATTTTTAGATGCCTATAAAAACCAGGTCTTCTGGCACATTTATTCATTTTGTAGCATGAGCATTATCCCAAATTCTCTTATATCTTATTCTTAGGGAACAAAATAGGAAATTCTGTTCCAAAATTTTTTTCTTTTCCTATTTGATTCCACTTAAGACCCTCTCACTTATAGCATGTGTGGTACTCAAGACAGACTGGAATAGACACATCAAAGCAAAAAACTAAAGATGTTAGACACTCAATAAATTGTCACTGAATGATCAGAGATGCCAAATGTACGTGGGGAAAGGTGACATCTGGATATTTCAAACCATTTCCATCCTGCACACTGATACTTGGTGTATACCTTTGGGTTCTGTCTTGCTTGAAACATGTTGTCATGTCTACCACCTCATCTGATCTTCACAGCATTCTTGTGAGTTTGGCAGGAAAGCCACTCATTCAATGTTTATTATCTCTTATGTGCCAGGCACTGTTCTTGGCACTAGGAACACAGAGAGAAATAAATTAGATGCTCCTATTTTAAGGGAGGGGGTTTATATTCTAGACATTATCACTGCCAATCTGCAAATGTGGGAACAGCAGTGCCAAGAATGAAAGGTCCAAGGAAGCAGCTGCAGGGATATAACTAGTAATCAAGTGTTTTGGGTCCTCTCTGTGGTTCACAGGTTACTCATAATCCTCTTTGAATTAGTACTAATTGCTGCAAAGAATAACAGTCACAAGCCTTGGGCAGAAATATTCAGTTTGTTCATCTGAAAGGAAAACTTCAGACTGTGCTTAACAATGTATCATGTACATTTTTAAAGGCTCTTTACAAAGATTTTACATGATTCATTGTACTAGAGAGAAATACTTCTCATATTTGTATTTGGTTTAAAGCACAAACTAGTCTCAACTGGTTGAGAGCAGAAAGAAAATAAATTATTTTGCACCAAGTCCCCTGCATAAATCTCTAAATATCTTCCTTCCTTTTTGGTTGCTTTCTGGTATTGTAGAGATCAGTCTGGTTTAATGTAATCACTCATCCAGTTAAAAATTTCTCTCTTCGTTCAGCTGAAGCTTGGACTCAACACCCCCTTGTGAACAGGAGGTGCTATCAACTTCTTTACTCCCCACCCTTGGCTCTTCTAGGCTTTTTACCCATTAACAGAGCTGCCTCTGGCTCCCTCAGGTTGGAGTAGAGAAACAAAGAAGCAAAAATCCAATAGATATCACTAGACTGATAGATGAATAGCCTCATATCAGATTTGATGTCTGAATGCTGCTTTTCCTCTTCTAGAATGCTTTTGGGATTTTTAGATTGCTGTTGGTGGGGTTTTTCCAGCTATAATTCTTTGACATAAGTTTCCTCTGGCTTATGCTTCTGTGCTTTTCCTCAGGCCCATCTTGCAGTAATTTATCCCACGTCACTTTCTCAGTATACCTCACCCCTAATTCCTTGGGTGGGGTCCACTTCAAGATGACCTAAACCTGGCTCTCTTCTGTCGAGTCCACATCAGGCTCATGGGGAAAACACATCCTTGCCCCGCCATTCACTGGAAGGGGAGCCCATCCCCGAAGCAGAGCTCCCGCCTCTAACACACGGGCTTAGCACCCACATACCAGACAGTGCAGAGCCACACCACGAGGAACTCCATCTCCAATCCTTTTCCTTTGTACAACAGTACCCAGAAGGATGCTCTACTTGTAGCCCATTATATCACTCTACTCAATAAGTACTGAATGACTTATTTTCACATTATCAAAGATTAGCACTGAACTATATCTAGCAGGTGATATTACTGTAAGTCATTTTTTATAATATTCTGACACCAAATGCCATTTCTTTCTATTTGCTACCATGACCCTGCCTAGCAGTTGTGGAAGCTAGAACTTAACACCGTGTGCATCATTTGTCCTTCAAAAAAGCTTCAGAGCAATGACTCCGTGTATTCTGAGACCGGGTCCATGTATAACTACTAAAACAGGCCCAGGTAAGGCAGCTCAGGGGGTCTGCAAAGCCAGTCGTCATGGAAGATATGGACTGCAACGGCCACGCTGGGCATGATGTAATTTATATTTATTTCAAAATACTTGAGAGATGCAAAGGACATACCTGAGTTAGGCAGCACTCACTAGTCTTCACTGGGGCTAACCCCAGAGTGTAGTGAGTTTTCTCTAGTATTTGGATCTGTCCTTGTTTTTGTGAAATGCACAATGTCTTCATACAAACAAACCTGTACCATCCCTGATAACTCTAGGTTGAACTAGACATTCCTGAACTTTACTAAGAGCCCCACATTACTCTCTGAGTTCATCCAGTAAATTTACAGTATTTCTGCTGCTTTGTTAATTTTTGTGGTTACCATTCATTAGTTGGCCAAACCATCTATCCATTATTCACCAGTTAAAGTGGAAAATCATTGACACTGACCTTTAGTGAGTATGCTAAGGGCACGTTCCAGGATTTCATTGGATACTAATCCTGTCATTTCAAACAATGGATAGCATATAAGTAATACTGATGCTGATTCACAGAAGACTCACGTGAATTCTGGACCAATTCTCAATCGGTTTTATATATATATAGATATAGATATAGATATAGATATTTACATTGCTACAAAAACCCTCAGTTTGCTCCAGAGTTTCATTGAACTTATGCTCTAAGGGACAGATGAAACCGAGGTATCAGTTTGCTGGGAATAATCTTAAAGGAGGTATTCTATTAGGGCTTCCCTGGTGGCTCAGATGGTAAAAGCGTCTTCCTGCAATGCTGGAGACCCAGGTTCGATCCCTGGGTCAGGAAGATCCCCTGGATAAGAAAATGGCAACTCACTCTGGTACCCTTGCCTGGAAAATTCCATGGACTGGAGCCCACCAGGTCCATGGACAGGGCCGCAGAGTCGGACACGACTGAGCGACTTCACTTTCACTTTAAATCCTCAGAACAAATCCCACAGGAAAACAAAAAACAATGTGTTTTGTTTAACTGCTATGATTTTAGAATTGTTTTAGTTCACTCTGATAATCTCAGGTGATGTATGTAGCATTCTTGGAATCTGATGGGAAATAACATTATTATCAGACTCATTGGTTTTGACTCAGTCCCCCGGGACTGTTTCTGATGAAAGGTGGTGAACAAGGTCAACAGTCACTGGAAACAGGAAGCACAATCCTCGTTGTGTGTTTCCAGAGCTGAAGAGACTATCAGATAGAGCTTGGTGCATTACAACAGATTAATTCAGGTATGACTTTAAAATTTTCATTTTTTGAGTATGAATAAAGGTATTCTGTCCCAACATCCCCCTGCTGATCATCCCAGATGTTTCACCTCATATCAGTCCTCCACATTTTCTAAATTCCTATGGTACTTGCTTCTATTACACATTTTAGCAATTTAATGATATCTATTATCATCTCACACACAGACTCTGCTTATGGGCAGAGGAATATGTCTCATACATTTTCTTTATTTTTCATGGTGCCTAGTTTCATGTTAGACAACTAGAAGGCATCTAATAAATACTTGCTTATCAGCAGTATGTACAATGCCAAACATTCTTGGGAAGAAGAAACTAGATTTAAATATTGTCTTTCGCCGGCAAAGACTAAGCACTAACATCAGGTAGCTGCTCCATGCTTTAAATAATTTTCCAATTTTTTTGTGTGATCATATTTGAAAGCACAGTAGCTCCTAATACATTATATTCTGGGTCTTAGTTCTTTGCTTGATGAGATTATAGATCTCCTTTTCATTTAGATGTATTGCCCAGAGCTGTGGTTAAGCTTTTTTTTTTTTTTTTCATTCTAGTATTCTTAAACCAGAGTCCACCGAGTCACTTTCCTAATGATTTTTTTTTCTCCTGGAAAAGTAAGAAAACCATTTAACACATAGAATCATCTCATTCCTGCAGCAGGACACTGACAGAAGCAACCACAGCACCCAGGGGCTGGGTGGTATCTGCCACTCACCAAAAGCAAACACATGAAGCTCGCCAATGGAGTAACAGCCACCATGGCAACTGCACTTTTCAGTCAAATAACCTGCATCTCCAAGCTCAGGTGCGCAGAAAAGAGAGGAGGAGGAGGAAGAAAAAGTGGGAAAGTAGCTTCAGCTCTAGCCCTTGGTAAAGTCACAGCTTTGTTTATGAGAGAAAGTCAGGAACCACTACCAAGTACAAATTCCATTCTACAACTCTCTTTGAGGTCACTGGGATCTACTGGAAGCACTGCAATATCACTTAAGGCAATGAAAAGTTGGTTTTCTCTGGCACTGGGGTAACTAGCTTCTCCTCTGGTAAGTTCTCTTTAACCACCATAAAAAAGACATTTGTTCTTCTTTCTCATCATTCTTTCCCTTCACTTGAGCCTTACATCTCTACCTCTTGTTGCCCTCAAGGTTTTAAAGACAACCTTAGACTTTGCATCAAGTTGTTTTCCTTTTAAGTCACGGCTTCCACACCTACACTGAAGGAGAGAAAGTAAAAGAAAGTAGGGGTAGTCAGACAGCTAATTCACAGATTTCTAGAGATCTGACTTTCCAGAAGCAGTTGAAAAGCACAGGGCATCAGAGCTGTGTGCCACTTACAGTATCAATGGCATGATGGAGACAAATGTGATTCCTGAAAATGTCTTCAATCAAAAGAACATAGTGGTCACAAGGTGGAGGTCCAAAATGGAAATAAATCATACACAAAGTCTAACTGAATACTAAACTATGACCTAAATCTGCCATTTTCAGGAGCTTAAACACTCTTCTGCTAAATGGCAAAACGCAAGGACTTTTGTAACCACAATAAATAGTGCTTACCATCAAAAAAGCATCAGAAGCTGCTACTGCAATATATTGATCATGCCATGAAATTCATATCTTACACTTATTAGACCAAGGTCTGCTCAATGTTCATTATAGCACTGAGTCACCACTGCAATAGGAAAGCCGTCATTTTGCCAGAGAACTTAGTATTTGTTTGAGCAGTTAATACTTTGAATAATCATGACCATGATTTTTTGTGATTCATTGGGCCTAATGGGTTAAGTAAAATCATGTAACTATTCACTATGATTAGACTAACTAATAATGGTTAGACTAACCATTATTCTTATAGCAATCTTTCAATGGCGGGCGAATGAGTCCTAGAAATTTCAAGGAAAACCCTAAATAACACTATTTTCCTTTAATTACTTCTTAGGAGAGCACAGACACTGACTTAGCAGCTGACTGACTATGTAAGTCTATGTAAGACTATGGCCACATGATGTAACCACTCTCAGATGCAGTTTCTAATCTGTAAAAGGTATAGGGGGGTGGGAGTGTAAAATATATCTCATTGGGTTGCTACAAAATTAAACAAGATAAATCATATAAGACATGTAATGATCACTCAGGAATTGTGGATTTCCTTCTCACTTGAAAAGCATTAAATGCATATTACCTTGAAAAATGTCTGTTAAAAATTAAAACAGCAGTTTGGGCCATGCATTAAGGGAATATACCTCACACTCCTCACACCTGTGGCTGCCAAGATTGTTAATATTTGTGAAAGCCTGGTGAGAGAGGAAAGCATATTTGAATGAATCCACAGCACCGTTAACTTCCTAGTGGCATTAAAATGAGTTTCTGATTGATGGTTTCCAACAGTGTTTACAGTGGGCATTACCCGAGGTTCTTAAGAGTGAGTATGCATTCATTCAAATGTAATAAATCTTTAACATAACTTATCTTTTTAAGATTCCACAGTTCATATAAATGGCTTTTACTGAGAAAGCCCACTTTGCTTTTCCACACTGACATCTATGATTTGGCATTTTTAATTTACTGTGGTTCTTATAAAAAGCACTGAACCAAGAAGAGGACACATGGTTAATTATGTGCCACTTGAAGAGAAATGTAACACACATGGAACAAAAATGACTTCCATAAAGGAAACATTATAATCTAATTGGTTCCGTGGACCTTATAAATTAGAGCTAATTAGCAAAAGGAAACTTTTGCATCTCAGAATGCTTATGTTGCCTGGCCAAAATTACATGATCAGTCAATTAATTGGCAAGTCAAGATGTAAGCTTAAGTTTTCTAGACTTGAAGTTAATATTCAATATATTTGCTGTTCTCTCAAGATGTAATAAGAAGAAAACTAGAGGTGTTCTGGGTTTTCATGGAAATTGCTAAAACTTAATGACCCAAGACTGGACAAAAAGAAATTGTCTTCACTGTTTGCATTATCCATAAGAATTAAAGCAAGGCTGTTCTTTGAAAACTTGAATCTTTCTCTTTTTCTTCAGTTCCTTTATTTAGTAAAAGAGTTTTATAATTTAACCTAATAATGAGGTATTATGAAATTAATCTGTAGATACAACTTGGAAACATTCATGTTAATAAAGATACCTTAAAACATGTACAATAGAAATATTCACATTTCAAAACAGATATTGGGAGTACATAATTAAGCACTAGAGTGAACAAGATTACCTTCAATAAAAACTTCACTTGTTCTAATTTTTAATTAGTGCTACCAATTCCTAAAGTCAGTGAATTACATGTAGTGCAAAACCTGTTATGTAGATAAAGATAAGATTTTAAAATCATATTGCAAAATGAGAAATCAATGTAAGCATAATGCTCAGACATTAAAAGTAAGTTTTTCTCATTCCTCTTTCATGGAAATTACCCTCTAACCTGAATGGTGTCTTATTTCCATTAACAATTACTGATTAGACAGGAAGAGGTTGGCTCTATCTTCCCCACTCTATCAGATCATTAATACAGAGAGACTCTTTTTTCTCAAAAGAAACATAAGAAGTAAAACCATTTTAATTTTTAATAACTCTTCCTTTTCTGTCTCTTTTGAAAACATTTCCCAAGATTAAAATAACTTGTCATTGTGCTTGGAATGTCTAGAGCACAGTTAAAGAAATACAGCAGATGGATGACTGAGACATTCCTATTATAAGTTTTATACCTGAATGCTCTTCAATCATTCTGAGAACAACTCCCTGCCTTAGGTGTGCTGCAGTAAATACCTGAATAAAAAGGATTTTGGTAATGTGCTGGGGCAGAGAAATAAACTGAAGACCTAAAAGAAATATGCTGACCTTTTTAAAAAGGTCTACAGAAGAGACTCATGGCTTTCAATGTTTCTGAGTGTCAGCCACAAAAGAAATACATCTCACATTTAGATCCAATACACACATACATCAATATTAAATTGTCAATGAATACTTCCCTCAACTACTGAAGTGCTATTCTTATTAGGGAGAGACAGTACTATGTTAAATGCAACAATAAGGGTAAATAAACTGAATATGGTTCTTCACTTTAAGCTACTACAAAAATAAATGAAATTAGAAAGAATGAGTCATCAGGAAAAAAACCAACAACTTTAGCTGTTCTAAGAAAGCAAAAATATATTAAAACAAAACAGAATAATACTACAGAAAGTTGATGTGGACAAGAAGACAAAGCAAAGTCCTAATAAAACAGTAACTTACATATAAATGACATAAAACAAAAAGACAGAGGAACTATAACATTAATAGAATCGAAAAGACATGTCAGGCAAATATAAAACTTCCCCAAATCTCCAATAATATTAACATTTGAAAATACAGAATTTAAGGCAAAAAATACAGTACAAACATGTTATGTACTTTAAAAATGAGCAACAGATAAATAAGATGCATTAATCACAAATACATATGCCTCCAACAATACAACTTCAAAATACAAAAGACTAATAAAACAAAAAAAATGCAGTGATAAATAAAAAAATTTGAATTGAAAATTTTATCATGCTGCTCTCAGAAAATGTATGTCATGCAAAAAAAAAAAAAAAAATCCAGTGATACAGACAATCTCAAATGGCTTTACAGCCACTGCTAGTTTAGCCAGAAGATATATATGAAATTCTGTCAAATCAGAATGCACAATCTATTAAAACACACATAAAATTTACAACATTGGCCATTCATTAGATCAAAAAAAACCTTAGAAATTCCAGAGGATGAATATAAAGCTGACAGTATTCTCCAATTTGTTTTCCATTTTCATTTATTCCTTCTCTCTTTCTCTCTCTCTGTCCCGCCACCCCTCTCACACTCATTCCATCTGTAAGTTTTTGTGGCAAAATCTACATACAGAAAAGAAGACAAATCATAACTATACACTCAATTAATGTCCAAAAAATGAAGAAATAGTGTAACCATCCTTCCAAACAAGAAATATAATATTACCAGAATCCAAAAAGCCATTTTCTTGTCCATTTCTAGATGTTACCCTTCTGCAAGGAATATTCTGATTTCTCATACAATAGATGAGTCATATAATATGTACGTTTTTGTATGATGCGTTTTGCTCAATATTATGCTAGAAGACTCATCCAGTTTGTAGTGTTCTCATTTTTTCCTTTCTTCTCATGTTTGAAAAGTACTTCAATATACCATAATATATTAATGGACAGTTGAGTTCTTTATAGCAATTTTCAGATCCAATGTTACACAAAATATACATGCCTTTTGGTGAGGAGATGTACACATTTTCTCTGGCTATAAACTAGGAATGTTATTGCTGGGTTATGAGGGACGCCTCTAATGGCAGAAAGCAAAGAGGAACTAAAAAGCATCTTGATAAGGGTCAAAGAGGAGAGTGAAAAGAATGGCTTAAAACTCAACATCCAAAAGATTAAGATCATGGCATCCAGTCCCATCACTTCACGGAAAATAAGACTGAGAAAAAGTTGAATCAGTGAGAGATTTTATTTTCCTGGGCTCCTAAATCACTGTGGATGGTGACTGCAGCCATGAAATGAAAAGACTCTTGCTCCTTGGAAGAGCTTGAAATCTATGAAAAACCTATGGAGCATATTAAAAAGCACACAGACATCACTTTGCTGACAAAGGTCTATATAGTCAAAACTATGGTTTTTCCAATAGTCACATACAGATGTGAGAGTTGGACCAAACAGAAGGCTGAGTGCCAAAGAATTGATGCTTTCAAACTGTGGTATTGGAAAAGACTCTAGAGTTCTTGGACAGCATGGAGATCAAACCAGTCAATCCTAAAGGAAATCAACCCTGAATATTCATTGGAAGGACTGATGCTGAAGCTGCAGCTCCAATGCTATGACCACCTGATATGAAGGGCTGACTCACTGGAAAACATCCTGATGCTGGGAAATATTGAGGGCAGGAGAAGGGGGAGACAGAGGATGGGATGGTTGGATGGCGTCATCAACTCAACAGACATGAGTTTGAGCAAACTCCAGGAGACAGCGAGGGACAGGAAAGCTTAGCATGCTGCAGTCCATGGGGTCACAAAGAGTTGGACAAGATTCAGCAGCTCATCAACAGCAACAACAAGGGATGGTAAAATTATGGAGAAGAAGATGGCAACCCACCCCAGTCCTCTTGCCTGGGAAATCACATGGACAGAGAAGCCTGGCAGAATACAGTCCACAGGGTCACAAAGAGTCAGACACAACTTAGCGACTAAACAACGAGAGATGGGAAACTTAAGTAAATAATTCTAAACAATTTTCCAAAGTGGTTATACCAGTTCATATACTCTTACTGATGTATGAGGGTTTTATTTGCTTCACAGCCTTGCCAACACAGTGTGGTTTTTCTTTTTATAGGAGTCATTTGGTAAGTATGCATGGTATTCAGTTGCAAATTAAATTTTTGTTTCTGTTATCAACTTATTAGTTGAACATATATTTAAAATATTGCTTACTTGGATTTTTTCTCTTTTTTTGCAAAGTGCTGTTTAAGACTTTTGCCCACATCTATATTTGATTGTCTGTGTTTTGAGTATTAATTTGTAGAAATTCATCACATATTCTGGACATAAATCCCTAATGAGTTAAAAGATATTGCAAATATGTTCTGCAATTCTATGACTAGGTTTTTTTTTAACCACTTAGATGCCATTTGATAAACAAAAATTTGTAGTTAAAATGTAATTTAGTTTATTTTACTTCTTTTTCATTTTTTTCTAAACGGTTAGTGCTTTCTATATGATTTTTAAGTAACCTCTGCCAATAACATGTCATGAAAAGTTAAGCTCAGAAAACACATAAACATCCTTCCTTTGCTTTCTTCAAACTCCAGTTGTTGATTAATCAATTGAAATCATCAAACTGAAGATTAATCAAATTGATACAATCCTGCTGAGAACAGAGGAGCAAGAAAGGATGGCAGACTAATATTACATAAAGTTAAAAATATTAAATACTATCTGGGACCAAGTAGTTGTAATTATTTAATCAAGATTCTTCTGGTAATTTAAAGTGACTTTTGGTTCAGCCAGGACTGTTCCAGTGGCAGGAACATAAAGTCACTCACCTAGCAGATTTAAAGAAAGAGTGGAAGACAAAAACAATGATGGTGTCTAACTATATCCTATGAGATCTGCCTACTCAAACTGATTACATATATGTGAATGAAAAAAAGGAACTAAAAAAGTAGACAGGAGCAAAATAAAATTCTCACCCTGTATTAGTCACTAGTAATTATAATTAGTCTGCTAGTAGTTCCAGTTATTGAAATTCCTACTTAATTCAGTTCTGTGAAGTTCAGGTTGTAGTTTCTATTTCCTGTCTGTGACAATGATTTTTTGGATAGATTTCTTACAAAAATCCAGGTATTCTAGTTGGTTCTTCATCTAGTTAAGCTATTGAAAATGTGTATCCTGTTCAGTTCAAGATGGCCAAATTGCTACAGAATTTTTCCCTCTAACGCTTTCCAAATCCCACCAAATTGACAGAAAAGGTGTACAAGGAAGAGTATAAATCTGCATCGGTGATGGAAACAGAACTGAGAGAAAGATCTTCAGCGAATGACCTTACAACAACTTTCTGAAAATTATATATCTCTAGGGTATATTCAGGGTTCAGGAAACCTCAGCTGTCCCCCACCTAACGCCACTGAAAAACCCTAGAAATCTGTTGCATTTCTTTATACTAACAGTGAAATATCAGAAAGGAAAAGTAAAAAAAAAACAAAAAAAAACCCTCTTAAAATCATATCAAAATAAGTAAATAAAATATTTACAAATAAACATGATCAAGGTGAAAGACTTATTTGCTAAGAACTATAAAACACTGATAAAAGAAATTAAAGAAAACTGAAAGAAATGGAAAGATATCCCATTCTCTTGGACTGGGAGAATGAATTTTGTTTAATGGGCATACTACCCAAAGCAATCTACAGATTTAACATTATCCCTATCAAATTACCTATGACATTTTTTACAGAACTGGAACAAGCAATCTTAAACTTTATGTGGAACCATAAAAGACCCAGAATTGCCAAAGTGATCCTGAGGAAAGAGAACAAAGCAGGTGATACAACCCTCCCAGACTTCAGATATACTACAAAGCTACAGTAATCAAAACATCAAACAGCATGATACTGGAACAAAAATAGACACATAGATCAATGGAACAGAATAGAGGGTCAGAATAAATTCACACACTGTGGTCAATTAATCTTCAACAATGGAGACAAGAATATCAGTTCAGTTTAGTTCAGTTGCTCAGTAGTGTCCGACTCTTTGCGACCCCATGAACCACAGCACGCCAGGCGTCCCTGTCCATTACCAACTCCTGGAGTCCACCCAAATCCATATCCATCGAGTCGATGATGCCATCCAACCATCTCATCCTCTGTCGTCCCCTTCTCCTCCTGCCCTCAACCTTTCCAAGCATCAGGGTCTTTTTAAATGAGTCCACTCTTCCCATTAGGTGGCCAAAGTATTGGAGTTTAAGCTTCAACATCAGTCCTTCCAATGAATACCCAGGACTGGTCTCCTTTAGGATGGACTGGTTGGATCTCCTTGCAGCCCAAGGGATTCTCAAGAGTCTTCTCCAACACCACAGTTCAAAAGCATCAATTCTTTGGCATTCAGCCTTCTTCACAGTCCAACTCTCAAATCGATATATGACCACTGGAAAAATGATAGCCTTGACTAGACGGATCTTTGTTTACAAAGTAATGTCTCTGCTTTTTAATATGCTATCTAGGTTAGTCATAACTTTCCTTCCAAGGAGTAAGTGTCTTTTAATTTCATGGCTGCAGTCACCATCTGCAGTGATTTTGGAGCCCAGAAAAATAAAGTCAGCCACTGTTTCCCCATCTATCTGCCATGAAGTGATGGGACCGGATGCCATGATCTTAGTTTTCTGAATGTTGAGCTTTAAGCCAACTTTTTCACTCTCCTCTTTCACTTTCATCAAGAGGCTCTTTAGTTCTTCTTCACTTTCAAAAATATACAATGGAGAAAAGACAGTTTCTTCGGGCAGGGGTGGTGGAAAAGCTGGACAGCTGCATGTAAATCAGTGAAGTTACAACACTCCCTTATACCACACAGAAAAATAAATTAAAAAATGGTTTAAAGACTTAAACCATACCAATGTTTTCTAAGGCTAGTGTCCCGGAAGCGAAAATAGACAAATGGGATCTAATCCAAATTAAAACTTTTGCACAGCAAAGGAAATCATCAACAAAATAAAAAGACCACATACAGTCTGGTAGAAAATATTTAAAAACCATGCAACCAACAAGGGCTTAATTTCCAAAATACCGAATTAGTTCATATATCTCAATAACAAAAAACAAAACAACCCAATAAAAATAGGCAGAAGACCTAAACAAACATTTCTCCAAAGACATATAGATGGCCAACAGGTACATGAAAAGATGCTCATCATTACTAACTATTAGAGAAATGCAAATCAAAGGTACCACCTCACACCGGTAAGAATAACCATCATCAAAGAGTTTACAAGTAACAAACACTGGAGAAAATTTCGATAAAAGGGAACCCTCCTACACTGTTGGTGATAATGTAAACTGGTATCACCACTATGGAAAACAGTACGGAGGTATTCCTAAAAAACCTAAAAATAGAGTTGTTATATGATCCAGCAATCTCACTCCCAAGTATAAATTCAGGGAAAACCATATTTTGAAAAGATACATGCACCACATGTTCAGTGAAGCACTAATTATAATAGCCAAGACATAGAAACAACCTAACTGGCCAATGACAGATGAATGGATAAAGAAGATGTGGTACATAGTCACACAAAGGAATACTACTCAGTCATAAAAAACAATGAACTAATGCCATTTGCAGCAACATAGATGGATTTAGAGATTATCACACTAAGTGAAGTAAGTCTGAAAGAAAAAGACAAAGACCATATGATATCACTTGCATGTGGAATCTAAAATAGGACACAAATGAATTTATTTATAAAAAAGAAGCAGATTCACAGACATAGAAAGCAAACTTATGTTTATGAAAGGAGAAAAGGGTGGGGGAGGGATAGTATTAGCGAAGTAAGATAATATTGAGATATTAAAATTTTTAAAAAAGCTTTTGTATTTGTAATTTTATGTCCAAGTTATTAATAAAGGTAACATAATAACACTGTCTGACACGAAACTAACCTTTTACGTCTTTTTTTTTTTTTCATCTATTTTTATTAGTTGGAGGCTAATTACTTTACAATATTGTAGTGGGTTTTGTCATACATTGACATGAATCAGTCATGGATTTACATGTATTCCCCATCCCGATCCCTCCCCCTCACCTCCCTCTCCACCCGATTCCTCTGGGTCTTCCCAGTGCACCAGGCCTGAGCACTTGTCTCATGCATCCAGCCTGGGCTGGTGATCTGTTTCACCCTAGATAATAGACATGCTTCAGTGCTGTTCTCTCGAAACATCCCACCCTCACCTTCTCCCACAGAGTCCAAAATTCTGTTCTGTACATCTGTGTCTCTTTTTCTGTTTTGCATATAGGGTTATCGTTACCATCTTTCTAAATTCCATATATATGCGTTAGTATACTGTATTGGTCTTTATCTTTCTGGCTTACTTCGCTCTGTATAATGGGCTCCAGTTTCATCCATGGTGTATATGTAACACAGCTTTCTTATCCATTCGTCTGCTGATGGGCATCTAGGTTGCTTCCATGTCCTGGCTATTATAAACAGTACTGCGATGAACATTGGGGTGCATGTGTCTCTTTCATATCTGGTTTCCTCAGTGTGTATGCCCAGGAGTGGGATTGCTGGGTCATATGGCAGTTAATTCCAGTTTTTTAAGAAATCTCCACACTGTTCTTCATAGCGGCTGTACTACTTTGCATTCCAAACTTTTACTTCTTTACACTTCACTTCACACTACTAAGAAACTAACTTGAGTGTGTGTATGTATGTATATGCTATATATAGTTTTTCCTAGCAAAATGAGGGCTAAACAAGTTAGAGAAGGTATAAAATTTCAGAAAACAATGTCTCTAACATAGAAGTACACCTAAAAGAAATCCCATGTAAATCCATGGCTAATTCATTTCAACATATGACAAAAACTACTGCAATGATGTAAAGTAATTAGCCTCCAACTAATAAAAATACATGGAAAAATTTAAAAAAATTAAAAAAAAAAGAAATCCCATAATGACAACTATGAAGTATGCCTAAAAAATCAAACAACTCATTGTAAAGCAGTAGATCAAGGATTATGGGAGAGATCTCACTGGGAGGAAAAAGAATTGCCTATATAATTGAAAAGATAAACAATTCTGAAGAATAAAGGAATATGCTTTTTCTATGAACCAGCAAAAAATAAAGGCAATAAAAAATGCAGGGAAAACTGAAAGCAAAACAATGAATATTAGAATATGAAACAAGTATATCACTATTTTAAACAGTTAAAAGCAAAAGAAAACTAGAGTGAGAGAAAGTGAATGAGCATGAGCCATCTGGCCTTGATACTAGAAATATGGCACAGGTGTTACTACATTACTTATACTTTAGGGAAAAAAGAGCTGCTTAAACTTTGTTTTATCTAATTTATTTCTATCCACGCTGTTAATTAACACATATTCCGACCTCTAAGAAACAGAAGACATTTGATACAGTCTAGCAGCCATAAAATTAAAAGACGCTTACTCCTTGGAAGGAAAGTTATGACCAACCTAGACAGCATATTAAAAAGCAGAGACATCACTTTGCCAACAAAGGTCCGTCCAGTCAAGGCTATGGTTTTTCCAGTGGTCATGTATGGATGTGAGAGTTGGACTATAAAGCTGAGCGCCGAAGAATTGATGCTTTTGAACTGTGGTGTTGGAGAAGACTCTTGAGAGTCCCTTGGACTGCGAGGAGATCCAACCAGTCCATCCTAAAGGACATCAGTCCTGGGTGTTCAATGGAAGGACTGATGCTGAAGCTGAAACTCCAGTACTTTGGCCACCTGATGCGAAGAGCTGACTCATTGGAAAAGACCCTGATGCTGGGAGGGACTGGGGGCAGGAGGAGAAGGGGACGACAGAGGATGAGATGGTGGGATGACAAAGGATGAGATGACTGGATGGCATCACCGACTCAATAAACTTGAGTTTGAGTAAACTCTGGGAGTTGGTGATAGACAGGGAAGCCTGGCGTGCTGTGATTCATGGGGTCGCAAAGAGTCGGACACGACTGAGCAACTGAACTTAACTGAAGAGGCCCTTGTTGCTTGTTTTGAAGATGACCCTTGATGGGGTGCATGGTGGGGAAATTATTCAACTCAATTATTAGTTTGTGCGACTACTGATGGCCCATGTGTTTCTAGAATTTCAGAGGGATGTGGCTGACTGCATTCTGTAACACTCAATAATGAAGCCACCTGCATCATATTTACCTAATGCATCTCAATTAAATAAGTCTGCCCTGTAATAACTATAAAAAAGTTTCTGCCAGACATAGTCATGGCAATCTGCCACATTTACAGTAGCTCGAAATTATGGGGAGCTGTGAATGTTGATGACTGTTGATGCTACTGCTGCTGCTAAGTCACTTCAGTCGTGTCCGACTCTGTGCGACCCCACAGATGGCAGCCCACCAGGCTCCCCTGTCCCTGGGATTCTCCAGGCAAGAACACTGGAGTGGGTTGCCATTTCCTTCTCCAGTGCACTAAAGTAAAACGTGAAAGTAAAGTCACTCAGTCGTGTCCGACTCTTCGCGACCCCATGGACTGCAGCCTACAAGGCTCCTCCGTCCATGGGATTTTCCAGGCAAGAGTACTGGAGTGGGGTGCCATTGCCTTCTCCAGACTGTTGATGACTGTAGTCAATAATATTGTAGTTATGGAAGTCTGTGTTGTCAGATGTCACTGTGGTTTTAGATATACTGGTGTCAGAACAGAGATCTCTGAGACAGAGTTCCAGCAAGGAAATGCAAAACCCACTAGAGGACATAGGTTGTGGTGGATGAAAACTAAGTTTCCTTTTTTCTGTAGCTACACTCATTAGCATAAATCTTGACATTCTAATAGTAAACACCTAAGATATGTTTGATGAATGAAGAGAGGAGGGATAAATGAAATAAAACTAAGCAAATGATATTCTGACCAGTTAGTTTCATCAGACATATAATCTTAGTGGACATTTCTCTTATGAATATCCTTAGTGGCTATTTCTCTCATGAATGGTTAACAGTTTAAAATGCATAGTGAAGGTTATTTTTCATAACTTTTCAATGTACAAGAATTGCTTTGTTTTCCATTTTATCATCCCTTCAAATCTAAATAAAACTCATGTAGATTTATAACTGGAACATGTTAAATGCTCAGTAAAGATTAGCTATTAACTATTACTTTTTACGAGCTGGGCAATAATAGATAGAAAGCAACACAGAGGTAGAGATAGAGTGGTACAGCTCTAGCAACAGAGGAAAGAAGGAAGGGAGACAGAAGAGAGACGAGAAAGGCAAAATGAATGTTTCTCTCATTACCTAATGGAATTTGTAACTGCCAGGTGAGGATCTAAGACTTTTGGTGATTCCTTGGAACCTGATCCATTCAACCTAATCCACTGGACTGACTCATTATATCCTCAAAGACTGAACCATAAATGGTGTCCAAGTTATTAAAACAGTTCAGTCACTCAGTCGTGTCTGACTCTTTGAGACCCCATGGACTGCAGCATGCCAGGCTTCCCTGTCCATCACCAACTCCCAGAGCTCATGTCCTAGAGCTGGCGATGCCATCCAACCATCTCATCCTCCATCATTTAGTAAATAAAACACACTATTTTTAGCTATAAACTAGTGGATTACATTTCAAATACAGGTGCATATCAAAAGGTTCCCGGTCATTATTTTGTGTGGGCAATAAAGATTAATTGCTCCATAACACTCGAGGTATAAGAAATACCACACTACTTTGTGAGTCAAAGCTAGCACTGAAGCCGTTCAACCAACTGAATAAGAAGTGCAATCTCAGAGTCTTTTGCCTTCTTTCTTAGACTGTAACAGAACTAGAACTACCCTCCCTTGAGAATGGGGAAGAGCAAATTTTGCTCATTGATACGCCTTCTTTAACTGATGAAGATGTTCTCAGATGGAATAAAGGGAAATTTCATTCACCCACGGAACAGCAAAATCCAGAAACTGAGAACACAAACTGAAGAACATAAAGGCATGCAGGGGAAAATAAATTTTCATTTTTTAGGTGACAAGTCTATAATATCAAGAAAAGACAAGACACCATTTCTGAATTATTCACTAGTTACATGTGCAATATGGAACATTTGAGTAGAAAATGATCATTCCCCCTTCATTTTCTTCCATTCCCTTTCTTAATTGTCCATGAATTTGTATGCATTGAGGGATGGTTGGTACAATCAGGGAGCCAGTGAGAATAGGATGTTCTAAGATATTTTCAAAGTATATAAATGACATTTCAATACACTGCCTTCTGAGTTGAGTAAAATGTTTTTCCCTCACTTCTTCAATAACTTGAGAAGTATTTTAAAAGTTTGCTCCATATTTGTCCATAAAATAGGCTCAGCGTTTTAGATTCAACTTTGACCAGTTAGGTACAGTAAAAGAAAGGAGGGATGGAAGAAAGGAAAAAAAGGTTGAAGCGAGGGAAGGGTAGAAGGGGAATGAAATAGAAAGACAAAGAGAAGATGGAAAGGAGGGAAGATTTTTAAAAAGGGAAAAAAGAAGAGAGGGAAGAAAAAGAGATGAGATAAGGAATGAAAAACCTTCAACCTAAATAAAAGGTGATTAATAAACCAAAAATCAGATTTTACCTAGCAAAGAAACAAATTCAAATCTTAGTCTAAACATTATACTGCCTTTAAAGGGACCCAATTCCTTTTAGGAAGACTTGAATGTGAAGACATGATATATTTTCATTAAGAATACAGACCATTTTATTCAAACTTTACTCTGACTTTCTGCCATTAACAAATATAGCCAAAATGAAGTCTGTTTATTTGAACAAACCTTAGAAAATCATTTTAGTAATTATCCTAAGGATGCTGTTGAGGCCTTTGTAGAATGCATTAAAACATGACATTTTAATGAAAATCTTCTGAGGGAATTTAGGATAAGTCATATTTTCTTCTTCATACACACTAAATCATGTAATGATATCACCTTTGTGTCCACTACTTTTTAGAAAGATCACACTCATACCTGTGACCCTACTTGGGCATTTCTGGACTTCATGTAGACTCATGTTTTGCACATTTCAACAAGCTTATTCTTGTGTTCTTGAGCTTTGGTCCAGAAAAATAGCGTTTTACTGCTAATACAGTATCACTAAGGAAAAGTTCATTAATATTTCATGTTATCTAAAAATCACAAATATACATATATGATTTTATATATTGTAAGAGTTTCCTTATAAATTGCTAAAGTCAAAAAACAAGCATATATATATATATAATTAAGTACACACAAATATATATGACTTTTCGCTTAAAAGGAAAAATTATATCCAAAAAATGTTTCAGTATGAAACAACTTATTTGCCTGAGAGTTCCAGGTAGTAAAAGCTTTCCAAAGGCTCACTCTACTTAGTAAGCATTCCAAAAGAGTACATCAAAACAGGAAATGTTCTGCAGAATAAAATTAATAAGTGATATATTGGCTTTTAGCATGATTAATCTTCAGATGAAGAAACTTTTGGATTCATAATAATCAACTCTGTTACCATTCAACTGTTTTCCATGAGAAATTCAAATCAAATTATGCTAAATAGCAATTAGTTATAAAGTCTTCAGAGGAATTATTTGGTTTTATTTCCAGTAAAAGTCAAGTCTTCATAAAAGCCATTAATTAGTGTATCTTTTGTCTCAGCAGGGAAACTAAGAATGGAAACCCTTGAACTCCATTTAACCTTCAAAAGGGTCTCTGCAGGTCCAACTTGAAATACTCTGGAGGGGTGGGGGTGGGTGACACAGGAGAGAAAACATCCAGGAAAACCAAGATGAAACGGGGTTCTGATACAGTTTTTTTGGATACTAGGCAAAATAGTCCTGTCAACCTGAAAAATTCCTCTTCTATTTGTTACCCAGTAAGACAAACAGTGAATATTCATGACCTTTACTTAACCAATGACCTTTACTTCTCCAACTCCCACTCCCTTTACACAGTGTTATTTTTCTGTATTCCTTTTTTTAAAGAAGTATAAAATTAATTCTTTGGCCCATTTTTTGATTGGATCATTTATTTTCCTGGTACTGAGCTGCAGGAGTTGCTTGTATATTTTTGATATTAATCCTTTGTCTGTTGCTTCGTTTGCTATTACTTTCTCCCATTCTGAAGGCTGTCTTTTCACCTTGCTTATAGTTTCCTTTGTTGTGCAAAAGCTTTTAAGTTTAATTAGGTCCCATTTGTTTATTTTTGCTTTTATTTCCATTACTCTGGGAGGTGGGTCATAGAGGATCAGGGGCCAAAGAACTAAACAGACATTTCTCCAAACAAGACATACAGATGGCTAACAAACACATGAAAAGATGCTCAACATCGCTCATTATCAGAAAAATGCAAATCAAAACCACAATGAGGTACCATCTCACACCGGTCAGAATGGCTGCTATCAAAAAGTCTACAAACAATAAATGCTAGAGAGGGTGTGGAGAAAAGGGAACCCTCTTACACTGTTGGTGGGAATGCAAACTAGTACAGCCACTATGGAGAACAGTGTGGAGATTCCTTAAAAAGCTGGAAATAGAACCGCCATATGACCCAGCAATCCCACTCCTGGGCATACACACTGAGGAAACCAGATCTGAAAGAGACACGTGCACCCCAATGTTCATCGCAGCACTGTTTATAATAGCCAGGACATGGAAGCAACCTAGATGCCCATCAGCAGACGAATGGATAAGGAAGCTGTGGTACATATACACCATGGAATATTGGTGTATATTAAACTATTAAAAAGAAGGGATTTGAATCAGTTCTAATGAGGTGGATGAAACTGGAGCCCATTATACAGAGCAAAGTAAGTCAGAAAGAAAAACACCAATACAGTATATTAATGTATATATAGGGGATTCAGAAAGATGGTAACGATGACCCTGTATGCAAGACAGCAAAAGAGACACATATGTAAAAAACAGACTGTTGGACTCTGTGGGAGAAGGTGAGGGTGGGATGATTTGAGAGAATAGCATTGAAACATGTATATTATCATATGTGAAACAGATCGCCAGTCCAGGTTCGATGCATGAAACAAGGTGCTCAGGGCTGGAGCACTGGGATGACCCTGAGGGATGGGATGGGGAGGGAGGTGGGAGGGAGGGTCAGGATGGGGAACACGTGTACACCCATGGCTGATTCATGTGAGCATATGGCAAAAACCACCACAATATTGTAAAATAATTAGCCTTCAATTAAAATTTAAAACACACACACACAAAGAAAAAAGAAAAAAAAAGTGATATCTAAAAAAATAAAGAAATAAAATTAATATCCAAGGAATCATCAGTTCTCTGCCAGAATCCATTATAAAGTAGTTTCATATGGCCCCTGTGTCTTAGTTTCCTATTGCCGTTGTACCAAATCATTAAAAACTGAGAGGTGTAAAGAACATGAATTTATTATGTTTGAATTCTGGAAGTCAGAAGAAGTCTGAAATCAGTTTCACAGAGCTGAAGTTAAACTGTCAGCAGGGCTGCATTCTTTCTGGAAGTTCTAGGGGGTAACTGTTTCCTTGCTTTTTCCAGCTTCTTGTTGCCACTTGTATCCCTTGGTTTGTAGTCTTCTTCCATCTTCAAAACATATTATTCAAATTTCTGCCATAATCATCACATCAGTTTTCCCTCTAACTCTGACTCATCTTCTTACCCTTTTATATGAACACTTGTGATTATACCAGACCCATCTAGATAACCTAGGATAATCTCCCAATCTCTAAATCCTAAATTTGATTGCTTCCCAAAGTTCTGTTTGCCTTATACATAAGTTTTAGGGACTAGGACATGGAGTATCTGTCAGTATACAGCCTACTATGGTCCCCTTCTGGTTCCCAGAGATTCAGATCCATCCCACATATAAGGTACTTTCATCCCATCCTAATATTCCCCAAAGTCTCAACTCATTACAGCATCAGCTCAAAGTGAAAGCTCATCTAAATATCATCAGCTCAGAAATCCCAAACCTCATCATCTAAATCAGGTGTGGCTGAGACTCTGGGGATGAGCTATTCTGGGGCAAAATTCTGCTTTATCTGAAGACTTGTGAAATGAGAGGATAAATGATCTGCTCCCAAATACAACAGTGGAAAAACATAGGATAACAGCTACAGCCAAGTCCATTCCAACGAGAGGAAAATACAAAGAAGAGAGGATTTGCTGGTTCTCAACAATGTGCCAGGCTTCCCTGGTGCTCAGTCAGTAACGAATCTGCCTGCAGAACAGGAGATACAGGTCAACCCCTGGGTAGGGAAGATCCCCTGGGGAAGGAAATGGCAACCTACTCCAGTATTCTTGCCTGGGAAATCCCAAGGACAGAGAAGCCTTGCGGGCCACAGTCCATGGGGTCACAAGAGTTGGACATGACTGAGCAACTAAACCACCACCACCAAACAATGTTCCATCCAACTAGATAAGATTCCATTAGGTTTCCATTCCTGGGAATAATCCTCTGCGGTTCTGCCCTGTGGGACCTTTCTGTATCCCTAAACTACCTTATTTGCAATTTCCATGGTTGGGGATTAGGATGTATTTGGTAAAGTGTGTATCAGATGAAGGGAAAATATACTGCATTCTGTAATGAAATGCTGAAAATAATGTATATGTTTAAATATATATAATGTATAGGTGTATACTACATATGCTGAAAATATGTATATATTAAATGTATAATATGTAAAAAATGTCCTCATAACAAACTGCTTCTAGCAAAAAGACCACTTCAAAGTATACCCCCCATTTAAAAAAAAAAAACAAAAAATTCTTCCCTCAACAGGACTGCATCAAAGCTGCAGTATCAAAATATCATGCACACATCTGGAGTAATATATTTTTTAAAAACCTCCTTTGCTAAAATTTCCTATTCAGTTCAGTCCAGTTGCTAAGTCATGTCAAACTCTTTGCCACCCCATGAACCACAGCACGCCAGGCCTCCCTGTCCATCACCAACTCCCAGAGTTTACTCAAACTCATGTCCACTGAGTCAGCAATGCCATCCAACCATCTCATCCTCTGTTGTCCCTTCTCCTCCTGCCCTCAATCTTTCCCAGCATCAAGGTCTTTTCAAATGAGTCAGCTCTTCGCATCAGGTGGCCAAAGGACTGGAGTTTCAGCTTCAACATCAGTCCTTCCAATGAACACCCAGGACCGATCTCCTTTAGGATGGACTGGTTGGATCTCCTTGCAGTCCCAGGGACTCTCAAGAGTCTTCTCAAACACCACAGTTCAAAAGCATCAATTCTTCAGCGCTCAGCTTTCTTTACAGTCCAACTCTCACATCCATACGTGACTACTGGAAAAACCATAACCTTGACTAGATGGATCTTTGTTGACAAAGAAATGTCTCTGCTTTTCAATATGCTGTCTAGGTTGGTCATAACTTTCCTTCCAAGGAGTATCTTTTAATTTCATGGCTGCAATCACCATCTGCAGTGATTGTGGAGCCCCCAAATATAAAGTCAGCCACTGTTTCCCCATCTATCTGCCATGAAGTGATGGGACCGGATGCCATGATCTTAGTTTTCTGAATGTTGAGCTTTAGTTGCTCCAACTTTTTCACTCTCCTCTTTCATCGAGAGGCTCTTTAGTTCTTCTTCACTTTCTGCCATAAGAGTGGTGTCATCTGCATATCAGAAGTTATTGATATTTCTCCCAGCAATCTTGATTCCAGCCTATGCTTCTTCCAGCCTAGCGTTTCTCATGATGTGCTCTGCATATAAGTTAAATAAGCAGGGTGACAATATACAGCCTTAACGTACTCCTTTTCCTATTTGGAACCAGTCTGTTGTTTCATGTCCAGTTCTAACTGTTACTTCCTAACCTTCATACAGGTTTCTGAAGAGGCAAGTCAGGTGGTCTAGTATTCCCATCTCTTTCACGATATTCCATAGTTTACTGTGATCCACACGTCTTGTATAATGAAAAATCTGGCTATAGCAGTTTTGTGTTGAAACTAAACATGATGATTACTTTGGGATAATCTGGCTTTCATAATGACAAATGAAATTTAGAAGAACTGCCAGATCTCTTCTGCATAGGTAGAGAAAACAATGCATGTCTGACCTGAAACAATGCATGTTTAAATCAGTAGAAGGAAAGGTTACTTTTTTCCTGACTCCAAACTTTTGTTGGATACAACTGCATCAGAAATCTTTACAATTCAGAGCATTTATTGTTAACAGGTACACACTAAGGTTATTTAGGCAATTTATTTTGATATCTGTGCTCAGTCGCTCAGTCATATCCGACACTTTACAACCTCATGGACTGTAGCCTGCCAGGCTCCTCTGTGGGGATTCTCCAGGCAAGAACACTGGAGTCGGTTGCCATGCCCTCCTCCAGGGAATCTTCCCAATCCAGGGATCCAACCCAGGTCAATTTTGATGTTTACTTTGGATTAATTTCACAACTAAATTAAATATTAAGAATGGCATGTTTACTATAGATAAGAATTCTAAGCAAAAAACATTTTGATGTCTCTGTAATGGTAGCCATTTCAGCCTCTAATTTAACAAACTAGCTCCAATAAAAGGAAGGGGAAATTTGGCAGTATGATAGATGCATAATAATAAGCTATGAAAAGTTCATATATTTAAGTATAATGATAAAGGACAATATTGTTCACTCCATGTCCAATTTAGAATAATTTGGAGCAAAGTCAGACAAGTGGATAGTCTCTAAAACATGAGACATGTCTGTTCCATTTATGGCCTTAAATTCCTGCCCTATGTAATGAGAATTAAGAGTGACACATGGAGGCCTGCCACTGAAAAGAAATACCACATTATGTTGAAAGATTTTTTGAGATGATCTCCAAAACATTACACAATAGATTTGTGTCTCATTCAAAGCAGGGCATCTTTACTGACAGAGATGGAATAATTCCTAATTTCAAAAAGAGAAATGTATGAAGTTAATTTGTTTTCAAAATTGCTTACTTTTAAAAAATACTGTGCAATTGCATTTATTTTTAAGAAAAGAAGTTAATGGCTATGTAGACTGATGTTTGGTTGTTTTGTTTTCTACCATGTAGTTGTTTCAGGCAGGGCTTCTGTTAGGAGAGAAATACAATGTGAAACAGATCCATATTGCCTCCAACTACTCTTAGCATGAAACACTCCCTCCCCTTGAAGAACTTGATTTTGCCCAAATCTGTTTAAATGAATCTCAGTTCTTCCATCAGATCACAGATTATAAAACAAACAAAATTTAAAAAAAAAACAGAAATATTTTTTAATGGCTCATTTTCAGCCCAGAAAATGGATTTTTTAGAAGTGTTTATTCTAAAGGAGAGCATGTTATGGTCTATCCATCAATATAATATGCATTATAAATTGCTTTTGGCAAGGCTGATGAAATAAATTTTTAAAAATATACTGAGTCAAATGTATTAAAATAGTGTCTCTGTTATTAAGTTTTAACACTCTTTTATGCTATTTCACGCCATCATTCAAAAAACTAAAGTTGTCTAAGACAGAGTAGCTACTTTAAAAGATTTACTGACCAAGTAATTTTAATCTTTTAATTGTTGTTGTTTAGTCACTAAGTCAGTTCAGTTCAGTTGCTCAGTCGTGTCTGACTCTTTTGAGACCCCATGAACCACAGCATGCCAGGACTCCCTGTTCATCACCAACTCCCGGAGTTCACCCAAACCTATGTCCATTGAGTCGACGATGTCATCCAACCATCTCATCCTCTGTCATCCCCTTCTCCTCCTACCCTCAATCTTTCCCAGCATCAGGGTCTTTTCCAATGAGTCAGCTCTTCACATCAGGTGGTCAAAGGACTGGAGTTTCAGCTTCAACATCAGTCCTTCCAATGAACACCCAGGGCTGGTCTCCTTTAGGATGGACAGGTTGGATCTCCTTGCAGCCCAAGGGACTCACTCTCAAGAGTCTTCTCAAACACCACAGTTCAAAAGCATCAATTCCTCGGTGCTCAGCTTTCTTTATAGTCCAACTCTCATATCCATACATGACCACTGGAAAAACCATAGCCTTGAATAGACCAGACCTTTGTTGACAAAGTAATATCTCTGTTTTTTTAATATGCTGCCATATGACCCAGCAATCCCACTTCTGGGCATACACACCGAGGAAACCAGATCTGAAAGAGACACGTGCACCCCAGTGTGTGCACCCCAGTGTTCATCGCAGCACTGTTTATAATAGCCAGGACATGGAAGCAACCCAGATGCCCATCAGCAGACGAATGGATGAGGAAGCTGTGGTACATATACACCATGGAATATTATTCAACCTTTAAAAAGAATTCATTTGAATCAGTTCTAATGAGATGGACGAAACTGGAGCCCATTATACAGAGCGAAGTAAGCCAGAAAGATAAAGACCATTACAGTATACTAACACATATATATGGAATTTAGAAAGATGGTAACAATAACCCTATATGCAAAACAGAAAAAGAGACTCAGATGTATAGAACAGACTTGTGGACTCTGAGAGAAGGCGAGGGTGGGATGTTTCAAGAGAACAGCATCGAAACATTTACACTATCTAGGGTGAAACAGATCACCAGCCCAGGTTGGGTGCATGAGACAAGTGCTCGGGCCTGGTGCACTGGGAAGACCCAGAGGGATCAGGTGGAGAGGGAGGTGGGAGGGGGGACCAGGATGGGGAATACATGTAAATCCATGGCTAATTCATTTCAATGTATGACAAAAACTACTGCAATGATGTAAGGTAATTAGCCTCCAACTAATAAAAATAAATGGAAAAAAAAATAATATGCTGTCTAGGTTGGTCATAACTTTCCTTCCAAGGAGTAAGCGTCTTTTAATTCATGGCTGCAATCACCATCTGCAGTGATTGTGGAGCCCAGAAAAATAAAGTCAGCCACTGTTTCCCCATCTATTTGCCATGAAGTGATGGGACCAGATGACATGATTTCAGTTTTCTGAATGTTGAGCTTTAAGCCAACTTTTTCACCCTCTTCTTTCACTATCATCAAGAGGCTCTTTAATTCTTCCTCACTTTCTGCCATAAGGGTGGTGTCATCTGCATATCTGAGGTTATTGATATTTCTCCCAGCAATCTTGATTCCAGCTTGTGCTTCCCCAGCGTTTCTCACTAGGTCATATGCAACTCTTTTGCGAACCCATGGATTGCAGCCCGCCAGGCTCCTCTGTCCATGGGATTTCCCAGGTAAGAATATTGGAGTGGCCTGATATTTCCTTCTTCAGGGAATTTTCCCAACCCAAACAGATTCTTTACCACAGAGCCATCAGAGAAGCCAAATTATATCTTATTTGATTTTTAAAATAACTCAACTTTAAAACAGTGATGATACATCTCAAGATAGAACTGATGAAGACTCTGGAGCTCCAGAAACTAAAAAGTCAAGTCTGAAAACGCTGCAGGGAAGGGTCAACATTTAGTCACTTTAAAAATGTGTGCACTTTCTAATCAGATTCACCCTCACTTTATTCAAAGTGGGATGGTAGTTAAAGTTACATCATTCAATGGTATTTAATTCAACAGGTGTTTATTGCATGCTTTCCTTGTCTTAGGCTCTGCTTTAGGTACCAGAGGTCAAAAGTTGAGACACAGTAGACATTCTGCTTTCCTTATAGAAGTTATAGCCCACTTACAGTGTGATGGAAAATAAATCACAAAAACTGGACTTAAAGGCAGAAATGAAAATTAAGTTTTCATTGACAAAGAACCAAAAGATGTAATGGTAGTTGGGCAGACAATGCTCATATATTATTGATTATCTAAAAACAAGAAACATGGAAAGCTCATGTTTGCCATAGAAATCTATTCACTCAGGTTAATCTAGGTTGGGCTTTCACAAAATTACACCTACCTAATGAAAGTTACCATTAAAGCAACCAGTAGTGGGTGTAAGAGCATTCATTATTCTTTCATCAGTCATTCCCATGAGTCATCAAAGTGTTCTTCATCAACCAATTTATTAGGCTTAATATCCAACATTATAAGGTAATTCTAAGTCTTATCAAAGCACGAAGCTGTTATATAAGAGTTTCTGAATAATAAGTGAGCTATAATAAAGGAATGAAAAACAAGTTCCAGGGAGCTCACAGAATCAAAATACAATCATGATATAGCAACCATGGAACTAGAATTAAAATTGCCACATAAATGTACTGTTATCCAGTGCATCCACTCATCTGTATAGTGCTGCTGTGTTTTGAGGAAAAAGAATTTCTCTCATACAATAAAACTAGATGATAGTGGATCATAGAAAAAAGGAATCACCTCCATCTTTGGGAATCTAACCAAATGGATTCTTTTCCATAGCATTCATGTTCCTCTCCCTTCAAGAATTCGAGGTGATAGAGGTGAGAAATTTTGTCTCACAGCAAGTTTCATGCTGTATTTCAGAATGAATATAGACCTGTCTCAACCTTCTATATCTATATCATCATCTCATCTAAAATAAGAAAGGTGGTTAAGAGGGAATATAACTTAAAAAAAAAATGGAAAGAACCAAAAATGTTCTCTATGTGTGGTTCTTTAGCAGGAAGGACGATGAATCTGTTGGATTAAAACAGGTAAGTAAGTTGATTCACTCACACCTCCAATTTGGATATTGACTAAATGCTTTCTCTACTTCAGAAAGGGATTCTTCCCTTCATGGAAATCAGCAGCATGGCTCACATCCTCGCAGAAAATATGATAAATATCAATACATAATCTCAAATATCATGAATGACGTGGAAGAGGACCTTAAATAAGGAAGACTTCTGCCTTCTGCACAGAATCTGGAGGTGGAGGAGCAGAGGGATGGAGAGAGAGGATATTAACAGAATTTCCAGCAAAATAGGGAGATAAAGAACAGGTTTAGTTTGGAAAAGATCCAGAGATAAGGCTACTATGTGTACTCCAAGTGACAGCCTCCACTTGGAGCCTAGGTCAAAGTCTAAGAGCTTTAAAGTGAATCTTCTCCCAGTATACCCAGTGTTCCATCTTCATTGGCAGTGATGAGAATAGGAGAGGAAAGAAGTTATTAATATTAAGCATGAGTTCATTTTCTTTAAAGAAATGTGGTGACCACTGTAGGCAATTTCTGGAAATGGCATGATCAGGATCCTGTACACTGGGAATAACTCCATCAGCTGCCTAATTTTTTCTACAACTCTGTAGTCCTTCTACTTCAAACTTGAATCAACTATTTTGCCCCACCAGCACACCAGTCTAGCTCCAGTTCCCAGGATCAATTCTGGCTGGAACAGCAAATATTGAAACAACTTTAGCCCTCCCTTCTATTGAGGTTGGAGGCCAGCAATGGAGTCTAGTAATGATTTGGTCCAGGGCCCTACATAGCTGTTACTTGACCCTTTCTCCTCCACAACGGCCTGGTTTAGAAGTCTGAGCTTCTCCCTTGATTGCTCCTCAATATAGCTGAGGTCTCTCACAGATTGGGGTCATTACCAGGATCTCTTCTCATGGTGCTGTTCTCTTGATAACTCATCTGGCCATTGCCTTTCTCTGTAGGTGGCTAGACTTGGCTTCTCATACCGCTGGTTTCTGACTGGGGTCCTTTGGTAAACAAGCAAATTTCCTACAACTCCCATGCAGCTCTAGTTCACTGTGCAACCACCCAGATGTTAACACATTCATGCTGCAGTCTGTCAGCCCTTAAAGTATTTGGTTGTCCTCACTCAAGACAGCCTCAGCAAGCTGATTTAATTCACACAACCTAGAGCAAATGCTCTTGGTGGTGGCTCCTCCTCTTCTTTTTTTTAAAATATTTATTTATGTGTTTTTGGCTGCTCTGGGTCTTCACTGCTGCGTGTGGGCTTTTTCGAGTAGTGGTGCATAGGCTTCTCATTGTGGTGGCTCCTCTTGTTGTGGAGCATGGCTCTAGGTTTTGCTGGCTTTAGTAGCTGCAGCACATGGGCTTCGCTGCCCCGGGGCATGTGGAATCTCCCTGAACAGGGGTCGAACCCATGTCCCTGCATTGGCAGGCAGATTCCTAACCACTGGACCACCAGAAAAATCTCCTCTTATTCATAACATAATCGTTTCCCACAGACATGTCAGTTACCCAAACTGACACTGAAATAATAAAATGGCACCAAGTCACTGAAAATCATCTCGATCCCAAGACTGGTTGGTTGGTTCATTGGAATTTTATTTTTCTCTGCTTTCATCTGAATGAAACTACTAAGGTCTATACATCTGAATTTTCTCTCTGACTTGAAAACAAAAGAACCAGAATGCTTAACATAGACAAAACCTCAAATTCCCCGTTTCCCATGCTTATATGCTGAGAACAAATAAGACTTGTCTTCCCCATCAAAAATATTCACAGGCACACCAGAATCACAGAAGCAAGTCTATGACAAGATGTTCTTCTTATATAATATACTGGCTCTCTCTGTAACCAGATTGTGACTTCTTGCCAGCCAAAAGCTGATATATTCTTGGAAATGTCTCTGCCAGAATTTTTTTAAAAAGATAATTTACACTCTAGGAAATTATTTTGTCCACAAAAGAAACAGATACATTCGCCCTTAAGGGACAAGACCTCCCTGTCCTGTTGTATTTACAAAAGTCAAATTTGCCAAATATCAGCATATGGTTTTATCAGGGAGATGACTCCTGGTTTCAATTGCTATTGTCTTCTTACTACACAGAAAGGAAGTTCTCAAGGCTGTCTGCATGTTAA
Organism: Odocoileus virginianus; assembly: GCF_023699985.2. NCBI lineage: Eukaryota > Metazoa > Chordata > Mammalia > Artiodactyla > Cervidae > Odocoileus > Odocoileus virginianus. The sequence continues at coordinate 22,327,763 of NC_069686.1, forward strand.
ATCACCTCTCTAGTTTTTAACAAATCCTTCTAAAGAGCATGTTTCATCCCCCAGGGGCCTTGATTTAACTGACCCAAGGTAGGGCCCAGGCATTGGGATTTCTTTCTAAACTCTGCAGGCAATTTTGCTGTGCAGTCAGGGTGGAAAACCATAGCTGCAAGGTCAATGTATGCATTTTTCCTTCTTACTGTGCACCAAAATCCTAGACATCTGTGTAGAATATTAATCTCAGATGGTTTCACTTTTTAATTCCCAGGTAGCATCTCCTAGTCTGGTGAGGTTGGGGTCAATAATGAACTTGAGTGAGGCTCAGAGGAGTATAAACTCTGTGTGACTATTCTACTCCTAAATCCACGAGCCTTCTGCAGATTTCCCCAGCCTCTCTCTTTCTGCTGCTCTGGAACAGATGGTTTGTCTTAACAAAACATTTTGCTATTTTTAATTTGTTTGATGATTTAAGGCCAGATTCCTCCCTCAGACGGCAGAGAATCCTTCAGTGGTTGCAAGGCAATCTTAAATACTACCCGGTAAAGGTTATTCTATCCTCCAGTGTGAGTTGCAAGGAAGCAAGTCCATTCTCCCTTGATTTTGTGATATCTATTTATTTCATCATTTTGCATCTCCCAATAAACACAGGATTTAGTATTCTAATGCCTCAGTCTCCTCCATCTAGAATGCTCCCTTACAAAATTATATTTAATGCTGCTGAAAGGAAGCTATCTTTCAGCCCAATGTCACCTGCTATTCAAAAATATTCAATATTTGTTTTACATTTTTATTCAAGTTTTGCTCTTTAGAAAATGTCACTAGTGATGTAATGGGTGGCATTAAGTTACATATGTTTCTTTCAAACATGCTTCAATGCTACCATGAAATAAAGAAAATCGAATTCTGAAATGCAATATTCTGTATTCTGCCAGTACCAAAAAAATAAGGCAGTATTAGCTCTTGGGGAGACGTTAGGCAGTAGAGGTTTATGTTATCTTTTTTTCCTTTTCCAAATAAAATATCTACAGAATTATATAAAGTTATTCAACCTAAAGTAAATGCATGTATATCAACACATTCTATGTTTTAACTGGTAAACAGGAGTACTGAAAAATGAAATGTGCAAGTTTAGTAACAAACTGAAGCAGCCTCTCTCCGGGAGCTTTCAAGGTAAGCCTGCTGCTGCTAAGTCACTTCAGTCGTGTCCGACTCTTTGTGACCCATGGACTGTAGCCCGTCACGCTCTTCGGTCCAAGGGATTCTCCAGACAAGAATACTGGAGTGGGCTGCCACGCCCTCCTCCAAGGGATCTTTCTGACCCAGGGACTGAACCCACATCTCTTACGTCTCTTGCATCACCAGGCACCAAGGTAAGCCTAGTAGTTGCTAAAGTAAGGAGTTAACATTGAGTTAAATGATTTGCTTTCCTTTACCTTCATAATTTCCTTTGGCAATGCCTATTAGTCTTTCTTTGACTGGAGTCAAAGGGATTCAATTAATTCCTACATTTTTCAGTTGAATGTATGCAAGAGAAGCCTCCCCCCCCCCCCCGCCAAGACTTCGTATAATGAGATAACATACTACCTCCACTATAGGGCCCTATCAGGATCCAATTTTACAATTTTGAAGCTTCATTATATTACTCTACTTAATTAATATCACATTTGATTTTACAGTATTTTTCCCAACTGACAAAATCAAGTGATTCCTTTAATGGGATAGTAAATCTAATTTAACTTTTAATATATTTTTCCATTTATTTCGGCAATCATAAATTTGAGTTTAGGAATGGCATTTTGTCAGTAAAAATGTTAGTAATGCTAGTCAGGACAATGGCAGCCTACTACATCTTTTAATGTGCTCTCTTGACCAGAGAGAAAAGTAACAACGGAATGTGTTAGACTGATAGTGAGGACTCCCACGTTCTAACAGTGGTTTTCACAGCAAGTTGCTTCCACTAAGCCTCAGTCTCCTTACCTGTGAAGTGGGACAGGTAGACTACCGGTGGTTAAAACTGTAGACCCTCAAAGGAATCAAGGTCACACCAGTTCTAAAGGAAAGAGGAGGATGTTATGCAGCCCCCACGTCATTCAACTGGTCTTCTCATTCATCTATTATATAGTTAGGGCTGCTTTTGTTAAGGGGAAAAAAGGTTTCCTTTTCTAAAACTAGTTTGAAACACTATTAAAATAAACAATGGCCAAGGTCTTGTCCAATTTAACAAGTGGAAGAACATTTTGGGTAGCATTTAAGCTCCTCGGTCATGTGTCCTAAGCCTCTCACTAGAAATTTGAATTTGCATCTCAGTCATACTATACTGCTGCTGCTGCTGCTAAGTCACTTCAGTCATGTCCGGCTCTGTGCGACCCCATGGACTGCAGCCCACCAGGCTCCTCCATCCATGGGATTTTCCAGGCAAGAGTACTGGAGTGGGGTGCCATTGCCTTCCCCACATACTATACTAGACTTTGATATTAGAAGATGAAATCCAATTGCTATGTAAGGCTATAACATGGTTTGAGACTAGCACTCCTGTTTATAGTTCAGTATATTACATCAAAATGATTCAAAAAGCTTTTGGGAAAAAATTCAACATGTGGCAGTATCCCATGTTTACTGAGTCAAAATCTGGAGAAAAGGGGAGATGGCTGTGTTGGTATGCATTTTGAAAACACGTTCCCAAGTTCTTCTGCTGCTCACCTCATATTAAAAACCATTATTTATACTATTGTTTTGTGTGTTTTTATTCCTTAGTTTTCTCTTTCGCTCCCCATCATAAAATTAATACCACCATGTGTACCAATTTAATCAACTAGGTTTGGGAAGCAGAATTTTCATTTTACACTAAAGGACTTTCTTAAGAGGGAGCAATGCCATCTTCAAATGGCCTACCAGGGCACCCAGAGAGCTCTCAAAACCAAGCTGAACTTTATTAGCATCTTCTAAGAAACAACAGTGGTAGGGCTCTGCTCAAGAAGAGATAACGGGATGAAGATATAACAGGATTTCCCACTGTGCATCAATTTCAATTCTAGGCTATGTCAATTAGCAACAGTCTCTGAAGGCTTAGAGTCTCATAGTAGGGAACCAATCTGCTTTGGCTTAACAGCTGTAGCCTGCAAGACAAATAAGAAAGGAAAGAAGAGACCCAGGAAACTGCAGATTATTTCCTTTACCCGGAATATGGTTCCCAAAAACATAAGCAAAGGTTTATAAACAGTCTTCCTTTCAAACATTACTGTGTTTGCAAGATGGAAAATATGGGAAATGGTTTGACAGAACTCTTAATGCTCATTCTCCAAGGAGTGTGAGATTAGGCTACCAAGTGAAATGCTATGGTAGTCAACAAGTTGTCTTGAGTAGATTTTCAAACCTGGGCTAGTGGTGTCCAACAAAGTAACTATTTTGATGAAAGGAAAGCTATAATCATGTTGTCTCATAATCTCAGTTATGTTATTTCCTCTCAGTGTGGCCCCTGGAATCTTCCATGACCCCTCTGCCAAGAGGAAAGTAGAATTTGGGCAGCATCCCCCAGGACGAGTTCAAGGTTGACAGGTTAAGGAGAGGAAAGAACATTCGTGGCAGAAGGGACGGTGTGGATGGACAGCACTGGGGGAGAGTGCCTGCTCCTGGGAGGCAAGGAAGTAGAGGTTTCAAAGCTCTGGCTTCACACTGCTGATTTGCTGAAAAGTGTAAAAAGGATCAATCACCTCTCTGGGGGAAACTTCTGGTCTGGATAGAGAAGAATGGGCTTTTAGCCCATGGAAACTAGTAAGACGGAGCTTTATATCTGGAGGAGGGGTAAAGCACAGTTAATGGTTTAGATAAGAGAAAGGAAAACCAGATGCTTAGAGAAATACTGAGCTGGGGCTATGGCAATAAAGCAGGAAAGAGATGCAGGGGGCTGGCCAGAGAGCAGAGGTGATGAACATGACAAGGGTGAGAGAGTATGACAGACATTCTGGAGAAACCAGGGGCCTGGCAGTCTGTGGGGAGGGAGGAGATACAAGTCAGAGGTGTCTAGATAGGGCAGCTCACTGGATAATGATTTTGGCCAAGTGAATCAGGGAATATAGGAGTATGTATGAGGAGATGAGTAGATGGGTGCCTAGAGAGGGCTTTAAAATAAGAGTCTAGACTTTAAAGTGCCCAAGCCTGCCATAGGACCTCCGAAGCATCTCCTGGAGAACATACATGTTCACAACATATGCTAGTTTCTCGGAGGAAAACTGCAGGGTGTCAAGTCAACAAGCTCATCGAGCATGTATATGCACCATCCAAGGAGGAGATGCTTTCTAGTGCTGTTCCAAATCTCTGAGAATCCAAAAGAGATAATCAGCTCCATTTTACCAAGTGGTGTAACCTTCATGGTTTTCCAATTCTTCCAGATTCATTTCTCATTCAAGCTGCACCATCTCCCATCATTAAAGGGATGGGATTTTGTTGCTACTATTTAAAACTGAAATGGAAAGATTTGCTAGAGTCCCAACAGCTGATTAACTAAGGAGCTGGTCCTCTTTACACTAACCCCTACTAACCATAGCTTTATATTTAACATATAGGCAAGGATGCATATATAAACATTGCACATTTTGAAAGTAAAATACCACAAGTCTGTTCTATATATCTGAGTCTCTTTTTCTGTTTTGCATATAGGGTTAAAAAGAGACTCAGATGTATAGAACAGACTTGTGGACTCTGGGAGAAGGCAAGGGTGGGATGTTTCAAGAGAACAGCATTGAAACATGTATATTATCTAGGGTGAAACAGATCACCAGCCCAGGTTGGGTGCATGAGACAAGTGCTCGGGCCTGGTGCACTGGGAAGACCCAGAGGGATCAGGTGGAGAGGGAGGTGGGAGGGGGGACCGGAATGGGGAATATATGTAAATGCATGGCTAATTCATTTCAATGTATGACAAAAACCACTGCAATGATGTAAAGTAATTAGCCTGCAACTAATAAAAATAAATGAAAAAAAAAGTAAAATACCTATATTAAAAAGGGTTATAATGTTATACTACATTTCAAACACACAATAAAAGCTCTAGCTATAAAAGGCAAAACTTTACTCATTACACTTGAAACCTGAGAGAAGTCTGTATTAGAAAAATGTTAAGAAAAACTTTGCCACTGTCAGTAACTGCAGGATTATACTGGAAAGGTCTATGAAGTGCTTACTTCACTGTAATGACGTGGCCACCAGCAGAAGGGGACTGTGGACAGTTCTACCACCAGACAGAACATCTGCATACTCAGGCATTTGCTTTAAAAAATTTATTTTACATTTACAGTATGTATCATACCATACTGTATTCTGGTGTTTCAGCACTGAAAAATATGATCCCCGATCCCATTCCAGTGGAGCAGTCAGAAAAGCACACAGAAACTATTACTGTAATACCATGTGTTACAGAGAAGCAGTTCCTAACCTAGGCTCTTCAGCTAAGGCAGACACTGAATCAAAGGATGTGTAAGAGTTACTGTTAGTGGGAGTATAAACTGATGCAGCCACTATGGAGAACAGTATGGCAGTTCATTAAAAAACTAAAAATAAAGCTATCATATGACCCTGAAATCCCACTCCTGAGCATAATGTGCAGAGATAAACAAGGTCCGAAAGGATACATGCACCCCAATGTTCATTGCAGCACTGTTTACAATAGCCAAGACATGGAACCCACCTAAGTGTCCATCAACAGAGCAGTGGATAAAGATGTGGTACATATCTACAATGGACTATTACCCAGCCATTATAAAGAATGAAGTCAGGCCATTTGCAGCAACATGGATGGGCCTAGAGCTTGTCATACTGAGTGAAGTAAGTCAGAAAGAAGAAGAAATATTTTATAACATCCCTTACATGTGGAATCTAATAAGTAATGATACAAATGAACTTCTCTACACAACAGAAACAGACTCCTGGACTTAGAATGAACTTGTGGTTGCCAGCGGGAAGGACGGGGTGAAGGGCATAGTTAGGGAGTCTGAGGCTGACATGTGTACACTGCTATGTTTAAAATGGATAACCAACAAGGTCCTACTATATAGCACAGGGGACCCTGATCAATATCATGCGGCGGCCTGGATGGGAGGGGAGTTGGAGAAGAATGGATACATGTGCATGCATGCCTGAGTCCCTTTGCTGTTCATCTGAAACTATCACAACACTGTCAACTGGCTCTATGCCAACATAAAATAATTTTCTTTAAAAAAAGATACATAAGAGTGACCCAGGATAAAAGCTGGGCAAGTGTATTGTTCTGGGAACAGTCTGGCCTCCTTCCCATTCTTCGGAAACTTCCTGATTCCCAGAAAGATCTCTGATTTAGACCCTGCATATTGAATGACTTTGGAACTCCTTTTTTGAATTTCTCCTAGGACTAGAAATTACTCAGAGTTGAATCCTAGTTGCCCGTGGCCTTTGTAGTAAGTATGCATTGAGCCAAAATAAGGCACTGCACACTATAATATTACAAAATGCTAGAGCTGGGAGGGAACTGACTCCAACTCCTTCAGTGTCTATTTAAGGAACCAAGGAATGTAAGGGTGTTTATAAACAAGGTGTAGAATATAGCATCTAACTTAAGGTAGATGCAATCCTCCCTGGTGGTTTTTTAAGCAAGATTTGGAACTTGGGCAAATTCAGGTATGATTTGCTCCCCTGCCTCCACCTGCCACCCCCATTCTTCCCTTATTTCACCTGCAAAGGTTGGCTAGGCTCCACACACCCTATTCACCAAGTTTAACTTCTCGATATGCAGTTTACTGCAGTGTCTTCTGCCTATTGTATTTCTAATAGTGATTGTTTTTAGAACTACTTGTTTCAATTTTAAGGTAAAACTCTTACCACTCCTTGAACAATTCTCATAGAGGACACCTTAATAAATACACACAGGGATGGAGAAAAGGAGGGAGGAAGGGAGATGCAGGAACTCAGCTCAAAGGCAATTTTTAGCCATAAGTGGCATCCTTAACCAAAGAAAAAAGTAATGCAAAGGTAGTGAAGAGGATGAAAGAGGGTTAGTTAAAAATTTTTACGGAAATAAAAACTCAGAAGAGAGAAAGAAACTCATGCAGAAGGGTAGAATAAAAATATGAAAAAGCTTTCATTCCAAAATTATGTTTGGATCACCAAACCTAAATAACACCAATGAAGTGTAACAAGTGAGCGAAAATTATTAAATGGTGGAATCACTGATGTTATATAACTGGGACTTAAAGGTAACTTGATAGTGGAGATATGGAAAAATGACATCCTGCAACTGTAAAATGAAGAGCCTCAATTTAAGCCCAATAACTTATTCCTGCTACTGTTGTTGCGACTAGCCACCTTTGGCTCACACCATCAACCTCCAATAAAACACATTTGGTAATACTGGTTACTGAGGTAATAGGCTATGCCCAACATATCTGATACACGTTTAAAAGGATCCCACTGTCTACATCATCAGAGTAAGAAAGATAAATCCATCACAACTGTAGGTAAATAAACCATTACATGGGATGTTGGCTGCCAATTTTACAGCCTCAATACCACAAAGGCTTTGATATCATCCTTAAAACAATAGTCCCTCTCTGGTTAACAGTTGGTATTACTTGCTCCCCATCAGTTCTGTTGTGCAATGCTCAATGTATCTTCAAAATGTTGGCAATGGTGAATCAGGTTTTCATGACACAAGTGCAACATAGTCTATGTAAACTTCTCCCAATCCTTCAGTCAGCAGCATACAAGTGTGTGTGTGTGTGTGTGTGTGTGTGTGTGTGTGTGTGTGTGTTATAGAGAACTGGTTCTTTAGTCTGACTACATACTACAATCACCAAAAGCTTCCAAATCATAACCAATATCCCCAGCAACTTCACTCCAATGATTCTGGTCTGGGATGGAGCCTCAGCACTGGTGTTTTCAAAGGCTCCCAAGTGATTCTAACCTACAGTCAGCATTGAAAATCACTGGCTTAGACATTTCTAATATTAGTACAATCGGGGGGGAAATTACATTAAAACAAAAGCATTTACAAGTCAGCACTTGAATACTAATTTTATTATCACTTTTCTTTCTCAAATCATGATATTAAGCTCCTTTTATAATGTATCTTTCCAGTCCTTTACTCTTTTTTTTTTTGGCCTGATTGTTTTTCCCAGTGATTTTATAGGAATTATTTGTTAATTATGGAAACTGGTCTTCTCTTTGTCGTGTATATTGAGTTCTCTCTCTCAGAATATTTTTCTGCCAGCCTGTGACTTTTTTTTCTTACATTTTTTTCTTAATGGTAGCTTTCAAAACACAGACATTTTAAGTTTACATGAAGTTCATTTAGAAATTATGTTCTTGTATGGCTTGGGCTTTGTGTCCTATCTATCCCAAAGGTTTTAAATATATTCTATATTTTCTAGTAGAAGATTCAAATTAGCTTTCAAATTTAGGTTTATCATCTATCTTAAATTAGTTTTTGCATATGATGTGTAGCAGAGCTGAAGCCCAATATTTTTTCCCCATAAACTTACTGGATTGTTTCAAAACTATGTTTTGAAAAGATATTCTTTCAAAATGGAATTATCTTGGACTCTTATTAACTGGTCATGTATGAGTAGGTAGGTATTTCTGGATTCTATATTATACTCAGTTGATGTACTTTCCTATTGTTAATGCTAATGCCACTCTGACTTTATTACTGTACCTTTAAATAAACCTTGAAATCAGGTACTATGGGTCCTATAACTTCTTTTGCAAAGTTGTTTTGGCTATTTTAGATCATATCACTTGTATTTCACTTGCAGTTGTGTAAATTTTACACATCTTATACATTTTTACAAACAAACCTGCTGGGATTATGGTTGGGATTGTGTTGAGTCTACAAATCAATTTAGAGAGAATTGACATCTTAACAATATTGAGTGTTCTTGCTGCGTCAGTCACTAAGTGGTGTCCGACTCTTTGCGGCCCCATAGACTGCAGCCCACCAGGCTCCATGGTCCATGATTCTCCAGGTGAGAACTCTGGATGGGTTGCCATTTCCCTTTCCAGGGGATCTTCCCGACCCAGGGATCAAACATGGGGTCTCCTATATTGCAAGCAGATTCTTAACTGCCTGAGCACCAAGGTGGCCCCAATCCCAATATGATACAGCTCTCCGTTTACTTAGGTTTTCCATAATTTCTTTCAGCAATGTATTCTAGTGTTTAGTTTATGGGCCTGTTTTTTGTTAAATGGTTACTGGGTGTGTTTTTGCTTTGGTGTTACTGTAAAGGACTTCTAAATTTTTCATTCTCCTTTGTTTGATTTTGATGTATAAAAATATAACTGATATTCATATATTTACTTGTTAAACTGTAATCTCACTAAATTAACTTTAGGAATTAGTCTTTAGGTTCTTTAGGATATTCTAAATAAACAATAATGCTTTTGTTACTTTATTTCCAATCTGTTGGCCTTTTATTATGATCTCCCCTTACTACACTGGCTTTTTGTGCCTCCACAAAAGTTAGGACAGATCAAAGATTATGCTTGTTTGTTTTGGTCCCAATGTTAGGAAAGTCATTTAATATTTCACCATTTAGTATAATGTTAGTTATAGGTTTTTAATAGATTACAGTTATAAGATTGAGGACACATCCATCCTCAATTTTCTACATCTTTTTTAAACAATAAATAGGTGTTAATTTGGTCAAATTCTTTTTCCACATGTATCAAAATAATAATACATTTTTTCTTTTATTCTGTAAATATAGTAAACTATAAAAGTTATTTTTGAATGTTAATTTAGCCTCTCATTTCTAGGATAAACCCAATTTGGTCATGATGTTTTACCTTTTTATGCATTGTTGGATTCAATTTGCTAACATTCTGTTATGGATTTTTTCCATCTATGTTCATGAGAAATACTGCTTTATAATTTTCCTTTCGTTTAATGACTTGGCCATGGTTTGTTATGAAACTTATGTTGTCCTCATTAAAGAGTGATAGAGTTTATGCAAAATTAGTATTATTTCTTCTCTAAGTACATGAAGAATTACCAATGAAACTACCCAAACTATGTGGGAATATTTTTTATTATAAAATTAGTTTCTTCAGTTGATATAAATTTTATCAAAGTTTTCCTGAACTTTATAATTTTAATACCTTTAAACCATTTTAGTAGACTACCAATTTCTAAAGTATCTTATTAGTATATATCTAAAAGTTAATGATCAAATTCACTTTACATCAGCAAATGCTTTAAAGCCTCTAATATTACAAAACTTTTCAACTGATTAAAAATTTTAGAATGGATATAAGAATAATATTGCTTAAATATTTCTCTTACTAGAGATTCAGAATTAACTCATAAGAAATTATAAAAAGCAATTAATTTATTTCTCTTAAGAATATATGTAATTTGGACAATTTATAATTTCTACCCTCATTCTTAGTTTCCTAATTTATGAAATGAAGGAACTGGATTTGACACTTTCTAAGAATTCACCCAGCTACAGCAGCCTGTTACTTTCAATTTATGCTCTTATATTCTTCAGATAAAGTATTAAGTATTTCACCTAAAATCTGCATAAATTTAGCCTGCCAATAATCTTAATTAAATCTATTTTTGAGAATTTCTAAAGTACATCACAGGAACATTTTTGGACCTTATCATTAAAAATGGGGTGGAGTATCTGTATTTTCTATTTAAACACATTGTTATTAAAAGGCAAACAAGAGCCTTAAGATCTAAACACCGCCCTTTTGTAAGTATGTATTCTTTGTTAGGAACATATGTGTTAAATTTTGAAAATAAGAAAACAGGTTTGACTTATAAAGACTAAAGGATTTTGTGACATGCTGTGTAAACAGCTGAGAAAAATTTAAGTACGTACTATGTGTAAAGCACCCAAGATAGAGCAGTAAACAAAAACACACTAAAAAACCCGGCCCTCATAGAGCAAATATTTTTGTAATGCAAATGAAAAGAATGACATCACTGGATTGGCTTGGATGTTTCAAACTCACAGTAGCAATTTTGCAGAGCTCCTGGCATTGTCTGCTGCCGCATCTTCCTTTTCCTTCTATCTCTGCTAAATCACTGCTGCCCTCCTACTTCCTGATTAGGCTGTTTGGTGCACAGAATGGAAATTTTGTAAGTCATGGTTGATGATTTTAATCAGAGCATCACTGTGTCATGCAATTAATCAGTTAGGTATTTTAACAAATGATCAACTCTATGGAAATAGAACCTAACCTCAACAGTTAGAATCCTGCTGGTCTTAGCTACCTGTGTTCCCCACTCCCTTTCCCCACATCAGTGCACCTCCACCAACAACAGCCATCCTTAAACTCTCTAATTCTTCCAACAGACTAATCTTCCCATCTGAGAGGCAAAACCTGAGTGTGTGCGCTCTCCTGGAGGGCTAGCTATATCTTCTTCATTTCTTCTCCACAGGGCCTAGCACTAAGCCAGTCAAGAGCACGTGTTTAGTTAATGTTTGTGGAGTGAAAGTGCTACAGGAACTCCTGGTTCTGTCATTCAATGCCTGCAGACACTGCCATGAGGTATAATATATGCCTGTGTAGGACAAATGTCTAAAAAATGAACTATCGTGTACACAGACTTAACAGTTAAAGGGATACAACTGTGCCCATTAATTTGGAAAACTCAGCAGTGGCCACAGGACTGGAAAAGGTCAGTTTTCAGTGCACTCTCAAAAAAGGGCAATGCCAAAGAATGTTCAAACTACCACACCATTGCACTCATTTCACATTCTAGGAAAGTAATGCTCAAAATCCTCCCAGTTAGGCTTCAACAGTACATGGACCAAGAACTTCCAGATGTTCGAGCTTCATTTAAAAAAAGGCAGAGGAACCAGAGATCTAATTGCAACATCCACTGAATCATAAAAAAAGCAAGAGAATTCCAGAAAAACATCTACTTCTGCTTTATTGAATACACCAAAGCCTTTGACTGGGTGTATCACAACAAACTGGAAAATCTTCAAGAGGTGGGAACACCAGACCACCTGACCTGCCTCCTGAAAAATCTGTGCGCAGGTCAAGAAGCACAGTTAGAACCAGACATGGAAAAATGAACTGGATCCAAATTAGGAAAGGAGTACATCAAGGCTATACATTGTCACCCTGCTTATTTAACTTAAATGCAGACATCATGAGAAATGTCAGGCTGAATGAAGCACAAGATGGAATCAAGATTAAGGGAGAAAAGACAATAACCTTAGATTTGCAGATGACACCACCCTTATGGCAGAAAGCAAAGAGGAACAACCCTTTGATGAAGTTGAAAGAGGAAAGTAAAAAAGCTGGCTTAAAACTCAATATTAAAAAAATAAGGTCATGGCAACCAGTCCCATCATTTCAAGGCAAACAGATGGGGAAACATTGAGAGACTTTATTTTCTTGGGCTCCAATATCACTGCAGATGACGACTGCAGCCATGAAATTAAAAGACGCTTGCTCCTTGGAAGAAAAGCTATGACCAACCTAGACAGCATATTAAAAAGCAGAGACATCACTTTGCCAACGAAATCTGTATACTCAAAGCTATGATTTTTCTAGTAGTCATGTACAGATGTGAGAGTTGGACCATAAAGACTGCTGAGAGTCCAAGAACTGATGCTTTTGAACTGTGGTGTTGGAGAAGACTCTTGAGACACCCTTGGACTGCAAGGAGATCAAACCAATCAACCCTAAAGAAATCAATCCTGAATATTCACTGGAAGGACTGATGTTGAAGCTGTAATTCCAATACTTTGGCCACCTGATGGGAAGAACTGGCTCACTGGAAAGAGCCATTCCCTGATGCTGGGAAAGACTGAAGGCAGGAGAAGGGGACAACAGAGGACAAGATGGTTGGATGGCATCAGTGACTCAATAGTCATGAATTTGGTGAAGGGCAGGGAAGCCTGGCGTGCTGCAGTCCATAGGGTCGCAGAGAGTCAGACATGACTGAGCGACTGAACAACAAGAAGAAACTGGAATCTAAACTAAACATTTATGTATATACACTAATGAGGTATTCACATAAGCATTCTAAAGCATATTAAAATCTCATAATACAAGCAATGGAAATTTGCTAACATTCGTACAGAGATAAAAACTTTAAGAAAACGAACACTAACCTTCTTTGCACTTACAGTAATTTCAACCATCACTGCTTCCATTATTAAAACAAACAAAAACCGACAGAGGATTAACAAGTATCAATAATGGAACTAAAGCTTCTGTTTTGTTTTTGTTAATTGAACTGGTACAATAAAAAAACATTCACAATCTTCCAAAAATAAATCAATAAAATTTAAAAACTGCTAAGGACAATATTTTTTAACCTGCACTGTGCTGAATTTCACTTTGCTCCTTGGTCCAATGTTACCCTAAGATACTCTATAAAATATAGTTTTGTTTAATCACAACCACTTTTATCCTTAATATCATACACTTCTTTCCTTGCTGGCTCTGCAGACATAGTATTGAAGCTAAAAGCAATCCTGCTCCAGACCTATGAAATCACCCTAGCCTCATTTCCTCCACTTAATGTACTCCAATCTATGCTTCGATAGTTAAAATCAAATTGAGTATTACTATCACTACCTTTGTAAGGCATATATTTTTACTCAACTGTTTCACAGCTCAGTCAATTTGGTACTGACTTGATGTCAAATATTTTCCAAACCCTAGCTTACTCAAGTCAATACTTCAAACTTTAATATTGTCTGATATCACTCAAAACAAAACATCTATATACAGCCCTTTCCTGAAAAACCTCTCCCGTCTTTTACACAATTAGTAAGTACAAAATACTGCAAACACTACCATTCTTAGCAACTTTTGATGTGATTCTCCCACACTGGGGTTCCAATTCACAGAATCCCATCCCTCACTTTTTCCCACTATTCTGAATATAGAGATAGCAAAAGGCAAGACCTTCAAAACAACTTCACTATATTGTGTCACACTCATATCAGCACAGAGGACCCACTGGGTGCAAAGCTAGGCACATCTAAAAACAGACTAATCTCTCCCCTATTCAAAGATACTCAATACATACTCAATACTCAATACATACACACACACACACAAGATATGAATAGTATACATCCAATACAAAACATCTTATTACTTTGGATTTAAAAAGTAAATCTTATAAGAAAAAACAGTGTAGCTAATTCCTTATAAATAATTGCTTTAATGATTTAATTCCTCATTTTAAACTGGCTGCTTTACATCCTCATCTACTAACCTAGTAATATTGACATAATACTGTATTATGTATTCCTGTAATATGTATTAATATACTGTGTATGTTACTAAAAAATGAAGACATTTACCCATAGCTTGCATAATCAAACAGTTGCAGTACAACTGTAACAGAAATAGTTTGGAAGACCACACAAGTCATTTACTAATAATCAGCACAAAACTTAACTAATGGAAAATATGAATGAAAAGCTACAGAATTTAGAGAATCAATTAATAAATATAAATTCCTTTTCCATAGGAATTTAAGCGGAAAGAAAAGTAAATGTGAAAAGGTATGAACAAGTCTAAGAAATGTTATTGGGAAATACTATGTAACTGAAGAAATATATATATATACATATACATATATTTTTATATATATATATATATATACACATATACATATATTTTTTATATATATATATAAATATATATATATATATATATATATATATATATATAATTAAAAGAGTCCACAAGAGCCAAGCAAAACAAACTAAACAATCCCCATTGACGGCTTCTGGGAAGAAAAAAGAAACATGTATGAATAAGAATCGCACAAGTAATTATTAAATTCATATGCTAAAAATCAGTAGAATAGCTATGCTGAGGGAAAATAACTCTAAACTAAGATATGTCCACATAGCATAAGACTTACAGAAAGTTGAAGTGGTTAAAGATATTCTCAATCATTTTCAGACTCTGAAATTTCACAGAAATTTTACAAAATGAATTGTTTGCATACACAGGACATCAACAAGGAGAAAATAAACAGGATACTGATTAGGTGGAGTGGGGAAGAGAAGCAATAATTAAGGCACACACTAAAATAACATTTTGTCCTGGGGCAGAAGGAGACAGGTTCCCAAGATTCAAGAGCACTGATTCACAAGCAGACCTCTCAACAGTAAGGCACAACAGCAAGGGTAACAATTATTTAGACATACACGATGTTAAATTTAGAGACTTAATTGTGAATCACATACAGCCTTAATTAACACTTCCTAATCAGATGTTTCAGGTGAACGTGATTCCTCTTTGTAAATTGCCTAAGTAACAAAAGTGCCAGACCTTTGCAGACACAGAAGATCAGAGTTGTCAGAGTCATGTGCAGCAAATGGTGGCTGAGAATTTTATTTCACTTATATAATTTCTGCATAAACATGAAGTGGTCATAGCAGTTTTACCTACACCTGTCATCTAGGGAATCAGGTAAAAGGCATAGAGACAAGGTGCAATGGAAATCATGAGGTGGGGACAGTGAGATTTAAGGCTTCTAAAATGGAAATATAACCCTCAGGATTTCTGCATCAACACAAATAACAACTCTTTTTTTTTCCTAATAGCGTCTGCAATTAAGCTACATGTCTAGGTAAAACAATAAAAGAAAAAAGGACAAAACTTTAAGACACTCAAGGATGAAACATGTGAACTTGAGCAGTCTGGTCACACACTCCAAAAGACAATTTTTCTCTCAAATTAGTTTCTTTCTTGGCTCCCATTGAACTGCTCCGAGATTCTTCACATTTCCTGGTCTACAGATTGAGACGAAGGTGTCATACTTCTCTCATTCTTAGAGAAAAGTGTTCCTCATAGCTATTTGGTCCTCTTGCCTCGTAGCCTGGCTGCTAAAGGAAGGAGTATCTGCAGCACAGGGTTTCGTTTAGTGTCAATTCTTTTCCTGCTCACAAGATTGGTAGAAGAATAAATGGGAAAATTCTTGCTTTTCAAGTTCTGTTATATTTGATTTGCTCTGCCTTGAAACACTCCAGAGATTCTTATTTATGATTTAAAGAATGACTAGACCACAGTAAGGAGATATCAGCAAGGGAGCCATGGCATTTGATAAATATCGCATGAAGGAGGCCAGTCTTACTCAGGGGGCAGTAGGGTATTTTTTTATTTAGTTGGTAAATAAGTGTTCAAATTCTTGATCAAACTCCTCCAGGGGCAGCCTATATACTTATTTAACTGGAAAGAACTCCACTATCTTTCCCAGCTGCAAAGTTGGTGACAATAGTTGATTTTTCAATTCTTAATAGAACTGCAGGCTCCACTTGCTGAATAGAGTTAAATACGTAACACACAAACCAACATCTCATCTTTGAGATATCTTCTTGGCTCTTCTTCAAAAACATGTTTATGCAATATAAGTGATTTCTTTAGGGTGACATAGCAATATGAATGAGAGGCTGTACTCAGGACTCTATGTCCAGGAGAGAATGCTGGAAAACATTGGACACTCTCACAAAGAAGATCCAATACTAAGCAATGGGCAATCCATCACATCTTCACTGAAAAGCTCTATCCAAAATCAGATAACTGCTAAAAGGAAAAAAATAATTAAGATAGATTATTTTAGACCCCTTTTCAAATTACAGTGGATTCTTTTACCTGGCTCGTTGGAGGAAGTAATGAATATTTTCCATTAACTGAAGTTTATTTTTGTAAATACTTGACTCTCTAGGTGTATACTACATCTGTCCTTAATCTGAATACTCTAAACTGTGATGTAACAGTTACATCAGTGGTCCTCAAGAGACTGCAATCCCCACCGCCACCCCACCCCCACTTTATTTGTGCACTTGTGGAGTCTCTTCCTGTTGAGTCTGGAAGTCTGGACTAGCTCTGTGATTGGCTTTACCCAGAAGAATGCAGCAAGCTTGATATTCTGCTAGCTCTAGGCCTAACACTTAAGAAGGCCTAGCAGCTTCTGCTTTTGTGCTGCATAGGAAGCCAGGCACCCCCATGAGACACCCTGCATCTCATGGGGAGCCAACAAGGCGGTCTGAGGTCCCTGACTCAGCCCTAGATGACCTTCCAGTCAACAGCCAAAATCAACTTGTCACACCTAAGAGTGAAGCACCTTATGAATGTATTATCCACTCTCAATTTAGTGGAGCAGAGATGAGCCCCCTCCAGGGTCATGCCCAGATTGCAAAATATCATATGAGCAAATGACTGCTTGCTGCTGTTCTAAGCCACTATGTTTTGGGATAACAAACAACTGAAACATTGTACTTGATCTTTTCTTGATGGCTCATGGTCATCAAATTTTTTGAAGAACAACAGAAGATATGAGGGAATCTGGATTCTTATTCCAGGTCCACCACTTATGGTCTGGTCATTTAGCTATTCATATTGCCAATTTCCACATGTATAAATTCTGGTTATTCCATAAGTGTGTAAAATGTGACCAAAAAACATACTGCAGTGCTTTCAAAACTATTCTATACTTCTGAATCTATTCCATGTTAGTATATTACCTTTAACTCCCTATTCTAATTTTTATCTATTACTCCCAATACAAAAGTAAAGTTTTGGAGCCAAAGAGGTAATACATTTTTTGCAACAGAATACTTGATTTTGCACATGAGTTCAAGTTGGTGAACCCCAGTTGTCAGCAGGCTGAATACCTCATAAACAAGATGTTGCCATACTCGTACACATAGTGGGCCAAGTTTCATTTTAGAGAAGAAATTACAGTGTTTCAAAATCATCATTAGTCTCTCAAATTCTTTTCTGCAAACTTTACAATGCATCTTTGATAAGACATTTCCCAATAATGTTCTCTGCAAGCATTTTGCTCTTTCTTCTGATGTTTTCCAAACTGCTTGACAAAAGGAACACAGGAGTCTTACATGTGTAAAGCCTTCAGCCAGTCACTTAATCATTTGGAGATGCAGTTTCATTTTACATAAATTCAGGATAACTATTTCTGCCTTGCTGTTTTGTGTGAGTACTTATTGTTAGGGGCATTACAAAAGCATTCAATAAATTCTGGTCGATAATTATTGTCACTATTATCACCCTGATTTCTTTCATGTGCCACAGTAGTATATATGACTTCATTTTTATGGTTTAGAGATTTTAGGGCAATATACTTTTATATCCTCACTCAAAAGAAATAAAATGAAAGAAAACAAAGATGCAAAAATAATAAAAAATAAAGCAGTTGTTTTCTTTCTCCTTGAGAATTTGGCAAAAGGAAATTTAGAGTGAGTGTGTGTTTATCTAATATTATGAATATGAGCTAAAGAGAGAAATATGATTTTCTTATATCTTTTGTTCAACATCCTGCAAACTAGGGGTGATTAAGAAAGATATTATAATGACAGCAGCAAAAACAAGAAGAGATATACAAGAGCCAGTATCTCTGATCCCTCCAAAGTAGAACAAGTTTTTGATAATTTAGTAAGAATAAATGAAACATAACCTGAAGACTTATGGCTAGCTTTGGAAGCCAAATTTCCAAATAGCTTTACCAACTGCTCCAGACTGAAAGAGCAGGAAGAACATAATTCTTTCTGATCCCACTCGGAGACTGTTCTTAGACTTCAGTTCCTTGTCTGTGAAGGGAGGTGGGCCAAGAAAGATCCTCAGTGCAAGTCTCTCATTTTAACCCCTCAACTGTAATTCATTATCTGAAGACCCAGAAACTACCTGTAGTCAAGAAATTCCAAAACTGTTTTGGAGTCTGTTCTTGAGCTAATATTGAAAAAAAGTGTACAATGCCCATCAGGAAACCATTCCTATATAGTTCACATTTTATTGCTCCTGTTGTTACATTTCAGGTACTTAAAGTCCATCTAGATTATTCCTCAAATAATATTCAATGCTCCCAGAAATAGTGGGCTTTAAGAGGATCTCAGATGGTGACTGCAGCCATGAAATTAAAGACGCTTATGACCAACCTAGATATCATATTAAAAAGGAGAGACATTATTTTGCCAACAAAGGTCTTTCTGGTCAAGCCTATGGTTTTTTCAGTGTATGGATGTGAGAGTTGGACTGTGAAGAAAGCTGAGTGCTGAAAAATTGATGCTTTTGAACTATGGTGTTGGAGAAGACTCTTGAGAGTCCCTTGGATTGCAAGGAGATCCAACCAGTCCATCCTAAAGGAGATCAGTCCTGGGTGTTCATTGGAAGGACTGATGCTGAAGCTGAAACTCCAATACTTTGGCCACCTCATGCAAAGAGTTGACTCATTGGAAAAGACCCTGATGCTGGGAGGGATTGGGGGCAGGAGAAGAAGGGGATGACAGAGGATGAGATGGCTGGATGGCATCACCGACTCGATGGGCATAAGTTTGAGTAAACTCCGGGAGTTGGTGATGGACAGAGAGGCCTGGTGTGCTGCGATTCATGGGGTCGCAAAGAGTCAGACACGACTGAGTGACTGAACTGAACTGAACTGAAGAGGATCTCATGTGTATTTTGATTCTGCCTAGTCTAACGATACACATGGGATGCAAACTGGAAAGGACAAAGTTAATAAAATGAAGATACAAGCTAACATCTTCCTGACCCAGGGATCGAACTGGGGTCTCCTGCACTGCAGGCAGATTCTATATCAACTTGGCCACCAGGGAAGCCTAACATCAACATTCATGCTAAATATAAAGCATAATAGTGTCCAAGTATATGTGCATATATGAGAACTGAAAGATAACATTCAGCTATGAATGGATTCCAGTCTTCAGGCTGATGCAAACCACACCTCAGCTTCCCTCCCAGACCCCATGGTGAAAATGTGCAGAATGGCAAAAGTGCCAGAAGTGGAGCTGGGTAGATAATCCTTCCGTTTTCACAGGAGGCAAAGTAAGACTCACTCAGTGCTTGTTATTTAGCAAAACTGTTTTGAGAACTTCTGCTACATGCCAGGGACTAAGATGTTAGGAGTCAGAGATGGAAAGCCTGCCCTCAAAAACCAAGGAAAACAACATTTGAGTACACAACAAATTGGCAATAATCGGTGCAAGAGACAAACAGGATGGGAGGAAATGCTACGGACGATATGGACGGGGAAAACGTACTTTAATTTGGTTTCACAAACATTTATTAAATTCCTCTTGTGAACCAGGCACTGGGAATTAAAAAAAAAAAAAAAACAAGTATGATCCAAGAAAGCAGGTAGGTCACTCCTGGCAAACTACAGAAAATGGAGTGGGAACGCATCCAGATTTCAGGGGACTTGAAGGTTCATCAGGTAAAGTGTGAGGCTTGAGGAGGGAGAGGGAAAGGGAGTCGAAAAATTGAGAAAACATTATGGCCAGTAATGTCTCTTTGTAAATCTGGAGGCAACGCTACCCTCCAACACTAGAAAACAGTGAGACAGGGCGTGAGGGAAGACAAGAAAATGAGACAGTATGAAAGTGCCACGAGTAAGAATGAGTAAAATCATCATCACCAAGTGTCGAGGGCCTTGCTGACAACTGACAAGACACATTTTAGAGGCCTGAGTCAAAAGCCATTGTGAACACTGTCTTCTTTGTGAGCAAGAGCCATGACTATTCATCTTCCTGTGAAGAGCAGACATTTCAAGCTTTGCAGATGCTACGCATTTTTATCAGCGCATTAACTGTTTTACTGAAAATGAGTGAAGGAGAAGGAAGTGGGGGAAAAAAAAACCAGAAGGTTCTGAGAAGGGCGAGATCAAAAGATAAGTAAGACCCAGCTGAAAGAGCACAGACAACCAGCCGGGAGAAAGGCATGAGGATGAAGGAACAGGGACATGAAGAAATAATGAATATGTGAATGAGACAACACCACAAAAAAAGAACTGGGAAAAATGCTCATTTTAAAGCAGAAAAGTTGCAAAAGGGGGAGAAACAAAGAACGTGTGATAATGGTGTGAAAACAAAAGATAACATCCCCAGAGTTACAAGAAGTATGCATGTGTGAACAAGAGAAAGGAAGAATGTGAGAAAAGAAAATAAAGGAAAGCACACAAAAAGAGGGGAAAACAGTAACTTATTTTACAGTGCTAACTACATTCTATTCGTACTCCCCTGTATCACTACACTTTTGTCAGTTTAAAAGTCTTCAGATAATGCGTAAATCAAAAGTGGAAAAACAATCATTGATTCAGAGGATTTGCAATATATTATATAGCTTTGAATTGTGGAATATGTATTTATTTTTTAAAACATCTCTGCTATGGTGACAGGTAATTTTCTTAGAACCTGGAACTCTGATTTGGGATAAAGAAGGTTTTAGAATGAAAAACAAAAGAGAGAGAAAAACAAGAAAACAGGAATAAGTGTTGATTGGTGATAGTTGTCAGCGTGATGACAAGAAGGAAACAGATGAATAGTTACTAAGAATGCTGAGCAGTAAGATGCTCTGAGAAAGGAAAAGCAGATTTTTCAATTTGCCCGTTCGGATTTTTGTTCACGGGTCACAGCCTGCCGTGGGTACAGGGGCACTAAAGCTGCCGTCCCCTGCTCACCACCTGACTCCAATCTCTGCTCCCGTTGTCTTGGTGGTTCACACACTGCCATGTGGAGCCCGTCGCCTTCCCAACTCCTTCCTTCAGTTTTGGCTGGATCACTGGATTTTTACCTGAATGAAGAATTTTCTCTGCATCATTTAGGAGGGATGAGCCACTGAGAATTTTCTTGCTTTCTTATGTCACAATTGGTCCCACACTCTCCTTCATAGATAAGGTCTCTATTTATCCAGATCAATGGTTCACAGACTTAAATAAATGCATCAGAGTCACCAGGTCTCCCCTGCAGTTACTGACCCAGTAGGTACCAAGAGGGGCCTAGGAATCTGCATTTCTAAGCCATTTCAAGGTGATGCTGATGCTACTAGTCTAGGGAACCACACTGTGGGAACCACTGATAAAGATCCTTCCTACTAGATCTTCTCAAAGAACTCAGTCTTATATGGTAAATGACAGCAAGTTGAAAACTTAAGGTCCCTTGATTAGCAATGATGTTCTTCATTCCTAACATTAATTGAACACAGTGATTAGAATATCCCTCACCGCTAATGACAGCAATAGAGTTGCTTACATACCTATCTGTATTTGCCAGAACATAGAAGTTCCCAACCTAACTACAAATTCTATACATTAAAGTCTATAAAACTCAATATGTATAGTTGAAATCTATGAAAATCCCATCACATAATAGTGAACAGTGTTAACAATTCAGATATCACATTAAAATAAAGGACTGTGAATGTATTAATCAGTTTCAAGTCTGACAATTTCAAATTGAGCCTTTTGCAAAATTCTCAAGTTATTACTGAAAAGATGTTTACCAACATGCTCTACAAAATTGGATAGTTTTTCTTAGCTTTATTAATATTTAGAAAACTGTAATGAAAGAAACTTTTATGTATACTGCCTGAACAAAACTAGATCTGCCAAATAGAATAATGCCTGAGGTTTTGCCATTATGATAACGTAATCCATCCACGCACCTCCAACCAGTAACCCATAAAGATAAGTCCTAAACTTTGATGCCATTCTTTAACCCGGAATCTTCTTCCCTAACTCCTTTTAAAAACTGTGCCTGCTGCTCACACATGCTTTTATTTCTGACTTTGCATCTATGAACTTACCTTGGTTCCCCTGTCTTGACCTTGGCTTTTTGTAAAGTGATGGCTGAGACTCAATTTTTGACCATCTTGGCTCTATTTCCCATCAATCATCCAAGTCATCAGTACATCAAAAGGTTTTGTTCTATCTCTTTCAAAAAAAAAAAATAGCAGATAGTAATTTTGCTATCAAATAAGTGGGCTTTTTAAAATAGGTGTCTACACGTTCAATCCTATTAAAAATAGCTAAAGTTTGAAGATACAAGGAAACCAAACAAAACTTCACTTTATCATACATTAAAAATGTTTTTAGTTTGATATCCTATAATTTTCGCAAATGTTAAAAGTGAATCTTGAATTTAAGTTAGTTAATGGTTTTACCTATCATTTATATTACAGTTTAAAAAGAGGAATGTACAATGTTTTATTAAAAAGCTATGAGCTGTGTCCAAACAGATATAAAAAAAAAATGTTGAAATAGGTTCCAAGTAGAGGAATGTACGACTTTTATTATCTGAACAGCAACTTCAATAAATTAAAGTGCTCAGTATTGCACCAGCCAGGTGTCAGGAATGAATACTGAACCTGCCAGCAGAAACGCTTTCCGTTTCTTGACCGTCATCCTGGTCCCTGACAGGACTGACTGGCTTTTTGACACAAAGTTGTCGTGGCGGGGATTAAAAAAAAAGAATAAAATTCCTCTTTAACAAACTACTCAAGTGATGAATTATATCCAAATGTAACTCAAGACACCAAACATTCTATTTTAGGGTGAAGCTAAGATAAATGCCAGCACTATTATATATTGGCATTCAAAATAATAATAACATTGAAGTGAATTTCCAAGAGAAAAATACACTTAAAAGTTAATTAAATGTTTGGTTTTCTTTTTAAAATGGAAAGTTTTTCTCCTGGATTTGCAACAAGAATTCAGTAAGCTTTTTGTACCTAGTCTATTTCAGAAAAATTTTTTATAATAAAGAAGTGCAAGTTAACTGCAGAGACTTGTAAAATACAAAGAACTCAAGATAAATATTAGATACATATTTTAAATGGTATTAAATATAAATATAGTTGTGTATTTATTATCCACCTTTTATATAATTTGCCTGTAATGTAAAGTTCCAGAAAGCACTAGAAAAGTAATTCTGTATACATGTATATTTACAAGTATATGTTTATGGTCATGCATCCATGTATATATGCACACAACTTAAACTTGGGAAATTATCTGCAATAGTCATGTCAAGGTTAATGGTGTATCTATTTTTTGTTTAGTATTTTATGATTTCTTTACTTAAATTTAAACTATGAATCCATTTCAGAATTTGAGAGCATTATCAGTGTACTGAAATGCCACCCTAATGATGCTTGACTCATACAAGTTACTGTTTGGAAACTAGCAATATGTTGATGTTATTATATTTGTGACTATTTAAATTTTATTAAAATTAACTGTTAGCAATTACCTTAGAGCCAAGGTTTATACAAATCTATTAGAAAAGTCAAGGGATCGGGAATGGGGAACACATGTAAATCCATGGCTGATTCATGTCAATGTATGGCAAAAACCACTAAATATTGTAAAGTAATTAGCCTCCAACTAATAAAAATAAATGAAAACAAAAAAAAAAGAAAAGTCTGAAGTTCTAGGGTATATTAAATACAATATTTTTAGATTACCAAAAATTTCACTTTATAAAAGGATTCATAAGTAGCTTTCTTTAAATGTAGGACTCCCAACAGTATGTAGCATTTGTTTATATAGCACTTACTTAGTGTTGCAGACACAGAAATTTACCTTTAGAATGATAGAAGCAAGAGATGCAATTTAGTACAATTATATTAAAATATTATCTACCATGAAAAACAGTATACCTTATATTACAGTTTTATGACATCAATGTGTGTGTGTTTAGCCACTCAGTCGTGTCCAACTCTTTGCGATCCCATGCTAGGCTCCTCTGTCCATGGGGATTCTCCAGGCAAGAATACGGGAGTGACAATAGTACTTATTAACAAAAAGAAACCTAAATGCATCACTCTAGTCTACATCCTCCTCCAACTTTCATTCTCTAAATTTTGGCCAAGGACACATGTGTGTGTTGAGGGTCTATTTCACTTTCATTAGTTTATACAGAAAAGCAACAACAGGTACAGAAATATATGCACAAACACCCCCCTCCCTCCAAACACCACCGTTTATAATATATCATAAATGAGGTACCAACGTTACCAACAAATGGACAGCAATTTCTGCAGTGAGCAGGGGAGAGGAGTTAGGGCAGTAACTCTCTTGTCGGAGGAGATTTAACCAAGTTTGGTCTTCACACTCCATCAGCTGTGCTTAGTTTCCTTGGAAAACTTGATATACTCAGTTGCTATAAATATAACTAGGTCGCACTTGGCAACTCTGCACTACATGAATCATTCTTAGTACTCATCATTCTTAGATCTCTTTTTTCATATTGAAAACAAAAACATTTTCCTACCCTTATCACCCCAGCTGCATGTTGCAGTCTACTTACCATGAATTAGCCTTTTTGAAGAAAAGGAAAGCTATGAATGTTCATCTCTCTACATCTTAGTACATCAAAAATGTACAGGGATTTCAGTACAATGTTCTAACTAATAGCACATAGTTTAGGCTTTGTGGTTAAAAAAAATCATTTGTTCTAAAAAACACAATATAAAACTCCAAAAAAAAGTATTCTGAATTTCAAAAATATTAAAATCAAGGACAGAAACTAATTTTAATAGAAATTTTTCATGAAAGACAAACTACTACTAGGCCAATACTGAACAACAAAACTAGGAGTGTTATAATGACACCCTGTTTAAACATCATTAATAACTCAGACTGCATGAAAGCAAAAGACTGATGATTCTAGCCAAGACTCTATTTATTGACCTGGTAAAGTTGTTAAATATAATACACAGGTATGTATTTGGCATCAAATTCAACTTCATAGGTTAGGATTACCCAGGATATCCCATGAGAGTACTGAGTCCACTCAGCCCTCACTCACTTCCTCACCGGTGTAATGCAATTTTAATCAATCAGGTTTCCACTTTTAGACTAACTGTAATTTGCAAATTACTTCTAGGTCTCTAAGCCTTTGAAAGTCCTTGAGATAGTTACCTAGAAGGTTAAACCAGAAGTGCATTATCATTCTGAGACATATGTTGGAAAGAGAGTAATGAAAAAACGTGTGTTTATTAGTCACTCTCCATGTAACAAATTCACCTAGTCTCCCATTCTATTTTATTTAAAGCCTACTATGAATAAAACTTTTGTTGGGCCACTACTGATGGATTTTGCAAGACTTTACGGAAGAGGTAAGACTTGACGTTAGCCATGGAAGATGGGGGAAATTAAAATATATTTTAAAGGAGGAGCAGGAGGTACTGAATGACTAAAAGCATGGTGATAGTCTAGACTCTATGTGGCATGTTTCAGCAAACCAATTTTGGGGGAATCAATGATTGATATAATGACATTTTGAGAGATAAAGATGGAAAAGTACATTAGACTGGGCAAGCAGGTAGCAAATGTGGTACAGGCAATATAAGGCAATTGAAGGATGGTGAAGCAGGGAATAACTTGCATGGAATACTGTCATGGACTGAAGCATAAAGTCCTGTCAGTGGGCTCTTAATAAACTGTGAAGGAGGTTGTGATCTTAGCCCAACCAGGGGCAAAGTAGAAAGAAAAGAACAGACACAAAAGATTTAAGAAAGGAAGAAACAACCATACTTGTAATGTACTACTATGAGAGAGAAGGAAATAAGAAAAGTTGGCAATAACTTGAAGAGGCTTTGGCTGTTTTAGAGAGAGGATGGCACTATGGCATGGTGTAAGTCAGGAAATATACACACACACACACACAAAATTGAGAGCTATGATACAATTTGGCAGCTTGGGAAGGGTAGTGTTGTAGAACATGCCTATCGGACAAAGGAGACAACATATCATAGATGGTGGAAGATTTCTCACAATTTACAGCATCCTCAGATGGTGTGTCAAAATGGTACTGTCTTTCCAAAAGAAGAAAAAAACTAAAACCTGTATTAGTATCCACATATCATGTTTTATGAATTGAATTAGCTCTGTAAGATTTCATTATTGTCATTGATGAATAGTTATATCATTTATTATCACAATAAATAAAAGGGGGCTTGAAATTTCATCCTTCAATACTGCAACACTAAATTCCTTCCCCAAACTTCTAGGAGGTATCAGATAACCAACAAACAAAGCACTTATTTGGCAAGTATTAGATATTCCAAGTGATTCAGGTGGCTACATACAATAAAAACACAAGCAATTGAAAAATCATACGTCTCCTATACTGATATGTTTCAATAAGGTTTTAGAATTTAATAAATATTTTTATGCTATTAATTATTTATCTGATGTATTTGGATTTTGCAATGATACAAGGTATAGCAATAAAAAGTAAATCCTTCATGAAACTCTTATTTGCAGTTAGCTGAATTGCATACATACACTGAGTGGATAAGATGCTCTAAGGCCTTGAATAATATTCTACCTAGCAACCTTTGAGCAGTGCTTATATAAAAATTGCTGAACATCACAAAACAGGGGCATCTGTCTACCTGAAAAACTTATCACTGGAAAAAATACCAGTAAGGTCCAACTTTAAGCAATCTTTGAGAGAGCTGTGAAGCAGCAAGTCACAGGACATCTAAACTTGCAGAACAGCTTGAGTTTTAGTGAACACGACTGGACAAACTGTAGACTCTTGCTTGGCCAATAATCTTGCACCTAAAATACATCACCTCAAGACTTCAAATCATAAGTTCAAATTAAAATTCTAGGAAATAACTGTTTCCAAGACATTTCGTATGCAACCAGTTTTCATCCCCTAGTTGAGAGAGGAAATAAAGGAGGAGCTACTTTTACTTTAATATCATTGAGTGAAACCCTAGCCTCAAAAAGAAACCCTCTTATTGAACTAACTCAATCAAGATAGATAAACCAATGAACACCTGGCATACTTACAATATGGAGAGCCAGTCTCTTTCATTTTGCTTCCTCATCCTTAATTTCTCCCCACAGGGCTTCTTTTTTCAATCTCCGTTATAAATAAACCCTTGGCATGCAAAATCCCACTGGGTTTACTAGCTATGATATTATGCCTCATTATCAGAATATTATAATTATTCTTATGATCCTAACATTCACTCTCCCAGAAGAAGGGAGATGTCTGCTCAACAAGCAAATTCTCCTCTTGAGACTGTTGGGTAATCCATCAGTTTTCTTTTGAAACCTCTGTGCCAGGTTATTCAATGTGACTCCTGATGTTTGGTATGCAACTAGCTCTTCCTCTTCTTGGTACAGTTTCTACAAATCCTGAATTATCTTAAATACTCCCAATCTACTCACGTAGACAAACTCTATAGATATGTCTATGCCAAACAGACAGCAAGCAACTCATCTATCTCTTCATACATCAATGATGCAGAGAAGCAACTAGCAATGGGCTGTTAAAATAATTCACAAAGAGCCTTCTCGTTGGGAGATTCTGTCATTTACCCCTAGTCATAGCTATTATTCACAACCACATCAACTTATCACTATCTTGAAGTAAAAATCAAATAGAGCAGTGATTGTGTGTTTTTGTACCCATGGTACTCATCATAGATAATATTTTTAAACAACTGAGGGAGGTATGAAAAGGAAGAATGCAGAGTGGGTCATTTCATATTCCTCAAACTTTTCAGTCCCCTTGACCTTCATCTTGTTTTCTTTTACTTATATGTCACTCATTACACAGGCAAAATTCAGAAATACAAAACTATTCCTGAACACTAAACAAACCTCACCGTTCCTCCACACATATCCTTTGGTTTGGCAAAGCAAACCTCTTCTCACAAAGCCAAGTCTGCTTTCAGAAGCAAAATTGCCATTTCTCTCTCATATCATCAGTAGGAATTAATGCAAAACTACAAAGGCTGATTTTTATCACCATGAGATAGGTTTTATTTTTGCTCCAGAAAAAAAAACCAAAACTACTTGAATATCTACTTTATCTGCAACAATACAGAGAAGTTGTAGCACAGACTGTACAAAAACACCTCCAGAATGACGATAAATAAAATGCTGTAGTTTCACAGAGTGGTCAGGTTGTGCCCCAGGACAGAATATAACAAGTGCAGCCAGGATTGAAAGGCAGGGAAGTGCCATGTGGGGAAGAGACACGTGTACGAGGTCGCAGAGTCAAACAGCAGCGCACCAGGCCTCAGTAGGTCAGTGTTTATTTGCAGAAAGAGGAGAGAGAACACACGATATCCAGCCTCTAGCAACGCACTGGTCCTCCGAGGGCACCAGCTCCACGGTGCAGCAGAGTGCGGCCAGTGAAGCCGCGTGAAACTTGCTTCCTGCCCCAGTGACAGAACTCCAACCCTGACCCTTTGGGGCCTCAAAAACAGAAAGCTGGAGGTGTGACCAAGGGCCACTGCTTAGCTAAACAGTTCCAAGAAAAGTCTGCCTGTGCTGGATACAGATGGACTGGGAAAGTGTACACAGGGTGAGTTCTGAGCTCTCTGCCTGAAATGCAATTTGTGAGCTTGACAGCATGTCACTTATTGAGTACAAGGTTTATAGAACTGGAGGAACACAGAAGACATGTCCAGTTGCACTGGTACCCTTCCCACACTGATATAAAGTTTTCTTTCAGAAGACTGAAAATGTGAATTATAAGCAATGATGCTATTTATATACACAGCAATGCAAGATTTTACAAATTCCATTGCTTATATAATCATGGTTGATCTCAACAACCTACTGAGTAGGCAGGCTGTGCCTCATTTCCAAATGAAATTATCCTCATTTTCAAATGAAAAATGAAAAATTAACAACCAAAGAGATATAGGACTCTACCAAAAAGTCCACTCTAGTGGTTGAATTACTTGAAGTTATGATTCTGGTCAGTTTACCTACATTTAAAATCTTTTTTCAATTACCATGTTTTCCTTAAGGTTTAAAAGATTGGAAACAACAATGCTTTGCTATCTCTGTGAAAATGCTGATTTAGTCCTTATTGGCAATTACAAATGTGAAGTTGTAAGTTTAAGGTTTAACTTAAAGGCCTGGCGTGCTGCAATTCATGGGGTCGCAACGAGTCTGACGTGACTGAGTTACTGAACTGAACTGAACTGAAAGTTCTTTACATTGATATCAGATCTTTTATAAAAAATCTTTTAAAAATAGAGTTCTATTTTGGTATTCCATATATGAAATTCATTGATTGAAGTTATAGCTTAATTGCAAACTTTAAGTTCTTCAATATTATTTGTACAGGAAGTGAGGTGAATGCACCTAGAGACTGTTATACAGAGTGAAGTAAGTCAAAAAGAGAAAAATATCATATATTAACACACATACGGGCTTCCCTGGTAGCTTGACTGGTAAAGAATCCACCTGCAATGCAGAAGATCCCAGCTGGATTCCTAGGTTGGGAAGATCCCCTGGAGGAGGGGCATGGCAACCCACTCCAGTATTCTTGCCTGGAAAAAACCATGCACAGAGGAGCCTGGCAGGCAAAGGCCATAGGATCGCAAAGAGTTGGACATGACTGAACTGACTAAGCACAGCAATGCATATATATGGAACCTAGAAAAATGGTACTGATGAACCTACTTCAGGGCAGGAATAGAGACACAGACATAGAGAACAGACTTGTGGACAGTGGGGGAAGGAGAGGGTGGGATGAAATGAGAGAGGTAGCACTGAAACACACACACATATATATATGATATATATATATAACATATATTATGCAACATATATATTACCATATGCAAAACAGATAGCTAGCAGAAGTTGCTGTAAAACAGAGGGAGCTCAATCTGGGACTGTGACAACTTAGAAGGGAGGGATGGGGGGAGGACGGGAGGGGGTTCAAGAGAGAGGGGGCATATGTACACTTATGGCTGATTCACATTTTTGAATGGCAAAAACCAACACAACATTGTAAAGCCATTATCCACCAATTAAAAATAAATTTTAAAAAACTGTAACAGATATAAGTATGCTCCATTAAAAACGTACACAAGAAGTTATAGTCTGTGTCTTTAAGGAATACTAGACCCTGATACCATGAAAGACGGAAAGTAATAGGAGAAGGGGGTGGCAGAGGATGGGACAGTTACATAGCATGACCGACTCAATGGACACTAATTTGAGCCAACTTCAGGGGCTAGTGGAGGACAGAGGAGCCTGACATGCTAAAGTCCGTAGTGTTGCTAAGAGTAAGACACAACTTAGTGACTGAGCAACAAGTATAAATAATTATCTATCTCATCACTTAACAATTAGTACGACATTTCAATACCTATATCCTGACCTGGAAAATTTGAATTGACCAGTTCAGCGAATATGCATGGTTGGCTTACTAGGTATAAAATCTCTACTCACTACTGCAGGAACACAAAGATTAATTGAGCATGGATAGTACTTTCATGAGACTTTTAAAATAACAGCAAAGATAAGATATAGGGAATCTCATTATATAACAATGCAGAAAGATAGATACTATAAAACTTCTATAGAAAATAATAAGAGGGGGTTAGAGAAACAGTACATACTTTTAGTAAGTGAATCTGGGAAATGTTTCTGGAATAGACTGATAGAAGTCTTTTAGAACAAATGAAATGAGAACACATTGAGTTTGGTGGAAAGGCTTTACATTTTGAGTGAATAAAAAATCACTTATAATTCCAGAAAGTGAAATTCATTGTATGTAATAAGAAGTGGATTAGTAGAAGGTAGGTTTGAAGATGAAGGGACCAGTTTATAATAGGCTTTGAATGACTAACCAAGAAGTTTAGATTTACATCATTTTATGTGATTAAGCATACCAAGTTCTATCAATTTCCTCAATTCTCTGGCAGATCTTAAGGCCTAAGACTTTCATCAAATAAAGCTTGCTTTCATTCAGAAGATATTCTATGCAATTAAAGGTAGTAGAGTCTATCAAGAATATAAACAAATGAATTTATTTCCAAAACACAGTAATCTCGTGTTTTGTACAACATAGAATACTTTTAAATTTATTAAAAAGGCATCAGGAATAAAACTGGTTATGTTTATGAATGCATGCCAATATGACTTAAAACTTTCATTAAATTTACTGTAATTTTTGCCTTAAAAATCTATCACTTTCTAATAATGAGTCAACCTTTTCTAAATATATATTACTTGCCAGTTGCTATGTAAAATTTAGATTTTCACACACTATCTTGGATCATCACACCAGTTTTGTAATTTGGGGATTACCAATACTATCTTATAGAGGATAAAATTAAGGTTCAGAAATGCCCAAGGTCAAACAGTAAAATAAGTTTTGGAGATGGGATGATTACCCAGGTCAGCCAAGCTTCAAAACTAGTGTCATTTCTTTTTGCTGTCTGAAACACCAAACCAATATCTCTAAAGGTAAACCTGATCTCTGAAGATATTAATACTTGTGGGTTTTCCATATATTAATACAATCTTTCCAGGATAAAAGAATCAATTAATTATTTTATATTTTCTTCTTTTACCTGGTCACAGGGGGAAAAAAAGTTATCTTAAAAAAAAAAAAAAGCAAGTCCATGGATTCTAAAGCAAACACAAGACAGGATTATAGATTCTCTAAGAAACCATTCTATCCACACTTTTATATAAACTCCACTGGCACTGATACTGATGTTAAAAAATGTCAGGCCAGTTTCCAGTACAATCAGTTCTTGTGAATCTCAACTCACATGGATCTTGAAGAGTGTTACAGTATACATAAAATTAAATTTTCCTATGTTAAAAAAAAAATCCTGCTGATACAGAACTTCAAATACAATTCCTAGGACCCAGTTGGGAAGATGATCTGATAATCAGAGAGAACACTGGTGAGAAGGCCCCCATGGCAAAGGACATTTCTTGCAGAACTTAATTTGTTTCAGGGATTCCTAATGGTCATTAGAAAAGTCCCTGATGCTGGGAAAGATTGAGGGCAGAAGGAGAAGAGGGCATCAGAGGATGAGATGTCTGGACAGCATCACCAATGTAATGAACATGAACTTGGGCAAACTCCGGGAGATGGTGAGGGACAGGCAGGCCTGGCGTGCTGCAGTCCATGGGGTCACAAAGAGTCGGACACGACTGGGTGACCGAACAACAATGGTCATTAGGTAATAAAGGTTTTATCTAATTTTACCCAATCAGGCTCACCCCCTTCATCTCTAAGCTCCTAATCTATTAGTGATGGCATTTGTAGGCGAAGCCTTTGGAAGCTATGATGAGGGTGGACCCCTCATGAATGGAATTAGTGCTCTTACGAGAAGAGAGCCCTTCATCCTCCCACCTCATGAGGACACAGCAACAGTCTGGCTGTCTAGGAACCAGGAAATAGGCACTCATCAGACACTAAATCTGTCAGTTCCTTGATTTTGGACCTCTCAGCTTCCAGAACTGTGAGAAATACATTTCTTTGCACTTAAGCTACTCAGTCCGTGGTATTTTGGCTTATAGCAGCCCAAATAAACTAAGACCTAGGACAAATCACAGTCAGGGTGGCCACATTATTTAAATGACAACTGGAGGGTCTCAAAGGACTCTGAGTTAACAACTTACTCCTGACTGGGATTTAAATATGAAGACATCATCCAACTAGCATTTTTACTGCAAAAAAAATGCATAATTAATAATACTTGTGTCTACAATGTATTTTTTTACAACAGAAGAAAGTGACTTAGAATTTTATTTTTGATAACTTAGAAGGTTCATTTTAAACCATCTCAGTGTTTCAGCAAAGGTCTTTTGCTTAAATCCTAAAATATGATGGGAATTTGTATCTTTAAATTATGTTATTTCACTCCTTTCTTATAAAAATTGACAACTATCTTACTAGTTAAGTTGATATAGATATTTCACTGAAGTCAAGCTTCAGATTATAGCTTAATCTTTTCAAGATCTTCCAAGTAAAACACTGAGGTTTTTATTCTTTTTCCACTCATATTTATCACACAATTTTCTAAATAATTCTATACAGTTCTTTAACAAACCTATAACTTATCATGTGTTCTTTATAATCAATTTTTATACAATATTTCTATGTCCTCTGCTGAGGTTTCACTACAAAGATTATAGTTAATCCAGCTCAAAAGGAAATAATAACTCCGCCTAACGCAGTTGAAGAGTCAAGCATTTAATGTGACCTAAAAATCTTCTTTTATCTAATACTGGGGCCTGTTTTTTTTTAAATTCGGTATAGTATCCAAAAGGATCAAAACATTTCTTTTTTCTGTTTAGCTCACTGCTCTGCACCAAGATAGATTAATATCCCTAAGGAGAGTCTGTCAATTGTCATTCATCTACCCAAAGCCCCAAGTTTATTTCAGAGTGTTTAATTAGTATGAGGAGAGAGAAAAAAGATGCAGATTATAAGCACATGAGGAAAATTAAATATCAGCACAACAAGATGTCAAATGGACTTAAATAACACAAAATAGTTTCTCAATTATGCTGCTTTTCCTGTCCATTCTCTTTACTTTTGGAAATGAGGTGAGGTTGTTCTGGGAGTGAGTGGACAAAGTTCTTTTTTCCAGCTTTATTCAGATATAATTGACACATAACACTATGTAAGTTTAAGGTATACAACGTGCTACTTTGATACTGTAAACTGATTACCAGGCAAGGTTCTTTTTGATGATACAGGAGTAAATTGTGACACAATAGCTCATCTTATTTTTCCATCTTTTTAAATTTATTTTTACATTTTTGCTTTATTACAATTATATTCACAGATCACATCCTCTGTCATATTGTTATTTATTCATAATATTCATTAATCATAATTTTTATGTATAATGCTTATAATGATTTTTAAAAATGAAGAAAGAGATGGAAATACACTGTAAACTGACCACCCCAAAGTCATCCAGTACCTCTTTCTCCCTCATCTTTTTCTACCACAGAGGCAGGATTTAGAAATGTGTTTCAGATCTGGCTAATTTTACCCAGTAGAAATCATGGGGTATATGAGAAGAGAAGACGTGGAGAAGCACTTTGAAAGCATCCCCTATTTAATCCTCTACTTTTTATCTTCTTCCATCCCTCCCCCCTTCTAATACAGTCTGAAAAAGAGAACTGAAGCCTGAACACAGAGAAGTCATCACAATCATCCTGAGAAGGCCAGAAGGTGGACCACATACTCATAACCCATGCCTCCTTTTCTCCTTCTTTCATTACTAATAAAGTGTGCTGAATGAAAAGTTGGGGTTCTGGGGAGATGACTGGAGTGTTAACTGACAAGTTTCCTTCTGTGTGATACCATACAGCAAGTCTGCTTTCCCTCATCATAACACCCTACGTGTGAAGCAGGTTGAGAGAACCTGCTTCACAGGTTGAGAGAACCTGCTTCACACGTAGGGTGTTATGATTCAAACACTATCAGAGAAAAGGTGAAACAAAAATATGAAGCTACTTCTTACCACTATAGAATATTCCAATTTATAATATTCACAGACACTGGATTCAGTGAGCAGGATAAGGAATTTCTGTCAAGAAGGAAAAATGAATAAATTCTAAATGCCCCTTTGAGGTGACAGGTATGTGGACCACCTTAGGAGCTCATTTGCTTTGGTTATTCTTTCTCCTTTGAGCAAATTCTTAGGAGCCAAGAAACATGATTAAAGATAATTTCAAGATAATGAAAAGGAAAGCAGTGAAAACATGTGTCAAACACCGTGACAATGGCCACCAAAACGGCGTCACCATAACCAGTCAAACCCTTTATGTTCAGTATGTTCAGTACAGAACTGGAACTGTAGTTAAAGGAGCAGGAAACTCAAAAAATGGATTAAAGGGGAAAAAAATTTTTTTAAGTACTAAATAGCCAGAAAAGCAATATAGACTCATTTCCAGTATTTTACAATTTTTTTCAAATTGAAAAACTCCATCTCTATTAAGAAATATTGATCCCAAGACCTTTTGTCTTCTCTTAGACATTTTCAAAATGTCTCTTTTTTATTGTTAATATTTATTTCATGTTGTATGTTTTATTTCTCCTTAGAGATTTATGTCTAAAGTCTTACAATTTTCTATTGCTTACAGCAGTTTCTTTCAGATATTTTCAATGATTTTCTGACTTTGATTATTTTAGTTATTTCTGCTAAGACTCAATATACTTTTTATGCAGCTTGACTATATATCACTGTGTTCAAGAAAAACTAGACTAAGAGGTGATTATCTAACTAGGCAAGTAGTATTCATCAATTTAGTAAAAAAAAACCTCCATATTTACTAGAAATTTAATAAGGTAGGGAAAATTCTAATAATTCACAACTCCTCTCTGAAAGAATATTCCATGTGATTAGAATGAATATTTTGATAAGCTCCTTGGATAAGTGGTGATATTATAAAGGTTGCATTCAAGTAACAACAGGGTTGACTGACAATCTTCTAAAAGAAGTGAGTTTGATGAAGGACATTTACAGGGTTGAGTGAAGAATACATATTCAGAACCAGAGCTCAACTGTTCACTACAAGAGAGAAAAGGATGAGCAGTGATCCTCTTGTTTGCTTTTTCTTGAATATCAGCCTCTCTTCTAAATAAATGGTAAAGAAATACTTGTGAATCAGACTTTAAATCATAACTCTGATAAGAACTTCCTCACATTTCAGTGAAGCACTCAAACAAAACCAAACCATAACCCCAAAACTAAAACAAAACAAAAACCCCAAACAAACATACAAACAAAAACTTCAGCCAAAAAAAAAACACCACTATTCCTTTGCCTTGGTTAAGTTGTTTTGGGGTCTTTTATTTGTCTCTATGTTTCAGAAATGTTTTTTCTGTTTATCCATTTTGTCTCTTTTATTCAGCTTGGATATCTTCTAAGGTCGTGTCTTAAGTTTCTGTGATCCTATCTTCTGTTATTTGTTGTTAAATCCATCAGTTCTTAATGTCAGTTTTCAATTGCTGAGTTTCTGTTTGATTTTACTGACAGATTCCTGTTTTGTTATAGTTCTCTGTATTTTTCTGATTTTCCTCTACTATCATAACATATTAAACATAGCTATTTTCAAGTGAATACCTGCCAACACAAGTAACTGACTTGTTACTGTGTTTCTTTTCAGGATCAATTTCACAGTTCTATCTTTTCTTTCCAAGCCCATAGTAATATATGTTTGAATACAAAACACTGCACATTTTCAAGAAAACAGCAGAGGGTCCAGATGATGATATCTCAATTAGAGAAGATTTACTCTTTCTTCTGCTAGTCAGATACAGTGGGGTGGGGTAGAGTGATGCTATTAACCTTAAACACAGTCATGCAGGAGAGGGCAGCTATTTGCTAAGACCCAGGCTCCACTTTGGTTTTCTTTCTCCTTACAAGATGGTCCTTCATGATTCTCCTTGGAATTTCTTAAGAATCTTTGTCTTCTCAGCACTTAGAGACAGCAAAAAATTCACCTTTTAAAAAAAGATCTTTTATGATCTAGTTTTTTGACTCCTGACTGTGCAGCTTGCTATTTTGACAAATGTCCTGAGGTGGAGACTGCATGATGATGTTTTCTATGCTACGTTAAGTCGCTTCAGTCGTGTCTGACTCTTCGCAACCCTACGGACTGTAGCCCACCAGACTCCTCTGTCCCTGGGATTCTCCAGGCAATACTGTTGTGGATTGCCATTCCCTTCTCCAGGGGATCTTCCCAACCCTGGGATCAAATTCACGTCTCATGTCTTCTGAATTGGCAGGCAGGTTATCACTAGAACTATCTTGGAATCCCCTTGATGTTTTGAGACCTCTTAAGTCCTTGATTCTGTAACATCAGCCCTCCTCCACTGTCACTATTTTTGTTTGTTTTCTGTCCCACTTAAGTGGTTCTCCCTTTCAAGTAAAAACTAGATTATTATCAACCTCTGTGCAGGATTTTTGGAGAAGGAAATGGCAACCCACTCCAGTGTTCTTGCCTGGAGAATCCCAGGGACGGCAGAGTCTGGTGGGCTGCCGTCTATGGGATCGCACAGAGTTGGACACGATTGAAGTGACTTAGCGGCAGCAGCAGCAGCATGCAGGATTTTTAAAAGACTCTAGGCATTATGTGGTTGAAGAGATCATCAAAGTCCATCTGGCACTACTTCAAGTCCTTCCAGCTTTCACCTGTTGTTCTCATATATCTCTCCTTGCCTCCACCTACAGCAGGTCTTTATTTCCCAAACATGGATACAAGGAACTCAGGCTGCTTTTATAAAAATTCTGCTCAAATCTTAAGCAAGTTCAGAACTCACTAAATGTCACAGTTGGAAACCACATGTGTTTGAGATGCCCCACGTTCCATTTCTGTTACTCTAGCCCAATGAGGATGTAAAAAGTTCTGCTAGATTCTTTGCTTCTAGCAGAGATCTTCTGTTTGGGTCTAGCTGATATCTACGATTTATAGCCAGTGTGAAGGTTTAGTAACTGTCTCCAGGGGACTATTGCAGATCCTCAGCTCACTACTAAAGGGTTCTCCATCTGTAATTTTACTTTTAAATTCTCACTGCTTTCATTGATCCCTAATGCCTTTACATAGATCATCTTGTAATTCACTGGCTTGCTTGCTTGTTTTTAGTGAGAGGCCTGGCCCACTGTGAACCATTTCATTCTTTTTGAAAATGGAAGGCTCCCATTGTTTTGAATTTCCATTCTTCAGCTGAAAACTTCACTTACTTGTATTTTAAGATTAGCAAAAGGCATATAGAGAATAATGTGTATCAAACGCCAGTGTATCCTCTACTCAGCTTAAGAAGTAAATATTTGCAAATCAGCCCACTTTCCAACATCACAAACCACAGCAAGCACAACAAAAAAGCCCTGTAAAATTCCCTCCCAAAATTATCTTGAATTTAAACTTTATGATTCTGATACACATCTTCATGCCCTTTATTTACACCCATTCATCACCAATTCACACATTTTCAACCCTCTACACATTCAAATTCATAACATACTACTTAGTAGTTTTTGTATATTTCTAAATTTTGTATTAAAGGTATGATGCATTCTATTTCCTTGTGCAACTTGCTTTTAAAAATTCAACTTACTTTTAAATTTGTGTCAATACTTGCAGTTCTTGTTATACACTCTCATTGAGCATTTCAGTTTTTTCTTTCTTTTGCCACTGCAATCAATACTACTATGAATATCCTTAAAGTTTCTCCCTTCACAGGTACAAGAATTTCTTTAGAATATATACCTAAAAGGAGAATTGCTGGGTCATAGGTTACGCACATCTTTAAAGTAAGCAAATTGCTCGCCAATGAGACAATACTGATTTAAATGCATCCACATTGTATGGGAGTTTATGCTCCTCTACCTTCTCACTAGTACTTATATTATTTAGCCTTTATAATTTTGACAATCTGATGGTATGAACTGGTATCTCCTTTTGTTCTTTTGAGCTATGTTTTCTTATCTACTGAAGGAATTTTCATATATGCTAAATATTAACGTTTATTATACATTTTGCAGAACTTTTTCTTAGTCTGTGGTTTTTCTTTTTCACTTTGTTTTTTGGGTCTTTTAATGCACAGGCATTTAAAACTTCCAAGTATTCATTTATAACACTTCTTTTTTTGTTCTTTTTTTTTCACTTCTTAAAGTTTTTTTTTTTTTTTTTTTAAATTTGTTTATTCTTTAATTGAAGGATAACTGCTTTACAGAATTTTCTTGTTTTCTGTCAAACCTCAACATGAATCAGCCATAGGTACACATATATCCCCTCCCTTTTGACCATCCCTCCCATCTCCCTCCCCATCCCACCCCTCTAGAGGTTGATACAGAGCCCCTGTTTGGGTTTCCTGAGACATACAGGAAACTCCCATTGACTATCTATTCTACATATGGTAATGTAAGTTTCCATGTTACAGCTCACCCTCTCCCCTCCTCTCCCCACGTCCGTAAGTGTATTCTCTATGTCTGTTTCTCCGTTGCTACCTATAACACTTCTTTTTCATTTTAGCTTATATATTTTTTCTTGACTAAGAAATTCTTTCTCTAAACTTTCTCCTAAATGTCTTAAATTCTTACTGTACAAATTTTAGTTTTAAATCCATCTACAATTAATATTTGACGAAGGTATGAGGTAAATATCAATTTTTTTTTCATATATGTAGCTGATGGACTCAGCATTCCTTCAGTGATTGGCAATGCTACCTATATTATCTACTAAGTTTCAGGTATGCTTGTGTTGTTTTTTGAATCTCTATTCAATTTCATTCACCTATTTGTTCTCTCACCTTATATTTATTCATCTTCAAAATCAGCTACCTATTCCTGACATTTTTCTGCTTCATATAAATTTTCATTAGTAGCTGTATTAATCAAGATAGATAAGGCCATGCTTTATAAGTTAAAAAAAAAGTTCACACAAAATTTTAGTGGCTTAAAAAAAAAGTGCCTCACCTCCAAGTAATGAATGAGGGGTTTAGGTTACTTCATCTGTGACCTCATGGTCACCCTCAGTGGCTTGAAGCTCACCCGTGACGCCTATCATTTTTTATCATGTTCTACTGGCCAGTGCTAATCATCTAGTTAAAATAACTACATGGGAAGCTGGAAAGTGTAGAGGTGTATAGCTTCTGCTATACATATAAACATTCATGGAAAACCCATTGCAACTTTAAATCTATTTCAATGAATTCAGATAAATTTTAAGAGAACTGATTTTTTTTTTTAATGACAACTGTAGTTATTTAGAGAGGTCTTAGTTGCAGAGCAAAAACTGAGGGGAAGGTATACTTTCCCTAAACCTCCTGCCCCCCACATGTATGGCCTCACCTATGATAAGATTATCAACATCTCCTACCAAAATAGTATATTTGTTAACAATTGATGAACCCACACTGACACATCATAATCATCCGAAGACCATAGTTTACCTTATAGTTCACTCTTGGTACCACACATTTTATGTATAATAGCATGTATCAATCACTGTGGTATTATACAGAATCTTTTCACTGTTCTAAACATCCTCTGTGATCTGCCTGCTCACCATCCCAACCACCTAATCCCTACAAACTACTGATAGTTTTTACTGTCTCCAGGATGGCATATACTTGAATTCAAACAGTATGCAGCCTCTTTCAGATTGACTTCTTTCACTTAGTAATATGCATTTTAGGCTCTTCTATGTCTTCTCATGGCTTTATAACTCATTTATTTTCAGTGCTGAATAATATTCCACCACTTACTCTATGGTGGTTGCATCTTGGTTGCTTCCAAGTTTTGGCAGTTTATGAACCAACTTGCTATAAACATTGGTATGCAGGTTCTGGAGTGCATGTAAGTTTTCAACTCTTCTGAGTAAATACTAAGAAGCCTGACTGCTGGATTATATGCTTAGAGAATGTTTAGTTTTGTTAAAAACCACCCAACTGTCTTCCAAAATGGTTTCACCATTTTCATTACCACCAGCAATGACTGAGAGTTTCTGTTGCTCCACATTCTCATCAGGATTTACTGCTGGCAGTGTTTCCAGTTTTGGTTATTCTAATAGTTGTGTAGTGCTATCTCATTGTTGCTTTAATTTGTGCTTCCCTGATGACATACAATGTGGAAAATCTTCTCACATGTTGATTTGCAACCTGTAAGTTTGTTTTGGTGAGATATCTGTTAAGGTCTTTGGTACATTTTTAATCAAGTTGCTCGCTCCTTTATTGTTGAGTTTTAGGAGTTCTTTGTATAGTTTTGGATAACTGGCCTTTATCAGATGTATCCTTTGTAAACATTTTCTTCCAATCTATGACTGGTCTTCTCATTCTCCTGACATTTTCTTTCTTATAACAGATGTTTTTAATTTTAATGAAGTATACATTATTATTTCTTTCATGATCATGTCTTTGGTGCTAAAAAGTCATCACCAAACCCAACATCATCTATGTTTTGTCCTATATTAACTTCTGGAAGTTTTGTTGCTTTACATTTAGTTCTATAAGCCATTCACAGATAATTTTTGTGAAGAGTTTAAAGTCTGTGTCTAGATTCATTCTGACACCATTTGCTTTGTCAAAGATCAGCTGGCCATTTTTACATGAGTCTACTTCTGGGCTTTCTATTTTGTGTATTCTTTTGCTAATACCACACTGTCTGAACTACTATAGTTTTATAGTAAGTCTTAAAGTCAGGTAGTGTCAGTCTTCCAATTTTGTTCTTCTCCGTCAATACTAGGTGTTGTCTGTTCTGGGTTTTTTTGCCTCTCTATAGAAAGCTTAAAACCAGTCTGCTGATGACCGTAAAATAATTTGCTGGGATTTTGACTGGAATTGCTTTGAACATACAGATCATGTTTGGCATAACTGAATACTGGTATTCCTATCTTAGAACATGAATTACTCTCCATTTATTAAGGTCTTTGATTTCATTCATCACTGTTTTATAGCTTTTACACATTTTGTTAGATTTATATCTAAGTACTAATATTTCATTTTGGGGGTGGTTAATATACATGATGGTATGTTTTTAATTTCACACTTCATTTGTTCATTGCTGGTATATAGGAAAGCAACTGACTTTCGAACTCAACCTTGTATTTTGTGGCCTTAATATAATCCTTACTGGTTCCAGGTACTATTAGTCAGTTCTTTTGGATTTTCTACACAGATTATAAGGTGATCTGAGAACACAGACAGTTTTATCTCTTCCTTCCCAATCTGTACACCTTTTATTTCTTTTTCTTTTCTTTTATTTCTTTTTTCTTATCTTACTGCATTAGCCAGAACTTCTAGTATAACACTGAAAAAGAATGGTGCAAAGGGACTTAATTGATATCGCCCTAACACTGAATATTTATGCTTATAAATGCAGTGTATCTTTCTAATTTATTTAGAACTTCTTTATAAAACCCCTCACTTCAGAGAAATGGAATTGATTACAGAGCTATAAAGCCATGTGAGGGTGGACTGACTTAATTTTGCACACTGAGGCATTCCTTCTACTTTGATAATCTATTTAGTATCTGCCAAGCTCTGTATGCCAAAAACAAAAAATAAGATTACTAACATTCTGTTTACTCTAGCTTAAAATTTTGATAACTCCTGTACACTTTAACATCTGATCTAAGAAATAATAGATTCTGTCTACTGTGTATAATCATTTTGACCTTATTCATTTTCCCTAAAATGGGAAAGTAGGTCACTTCCTCCAAAAATATCTTGAAAATATTCAATCTCACCA
Source organism: Odocoileus virginianus (assembly GCF_023699985.2). Classification (NCBI taxonomy): domain Eukaryota; kingdom Metazoa; phylum Chordata; class Mammalia; order Artiodactyla; family Cervidae; genus Odocoileus; species Odocoileus virginianus. The sequence continues at coordinate 22,370,531 of NC_069686.1, forward strand.
TCATTTCATCCAAAATATTCAGTATTTACCTTACACAGGAGAATGCAACAAGAGTTGTTAAGACCCATTGTGGCTTGGGTTTCAAAGTTTTTCCCATTTAGCAAAATAAGGCAAAATATATTTGAAAAGCCTTCTGTAATTGATTTATGGGAATACAGAGAATTGGTAGAAAGAACACTGATATTTCTTTATTGTTAGTAACTTGAGAAAAATAAATGCATATCAATGATTGTTTAACAGATTACGTTTCAAGCTTTTTTTCATAGTAAGTGCTAAGAATTCATCAAATACAAAGGCATATTAGTTTTGCATGGCTATTATTAGCTAAAGTTCAAATTTAAATACCGATATCCCATGCAGCAACTATGCACTGACAACATTGTCTCTAGTAATAACTTACTCAAAATGAGGACATTTGAAACTAAAGGAGGTACATTCTTTGCTATTTTTTAAATTGTTAAGATTACAGCTACCAAATGAATACTCAAGTCTATTGCGACAGCCTGAAAGAATTAATTATATACCCCACATGCTAAAGTTATTACTAGAAAATAAATTATACAGGAAACCCAGCTGGTCAGATATTTCTTCACAAAAGGAAATGTATTTCGGGAAAGGTTTTTATTGCGGTGTGTGCGTGTATGCACGTACACATATGTTGAGTGTGGTGTGCATGTGGGTGTATGTGTATATATGGGTGTTTAAAAGTGTAGCAAAGGAATGGATGAGAGAGAGAGACTCTCTAGAAATGACTTTTTAACCTTCAATCCTCACAGCATATTACCTATATCCCCTGGTAAGGCCTGCATTATAGGAAGCCACAAAAATGATATCCTATGACTTCCCTGTGCTGAAGGTATTTTTCAGTTAAAATTAAAGGACAAGTTCACCTTCAACTATAGTTTTACACCAGCCCTCATGTAACGCTGCTACTGTTCAACATTCTGATCCCGTTCTAACCAGCCCTGGCTTCTCTGCATCCTAATCCTACCTGTGGCAGAAAGACAGGGCACTAAGGAGGGAAGTAAACCTAGAGAGGTGGAGAGGAGCTGTGGCTACCTAGCCCTACTGGATGACGAGGGGATTTCCAGGTAGAATTCTATGCTCAACTGTGGCTACAAGCTAAGGTTACAACTGGCTATGGGTCATTGAGAGAAAAGGTTTAAAACCTTTAAAATTACTGTATATCATTAACTGATTAAAGAAAAAAAAATAAAAATTATTATAGAGCCTGTATCTTCCAGGTGACAGACTGGTAAAGAGCTAACAACAACAACAACAAACTTTTTAAAAGAATTACCAAAAAGCATCTGTATTTTAAAGGAGACAAAGAAAGGGCCCAGGAAATGGAGTCATCTAGCTTAACGTCTACACCTGTAAAAAGAACTGGACAAAATAATCCATAATCAACTGTCAAGTACCTAACAAGGAATTGAATGGAGAATAATCATCAGCTTGCCTTGCTCAACTAACCAATATAATGTAAGAATGCCTAGTTGACTGAACACTGTGCTCAAATTACTGCAGTAGCCACATCTTTCAGAGATTAACTTGAATGCCAAGTAATTATTTAGTCTGATTAGTACCTTTGTTGATGACCATTAGAGCACGTGCCTTCTGGGTGGTAAACATGGTTTTTGGAAAAAAAACCTAACCTCCTTACCAAGCATGAATCCCAATTTCCACCCTTTAAAAGGAGGGGGGAAATGTACGTAATGTTTAAGACTCTACTTCAAGGTGCTTACTTGAATAGATCTTAGATGGTCTAAAACCGTTGGATCCAAGTTGACATGTAGAAAACTACTTCAGTCTGCAAGTCACTATAGCCATAAATTTGTGGAAGCAGAATAAATTCCATCGGGTTTTCCTCTGGGGTTCCTATCAACAAGATACAGTAGGCCCTCCATATCTGTGGGTTCAACATCTACAGATTAAACCAAAGGCAGATGGAAAATATTTGAGAAAAAAATAGTCCAGAAAGTTTCAAAAAGCAAAACTTGAATTTGTCACATGATGGTAACTATCTACATAGCATTTTTATTGTGTTAGGTATTGTAAGTAATCTAGAAATGATTTTAAAGTATATGAGGACATGTGTATAGGTTATATGCAAATACTACTGCATTTATAAAAGGGACTTCAGGATCTGGTATACCCTGGGAAGGGGTTGAGGGGGTGGCCCTGGAACCAATCCTTTTGCTGATACCAAGGGATGACTGATTAGTAAGCAGTCCATTACCTGGCAAACATAGAGATAAGGCAAGAACTAGCAATAAAGCAGGAAGAATATATAGGTGTTTTTCTTTTTAACCAAAACTTTTTTATTTTTCTCCCAACAATGTAACCACCAAAAAACTAACAAATAAATTAAAACTTGCAACCATCTAGCTGGGAAACTTGGATAAAATTCCAAGTACCCTAGGTCTTTTATTTTCTCATCTCTAAAATGAATGTGTTAAATCATTAGATGATTTCTAAAAATCAATGCAGCACTAAACTATACTTCTTGAAGACAAACCAGAATTGTATGCTTTCTATTATACCTATCCTTTACAAAATATAAGTTACTGTAGGCGAAGTTGAAAATGTTTATCTATGGACACTTCTTTAAGATGTCAAGATGGGAAAGGTGGATAGTATATTAAGAAGTGGTTATCCTTCAACAAATCGGATTTCTAAATTAAGTGAATAGATGGTCAAAAATATACCTGTGGTCACTGGAAGAACAGATAAGCCAGTGTACTTTGTTAGAATAAAGTGCACTGCTATTTTTTCCTTTTGAGAACATTTTGAAGAAAGCAGGCCAAGAACTAAGACATAAAAGGAAGTATTTTAAGCTTCTAAAGAGAATGGAGCTTAACCTAGAGACACAACCATGTAAGCAAAGCCAAAAATTACACCTCAAGTTGAAATATAAAGGAGGAAAGCTTTAGCAGAAAATCTGAGAAGTGAAGCAAGAGTATGAACAAAGGACAAATACTAAGAAAGAAAGGAAAAAAGAAAATTACAGAATACAAGCACTTGGAAATTAAGGGAAAACTGACCTCAGAAAAGAACTTTGCCACCATCAAAGTAAAGCAATCTTATATCTTTGACATAAATTCTTAAAACATGATTCCAGATAAATCTGTACAAATAAACTATTGGTTATGCTGAAGTATTCTCAATTGTTAAAATATCTCTGTATTCACCTTATTCACCATATTTCACTGTATCATAAAGTTTAAAATTCCTCATAAAGAATAGCACCCTAAAATACTATCCTTTTCCTTAAAGAAGAGACGTTATACTATTATCTTTAACTGAATGACTGCAAATTTCTTTTTATCACTGTTTAACATCCTCTTCCTTCAATAAGTATCCAAATAATAGTAGAAAATATTTCTATGTTAATGTGTGTATGTGTGTGTGTATCTGTAGCTATAGATATATATCTTCAAATATCTTTGGCTCAAAGATGATTTCAGAGGGAATTACAAACCTGAATTAATCAGCTCATGACCTCTTTTAAAACTACAGAAACGACTGCTTCATGCTTCATCAACTGTCTTTAATATAATGAATAATAAAGCATGGTTAAATCACCTTGCAGGGACTATTTAAAGTGAATAGAGTCCCTTTACTTTCCAACATATTATTCCTCTTTGAGGAAGATTAGGAGGAGATACCAGATGGTTAGTTATCCATCCACACTAATCATAAAGACAGTCAATATCAAATGATCCACATTATCATTAAGTTATTTAGTGCATAGTGTATATGTCATTATTGAGGGTCACTAGTAGACTAATCATAGTAAGTAGGTATAATACTTGTTGAATTGCACTGTATTATGTTTATTATCCAATATAAATAGGGTCATGTTCTCAACTGTAGTCAATTATAATATAATAACTAATACTAACTGACACAGTAATAAAATAAAAATAAGCACCTGAATAAAAGTTTTAGTAAGCTATTATCTGGAAACTAAGAAAATGATGAGACAAAAGTACAATGACCTCACACTATAAAGATAAAATAAAAAGCTCCTTAAACCTAAGTAGGAAGATTTCCCAGGGCCACGAAACACAACCCTATGAAGGGAGGTTGTTTTTAAGTCTTTTCAATATGTCCTCAAACTTTCATTCCCAGTAACTTCACCATAGTTTGGGCTATCCTAGTCCACTTCTTCCCTGAAATACTGCAGTAACATAAGTGATTTCTCTTCTTGCCTTCTAAATCTAAGCTAGTGCATTCTACAAACCACCAATACATTATTTCTCACATGGTCTAGTTCCATATCTTCAGTTGTATATCCTGTTAACCAGAGGATATACCTATTGATCCAAAGCATTCTCTTGCAGAATCATTCTGGGTTAGCAAGTAGTTTCAGTGTAGATAGCAAGAAATTCAGAACCTAGTTCTAATAAAGCCACGCTCACTAACTAGCTATTTGAGATCGAAGAAGACCCCTTGGGCTCAAGAATCAACCTCCAATCTAACAGTGACTTTCAGATTATAAAATTCTAAATCTAAAGCACTGTGGAAGACAAAAAGCAGTAGATGTGAGGACTGAATTTAAACAGAACTGCAATTAGTTCTCCTGGTTTTAGCTCTGCTTCACACTTCCTTCCAGAGGTACCTCCGAGCACCAGTTGAAGCCTTTTGGAGAACTATGAAGTTAGCTATGTAGTTTCTTGGCTTTCTGTGCAATTACTTTAGGACTGAATGTTTTTAGGACTGCTAGGTCAGCTACCACCTGCCCATCCACGTTTTTGGTTTCCAAAATTATGTTGCTGTTGTCTCTTCTTTTTTTTTGGTCCTTGTGGGCTTATGCCTTTAAAGAACAGTTACTATAATTTTAACAAGATTTCAGAAAAGAGTGAAAGTCAGTGCACATGTTCAACCTGCCATCATTACTTAGAATTAGTTTTTCTTAAACTTGTTTCAAAAATGATATGATGTGAGGACTAATTCCAACAGACCTGGAATGAGCCTCAGCTCTGTTACTAAAATTAGAAAAGTCCTTCTACAGAACTGATAGCTGGTTAAGGCATGACATGGACTGATTCACAGCGCTGTTTCATAACCACAGGTTCAAAGAGTTTGGGGAGGTTTTGTCCATCATGTCAAGATTGTTTCTTGGTAACAGTGAGATTGATGATCTGCATCTGGTCTCCATGAGACACACTAGGACATTGATTATAGAGCAAAAATCTGTCTCCATGACCAGCAGACTCCATTTGTGGCTCCATGGCTCCAAGAAATTTTGTGCACATGTCTGTGGTTCCTTTACTGAGAGAAGTGCATCGAGTAAGGCCATTACTAAGGAAGGCAATCAGAGCTGGCACCTGCCCTCTCTTGAGCCCTTACTATGCCAACAGTCTTTGGATGTGATGCATGTCCTTGATTAAATCCTGCTGCAGTATTTCACCACTTTTTCCTGCAATAAATTGTAGGTTTGCAGGCATTGCCATTTTGGATCTTGTGACTCTTTCTAAGCAATTTAACACTATTTAACTGCCCCTATTAGTACAATAGGTTACCATATAATTTTAAATTTTCATAATACTGCTTCAGTAATTTCTGTACAACAAATTAGTGTGTTATATTAACTAGGTTAAAAACCATTCTCCTTAAAGTCCTCATAATATAAAACCCTCAGGAATGAGTAAATTAAAGTATATCATGGGGAAATCTCAAAACAAACAGCAGTTTTATAAACACTAACAAAGAAGCTGGCACAAGGCAACAAAGTTAGGCACATTTTTGGTGCCATGTGGACCAAGGATAAATAAGTGATAACTCATGATTACCATCCTGACACTCCATCATTTATCATAAAGTAGTGTGCCTCAAATTGTGAACTGAATGTCATGAACTGATGCAGTCAAAACAGAAAATATCAGAACTACAGGTTTTTCATCTATACACCTAGAAATCTTTACAGAACAGCTGCTGTTAATTTCATCTATTAGGCTCACAAAAAGGAAAAAGAATCATAAGCAGGGTAATTCTGGCCCATATCCTCTAGGAACGTCAAAACCCACAGTGATCACTTGAATTGCATTTGAATCAACATTAGCGCTCACTTTGAAGCAGGGCACTAGTGCATTTCCAGTCAAAAGAGTGTAGCCAAATTCTGCACCTGCTGAAACCCTACTCATCAATCAGAGTTACATGTGAGCCAAGGAGCAATAAGCCACCATAGGGATTGTTGGTGGCCTGGATTGTTTCTATCAAAACTCCCACGAGCAAACAATATCATTGGCTGTATTTCAAAAATAAATCAGGAAACTGAGCCAATGTTAACTTTTGAACGTGCAGAGTAACTTTGGAGCACTAGATCCTGGATGTCAGAAGCAAAAACAAGTACGACTTCTCAAATCAAATTTTTCTTAAAAACTAGAATTTCTGAGCAGTTACCAAATGTGAAGCACTGATCTAAGGTTTATAGGTTTATACATAAAAGCTAGTGAGAAAAACAAAACTATTCTCATTTGACAAATGAGAAAACTAAGGCTCAATGTGACAAATGAGAAAAGCATATACATAACTGACACTCTCAAGGCTTAAAATGTCATAAAGCAGGATCTGAACACAGATGCGCATCGCTGCAACGTGCTCTTTCTAATACATCCAATTCTCTCCTAAAAAACCTGTATTACCCTTCTATCCTCTGTCTGTACATGCTCAGTTATAATCCCCTTTGCATTTTCTGAATTTAACATGGCTGCCTATCTTACTAAGTTACTGAGTTTCCTAATAACCTGGCATTTCAGCAAAGTAGCCAACCAGTCATTCATTCACTCATTCATTTAATAAGACATATGAAAATCAACACTAAATATGCATTAGAAGGACTGATGCTGAAGCTGAAGCTCCAGTAGTTTGGCCACCTAATGTGAAGAGGCAACTCATTGGAAAAGACCCTGATGCCAGGAAAGATTGAAGACAGGAGAAGGGGATGACAAAGCATGAGATGGCTGGATGGCATCACTAATACAATGAACATGACTTTGAACAAACTCCAGGAGATAGTGAAGGACAGGGAAGCCTGGCGAGCTGCAGTCCATGGGGTCAAAAAGAGTTGGACACAACTGAGCAACTGAACAACAACATCAAATAAACATTTTCTGAGCACCAATCTATTCAAAGTCATATGTACAGAGAAGAAGACAAAGGCCCTTAACCAAAGATCTTCTAAAATAGAAATAAATTTGCATTTATGATATATACTTCACCACCTAAAATGAACCTTTCACACATCCAACATGCATGCCAAATACAGCCTTACACCTTATACATGCACACTATTAAATTTTCTCTCCTTTGCTAAATTATGACCTATATACCACAGGCTGGTGAATAAATACTTCAAGCTATTGAACAATGGGGCTATCTGCCTCCCTGTTATGCATGGCTGTACTCACACACAACATACCTTGTCTATGCTGCAATAATTGAGCAGTCATAATAATGTTTGATTGTGCTTTGCCTTTACTTCATAAAAAAATGACCAGAAAATAGAAAATGAAGGTATTGTTTTGGAGATAACACAACTGAGATAAAAATGGAAATGGTGAGTCATGCCACAAGTGATGAATCCTAAGCTTGACTGGCTGTGTTTTCAATCATGAGGAAAAACAACACAATTCAAAATCATGAGAAAGAACCGCCCTGTTTCTATCAGTGAGGATTCTGTCTGAAAGCTTCCATTCAGTGATAGATGAAATAAATAAGCATTTTAGTTTATAAGTTTAAAAATCAAGGTTCAAAAGCTTGCCAGTAACTTGGATTCAGAGAGGGCTTTACCATCCTGCAGACTATAGCTACACAGTTGTTACAGGCCCCTTCACCAAGACAGGAAAACTCGGGAGTTCATATTTCTTTTGAGAAATTCTTCAAGGAAGTTGATAAGAAGCCATCAAAGTGAACAGCAGAATTTTTTATTCTTTTCCTTGCATAGCCATCATAAAATGCTTCTCAACAGTCAAATCGCTTATTTTAATTTTCCTAAAAGTCATGCAAGTAATGTGAAATTATCTAGCACGATGTAGGGAAAATATGGCACATTCAGGCATTCAGAGAAGTAGATCAGGTAAATTTTTTTTACATTTGGTATTTAATTCAGTTTTTAATTTTTAAGAATATTAAAGCTATAAATCATAAAATTTCCCTATTTATAGACTAATTATCAATTTTATCTCTTTTTAACTTCCTGGGAGTTCAATCTCATTAGTGAGATTCTACTGTTTTTCCTTAAGACATTCAACTATTAAATATATTTTCAGGAATGCTTTAACTGGAAGGTAGGGGACAGCTTGCAATAGGATAATTACTGTAAAAATATACTGGGGAAGAACTTTTCATTAAAAATTAGGTAACAATTTGATAAGTTCTATTTCTATTCATAGAAATTAAATAATACATTTAGAAAGTAGAGGAAGAAAGTGTTAGTCGCTCAGTTGTGTCCAATTCTTTGCGACCCCATGGACTATAGCCCTCCAGCCTCCTCTGTCCATGGAATCCTCCAAGCAAGAATACTGGAGTGGGATGCCATTCCCTTCTCCAGGGGATCTTTCTGACCCAGGGATCAAACTCAGGCCTCCTGCATTGCAAGCAGATTCTTTACTGTCTGAGACACCAGGGAATTTGTATTTCTCTTTATAGAAACTAAATAATACATTTAACCACCATATTAATTTGTTGGGATGTTCAAAATAAGCAGATTCTAACTTTCCTGAGAATGTGTGTCTTTATTTCACGTAGGTAGTACACAAGAGTCTCCCACTGAGGACCTCACCAGGAAAAAAGTGACCGTTGGCTGGATTCTTGGAGCCATTCAAAATTTTAATATTTTAAAAATTAGTCTCCTCTTATCTCAGATATAGCTCATTTCTCAAATGAAACATCCTTATATATTTTCTCTCAATATTAGTTCTTTTTTGTTCAAAAGCTTATAACTATTAGATAGCATTTACTTTTTTAATTTATTAAATATATTAAGTTATCCCTGAGTAGCTCATTCTACTGGAATTTATCATAAGTCTTTGTTATATTGAAGTCTTTGAAAGACATGCCTAGGTCTTTATGAACTGTTCTATGTAACCATCTGTTTTTAAGAGCAAACATCTCAAGATACTAAGTGTATTTCTGCTTATGGTGGGGGCATTGGTAGAGACAGTTAACAAATAATTTTTAACACATGAAAATTTTTAATTTGAAATAATTCACCTTAGTTTTTGAAAGATAAGATAGCAATAACCAATTCCTCAATATTTTATTCTAAAAGTGTGCTTCTTTTATTTTTTTAAGACTATTAAACTAAAATAGCTTAATAGCTTTGCATGCCAGTCCTTTTCTAGAAAATGCAATCTTTTAAAATAGCATTTTATCATCTTTTAACAATGCAAATATCTGCCCTAAAACTACGGAAGAAGTAAAAAAATATATATATCTTTAGAGGCACAAGGATATAACTTGAGTTTTTCCACTTTCAGTCTGCTATTTCTTCAATCATCTACCACCTTACCAATGTTAATATGTATATAAAAGCTCTGAAATAATCCACCACATTACAGGAACAATATAGTACACTTATGTATTTACATAATCTTGAATGTCAGATTTTAAGTCAGGTACTTTAGGTAGACTGTCAAGGGAGAGAGAAAAAAAAAGAAAGGAAGGAAAGAAAGAAGAGGGAAAGGAGAGAGATGAGGAAGTGAGAAGAAGAGAGGGAGGGAAGAAACGTGGGAGAGAGGGATAAATTGTTCTGATACTTTAAGGAATTTATATACCAGACAGCCTGAAAAATTGGTTAAGAGGTAGATACTTAAATATTAGTAGAAAGAAAGAATGACTAAAGAATGCAAATATCACTTCATTCACTAAAGAGACTGAGATTGAGCAACCACATCCTATGAAGAATACCAAGAAATTGCAGTGTCTTAAACACCAATAACGGAATAGGAAATGGCAACCCACTCCACTGTTCTTGCCTAGAGAATCCTGTGGATGGAGGAGCCTGGTGGGCTGCCATCTATGGGGTCGCACAGAGTCGGACACGACTGAAGCGACTTAGCATGCACTGGAGAAGGAAATAACAACACACTCGAGTATTCTTGCCTGGAGAATCCCAGGGACTGAGGAGCCTGGTGGACTGCCGTCTATGGGGTCACACAGAGTCGGACGCGACTGAAGTGACTTAGCAGCAGCAAACACCAAGGAAGAGTTTCTAAACTAAGGAAGGAGTGGCCAAAGGTACTGAAAGAAGCCAAGATTAGTAACAAGAAATGAACCAACAACTTCCCTGTATATTTTGCCCTTGGATTTAATGGTTAAAAGCTTCCACGTGACTGGTAACTTCAGAAATTGGCATAAAATTGGCTGAGGAGTAAATGGAAAATGGATCCAAATTTAGATTACCACCTGCACAAACTTACAAGTGGAGGTAGCAGTTAAAACAGGATGTGGGATAGGTACTTTGTTTCTGTTACTGTTTTCAAAACAGAGAGTGTTTAAATGCACCTAGAGCAGTACCATTAGAGGGGGAGGTAAGATTTTTAAGAAAATAGGAAGAAAAATTCTTTACAGCCAAATGGAGGGATGCTTTTTCCACCTTGACTTGGTTAAAGGATCAGTGAATTGGTGAGAATGTAGGTGTTGCACTAAATGTGGTGTCTGAATATTGAGGGTTTGGCTATCAGTCTGTTCCTGACCAGGATTTTCTTTGTGTATTAACATATGTTAGAAGCTGAGAAGGTGTGGGAAGGTGGAATTTAAAGCTGTGTAAGTAGGTGGTACAAGAGAAAAAATAAACATCACATATCGTAAGTATTCAGCTTAGTGGTTTAAGACAATCTAATAATTAATATGCTAAAACTAATCATTTTACATATGCTAGAACAATTTTTTCTAAGATGTCTATAAAATGAAAATGCTCAGAGATGTATTTTCTTTTAATAGGTTTGTAAGATTCATGCTGATACTTGGTAGAAACCAATGCAATACTGTAAAGCAATTATCCTTCAAGTAAAAATAAATATATTTAAAAAACAATAGTAACACAACCCCAAAAAAGAAAATACTCAGATATATTTTCTTTAACAGGTTCGTAAGTATTAACATTCAGCATTTATTTACTTCACTGAATAAATACCCTTTTCAACTTTTTTAGTATACATTAATAGATTTTGAGGGTTACACTATATTAACAGAGAATCCAATATTTTTAAAGGATGCACCCAACCTTTTAAAACAATATTTAGGATAAATTTAACCAAGGAGGGGAAAGATTTGTACACTGAAAATTACAAGACTCTGATAAAACAATTAAAGAGAAACAAACAAATGGAAAGATACCCAATACTCATGAGTCAATAGATTATTAAAATAGCCATATTACCCAAAATGTTGGTTTTTCAGTCATGTCCGACTCTGCAATCCCATTGACTATATCCCACCAGGTTCCTCTGTCCATGGGATACTACCCAAAGTCATCTATAAATTTAATGCAATCCTCATCAAAATTCCAATGGTATTTTTTACAGAGACAGAAAAAAATAATCCAAATACTTGTATGGTACCATACCCCTGAATAGCTAAAGCAATCCTAAGAAAGATGAGCAAAGCTGGAGACATTACATTTTAGGAGTTCTTTGTATAGTTTTGGATAACTGGCCTCTATCAGATGTATCCTTTGTAAACATTTTCTTCCAATCTATGGCCACCTGATGCGAAGAGCTTATCCTGTGAAGAGCTGACTCAATTGAAAAGACCCTGATGCTGGGAAAGATTGAGGGCAGGAGGAGTAGGGGACAACAGAGGATGAGATGGTTGGATGGCATCACCGACTCGACGGAGATGGGTTTGGGTAGACTCTGGCAGTTGGTGATGGACAGGGAGGCCTGGTGTGCTGCGGTTCATGGGGTTGCAAGGAGTCGGACACGACTGAGCGACTGAAGTGAACTGAACATCGTTTATTGAACAGACTATCAAAGAGAGCATTTGTTGAAGAGTTCCTTGTCAAGGGCTTCCCTTGTGCACTCTCATGTATATTGCAACATTACTCAAAATAGCTAAGATATGGATACAACTACCCGTCAATGAGTGAATGGATAAGAGATGTGACATGATATCATATATATCATACAACATAATGCAATATTATTCAGCCATGAGAAAGATGGGATTTGTGACAGTATGGGTAGTCTTGAGGATGTTACACCAAGTGAAGTAAGTCAAAGATGAAAACTGTTCATAACACTTATATGTGGAATCTACAAAAAGCACAGAAACTAAAAGAATGGTGGCTAGCAGGGGCTGAGGTGGAAAAAATTGGGAGATGATGGTCAAAGTGTACAAACTTCCAGTGAAAAATAAATTTTGATGTACAACATTGTGATTAGAGATGACAATATCGTGCAATAAAATTTAGAGTTGCTAAGAAACCGGATCTTAAATGTTCTTACCACAAAAAAAGAAGTGATAATTATGTGATATGATGGAGTTGTTAGATAACATTCTGGCGGTGATCATAATGTAGTATATAAGTGTATCAAATTAACATGTGTACGCCTTGTAGGCTGTGTATGTGTTAGTCACTCAGTCTGACTCTTTGCAACCCCATGGACTGCAGTCCACCAGGCTCCTCTGTCTATGGGATTCTCCAGGCAAAAAAACTGAAGTGGGTATCCATTCCCTTCTCCAGGAGATCTTCCCAACCCAGCGATCGAACCCAGGTCCCTTCAAGGCAGGCAGGTTCTTTATCATATGAGCCACCACGGAAGCCCATGTGTACACCTTAAAGTTACACAATGTTATATGTCAATTATATCTCAATAAAGTTGGAAGGAAAAAAATTATGATAAGGTAAATTAAAAGACAAGCTACAGACCGGAGGAAAGTATTTGCAAAAGACACACCCAACACAGTACAGTTACCCAAAATATACAAAGAACTTAGAACTCAACAATAAGAAAACAACTCAAAAAAATGACTCAAAGAGTTTAACAGGTATCTCACCAGAGAAGATATACGCATAGCAAATAAGCCAAAAGAAGCTCCACATCATATGACATAGGGGAAAACACAAATTAAAATATCACCAGGGAATTGCAAAAAAACAATGAGGTTCTACCACATACCTATCTGACTAGTCAAAATCCAGAACACTGACACCAAATGCTGGCAAGAATATGGAGCCACCGGAGATCTCATTCACTGCTGGTGAGAATGTAAAAATGTACAGCCAACTGGGAAGAAAATTTAGCAGTTTTTTACAAAACTAAACATAACTTCTACCACATGATCATGCTCCGTACTATTTACCCAAAGAAACTGAAAACTTATGTTAAAAAAAAAAAAAGCCTGCACATGGATGTTTATGGCATTTTCTTCCTAAGTGCCAAATCTTTGAAGCAAATCAAGATATCCTTTAGTAGGTGAACAGACAAACTGTGGTCTATCCAGATAATGGAATATTATTCAGCCTGGAAAAGAAATGGAGTATTAAGCCATGAAAAAAACATAGAAGAATCTCAAATGCATAATGCTAAGTGAAAGAAGCCTATCTGAAAAAGCTGTATGCTTTCAACTATATAACATTTTGGAAAAGAAAACTATGGAGACATAAAAGAGATCGGTGGGGAGTGGAGGTAAGAGATAAATAAGCAGAGCACAAGGATTCTCAGAGCAGAGAATATATTGCGCATGCTTTTATAATGATGGATATATGTCTTTATGAGTAAACCATAATATATTCTGTGAACTTTGGATGGTCATGATGTGTCAATGTAGTTTCACTGTTGGTAAAAGAAAAGAAATGGACCATTTTGGTGAATGATGTTGATAATGGAGGAGGTGTGCGTGTGTAGGGATAGGAGTATATGGGAAATCTCTTTACCATACTCTCAATTTTGTTGTCAACCTAAACTGCTCTAAAAAACTAAGTCTTTCCCTGAAGAAGGAAATGGCAACCCACTCCAGTATTCTTGCCTGGGACATCCCATGGACGGAGATGCCTGGCAGGCTATAGTCCACGGGGTCACAGAGGTGGACACAATTTAGACACTAAACAACTAACTGAGACTCAGACATGTGCAGCCACTCGGCTCCTTCGACCCTAGATGGGTCGAATTCTGAAAAGTAGCTCAAAAAAGTAAAGTGAATCTAAAATACGCTTCCAAAAAGAAAACTATATAAGACTTTCAGGGGAAAAAAAAGGTGACATGAAGGCTTTGGCTTAATTTTTTTCTTATACTTTAGGTTTTTCTCTATTTTTAATATAAACTAGATTTTGCGCCTAGGTTCATTTTTCTTTTCAATCACCTAATGATTTGCTTTCTGCCCCAATTACCAAAACTCATTATAAAGATGTGACTCCATATTTTTCATTGTTTAGAATATTTGAGAGTAGGGGTTCTGTTTTATGGTGATTGATGTATTTCAACTTGGAAATCTTCCTTTCAACCTAAGAAGCAGACCGTAGGTGAACATTTTTCTTCAAGAGCTATTATACAATTACAATGCCCACTCCTGAACGGCTTGATTCCCATTTATCCACTTCAATGTTTTCAATTGATTTTTTAAAAACATGTTGTTTTCTAAGAACACAGCTAAATAATATGTTTATAATCTATAGAGGAAACACTATTTAAACTGCTATGAAAAGGTTTTTATGCTTATATGTATATACTCAGAATGAGGATATTTTGGAGAGAGAAAAGAGGTTAAGAGTGGAAAGTGGATTTCAGTTTTAACACACAAACATGGCAATATCCAGCTGTGTGATGAACTCTGAAACCTAGATCTAGAGGAGTCTTGAAATATAGTCCAGAATGTTGAATTGCAGAAATAGATAAACACTTAAAAGTTCTTAAAATCAAAACATTATTCAAATTAACCAGAAAAGGCAGGTTTTATGGCATTTCAAAAAGAATATAAGCCAAAAGTTACCAATTTACAGTTATGAGTAAAGTTCCAGGCATCTAATTTACTGCATGATGACTATAGTTAGTAATACGGTATATACATGAAATTTGCTGAGACTAGATCTTAAGTGTTCTCACCACAAACACAAAAATGGTATCAGTGTGAGGGTGATGGATGTATTAACTTGGTTGTGGTAATCATTTCTTATCCTTATCCATCAGAGGGCAAACAGAATGAAAACCACAGTCACAAAAACTAACCAATTTAATCACATGGACCACAGCCTTGTCTGACTCAATGAAACTATGACCCATGCCATGTAGGGCCACCCAAGACAGACGGGTCACGGTGCAGAGTTCTGACTAAACGTGGTCCACTAGAGAAGGGAATGGCAAACCACTTCAGTATTCTTGCCTTGAGAACTCCATGAACAGTATGAAAAGGCAAAAAGATATGACACTGTAAGATAAACTCCCCAGGTCGGTAGGTGCCCAACATACTACTGGAGAAGACTGGAGAAATAACTCCAGAAAGAATGGAGAGACAGAGCCAAAGCGAAAACAATGCCCAATTGTGATGTGACTGGTAATGGAAGTGAAGTCCAATCCCGTAAAGAACAATATGGGATAGGCCATAAATCAACTCATTGGAAAAGACCCTGATACTGAAAAAGATTGAAGGCAGGAGGAAAAGGGGACAACAGATGATGAGGTGGTTGGATGGCATCACCAACTCGATAGACATGAGTTTGAGAAAGCTCTGGGAGTTGGTGATGGACAGGGAAGCCTGGCCTGCAGCAGTCCATGGGGTCACAAAGAGTCAGAAACAACTGAACAACTGAACTGAACTAAATCATTTCACAGTGCATGTATATACACATACACATACTTGTATATAAAACCATCATATTGAAAATCTTTAAAAAATAGAAGGCAAGAAATGTAAGATGCTGCTGCTTCAGTCGTGTCTGACTCTGTGCGACCCCATAGACGGCAGCCCACCAGGCTCCCCCGTCCCTGGGATTCTCCAGGCAGGAACACTGGAGTGGGTTGCCATTTCCTTCTCCAATGCATGAAGGTGAAAAGTGAAAGTGAAGTCATTCAGTCATGTCTGACTCTTAGCGACCCCACGGACTGCAGTCCACAGGCTCCTCCGTCCATGGGATTTTCCAGGAAAGAGTACTGGAGTGGGGTGTCATTGCCTTCTCTGGAAATGTAAGATAGTGAGTCATTAATCATGTCAACACATGATTCTAACAGATCTGGGTTCAAATCATAACTTGATCAATCCTAAGTTGTAGAACTGAAGGTGTGTGAGTAATTATACCACTTAACTACTGGACCACAGTGTTTTCACCTGAAAATGAAGCTAATGCATTTTCATCCTAGCCTGTTGAGATCCAATTGGTACCCGTAACAAAGGACTTAGCACAGGGCCTTGGCACACAGAAAATACTCAGTGATACTAGTCATTATTATTCATCATTAATAGACATATTCCATATGATTAAGTACCCATGTCTGAGGAATTACAAAAATCACATGTGCTATGATTCTGTATGCCCCTCTTCTACAGAAGGAGATAAATTTCTTTATTTGAGTTCCAACAAAAGAGAGAGTGTGTTCTTTTTTGTTCTTCACATCAAACAATAAGCAGGGCTATAGTGTAATTCTTGAAAGAGGATTCTTAGAATATCCAAATGAGTGACTTCCAGAGATTCTCCATGCTCTTCTACTTTATGTCTAATTACAGTGACCTCAATTTACAGAAATGCTATCACTTGCATCAATGCAGAGGTATTTGATAACTGAAAATCATTTCCAGTTCTTGCTGTATTTGTGCATGAGTACCATCTTCAGTCCAACAGGTGATGGAATACCAGTTGAGCTATTTCAAACCTTAAAAGATAATGCTGTTAAAGTGCTACACTCAATGTGCCAGCAAATTTTGAAAACTCAGCAGTGGCCACAGGACTGGAAAGGTCAGTTTTCATTCCAATCCCAAAGAAGGGCAATGCCAAAAAATGTTCAGACTACTGCACAATTGCACTCATCTCACACGCTAGCAAAACAATGCTCAAAATTCTCCAAGTCAGGCTTCAACAGTACATGAATGGTGAACTTCCAGATATTCAAGCTGGATTTAGAAAAGGCAGAGGAACCAGAGATCAAATTGCCAACATCCACTGGATCATAGGAAAAGGAAGAGAATTCCAGAAACACAACTACTTCTGCTTTATTGACTATGCCAAAGCCTTTGACTGTGTAGATCACAACAAACTATGGAAAATTCTTCAGGAGATGGGAATACCAGACCTCCTGACCTGCCTCTTGAGAAATCTATATGCAGGTCAAGAAGCAACAGTTAGAACCGGACATGGAACAACAGACTGATTCCAAATTGGGAAAGGAATACATCAAGGCTGTGTATTGTCACTCTGTCTATTTAACTTACATGCAGAGTACATCATGTGAAATGCCAGGCTGGATGAAGCACAATCTGGGATCAAGATTACCAACAGAAATATCAACAACCTCAGATACACAGATGATACTACCCTTACGGCAGAAAGTGAAGAGGAACTAAAGAGCCTCTTGATGAAAGTGAAAGAGGAGAGTGAAAAAGCTGGCTTAAAACATTCAAAAAATGAAGATCATAGCATCCAATCCCATCAGTTCATGGCAAATAGATGGGGAAACAATGGAAACAGTGGCAGACTTTATTTTCTTGGGCTCCAAAATTCCTGCAGACGGTGACTGCAGCCAAGAAATTTTTTTTTCATTTATTTTTATTAGTTGGAGGCTAATTACTTTACAGTATTGTAGTGGGTTTTGTCATACATTGACATGAATCAGCCATGTATTCCCCATCCCGTCCCCCCCTCCCACCTCCCTCACCACCCGATTCCTCTGGGTCTTCCCAGTGCACCAGGCCCGAGCACTTGTCTCATGCATCCAACCTGGGCTGGTGATCTGTTTCACCATAGATAATATACATGTTTCGATGCTGTTCTCTCGAAACATCCCACCCTCGCCTTCTCCCACAGAGTCCAAAAGTCTGTTCTGTACATCTGTGTCTCTTTTTCTGTTTTGCATATAGGGTTATCATTACCATCTTTCTAAATTCCATATATATGTGTTAGTATGCTGTAATGTTCTTTATCTTTCTGGCTTACTTCACTCTGCGTAATGGGCTCCAGTTTCATCCGTCTCATTAGAACTGATTCAAATGAATTCTTTTTAATGGCTGAGTAATATTCCATGGTGTATATGTACCACAGCTTCCTTATCCATTTGTCTGCTGATGGCCATCTAGGTTGCTTCCATGTCCTGGCTATTATAAACAGTGTACAGCCAAGAAATTAAAAGATGCTTGCTCCTTAGAAGAAAAGCTATGACCAACCCTGACAGCATATTAGAAAGCAGAGATATTACTTTGCCAACAAAGGTCCATCTAGTCAAAGCTATGGTTTTTCCAGTAGTCATGTATGGGTATGAGAGTTGGACTCTAAAGAAAGATGAGTGCCAAAGAATTGATGCTTTTGAACTGTGGTGTTGGAGAAGACTCTTGAGAGTCCCTTGGACTGCAAGATCCAACCAGTCCATCCTAAAGGAAATCAGTCCTGAATATTCATTGGAAAGACTGATGCTGAAGCTGAAACTCCAGTACTTTGGCCACTTGATGCGAAGAAGCAACTCATTTGAAAAAGCCCTTGATGCTGGGAAAGATTGAAAGTGGGAGGAGAAGGGGATGACAGAGGAAGAGACGGTTGGATGGCATCACTGACTCGATGGACATGAGTTTGAGTAAGCTCCATGAGTTGGCAATGGAAGGGAAGCCTGGCCTGCTGCAGTCCATGTGGCCGCAAAGTGTCGGACACTACTGAGCAACTGAACTGAAACATGTTCAGACCAACAGGTCAGAAGCTACCATCTTAGGCTTCCTGAAAGGGAACTTTGCCTTCAGGGAAAAAATTGCAAAAGGTAAACTAAAGTGAGGTAAAGATGAAAGGTTTAGAAGAGCCCTCTTAGAAGTTCAGGGATGTTTGAACACAGTTTCCTATTGCAGAAATGAGACCAAGGACAGGGAGATTAACGGCAGCTTTGTTCCTAATGTGCTCCAAACAGACATCATGAGCCAAAAGAGGTCAGTTTCCAGTTTGCCCTAAGCATTATTATTCCTCACAGAGAGTCCTAAAGTCCATCACAAGCAAGGAAATGGTGTCTCCTGCTGAATTCTCCAAGTCATCCTTCTTCACAGCTATAAATAGAAGCAGCTCAAACTCCTCTGAGAGCAAAGGTGATGGGAAAGGTGTTCTCGACAAAGAATGGCAGGTGCCCTGCAGGCTCCAAAGAGCCAGATGTTTCCAAGGACCCCGCTGTCCCGTTTGCAGCTGGCTGTCTGTGGCTGAGTTTCAGCTGGTCAGACAGACTTTTTGCAGCCTCTGTGCAGACAGGGGTCTCTGCCACAGCAGTTGAGTATGTCTCCCAGACAGGCTGGCTGAAAGCCCAGGCACCTCAGGGAATCCAGGAGGTTGGAGAAGGTATTCATATTTTTCCCTCTCCTTAGCTAAGAAGTACAGTTGGCTTACATTTCTGAACCCAAATTGGATAATTAAGATTAACAAATGTTACACTGAAATAATTATGTAATCTTAATGAACTTTTCAAAAATAAACTTTTTAACAGAAAATAATTACAGAAAACACAAGTTGGATTTTTTTGCTTATATCACACTTCTTCACAGGATAAGGGCCTAGTTGGAAAGAGGAACTAAGGGTAGAAACCTAGGTCACTCATTTGTCTCATAAAAATAATCATAAGTAAATTCTATTTTATACCTAGATTTCAATAGGGAATGAAACTTGGGTAAATGTCTGCTACTAGGTTGGCGAAAAAGTAATTGCGGTTTCAGACCATGAATTTTAAATTATCATAACTAGGCTCAAACACATCTTTATCAATCAAAATAGGAACTATTACAATTAACACATTTGTGCTAATGAGAAATAAGTTTGTTTATTCATGTAGCATAAAAATCCATGCTTCAGACAAAAAAAAAAAAAAATCCATGCTTCAGGATTCAACTAACTCTTGGAAAGCATTTTCTGCCTCCTGGCAATTGTGGAAGTGTTTTCCCTGCAAAAAGTTGTTGATATACTTGAAGAAGCGGTAGTCGACTGGCGAGAGGTCTGGTGAATATGGTGGATGAGGCCCAGTTTGTGGCCCAGTTTGTTCAACTTTTGAAGCACTGGTGGTAAAACATGAGGTCAGGCATTGTTGTGGAGAAGAACTGGGCCGTTTCTATTGACCTATTGAGAAGTATTGGGCATACTTCTCAGATGTCACGGTTTCACCAGGATTCGGAAAGCTGTAGTGGATCAGAGCAGCAGCAGACCACCAAAGAGTGACCATGACCTCTTCTGGTGCAAGTTTGGCTTTGGGACATGCTTTGAAGCTGTCTCTCAATCCAACCACCAAGTTGGTAGTCTCTGGTTGTCGTATAAAATCCACTTTTTGTCACAAGTCACAATCTGATTGAGAAATGGTTTGCTGTTGTGTAGAATAAAAGAAGATGACACTTCAAAATAATGATTTCTTTTCTTTTTTATTTGCAGTCAGCTCATGAGGCATCCACTTATCAAGCTTCTTCACCTTTCCAATTTGCTTCAAATGCAGAATGACCGCAGAATGGTCAATGTTGAGTCCTTTGACAAATTCTCATGTAGTTTTAAGAGGATCAGCTTTGATGATGGCTCTCAATTGGTCATTGTTGACTTCTGATGGCCCACCACTCTGCTCCTCATCATCAATTGTTTCCTTGGCAAAACTTGAACCACCCTTGCACTGTACATCCATTAGAAGTTTCTGGGCCAAATGTGTTGTTGATGTTGTGGGTTGTCTCCGCTGCTCTCTGACCCATTTTGAATTCAAATAATAAAATCACTCGAATTTGCTTTTTTCATCTAACACCATTTCCCTAGTCTAAAATAAATATAAAATACACAGCAAGTAAGTTGTTAGCAAAAAACAAAGCACAAAATGTGCATTAAAATTATGTATAACATAACCACATATAGGAATACACAGGAATGTATTCCAATATCAAACAACAAAGTTCAACAATGCAAGCCACAACTACTTTTACACCAACCTAATACTATTTGGCCCCTTCAAGAATCACTGACTTTTCGTGGCAAAGGGACTTGTGTAACTCAATGAAGCTATGAGCCATGGTGTGTAAGGCCACCCAAGACGGATGGGTCACAGTGGAGAGTTCTAACAAAATGTGATTCATTGGAGGAGGGAATGGCAAACCACCCAAGTGTACTTGCCATGAGAACATCATGAACTGTATAAAAGGACAAAAAGATATGACACCAAAAGATAAGTCCCCCAGGTCTGAAGGTGTCCGATATGCTACTGGGTAAGAGTGGAAGAGAATTACTAATGTCCAAGTTGGATTTAGAAAAGGCAGAAGAACCAGAGATCAAACTCCCTAATTTGCTGGGTCACAGAGAAAGCAAGGAAATTCCAGAAAAAAAATTCTACTTCTGTTTCATCAACTACCCTAAAGCCTTTGACTGTGTGGATCATAACAATCTGTGGAAAGCTCTTAAAGAGACGAGAATACCAGACCACCTTACCTGTCTCCTACGAAAACCTGTATGCAGGTCAAGAAGCAATAGTTAGAACCCTATATGGAATGACTGATTGGTTGAAGATTGAGAAAGGAATAAGACAGGGCTCTCTGCTGTCACCATGTTTGTTTAATCAATATGCTGAGCACATCATGAGAAATGCCAGGCTGGATGAGTCACAAGATGGAATCAAGATAGGCAGAAGAAACATCAACAATCTTAGATATGCAGATGATACCATTTTAACAACAGAAAGCGAAGAGGAACTAAAGAGTCTCTTGATGAGGGTAAAGGAAGAGAGTGAAAGAGCCAGCTTAAAACTAAATATTAAAAAAAACTAAGATCATGGCATCCAGCCCCATCACTGCATGGCAAATAGAGGGGGCAAAGCTAGAAGTAGTGAAAGATTTCCTCTTCTTGGACTCTAATATCACTGAAGGTGGTGGCTGCAAGCCAAGAAATCAGAAGACAAGTGCTTCTTGGTAGGAAAGCTATGACAAACCTAGAGAGTGTGTTGGTGAAAAGCAGAAACATTACTCTGCCAACAAAGGTCCATATAGTCAAGGCTATGTTCTTCTGTGTCATGTATGGTTGTGAGAACTAGACCATAAAGAAGGTAGAACGCCAAAGAATTGATGCCTTCAAACTGTGGTGCTGGAGAAGACTCCTGAAAGTCCCTTGGACAGCAAGAAGATCAAACCAGTCAATCTTAAGGGAAATCAACCCTGAATACTCATTGGAAGGACTGATGCTAAAGCTGAAGCTCCAGTATTTTGGTCATCTGATGCAAAAAGTCGATTCCTTGGTAAAGTCCCTGATGCTGGGAAAGACCGAGGGCAAAAGGAAAAGAGGGTGTCAGAGGATGAGATGGCTGTCTGGCATCACCAATGCAATGGACATGAACTTGGGCAAACTTCGGGAGATGGTAAGGGACAGGGAGGCCTGGTGTGCTGTAGTCCATGAGGTTGCAAAGAGTCGAACATGACTGAGTGACTGAACAACAACAAGAAATACTATTTGGATTTCACAGAATTTCTTTTAAAATGTAAGCATCAGAATATTAAAGTTACAAAAAGGTTAAATAGAGTAATAATTTTGGTATTGGGTTAACCAACTGCTTTTGAATATATGTTTTCACAAAACTCTTGCCAAGTTTGATTCAAGCTTTTAATAATGAATTTTAGATCTTCATGTTTGGATCTGGTCTATTTGCAATGTGAAACCTAACCTTTTAGAAATTCTGAAAAGAATTTGCCATTTTTAGATAAAATAATCTCAGGATTTAAATTCTGCCATTTGTTTGGAAAATAAATTCTGCCATTCTCTTTATATACAAGAAGCAGCAAACATTTTTGCATAAAAATCATATGATACATTGATTCCTTTTAATATAATTGCTGTAAAGGAAGCTATCCTTAATTACTAGACTTTTGATTTTTTAAAGAAATTGCAAATATGCTGGATTGCAAATATGAAATATATATCCAACCAAATATGTGATGTCATCACTCAAGGAGAATGTAAAAGTTTCTGTTTTGTGTTTCCACACACAAACGTTTGAAAATTCAAAGAACAGGGTAGGCTTCTTACTTACAGCTCTAAGAAGTCTATTGGACCATCTTGGTCTGGGCATTCATGAGGTCCATGGTTCACATGCTTCTAAATGTGTCCTCAAGTCACTCCCAGGAAGAAGGTGACTGTACTGTGCTGGCAGAGCTGAAGTACCTTGACTTTTCCTTATCCACAGCTGGAAGGCTCTGGAGGTGGACTGAGTCCTATCAGCACAAGCTGGGACGTGTTAAGAGAGCACCACTGACGTCTATGCACTGCCACGTGTAAAACAGACAGCGAGTGGGAAGCTGCTGGCTAGCACAGGGAGCTCAGCTCAGTGCTGTGAGGACCGAGAGGAATGAACGAGGGCAGGAGGGAGGCTCCAGAGGGAGCGGTTATATGTGTATATTAGCTGGTTCACTTTGTTGTACAACAGAAACCAACACAACATTGTAAAACGATTATACTCCAATTAAAAAAAAAAAAGCTTGTTTTTCCACTCATTTCTCGTTCCACTGCCATCCCAGGTAGCTGAGCTGATTATCTGGATTCTCTAACACCGTCTGCAATGTTCATTTATGTTTTGATCAATACTAGAAACGTTTGCATATTTTAGTCTATCCTCTGACACAAACACATTATTTATGCTAGTCTTCTAATGCCTCCAGTGCTTCACAGTGAAATAATTAGAGCTGTTCTCCTTGTTTCTTTATTCCTCTCATCCTAAAATATCCAACCCACTTAATCCTAGGAGTCTGGGAAAATGGAATAATTACATTAAGTCTCAGAGGATTGACACAACTTGAAAACTGGTAAAAGAAGCAAACAAAAAATTTAACTAGTGTATGCCTTTAGTACCTGTGCTGTATTTACCTTGCTAGTGTCCTCAGAATTTTTTGGAAGGTGCTTATGTTAGTTTGGATGTCCCCAGAATCAGATCTTATGAGGAAAATTTGAATGCAAGTAGATTATTTGGGAGCTCATCTCAGGAAGTATCAATGAAGGGAGACAGGTGCCAGATAAAGAAGCTCATACAGGGTGCATGGTTCATATGTAGAAAACAAATCTATGGTTAGCAGGGGAAAGTGGGGAGGGATAAATTGGGAAATGAGGATAGATATATACACACCACTATACAGAAAATGTGTAAGTAATAAGGACCTACTGTATAGCACAGGGAACTCTACCCAGCACTCTGTAACAACCTATATGAGAACAGAACATTAAAAAAAAAATGGATATGTATACCTGATTCATTTTGCTATACACCTGAAACTAACACAGCATTGTAAATCAACTACACACCAAGAAAAGTGAATTTTATAAAAACGGGTGTGTGGTTGAGTAGGTTACTGCTTTATCCAGTGGTCCTGCAGGCAATGCCAGGAGGCAAGACAGAACATATCTCAGACTTAGCCCACATGGGGAGCGAAGAGGTGTGTATTTACCTCCAACTTTAAGATGTTATTAGTTAAGAATGTTCCTGGGGGCAGTAACCTGTGCTTTTTCCAACCTGCCTTGTCTGAGGGTCTGAAAGCCCTCAGCTGGAGATTACCAAGATTACCAGCAAATGTTGTCAGTATACTAATGGTGAGCTTGCAGTATACTAATGGTGAACTTGAAACAAGCAAGACCCTATGGTCTCCATGTCTTCTGCCTACTTTTTGTCTGCAGAAAGACTTTAGCCAAAGAATAAGTTTAATCAGAGAAGTAAGAAAATGCAGAAACAAAGAAAGTAGTCAACCTGGACAAAATAAACAATTTTGTCCTTCAAAGTCAGTGATAAACAAAGTCAAGGACATTTAGTTCCTTCTCAAGGGCTACAGATAAAACTCAGCCATATCTGGCAAGCTGTCTTATAAATATAACACCCCCACCAGCTGTAAGAACTTAACAACATGATGACCAGACTGTAGCCATGCATGACATGCATCCATATTAAGTCACTTCAATTGTGTCCGACTCTGTGCGACCCCATGGACTGCAGCCCACCATGCTCCTCTGTACATAGGGTCCTCCAGGCAAGAACACTGGAGTGGGTTGCCGTGCCCTCCTCCAGGGGATCTTCCTGACCCAGGGATCAAATCTGTCTCTCTTAGGTCTCCAGAACTGGCAGGCAGGTTCTTTACCACTAGCACCGCCTGGGAAGACATGACACAAGCTGCCATAATTCCTAGAAATGACCTCAAAGAAATGGGAACAGATCAACCCTGGAAGTGTATATTAACTGTACTCAAAACAATCAAGATGATGGCTGATCACACCACTGATGACCAGTTTCAAGATGACTGTCAGAGCTGAAGGTGTTGTTTCTGCATTTAACCCCTCCCTCCTTCATATATACACCCCTGAAATTTCCCTTTAAAAGCTCTTGCCCACTGATCATCAGCAGGGAGTTGCCCTTTGAAATGAGCCTACCATCTCCCCTAGTTGCCAGCCTCTGAAAAAAAGCAAACTTTCCTTTCTACCTGGAGTTTCCCAGGTGGCTCAGTGCTAAAGGCCAACCTTGCCTCTTGAGTACTGGCTTCCTAACAGTGAACAGCCAGATCCAGCTTTCAGTAATGAGCAGCTTATGAGCAGAAATAAAATAAAGGGTGGATGCCAATTTTCTTTACACAACAGGAGTGATGCTTGAAATATTCTGTCATATTGTAACAGATATTAGCAAGACTGAGAGTTACACAATAATTATTTTTCAACAGCTTAATACAGGGCAGGAAGCACTGTGCTATGCAAGAATCCCAAGGTAAAAGTTTTTGTGAATCAGATGCCCATCCTCATTTAGTTTTTGTTGCTCTTGTTATACATGCATTTTCATATCTTCACTGTGCATAAACCATTCCTTACCATTTCCTCCCAAGAAATTTTTTTTAAAAGTTCTCAAGAGGCTGGTATGGTATCTTCTGCACCAAATACTCGAGCTTTCCCACTCTCCCATTCATGTCTGATAGCTCTCACAATTGCAACGGAAGTACAACTATGCTAGAAATTCAGCAGGACTTTTTATTTCTATTTCCAAGGCCTGAATAAATGTGAAAAAAATCTGGATCACTTGTTTAATATTTCTTCTCACATTACAAGGAATTATATAAATATGTAAAGGACCAGGTATTGTAAACACTTGCACTTTATCAATAAGTAAAATATATAAAATATACTTATAAATTTGATAAAATGGACAGAAATGCTTCAAAACATATCCTATCAAATGAAGCCAAGTAGAACACTTTCTCTACCTCTGTGGCAACAAAACTCACTTCATTTTCAAAAGATCTCTCAGCATAAACCTGTTGCCTAAGAAGTAAACAGAAAGGCTGTGAGGTCAGGTCAGCAGAGGAGAGTTAATTCTGCTAAATTTACTAAGCTAAAATGGGATTGTGTTTGGCAATGAAGGGCAAGACAGGGGAGAAAAGACATTTCGAATTTTACAGTAATTATAAAGTTTTATGTCCATCTAAGCTTTCAAGGCACAAATAACTCATTTTATCCTCATATAACTTTTCTGAGATGGGTAAGGTGCTACTCTTCCTCTGTTTTCCAGAAGATGATGAGCAGTGGAGATCTATCTTCCTGACAGTCCTGAAAATAGGGAGCAGAAAGAAGCAGAAGGCAGGGGATAACGGAGGCGGTAGTAGCAGCTATTGCTTCTTTCTTGCAAGAAAACAAATATCATGCCAGAGTCCAGGGGGTAATGCACTCGGAAAAAATCCCATCCAAGATTGAAAAAAGTTCAGAACATAAGAAGTCTTTATGAAAAAATTCTCTTTTCATTTTGTATCTAGATTGGCAACTATTCTAGGAGCCTCTTCATAGTAGGTGGATTTATACTTAGTCATGATGATATTAAACTGGGATTTTAAATATGGATTGCATGGCACAAAAGACAAGGTTTATTCTTCTCTGCCTTGTATTTTATTATGTAGAACATGCTCTTCGTTTTTAAAAGTTTCAACTAATATTTTAATTATGTTTCAAGAATCAATGGATGTATATCATTATCACCACTTTTATAGAGCTTTTACTAAATACGCATGATTTAATAATGCTTAAGTGATATAATTTATTAAGCATTCCTGTTCTGGACCTATCTGGTAGTCTAATGGACACACTGGACTGAATCAGAAAACAGCTCTCTAAGTAGAAATGGATAGTCAATATGTAACAATCCATTTATGTAAATTTGAGAATTTTCCTAGGATATAAGCTTATGTATCCATATAATTTACGCAAAATATCACTTATGATCATTTTTGTGAGAAATGGGAGGTCCAGAATCTTGAAGGGCTTTAAAATACAAAATAGAAATATTATTTTAGTCAATATAAATGTATCCAAACATTTCAGCAATGCATGTTATCAGCCTTTTATCACACTCAGAAAAAAAATGTGTTCATATAAAAATGTGTCCTGTTTGCACACCAGCCAAGATAAAATACAGATTCACGATGAAAATGACAATTTAAAAAGTGATACGCAAATCACTATTAGTAGGGTTGAATACTTTGCATTTAAAAACAACAAAATAAACCTATAGTTTGATTCCACACAAACAACTAATTTGGTAAAACTACAAATGACACATCAACTCTTGGCACAAATTATATCTTTAGTAGAAGAGCTGGTGAACATACACAAGCAGAGGAACACTTGTGAGTGTCGGCAAAATGTCAGTTAGCTTATAATGTTCCTACAATTGAAGTAAAATTGTATATGCCAGTCAAGTGATAGACCAAGGCTGGTGCTGGTAAGTAGCCAGCTTACATTATTACAGGACAAAGACAATATTTGAGCAGCTTACTTTCCCCTCCGGAGGGACCCTTAGATACCTCAGTATCTAGGCCGGTTTTCCCCAACATCCTTTTGAAAAAATTTGATCCCTCCTCATTTTAAGTCTGGAAACCAATGCCAAGCAGCATGTATACATACATGAGTAGAAAATATTTTAAAAAGTTCACTAAGCTCAGTTCAAAAGCACATAAGGTTAATATTGCTGACAACAATTCTTTGTGTGAAGGATCAAGACCCTCTCATCTCCCAGCAGTGATGCTAATAACATATGATCTTCATCAGGATATAACCTAATGGCAAAGCCATGTTACTCCTAGTGAGTGCAACGTGAGAAGAGGTACTCTTAATATGTTTCAGGACTTCAGAAATGCATTTTAAAAATATAAAGGCCCTTTCCTTTGGTCAAAGGGAAACAATGGTAATGAAAATCTAAGTGACTACAAGTGACATGGACTTTCAAAGTCTGAAAAGAAAGGATATTTTTATTAGGTATATTAAATTGCTATGCATCCATCAGATGCACAATTATCACCTGATATTTATCAGTAAATCAATTATCTTCTCAATAACTGACTGGCAGAAATAGGAATGAAGACCACCTTTCAGAGTTCCAAATCAAGAAATTCCCTATGACAGCATCTGAATGATGGACTAAACAGAGAACCATTTTCTTTCCTTGCCTTGAAAGTGAAAGTTAGTTGCACAGTCGTGTCCGACTCTTTGCAATTCCATGGACTGCAGTCCATGGAATTCTCCAGGCAAGAGTACTGAATGGGTTGCCATTTCCTTCTCCAGAGGATCTTCCCAACCCAGGTCTCCTTCATTGCAAGCAGATTCTTTACCAACTGAGCCACCACGGAAGCCCCTCCTCGCCTTAACCAAGTCGAAAAACTAACTGAATGCTTTGCATGAGAAAAGAACTTTATCTGACCTCTGACCATAGTGTCACCAAAGGACCAGAGTGCTTGCTTGAACTGCCCTGGATTGGGAGAACTGGCCTGGATTTAAATCCTAAAAATACCCTTAAGTTTTCTATATACAGTTATCTACTTATGTTTAAATCAAAGTTGTTATATTCAGTCATTTAACACGTTGATCATAGTTAAGAATAGTCTGTCAATTTTTTAGGTAAGGTAATTTAAATCACAGTGAGTCATTTACTAAAAGATGATTTAGGAACTAGGATATGAACTTCAAAATATTCCCTATGCTTTTCTCTATCAAAAGTAGAGAAAAGGCAGGCAAAAAATATACAGCAAGTTATCCTGATAGAAGGGGGTTTTCCAGGTGGCGCTAGTGGTAAAGAACCCACCTGCCAGAGCAAGAGACATAACACACATGGGGAAGAAAAAAGCAAGTGACATAACTGCATCAGGAAGATCCCTGGGAGGAGGGCATAGCAACCCGCTCCAGTGTTCTCGCCTGGAGAATCCCATGGACAGAGGAGCCTGGCAGGCGACAGTCCATGGGGTCACAAAGAGTCAGACACAACTGAAGCGACTTAGCACATATGTATGCATCCTGAGAGGAGAGTTAGTTTAGTTAGATCCTTATAGAAAAAAGCAAAAGTGATAGTACACTGGCTTTTCTAGGAAGAAAGAAGAAAATCAGGACTTAATAAAGCCAAGATATTGTAGCATTTAGCAAGATAATTACTGTTAGGTCACTATACTGGGACACTTCTTGACTTAGTTCACTATACTTTGAGAAGCTGAAGGAGAAAGAACGAGTCATCTCAGGAAAATAGACTAAAACTAGAACAGAAATATAGTAATAATTTAATGGTTCATATTTATGTCTGCTCTTTACAGTATTTTTAAACTAACCAGTTTATATACGAAAGTGTTAGTCGCTCAGCCGTGTCCGACTCTCTGCAACCCCATGAACTGTAGCCCACCAGGCTCCTCTGTCCATGGGATTTTTCAGGCAAGAATACCGGAGTGGGTAGCCATTCCCTTCTCCAGGGCATCCTCCAGACACAGGGATCTAACCTGGGTCTCCTGCAGTGCAGGTGAATTCACCATCTGAGCCACCACTAAAGCCCAGTTAATGTAAACGCACACACACAAGCATATATATGTCAGTGTCTGTATGCCTATGTGTGCACATATATGTATACACAGATGTTGTTATTCAGTCACTCGGCTGTGTACGACTCTGTGACCGCAGCACGCCAGGCCTCCCTGTCCTTCGCTCTCTCCTGGAATTTTCTCAGACTCATGTCCATTGAGTCAGTGATGCTGTCCAACCATCTCATCCTCTGTCATCCCCTTCTCCTCCAACCTTCGATCTTTCCTAGCATCAGGGTCTTTTCCAATGAATCAACTCTTCTCATCAGATGGTCAAAGCATTGGAGCTTCAACCTCAGCATCAACCAGCCCCTCCAGTGAGTATTCAGTGTTGATCTCCTTTAGGATTGACTGGTTTGATCTCCTTGCAGTCCAAGGGACTCTCAAGAGCCTTCTTCAACACCATAGTTTGAAAGCATCAATTCTTTGGTGCTCAGCTTTTTTTATGGTCCAATTCTCACATCCATATATGACGACTTGAAAGACCACAGCTTTGACTTATACAGACCTTTGTCAGCAAAGTAATGTTTCTACTTTTTAACATGCTGCGTAGGTTTGTCATAGCTTTTCTTCTAAGCAGGAAGTGTCTTTTAATTTCATGGCTGCAGTCACCATCTGCAGTGATTTCAGAGCCCAAGAAAATAAAGTCGCTTTTTTTTTTCTCCTGTTTCCATCGTTTCCCCATCTATTTGGCATGAATTGATGGGACCAGATGCCATGATCTTCGTTTTTGAAAGTTCAGTTTTAAGCAAGGTTTTTCTTTCACTTTCATCAAGAGGTTTTTTAGTTCATCTTTGCTTTCTTCCATTAGGGTGGTGCCATCTGCATATCTGAGGTTATTGATATTTCTCCCAGCAATCTTGATTCCAGCTTGTGGTTCATCCAGCCTGGCACTTCACATGATATACTCTGCATAGAAGTTAAATAAGCAGGGTGACAATATACAGCCGACGTACTCCCTTCCCAATTTTGAATCAGTTCATGTTCCATATCTGGTTCTAAACATTGCTTCTTCACCTGGATACAGGTTTCTCAGGAGTCAGGTAAGGTGGTCCGGTATTCCCATCACCTGAAGAATTTTCCACAGTTTGTTGTGATCCACACAGCCAAAGGCTTTAGTGCAGTCAATGAAGCAGGTGTTTTTCTGGAATTCCCTTGCTTTTTTCTATGATACAATGCATGTTACCAATATGATCTCTGGTATCTCTGCCTTTTCTAAATCTAGCTTGTACATTTGTAAGCTCTCAGTTCACAAACTGTTAAAGCCTACCTTGAAGGATTTTAAGCATTACCTTGCTACATGTGAAATGAGTGCAATTGTGTGGCAGTTTGACCATTGTTTGGCATTGCCCTTCTTTGCGATTGGAATGAAAACTGACCTTTTCCAGTCCTGTGTGTGTGTGTGTGTGTGAGTGTGTGTGTGTGTACATATATATATATATATCATGTGAATGAAATCTTATGCTTTATAATATTTTTCTATTTTTATTGAAGTTTTATTGTGTATATGGTGTATAACGTGATGATTTGATACATGTATGTACTGCATAATGATTACAACAATAGGGTTAGTTAATATCTCCAATCACCTTACATAACTTTTTTGTGTGTGGTAAGAACATCTAAGTCTATTCTCTAAGCGACTTTCAAATATGTAACACATATATTGTTAACTACTATTATCATGCTGGACATTACATCCTAGAACTTAATCATCTTATAAATGGAAGTGTATGTGCTGTGACCACCATCTCCCCATTTTCCTGACCCCAGCCCCTAGCAACCAGCATTCTACTTTGTACAAGTTCAGCTTTTTAGATTCCACATGTAAATAAGATCATATAGTATTTATTTCATTTAGCATGTCTTTAAGATCTATCCATGTTGTTGCAAATGGCAGAATTTCCTTTTTTATGGATGAATAATATCCATTATTATTCATATCCATCCATATACATACCACGTTTTCTTTATCTATTCATCCAGTGATGGATACTTAGGTTGTTTTCATTATCTTGGCTACTGTCAATAATGACATAATGAATACTGGGTATAGATATCTCTTCAATGCCCTATTTCATTTCCTTTGTGTATATATACAGAATTGCTGGATCATATGGTGGTTCTATTTTTAATTTTTTTGACAAGCCTCCATACCATTTTCCATGTGACAATACCAATTTATGTTCCCACCAGTAGCGCACAAGGGTTCCCTTTTCTCCATATCCTCACCAACACTTGTTATTTCTTGCCTTTTTTATTACAGTCATTCTAGTAAGCTTGAGGTGGTATCTCATTGTAGATTTGAAATGTATTTCCCTGATGATTATATATAAAGCCATCACCACCATGCAGAATCAATGAATAGTGATAGCTTTTCCAATCCTGCATAATTCAAATTCCACATCCTAAAGTTTTAAGTACTCCTTTGAAAACAAAAGTTTTAATACAGTCTAATAATCTTTGAGATTGAGATCATTTAATCAATTTACATTTTATATCATTACAAAATATCCATTATGACTTCATCATCTATGTTTTTCTATTTTTCCTGATTGTGTCATTACAGCTTCTTTCATTTTTTGTTTTTTGTTTTTTTTACTGAATATTCCTTTAATTAGAATTTTACTTTTCTATTATAATACATTTTTCTATTCTCCTAGATTTACTCTAGAATTTACAGCACATCATCAATTTATTAAAGTCTTATATCCTTCTTCAGACAATTAAAGGACCAAAATAACCACTTTATCTTCATTTAACTTTCCCTTGACTGATATGATACTGTTGTTATCAGGTATTTTAATTCTCTCAATTCCATTTATGCAATTTCATAATTATTTTATAAAATCAAATTTCATTTAGATTTATCTACAGATTTATCATTCTCTTTGATCTTTTAGTTTCCTGTACCTGTGAGATCACTTTCCTTATACATAAAGTAACTGTTTGACTGCAGGTTTGCTGGTGATAAATTCAGTTTTTGTTTGGCTTACTTTGTCTGAAAATCTAGTTTTATTCCACTTTTTATTCACTTTAAGAATATTTCCATTAGGTGCAATTTGAGAGGTAAGTAGTTATTTTTATTCAATATATTAAATATAACGTCTTACTGTCATGCCTTCCACTAGGGTTCTGGATGTTGTTATAATCTAACTATGGAAAGATATGTTTTTCTCCGGCATTATTATTTTTGCAATTCCATTATGAAGTGTCTAAGTATGATTTCCTTTTTTTTTAACTTCCTTCGGACTCCTTGGATTAAAATTCATGGTCACTTTTGGAAAAGGTTCAGGCATTGTCTCATCAAGAATGGCTTCTGTCTCCTTCTTCCCTTCCCTTCTGGGACTCCAACTAGATGCATGTAAAGACTACCCACTGTCTTTCTCATACCTTCAGATCTTCATCTTACAATCATCATTGTTTCTTCTGCCCCTTCTTCTAGCTAGTTGTCTCTCTTCTTTTATGTCTAATTTACTGTTAAACTTATTCCAATAAATCCTTAGCTTCAGTTATTGTTATTTTCAAATCATAATTTCAAAATGATCCTTTTTCAAAGCTTCTATGTCCCCCCTGTGTAAATTTTCAAGTTTGGTTTTTTCACATCAATAAAGATAATAAATATATACGATTTTTTTAAATTAGTTAAGATATTATAGGTTGTATCTGATAATTTACATATCTTAGGTCTTGGTGGGCCTAAGTTTTCTTTTTAACTTTTCACTTGTAAATAATTTGAAAATTATAGGGAATTTCTAAGAATAAAGGCAACACATAGCATACCCAAATAACCTTTCCTTGATTCAAATATTTTTAATATTTTTCCCCTTTGCTTTATCATTTTATCCATAAATAAATATATATACAAGTCTATAATGTATGTATATAAGTTTCCTCTTAATCATTTGAGGATAAGTTGCATACATGACAGCTTACTGATATTTAATAAAATCTTTTGAGTTTAGTTTCTAAGATAAGGATACCACCTTACATAACTATAAGATAGTTACAAACTGGTTAACTTAATATTATTATAACACTGCAATGCAACGAATGCTTGTGTCCTTATAAAATTCCTATGTTGAAATCCTAATCCCAAGTGAAGGTATTTGTGGGGACTTTGGGAAATAATTAGGTCATGAGGATAGAGCCCCCATGAAGGGTGTTAGTGTCCTTAGGAGGCCTGAGAACTGGCTAGCTCTTCCTGCCACAGGAGGGAACACAAGAAGGCAGCCATCAGCAACCTAGAAGAGGTCTCTCACCAGAACGTGACAATGCTGGCACCCAGATCTCAGACGTCTAGTCATCAGAACTGCGAGGAAGAGGTTTCTGTTCTCTTTAAATCACTCAGACTGTGGTACTTTGTTGTAGCAGTGCAAACTAACACAAATATTTTTATCTAGCCTTTCATCCAATATCCTATTTTGTGAATTGAGTCAATAGCATCATTTTTTAGCATATTTTCCCCTCCTGTACAGAGTTCAATATAGGACAATGTACAGGATTTAGCTGTCACGTCCCTTTGATCTCTTTTAATTTAGAACATTACTACATCTTTTCTCCTGTTTTCCCTCTTTTAAATAAAACGACCTCATTGGAGTTAAATCTGTTGTCTCCCAATGATTAGATTCACATTATATAATCTCAATCATAATATTATATAAATGATACTGTCTCATTATCAGGATATTATATCTAGAGGCACATGATTACCATCTGCCCCGCATTGAAAAGTGTTCACTTTGATACCCTGGTGAATGCACGTCTGGTTTAAATGTATACTGGCTATTATGTATGAAAAATTATACGTTAAAGCATTTTGAACTTAGAATGATGATATTTCTTCTAGACAGGCTTTTCATTTTCTTCTTCCAGGCACTTGAGATTCCAGCCAGTTTGACCCAATTTAATCTGATTTCAAGGTTTGTGGTTTTCCAGGCCACCCATATAATATAGAGGTGGGTTTCAAGTTGTGCAAAGACTGGTTTGCTTTCCATAAACTTACTCCTAAGCAGCCCCAGGTGGAGGATGATAAGGCAGTGAATCCCCCTGGGAAAGTTCTAGGGATTCTACCCAGACCCACAAGAGCTCAACTCACCCCTCAGACACTTCCTCCTGACGATAAAAAATATTCTTAAATGCTGAACTCACTTCTATTGGTTCTTCCTTCTCCAGATTTCAGCACTATAATTCCTCACACACTTGGCTGCATTTAAGAAAGTTTCATTTTTCTTTTACATTCCATCCAACAACTTTTCATGCTGCTCTTGATGGAAAGGGTAGTTCAAATGAATGTTCATATCATAATTGGAAGAAATGTTTAACAGACAATGATCCAATCATTATCTCATGGTCATTGGGCAACTTTTGCATTCACCCAAATATCAATGAGGTTTGTTCTGTTACCTCAGACTATTAAAAAACCTTTTCTCACATAAATAAACCCAAAAAACGTAGATTCTGGATTTCTTGGAAGCTGTTAAAGCCTGAAATATATTTGCAGTCAGTCAACCAAAGTCAACATAATTACTTTTTGTCTCCCCATCAACTCTCCTTAGGGTCATGATTAGCCCTTATAAGAAGTTTCAGAAAAGCAAGGTGTAGACAAATGCCGGCACTCACTTCTCCTGGTCACATGTGACTATCCTCAGAAAAGAAAACCAGTTCTTCCTTTCTGTCATCATTCATTCAGAGATAACTAGTTATCATTCAGAGATAACTAGGTGGGACAGAAGGGAGGGTGATGTTGGAGAAAGAGAAAAAAAGACAAAATCACTTGAGAATGAAGTCAAGCAGAAGTTAGCAGAACCCAATGATGCTGGGTTAGAGGATGTCCCATATCATTGGCTGAAATCTTTGATTCTGATGTACCTGAATTTTCCCCTTGGATTGTTGTTATGGAAGCCAATAAATTATCCTGAGCTATTTTGAATTGGGTTTCTGTCTTGCAACTCAAGAGTCCAGATAAGTTAAAAAGTTTTAGAAGCTATGCACACAATAAAATGATGTATGTAACTATAGAATATCTTTCCTCTCATCCAGGTCAGTGAGCAATAATCAATCAAGAAGGTGTGTTAAATGATAAATAAAATTTATCATTTTATGATTTTAGAATTAAATCTAAAGAAGAGAGAAGATGGAAATACTAATTAGCACACTTAATTTACAAATCTTTTAGGGTTTTTATTATTGATAAGTTGCCTTAGGAAAAATGAGATGCACAAACGTGGTAAGGGTAGAATACAGCTCCCAAATGAGTCTGCAGCACCTTGGTTTCTGCCATATCCTTATATAATGTGTAGAATCATAAGTGAGACATTAGCAAACAAAGATAAATCATTTTCAGAGGTTGGTGACTGCAGCTGGGGTGTTTCGATTCCATGCCTCCCAGGCCACCATCATTTCTCCACTACTACTCTAATACAGCCTCTAACTCATTTCCTAGCAGGCTCTTTTTCTCCTGTTGGCAATTCTATACATGAGCAGCCAGAAAAGACATCACCCTACCTTTCCAATAAAACCCCTGCCATCACTGATATTTCAAACCTATTCTATGATCTTTCATTCAAGCCTCCAGGGGGCTCATTGACAGGTTCTGGAACCTCTCCATCTTCACCTCCTGGCCTATCCCTCACTCACTTTTTTGCAGTAGCACTGGTTTGCATGAGGTGTCTCAACACACCTGGTTCATTCCTCCTGCAGCATCTCTGCCTGGAGACTTCTTCCCCAGAGAGTGTCAAATGGCATGGTCCTTCTTTTAACTAAGGTCTTTACTCATATATCAAATATTGCAAAAGATCTTGACGCTGGCAAAAACAGAAAGCAGGAGAAGGGGATGACAGAAGACGAGATGGTTGGATGGCATCACCGACTCGATGAACATGTTTGAGCAAACCCAGGGAGCTCGTGATGGACAGGGAAGCCTTGGTGGGCTGCAGTGTTGAGGTCACAAAGAGTCACATGACTGAGCCACTGAACTGAACTGAACTCAAACATCACAAGTTGTGAGAAACTATTCTTAACAACCCAACCTAAAGTGTGCTGGTCACTCTTCTATCTGCCTCGTTCTTATTCATAGCACTCACACTACCTTGCATGTTACCTTCCATTATCTGGTTTTTTGCTGCTCCTCCTATCTACTCTCATCTCTCTTCCTTTCCTATTGCCTATTAACTCTCTCTTTTACAAGATTTTTTTTTGTTATTTCACCCTTTAGTATCAATAAATACTGCTACACTCTTGGAATTACAATGTGATTTGA
Organism: Odocoileus virginianus; assembly: GCF_023699985.2. NCBI lineage: Eukaryota > Metazoa > Chordata > Mammalia > Artiodactyla > Cervidae > Odocoileus > Odocoileus virginianus. The sequence goes on from NC_069686.1 coordinate 22,407,756, forward strand.
TAGGCATAAGACATCTGGACGCTAAGTATTTTTTACATCACCAGATGACAGATTAGAAAACAGCCAAAAACTTTTATGAGGTAGGGCAACATAGCAATGGAGTTCTACTACTAGAACAAGGAATCATGTGTACCACATACATTAATTCTGCCACACAAAAATAGTGGTTCACAAATATGAAGCAACAGCCAAAAAGTGGGTATTCCTAATGGTTCAGCAGATAAAGAATCTGCCTGCAATGCAGGAAACACAGGAGATGCAGATTGGATCCCTGGGTCGGGAAGATCCCTGGAGAAGGAAATGGCAACCCACTCCAGTATTCCTGCCTGGCAATCCCATGGACAAGGGAGCCTTGTGGGTACTGTCCACATGGTCACATAGAGTAGGACACCACTGAGCGATTAAGCACAGCATACGTACAATTTTAAATTATATAAACTCTAAGTTTCCATCTTTCCAACATTCATGTATTATCTATTTCTTCCTTCTCAGAAATTTTGAAATTTTGCTATTTATTTGGGATTTTACAGTAAATTGGTTTTGAGATAGCATGAAATGTATAAAAAGTAACTGAAAAGAAAGCAAAGTGAAAGTAAGAAAAAGAAAAACTGAATAATGGGGATTAATGTCAGATCTAATCCTGCTCTGGAGCATCTAGCATCAATACAGACCAAGGTACATTTATGAGTCTTCTTCAATCATAATCTATGAGAATTCAGTTTCTTGAAATATAATATTAATATATTTAATGAAAAAATTTCATGATTGTGATTCATGGCCTCTTGGCTATTAAGCCAAGTCCTGCTGGGAAAATTACTTTTGCAACTGGTAAGTAGATATAAATATGATAATGAATATGACTTAAAAATAGCTAGGAAACAAGGCTTTAGGTGTAAGCCCCCAGTTCAAACAGGAGTTAATGATTAAGTTGCTGTGAATTGAAATCACTGCTTTAGCTATTTTTGGCTATTTTTCAGGACTTTACATAGATGAAAAAGATCACTGATCATAAGTATCTGTTAAGCCTCCGATGGCATAAAATCGTTCTCACATCCTAACTGAGTTATAAGCGAAAATTAAGTATAGGATGCTGTTTTCCCATCACCAACTAAGAAAGAGAAGTAAACTATCAACTTAAAATAAGCCTTTAAAAAATGTGATACAAATGTATTCATCTCTGAGCTCCCATCCCCATCTCACAAAAAAAGCTTTGGTTAGAAGCCAAATATCCTGATTTCATTTTTAAACTGACTACACAAAGGGAAACTTATTAGAGAGTTTTTCAAATTTGATTTTAAAATATCACTTACTGCATTTCCCAACTTTAAATTGAGATGTGAAGTAATAAAACAGCATGGTAAATATATGCCAGAGGACATGAATAATATAGACAGAAATTATAGCCAATGTCTGAGGAAGATGGGATCGTTTTTCCAATTATTAGACTACCCTGGGCCTGCTCCATTTTAGTAATAAATATAGATATAAACATGCATATGTATAAATGCATGTGTGTACATCTAGGCATGAGAGTTGCAAGCTCAGTCATGTCTCTTTGTGACCCCATGCACTGTAGCCTACCAGACTCCTCTGTCCATGGGATTCTCCAGGCAAGAACACTGGAGTGGGTTGCCATTTCCTTCTCAAGGGATTTTCCTGACCCAGGGATTGAACCTGCATCTCCTGCATTGGTAGGCAAACTTTTTACCACTGAGCCACCTGGGAAGCCCATGTACATGTATAAATATATGTATATTTGAAATTTCACCTTTATTGACTTTCTTCAGGAAGGAAAAGTTGAAAATTCACTCTACAACAAAAGCGAGTAAAAAAAAGAGTAGTTCACTTTTTGTTTGAGGTTTCGGAGTTAGATTCTTGACTCCATCAGAAAAATCATTTTTCAGTCTTGGAAATGTTATTTAACTCAGTATCTTGTTCTTAATTTCAACATCTATAAAATAAAGATATTAATAACAACTATTTCCTAAGGTTTTGCTAAGTAATAAATGATAAAATTCTTACAAAAGGATAAGCAATCCTATATCCAACACATGGTAACATGCTAAAAATTATATACTATTACTATTTTTCTCAATGAAAACCTAATGAAATAGGAACTACTGTACCATTTACTAAAATTATATTTTAACTTCATTTTCAAATGTCATCATATCATCCCAACTCCTAATCGTGGGATAGACATTTAAATGGTTATGTTTTTAGAGCTGAGAAGTTGCTGAACGACTTTTTCTTTTTATATATTGGAGTATAGCTGGTAAACAATGCTGTCTTAGTCCCAGGTATATAGCAAAGTGATTTGATTATACATGCATCTATTCTTTTTCAAATTCTTTTTCTTTCATTTATTTTTATTAGTTGGAGGCTAATTACTTTACACAAATTCTTTTTCAATTCAGGTTATTAAAAAATATTGAGCAGAGTTCCCTGTGCCATTTGGTAAGTCCTTGTTTGATATCAATTTTAAATACAGTAGTATGTATATGTGAAGGTCTTTTTAAGGAAGATATGCAAAAGTTTTTTAAACTATCAACTGTGGAGGGTAGAGGGGACTTTGGAAAAGGTAAGAATAAAATATCTCAGTTTAACTAGGAAGATTAAAAAAAGGATGAACTTGGCAATGGTATCCCTAACAGGTCTAGAGAAGGAGAATTTTTAGTACTTTATAAGTGAAACAGCTGTGCAAAGAAGAGAAGCGAAAGGCAAAAAGAGAAAAGGAAAGATATACCCATTTGAATGCAGAGTTCCAAAGAATAGCAAGGAGAGACAAGAAAGCCTTCCTCAGTAATCAGTGCAAAGAAATAGAGGAAAACAACAGAATGGGAAAGACGAGAGATCTCTTCAAGAAAATTAGAGATATCAAGGGAACATTTCAAGCAAAGATGGGCATAATAAAGGACAGAAATGGTATGGACCTAACAGAAGCAGAAGATATTAACAAGGGTGGCAAGAATACAGAGAACTATACAAAAAATATCTTCATGAACCAGATAATCACAACAGTATGATCACTCACCTAGAGCCAGACAACCTGGAATGTGAAGTCAAGTGGGCCTTAGGAAGTATCACTAACAACAAAGCTAGTGGAGGCAATGGAATTCCAGTTGAGCTATTTCAAATCCTAAAAGATGATGCTGTGAAAGTGCTGCACTCAATATGCCAGCAATTTGGAAAATTCAGCAGTGGTCACAGGACTGGTGATTTCATTCCAATCCCAAAGAAAGGCAATGTCAAAGAATGCTGAAACCACCACACAATTGCACACATTTCACATGCTAGTAATCTCAAAATTCTCCCAGCCAGGCTTCAGCTGTATGTGAACCGTGAACTTCCAGACGTTCAAGCTGGATTTAGAAAAGGAGGAGAAACCAAAGATGAAATTGCCACATCCGCTGGATCATCGAAAAAGCCAGAGAGTTCTAGAAAAACATCTACTTCTGCTTTATTGACTATGCCAAAGCCTTTGACTGTGTGGATGACAGCAAACTGGAAAATTCTGAAAGAGATGGGAATACCAGACCACCTGACCTGCCTCTTGAGAAATCTGTATGCAGGTGAAGAAGCAACAGTTAGAACTGGACATGGAACAACAGACTGGTTCCAAATATGGAAAGGAGTATGTTAAGGCTGTATATTGTCACCTTGCTTATTTAACTTATATGCAGAGTACATCATGAGAAATGCTGGGCTGGAGGAAGCACAAGCTGGAAACAAGATTGCTGGGAGAAATAGCAATAACCTCAGATATGCAGATGACACCACCCTTATGGCAGAAAGTGAAGAAGAACTAAAGAGCCACTTGATGAAAGTGAAAGAGGAGAGTGAAAAAGTTGGCTTAAAGCTCAACATTCAGAAAACTAAGATCATGGCATCTGGCCCTATCAATTCATGTCAAATAGATGGGGAAGCAGTGAAAAGAATGACAGACTTTATTTTGGGGGGCTCCATAATCATTGCAGATGGTAATTGCAGCCATGAAATTAAGAGACACTTCCTCCTTGGAAGAAAAGTTATGACCAATCTAGGCATCATATTAAAAAGCAGACATTACTTTGCCAACAAAGGTCCATCTAGTCAAAGCTATGGTTTTTCCAGTAGTCATATATGGATATGAGAGTTTGATTATAAAGAAAGCTGAACACCAAAGAATCAATACTTTTGATCTGCGGTGTTAGAGAAGACTCTTGAGAGTCACTTGGACTGCAAAGAGATCCAACCAGTCCATCCTAAAGGAAATCAGTTCTGAATATTCATTGGAAGGACTGATGCTGAAGCTGAAACTCCAATACTTTGGCCACCTGATATGAAGAACTGACTCATTTGAAAAGACCCTGATGCTGGGAAAGATTGAAGGAGAAGGGGACCACAGAGGATGAGAAGGCTGGAAGGCATCTTCGACTCAATGGACATGAGTTTGAGTAAACTCTGGGAGGTGGTGATGGACAGGGAGGCCTGTAGTGCTGCAGTCCATGGGGTTGCAAAGAGTTGGGACACGACTGAGCAACTGAACTGAAGTGAAACAGATTCTTTAATATCCGACCCAATCTCAGATGACAGTCCTGGCAGACCACTTATGGGACTTGACCAAAGCAAATCCTTTAGGCAGCCTCACCACAGCCTTCCACTGTGGCTTCAAAATGATCCTATCTAGTCACCAGTGCATTGTCTCAGAAATTAACATTACTATTAAGATGTTCAAAATCAGTTCTTTTGACAGAAAAGATAAGTAGATGGAAATGTAAAATATAGTGCTTCCAACATGAGATGACATTCTTCTCATTGCTGTCTCTTTGAAATTAACTGTGAGCTGAACACTTTGAAGATAACGTGATAATCAAGTGGGCAAAGATAACATGATAGGCTACAATAAAACTGATTTCAATAAAGAGAGATAATGCCACTACATTCATTTCCCAAGGAGTTAGTGGGGTAAAATGCATACTTCATGCTGTTCTTTAATAATTCACTGCAAGTTAAAAAATTAACTCATATGTACAAATGTACTCATATGTAACAAATTAACTCATACCATAAAAAGGGTATTTTTCTCACTACAGTCGTTTGCTTTTTCATAAAAATATACAATTATCATGGGCAATCTTACCTAACGTCCATCTATTTCACCAGGTAAGTACATTGATAGCATGATACATGTGCTATGTTATTAGCTTTTCCTAAGTATATTTTAATGAAATATTTAAAATTTAATAAAAATTAGGAAACAGTCTGATTTGGCCTAGAGTGTCTGAGACAGAAAAAGATCAACACGGTAAGAACTTAGCACAGGAGAGCATCATAGGAGGTTAAATCTAAAAAGAAATAAAAAGCAAATTCAGTACCATTTAAAATATTTGAATTTGTTGCCTAAGAAAAAAATTATCTACCATGAGAATGAGTGAAAGAAAGCTGAGTAAGATGTCTTTTGATACTCAGACAGGATTGAGCTAAGAACCTCTGAAGATGGTAAGCACTACAGTCACCTGTACAAAAAACAGAGGATGAAAAAGCTCGTATCTGTGGAGCAGCAAAGAATCATCAGAAGCCGTAGCTCATATTCAGTACAAAATATTAAAGAGAAAAGGGGAAATCTAGTGTGTTTCTATTTTAAATGTAAAATGTGGTAAAACATTCCAGAAAAATGGAGATTAAAAAGTTAACTAAGGGATCACCACTTTTCCCATCATTTTGTAATACATTTATCATTTTAATATTCACAGGCATAGGTTTTTATCTAGCTATGGTTGAACCTGTATATAAGTCTGTACCCTGTTTTATCCAAGAAACATTATAGCATAGGCATTTTTATTATAATCCTCATATTTACTTTTAATGATTACATATTATTCTCAAATGCATGTGTCTAAGGGTATTACTGGGCATTTGAGCTGCTTCTGAGTTTTTTATTTCACAAAATATATCCATCGACATCTTCAAATATATGACCTTTTCCATATTTTACACTATTTCCTTAGGAGAGATTCCCAGAAGTAATATTAGTGGGTAAGACAATATGAATATTTTTATAGTTTTTACCCCAGTATACTGCCAAATTGCATTTCAAAAGGGCTGTGCCAATCTTAACTGCAACAGTTTCTGAAAGCACCAGATTCACTGCATCCTTGCCAACACAGGACATGATTATTTTTAATAGTATCATTTAGTAGATGAAGAACAAGTCCTCCCATTGCTCATATTGGCTTAGTCTAGTAGACCAAAGGATAGGAAAGGAGACTCTCTGAAATTAAGGAATAACTTGACAAAGTCTGCCTATTCTAGTGACTATTATTGTGGTCAAGATGGTTGAGCAGATGCTGGAAGATCAGCCAGCAAGTAAGCTCACAGTAAATTGCATAAACATACTGGCAGATTGTGGCAAACCTGGGTGAGGGGTCTCGGAAAATTTCATGAATCCTCGTTTTTGGTCCAGTTCAATTCAGCACTATTAATCATGGGACGAAAAATAAGGAAAGCAAAGTAATCAAATGTAAAATAAACAAAGACCCATATATTTTCAAAGTAAATAAATACACATACATTTTAATCCAGAGACTCCACTTCTATGTCTTAAAGATTCTTGCACATATGAAATAATGCTTACAAGATTTTGCATGACAGCATTGGTTGCGTTGGCTCAAAGATCCGAAAACCACAATCGTTCATCAGGAGGAGACTGTCTGATAATAAATTATGGTAAACTTTCAACAAATGTAATACCATGAAGTTTAAAAATGAATGAAGAAACGATCAACTCTGACAGTCCTTCCAACATTGCTGAGCTTAAAAAGCAGGAAGCAAAACACATATACATACACACACAACAATGTTAGCATCTGTATAAGAACTGGAAGAAAAAAGAAAACGTTGGAAAGCTTAGTGTTTGTTTGCATGCACTATGAAAGCTCTGAAAAGACACCAAGAAAGTAATCACCTCTTTGGGGAAGATGAATCCTGGGTGCATGGAGAAGGGATATGAAATGGAGAATTTTTACCATGTGTTTTCTGCCATGTGTGTACTATCTATTCAAAAAGTACATACATTAACCAAGGAAAATGACAACGAAATGATCCTAGCCTGTGCCCTGGAAGGGTACCAGCTGCTAGACTGCCCATCCCCATGAGCTACAAAGCAGCAGTGATTATTAGAGGAAACCAAAGATGACCAATTTTCTTTTTCTTCTGTTCTTTTCCAGTAATTGTATTATTTGTTCAAGTATAATTCACAAGATCATCCCATACTTTAAAGCTCCACCAATACACCACAGTAAACTGCCAGGGGAAAAATGTATGACAATAGAAACACATTGCTCTTCTAGGAAAATTCCACCCATTATTATATCCAGACCCCTTTGTTCTTCTTTGGAAATTATCATTTCTGAGCTGTAGGTATGAACAAGAGGAAAATAATATTCAAAATATTCAGCTATGCTTGCTTTCTGATTTATATAAGGAAGCATGGGTTTCTGCTTTATTGCCATCAAATTGTATAGTTAGTATCTTTAATTTTATTGAATAAACAACTGAGCCAAACTATAGTTTATCTTAAGATGTAATGTCTCAATTTAAGCATAAGCTTATGGGAATGAGCAAGGTAAACAATGAAATACACATATCAATATAAGTCATTATTTTTATTCTAACTTCCTATGCTAGTAAGAATTCTTCATTTGAATCATAAAATGAGAACACATTTCAAATTCTATCACATTGAGCTAAAGATTTAAAAAGCAAAGTCCACGATGGCTCCTGAAAAGTCACTCAGATAGGAATCTAGCCAAATTTCACTTGATATAGTAACTAAATGTGAAAAGGGGAATGTTGTATTATACAAAGCTCCTTTCCTTCCAAAATTAAGAATATCAGTCCAATGTTTTGCTTCCAATACAGCTGTCGAGAAGCTCAAAGCCACTGTCATTTCTCCAGTTATTTTTTGCCTTTTTGTTTTAGTATTGATTTTCATATGATTATTGAAGTAGTGCTTGTTCCTGACAAAACTATTTTCATAGGCTTAAACACAAAATTCCCATAATCTTAATACCCCCCAAAACAAACATTAATATTTAAGCCTCTTTGTATATGTGAATGCAAGCTTCTCCTTCATATTAAATTTTGTATTCTTTTCCACTATGATTTCATCAGCATTTTCCAATGTTATTACCAGGCTTTCAAAACCATAATTTAATAATATATGCCATAATTTCATTACTCTGATGTTATTGGCCAAGTCGATTATATTTTACTACCAAACTACTACAAATGGCATTTTAATGAAACTGTGTGTTATTTCTAATTACATGGAATTAACTGCTAGAAGTGGTATTACTGAAACAAAGCTGATACCTTTAGGGCTTTTGATACACACACTATGGATACCTGTTGTTTTTACATAACCAGCTCCTCAGTTAAGAGTCCCTTGATTTTCTTTTGAATGTGGTCTTGACAGCAAGGCAATCAAGGTGTCCGCTGACCTGCTGAGCAAAGCATAGGTATGAAACTTGAGCTAGGTCAGTCATGTTTCTCGTTCCAGGAATTTGGGCTTGGAGCAAATTGACACATGGACAGAAAAGGACTGATGCTGATTCATCCCAGGGATGGTTCCTGGCAAAGGTTCCAACAGTTTCTCCCATTGTCTCCGCAGCTATTGTATTTCCTCTCCTTTTGATTCTGTAAGCTACAAAATACCTTCTTTTCGTTGTGGATCTTATTCCTTAAGTTAGTCATAATTAATTTCTGTAGCATGCAACAAAAGATTTCTGTAAACACCAATGAAAAGCCTTATCAAAAATTTAGGGGAATCTGCAGTTTGCCCCATCTTCATGTCCATCAAATCTGTAAATGAATCAACCTTCACTTAACGGTCTTTGCTACTTTGATAAAAATGTATCGAATTTTTTTCCTTTACTTTTTATCATTAAAATTTTAGATGCTTATTGGTCTTAAGTATGTCCAACTTTTACAGATTATCAATTTATTTCTTAGTTCATTTTTCTGTTGGTACACTTGGAAAACTCTTAGTGGTCAATGACAATGTCTGTTGTCCCTGATTATGTTGGAAGCACTAGGGATAAAATGATGATAATCACTTTCTCTAAGAGGTTTTCAATCTAGTGAGTAAGATGGATATAAGCTGTGAATCACAATATTTTGAGGTAAGTCCTTTAATAGAAAACACTGAAAGGTTATTATTAGAGTAATATTAAACTGTTATTCATAATGTGCTAAAAATATTCTCTTGACTCACTTATGGCGCTTTTAAGTCTGTTAAAATTTATGAGGTCAAATCTGTATATTTTTCCTATTATACTGTGTTTATGAAGTCTGTTTTCTTCTAACTTGATTTAGAGTTTCTTTATCTGACATTTATTTCGAAATGCAACGTGACATACAGAGTGTACCTTTTTTGCAAATAATTACTCAATTTTCCCAGAACCACATATTGATCATTTTTTGTTTTCCGACAGATTTGTGATTATTGCATATTATGCTTTATTTTCGGAGAAGGCAATGGCACCCCACTCCAGTACTCTTGCCTGGAAAATCCCATGGACAAAGGAATGTAGTAGGCTGCAGTCCATGGGGTCGCTGAGAGTCGGACACGACTGAGCGACTTCACTTTCACTTTTCACTTGCATGCACTGGAGAAGGAAATGGCAACCCACTCCAGTGTTCTTGTCTGGAGAATCCCAGGGACGGCGGAGCCTGGTGGGCTGCTGTCTATGGGGTCGCACAGAGTCGGACACGACTGAAGTGACTTAGCAGCAGCAGCATGCTTTATTTTCCGTATTTTTAGAGTTTGTATATTGAGGTTCTTTTCACTTCTTCTTCAGGTCTGTCTGCATGCTAATATACTGTGTTAATTACAGCCATTTTTTAATATTAGTTGACAGTGCAACTTTGTCTCAATGTTGTGGGTTTTTTTTAATTTAAACATTCTTTTGCAATTAAAACTTAATTGCTGGGACTTCCCTGGTGGTTCAGTAGCTAGAACTCTATGCTTCCAATGCAGGGGCCTAGGTTTAATCCCTGGTCCAGGAACTAGATTCCACATGCGACATGTAGAAGTTCTCATGCCACAACTAAAGACCCCAGGTGCTACAACTAAGACTTGTCACAGCCAAATAAAATTTAATATTCAGAAAAACTTATTTGCTATTCTGTGTGAACTTTCACATCTCTAAATTTCACAACAATCTATTTGTATTTTAATTTGGATTGTCTACATATGTATGTGTGTATATACACACACAGACACATTCAATATTTCTATTTTAGAAAACCCTCTACCTTTTCTCACTTCTTGTCAATATCCACCAGTAAAGGTTTGAGTTTTAATTTCCCTGAGTCTTGAGTTACTATAACAAAAAGTCAGTAGAAAATTTCAGGCAGTTCTGAAATAACTCCTTGCAACATTTAGAATATAAAATATCTTTCTGTCGAGACAAACAAAGGGACAGAGAGACAGAGAGAAGAAACCAATAAAGATGGAGAAAAAAAAATTACTTCAGCTGCCTTCAAGACATTTCAGGATTGGCCTATTTTTTTTTATATTAATCGGCATGGTTAGAAACTAAAGATCATCTTCTTCAAATAAAGAATTAGGCCAAAATCACCACTTAAAATGACTTTATTAATGTAATTCATTATTTTTTAGTCTTGCTTATCAAATATAGCACTTCTCCTGTCTGTAATTAAACGGCTGTGTTCACTCAGAGAAATCAATATGTATTACTCACATTCAATTCATCTAACTCCTCAAAAATCACAATTTAAGTAATCAGCAATGCTATTGTCATTTAATAGACATAGAAATAAAGAAGTGATAGACTGTGGTGAGAACTCACCAGCAATGGAGGGAGTTTATATTAGTTCATGTGCCATATCTATGCAGTCACAGTGCAAATGTGCACATTTAGTGCAATTCTTCTTGTCTAGTAGCACTTAAATGTATAGCCAATTGTATCCAACCCAACTATACCTCTGGCAAGTGTCTTTGATTGAGTACTAGGGCCCTAGTGGTCACCCACAAATTTTGTTGTTCAGTGAGGAATTGATTCAGCTCTGATGTCATCTATATAGGTCATGAAAACATTTCTTAGTCAAAGAAGAAACAAAATGCTAACTGCAGAAACTCAGAACCAAGTGCAGTGTATCGGTAACAGGCCATCTGATCAGTTGCAAATCTGCATCTTAGAAATTTGCAACACAGTGTCTCTTCAAACCACTGCCCTGGTTGTTTTCTGATAAAATGTAGCAACAGGGTTTTTTGTTTTTTTCTTTTTTCCCTTTTCCTTGAGTAATAAGAGAGGTACTAGTCCTTTAAAATCCTCTCCTTATCCACACATGTTCCCTCCCTCTGCTGTGTTCTGTTTCTGTTTATGCTAATTTAGAACAGTAGCTTTTAAGGTTTTCTTAACCATTTTCCCTTAATCTGGAACATTCATGAATGGAAAAAACTTGCAAACCATGGTTATCTCCTGAAGTCCCTGAACTCACCTATTGATCACTTTAAAAGTCTACAGATCTCTGGAAGAAAGAAATTCTGTTTTAGAAATACTGGTAAATATTTTAAAGGAATCTGCAGACAAAATGACTGTATTAAATACAAATATTTTACATGCAGACACACCTCTAGCCCTATAAATCTTAGATGACACCTCTAAATGCCTCCCAATTTTTCATTTCCTTGATCCAACATAATATTGTGATATATTATTTCAGATATTATCAGAAAATATTCAGATGTACAAATTGGTAGATGTAGTCATTTCTGCTTACATTACTGTTAGGTAGGAAGTTAGGTATGAGCAAGGATGGGTGGCTTAGCAAAAAGGTTGCAAGCTGATCTCTAAACCCCATACCAGACACATCCAGGAGAGCTCACAGATATGCTACAAAATAACCACAGGGGCTTTTCCAACTCCTACACAGGCACCCTAGGCACACAAGTGGATACAAACTAACCACAGGGGCTTCCTCAAGGAGTCCCAGATAGCTAGGAGCCAATCAAGGGTTCCTAAATATTCTATACATATATACATTTGATTATAACAGACTGAATTATGGGAAGACAAATACAACAGTTCTGTAACTTGCAACTGTCAACTGGCCTTGGATATATACCTATTTGCACTCCCTTTCTTGATCGGTGGTGGGCACAAGCCCTATTTTGCACAGGGCACAACCAGGAGGAGGAGTGTGACCCGAGCTAAGTCCCTTTAGTCGTGTCGACTCTGTGCAACCCAATGAACTGTAGCCCCCCAGCTCTCTGCCCCTGGGATTCTCCAGGCAAGAATGCTGGAGTGGGTTGCATGCCCTCCTCCAGGGGATCTTCCTGACCCAGGGATCAAACCCATATCTCTTACGTCTCCTGCATCGGCTGTAACTTGTCTGTTGTTTTAATCCCTTTAGTCCACTGTTCCAAATTTTTGCTGCTATAAGAACTGAGGGAGAAAAATAAACCAATCTGATGTTACCACATTATAAATGCAAGGCTGTATAACGGGCAACAGACATGGAGTCAACTTGCATACTTAGTAGTTGACAAACAATGTTTCTAAACCTGGCTCTGCTTTTAGTTGACCTTGGGCAATTATTAACTTCCTCAAGTTCTTTCTTACACATAGGGGATGCTAGACTAATGACCTGAGTTTTTCCTGGGTCTAAATACCTGACTTCTGGTAAGTTTTCATCTGTTTCATAATCAGCCAGAGCTGACTTTGTGTACTAGGTACAATAACTGTTGGTTGCTTTACTTGCATTTTTAAACACTGTTTTCCTAAAGTTTTGTATTTAGGCAAAATGGAGAAAAGCCAGGGAATAAAAGGTAAAGGCTTACGTGGGTGGTACACAAATTTTTTAAACTGGGCATATACTGAAACAGCAGTATCAGAAGACATTTCCTCATCTTCTAAAAATGAATTACAGAGCAGTAAACTCAAAGATTTTCCTTAAATGATGGAAATCAATTCAGAAATGACCATTATTAATATTGTTGCCCTGCACTAATACATGGTCAAAATAAAACTTGTGAATAAGATGGCATTAATTCATTACATAATGTGGCTTCTTGAAACTACAATTTCAGTTTTCCTCTAATATAAAAATACTGTTCACAAACTAACTTTTGAAAGTCAAGCTAGGGCCCATTCTTTACAAGAAGGTAAACATACACACACATTTATTTTGAGATGTAAGCTAGAGACTCTAAAGAAAATAATGAAACAAAAAATATGAAAAAAAAAAAAAAAGCACACAGTCAAACTGGAATCATAATTGCACACTTTCATGTGGAGGAGTAGAGAAAATACTGCAAGGTTTTATCTGTAATTGGACTGACTGGATAACCAAATCAATTTTGAGTTAAAGACAAACTAATTTTGAAATTTTTGAAGTGTTTTGTCATTTATTATTAGATGATCAGATTGTGAGTTTTTTTGGGGGGGAGATGCACAAACTTTAGGAGAACTTTGACCTCAAACTCTAGGGGTTCTGACTGACTTTCACATAGGTACATGAATACATCACTTTCAATGTGGAAGAAGTAGAACGTTTCTCATTAAAATTATGTATCTGGGTGCTTTATTTCTACTTCTAATTCACTCATCTCCTTTAAATGAGGTTATGTAGATGCACTGTGGATAGCCATAAACGCCCTTTAAAATGTTGTTAGTTTGAATGCAATATGTTAAAAGATAGTATTTCCCACTTCAGTTCCTCTGAAAAAATATTATTTGATTTTAAAGAATTATTAAGGGCAGATATCCTGTCATATTTTGCTTAATCATCTTTAAATCGTTAACCATCTTTAAAGGTTTTTAAATTGTCTTAAGTGAAGTTGCTCAGTCGTGTCTGACTCTCTGCAACCCCATGGACTATAGCCCGCCTCCATCCGTGGAATTTTCCAAGCAAGAGTACTGGAGTGGGTTGTCATTTCCTTCTCCAAATCTTCTTAAACCATCTTTAAATCATTAATCATCTTTATATCATCTTTAACTATCAGCATATGCAGTGTTTTCAGTTACACAGCTTCAGAAGTAACATGTATCAGATATTCACCATGATCACTTTTCTGTTCTTAGATTAATGTGAGTATATTTGTGTGGGTGTGTGGGTAGATGTGTGTTGACTGAAGACAAAATGAGATGGAAAGAGTCCGAACCATGGACAGTGGGTAGGCTGGTAGGTGATAAATCATTTATATACATATATAAATAAGTTACAAAATATATAGAAAGTAAGTTACCTACTTATATTTTTTGTTTATGATCTATTTTACCCCAAGAAAATATAAGCTTTATGAGGGCAAGGGTCTTTGATTTACTCCCTAATATAGTCAAAGCCAACTAGAACAATGTTTTGCACACAGCTGGAACACAGTTCAATTTGTTACAATTTACTTGTATCATTATCAATCAGTAAGATAGTACCCAAAAGGATGAGAATTATGCCTTATGAAGTATATTCATCACTTAGGATGGGTTGGTGAAATTGTTTCAAATTCAGGAGTGGTTACAGTTTTCCTAAGAGCCTTTCCAGTATGTGTGCATGTGTGTGTGGGTATGAGAGAGAGAGAGAGAAGGAGACTACGAGAGAATGCAAATGAATTTCAGATTTACTAAACTGCTTGAGGTTTTTAATTCCCTGAAACATGTTAGTTTTCAAAACACAAAATTATTTCACCATTAATTAAATGAATATAAATTACTATTAATTAAAATAAACCACTGTCTTACTTAACAAGTAATAAAAATTAATCATGACTACTTGACTAATTATGTTTCAAGAAGATCATCGTGTTTATTGTACTGCTATTCACAGTAACTGTGATCTTTTTACAAAAGTTATGCAGTATTGAAATTAAAATCCAGTATAGGTCAGAAAGTGAATTTGGTGGCCTGGAGTCTTGACAACTTGACATTTATTTGAGTTACTAAATTCCATGTAGAAAATACGGCAATCTGAGCTCATGGGCTGCCCTTCAGCAAAACAAGTCAAAGCTAAAGTGAATTTGCAGAATAGGTAGAACTTGAATTGCTTGTATAAACTTAAGTTGCTAACTTTATCCATTGCCTCCCCTAAACCTGAGGCCCCCATTCCCACACACTCCCTGATAGGTTACCCTCAGTGACACATAGATATTGCTGCTTTATCCTAATATTTCTTCTCACTGACACATTTCTCTGCACTTTGTTACATTTTTGCATGGTGGTTTTGAAACTGTAATTACCCGAAAAATACTCCCAAATAAAAGTCTGTTCCCTCCCCCCAAAAAACTCAAAACCCCTTAAAGTGAATACAAAAGCTCTGTTTCTGCTTAGAAAGTTATGACTTGCCCCAATATATAATGCAGTGGCTTTACAAGATGTTATTTGTTTGCAAAGTGAAAAACCACATTCTTAGCCAAGTACTTGAAAATTTCCTTAAAAGTTCCACTTTGATAACTGGATGCTTTTAGTAAGTGGTTTTAAGCTTATTTTAAAACTATTAATTAGTAATGCAACAACGCGTTTACTGTGTTTAATCATCTTAATAAAATCCTAAAAGTTACAACCAAATATTGTAATATTATAGTACTCACCTGGCAACAGGTAAATTTTGTATTGAAATGTAACAATCACAAGCATATACTCTCTTTAATGATATCTAAAAACTAGCCTTTTAAACCAGATGTGATGACTACTAAGGGGAAAATACTTGCTTCGAATTTTGTACTAACCCAAATGCAATTATAAATGTTCAAGTAAAATAGAACGAAAAATTCCATTTACAGTTCATGCATTAAGTGATGAAAAAAAATGTGTAACCATTCTCAGACATAAAATTAACATCATTCCTAGTTCACCAGTAAATTATTCATCTGCTTCATAATTATTTTAAATTTCTAAATTGGGAGGGGGGGAGTAATCTTTAAAAAAAAAAAAACAACAACTTGTAAAAAATGCTGACATTTTGGACAGCTCCCTTCTGATTTTTCTACAGCATTTCTATGAGGTGTTTTTACTTTTTTTTTTTTTTTAGCTTTGCTAAATCACAAATGAGCCCCGCCAAAGTCGTTTCCGCCGCTGGGGTTTGGGTTTTATTTTTGTTGTGTTTTGCTGCGTTGTATTAAGGGGCAAAATATTCCTCCAATGAAACGGATTAAGGATCTACATAACTGGGGAAGTGCTGTTCTCAGCTTAATATCCGGCTCCCCGTACTGAGCTAATTTTTAAATGTTTTCCAAAGCTTCTAGCTGCTAAGAAGGGGGCTGCCCTCTCCACTCCCATTCGCCGCTGCAATTCATTCGCTTCGGTGAAGGACCACAGCCTCTCCATCTGTGCCAGGCAGGGCCAGTTTGTTAGTGCCGAGGTATTTCAAGAACTTTCCAAGCAAAGACTCCTAGGAGACAAAAGACCACGTACAGAGCAATCGCCAGGAATAACTTTGTGCGTCCCGAAGAGAGAGAGAGAAACCCCTGCCCTGAGCTCCGGAGATTTGGACTTCGCCCGGAAGCATCATCCATTTACAGCAACGGGGGAAAAAAAAAAAAAAAACAGCCTTCTGCGGAAAGGTTTACATCGCGGGTGGAACTCCCAGTGGCTTTACAAAATAAGCTAATCTAATATGTAAAATAAAATTAAAAAAAAAAAAAAACAGTGTAGGTACTGGAGGAAGCTGGCTACGTAACCCTGGTTACACTTGGGAGGTTAACCTGCCTTAGGTCTAGTTGCCCAGACCTCAGCGGGCTGGAACTTTCTCCGAGGGCGGAGCCACCCGACAGTTCGCAGCGGCCACGCGCGCGCCGGGCCGTGTCCGGATCCCGAAGGTATCTACCAAGGGAGCTTGATGAGGTAGGGGCCCCACCTGAACCGGCACTCGAGCCCCGCCCCGTTCCAGTGACACGCGTGCCCCACGCTGGCGCGGGCCAGGAACACCCTCAATCAGCCCCTCAAAGCTGGACTCTCTCCCTCCCCAAATCTGCATCCCCGAAAAGTGTGGCGAGCTTCCTACGTGGGGCGTCCGACACAAAAAAAGTCGCCACTCTCCAAGTCTAGCTCCATTCCCCAACCCTCGTTCCTCGCCCCCTCTCCGTCATCCTTTTTTTCCAGCGAAGCAGACCAACCTTTACTTTCCTCTCTCATTTCCTCTCCTCCAAAGTCCCCGGCGCAAAGTGGGACTTTGGGGAGCCTCGGTGAATGTACCTGTCCCCTGGCGCACTGACAGTTTCCTCTTTTCATCAAGGCAATAAACTTCAATTTGCCAGGCTCTTAAATGAGCCACTGAGGACTTTCCCCGTGCGTTCTCGTGCGCTCTCCATCCAGCTGAGCCAAGTGCATCCAATTCACTCTACCCCAGCCTGGCGCCCTGAAGGACGTAGGTTCATGCGAGCGGGGACTCACCGCGCTCCCCGCAAAGTGCCCTAAACCGCGCGCTCACACACGCAAATGCACACACAATGCCATCCCCGCGCTATCAAAGTCAGCCGGCGCAGAGGGGAAAACGCACGAGCAGGAGTGGCACCCGGGCGATCAGCAGCCTAGCCGCGCGTCCGGACTCGCTGCCCGGGTCCCAAACACCTTTGTCTGAATGCCCCCGGAACAATGAGCCTCGAAACCCCCAAAGATAACACCAGTGATCCCGGGGGCGGCGCGCGCACTGCCGGGCCAGACCTTACCCGTGGGGCGCGTTGTCTCCCGCCGCTTGGCTGGCCCGCGGGCCACAGGGACGCTGCAGCCGGGGTCCCGTAGATGCTGCTGCTCCGCTGCCGTTGCCCCATCCCCAACGGCAGCATCACTTCGCCGCCGCCTCCGCCTCCTGGTGCTCCGTTCTCTCGGCCGCCCCTCACCGGCGTCCGCCTGCAGGACCGCCAGCGCCTGCGGCGCGGCGGGGTGGGCAGCAGCGGAGGCGGTGGCGCCCGCGCGAGATCGCCCAGCTGCACCGGCTAGAGCAGCCGCGGCGGCAGCCGGAGCACCGGAGCCCGGCTGCGCTTCCCCGGCGAAGGCTCTGGCCTCGGCGACTGACAACGCTCGGTAGCCAATCGCTGCCTCGCCCCGCACGGCGGGGGGAGACCAATCAGAGCGGAAGGCCCAAGGTTTTCCTCCGCCTTTGCTCAGCAGGCTCGTTTCCGGGAGAGGCGGCGAGGCTGCTCGCGTTTGGGATGGGGGAGGCGAGGGAGGCGCGCGCGGCGGGACTCCTGGCTGGCGAGCCTTAGGTGCGGCCGGACGACCGGGCCCACTGAGGTGGGCCTGGCGTGTTTTTTGACGGTCCGGAGCCCGTGGCTCGGCAGAAAAGGGCTTGCTGGGGTGACTCAGTCCCCAGAGCGTCGGCTTGGAGGGTCAGCGTCTTGGCATCCCTGTCCCCCGGCCGTGGGACCCGAGTAGGACACGAACGGCAGCGCCGGAGAGCGCATCCGTGGAGGTGGTCGCCGCCTTGGAGGAAGCTTGCCAACAGTCATCAGACAGCGCCCCCGTCCTTCTCCCTTTGGTAGCTTTGGCATCTGAAGAGTGGTACTTCTGAGCCTCCGAACTGCTCCTTGTCACAGCAGTCAGCCGCGAAGATTGCCCGAGCTATGAAAGAGGCATCTGGAGAAATGTTCTCAAAGTTGTAGGTGGAGGGACCCTCCAGACCTTCCTTCCAAATGAACTTCCCCACCTTCACCCAGCAAAACAAACACCTCAGGTAGCAAGAAAAAAGCTACTTTAAACAGGCAACGGTTTGTACCCCCCCCCCTCCTTTAACCTTTGGGGAATCACTTCTGAATAATTACATGGGTACTTTTTTGTTCGTGTGTGTGTGCGTGCGCGTGCGCGCGCTTGACACAAACACGAGAAATGATGTTATTTAACAAGGAAAAAGAAAAAATGGCAAACTTTCCCCACTTGACCATCTCCCCAAATTAATGATCTTTCCTTATGCAGCATTATAAGTCCCTTCAGTGCAAATACGACTGAAAGGTCCAGAGTTCTAATAAGTCTATAATCGATTGCAGTAAATTATTGCTGCAGTAAGACAAACTTTAGTTCTACAGGAAGACGTTAATGTGTGGGTCATTCTTCGAGTAACCTTCTATGTCTTACAAAGTTGTTGCGAAAGTCAAGAATCATGTGTATAAATTAGCAAAATAGTTGGCTGATTATTTGGAATTCAGAATGCTGCTGCTGCTAGTTCTAATTATATTTAAGTGATCTTTGTCTTCTTGCAACAATCACCTTTCTTCATTTGCCTTCCAAGACAATTCCATGTAACCCGTGATACCTCAAACAAACCCTGCCGAAATTTTGTGAGCACTCTAAGGAAAATTTGATTGCAGAATAGACTTGTGTGTTGCTGTCTTCTAGTACTATAGAAAATGTATGTGTACATATCAGCACCATTCTTCCAAATTTTCTTGTACTCCTTTTACCCCCTCATGAGTCATTTGACCAATCTAATTTGGGAGATAGACCATCTCTGATTAAGAAAACAACAGTGCAAATAAAACATATTTATTTTTAAGCCTGAAAACATGTATGCACCACGTCACTTTGAGTTTTTAATCTAGAGAAGGCTTTCTTTTTTGATTGGTTGTTTAGCATTTAAAAATTTTTTTGTAAATGTGTAACTTAAAATTAACACCCTCATTAACTACATGAAGTAATCAGTAGAGGAATGGAGTTTAAGTCTGGGAGAGAAAGGAAAAAAGATGCTTTATTCAAACTAGGGGGAAAGGGGAGTTATTTGTAATAACTAGAAATATTAAAAGGTATATCTTAAAATTGTAAAATTTAAATGCCATAACAGTTTAGAAATATTTGTGATAAAAGATTAAAATAAATTTTTAATGCTGACTGAAGAAAGCATGTGTAATATGAAAATGCTACCAAACTCTAGAATGCTAAAAATTTTTAGAGGGGTGCACACAAATATCTACATAATTTTTCTAACTACCCCTCTGTGCCCTAATATAGTCTTTTCTAGTATCGTGTAGTCTTTTCTATGACATCTGGTATTTTGCAACAGTTAATCCTGAAAATATATGAGTCCTAATGTATAATATTTGGTAGTGATTAAGATGATCAAACAACTTCTTACAGAGGCAAAAATTAAATTGCCTCTGTAAAAAAAATTGTTAAAGAAAATTAACAACATGCATACAGATAAAACACTAATATTGCCTACCACTAGTGCTATGCATAAGCAGCTTTGAGCAAAAGAAACCTGTACACCATTAACAACTTACTAAGAATGAAAACCATTAAATATTTAAAATCGATGAAGATTGAAAATTGTAAAAAAAAAAAAAATGATAGCTGAAAAGATTGCATGCTGATGCTAGTTTTATGCATGGCTGTGAATTTCATCATCTATATTGGGCAGAAAGTCCAGTGTTATTTAAATATGAGTATTTAATGAGCTAATTCCTCTTTGTATGTGTCTGTGTTTTTAAGTATGTCTGTTTTTCTCCCCATGCGATGAGAGAACTCACTTGTTAGAGGAGGAAGAAATTTGCTTGTGTGCATATGTGCTAAGTCGCTTCAGTCATGTCTGATTCTGAAATGCTATGGACTACAGCCTGCCAGGCTCCTCTGTCCAAGGGATTCTCCAAGAAAGAATACTGGAGTGGGTTGCCACACCCTCCTCCACTGGATCTTCCTGACCAAGGGATTGAACTTGTGTCTCTTGCATTAGCCAGGGGACTCTTTATTGCTATTGCCATCTGGGAAGCCCAAACTTGAATATATATATATATATATAAAAATTTTCTATTAATTGATGCAAAAAATCTATATCAAGAATATAAACAGAATACTTCATTGGAATCAATTCTGAATAAAAGCTACAGTCAGCAGACACAAAACTGAATAAAAAGGAAAGAAATCAGTCTAGTTCCAGCTCTGCTTATGACCGGGTGAAAAATCGCAGGTCAGTCACTTAAACTTACCAGCATTTCTTATCTGTAAAATAGAGATTAAAAACAAAGTAAACCCATAGCTGACTTTCTCAGATGTGAGGATTAACTTATAATTGGAACTATAAGCCATGACGGGCTTTTTGCAGAAAAGATCTTCCAGAAAGGTAGCACATTGGAATTTAATGATATTACCCTATTTCCAATCTGACTTAATATAATTCTCACGACAGCCCTGTTCATTGTAGATATGTATTGATAATACCTGTTTCTACAGATGAATGTAAGTTCAAAGAGGCTTTTTTTTTTAACCAATTTTACAGTAAATTGACTGTCAGATACATTTTATTTGTTGTCATCCAAAGACTGTTTTCCTCATGATTCCTCCACTATGCCATTTCCAATATGGTTGAAATATGCACGTTTAAAGGCTGGTTCCTTCATTTTAATAAGAGTCAACCCATTTCATTTAGTACTGGATGTCAGTTGCACCTGGAATAAAGGAATTTCACCCAGTAATGTAATTAATTAAATAACTTCAAATACACAAGTCTTCTTTTTTCATATTTAGAACTCTGAAACATCTATAACAATGGATGCCATGCTCATGTTAAAAGATTACTATGTAAGTTTCTTGTGTTAAAAGATTAAAGAAAAATCAAGACAAGAAAACAAAACCAGCAGAAAGGAATTGTATTCTATTCAGGTCATCATAAGTAGTGTGTTTTTTTTTTCTTTACAAACTTTATACCAGCACCCCCATGAACACACGTGGATACAATAAAGTCACTTATCAAAATTTAGTAGGGAACAGGTCTCCAAACCAAGCAAATGTTACAACACCTAGCTTTATACTATTCCCCCTCCTCATACTTTTCTCGTGAGACTTGGGAGTTGTCAAGAGAAAGGGAATCACTGAAACTAAGAGAATGTAAAAGATATCCAAGGACAATGTACAGACAGAGCAATAAACATAGGAAATCATTCTAGGTTTAGTATTTTGAAATAAAGGTGGAGTTATGATTTATACAGAAGGCTATATAAGAATTTTAATTGACACAAAATCTCAGAAAGTCTTAAAGTATGGACAGTCTTTATTGTTATCATTGAAACAAAACATTTGCAAAAATACACAATCCTTCAATGAGTGTATGTGTTATGGAAACCAAACCATTACCAAAATTAAAGAAAAAATCTTTCTTTACCCTTTAGATTATCTTCAATTTTTATAATCTCGAATTAGGTTATTTGCTTGACTAAAATAATCCAATCTCTTGTAATAATGTTTCTTTTTTTCCTGTAACTTTAATCACTAAAGTTAATCTACTTTTCTCTTTCATGCTGAACCTGTATATTGCATTGATCCAGCCTCAAGTAGAAAAGTGGAAAGGAGATGAGGGGGCTTGTGTTGAGGGAAGGCTAGGCAAGTGAAGGAAAAGAAGTGAGGGATGGAAGGAGTAGGAAGGAAAGGTGTAGAGGTTTTTCTTGGTTATTTGTGAAGCAGTTTTCCAAGGCTTCATAAATCAATACTTCTCTCAGAAGCCACTTAAAGCAAAGGACACTAAAAAATTAATTTTAAAAAATTAATGACTTCTGTATTACCACAGTAGAATGCTGTTTAAGTGCCTAGCATAGTGCTATGAGCTCAATAAATGTTTGATCAAGGAAAAAGGAATTTATAAATATTGCATGGGTTTTTGCGAGGGGAGGGGGGCAGGCTGCTGCTAAAAGTTAAAATCAACTGATAACATTTAACATGTCTTGTAATTATGACTATTTTACCTTTATGTAAATAAAATCTTAATATGTAATTTTACTTTCCAGGTTTTCCCAAAATTGCTGGGCAGATCACATAATGGTATATATTCTCTCCTCAGTCTGAATCTTTCTTTTTCCTTAGCTTCCCAGCCCCTCACCCAGTCAGGTGTAACTCATTCTCCAGGTGATTTTGGATGATTAGGAAGTAAGCCTGGAGAATGATCCTTCTTGCTAGGGAGAAAAGTGCTGTTAAAAGGTCAAAGCTGAGTTCCTAGGGACTGGGGCAGCTGAAGCTAATAACATGAATCATCATTAGCTTTTACTGATGCCAAGTCATGCAAGTCGGTGGAGTTCATACAGAAAGAGAAATTTGGATCAATAGGGCTTTATGCTACCATGCAGCTTGATAATTACTTTCTAGAAATTAAGTTTCTAAAGGTTTTTTCTTCCTTAAAATTTTTTTTCTCTGTTCTGAAAGCCTGCCTTTGTTTCTGTACCTGTAGATAAACCCATAGTATTTTCTTTCAGCCCCCTTTTAAAATTTTTTTGATGATGCATTACTTTGGAGGTAGGCTGGATATGTCCTTTATAGTCAGTAACCTTTGGTGTCCATTTCATTGTACTGATAATTCACAATAGGATTGACTTTTAAAATCCACTTCTCTGAATGTTTACAAAACCAAGTCACAAACATAGTCAGCCCTTGTTCTGTCATCGGCTAGTAGTATGGCTGTTGACCTGGCAATGCTAGGGCTAGGTAGGCTACATCTAGTTGGTAAATGAAGTATGCAAGCCACTGCTATGCTGTGCTTAGTTGCTAGGTCATGTCCAACTCTTTGTGAGCCCATGGCCTGTATGTAGCCAGCCAGGCCCCTCTGTCCATGGTTATTCTTCAGGCAAGAATTCTGGAGTGGGTTGCCATGCCTCCAGGGGTTCTTCCCAACCCGGGGACTGAACCTGGTCTCCCACACTGCAGGCAGATTCTTTACCATCTAGTCACCAGGGAAGCCCGCAAGCCATTGCTGCTTCTGTTTTATTGCGAGTTGACTGACAAAACCCATGAACACCATGAAACGCTTTTACATTCACAGGAAAAGCTATACAGACTTGCTCATTTCAGTGTTGAAGGCCTTAAAAGAAAAATAGCAAACTAAATATTTTATGCCCTCACAATGTCAAGAATTTTTGAGGCTTTAAAATAAACTGAAGACTTGAGAGCATGTGTTTATAAGCATAATACCACAGAAAGTGAGCTTCTTTGCACATAGACTCATTCAAGCCCATTTCCTTTAGCTGCTAGTGGAGAGGACTTTAAGATATGGTTAGAGAGAGAAAATTACTCAATTCAGTTCAGTCGCTCAGTTGTGTCTGGCTCTTTGTGACCCCATGGACTGCAGCACGCTAGGCCTCCCTGGCCATCACTGACTCTCAGAGTTTACTCAAACTCATGTCCATTGAGTCAGTGATGCCATCCATCCATGTCATCCTCTGTCGTCCCCTTATTCTCTTGCCTTCAATCATTCCCAGCATCAGAGTCTTTTCAAATGAGTCAGTTTTTCATATCAGGTGGCCAAAGTATTGGAGTTTCAGCTTCAGCATCAGTCCTTCCAATGAACACCCAGGACTCATCTCCTTTAGGATGGGCTGGCTGGATCTCCTTGCAGTCCAAGGGACTCTCAAGAGTCTTCTCCAACACCACAGTTCAAAAGCATCAATTCTTAAGCCCTCAGCTTTCTTTATAGTCCAACCTCACATCCATACATGACCACTGGAAATACCATAGCCTTGACTAGATGGACATTTGTTGGTAAAGTAATATCTCTGCTTTTTAATATGCTGTCTAGGTCAGTCATAACTTTTCTTCCAAGGAGTAAGCATCTTTTAATTTCATGGCTGCAGTCACCATCTGCAGTGATTTTGGAGCCCAGAAAAATAAAGTCTGTC
This sequence comes from Odocoileus virginianus, assembly GCF_023699985.2. Taxonomy (NCBI): domain Eukaryota; kingdom Metazoa; phylum Chordata; class Mammalia; order Artiodactyla; family Cervidae; genus Odocoileus; species Odocoileus virginianus. Next base: position 22,432,339 of record NC_069686.1, read on the forward strand.
ACTGTTTCCCCATCTATTTGGCATGAATTGATGGGACCAGATGCCATGATCTTAGTTTTCTGAATGTTAAGCTTTAAGTCAACTATTTCACTCTCCTCTTTCACTTTCATCAAGAGGCTCTTGAGTTCCTCTTCAATTTCTGCCATAAGGGTGGTGTCATCTGCATATCTGAGGTTATTGATTTTCTCCCGACAATCTTGATTCTAGCTTGTAATTCATCCAGCCCAGGGTTTCTCATGCTGTACTCTGCATATAAGTTAAATAAGCAGGGTGACAATATATGGCCTTGATGTACTCCTTTTCCTATTTAGACCCAATCTGTTGTTCCATGTCCAGTTCTAACTGTTGCTTCCTGACCTGCATACAGATTTCTCAAGAGGCAGGTCAGGTGGTCTGGCATTCCCATCTCTTTAAGAATTTTCCACAGTTTGTGGTGATCCACACAGCCAAAGGCTGTGGCATAGTCAATAATGCAGAAATAGATGTTTTTCTGGAACTCTCTTGCTTTTTCGATGATCCAGCGGATGTTGGCAATTTGATCTCTGGTTCCTCTGCCTTTTCTAAAATCAGCTTGAACATCTGGAAGTTCACGGTTCACGTACTGTTGAAGCCTGGCTTGGAAAATTTCGAGCATTTCTTTACTAGCATGTGAGATGTGTGCAATTGTGCAGTAGTTTGAGCATTCTTTGCCATTACCTTTCTTTGGGATTGGAATGAAAACTGAACTTTTCATTGAGTCTTGAGGGCACTGCTGAGTTTTCCAAATTTGCTGGCATACTGAATGCAGCATTTTCACAGCATCATCTTTTAGGATTTGAAATATCTAAACTGGAATTCTATCACCTCCACTAGCTTTGTTCGTAGTGATGGTTTCTAAGGTCCACTTGACTTCACATTCTAGGATGTCTGGCTTTAGGTGAGTGATCATACCATCATGATTATCTGGGTCATGAACATCTTTTTAAGTAGTTCTTCTGTGTATTCTTACCACATCTTCTTAATATCTTCTGCTTCTGTTAGGTCCATACCATTTCTGTCCTTTATTGAGCCTATCTTTTCCTAATAGTTCCCTTGGTATCTCTAATTTTCTTGAAGACATCTCTAGTCTTTCCCATTCTATTGTTTTCGTCTACTTCTTTGCACTGATCACTGAGGAAGACTTTCTTATCTCTCCTTGCTATTCTTTGGAACTCTGCATTCAAATGGGAATATCTTTCCTTTTCTCCTTTGCTTTTCACTTCACTTCTTTTCACAGCTATTTGTAAGACCTCCTCAGATGGCCATTTGACTTTCTTGCATTTGTTTTTCTTGGGGATGGTCTTGCACCCTATCTCCTGTACAATGTCATGAACTTCCATCCATAGTTCATTGGGCACTCTATTAGATCTAGTCCCTTAAATTTATTTCTCACTTCCACTGTATAATTGTAAAGGATTTGATTAGATCATAGCTTAATGGTCTAGTGGTTTTCTCTACTTTCTTCACTTTAAGTCTGAATTTGGCAATAAGGAGTTCATGATCTGAGCCACAGTCATCTCCTGGTCTTGTTTTTGCTGACTGTATAGAGCTTCTCCATCTTTGGCTGCAAAGAATATAATCAATCTGATTTCAGTGTTGACCATCTGGTGATGTCCAAGTGTAGAGTCTTCTCTTGTGTTTGGAAGAGGGTGTTTGCTATGACCAGTGTGTTCTCTTGGCAAAATTCTATTAGCCTTTGCCCTGCTTCATTCTATACTCAAAGGCCAAATTTGCCTGTTACTCCAGGTGTTTCTTGACCTCCTACTTTTGCATTCCAGTCCCCTAAATGAAAAAGGACATCTTTTTTGGGTTTTAGTTCTAGACGGTCTTGCAGGTCTTCATAGAACCATTCAACTTGAGCTTCTTCAGCATCACTGGTCAGGGCATAGACTTGGATTGCCGTGATATTGAATGGTTTGCCTTGGAAACGAACAGAGATCATTCTGTCGTTGAGACTGCATCCAAGTACTGCATTTCAGACTCTTTTTTTGACTATGATGGCTCCTCCATTTCTTCTAAGCGATTCTTGCCCACAGTAGTAGATATAATGGTCATCTGAGTTAAATTCACCCATTCCAGCCCATTTTAGTCTGCTGATTCCCAAAATGTTGACGTTCAATCTTGCCATCTCCTGTTTGACCACTTCCAATTTGCCTTGATTCATAGACCTAACATTCCAGGTTCCTATGCAATATTGCTCTTTACAGTTTTGGACCTTGCTTCCATCACCAGTCACATCCACAACTGGGATGCTTTGACTCTGTCTCTTCATTCTTTCTGGAGTTAGTTCTCCACTGATCTCCAGTAGCACATTGGGCCCTACCAACCTGGGGAGTTCATCTTTCAGTGTCCCGTCTTTTTGCCTTTTCATGTTGTTCATGGGGTTCTCAAGGCAAGAATACTGAAGTGGTTGCCAGTCTCTTCTCTAGCGGACCACGTTTTATCAGACCTCTCCACCATGACCTGTCTGTCTTGGGTGGCCCTGCCTGGCATGGGTCATAGTTTCATTGAGTTAGACAAGGCTGTGGTCCATGTGATCAGATTGGTTAGTTTTCTGTGATTGTGATTTTCAGTCTGTCTGCCCTCTGATGGAGAAGGAAGAGAATCTGAGGTTATTGATTTTCCCCAGACAATCTTGATTCCAGCTTGTGGAAGCTTCCTGATGGGAGAGACTGACTGAGGCGGAAACTGGGTCTTGTTCTGATGGGCAGGGCCATGCTCAGTAAATCTTTAATCCAATTTTCTGTGATTGTTGGAGCTATGTTCACTCCTGCTATTTAGCTGCCAAACAATGGTGGAGGTAATGAAGATAATAATGATCTCCTTCAAAAGATCCCAAACACTCAGTGTAGCACTCAGTAAATGTTTTAAAGAGGTAGAAAAACCTACCTTTCTTATTAGCATTATTTTAATCACAAAGTGAAAATCTGGTTTCACATTTCAGAATCTTCTTAAAATGCAGCTTAGGTAAACTAGAATATTAAAAATCTTATAGTCTATATATTTATGTCCCTGGCTTACAATCCTTTCTAAATTCTTATAACTCTATTCCTGTACTGACTTTTCTTTTCCAAAAGATGTGAATTCCTTACAGTTTATGTGAATATCTCTGAAAAAAACAACTCATTATTTCATTTAACTTTAAAGACTTGCAGTAATAATGGCTTCTAGGTTTTTTTTGTATCCTTCAGTGTTTGCTTGAGATTTTACATGTATACACTGAATTCAGGTGTTTTTTTTTCCTTAATTATACTCACCAGTTAGACCTATATAGTACTTGACTTGAGTACCTCATTCTTAGAGAAGAAATCCTGATTATTATCAAGTGCTTTTCAATTGAAACGTTAATTATAGATATTTATAACAAGGACGTTACAAAACATAACTGCACATAGTTAGATAAGTCAGATTCCCAACACATTTGTAACATCTCTACCAGGTTTTAGGCACTCTATAAATATTCAAAATAGCATTAATATGTATAAGGAAGATAGACGACAAGGTATTTTACCTTGCTTTTATTTAAATACCACCCCCTACTGCTTCCTGGATGGTCAGTTCTCATAAAGCCACTGCCCTGTGGATTTTACCTCTTTGGTGTAAATATTCCTGAATCTACCCAGTCCTCAGCCACATGTCATCTCAGGCCCCTCTAACAGCATCCCAGGATTATATCCCCTAGTCCAGTACACCAAAAATATTCTACAGTACAACCCATTAGACATTGTATAAAGTTTCAAGCTGTTGTAGCGACTTGGAAATCCCTTAACAGAACATTTAGATCAGGTACTTTAATGTAACGAATTAGTGTCTTTTTAATCTTTGAAATAAATGTTGTTTCTGGGGATTGAACAGGAGACCCTAAAATCTAAAAGCAACAGATAGAATTTGAGCTGGAACGTAGTTTCCAACAGCTGGCTCTGGCACCAGAATATAGATCCTCTTTGTTGGGCTTTTGCCTCTAGGGGCAAGAGCATCATCATTTTCTGAAGAGTAATAGGATAATTACATGAAGCACAATTGCAAATCAACCACAGGAAGAAAATAAATGCAAGACCCCAAAATGTGCAAGTATTCTTTTTTTGTTTGACTTTTAATGAGAAGGTAATGAAAAGCAACCACTAAGTCATTAATGTGTAATGTCTATATTCATTGGAATGGAGAGGCTAGTATTCAGTGATACAAACACAAGAGAGGTATAATTTTATGGGATTTTCTGGGCATTGACTGAGTGGCAGTGGAACAATAAGATGAGTGCTGGTTTTTGTGATCAACTGAAAATGTACTTAAGAGAGACACAGTTAGAGTCACTTTGGAAAACCCTACCATGAAACCTCAGTCATCCCAGGCATATTTTTATTTACATGGAATGGGTAAAGCAGGGAAGTTTTAAAGTGCTTTGCTTTTCTATGTCATACAAAGAAGTAATTCATAATGGGGAGTGTGGGGATGGACCAGTCTGAGTTCAAATTCTAGGTCTACCTCTTATGAGTCAGTTACTTATAACTCAGTGCCTCAGTTTCCTCACTTGTATAATGTAAAGATAATAATGTCTAGTTCTCGGGGGGACTTTGAAATTTAAATGGGATAATATGTTCTACGTGCTTAGGTTAGTACCTGGAAGATAATTGCTTAATATGTAGCAGCTATGTAGATCATTTTCATTATTATTGATCAATATATTAGAGTAGGAGTAATCAAATTTGGGGTGGATGACTTGCCCCAACTTTCAACTCTTCTTTTAAAGATCAATCTAGTCTTATAGTTTTCACTCATGCTTTTCCCACTAAAGAGATATGTGTCTTCATTACAAGTAAATGTCAGAGGCCATTTCACTTTTCTTTTTTTCTGGGAAACCTTTCCTAAAGCAATTGTTGGGATACTACCTTGCAATGGATAAACCCCAATATATCGATGGCTTAACACAGTAGACCTTTCCTTCTTACTCATTCTTGTTCTATTGGTGTAGTGAGAAGGACAAGCAAAGGGCTTTGCTCCACAGGATCATTCAGATGCTTTCATCATCAACATAGTCTTCAGAATGATTCAGGGAATCAACATCCCTGAAGTAGATGACATGTGAGACCAGAGGATTGTTCAGGTGCCACTTGTCACTTCTGCTGACATGTTGCCGTTCAAAACTCAATGAAATGGCTACATCAACTTCAAGGGGGGCTGGGAATGCCAGTCTAACTGTTCATCAGTAGTAAAGAGACTCAAGTTTTTAGTGAACAGCTCCTCCATTTCTACCACAGGCTACCTTTTGGGGGGAAGGAGAAGGTAAGATGAATTAAGAAAGTAGCATTGACATATATACACTATAGTGTGTAAAATAGATAACTAGTGGGAAGCTGCTATATAACACAGGGAAAGCACCCTGGTGTTCTCTGAAGACCTAGAGGGGTGGGACGGGAGTGAGGAGGAAGGCTCAAGAGGGAAATATATATACATATATGTGTGTGTGTATATATGTGTGTGTGTGTGTGTGTGTCCATCACTTGGTCGTGTCTCACTCTTTGTGACCCCACGGTCTGAGCCCATCAGGCTCTTCTATCCATGGAATTCTCCAGGCAAGAATACTGAAGTGGGTAGCCACTCCCTTTCTCCAGGGGATCTTCCCAATGCAGGCAGATTCTTTACCATCTGAGTCACCAGCAAAGCCTATATACATATATATATCTCACATATAATTATGGCTGATATGCATTGTTGTACAGCAGAAACCAACACAACATTTTAAAGCAATCATCCTCCAATTACAAAATAGAAAAAATAGAATTTCACTTAACCACTACTACGGTCAAAGAGATAAAACAGTGCCAGCTACTGACAGACACTACATCTGGCTCACCCCTCTTCGCCATCTGGCGTGCTTCCTCATAAACTATAAACTAAAAGACTAGTTATCTACACCTTCTTCCCAATGAACAATGGTAAATATAGTAGCAATTAAAAGCTATCTTCTTAGGAATGAGAGTACTGGGAAATGTCAAGCAGACTCTGGTCCACAGCGAGCAAGAAAACATTACTGTGGGCTTCTTGAAAGCCCCCAGTCTGCATGATAAAAGTTTCTTAGTGAGGCCCTGTTTCTAGTTTCTGGGAGGAAGTCTCTTGTGCATATTTCTCTCTGGCCCTGCTTTTACCTGCAGGAAGAATTCTCTCTTGTAAATTATTCTCCATGATTCCATTTGAAGCTGGTGGTGGGACACATACCCTCCTTCTGCAGTCTGCTTCTTGCTGGTTCAAGTTCGGAAACATGATGGTTGCTTTATACCCTGGAGAGTTCAAGTTTTGTTGTTGCTGCTGTTGTTTTTAAAGTCTGGACTTCTGATGTCTTTGACAATACAATTCATCAAAAATTTAAAAGGCTCCATCCTTTTTGTTTCCAGATAGTACTGTATGCTCATAATCACATATTCACAAGTTCTTTCTTGGACATAATTCTCAAGCCTAATGTATTTGTTTTTATCCTTGTCTCTTGCCCTTCAACTCAATGGAAGCATCTTTGAGATAAATCAACAAAACTGGTGGGGTGTATATACTCATAAACCAACTTAATTGACCAGGTTTCTCAATCTATTTTTAAATTGACTTTCCTAATATGCAATGGCCAGAGTCAAGTTTGTCAAAACTTTAAGTCACCAATTTTTTAGTCTTCTGCTTTTCATTTCTACTTATAAAACAGTCAATTCTTAACTAATTTTAGTACTTTGCTAAGTTTAGCTATAAGCAAATAATATACACCATTAAAACTGCATTTTCCAAATCCTCTTAGTTCTAAAGAAAACCTCAGTGGATGTTTGGTATTGTTTACTTGATTACTTACCAACAATAATTTTCCCAAACATTTTGTCTGTAAATGGCATCATTCTACATATTCAAACTCATAGTATTACTTTTTTTGTAGCCTACCACCCAACTCTTGGAGGGCACAAGCAAAACCTTGTACACACCAGGACCCAGGAGAAAGGAGCAGTGACCCCACAGGAGACTGAGCCAGATGTCCCTGTGAGTGTCCAGGAGTCTCCGGCGGAGGCATGGGTTGACAGTGGCCTGCCATGGGGTCAGGGGCACTGACCAGAAGAGTCTGGACATAAGTCCTTTGGAAGAAGGTCACCATTACCACCATTACGCCTACCATAGTTTGGTTTCAGGCCAAACTACAGGGAAGAACACAGCCCTACTCCTCAACAGAAAACTGGATTAAAGATTTACTGAGCATGGCCCAGCCCATCAGAACAAGATCCAGATTCCCCCACAGACAGTCCCTCCCATGAGGAAGCTTCCACAGTCTCTTATCCTTATCCATCAGAGGGCAGACAGAGTGGAAACCACAATTACAGGAAACCAACCAAACTGATCACTTGGATCAGAGACTTGTCTAACTCAGTGAAAATATGAGCCATGCCGTGTAGGGTCACCCAAGACAGATGGGTCATGGTAGAGAGTACTGACAAAATGTGGTCTGCTGGAGAAGGGAATGGCAAACCACTTCAGTAGTCTTGCCTTGAGAACCCCATGAACAGTGTGAAAAGGCAAAATGATCTGAAACTGAAAGATGAACTCCTCAGGTCAAACAGGACCTGGCAAGAGTGAACATCAACATTTTAGTAATCAGTGAACTAAAATGGACCAGAATGGGCAAATTTAATTCAGATGACCATTATATCTACTACTGTAGGTAAGAGTCCCTTAGAAGAAATGGAGTTGCTCTCACAGTCAACAAGAATCCTAAATGCAGTACTTGGCAGCAATCTCAAAAACAACAGAATGATCTCTGTTCGTTTCCAAGGAAAACCATTCAGTATCACAGTAATCCAAGTCTATGCCTCAACCACTAATGCTGAAGAAGCTGAAGTTGGATGGTTCTATGAAGACCTATAAGACTTTCTAGAACTAACACCAAAAAAAAAAAAACCCAAATAACAAAAACCACACACACACACACAAAGATGTCCTTTTCATCATAGGGGACTTGAATGCAAAAGTAAGAAGTCAAGAAATACCTGGAGTAACAGGCAAGTTTGGCCTTGGAGTGCAAAATGAAGCAAGGGAAAGGCTAATAGTTTTGCCAAGAGAATGCACTGGTTATAGCAAACACCCTCTTCCAACAACCCAAGAGATGACTCTACACATGGACATCACCAGATGGGCAATACTGAAATTAGATTGATTTTTGAAGCAAAAGATGTAGAAGTTCTACAGTCAGCAAAAACAATATCAGGAGCTGACTAGCTCAGATCATGAAGTCCTTATTGCAAAATTCAGAGTTAAATTGAAGAAACTAAATAAAATCCCTTACGATTACACAGTGGAAGTGACAAATAGATTCAAGGGATTAGATCTGATAGAGTGCCTAAAGAACTATGGATGGAGGTTTATAACATTGCACAAGAGGCGGTGATGAAAACCATCCCTAAGAAGAAGAAATGCAAAAAGGCAGAATGTTTGTCTGAGGAGGCCTTACAAATAGAGAAAAGAAGAGAAGCTACAGGCAAAGGAGAAAAGGAAAGATATACCAATTTGAATGTAGAGTTCCAAAGGATAGTAAGGAGAGATAAGAAATGCTTCCTCAGTTATCAGTGCAAAGAAGTAGAGGAAAACAATAGAATGAAAAAACTAGAGATCTCTTCAAGAAAATTAGAGATACCAAGGGAACATTTCAGGCAAAGATGGGCTCAATAAAGGACAGAGACATTATGGCCCTAACAGGAGCAGAAGATATTAAGAGATGTGGCAAGAATACAGAGAACTATACAAAAAAGATCTTCATGAACCAGATAACCACAGTGGTGTGATCAGTCACCCAGAGCCAGACATCCTGGAGTACAAAGTCAAGTGGGCCTTAGGAAGTATCACTACAAACAAAGCTAGTGGAGGTGATGGAATTCCAGTTGAGCTATTTCAAATCCTAAAAGATGAGTGCTGCACTCAGTATGCCAGCAAATTTGAAAAACTCAGCAGTGGCCACAGGACTGGAAAAAGTCACTTTTCATTCCAATCCCAAAGAAAAGCAGTGCCAAAGAATGCTGAAACTGAACAATTGTACTCATCTCACATGCTAGCAAAGTAATGCTCAAAATTCTCCCAGTGAGGCTTCAACAGTATAAGAACTGAGAACTTCCAGATGTTCAAGCTGGATTTAGAAAAGACAGAGGAACCAAAGATCAAATTGCTATCATCCATTGGATCATAGAAGAAGCAAGAGAATTCCAGAAAAAACATCGCCTTCTGTTTCTCTAACTGTGCTGAAGCCTTTGACTGTGTGGATCACAACAAACTGTGTAAAATTCTGAAAGAGATGGGAATACCAGATCGCCTTACCTGCCTCCTGAGAAATCTGTATGCAGGTAAAGAAGCAACAGTTAGAACCGGACATGGATCAATGGACTAGTTCCAAGCTGGGAAAGGAGTACATCAAGGCTATATATTGTCACCTGCTTATTTAACTTGTATGCAGGGTATGTCATGCGAAATACTGGACTGGATGAATCTAAGTTGGAATCAAGATGGCAGGGAGAAATATCAACAACCTCAGATATGTAGATGACACCACCCTTAGAGCAGAAAACTAAGAAGAACTAAAGAGCTTCTTGATGAAAGTGAAAAAGCTGACTTAAAACTCAATGTTCAGAAAACTAAGATGATGGTATCCAGTCCCATCACTTCATGGCAAATAGATGGGGAAACAATGGAAACAGTGACAGGCTTTATTTTCTTGGGCTCCAAAATTATTCAGATGGTGACTGCAGCCATGAAATTAAAACATGTTTGCCCCTTGGAAGAGAAGCTATGACAAACCTAGATACCATATTAAAAAGCAGAAACATTACTTTACTGGCAGAGGTCTGGGTAATCAAAGCTATGGTTTTTCCAGTAGTCATGTATGGGTGTAAGAGTTGAACAATTAAGAAAGCTGATCACCAAAGAACTGATGTTTTTGAACTGTGGTGTTGGAAAAGACTCTTGAGAGTCTCTTGGACTGCAAGGAGATCAAATCTGTCAATCCTAAAAGAAATCAATCCTGAATATTCATTGGAAGGACTGATACAGAAACTGAAGTTCCAATACATGGCCACCTGCTGTGAAAAACTGACTCATTGGAAAAGACCCTGATTCTGGGAAAGATTGAAGGCAGGAGGAGAAGGGGATGAAAAAGGAAGAGATAGTGATGGCATCACCAACTCAATGGACATGAGTTTGAGCAAACTCTGGGACATGGTAATGGACAGGGAAGCCTGGTGTGCTGCAGTCCATGGAGTTGTAAAGAGTCAAACACAGCTCTTTAAAGAGTTGGCTGAGTGACTGAACTGAACTGAACTGCCCAGCTGCTAAACCAGTGCCACGTATTTTACGTTTTTGCTTTATAGCATCACATTTCTGACAGCAGTTTCTGTGTTAGTCAAGGTAACACCTGTTGCTATGACAGAAAAATCTAGAAATATCATTGGCTTAAATTAGTGGATGTGCATGTCCTGCTCATGTAAAGTTAATTAGGTGTGGGAAAAGGGCTGAGAAGGAAAGGAGTATATTAGAAAGGATATAGATGAGGCACTGGGTGCTGTTGAACATGGAAACTCCTAAGAAGAAACCAGCCAGCTCCTGTGCAAAGAGGGCCAGGGTGACCGAGAGTGCTGCCACCAGCCTGCAGAAAGGAACGAAGTTGGCAATACTGCATCTCTTCAAGAATTCAGACTGTTAGAAACCCAGGGGAAAAAATGGAAGGAGATTACATAGCTGATGTTTATGAGCAAGGCCTGGAAGTATATGTAGTCATGGCCTATTAACTGTAAGGTAGGCTGAGAAAGAGCTTCCCTGGTAGCTCAACTGGTAAGGAATCCACCTGCAAGGCAGGAGACCCTGGTTTGATTCCTGAGCTGGGAAGATCCCCTGGAGAAGGGATGGCTACCCACTCCAGTGTTCTTAGACTTCCCTGGTGGCTCAGATGGTGAAGAATCCACCTCCAAGGCAGGAGACCTGGGTTCGATCCCTGGATTGGGAAGATTCCCTGGAGGAGGGCATGGCAACCCACTCCAGTATTCTTGCCTGGAGAATCCCCCTGGACAGAGGAGACTGCAGGCTACATACAGTCCTTGGGGTTGCAAAGAGTTGGACACAACTGTATGACTAAGCACAGCACAGTCTGAGAAATGTGGTCAATCTGCCCAGGGGAAAGGGAGACGGGTTTCCTGAACAGCTTTCTAGTTCCTCACCAGTTTACTTCAGTTCTTACTGATTCTTTATTACACTCACTGTGACACCATAGGAGATGAGTTTTCATCACACCAGGATCTATATGTGTGTCAATTCTTCCTCATCTCCATCCCAGTGAGAACTGTTTATACACAAACATAAACCATATAGTTGGTTCCTATTTCTGTATTGATAGTTGAGAAAGCTTAGGCTTCTGAATCAGTTAGTCCTGTGTTCAAAATCCAGCTACACCATAAATTAGCTGTGCCATTGGGTTACTGAACTTCCCAGAGTATCAGTTCTCATTTATAAAATGGGAATAATAATAGCTACTTTGTAAGGAAATTGGGAAGATTAAAGGATATAATGGCAAAAGATAAGGTATATTTTTCCCCTAGGTACAGAAAGTGAAAGTGAAATGGTTAGTCTCTCAGTCACATCCAACTCTTTGCGACCCCATGGACTCTAGCCCACCAGGCTCCTCTGTCCTTGGAAATCTCCAGGCAAGAATACTGGAGTGGGTAGCCAGTCCATTCTCCAGGGATCTTCCCAACCCAGGGATCAAACCTGAGTCTCCTGCATTGTAGGTGGATTCTTTACTGTCTGAGCAGCCAGGGAAGGCACAGAGTACATATTAATTTACTTGATTAAATTATAAGAATTGAAAGGTAGTTTGCATATGCAATCTAAAATGGAATAATAAATGTAAGCCTTTAGTTTACAGTATATGTTTGCCCTGACTATTATCAATCAAGGGTAATCTAAGGGACTCAAAAGACCCATAACCTTGATCTTGCTTGTAAATTTTACCTTTTAAAGATAAAAATAATTCAGTGATGCTATGATTCAAATTCATCCCCAAGTTTTTTTTTTTTTTCTCTCTGAAGTTCCATTCTTAGATTTTTAAGCCTTCTGTTTTATACCTCAAAGAACTAGGCTATACTTTTAGAAGCATAACCAAAGACATGTTGACATTCTGATAATCTTTAAGCATCCAGCTTGTCAGTGCCATAGTGGTAGCAGCGGAATGGAAACTAAATTAAGAAGAGATAATCAGGAAAATACAGAGACTATAATGGGAGTTGTGTCAGATGACACACTCATTTATTCATAAAACCAAAAATAATTTTTTGCACTAATTTTCTGTTTAATGATCTTAGAAAACATTTCTTTAACACTCCTTTCTCTGTTGGAAAGTGTTTTGCTTTTTTTTCTAGATTTTCAAACTATAAGAGTATATTTATTAGCAAGGAATATGCTCAAAATGTATTGTTAAGTGGAAACAGCAGGTCAAAAACAAGCTTGATCCATGAAAGAGAAAAATTGATGTTGGACTGCATTAAAATTAAAAACTCTGCTCTGTGCAACACCCAGGAAAAAGAATGAAAAGACAAGCCATACACTGGGAGAAAACATTTGTCAAACACATATCTGATAAAAGACTTTTGTATGCAAAATATACAAAGAACTCTTAAACCTCAGCAATAAATTGATACCCCCATTTTTAAATGGACAAAAGTTCTGAACAGATACCTCACAGAAGATATACAAATAGCAAATAAACATTTGGAAATATCCTCAAATCATTTGTAACTAAGGAATTGTAAATTAAAATGATAAGGAGATGCCAGTACACGCATGTTACAAGTGACTAAAATCCAGAAACCAACTGCTGGTGAAGATGCGGAGCAACAGGAAGTCTCATTCATTGCTGCTGGGAATGTAAAATAGTGCAGCCACTTTGGAAGACAGTTTGGCAGTCTCTTACCAAACCCAACATAGCTGTGCTTTGTTTGATGGTATGGTAAACCCCCATAAAATGTTTATGCTTACATACTGTGCAGATGTTGTTGGTGACTTTATTCATAATCACAAACACTGAAAGCAACCAAGATGTCCTGCAATAGGCAAGTGGATAAACAAACTGTAGTAATCCATAAATGGAATATTATTCAGAGGGGAAAAGTAAAAACGATGAATGATGAAGATACACAAAGACAAATGAATAATGCTAAGTAAAAAAACCCCCAGTCTGCAAAGGTTACACACTGTGTTATTCCACTTATGTGACTTTCTAGAAAAGGTAAAACTGTAGAGATAGTAGACAGATGAGTGGTTGCCTGGGGTTCAAGGTGGAGGGTGCTGAATAGTTGAGATACAGGGGAATTTGGGGGATGGTGAAACTATTCTGTATGATTTTATAATGATGGATATATGACATGATGCATTTCTCAAAACTCATAGAACTTTGTAGCAGAAAGAGTGAATATACTAAATTAGAAAAAAAAAAATTACTTTGGGGGTTGCAGATCCCAGGAAAGGCATTTAAATATTTACCTAGAAATAGCTATGGTTATCTCGACGTTGACTTTTAAAGTTATTTTAATTATACCAAATGGGAGGAATGGACACCATTATAAAATTTCCAAATCTTGCTTGAGGCATTCCTTGGCTTACACAACTTCCACCACTCAGAATGCAGACTTGAGGAGCCTTCCCCAGCCCCCCATCCTTAGGCTAGTGTAACACATTTTATACCTTCCTCACCAAGAACAACATGCTCCAAGTGAGTTTCCACAGTTAGAGCCACTGCACTCATTTCTGTCCACATCTTCAAAAACAGCAAAACAGGAAAAGGTCCTCCCCCTCAATGTTGCCAGCTCTCACCACCCAGGGCCATTGTCCCCGAGTAAGTTCTGTCTAGGCTGCCAGATCGCTTCTGCTGCCTGGCAGCAAACAGCAGTTGCAAGGTCATCCTTGCTTTCCCTGGTGCCTGAGCTGCTGGACTGCTCCCTATTCCGATCCGTCCTGACTGCCCTGCTGCTTCGGGCAGGAAGTCCTCACTTCATTCAACATGTCCTCTTTACTCAAAGTGTATAGAATTTTCTTGACTTTTTCTGTTTCACTCTTACCTCTTAAAAATGACAGAGCTTTTTGGGTTGGAATGAGAGAATACACTCCCACTATTACTGAGAGTTCTTTGGCTCCAGAATTGTTCATCACATCTTTAAGACTAAAATCTTTTTTGGTGATTCTGTCAATTTTTTGGTATGTGAATGTATTTTTAGAAAACTCTCAAGGAAAACTTACGGAATAGTGGAGAGAAAGATTTATAGTTAGAAATCATGGTATTGTATTTTAAATCTCGAATTCACTAGCTGTGTGTCTTGCAGCAAGCCACTAAATGCTTACGAACACATGCATAAACTCATCTATAAAATGGACATAATATCTCTCCTATCTCTTTCACAAGGCTATTTTAAGGCTCAAGTATGATCATGAGAAAATGCTATAAAGAGCATGAAACTGTTAATGTAAGGGATTGGTTTTAAATGGAAAATAGACTCTCAAATGTTAATAAAGGAATGAAATTCAGGTATTTGCCTAATTTTTATGGTCTTTCTACTATCTATGTTAGACAGAATAATGTCCCCCCAAAGATATACACATCTTCATCGTCAGACCCTATGAATATGTTATTTACATGACTAAATACTATTTACATTTACATTTGCAGATGAGATGAAATTAAAGATACTGAGATGGTGTGCTTATCCTGGATTGCTTCTTTGCTGGCATACATGAGCCAATGAGTGCCAGAGGGCTCCAGAGGCTGGGAGGGGCAAGGAAACTGCCTCCCAAAGTCACTAGAAGGAACATAGTCCTGATCATATCTTGATTTGGGGACTTGTGTCTTCCCGAAAGAAAAGATTATAAATTGGTATTGTTTTAAGCCACTAAGTCTGCAATTATTTATTATAGCAGTGATAAGAAACTAATACATCCTCACTCATTCAAAGTCAAAGCTTAAAAAGTGAAAAGGAATCATCCCACAAACATTATACACCTTATTGTAGTATTTGGAAATTTGATGACTGTTGTTTTAATCCTAGTCCCACATGTTTTAGACACACTTATTTCAATACACTTATTCTTTATCTGATTATCCTACTCTGATTTTCATAATCAGATCCTATTGTTGGCATTCCCCACTCAAGTATCTTATCCAAGTCTCCTCTTCTTGGTCTATCCAACTATTTCCTCAAACCTTGCTTCATATTTTATCAGAGTGAAACCAGAGTAGTAATCTCTACAAGACTTTGGGTGACTCTCATTCTTTATGACTTATGTTACTCATTGAGCATGTGTATTTTCACACTCCTGTTTTATTTGGTTGTGGTTTATTAGTCTGTCAACATCCAGTGTTGTTTGACTTAAATCTTGAGCTCATAGGTACTACACATAAAGCTCAATCATTTATTTTTGCACACAAAACATATTGTCATGCTCATGCACAATTCTAATGTTTTCAATTCATCAGTCTGCTGAGGCAATTTCATCCATACCCATATCCATTTTGTGTGGATGAATCCCAATTTGATGCCTCTAGTTTTCAAGCCCTGACTTACTTTATTCCTATCACTGAGAATACAGACAGGATAAAGACACATTTCTCCAACCTCAAGATGTTTGACAGTTTGTTTTAATTCCACACACAAAAACAACAGGGTACAGAGGATAGGCACCTAAGTCAGTCTAGGGTGGAAAGGGTGTTTTCAAAATGAAGTGAAGCTTGAATTAATCTTGAGAGACATGTATGAGATATGAGTTAACCTAGCGAAAGGCAGAGAAAGGGCCTCCAGGGGGAAAGGATAGCATGAGGAAGACAGCGAGAGGGAGGCAGACAGACAGACCAATGAGACAGAGAGACAAAGAGAGGAGGAAAGAAAGGATGATCACCAGCTTGTTCTGTTGACTGCTAGCCATGGTCATCTCCCTTAGTTAACACACCATGGAACACAGACACATAATCACATACACTAGAGGTCAATGTCTGGGCAGAACATACCAACCTACTGTGTTGAAGGTCTTTGTGGAAGACCAACCAATTAGAAACAAGGAGCCAGAGCTCAAGAGGAAGGTCCGGTCTCGAGAGCTGGAGATACAGCTGTAGATTTACTCATGCAAGGTGAATCTGGATGTGGATAGACTGGTCTGGGCAGGATGTATAATGGAGAAAGCTGAAAAGTCAAGTCTGGAGAATACACATTCAAGTGAGACATAGAGGAAGAGCTGGGGAAAAGGCAAAGGATGAACACCAAGAGATTGGGAACAGAACCAGGAGAGATGTGTGTTAGGGGAGCTAAAGTAGATGGTGGTTTCAAGGAGGGAGCTGTATTCTTGCCTGGAAAACCCCATGGACAGAGGGGCCTGGTAGGCTACAGTCCAGAGGGTTGCAAAGAGTCAGACATGATTGAGTGAGCTTGATCAGAACAGGACGAAGATCAGGTAGAAGTTCTGGGCAACAGGAAGTACTATTGATAGAACAAGATCCCTGAAGAGGCAGGAGGATGAAAACCAGAAGAGAGAAGGAAAGTTTAACCATAAGTTAGCTTTTGAGATTTTTGATATGGGGCAAAAGAGAAAAGCTTCATTTCCCCCATTTTTCCAGAACAATGTTGAAATTAAGGAAAATATAAAAGCATAGTGTGAGAGCCTTGTCACAACCCTTAGAGAAGTTTATGCACAATACATTTATATCTGTAGATACAGTACAGCACGTTTTTCAAAAATCTAAGCTCATTCTGTTTGATAGATCAACAGTTTTAAAATCAGCACAACGTCAGCTCTCTAATAAATTGACACCCAAATCTATTAATTATATTCGATTTCATGCATCCTGTCACTTATTTATTTTATGGGGAAAAATAAACAACTCTTCTTTCATAGGTGAATTTAGCCCTTTGTTCTTCCTAGATCCTTTCAGCCTATTACTCACAGTGGGTGCAAGTAATTTCATAAACAATAGAACTGAATGGACATGAGTTTGAGTAAACTCCAGGAGTTGGTGACGGACAGGGAGGCCTGGCGTGCTGTGGTTCATGGGGTTGCAAAGAGTTGGACACTACTGAGTGACTGAACTGAACTGAACTTGTTAGTTAACATGTTTGAAGTGTATTTTAGCAATGAGAATTCAAATAAACTTTAGAAAACACCTGTGGCCTACTAGATATGAAAGCCAAGGATCTCTATAAACATAACTGCATTTAATACTTGAAAGGAAAGATAATATATCCATATACCTGTGCACACACACATACATACCCATATATATATATATATGAAGAGTATGAATCTTTATTTGACACACATGAGGACCCGGATGGAAAGAAAAGACTACCCCTGCTAAAGTATTCCCAGGTTTTTGCATCCATGAAGCTTAACTAGGCACTGATTTGAATAACTGCCAGAAAAAAACATTATGAAGAAACAGGCAAAACACAGAGGGAGAACTACAATGTAGGACTAAACTAAACTGCCTCAGATGGCCAGATACCAAGAGGTACCCAGGCAGAAGGAGGAGGAAACAGCAGTAACCTGGTCTGTGATCCAGGGGCCTGTCATTTGCCATTGACCATGTTCCAAAAGTGTGGAATTACCTGTCATCTACTCCAGCAAAAATGCAGAGGTCAAGAAAATGCAAAGTAGTAGATAATGCCATTTTGGGATTTAGAATGCCTTCTCCCTAGCACATCTATCTAAAAACACTAATGATTGACTTTGGAAACTCTCCCTTTTTTCCTCAGAGATTGGAGCTGGTGCTGTATCCTTGCCAACCCATCTATAATCTTTAGTCTCATCATTTTTTTGCCTCTTCCATTCTTGTAGGTTTAGCAGCAAGCCTCCAGTCTCTGGCAGGGCATCTTGAAAAATGCTTGCAAGCAGGGCTGAGAGCAGTAGCCAGTCCTTTCCCAGGGCTCACTCCTGGGCTCTCAGGTTGTTCTAAGTGAGCGATATTCTGCTTTGTATCTCGGCCCTCAGAACTGAGTCGTTATTGTAGCATCTGCCACGTGCCTCCCGCCTGTGCAGCTTCTTAACTTTTCTATACTTGGGGGTGCTTTGAACCCTCAGGTCTTCCAAAGACCCATGGTTGTTTGAAATGGCCCCAGCCTGCATTCCTGCTTGAAGTTCTGTGCTGTAACTTTCCTGCCTGCCTGGTCTCCACTTTGCCTGCTTTTAACTCCTGAACCTGTGTGCTGCAAGCCTTTGGAGATGGCCCCGAGCGCAGTACTCGACCTCCCAAAGGTGGTCTTCTTGTCTGTTTTGACTTAGATTCATCCGTCCATATCATTACTCAGCCATTAAAAAAATGCAATGAATAGTGAAAAAAAAAAAGAATACATTTGAATCAGTTCTAATGAGGTGGATGAAACTGGAGCCTACTATACAGAGTGAAGTAAGTCAGAAAGAAAACATCAATACAGTATACTAATGCATAATACAGCATACATAATGCATATATATAGAATTTAGAAAGATGGTAATGATGTGAGACAGCAAAAGAGACACAGATGTATAGAACAGTCTTTTGGACTCTGTGGGAGAAGGCAAGGGTGGGATGATTTGAGAGAATAGCATTGAAACCTGTATATTATCATATGTGCAACAGATCGCCAGTCCAGGTTGGATGCATGAGACAAGTGCTCGGGGCTGGTGCACTGGGATGACCCAGAGGGATGGGATGGGGAGGGAAGTGGGAGGGGGGTTCAGGATGGGGAATACATGTACACCCGTGGCTGATTCATGTCAATGTTTGGCAAAACTACCACAGTATTGTAAAGTAATTAGCCTCCAATTAAAATAAATAAATTAAAAAAACAAAACAAAACCAAAAAAACCCCCAAAATATTTATGGTGGATTTCTAAATGAAAGGCTATAACCCATACAGGTACAAATTTTAAAGAATAACATTTAGAACAAAGGTTCTGAAAAATAGATGTGGCTGGGTGTCTGAAAGTCTGGACTTCCTTTTATCTCATTGGGGCAGACGTTCAGATAGAAGCATGTTTTTATTTTCTTCCTGGGCCCAAAGTTGAGTACATTTCCCAGGCTCCCTTACTGGCAGGTGTGGCTACAGCGTGGAGTTCTGGACAATGAAACGCAGGCAAAGGTGATGCGGCCCACTTCCAGGCATGGCTCATAGAAGCCTCCCACCACCGAACTGCACTCCCCCTTACCTCCGTCTTCCAGTTCACGACGCTCCAGGACTGTGCAGGAGGGCAGAGCCAGGACACGAGGTTCCTGAAGGCCTGTTTAGAGCAGAGTTTCCTCCTCACCAACTCACAGTGGATTGTGATAGCAGCAAGAATTAAACCGTTCTTACCTTACACCACTGAGATTTCAGGGTCTATCTGTTACACCTGGAGTCACTGACAGTAACCAATATGTTCTTCCAACTGCCTTCCCAGCTTCTGGGGCTTGAGTCCTAGAATCTGAACCAATCTGTTTTTACTGACTGAACCCCAGTTTTGCTGCTAAACCCGTTATTTTTCTGTCATCTGCTCATGATCACTCACATTTAAGTGCAAAACAAATAAAAACATAAATTTTTAAATTTATTTGTTTATTGAAGGATAATTGCTTTACAGAATTTTGTTGTCTTCTGTCAAACCTCAACATGAATCAGCCATAGATATACATACATCCCCTCCCTTTTGAAACTCCCTCTCATCTCCCTCCCCATCTCACCCAATCCAGGTTGATACAGAACCGCTGTTTGAGTTTCATGGCCCAAATTCCCGTTGGCTGTCTATTTTACATTTGGTAATGTAAGTTTCCATGTTACTCATTCCATACATCTTACATACCCTGAGGAAACTAAAAAACATATTTTTTAAGCTATTCCCCTGGATAAGTTTCTCTTTTACTACATCCCTCTACTTCTCAGCTCTCCCAAATTAGGTTTAGGAATACTAATTTTTGGCCAGTGTTCCCATAGTCTTTCATCATTTACTGTGATCTGCCACTTTCTAGATGGGTGACCTTGAGAAAATAGTTTAATTTTCTTCAAGAGGTAAGTTCTTTACATAGAGATAATAATTTCATCTCAGAAGTATGTTGTTAAAGCTAAATGAACCTCAAGTGGTTACCTCAATTATAAAAACATGATACTAAAATATATGCCAGACATTTTAACATATGTATCACATGGATACTGACAGATACTTACTTTGGAAAAACTGAACTTTGGCAAAATGTAGGCATCCACCTGAGCTTCTTCCCTCCTTTTCTTCTTCCGGCTGCCTTCACTCTCCATTATTAGCTATATTGGGGAACAAAGATCTGAAGGTGCTTTTGCAACGTGCTACCATTTGCTGTCCACAGGAACATATGCCATTCATTCATTCATTCATTCATTCTTCTATCAAGTATTCACTGAGCATTCATTCTATGTTAGTATTAAGGGAGACAGAGATAGGATGCCATGGTTAATAAAAAAAGGCAGAAAACGTGGTGTGGGAGTAAATGGCTGCATGCCCTGGAGGCAGGAGAAAGAGGGAAAGGAAGCCCATGGGGACTGTCTTTAGCAGGATCTTGTGTAAGATTGCCATTGAAAGCAGAAGCAACAGAAATCCAGCCTGTGTCATTTATGCTCACAATTCCCTTCCTTCTGCCTTGGAATAAAAATATCAGAGGAAATTATTCTGTAAATGTGGCCATTATGTTTTACTCCTGCTGATATTGAAGTGCGTTCTTATTCCCTGAGGACACATGTGAAGGTGGAAGGGAGCCAGTGGTCTGGGCAGGTTGGAGACGCCAGCCTGGAATTGAACATTTTCTGTAGGCAATCTCTTCATGGGTAATTGAAAACGGGCTCTTTGAAATGCTAGTGATTTAATAACTTTCTTATGAATTAAAAAATAGGCACATGCTCTTCCTTTCTTCTTTATAAAGTAGCCATTTACACATCCTCCTGTGTTGGAAATATTTCTAGCTTAAGTATTTCAGAACTCTGAAAATTAAAAGGTTTGGTCGTTAGGGCGAACAGTTCCTGTCCTATTTCACATAGCCGAGGCGGAACCTTTCGCATCCTGACATTTCCTGGCACAGGAGCAAACACTGCCGTGTTTTACAGCCACACGGAGAGTGAGGTAATCAGCAGCAGCAGAGGCCTTGATGTCTTTCTCTAAGTTATTCACAGTCTTCAGGTCCCACATGTGCTGATTCCTACCTGACATCTCCTCTCTGCCACATGCAATTGCTTTTGTTAATTTCATCGATTTAACAAGAGCAGTTCTGCGTGCTGCTCGCCTTTAAGGTAGGCGGGCGAATTGATGTCTTTCCTCCACTTTCATTCCCTGAGGTTGATGACATTTTCAGTAAGTAATCTTTTTTTCTTTACTTTGCATTATAAATGTGTCTTTGGAATGTAGGGGCATAAGTACCTGGTAGTAGTCATGTAATAATACACGTGTGTGTGTACAAACTCACAATAGCATATAGATAACATTTACACAAAAAAATGCAATGAGTATATGTAAACACATGTATATTCATTGTAATATCTAAATATAGTTATAAACATAGTAGTTAGTTGTGCTCATAAATATGTATGAGAACATTGGTGCATGTGTTTTACACACACAATGAAGGGCTGAAAGGCCAGAAGAAGGCGACAAGCACAGTTAATGGACTTTTTAGTCAGTTAGGACTAATTTCAATCTGTGCCTCTGTACTCACAAGTTGGATAACTTGGTAAAACTCAGTCCAGAAACCGAACCGCCTTAAGCCACAGACCCTTATTTCATGTCATAATCATGAAACCTTATTTCATGTCATACCCATGGAACACTTGTGAGAATTAAATGAGATCAGGGACCACGGTGCTTGTCCTTGCTGCAAGGTTGGAGCACAGCAAAAGATGAATACTATCTGTGACTAATTTATATTATTTTTGTATGGACAAGCATAGCCATTTATTTTCTAATTAATGGCAATTGCTTCTCTGCCTATCTGTAATTTCTGGTTAAATAATGGTTAATCCAGACACTTTTCTTTTCAATTCTTGTTAAAATCTTCCAAAACAAATGTACTCCACAGATTGAGTTCATTAAAATGATCAGCACATGAAATTTCTAAATATGTTGAAATTATGAGTGTTTCTATAAAAGCTAATACTTTTCAGACAAATCACGTGTAGGACCTTGTTTGAGAAACAGATGCTTCAGATTTGGTTCTAGAACATTAGTATGTGTGCATACACATGTATATGCACACATAGGTATTCATGTATGCACAAGTCATACACACAGACACATATACATACATCACCAATTATATACAAAGATAAATGAAAGGGCAAAAAACAAAGTCAGAGGATAAAAATTAAATGTTGGGTAGCAAAATCATCAGACTTTCAGACTGTTTCAATGGAAGAAAGGGTATGGAACTTCAAACAATAACCTTTTTCATGTCCTTAATGTAATGTAATAAAAGTTGCTCAGTTGTGTCTAACTCTTTGTGACCCCAAGAACTATACAGTCCATGGAATTCTTCAGGCCAGAATACTGGAGTGGGTAGCCATTCTCTTCTCCAGGGGATCTCCCAACACCAGGGATCGAACTCAGGTTTCCCACATTGCAGGTGGATTCTTTACCAGCTGAGCCAGCAGGGAAGCCCTTTCATGTCCTTACATTACAGTATTGAACGTGTAATCTTAGGTGACTCAATATCTTTACATCTTGTTTTTCCTCAAATATAAATTAGGAATAGTAAAATCTCTGTCTCTTCTAATTTACTGGGTTGAGTGCTAAGTCACTCCAGTCATGTCCAACTCTTTCCGAGCCTATGGACTGTAAGCCCCCAGGCGCCTCTGTCCACAGGGTTCTCTAGGACTGAATACTGGAGTGAGTTGCCATGCCCCACTCCAGGGGATCTACCCAACCCAGGGATAGAAACTGGGTCTCCTGCATCTCTTGCATTTGCAGATGAATTATTTTCCACTGAACCACATGGGAAGCCCTGAATTATTTGGGGATAAATATGTAGCCTCTCTGAGTCCCAGTTTCTTTATATGTCAAATGAAATAAAGATTTACATACAGTGTAGGATTTTTGTGAAAATTGAGATAAATCATATTGACATGATTTACAAGTTACAAGGAACTATATAAACTTCTATAGTCAGTCAAATTAGTAGAGATATTACCATATGCATTCTTATACTTTAAATGTTTTTTAAAATTCCATCTTTAACAGCATTTTATTTATATGTGGATATTTTTTTGAAATGTGACCTCCAGATCAAGGACTTACCATCATTCCAGCCTTTAACTATCCAAGCAGTATGTTCTATACAAGTTATTGTACAAAGTTAACTAGTAATATGTGGGAAAATTCATGCTTTAAAGCTAACATAATAAATATTAATACAGATTTTAAATATATGTATGTATTTATATGAATGATTTTGTCTATCCTTAGGTATTGGATTACTTTTGTCAGTCTTAAAGAAAATAAACATGTTTTCCTGTTAAAAAAAATCAGCCTAGCCTTATTTGCAATAATAAAGTTTACCCATTCAGTTGTTATTCTAGTAACCTGCCCAATGGTGCCACTAACATTTGGATACACAGTCTGGGAGTACAACTGCAGCTCTCTCACAGGTGTTGCTTTTACATATTATCAACATGGTCTGTGATTGATAGTTTATGTTTAATCCAAAAGTGATCCCAGAAAATATCTTTATCCATTTCCATATGTTATTCTAAAACAGTGCGTACAATGGCTCAAGTTTTAGATTTAGATTGGCTCTTCACGTTTTTTTTTTTTTTTCAAAATTTATTAAATGCCTACCATATGCCTAACTTATTGCTGGAATTTGAGGAAATGTGGAGAGTAAAATTAGACCTAGTCCTGTCTTTGTAAAGCTTCCAGTCAGTGTGGGAGGGATGAGTAGAATGCCACT
Organism: Odocoileus virginianus; assembly: GCF_023699985.2. Classification (NCBI taxonomy): domain Eukaryota; kingdom Metazoa; phylum Chordata; class Mammalia; order Artiodactyla; family Cervidae; genus Odocoileus; species Odocoileus virginianus. The sequence continues at coordinate 22,456,298 of NC_069686.1, forward strand.
TGCATTCATCAAATAATTTATTAAAAACATGGAAAATGATCAATACAAATATGATTTGTGCTAGGAAGAATAGACGAGTTTCCTAAGCAGTAAAAACCCGTTGGATTTGGTAAAAGATTTTAATTGTGAATGGATGAAAAAATAAGAATGTAAACTATGAGGCCTAGTTTGTTTGTTTTTTTTTTTAGTAACTGGATGTTATAACAGAGTCTGAGATAGGAAATAGCAAAAGACACCCAAGTTTAAGGCTGGGGGTACGGAGTGGGTAATGCCCTAATTCAGACAGGCTGGATTTAATGTGCCGTTGAAATACCCAAGAGAAACCGTCAAACTGGCAGTTGTCTGTGGTTCCAGGATTCAGAGGAAAACTCCGGTAAGGTAATATGAATGTGAGAGTCACTGATACTGAGAAGATAATCGAAGCCTTGGGCATGTACAAAATTGCTAGGAATCATGGGCGAAGAAATAAATGAATTAGTAAAACATTTTGAGTAGCTCTAGCACGGTTATAAGAATTATGTTAATAGACACACACTTGCTTACAAGTCCTATATCTACATTAACAACAAACCAATAAAGGTATTAGCAGAGAAGAGAAAAGCAAAATGCATAGTCTGAAAGTTACAATTGGTAACATAAATGTCATCCAAGTGATAAATATTTACCCAAATAATGTTGTTATTAACTTCTAACAATGACGTATTCAGAGTTGGTGATTTTGACAGCATTAAGATTGAATGTTCTGGCTTGCTAAAAACAGACTGAAGAGCATAGAAAAGTGTTGATATTGATGTTTTTGAAATTTGGATATTAACTATTAAACACATATTCAGAGAAATCTTGCAACATTTTGGTTACATCAGCCAACTTATCTCCAACCATGTTCTGGATTCCATTTCTTTCCAAACAAGTCCCTGACCTTGGCAAAACTTTAACCTTCCATAAGGCCCGGCTACTCTTAGAATTATCTACATTTAGCCTTTCATTGTTGAATGATAATTTCAAGTTTTTGCTAATCCCCCCCACAGAGTGACAGTGTTTAATAATGACCACTCAATTCCATTTTCATGGTAGTAGTTGCTATTTTTCCTACACATCTCAAATATCTGACATATGGTACCAGTTAAGCACCTACTTCAATTAGTACAGCCGTTCTAGATAAGCAATGCTGGGATTTTTAACAATTGCACTGCCATCTTGTGCCCAGTGTCAGGCAGCAAATATTTTGGCTCCAAAATATCATGCCAGTGTCTGTGTTCTGGGGTCATTCCTGGTACCAGCTGGTCCAAGTGGGTTCTCAGAGACATCGATTCTGAGACAGAAGTTGATGTGGTGATGGTTTATCAGGGTGTGCTCTTGGTACCAAGGGAAGGGAAGGGATGGGGAAGAATGGAGATTGGACAGAAGTTGAGTTGTGATGCAGGCTCAGTGGAGAGCTCAGCCAGCCCTACAGGGAGATTCACACTGGAGTGACCCTTCAGAGTTGTGCCAAGTTGTCCTTGAATTCACCACTTATTGAACACAGTCTGTGTTGAGGGAAGCGACTTTCTTTAGCTAAAGCAATCCTGGCATGGGACTAAAAGTGGAAGACTCGCTGTGGGCAGTATTTCCAGCTTTGGGGACAGTAAGTCCCTCTTCCTGTAGGGGGAATCTTGGCTGTGCATTGTAGAGTCCACAACCATATAATTCCATCAAAATAAATTGTGATTATGGCAATAGGAAGATAGTTTACCTTTCAAAGTCCCAAATTTCTCACATGTTTATTTACTATTATTTTGAAGTACTCTGATTTAAGAGGCTCTTTGTGGTTATACATTTTCCTGGGTTGGTTCCCTCTATATCTATAAACATCAGCTCTAATTAGTGTTTTTTGTTTTTTAATTCAAGTCTGAGACGTTATATGGAAGATACCATGAGTTATTCTTTAAAGAGTCACTCTGCCACCATATACTGAGTGTGCTTAGTCGCTCAGTCATGTCTGACCGTCTGCCAGGCTCCTCTGTCCATGGGGATTCTTCAGGGGAGAATACTGGAGTGTGTTGCCATGCCCTCTTCTGGGGATCTTCTCAACCCAGGGATGGAACCCAGGTCTCCTACACTGCAGGCAGATTCTTTACCAGCTGAGCTACCAGGGAAGCCCCAACATATACTGAGGGTTCTATAATATTTGCAGAGTGGCTGTTAACTGGGTCCTGCCACACTATGTACTTGTCAGGCTTTCTATCCATCAGTTTTCGTTTACAAAGAAGTACTATATGAAAAGGTAATGACCATATTGCAGACATTCTATGACTATTACTTTCCCTCTGTCACTTCATTTGCATATAAATACTTAGAGTTTTAGTTTTAAAATTTCTCACAGTATTTTAGGGAGGCAACACCCATGATAAACGAACCTTGTTAGGGAGCTTAAATTAGCCTTTCCAAAGTACTCTGTCAAAGCTGAGATTAAATTACCTGTGGCTCAGATGGGAAAGAGTCCGCCTACCAATGTACGGATCCAGGTTCGATCTCTGGGTCAGGAAGATCCCCTGGAGGAGGGCATGGCAACCCACTCCAGTATTCTTGCCTGGAAAATCCCATGAACAGAGGAGCCTGGAGGGCTACAGCCCACAGGGTTGCAGAGTTGGACACGACTGAGTGACTAACACAAACACAAAGTACTCTGTCAAAGTTGAGATGAAATTACTTTTAGATTACATTTATCCAAAAATATTTCTTGATAATTTGCAGGGCATTGAGACTGAACTCTTCAGCACTCTCATATACTCTCATGGCTCTTGTTTTGAATCTGAGTATTACATTCATGGTCTATTTGTGATCTCTATGTAAATTTGATTTTTCTAAAGTAAGATTTTATATTACTGTTAATATATGCAGACTTAAAAATTTTACCAGATGTGGCAATAACTCTTGGTTCTCAATAGCATTTCCAGAGAGAAAAAAATGCATTGTACTTTTCTTTCACTGCAACATCTGTGATTATCTTTCTATAAGTTCATTTTCTTAGATATGGGGAAATTTTCTCCTCCTTCATTGGCTTATAACTAATAGTTATTAAAACATAGCAGAGAAGGTATACTTTTTCTATCCTCAAGTTCCTAAAAAAATTAATATCCCTTTAGAAATCACTCTAGAGATGTTTATAGAAAACTGTTAATCTAGGGGAAAGTATGGTGGATGCACATGCTTGTTGCACATCAGAGATGGGGTAGTGGATGTACATTCTGAAGTTTCATCCCACTGTGGGAAAATCATTGTCTCCAAACCAAAGAATGTGCTGCCCAGAATTCCAAATATGTCACAAGGATTGATTGAGTGAGAGTTGCAAAAGATAGTTTGGCACAGTTTTCTGGGTAGCATTACAATTTTATAAGATTCATTGGGAGGTCCAGTCTTGAAAAAATAATCCAAAACCCCTTATATGCTAAGCTCTGCTATCATACAAACTCCTTTGGTAAAACGCTCATCTATCATAAACCCATTTTGATTCCTTTGAAAGAGAATTATGTTCCTTGAAATATTAATTTTTATAGCATAAATCTATGAACAGTTCTATGAAGACCTACAAGACATTTTAAAACTAACACCCCCCAAAAAATGTCCTTTTCGTTTTAGGGGACTGGAATGCTAAAGTAGGAAGTCAAGAAACACCTGGGGAACAGGCAAATTTGGCCTTGGAGTACAGAATGAAGCAGAGCAAAGGTTAACAGAGTTTTGCCAAGAAAACTCACTGGTCATAGCAAACACCCTCTTCCAACAACACAAGAGAAGACTCTACACATGGACATCACCAGATGGCCAACACTGGAATCAGATTGATTATATTCTTTGCAGCCAAAGATAGAGAAGCTCTATACAGTCAGCAAAAAACAAGACCAGAAGCTGACTGTGGCTCAGATCATGAACTCCTTATTGCCAAATTCAGACTTAAATTGAAGACAGTGGGGAAAACCACTAGATCATTCAGGTATGATCGAAACCAAATCCCTTATTATTATACAGTGGAAGTGAAAAATAGATCTAAGGGACTAGATCTGATAGACAGAGTGCCTGATGAACTATGGATATAGATTCATGACATTGTACCTGAGACAGGTATCAAGACCATCCCCAAGAAAAAGAAATGCAAAAAAAGCCAAATGGCTGTCTGAGGAGGTCTTACAAATAGCTGTGAAAAGAAGAGAGGCGAAAAACAAAGGAGAAAAGGAAAGATATACCCATTTGAATGCAGAGTCCCAAAGAATAGCAAGGAGAGATAAGAAAGCTTTCCTCAGTGATCAGTGCAAAGAAGTAGAGGAAAATAATAGAATGGGAAAGACTAAAGATCTCCTCAAGAAAATTAGAGATACCAAGGGAACATTTCATGCAAAGATGGGCTCAATAAAGGACAGAAATGGTAGGGACCTAACAGAAGCAGAAGATATTAAGAAGAGGTGGCAAAAATACACAGAAGAGCTGTACAAAATAGATCTTCATGACCTGGATAATCACAATGGTGTGATCACTCACCTAGAGCCAGACATCCTGGAATGTGAAGTCAAATGGGCCTTAGGAAGCATCACTATTAACAAAGCTAGTGTAGGTGATGGAATTCCAGTTGAACTATTTCAAAATCCTCAAAGATGATGCTGTGAAAGAGCTGCACTTAATATGTCAGCAAATTTGAAAAACTCAACAGTGCCCTCAGGACTGGAAAAGTTCAGTTTTCATTCCAGTCCCAAAGAAAGGCAATGCCAGAGAATGCTCAAACTACCGCACAATTGCACTCATCCCATACTGTAGCAAATTAATGCTCAAAATTCTCCAAGCCAGGATTCAGCAATAGGGGAAGCATGAACTTCCAGACGGTCAAACTGATTTTAGAAAAGGCAGAGGAACCAGAGATCAAAGTGCCAACATCTGTTTGGATCATCGAAAAAGCAAGAGAGTTCCAGAAAAACATCTATTTCTGCTTTATTGACTACGCCAAAGCCTTTGACTGTGTGGATGACAATAAACTGTGGAAAATTCTGAAAGAGATGGGAATACCAAACCACCTGACCAGCCTCTTAAGAAATCTGTGTGCAGGTCAGGAAGCAACAGTTAGAACTGTACATGGAACAACAGACTAGTTCCAAATAGGAAAAGGAGTACGTCAAGGCTGTATATTGTCATCCTGCTTATTTAACTTATATGCAGAGTACATCATGAGAAACGCTGGACTGCGTGAAGCACAAGCTGGAATCAAGATTGCTGGGAGAAATATCAATAACCTCAGATATGCAGATGACACCACCCTTATGGCAGAAAGTGAAGAAGAACTAAAGAGCCTCTTGATGAAAATGAAAGAGGAGAGTGAAAAAGTTGGCTTAAAGTTCAGCATTCAGAGAACTAAGATCATGGCATCTGGTCCCATCATTTCATGGCAAATAGATGGGGAAACATTGTAAACAGTGGCTGACTTTATTTTTTTGGTCTCCAAAATCACTGCAGATGGTGACTGCAGCCATGAAATTAAAAGACGCTTACTCCTTAGAAGGAAAGTTATGACCAACCTAGATAGCATATTAAAAAGCAGAGATATTATTTTGCCAACAAAGGTCTGTCTGGTCAGGCCTATGGTTTTTCCAGTAGTCAAGTATGGATATGAGAGTTGGACTGTAAAGAAAGCTGAACGCCAAAGAATTGATACTTTTGAACTGTGGTGCTGGAGAAGACTCTTGAGAGTCCCTTGGACTGCAAGGAGATCCAACCAGTCCATCCTAAAGGAATCAGTCCTGGGTGTTCATTGGAAGGACTGATGTTGAAGCTGAAACTCCAATATTTTGGCCACCTGATGGGAAGAGCTGACTCATTTGAAAATACCCTGATGCTGGGAAGGATTGAAGGCAGGAGGAGAAGGGGATGACAGAGGATGAGATGCTTAGATGGCATCACAGACTCAATGGACATGAGTTTGGGTAAACTCCAGGAGTTGGTGATGGTCAGGGAGTCATGCTGTGCTATAGTCCATGGTGTTGCAAAGAATTGTGACACGACTGAGTGACTGAACTTAACTGAACTTATAGCATAAATATATATGTGACATAATTCTGTGATATAAATTAGAAAAATTATTGGGCATTTTGAGTGAAAATTGAATGAAAAAATTACTGGGAATTCATAATATTCATAGACATATTAAAAAAAAGAATCAAGGTAAAATATAATTACTGCTGTTATGGGCTGAGGTGTGTGCCCCTAAAACAATATGTTGAAGTCCTCACACTCATTATCTGGAAAAGTGACTATATTTGGATGTTGGATCTTTGAAGTGGTAATTAATGTGAAATAGGTCATTAAGATGGACCCTAATTCTGTATAAATAGTGTCATTAAAAGAGGAAGAAATCTGGACGGAGATCTATACAAAACAAAGACCATGACAGACAGAAGATAACCATTTAAAGCTAAATAGAGAGGCCTCAAAAAAAAAATTGTTTCCAACTTTATCTTGGACTTCACCCTCCAGAATTGTGAGATTTCTGTTATTTAAATGACTCCAGTCTGTGGTACTTAGTTATGGCAGCCCAAGCAAACTAATACCCTGTTGCAAAAACAAGAAAATTTGTTGAATTTGGATTTGTGTGTTTATCTGTACTTTAGGTCCTAAAGCTTGCTATTTATTTAGCTGAAAAAATTTTTCAGCTAAATGAGTGAATGAATCAATTCACTCATTCAATCAATGAGTGAATCAATACTCATTACTAAATAAAGCAATATTTGGACTTCCTAAATATATCTGAATTAAAAAAAATCTTTTTTGCATATGTGTCTTTTCTTTTTTATTGAAGGATAATTGCTTTACAGAATTTTGTTGTTTTCTGTCAAACCTCAACATGAATCAACCACAGGTATACATATATCCCCCCGCCCCCCCACTTTTGAAATTTCCTCCCATCTCCCACCCCATCCCACCCTTCTAGGTTGATACATAGACCCTGTTTGGGTTTCCTGAGACATACAGCAAATTTCTGTTGGCTATCTATTTTACATGTGGTAATGTAAGTTTCCATGTTACTCTTTCCATACATCTCAACCTCTCCTCCCGTCTCTCCATGTTCATAAGTCTATTCTCTGTCTGTTTCTCCATTTCTGCCCTGTAAGTAAGTTCTTCAGTACCATTCTTCTAGATTTCGTATATGTGCATTAGAATACGATAATTATCTTTGTCTTTCTGACTCACTTCACTCTGTACAACAGGTTCTAGGTTCATCCACCTCATCAAAACTGACTCAAATGCACTCCTTTTTATGGCTGAGTAATATTCCCGCATGTATATGTACCACAACTTCTTTATCCATTCATCTATCGATGGACACTGAGGTTGCTTCCATGTTCTAGCTATTGTTAATAGTGCTGCAATGAACAATGGGATATATGTGTCTTTTTCACTTTTGGTTTCCTCAGGGTGTATGCCTAGGAGTGGGATTGCTGGGTCATATGGTGGTTTTATTTCCAGTGTTTAAAGGAATCGCCATACTCTTTCATAGGGGCTGTATCAATTTACATTCCCACCAACAGTGCAAGAGCATTTCCTTTTCTCCTCACCCTCTCCAGTATTTATTGTTTCTAGACTTTTTCATGATGGCCATTTTGACCGTTGTGAGGTGATATCTCATGGTAGTTTTAATTTACATTTCTCTAATAATGAGTAAACTCCGGCAGTTGGTGATGGACAGGGAGGCCTGGTGTGCTGTGATTCATGGGGTCACAAAGAGTCCGACATGACTAAGCAACTGACCTGAACTGAATCGAATAATGAGCAATGTTGAGCATCTTTCCATGTGTTTGCTAGCCATCTGTACGTCTTCTTTGGAAAAATGTCTGTTTAGGTCTTTTTCCCACTTTTTGATTGCATTGTTTGTTTTTCTGGCATTGAGTTGTATGAGCTTCTTGTATACTTTGGAAATTAATCCTTTGTCAGTTGTTTCATTTGCTATTATTTACTCCCATTCTGAGGGTTTTCTTTTCAGCTTGCTTATAGTTTCCTTTGCTGTGCAAAATCTTTTAAGTTTAATCAGGTCCCACTTTTTTAACTTTTGTTTTTATTTCTGTTACTCTAGGAGGTGGATCATAGAGGATCTTGCTTTGATTTATGTCATCAAATGTTCTGCCTAAGTTTTCCTCTAAGAGTTTTATAGTTTCTGGTCTTACATTTAGGTCTTTAAACCATTCTGAGTTTATCTTTGTGTATGGTGTTAGGAAGTGTTCTAATTTCATTCTTTTACATGTAGCTATCCAGTTTTCCCAGCTCCATTTATTGAAGAGGCTGTCTTTGCCCCATTTTATATTCTTGCCACCTTTGTCAAAAATAAGGTACCCACAGGTGCATGGCATGTCCTGAAGATATCAATGAGATCCGTCTTAAAGACGTGTTTCCTTATTAATTTTTTGTTTTGATGATCATCCATTGGTGTGATTGGGGTGTTAAAGTCTCCTACTATTATTGTGTTGCTGTCAATTTCTCCTTTTATGTCTGTTGTGTTTGTCTTATGTATTGAGGTGCTCCTATGTTGAGTGCATAGATATTTACAGTTGTTATATCATCCTCTTGGATTGATCCCTTGATCATTATGTAGTCTCCTTCCTTATCTCTTGTAATATTTATTTTAAGGTCTATTTTGTCTGATATGAGGGTTGCTACTCCAGCTCTCTTTTGCTTCCCATTTGCACGGAATATATTTTTCCATCCTCTCACTGTTAGTCTATATGTGTGTTTAGGTCTGAAGTGGGTTTCTTGTAGACAGCATATATATGGGTCTTGTTTCTGTATTTATTCAGCCAGTCTGTGTCTTTTGGTTGGAGCATTTAATCCATTTACATTTAAAGCAATTATTGATATATATATTTCTATTGCCAGTTTTCTTAATTATTTGAGGTTGTTCCAATTTTAGTATATGTGCTGCCAAAGTGAGCACTGTTTGGGGTTGATTTTGTAGATCTTTTTTCTTCTCTTGTATTGTTGACTATACGTCCCTTTAACATCTTTTGTAAAGCTGGTTTGAAGGCTCTGAATTCAACTTTTGCTTGTCTGAAAAGGTTTTTATTTCTCCATCAATTTTGGATGAGATCCTTGCTGGGTACAGTAATCTTGGTTTAGATTTTTTCCTTTTCAGTACTTCAAGTATATCCTGCCAATCCCTTCTGGCCTGCAGAGTTTCTGCTGAAAGATCAGCTGTTAAGCGTATGGGGTTTCCCTTGTATGTTACTTGTTGCTTCTCCCTTGCTGGAGATTGCTTTAATATTTTTTCTTTGTGTTTAGTCTTTGTTAGTTTAATTAGTATGTATTTTGGCATGTTTCTCCTTGGGTTTATCCTGTATGGGACTCTGTGCCTCTTGGACTTGACCGACTATTTCCTTTTCCAGGTTGACAAAATTTTCAACTATAATCTCTTCAAAAATTTTCTCATACCCTGTCTCCTTCTCTTCTTCTGGGATCCCTATAATTCGAATGTTGGTGCACTGACATTGTCCCAGAGGTCTCTGAGACTATCCTCAGTTCTTTTCCTGCCTTTTATTTATTCTGCTCTTCAGAAGTTATTTCCACCATTTTATCTTTCAGCTCACTGATTCATTCTTCTCATTCAGATATTCTGCTATTGATTCTATCTAGAGTATTTTTAATTTCAGTAATTGTGTTGTTTGTCTTGGTGTGTTTTTTTCTTTAATTCTTCTAGGTCTTTGTTAATTGATTCCTGCATTTTCTCCATTTTGCTTTCAAGGCTTTTGATCATCTTTACTATCATTATTCTGAATTGTTTTTCAGGTAGTTTGCCTATTTCCTCTTCATTTATTTGGACTTCTGTGTTTCTAGCTTGCTCCTTCATTTGCGAAGTATTTCTCTTCCTTTTCACTATCTTTTTTTTTTTTAAACTTAGTGTGTTTGAGGTCTCCTTTTCCCAGTCTTCAAGGTTGAATTCTTTCTTCCTTTTGGCTTCTGCCCTCCTAAGTTTGGCTCAGTGGTTTGCGTAAGCTTTGTATAGGGTGAGATTTGTGCTGAGTTTTTGTTTGTTTGTCTGTTTTTCCTCTGATGGAAAGACTGAGTGAGGTGGTAATCTTGTCTTCTGATGATTGAGTTTGTACTTTTGGTTTGTTGTTTAGATGAGGGGTCCTGCATAGACTACTACTGGTCGTTGGATGATGCTGAGTCTTGTATTCAAATGGGTTCATTTGTTTGTGTTCTCAATGTTTGATACTCCCTAGGATTAATTCTCTGGTAGTCTAGGGCCTTGGAGTTAGTGCTTCCACTCCAAAGGCTCGGGGCTTCATCTCTGGTCAAGAACAAAGATTCCATAAGTGGTGTTTTTTATGGCATTAAGTGAGATTAAAACAAATATCCAAAAATGAGAAACCAAAGATGAACTCCAGACAAATTGCAGTTACAAAATCAGCAAATAATAATTAAAGTAATGGAATATACACATATACATATACATCCATGAGCAAAGTCAAAACAGTCCAACAAAAATAAAGTACAGTAGATTGGCCTGGTGAATAGAGGAAATCAGAAATTATATTTACCAGTTAAGAACAAAACTAACTAAGGCACAAACTAGAAAACAAAGCTAATGCAAGGTGCCAAGTGGGGAATAAAGCAATGAAAACAAACCCAACAAATATGTTGAGAGGAAAGTAAAGAAAGAAAAGAAAGAAAGAATGATATGCAAAGTTAAAGGTAGATGAAGAAGATTTATATGCATTAAAGATTAACTACAAGGGGAAAAGAACAGTAGGAAAGGCAAGCAAAGGAATAAATGTAGAAAAAATATAATAGGTTTTAAAAAATTAAAATTACAAAAGAGAAAAGAAAAGAAAAAACAGAAGAAGAAAGAAAAAAAGGGGAAAAAAGGAAAACTTGACAGAACTGCCAAAGCCCAATGTAGAGGCAGAAGTTTATAACAACAGTAAAAAGTGTGACTGAGTATACACATACATCTATACACCCATAAGCAAAATCAAAACAGTCCAACAGAAATAATACAATAGATTGACCTGGCAAACAAAGGAGACCAAAAATTATATCTACCGGAACAAAGCGAACTAAAGCACAAACTGGAAAACAAAACTAAAGCAAGGTGCCAATTGGGGAATAAAGCAATGAAAACAAAACTAACAAATATGTTGAGAGGAAAGGAAAGAAAGAATAGATATGCAAAGTTAAATAGAGGTAGATGAAGAAGATTTATATACATTAAAGATTAACTGCAAGGGGAAAATAACAGTAGGAAAAGCAAACAAATGAATAAATGTAGAGAAAATAATAATAGGTTAAAAAATTAAAAATTAAAATTAGAAAAAGAGAAAAGAACAACAAAAAAAGGAAAACTCTACAGAACTGCAGATGCTCAATGTAGAGGCAGAGGTTCATAACAACAATAACAAATGTGACTGAGGGGGAAAAAAAGTTCAAAAGTTTAATTAGATTTCATAGTGCCAATAAAATCAACTACTACAATGGGGTGGGGGGAATGAAAAAATCCATAAGAATCTACAGAACAAGCCAAAACATAAGAAAAATAGTTTTTCTTGAGTTGCTGCTTCAGAGTCCTTTCTCTTGGTGATAGTCACAGTCCACCTCACCTCCCTAGGATGCCCGCAAACCCTGTGCTGGTCTCTGGACCTGCTGTGGGGGCAGCTCAGACTCTAATCTGGTCCTACTCCTCTGTGTTCTTGCCTCCAATGTCCACAGCTGTCAGAACTAGTGTGTTTTCTTTTGTGGGAGCTCTCAGTGTCCTTTTTTATATTCCATAGACACAGAGTCTGCCTAGTTGATCGTGTGGATTTAATCCTCAGCTTGTACAGCTGGTGGGAAGGTTTCGGGTCTTCTTCCTTAGCCACACTGCCCCTGGGTTTCAACTGTGGTTTTATTTCCACCTCTGCATGTGGGTCGTCCACTGGGGTTTGCTCCTGAGGCTGCCCTGGAGGACTTGGGTTTGCCCCTGTGAGGGCCAGGTGTGGAGGCGGTGCAGCTGCTTGGGTCGCAGGGGTTCTGGAAGCATCAAATACTCAGGGGAGTTTGTGGATAGGGAAGCAGGAAATATAGTGCTTTAGAAGGGTATGGGAACCAGTATTGGCCAATATGCTCCAGTATTCTTGCCTGGAGAGCCCCCTCCCTGACAGAGAAGCCTGGCAGGCCACAGTCTACAGGGTCACAAAGAGTCGAACACGACCAACGTGACCCTGTCTGCATAGATGCAAGACCTTTTTTGCCTGTGGCAGCTCCGCCCCAGTGGGAGTTGAGCGTGAAGGTGGCGCAGCTTCTTGGCTTGTGGGGACCCTGGCAGTGCCAAGTGTGCGGGGACACAGACTGCCTCAGCCACAGAAGCTATGGCCCTATCAGAGTCTGTTTTCCAGCCTCTTGTAGCTGGCGATCAGAAGGCCCCTTTGGCCAGTCTTTCTCCTAGCTCTGCCCATTCAGGCACATAGAGGGCTCCCTTGCCTGGGGTCCTTCTCTGTTGTTCTGCACGTCAGGCATACGGAGGGGCCCCCCCGGCTGGGGTCCTACTCTGTAGATCAGCACACCAGGCACTTAAAGGGGCACCCTGGGTGGGGTCCTACTCTGTAGATCAGTGCATCAGGCCTTTGATGGGCCAGCCTCTCTACTGTTCAGCTGCCGATGCTGGCGTGTGGGGAGAGAGAGGCTATGGTGATGGCCTCACCCCCTATGCATGACTCAGCAGTGTCACTTTGCTTCTGTGGCTGCCAGACTTTCCTCCACAGGTATTTCCCACCACAGTCTCCTCCCTCACATCCCACTGATCTGTCTCTCCACAGTCAACAGCGGCCCTCGCCCTGGGATTGCTCCACAATCCCTAAACTCCAGCTCCCAGCTGCTGCGCCTTCCAGCAGACCTGTGAGCCTGTCTGGGGTATGTATGGCTTTAGCAAGGACTGTCTGATTCTCATTTCATTTAGGCTGCCACAGATCAGCTGTTTCACTCTTGGCCTTAAATGTTTCTCCTCTGACTCAGACAATTGCTCTGATGTGGGGATTGGATCTCTGTTTCAGTTCCTCCACTGGCCGAGGGCAGGTCCAGTCCTACTAACACTCCTATTTTCCCCCTTAGTTCCTTTCTCCTACTGTGTTTTGGGTGGTTCTATATATTCTTTTCCACTGGTCAGGTACTCCTGTCCACTCCCAGCTGGTGTTCGGCATGTACTTCTGTGTCTGAAGGTGTCTTCCTGATTTATCCATGGAGAGAGACATACTCTACGTCCACCTACTCCTCTGCCATCTTGTTCTCTCCCCAAATATATCTGAATTTTTAAAAAATCTTACATGTTACCCAAGGAAGGTGAGGCAGTCATAATTATTTCTGATAAAGAAGGTTTTAAAACAATATGTTGTTGTTGAATGAAGGTTAAACAAAAGAACAATTCATATTTTTCTATTGTCTTCCCTGATATCTATCTACATTAGCTAATTTTAATCCCAAGTTTTAACATAACTGACAGTTATGTGGACTGGGGTACCAAAATTAAATGAGTAGAATCCCAAGGTAGAAATTTTGTAAAGCAAACCACTTTTGTATAAGTGCAACTGACATTAAGAAACTAAATCTCAAGATATTGCCATCATCATTTATAAATTATTTTCTCTCTACGGAAATTTTTGTGTAATCTTAGCATATATTATCTCACAAGATGTAATTAAAGGTTATGTGTGCCACAACTAGAATCCCAGATGCCACAACTAAAGATGCTGCATGATGCAACAAAGATGGAAGATCCCACATGCCACCACTAAGACCCAGTGCAGCCAAATGAATAATGTGTGTGTATGCTCAGTGGCTCAGTCATGTCCAACTCTTTATGACCCCATGGACTGTAGCTCACCAGGTTCCTCTGTCCATGGGATCTCTCAGGCAAGAATAGTGGAGTGGGTTGTCATTCCATCTCTAGTGGATCTTCTCAACTCAGGGATTAAACTTGCATCTCCTGTGTCTCCTGTTTTGCCAGGCAGATTTTTACCACTGAGCCAACAGGAAGCCAATAAATAAATAATAAATATTCCAAGAGTAGATAAAAAGTGGAATAATTCAATTTAAACAATAATTTTGTTATTGTAGTACCACAGTTAACTGTTTTCTTTGCAGATTTCCACAGTACTCCATTAAACTGGGTAAATATACTCCCCAAAAATGTATATGTTGAAGCCTTATTCCCAATGTGACTATATATGGAGGTAGGGTTTGTATTAGAGGTGATTAAGGTTAAATGAAGTTACTGGAGTGGGGCCCCAATCCAATAGGCCTAATATCTTTACAGGAAGAGGAAGAGACATCAGCAGTACACCTGCATAGAGAAGAGGCCATGTGAGGGCGCAGAGAGGGCAGCTGTCTGCAAGTCAAGGAGAGGCCTTAGGAGAAACCAATCCTGCAGACACCTTGATCTTGAACATCCAGCCTTCAGAACTGTGAGAAAGTAAATTTCTGTTGTCTAAGCCATCTAGTATGTGGTACTTTATCTGGCAACCCAGGCAAATAAATAATGTCTTAGGAACCTGTTGAGAACATACTAAGAGGGAATTGTTATAATTTCGAAAAAGAATGAGTTTTAACATTACATTTTGGTTTCACACTTGATAGAAAGGCAACGGTTTCTGCTCATGTAGAAAAATACAGGATAAGTCCTATTTCATATATGTACATTTTATGTCAACATGCCTTTTCATATTCTTGACGACAAAAGACCTTTGCCAACAGAGGTCTGTCTAGTCAAAGCTATGGTTTTTCCAGCAGTCGTGTATGGACGTGAGAGTTGGACTATAAAGAAAGCTAAGTGCCAAAGAATTGATGCTTTTGAACTGTGGTATTGGAGAAGATTCTTGAGAGTCCCTTGGACTGCAAGGAGATCCAACCAGTCCATCCTAAAGGAGATCAGTCCTGAATATTCATTGGAAGGACTGATGCCGAAGCTGAAACTCCAATACTTTGGCTGCCTAATACGAAGAATTGACTTATTGGAAAAGACCTCGATGGCTGGGAAAGATTGAAGGCAGGAGGAGAAGGGGATGACAGAGGATGAGATGGTTGGATGGTGTCACACTCAATGGACATGAGTTTGAGTAAGCTCCTGGAGTTAGTGATGGACAGGGAAGCCTGGCGTGCTGCAGTTCATGGGGTCTCAAAGAGTCAGACACGACTGAGCGACTGAACTGAACTGAAGTCAACATGCAGTGGCTCACTTACATTAACATTATTTTTCTTCTCAGAATTATCACATGTATTTGAGGAAAGGAAAATTCGGAAGTGAAATTTTCAAAAGACAGTGTTTTGTAACAAAAATTGATATCCATTAAATAGGGTAAGAAAAAAATCTGACAAAATGTAGTGATATCATTTATATGTTCACCAATTGCATATATAGTAAACATTAAAAATGTGTGCCATAATTTTTTAAAGTAACTTCTAAAACTTTTCACGTTCAGTTGATTTCTGAGTATGAACTTCACATTATTTTGATGAAAAGTGATATGTTTTTCTTAAATGTTTATAGGCATGTTCCATGATAGTTTAACAAAGGTAAATAAACAACCATAATAGTTCTTGTATCTTTATAAAAAGAGCAAAAAAGAGAAAGAATATTTTATATTTTCTAATAATACTGTGGCTCTGGCTTAGTATTTAATTTTTCCAGGAGTGTGTGTTTGTGTATTAAAAACTTGCTGCAAAATAGATATTTCCTAAATCATGAAAACATACATGCTGAATGAAAATATACATGGAGAAAAGAGACACAAATGTTTTGGTTTGCACCCCAGGTGATTCAATTTTATTTCAGCAGAAATTATAGAGGAAGTGTAAGAATTGGTGATAAATATCAGAGTACAGAATGTCACCATGATGTAATCTGGCATGTTGAAAAAACAGAGCACACACTTAAGTACCATTTGACAAGAAAACATTCAAGAATGTTTCATCTCTTGATTCCATTCAGACTAAAAGTAGATTCAAACCAATTATGAAAAACATCATCTAGTGTAATACAAGGAATTATTATATCCACTGTGGATCCAATGGATATATTATATCCATTGTGATAGATATGAGATTTCTGAATGTTTACAAATTCGACAAAAGGTTATCAAAACCCCCAAAGTCTTCTTTCAGAACATTGATATTTCTCAGTGCCTGAGTGTGACTGCAAGTGGCCAGGGACATTCTACTCAGTGTCACTGTAGTGTCTATTCCTTTTAATTTGCTCTTCCACTGTGAGTTGTTCAGACTGGACTTCCACTCTGGGCAATGGAGGCTTGCCTGTAAATTCACAGCTCGGAGCATCAAAATCCGTGTCTCCTTTGACTTGTGCTGCTCCTATTGTTTGCCCATGCCAGTGGTGTTTGATGTCCTTCCCCAATGCTCTTAGGTACGAACATGGCATATTTTTAATATGATCTACAGAATCTATTAAATTATGCTTAAAAATGTTCTCATTCCTTTTGGAAAAAGCAGCAATTTTCACAGTGTTCGAAAAGAAGAAATGTAGGTTTTTATTATTTGAGTGGTTTCCTTTGATGTTGAAAATATTTGTCTCGGAAGAGGGCATTGAACTTTTCCCATCATTGAGGCCTGACCTGGGGACAGACTGCACAGGCCTGCCAGCAGTAGCTCTGTCAGTCTGCCTATCGAGAGTCACAGCCAGCACATTTCCTGAGTAAGTCTTTTCAGATTCAAATATACCAAGTAACTCCGAGAGTTTAGAAGCATTTTCTAAGTTTTCAATTTGATATTCATTTGCAGTGTAGTATGCTTCAGTTGACAGTGGCAATAGATTAGGGAATTCTAAAATAGATGTCTTCTGCCTGCAATTATTCAGATATGATGCTGCTACATAATTGTTATTATTATTCTTATTCAAATTCTCTTTACGATTTTCTGGTACCACCTCATCATCAGTGTTAGTAACCTGTAAAACTTCTGCACCATCAGCTTCATTAGCTTTTTCATTTTTCTCTTTCTCAGCACTCTGCACAACCGCATTATTGTTGTCATTAAGATCCATTTCACTTTTCCTCTTATTCTTTGTATCTTCGGCCTCATTCACCTTATCTTGTACATCCTTATTTCCTTCCTTCTTCTCTTTTCTTGTTTTGTATGTTTCCATTTCTTTGATTCTTGTAATATCTTCTTTCTGACACATGTGGATGGATTGCAGGCATGGCTGCAGGAAAGAAATGTTATCTCGTTCTTGTCCTTTATTTTCCACAGTTTTCATGTGTTCTATCAGTGATCCACTTTTAAATTCAGCAGATGTAGGGGATGTCATTTCCGGTGGCCATTTAGGTTTACTTATTTTGAACTCTTCCTCAAGGGGGAAGGTTTTCTTAGGTATCTCCCTGGAAGGAGGCCAAATGATTTTTAATTTTCCCCTCTTTCTACATTTTTTCAAATCATCCCTTTGCCCTTCACTGTTACCAGCATCTAAATGTTTATTAAGTTCTCCAAGCATGGGGATATTTTCCACATTGTTTTCACACATATTTGGTTCTTCATTAGGACTAAAGTCAACTGAGCTGCCTTGATTTTTGCAGTTCCATCGATCTTTATGTTGTTTGTGTCCAAAACCTTCATCATAATTTCCTTTTGATTTGAAAAGTTGTTTAAAGTGAGGTTTACAATATATTTGTCCATGAAGTGAGGCATAATTTCCCAAACTGTCAAAAAGAAAAAACATTTTTTAACATTTTATATATACACTGCAAATTCATACAGAGTTAGGGAATTGATTATTTCGAGCAATGAATCAGAGATTGAGTACAATTAACTTACTGGCAATAGGAACGTGCCTATTAATTGAACATTCCTGTTAGATAATATTCACCACTAATGCCCTCTATAATACTTGTCTCGCAGTAGTCAGAATTTCATGCTGTATGTCAGGTACTGGTACAACAGGTGCTATAGTGTAATGCATATGTAGTTAAGGATGATGTAAAATGGTAGGACTAAATCTTTGCTAACTCAGAGAATTGTGAGGGGCTGCAGTTTTCAACAAATCCTGAATAGCATACAAAAATTAACTATTTGAACTTCCTAGTTAACTGAATTTTGAATGAATGAATTGGAAAGCTTGTCCATGCAATTTTTTATCTTGTCTCTTTGGAAATATTAACAAATAGAAATGCCTGTTAAAATTAACATCACATTTAGTCAAAGGCAGAAGCATCGTTTTTTAATATTTCTGAATCGCTACATAAAAATGGAGAGAAAAACTAAAAACCCAAGGATAAAATTACAACAAAACTAAGTGACAAGGTATCCTCATCAACCTCAAAATACAAGGAGGTGAGGACAAACCGACATCGGCTACAAGACTAGCATAATAGTCGCATGCGTATGGATGACAACAGAGGGAGAAAGGCAGGTGTCTGATGGACCTGAAGATATGAGACTACAAAAGAGTCAATCACTATTTTCTGGAAAGTATCACATGCCAATCGGACAACAGCAGCTCAAGTTGGGAGAAGTTTTGGCATTTCAATAGCCAGTGAGAGTGCAAAAGCCCTGTGGCAGGAAAGTCTGAAGAGTCTGGAGAAATTAAACTCAAAACTGACCCACTGGGATCCTTTAGATCCTACACTGTGAAAAGCAAACATGGGAATTGAATCAAAAGTGAGGTGAACAACGATGACAGAAATCAAAAGGTCCCAGTCAACATGAGCGAGAGAATTCAAGACAGGAAATCCCAGGAATCAAGGCACCATAGTTTCTTGAAGAGTATAAGAAAATTAGAAAAGGTTGTGAAGTTGGGAAGACCATCCTGAATTTTGCTTCCTTCCAAGATTTGCATAAATTAACTTCATATAAAAATAAGCAACAGCAAAGTATCAAGACCAAACAGTATATAAAGTTATTATAAGAAGTGAAAGAATAAGGAGCATCATCATTGTAGGCAATGAAAACATGATAGAAAAACATGTTCTTGAAACATCAAACTTTTAACCTACTATTTCAAAATGAGCTAAAAGACATTAAGAAAATGATAAAAGACCCAAAAGAACAGCAAGAATTAGAAATAGTAATAATTAGAAAAAGTAATAAAGAAGGTGTCAGGTATCAAGAAGAAAACAGAAATAAAAGGAAAAAGTCAAACATGTCAGCAATAAAAACCAAACTAAAAGAAAAACAAGAGCAAATCAATAGGAAACATCTTAAGAAAAATATGACTTTCCTGGTGGCTCAGATGGCAAATAATCTGCCTTCAATGTGGGAGACCTGGTTTCAGTCCTTGGGTTGGGAAGATCCCCTGGAGAAGGGAATGGAAACCCACTCCAAGTATTCTTGCCTGGAGAATTCCATGGACAGAGGAGCCAGGTGGGCTACAGCTCATGCGGTCTCAGCTTTGGACATGACTGAGCAACTAACACTTTCACTAAAGAAAAATAGGAAAATTAAAAGATAAAAAATGTATAATAACCATAAATGAAAAATATATAGTAGGAGTTCCTGAATAAGAAAATAAAATTATGAAACAAGTTAAATACTAAAAAGCTATCATTTAAAGAGCATTTCCCAATATAAATAAGAATGAAATTACATCCTGAAAGATCACAAATTGTTATCAGTATGTAAGAACTAAAGGAATAAACTTCCTATGAGCCTTTTCTAAGGAATCTACTTGAAAATAAGCTTGAGCAACCATAAGGACTAAGGAAATGTCAACATAAGGATTGTGGGTTAGATTAAATACATTGTTCTATAAAAACAGATGAAAGAGGGCACACGGGGAAGTACTATAACATGTAACATGTAACATGTACGATGACACCAAAGACCCAGTACAACTATTTTAAAAAATGGGGTGTGAGTGATCAGTGGAGCAAATACATTTTTTAATGCTTTGATAATCAAATTAGTGGTGCTGATAGTTTTGTTTTTCTAAAACTGTTGTTCAAATGAATATGGGATAGTCTAACTCTGTTATCTGCTTTGTCTTTGAGAACCAGAAGCCCTGAAGTAGAAGAAGATACAGCTGTCACAGAGAAGAGGCTAAGCAAAAGCCATGAAATTTTGAATTCAGTTTGAAAACATCACTATGAATTCCTATTTTTTTCTGTATATGTAAATATTTACTAGATCTTAACACTGAAAAGCTTAGAAATAGTGATCAACTAGTAGAAAGGGCATCAAAATTATAGTCTTGAAATATTTTACATTTCTCACTAGAAGAAACCAGGGCTCAGAGAAATGACTGATTCTGCACCTGGGCCAGTAAATGTATAAGATGAGCATGGAACATCTAGTCCTATCAGATAAAGAGGAAGTCATCACAAATGACTTGGGTTCTGTCAAAAGGACTCAGGAGACAACTTGAAGTGACTTCCACTGGCCAGGTATAGAATAACTGTTTCAGTAATGATAATTGTTTGTGTAAACACGTGTAAATCTGTGAGTTTATGGTTATCTCTAGGAGATAAGAAACTTATTAAATTGTTAAATAAATAATTGAAACATTGACAAAACTGATGAATAAAGGAAAAGAATTACGGACTTATTCTGCCTTTTAAAAAGTTAACTGTATCACCATGTAACCAAATACCAAATACAGGGAAGCAGCTTCCGTGAAAGTATTCTAATAATAAAAAATAAAGAACAGAATTTGAGTATTGGCATTTTGCAGACATCATTGAATGGATATAGGTATTATAACCTTCAACATCTGCTATGTCACAAAAGGAGAGAAAAGCTGACATACTGTGTTAAGTATATTCTTGTCAATACTCCCTATGTTCTTCCAAAAGGAATCAAATCTTGTTTTAAACTAGAATTAATCCAGAACCTGGATTCAGCTGACAGTTTTTGAAAATACAGAGGATAATGGAGCATATGAACTGCAGTATGAGTGTGCAATCAGCAGCTCCAGACTGTGCAAAACTCCACAGTTCAAATGTCCTGGGTCTTTCACAAGTGAACAATAAGGAATGAAAGGAATGGATGGAGAGCCTATAGATTGTTTAAAAAAAAAAAAAGACTTGAAAGATATTTTTAAAAAAGAATAAAACCAGAGTACAGAATTTATGAAAGCACATTTGGGTAAATAAAACTGTAAATTGCAAGGAAACAATCACTACAAAGGATGATATTTACTTACACGCAAGAGACTGGTTATGTTTGCACAGGGCAAAGGAATGGCTAGCAATGTTGTATTTCTTGATCTTGATAGTGTTTCTGAAGTGTTCACTTTATAATTCAGTGAGCCACATATTTACTTTGCTTGGTTTTCTGTATCTGTGGGTTTTATATGTGCTGTACTATGTTTAATTGCTCAGTTGTGCCTGATTCTTTCTGACCCCAAGAACTAGGGGTAGCCTACTAGTTACCCTACTCCATGGGGATTCCCCAGGCAAGAATAGTGGAGTGGGATGCCATGCCCTTCTCCAGGAGATCTTCCTGACCCAGGGATCGAACCCAGGTCTCCCGCATTGCAGACAGATTCTTTACCATCTGAGCCAGCAGGGAAGCCTGGGTTTTACATAGTGCTTTTAAAACATAACAGTCATTGAATAAATATTTTTGAGTCCTTATTGTATGTTTGGGTTTACTTGGTATTGACAAAACAAACATTGACACATTTCCTACAGCCAGGGACAATTACACTAGACTGTGTTAGAATGGGATGAGCACAGCAGATGCTGCGATCCATATACAGGGGTAAAAGCAGGTCACTTCAAAGACATGAAGTCTCAGTTGAGGTCTGAGGAATGATCTGGGGGTGAGGCATGGGAAAACTCCTCCAAGGAGCAGCAACAACATTTGGAATCAGCTAGATCTGAGAGAAAAAAATAACTTTGAGGAACTGAAATTCAGTCTTCATGAAAAGCAACATACAACAGGAGGGATGGGTGTTGGGAGATGAGAAGGGACGAGATACTGAATTGCTTTCTAATTCATATTTATATGTTAATTTGGGGAATAGAAGAAGCCATTATATGTTTAAAACTAGGAAGTGATCCCAGATTTGCATTTTTAGAAAGATCATTCTGCTCACGCAATGGAGCATGGCATTGGGAGAGGTTGGTGGTGGTGAGTTATTTCTCTTATCTATGTGATCTTCATGCTTGGACTAAAGGGACCCTTCTGAATTTTAAGAAAGCAAAACATCAAAAGAAAAAGGTAACAGCCATCCTGAGCAACATAGAAAATGACCACATTTCCATTTGTTGTTTTAACTGATGGCAACAGGATTTGGAAAAACTGACGTCTTTGTAGAGACATGATGTTATAATTATACTGCAAGCTCTTTGAATATTTGTGCCCCAGGCCACAAAACAGTTTTACCTCAGTTTACTGTTGCAGTGGTGGCAGCGGAAACAGGATTTATGAAAACTCTGCCTGTCTGCTACTAGGCACTCCATTGGATAAACCGTCTTTTGACAAAGTATGCATACTTCCTTGTCTTGGAGTTGCAGTTTCTAAAAATAAAAATGTATAAGAGCTTATGTAATACTGTTTTCAGTCACATTGTAAAAACAAAACAAACAGTAATAGCATATTAACTGGCCATGCAGTTAGTGTCGAAAGCTCTAACACAACTGGTCTCGATGTTCCTTCTCTGGATGTAGGGCATCTGCTATTAGGCTTATGGTTCTGGTACAATCAACCTTATTCTGGTTTCTCTACTATTTATACATGGTACAAGTTAATTTTTATTATTTTCAAAATATACATGAGTAAAATGTGTTCATTAACTTTAATACACCGAAAAGAATATATAGGAAAATCGGCCATGAGGAGACCTCCTGAGACCACTTATCACTCTAAGTGACTGAACTTTCCATATATATAAAAGTTTATACCTAACTTGGTCTAAAGTTTTAGTCTTTAAAGTATTCTGTAGAAATTTTCTAAAATATATACATATATTTTTTCAGTTGATATTTTATTTGTTTAGGTATTTTCTTGATGACTTACTGTTGACTCTGTGACACCAATTCTTAACAATAAGAGGAGACTCCTAAATACACTGAACTATTCAGGGCCATTTGTCCTCAGTCTAAATAGCTTAAGATTTCAGGGCTTTGGGGATTCTTGTATCTGCCTCTTAACGATTTCCCTACCTCTACCAAAGTCACATGCGAATGCCAGTTCCTATGAGTAATCGTAGTTAAATTACCAAGTGTTTGCATAGTTATATTAGCAGTGTTTGCATAGTGGTTCAAAACTGACACAACTTTTGCCATAGTATTGTTTTGATTCTCACAACTATTCTGTAAGAATAAGCTTTTGTAGTAGTTTTATATATGAGCATATATGTGCACTGTTCTTTATATAAATAAATATTATATACACACACTTTAATGTTTTGATGCTCAATTTGGGCTACTAAGAAATCTCCTTTGTTTATTTTGTTCTAATAGGAGACACACTTCTATATTTAACACCAGTTTCCTGGTATTTTTTATGTCTTTAGTTAACAGAAACTAAAATTGAAATTTGAAATTAGACAGCTTTGCTTAATTATGCCAGAAGCCAGTACATTAAGAAATCATATTAACCTGATAAAGTAGACACATATGTTGCAAATATGATAAGGGCAGAATTATTAGTTTCAGAAGTTTTTATTTTTAGGCTTGCTATTTCTTTTAATCTATCCATAATAATGGGCTACATTAATTATGTTAAATCTTTTTATTGTGAAGCCTCATTAATTGTAAAAAGGAGGAAAATATAAAGAAATGAGCTGTTCTCTGATGTTAAAAAATCTGTACTAAGTTCATGTGTTTTAAATCTCTCTTCTTCCAAATATGATTATATTTTAAAATTATTGTCCATGTTTATCTGTGAACGAGGCCAACTGAGCTATAATTTGGGGTTTAAAAAAGGCAAAAGAAAATCAATTATAGAGGGAAAATAGCAGTGGCATTAGAGAGCCAATTCCACCCAACTCAGCAGCAATAATTACATATACAAAAGGTCTAATTTCGTACCTACACTTTTGTCAGAGATCCCAATCAATGAATATCCTTAAAGCACATATGCCGAGTGTAAATTGTTTCTTGGATTATTACCAGGTTGTATTGAATGCAAACTCAAATACCACTTAAGTCTGGCAGTTAAAAATCTATCAATTATAGGTCAAGAAATATTATCTCATATTGCCTTTAACAAGTGTATAAAATAATATTTTAATAAGAAACACTCATAATGTACTAATGGTATACAATAATTAATACATATATAATTCCATATAAATAATTAATGCTATCACAATAACAATTATTATTATACCTGCTGCTTTATCCAAAGCCTTCTTTACCTTGACAAACACAGGTCTCAATAACCTATATAGTAGTGTTTGTTAGTCTCACACAGGGCTGGTGAATCATATTAAATGCTTTTGTAAAGAGAAAGTAGTAAAAGCAAGCATGGTAAAGGGAAGGATAGCAACAACCAGGGAAAGTTGTTAGTTTTAAGTTATGTTGTTTAGTTCTTTCCATGTACTCTTTTAATTGCAAGTCGTCTTAGTTCTGTGCCTTTAAAGGGTTAATCTTACTTCACTCTTTGCTAGGTCATTTACCACGTATAAATGCAGATTCCTCTTGGAAGCTGGTTTCCATCTCAGTTGCAGAAGCATCTGAGGTTGCATATCCCAGGTTTTCAAAAACTCTTTCACTCTCCTGCCACGTCTGTTGAAAATTCCTCCTGAGTTCTTTAGGTGAATCAGAAACATCTAAAATGTGGCCAGCGATGACATCCTCATAGGTGGGTGGGGCATGCTTGAAGTCAAAGCGAGATCTGCCAGCTTCCGAGCCATGTGACGAAGAGACTGTCGTCTTCGACCCAACAACCTGACTCTCAAATGCATCCACACCTGAGAAATGTTCACTGCGAGACCTTGTTTCAGAGCGTATGCTGGGCAGCTTAATGGGCATCATTTCCTGCAGCTCTCCAGGACGACTGTGAGAAAAACCTGTAAAGCTAGTGCTTTCTGAAGATGTTAATCCAAATTCCTCCTTACAAAATGAACGGCTTTCTTGTTTTATATTATGATTTGCTTCTCCATTTACATAAACTCTTCTATTTGACTGTGTGTCAAAACTTAGGCCATCCTCAAATCCCCTGAACCACCTGTTTATTTCATTTTCATGGTCACTCATGAAATTTTCAGCCGTTTCAACAGTCCTGTTGGCGGCTTCGTATCTCTGCGTGTGCTCTGACAGGCAAGGTCCTTCGACTTTGCGGATGATTTCCACTGCGTCAAAACTCTCAGTATCTGGCACCACGTCTTTAGCGGAATTTACTCCATCTTTGTGAACGTAAGTCGACCTTTTCTCTACTTTCCTTACTTCCTCTTGAGCTTCCATGGATTCTTTGAAAGAACCACTATCAGCATGATTTACAGTTATAGGTATTGTGATTGTAGGTGGAGAGTCCCTACCACGAGCCTCTATCTTAATTTGACGGCGAAGTGTTGCAGGAGACGTGATGATCTCAGACCTCTTCTCCACGATGGGAACCGGGGTTATCGACGAACAAGGAGGGATGATCCCTCTGGATAACTTCGCAGTGGTGTCTTTGAGCTTCACAAGTTGTTCGGAGCGACTCTTGGGTGGCGAAGGGGAGGTATTTGCTCCGAGGATTCTAGTTGGCTGTGATGGTCTTGGTGATGGTTCAGCAGAACTGTCCTTTTTAGGGGACTGGGAAAGCTCATCCTTAGGAGAGGTTTCTGTTCGCCGGGCGGTAGACTCGATTGTTATGAAAGTTGGTGACGGTGGGCGTGTTTTTAAAGACGGAGGAGGAACCTTGGCATCGTCTAGTTTAATTTCCTGATGGGTTTTCACTTGATGAGCAGTAGTTTCTTGATGCGTTGCTACCTGGTGGAGCTCTGCTTTTTCCACAATTGTATTTTCTTTCTGCTGGATATTTTTATTGTAACTGACATTAGCATTGGACACTTTAGATAATGTTTCATTAAGACTGGTAGCTTTATTTCTCTGCTTTCCTGCTTTAGACGATATCATGGCCGTTTGAATTGTATTTTCACAGGACACAAGCATATCCTCTGCCTGAGTCTTAATGTATGTTATTTCTTCTTTGATTTTTTCTATGTTATTCTCCATAGCAATGCGAACTCCATATTCTCTTTTTTCTTCACTTAATAGCCATACTGGAATAATATTTAACAGCGTCTGAAATGTCTTAAGGCCATTTTTATCTGGCTCTGCTTCAAACTCTTTTACCCTAGACAGAATCTGTTGTAGTTCTTCACGTTTTCTCAAGAATTCCAACACATTTACAGCACGTTTTCCATCATCCTGCTGGGATTCTTTCGCAGAGGAAAATAAAGATTTGTTCTGTGTAATCTCTTGCTTTGACTCTTTAGTATTAGAAAAGACTTGTTTCTGTTGTATGCCCTTGACGCCAAGATATTTTTCTTCCTGCAGATTATTATTTGGCTGGGGCAATTTTTTATGTTCAGCTTGACTTTCAAAAGACTGTGTATGTGTTTGCTGAAAATTCTGAGTCTGAGAATCAAGACGTGCCTCAGCAACCTTTTGTTCAACTACCTTCTGAGCTGATTTATTCAAATGTTCTTGTTGTGTTTCAACTATTAGACTTTCTTTCTTTGGACCAATCATTGGTGGTCCCTGAATTGTTTCTTCACTTCTTAACAGCTTCCCACTCTCAGATTCTCTAAATTCTCTTTGCTTCTCATGAGCTATATTGAGCTTGCTTTCGTGGCTTTTCCCTGTGGTTTCTGTAGGCAATTGTATTGTTACTCTCTTCTCCTTTGCAGGTAAATGATAATATTTTTCAGTCACCGATTGCTTATTGCTACTGCCTTCAATCCTTGCTTCTGTTTTCTCAGTTTCCTGGTACTGTTGTTTGGTAACGGTTTGAATATCAACTTCAGATTGCTTGTTATGACTTTCATAGCTGTGGTTTGTTTCATTTAACTTATGGTCTAGAATTGGAACCTTGATGGTTTTAACTTTGAAACTGGGGGAAACTGGTTTGCTTTGGGGCAAGTGCAACTGCTCCAGATGCTTCTGTTGTGTTTGCTGTGTCCTACATTCTTGCTTACTCTGTTTAATTTCACAAGCTGATTTAGATTGGATCATATCCTTTGAGCTCTGCAAAACTTCCTTTTTCATGGTATCTTTGCCTCCCAAGGTTGCTGGAACATGTTGGAACCCCTTGACAGACAATGTCGCTGCTGGTGTTGTGGAAAGCTGGTTATCAGTACAGACCCCTAGTTCTTGAGAAAGACTTTGAGAGACTGTGTTGGTTTGGGCCACAATGACCTCTGAATCCATTCCAGTTAGGGGGACCTCCTCCTTTGATTTTTGTAACAGCATTTCCTTTTTCAACTCTGATACATTTTGATTTTGGCTTTCTGTTCTAACTATGTTGTAGCCTGAACTCCCCTGTCTCTGTTTTTCAAGCTCCTCTCTTTGTTGTCTGTATTTTTCTTCAGCAATCATTAAAGGTGTTTTAAATTTTCTCATATAAGGTTTTGGACTTTGCTGTCCTGAGCCTGCTGGAAATGAATGAGATTTTATGAGAGGTGCTATAGGTTTTCTGTTGGGTGGTGAACTTTCTGGAACTGCCTGTGAGAAAGACCTTGTAGAGTCCATAGATAGTTGTTTTCTTTTGTCAAGACTTTTGCTAGATACGTTCTGCTTTGTCTCTATGTGTTCACTGCTAGTTGCCATTATTACTCTTTTCTGATCCTTTGAGGGACTCATTTTACATTCTGTATCTGGGAGAGAATTTTCCAAATCAACTTTTGGGGAACTATGATTCTTTATATCTTCTATCTTCTTGGGAAACTTGGGTTTGGGGAGTGTGGGAGGTGGCAAACGTCCTCCAGATTTTCCTGTTATGACTTTAGCCTGAGAGCTTGAGGCTTCCTCTTGAGAGTGTTGTATAAATGTTCCATTACGCTTTTCTTGAACAGAAGAAGAAAGGAGATGTGCTGGTTTTAGAGTTGGAGCTGGAGGAGGAGGGGGTGGAGGTGGAAACATGGATAGGCATTCTCTTTCAAATTTCTCATCTTCTGGTGGTGGAGGAAGAGGGAGGCCTGGAAAATTTTCAAATTCAGCCTGTATCTTCTCAGTGGACAGTGAAGGAGGAAACACATTTTTTTCAGGCAACATCGTTAAAGGAGGTGGAGGAGGAAGAGGAAATTCAATTTCAGATGATGCATTGGAAGGTAGAGGAGGAGGTGGAGATGGAGGTGGAAGAGGGAACTCGTTTTCCTTTGCATTATTTTCAGGGTTAAATTTGACTGGATTAAAGGACATTTCCATTGCCATTTTTAAGTCTTTGGAGGTATTTGTCTTCATTAGAAAGTCCTGGTTCTTCAGATGACTATCAGTCTGCTTTTTGTCAGTTGCCTTAAGTTGATTGTGGCTTTTTTGGGAGACTTTCATTTCTGTTACATTTGACATGTCTTGATTCACAGGCAAAGTCTGCCACCCTGGTTGAGGGGTCACATTCTTTTTCATTATATCTTTATTAGAATATTGCTTTTCTTGCTTTAACAGAGTCTGCTTTTGAAAGTCCTCTGAAACCTCACATGTTTCTCCAGCCATCTTGTAGACTGGACCCTGGGTTACACCAGGCCTAGGGCTTTGTGTAACCATCGATGTTTTAGTGTTTTTGGTATTTTTAGGACTCTTGACAGGGAAAATCTCAATCTTCCGGTGGTCATTCCTCAGTTCGCAAGTGTCAGTCTGTTGCTTTCCAAATGTTTTATCAGTAGATTGCCAAAAGACAGCCTCCTTCTGTTCTCTCGCCGTCTCTGATCCCTTGGTTTTTCGGTGTTCCCTAACTGACAGGGTTGAAGTCAACTGTCCGCTTGCGTGTTCATCCCTAAGATGTTGCTCTGTCGTGTTATCAGTCCAGATACCCACTTGGTGTGAATTAGATAGTTTTCTAAGGTTTTTCTCAAGAGCATCATTGTTTTGTTCACGATCTATGACAATCTTTACAGTGCCTTTGGGGGCTTTTGGAAGATTAACCTCAGTTCTTTCTTCCATTAAATCTCCATGACAAGATTTGTCTGTAGCTTGATTGAGAACGTCTGTTCCCTCCTGCCACCTGGCTGCTGGCTCAAAGGGTCCTGGTCTTGGCTGAAGAATGCTTTTTTTGTCCCTCTGGACAGTCACCTGATGAATCCCTGCTTTCTGCTCTTCTTTGGATCCTGCCATCACAGTCTGCACATCGTCTTTGACTGCACTTTTATTTACCTCTTTGAAAGCTCTTTGTGTTTCTTTTAGATTCCTTAACGATTCCTCAAGGTCATCTAGGATAAGCTCCTTTTTAAGTATTTCTGTTCTGGTATGTGCAGTCTTTTCAAGGCATTCAATAGCTTTCTCAATATCCCCAGGGATGACATCAGGCTGTTTAGAGTTCTTCCATTTTTGACTTGATTCCTTAAGTGACTTGAGGGTGGTCAGCATGTCACCTTTTATAATTTCTTCTGTTTTAGCCACTGTTTTCTGACTTACGGCCTGGCTG
Source organism: Odocoileus virginianus (assembly GCF_023699985.2). Classification (NCBI taxonomy): domain Eukaryota; kingdom Metazoa; phylum Chordata; class Mammalia; order Artiodactyla; family Cervidae; genus Odocoileus; species Odocoileus virginianus. Next base: position 22,485,788 of record NC_069686.1, read on the forward strand.
AGGGAGTTTAGGGTTGACTTCACATCACCTTTAATAATTTCTTCTTTGGGTAACTTACAAGATGTATTCTGAGGCTCTGTCAGAAAAACCTTAACTGTATTATGCACATCTCCTGGGATGATGTCAGTTTCATTAACAGTACGTTCAACCTGAGATCGCCTTTTCTTTAATAACAGTTTTGTGCCTTCTACATCACCACCAATTATTTCTTCCTCTTTTTCTTGTTTCCTACCTGTTAGTATTTCATTTGAATCTGTCTGAAGTTGCCTGAGATAATCCAAAGCTCCAGTTTCTATGCATGTTGTAAAAAACTGAACGTTTCCTCTCTCAGAGGCATCAATTTTAGCCCTTTCAGATATTTTATTGTTTGATATGGAAGATAGCAAATTATGAATTGTACGTTTTACATCACCCCCTACTACTTCTTCCCGCTTAATTGTGTCACCAGCGTTTTCATGAAGAAGACAGTAGATAGTCATGTTAATATCGCCTCTTTCATCTTCCTGAATCAAAATCCCTTTCTTTACAGATCTTTCCTCAGAGAACAGGTTTTTTATTGCTTGTTGGACATCACCACTCACTATCTCTTCTTTTTCAGCATGAAATTCTGTTGATCTGTTTAATAACTGAGTTTTGGTCAGATTAACATTTCCCTTCTCTTCTTCACTGACCAAAATCTCTCTTTTCTTAGAGTCTCTTTTGGAAAGAAGGTTCACCATTATATTTCTGAGGTCAACCTTGACAATTTCTTCTTTCTGTATCTCAGGTGATGCTTGGTTCATTAGCTTGTATTTTGCCATTCGAACATCCCCAACCTCATCAGCTTCAATGATAATTCCAGGAGCCTCGATAACTTTTTGAGAGTATAGCTCTCCTAAGGTTTCTTTAATGCTCTTGCCAATAATTTCCACCTTTTCTACCCTACTTTCAGTAAATTTGTAAAGGGGTGTGGTTTCAAAGAGCCATGTAGTTGTCTTGACATCAGCAGGAGGGATTTCTTCCTTGGTGATTTTTGTGATGCTTTCATCTGCTTCCTTAATAGAATCCAAAGTTTGATTTTCAAAGAGCCACACTGCCTGCTTCACATCACCTTTCTGCATGTCTTCCTGGGTGACTGTTCTGATATTTTCATATTCTGACCCTTCTCCTCTCAGTTCATCTAGAGTATGGGTCTCAAATAGCCAAGTGGATGTTTTAACATTGCCCTTCTGTATTTCATTGACACTTACTGTTCTTACATAAGTATTCTTATCCAAATTTTCAGACTCAAAGAATTGTTTACTTGTCCTTACATCCCCACCTTGAATACAGTCCACAGTGGGCACAATGTCACATGATTCTTTTGCAATCTGATCCAGTGGCTGGGTTTCAAATCTGTATCTAACAGAACTAACAGCTCCCTTCTGAATGTCTTCTTGTGTGACAGATTTAATCACATACACAGTCTCAGATTCATTAATTGAGTCTAATGGTTTTGTTTCAAAAAGCCACCTTGTCCCTCGTACATCTCCATGAATTACCTCTTCCTTTTTAACTGTAGTCACTTCATGATAAAACCCTTCTCGATCTTGAATTGCATAAAGTGGCTGGGTTTCAAAGAGCATTCTATAGCTTTTTACATCGCCCTTTATTACTTCTTCAGTAATTGTTTTCTTGGTGCTAATATAGTCCGATTCTTCTTTAATCTCATCTAAAGAAAACGTCTCAAAAATAAAGCACCCCTTTCTTACATTTCCACCTTGTATGTCTGTCACTGTCTTAACTAATTCATTACATTCTTGACTTTCTTTTATCATGTCAATTGGTTGGTTTTCAAAGAGCCACCTACAATTTAAAACATTGCCTTTCTGAATATCTTCAGTCTTTAGGGTTTTGATCTTTCTCAAAACCTCCTCTGAACCGGAACTTATAGAATCTAAGGACTGACTTTCAAATTTATGCCGCATGCTGGAGACATCCCCAGCTTGGATATCCATTTCCATGGCTTTGATCTCCTTTCCTTCTTCTCCTTGTATGCTGTCCAGATTTTCTGTCTCAAAAAGGAAACATGTTGTACGAACATCCCCACCATGGATTTCCTCTTGTTTCACAGTTTGCAATTTGACTGTTGCTTCAGAGTCATCTTTTATGGTATCTAGTGGCTGAGTTTCAAAGAGCCAGGTACAGGCTTTGACATCTCCCTTGTGAATTTCTTCACTGCCAGTCATTAATGAAACTTTTTCATAGAGAGATTCCATTGGCTGGGTTTCAAAAAGCCATCTGCAGGTTTTGACATCCCCTTTAACAATATCAGTGACTTGTTCAGTTTTACTTTCTACTTCTTCCGTATTGCTAAAATGTTTAATCGAATCAAGTGGTTGGGTTTCAAATAGCCACTTAGCAGATTTTACATTCCCAGTCTGTATTTCTTGAGCAGATATTCCTCTAATTATCTGATATTTATGAATGCTTTCATCAAACTGATCAATGGGCCTTGTTTCAAAAAGCCACCTACAGCTTCTTACATCACCTCTTAGGATTTCTTCTTGCTGGACTGTCTTTACTTGATGGTATTTTCCAAGGTGATCTTGAATGGCATATAATGGTGTTGTTTCAAAGAGTGATTTATTTAATTCTACAGCACCTCTTGTGACTCCTTCCACCTCTATTTTATGTGAGGCATCAAATTTAATCAAGTTGTTTGATTCAAAGATATGTGTATAATTCCTTACATCGCCTCTGTCAACTTCTTCAAGTTTCACTGTTCGTATGTACTCTTTTTTATCTTCTCTAATCTCTTCCAGAGGTTGGGTTTCAAAAATCCATTTTTGGTGCCTGACATCCCCCTTTTCTTCTTCAGAAGCAATAATTTTTTGAAGTTTTCCTACATCAGGGCTATCTTTTAAAGCCTCTATTGGAAGTGTTTCAAATAGTTGCTTAGTAGTTTGTACATCACCCCCTATTATCTCTTCAGACTTTAGATGGTCTGCATCAGGAACTTCTTTCAGAATATCTAATGGCTGTGTTTCAAACATCCAACACTTTTTAGAGACATCTGTACCTATTACTGTTTCCTTTTCAACGATGACCTTTTCTGTCTCTTCTTTGATTTTCTCCAAAGGTTGAGTTTCAAACAACCACTTGGCCCTACTCACCCCACCTTTGACATTTTCTTCCATGGATATTCCTCTGATGACTTTAATTTCTGTTATATCTTTGTTAATTGTGTCTAGGGGCTGTGTTTCAAACATCCAACGTGCTGTTCTCACATCCCCCTTTTCAACATCTTCTCTGTGAACAGTTTTAATTTCTAGCATTTGACCTGAGCCATCTCTAATAACACATAACGGTTGCGTTTCAAAACATTTTATACTTCTCTTAACATTCCCCTTAATTTCTTTGAGCTCAGATCTGAGTTGCAATAGGTGCATCTCATCTACTGAGTGAAGTTGTCCAAGTTGATCCAGATGTTGAGTTTCAAACATGTATCTCACAGTCTTGACATCCCCCCCGGTTATGTCCTTTATGGCAGTTGCTATTGACTCTTCTTGACTTTGATGCAATTTATTCATTGAGTCTAACGGCTTTGTTTCAAACATCCACCGGGCTGTGTGGACATCTCCTCTGGCCAACTCAGGAATTTTCTCAGCATGTTCCTCAGTGCCAGAAGAATGATCCCCCAGAGTATCGATGGGTTGGGTTTCAAACATCCATGTGGTATATTTCACATCACCACCAGCGATGATCTCTTGATCAGCAATGCCCTTGGAGCTGTTGTCTTCATCTGGAGAGCCATTGTTGATAGAATCTAATGGCTGATTCTCGAAGATCCATCTCATGGACTGCACCTCCCCCTTCAGAATTTCATCCCATTCCAAGTGTTCTCTTTCTGTGTTCAGACCTTTTTGAGAACTGTCATTCGTATTTTCAAAAACATACCGGGCTTGTTGCACATCTGCTGAAACTGAGCTCCCCGCATTCACTTGACGAGAAACAATCTCAGAAACCTCACTGATATAATCTTTTTCTAAGTTTTTCCTTAACTCGGGATGGATATGTTTATATAAACGGTTTAATTCATACAAATTTCTTTGTTTGGAGTATAATTCTTTGGGGACGGGTGGTATTCTAGGAGGGCTGCGGAGTTCAGGGGACTGGGAAAATGCTGTCACATCTACTGGAGGTTGAAGCATGTCGGGTGGGGGAGGAGGAAATTCTTCTGTCTTTTCTGAAGGAGTGGCATTGATTTGTGCCAGAGTTGAGGAAGTGGTACTGTGGTCACGGTATCTGGTGGCTGATGTTTCCTTCTTCTGGCTGGTTGAAGTGTAAGAAGTAGAAGAGGTACCCACAATTGATGATGGCTTTAAAGTCTCTTCAGATTCACTTTCAATCTTTAAGGGAGAGAAAATCAAATCTTATAAAGATGAGTATAGTGGTGGAGACTTTCTGGGCACTGTCTTTTACCTACCCATGCTATGATATCTCCATTGGGAACAACAGGTGATAGACTCCATCTAGAGACCGACTTCAAAGTAACATTCAGTATATGTTATTATCTTTCCTATAATCCATTTGCACTTTTTAGAATTATATTCCCTATTCAATACATCAGGAACTCAGTATTTTAACATTTACCCATAATCTTGACTGTCTTTCCTTCTTTACTTAATGTGCTATGCAGAGTAATCTAGAGGGAGACAATTAAAACCTTAAAGTACTTTTGAGGGTTGTTTTGTGTTCCTTGGAATTTTAAACACAACAGAGTAAGCAGATGACATTTAAAAACTGGCTTTATTACTTTATCTAATGTTAATTATTAAACTTAAGTGCATATATAATTTTTTCTCCCCTAATTTGCTTTAGTGAGAAGAGTTTTAATTCTCTCTACTGCTTTTCTCATGTAGAATAATATTCTTCTTATGGAACAGAATAAGTACTGGTTCAGGATATTTTTTGCTATTGAAAAACCTCTTCATTCAATAATTTGAAAATGTTATGTGTTTACATGTGGTTTTATACTTAACATGTCTCTGTGCAGAGAAATTATCTTACCTTAGTCTGCTTGGCTGGGGTCAATTCTTTGTCAGAATAAAGGACCTTTTCCTGGACAGACTTTTCAAATTGTTCTTTTAAAAACTTAGTTGAAACCTTTGGAATCTCTTCATCTTCAGGTGTATCTATGACTATAAACAGAAAAGAACACCATGGATATTATGTAACTAATAAACATGATGTTTGAGAAGTCATTATAATACTATGGAAAACTTCTTATAATGTAAGTTAAATAAAAGTATTCAGGATATAAGTGTATACATATGGCACTACTTCACTAGGTAAGTTAGTAAATGTCAAGAAATATAGGAAGAAAAATGATGGTGGTTACTGGATGGAAAGTCATAAGTTATGAAGCTGTTACTTATTTTAATTGTATATATTTTCCAAATTTTCTACAAGCATGTTTTACTGTTGTGCTCACATAATAATAAAAGTTATAAAAGAACAGCAAGAACAGTAAGAAAAGAACAGCAGAAGAACAGAAAAGGATCTACTTCCTTAAGCAAAACTACAATAAAACCAAATTCAGATATAGTTAAGTAACATTTGGGTCACAATTGTCTTAAATCTTCCCTTTTAGCACTTAGGAACAGCAAAACTCATTCCCCTTTTACAGGCAAGACACTCTGTACCCATTTTATGCAGATCTGCACAAGTTTACCTGGAATCTAATCTCATTTCTGTAGGTTGGAGAATTAGACTTATCATTAAAAGTAATACAATCTAGATAACTTTTCTGTTCCCAAGGAGCTTAATGAACATCAAGTTTATTCTAGATCCTTAAGGCAAAAACAGTTCAGAGGTGACTGGCTTATCACCTTCTAGGCTTTTTGGATACATCATAAGGTTGAAGGGCAATGAACTATTTTAGAAGCTTGTTGCATCTCTTAGCATAGACAGAACCTAATTATATATAGAAATACTGCCCTGTCTCCGTTAGGATCGTGAATAATAGTTACTAACTTTATTTAATGGGAAGGCTTGTGCTTTGGAAGTCCTCTATTCAAACATAGAAGCATCAACAGTAAAAAGGTATATTCAAATCAAATAATATCAGATTCTTACCTGTTTCTTGAACATATTGATGGAGCTGAGAAGCTTGGTTTATTTCCTCAGTGTGCTTTTCAAGATGAGAGACCTGTGTTTAAAGATAATTTTAAATAAATAATTGTTTTTAAGAAATCAGTTATTTCAGGATTGCACATGTATTCTACATTGCCGAGTGATTTTCATTCAAGACTTCAGTACACATAGAGAGATGTGAATTAAACACTGACCATTTATTTTAATGCATGAGCTCATGCTGTAACAGAACATATACGAATGGACACCTAAAGTACCCTTGTATTTTTATGGTTCTCACTTTATATTTCAGACTTCAAAGTGGGGAAAGAGACACTGATGTGTATTGGTATTAAATGCATAAAGGATAATAAAAACAATTGTTTATAACAAGATCAGAATGTCCACACAGTTCTGGAAACTGTGTGGAAAGTGTTTTTTTTCTAAGTAGTTACCATTTCTGTTCCAAGAACATCAATTTTGTGTGCTTCGGAAATTTCTGGTTCATTTCTTTCCATTTCCTGGCTGCTTCTTGAAATGTCGACCTGGCTGCTACGGATTACCTCCTGAAAATGAATGAATGAATAGACAATGCCTTAAGAAAATTCTGAAATTTTTAACTGTTATTTTATTAGTGCAATTTCAGTGAAAGAGACTTCTGAAAAAAATTGTTTCCTCAGTATATTGCTTTGCTTGACTGTTGTAACAAATGACCACAAGCTTAGTATCTTACAGTTGTTTAGGTCAGAAACGCTGAATGGATCTTGCTGGGTGTTGGCAGGTGTCATTCCTTTCTCCAGGCTCTAGGGGAGGATCCATTCTCTTGCCTCCAGCAGTTCTAGAGGCTGCCCACTTTCACTGGCTCATGGCCAGCTTCCTCTAGTTAAACTTTTACTCACTCTGCCATCTTGCTGATTTTCTCTTCTGATGCCCCTTTCACTTTTATGGACCCTTGTGATTACACTGGACTAATCCACAGAATCCAGGATATCTCCCTGTCAAAAGGTCAGCTACTTAGCAGCTGTAGTTCCAGCTTCAACCTTAATTCTTCTTTGTCACATAACATATTCACAAATTCTGAGGATTAAGATACAGGTATCTTCAGGAGCCAATATTCTGTTTACCACCCCCAGAAAGCAACAAATGTTAATGAGGCAACTCATACCCCATATGACAAAGAGGAATATCAAAAAGAAAATGAAAATCCTTGATGAAAAAGAAATATATTAATATTGTTGTTTATAAGCCAGATTTTCATGTTACAGAAAGGCATTCCTGTGTTCAAGTTGAACTTCTGGTTTGGTGGCAGATCTAGAGTCTAATTTAAGAGTATAACCATTACATAAAGCCAATATAAACAGGCCATATTATGCTAGCATATCTCCATCATCACACATCAGGCTACTTTTGATTCTAGTTTGCATAGGTGATCCTGACTGAATTGGATGGTTGAAACTGCTACTAACTTTGGTGATCCATCCCTGCTGTTACTATGGGATGGGATCTGACACAAATATTTGATTGATTGATTGATATGAAGCATTTGGCATACTGCTAAAAATCTTACCATCAAAAAATAGAATGTAGACAGATGACTCCCCAAGAACACATCTATTTGAACACCTTTGAAGTTGGGATTTCACTTTACTTTTGATAATCTACATGACTAGCAAGTACTGTTTTTGATGTGGGATTTTATTAATAAAATTTTTGTCTTACTAAAGAGTAGTCAAGTGAGCAAAGGTGAATTATTATTATTATTAATCAAATAGAAGCACTAAAGTTTTTCTTTTTAAACATGGAGTTATAGTTTTAAGTGATTAAGTTCTAAACCTTTAAAGCAAGAATAAGTTTATATTAAAGTTAATTCATGAGATCTTAACTTGTGATTTTTTTTTTTCTTGCTAGTATACTTGCAGTGTTTGGCTTTTTTCCCCCAAGTCTATTTTGGTATATAGGGTCAAAGTTAATAAAGTGGCAGTCATATATTTGCATATATATATATATATATATATATAGGTGGTTTAGTTGCTAAGTTGTGTCCAACTCTTGTGACCCTTTGGACTGCAGCCTGAAAGGATCCTCTCTCCATGGATATTTCCAGGCCAGAATACTGGAGTGGGTTGCCATTTCCTTCTCCAGAGAATCTTCCTGACCTGGGCATCAAACTCTGGTCTCTTGCATTGCAGGTGGTCTCCTGCATTGCAGGCAGATTCTTTACCAACTGAACCACCAGGGAAGTTGTATATGTATATATATATATATATATATATATATATATATATGTATATATATATATATATATATACATGACTTGATCTTATTACACTTCTCTGGGAAGGAGAATTAAGACAAAAAAATTGATCACCTCTCAAAAGTCCTACAGAGAATTGAAGCCAAAATCTAGGTTTGCAATTTAAAATGTAGATTATATTCCATTAGGTGTGTTAATTAACTAGATGGGAGGAATCCTTTCACAGTGTATAAGTATACCAATTATCACTGTGTATGCTTTAAATATCTTATAATTTTTTCAATTATACTTCAATAAAGGTATAACTGAATATCTGAAAAAGGCATTTGAAAAGGTATCTGAAAAAATTTAAATTATAGCTCATTAAATTAAAGACCAGTGTAATATTTTCCTAAGCAGAATGTGCTTCCAGCTCTAGTCATTTATCAAATGATATTTATTAACATGCTTGGTGCATAGTTTATGCTAAGGAAAGGCTTACTTGATGAATGAATGAATAAAACAAAATAAAACTTCCATTAATAAATTAATTTCATTCAACCTCCTATTTGCCTGAGAATGTCCTAGGACCTGGGGTTAGAACAATGAACAAATATGTACTTTACTTTCTCAAGAGGGAGTATAAAAAATAAATAATCCATATTCTTTCCTTTAAGTTTAAAGAATCATAATTCTATATAATAAGAAGTGCATAATCAAGTTTTATTTAAGGTTATTAATAACATTAGGCTAGAAGAAATCATAAAAGTATTATCTTTTATTGTCATCACCTAGGTTTCCCAGGTGGTGCTAGTGGTAAGAAACCTGCCTACCCAATTCAGGAGACATCAGAACCTCGGGTTCAATCCCTGGGTCAGGAAGATCCCCTGGAGGGGTCATGGCAACCCACTCCAGTATTGCCTGGAGAACAAGCCCATGGAGAGAGGAGCCTGGCAGGCTGCAGTCCATGGGGTTGCAAAGAGTCAGACACGACGGAAGCGACTCAGCATGCACGGAGAGAATAATAACTGTCACTGAAGACCACAGAGGGAGAGCAATGCATGGGTACAAGTGACATTTCTCTGTGTAAAAACCGTTTGCAACTATGGAGATCTTTCCATCTATCAACATATAATGGGGATATTCTATGGGTTTCTTTTGACACACTCAAAAATAGGAAGTACTGATTAAACAGTGAAAGAGCAGAGGGCATGGGAACTTGATCAGTGGCAAGATCCTTACTGAAGGGCACTCTGATCATCACTACCGAATCACATCTCTGCCTAGAGGCGCATATGACAAGCTGTGACCCAGAGACACATTTATTTGACTCACTCTATGATTTTAAGGTTTTGAACTAGTTAACACCTACAAAAAAATCAAGATTCCTGCTTATGTTTGAAATTTTGAAGATCTGGCAACACTGGATTCACATTCCAACATGGCAGTGACTTTCTGGACAAAGTAGTGGCCACCTGTCTTAGTTGGGATGCATACTTTCCAGTTGGTCACTGTTCCTATCGCTCACTCATGTTTAATACCAAACCTGCCTGGAACCATAGAAATCTGAGTTTCTGATACTTGCTGCTAATTGTCAGGCTGAAAGAATAAAGTCAGTAAGTTAACTGGGTGTGTTGAGAAAGATAAATGCAAAATGTTGGGAGTAGAGAAACAGCAAATAAATATATTTTGACACATTTTAAAAAAAATTATCATTTTCTGGGGCAAACACTTTTTACTTAATGTGTACCTACTTGGTTGAAAACAATCCAGGCCTATCATCTCTAAATATATTTTCTTCGGGAGATGACACAACATAAACCCATAAACAGTACAAGGATGCATAAATTTAGTTTAGAGTTATAAGTTTCCATTTCAGCACTTATGTGCTATTATGAAACAGAACTAATTGTTACACTACTTTGGTATGTTAGTGTCAATGCATCAATTTTACTGCCCCCTGTTTTCTGTAATTTACATAAAGCCTGTCTTAAAATATTCCAAGATTTTGTTTCCATTATTTACTGTGTTTCATATTTTGTAACTAGTGTAGTTAGATTTTAAATCTGACTTTCTCCCTTCCCAAGTGTTGGTGTCTATAGACTGAAGGGGTTAGATAAAAGGATGGATCATCATAATGATCAGGAAGAAATCAAATTACACAAATAAATGCAATAAAGAATTCTGGCCAGAACACCATACATAAATTCACATGAAACAATTAATTAAATTGGTATTAACACTTAAAAATTAAATTCAAATATAGATTGGTTGCAGCAGCAGCAGCAGCAAGAAGAAAAATACAATTTTGGGTTCATAGATGGATTAACCAAAATCAGTATTCACGCCCTCCTTTATAAGTCGTAAGTTTGGGTAAGTTACTAAATCACACTTAACTTTAAAAAAATAATCTCATTCATCCCTGAAAAGAAACATATGATATATGTGCTCTAATTTTGGAACCTAGAGAACATCGGGCAAAATCATGTTATAATGTTTGCATAACTCATGACAATCTGATATCAGCTCATAGATTAGTCAAGTATATTACAGTTTCCATGGATGTATGTTTCTCCAAAGGGGATTTCTCCAGCACAGGAAAGATTCCACACTTTGCCTACTTAATTTGCCATTGTTCTTATCACTGTAAGAAAAAGCATTGTACATTTCCACTGATAAAAATGCAAACTCATGCTACCATAACGAGTAAGGGAAGAAAAAAGACAGTCTTTTTATGATGACTCACTATTATTGTGGCTCTTAGAAGTACATCCATTAAAACAAAGTGTGATATAAGACTGGCAGAAGAGTAGATGATAACTGCCTCACTAAAGTGGAAAAAATAGCTCCTTCTCAGTGCTAGTAATTCAGCAATTTTACCCATCACTAACCTCATTCATAATAAAACCAGGAAGGGTTTGTACCATTGTCAAACAGGCAGAAATAATACCAAAAATGTGCTGTTTATGTTAACAAAAATGTCAGTTGATTCAAGACTTGAAAGAATAATCAGTTCTTTAAGTGATGAATGTAAAAATTTGTGGTGAATATATTGTGTTTGTCTAGATTTGGATATATTTGAATTCAAACATGTCTTCTTTTTGCCCTGAGTTTTCTCTCTTCACTTTTAAAAAAATTTACTTTAAAATTTTACAGCATAAAATTTGATCTCCCTATAGTTTGAGCTTCAGGTTAGGGTTTTTCCTCATTCACTACACACTTTTGAGTCTTGGCTCAAAAATTGCTTTTTCCTTGAAACCTTTCATGACTTTTCTACACAGAGTTACCTGTTCCTGCTTTTATTATCATATTCCTATATGGTCAGTACATATCTGTACTACCTGCCTATCACATTTTACAGTCATTAGTTGATAATATGACATTCTCCTTTAACTGAACTCATGCATCTTCAAATCTTGATGTTTATCTTCCTGGTAGAGAGTAGATCCTCCCTTCTAAATGTCAAGAAGTGAATGCATGGATAAAAATCACTTTTTTCTTAGGAATGTGAAAACTTTATGATTTTATGAGAATCTAGTTTAAAAATTAAAGTTCTATGAAATCCTATGATTTTATTTTTGATATTTCAGTTGATAATCTTTGATACTGAACATTTCATAATTGGTAGGCTGGGTTACTGAAGCTGATGCATATAGCAATAATATGTCAATCACTGACAAAGTATACTTAGCAGAGTTCTCCTGGTAACACTACAAATGGTTGGAACATTTGTGGAAGAACATAAGCAGTGCTGTTATGCTATAAAGAGCAATTGAAATCATTAGAGGGAAGAAAGCCTGTATCAAGAAACCAAAAGATACACAAAGGCAGCAAACACATACAAAAAGTAAAGAACCTTTCAAAATAGGAAAATTTATCTTCAAATGTTCTTTTTATAAAAGATCTTATTGGTGATAAACTAATTTGTATCTTCTTTTTTTTTGTAAATTGTTATTATTCATTGAGTTGGTAGATCAATGCATTGTCAAGCATTATGAAGAAACAACAGTAGAATGCATTGGGCAGAATTACTATGACATCAACAAATCAGGCTGAGATATTTGTGATGACAGTAAAAGATAATATTTTATCCTTATTTGCACTATAAAGGGGAAAGAAGAGTCAAGGCAAATGTAAGTCATGATCCTTTGCATAACTGTATATACTTGGAAGTGAAAACTCCAGTTTTACTTCATTTAGTAATAGTGCTGCCTGAAGCTATGATTGCTCCCTGAAGCTGGTTGGACTACTGGATCCTAAGAGACTGATGATGCAAAACATTTGTAAAAAAAAACTAAGGTAGCAACTTTTTCCTTTGAAATTACTGCATCTCTAAATGTGAGTGACCTCATATCACTTCACCTATATATTTATTTATTCTACCAACAGCTACTGAGCACCATCTATCTCTAGAGCATTTTGCTAGGCATTGTAAAAGTATTGTTTTAATATAAGTTTTATCTACCAACCTATCTAAATATCAATAATCTGTCTATCTCTATATCTGTGCAATATATAAAAATATGTACATATATATCTAATGGAATAAAAATGGCTCACTTAACTTGATATTCTCTTAAGACAATATCTGTAATATATAGACATGCACAAATTATATAGGTTTGTTGTATAAGTCTCTGAGACAATTGAATTCATACTTTATTGAATTCATACTAATTCATACTTTAATTGAATGCTATCATTCAATTAATATCAACTATTTCCTGACTCAAAACAATTATGCTTTGGTCACATCTAGCTATAAAGAGTAAAACATCATTTTTAATAAAAATACTTAATTTAAAAGTAGAAATATTTGACTTCAAAGAGAGGTTTCTGAATAAGTAATGCCATCTTTCACTGCTAAAATTCTGTCCTCTTCTTTCCCCAAAGTGTTGTTTATAAGGTCAAATCTCAGAATCTAAATGCTAAAGATTCATAAAAAGAACTTGTAAAAAGATGTACTCTCAACTGAGCCATCAAACATATTAGTTATATAAATAGCAATACTTATTTGACAAACTAAAAAAAAACCAGGATACATAAAACATTTGATTTTCAGTAAAAGACACCTAGAAGTTTTATGTAGACATATAATATGTATATTATGTATTAATACACACACACACATATAAATACATATATACAACATTTCAGTCTAACACAGAAGTAAGGCATCTTAAAACGAAAAGGGCATTTGGGTAAAAATAAACATAAAAGTACAATAAAAGAGGTTAAATCATGAAGTCTCAAGGAGTAGTGAAATTGCAAGTAAAAGGCTTGCAAAAAGAATGAAAATAACTTAGAGAAAAAGAAAAACAGGGGTAACATGTATATTAATACAAACCAAAATAGAGAAACAGAAGAATTCTACCTTTTCATTATACAACTCATCTTCACCAATATTCAGTTGATTTGTCAGTAAAAGCTCTGCCAATTCTACCTTTAATTATCTTTTGAGTCAATGTCCCCTTTATTCTAGAATTTCTGACCCATTTAAGCCCTCATATATTTAATCTGCTATATCAGTAGTCTCTTAACTTACCTTCTTCAATCTAAATTTGACACCCTTTACATCAATCCTATATAGCTAGGAAAAACGTTACTTAAATGCATATCTATTCATCTTACTCCCTTGTTTGTTTCTTCAATGGTTTTTGATTGCCCTAGAATAAAATAAAAATTATAATTTTTTTCTCTTATGCAGGCTTTGGCTATACTTCCAGCCCCATGGCTCAATTATGTTTCACTATATTCATAAATATACTATTTTACCTGTGGCATAAGCTGTTTCTTTCACCCACAGTGTAATTCTACATTAAAAAAAAATATTTTAAGTCTCAGCTGAAGCATTCTCCACTCTCAGATTCCCCTCCTCAATCATCCCTCATCCAGAGTAGTTTATTACAACCTTTGTGTCCTAACAAACCTCATTTATATTTTCTATCATAGAATCTACCATATTGCACTTGTAATCATTTGTTATATGTCTGTCTCTCTGATAGAGAGAGCTTCTTGAGGGCAAAGTAATATCACACTCATCACTGAATCTTTTGTGCTTGATATATGGTGCATGCTTATTGACTATCAGCAGAATAAAAAAACGACAAAGCAGAGACTCTGGAATTAGCCTTCTTGAGTTTGGATCACATTTGCTCACTTTCTTTGGGCAAGTTACTTAGCTCTTCCATGAGTTCATTTCTCGTCCAAAAAAAGTGTGTGTGTGTGTGTGTATGTGTGTAGGGGGGCAGATGAAATAGTGCCTATCTTGGAAGGTTACTGAAAGAAGAATCTGAGTAACAGATGTGAAAACCTGGCTTATAAGTGCTACATTAATATTTGCTATCTTTGCTTAACAAATATTCATTGTACACTTACTCTGAATCAGCTATTTCCCCAGTAATTCAAGATACACAGTGAATAAGGCAAAAGAAAAAAAGAAGATTGAATGAAAATAGATTGTCTCTGGTTATGTCAATATATTTTGCCATGAATTTTTTCAAAATAGAAATAAGTCCAGAAACAAAAGAAAAAAAAAGTTTCAATATGTATATTCTTTTCCCCACCAGAGAAGAAGTGGATTTGTGGGGTTTATTGAAAGAGAAGCAAAAAGGTGCCTATGCATATTATAACCATTCTAAATCATTCTGGCCCCTAGGACATGGAAATTTCTATAGACGCATGGCCAGAGAGTAGCTTTCAGATCACTGATTTAGTTTTTCTCTGATTCATCTTTCATGAACTGATATCCAATGAAGAGTCAGTTCACAGTGATTCAATCTACTATTATACAGTTCTTTTCACACTTAACTCTTCATTAAAAGGTCCTGTTTTGTGCCTCTCATGTAAATAATAAATTGAATGTTAAGATTTGTAATTTTCCCTCATAGCTCAGTTGGTAAAGAATCTGCCTGCAATGAAGGATACCCGGGTTCGATTCCTGGGTCAGAAAGAGAAGGAAATGGCAACCCACTCCAGTATTCTTGCCTGGAGAATCCCATGGACAGAGGAACCTGGCAGGCTGCAGTCCATGGGGTCGCAAGAGTCAGACACAACTCAGTGATTAAACCACCATATATGTATGTATATTATCAGTCACAGCTCCCAGTGTCAAGCATCAGAGTCTAACTGATATAAATAGGAAAGGTACTTTGTTAAAGAAACAATTCACAGTAGAAGTGTATTTCACAGACTCTCCAGGAATAAGATTCCCGAAATATTCTCAGAGAATGAGACTTGGAGGTTTTATAGTGAGAAATCATGCTGAATAATGCTGCAGAACCTTCTGGTGAATCCACCCTTGTGGTTGACAGTGGACACACCCACTGCCAAAGCCACTGATATTATATCATGAACACTGTTTTTACCACGACTATTTCTTGAGACTTGATGTAGCTAATCTCCTGTTACCAGCCATCACCAAAACTGTTTCTGCATAGTTCTTGCTTCTCATGTCATTGCATTACTTCCTTATGCAAAGCTTGAACTGGAGGTGTCTGATTGGTGCAGTCTAGTTGACAAGCTTGAGTCCTAGATACCGGGAAGGCCAGGTGACTGAGTGTATGGTATTTGCAGTTTCTACTAGTGGAGACTGGTTCTGCCTCATGGGATGGTGAAGTCCCCAGGGGTAGACGGAGGTGCAGATGTCCAAAAGAATGAAAATAGGACATTATCTCTCCTAAGAAAGAGTTATTTATCAACACTGCAGTCTTATTAATCAAACAGAAACCAGTTAAAAATGCAAGAAAAGGGATGCCACGCAGTGTAGAAAACACTATTCATGTCTTATGATGAAATTCATTTGGGCTTATTTCTTGACAATATATGTTCCATTTGACTTTACACATTCCTTTGGGAAGACTGAGATAGTAAAATTTCTCTGCTAAAAGGATCATGAAGAGTTCCTGTTATACGAACCTGCCTCCACCTTTCACCATCCCTCTGAGTCTTTATGGTCATCAGTCTTACTCACTGGAGGGATACATTTTAATTCCTTATATAAAAATCCAAGCAGAAGGAAGTGCAATAAAACATATTTAGCTCTGATGTAAGCACTCCAAGATAATCTGTGCAAACAAAGCCTTTCAGGGTAATTATTAATTATGATTACAAATTAATTACTCTGATCACTTGGGTTTTCTTCAAAATGAGGGAAACTTCTGAAAAATAAAAGGGTAATTAGTTGCAGTTGCATTGGTGAATGTGTCTTCTAGTAACATCAGAAATGGAAAGATAATGAAGTGGAAATAGGAATGGTGGATTATGAGCTGGAGTTTGTCATCAATTCAAGTGAGAAATCAGGTAAGTAAATGACAGCTAATTTCAGTCACAGTTAGAATCCTGATTTGTAATCTGCTGGGGTAGAGTGTAGGGAAGCGTTGAAGGAAGCAGAAAGAAAGACCTACCACTGATTGAGTGTTGTATATGTCAGGAAATACACAAGGCCCTTCACACTTTATAACATCTGATTTGTTAAGAATTTTACCATTTTTAAATTCTACATGTTGATTACCCATGGACTTAATCAGTAAAAGAAGTTGAAGGGAAAATGCTGCACAAGATTTGAAAATTACAAGTATATAGCATGGTACAGAGGTTCACAAGAATTCCATCAGTATAGAATCAATGCTTTTAACACCTAAAAGCAGTAAGTTATGTGCTCAACATGCACTTGTGATGTACCTGAAGTGTGTTTAAACTAAGAACAAGAAAGGAGAGGCATCATCCTCAAGTAGCTAAATATGCTGAAGAACTGCACTGAAACACCTTCAAAGAATTAAAAAATTAACAGTCATGTGCTGTGATTTTTATTGCATATTGATTTCACTGAGTCTTTTCCCCTAATATGGTTTTCACTAGTTTATCAGGTAACTGCACAATTTTCTTTATTTCTTTTAAGGTTGGTTATTCAGTGAAACACCTTTTCTATCAATATAATACTGGTAATCACATGGAAAGATTTAAAAACTACAAAAGGGGTCTCAAATTTGGGTTAAAGGGGCTAAAGGGCTAGAGGGATCTCAAAATTGAAGAGACTCTTATGAAAAAAGGACAAAGAACTATTTGCTTTATGTAGATGTTTAAATAGTTTCATTTTGCCTAAAAGTATACATCTATAGCTTTTAAAAATTGAGCCATTTAACACCTATACATAAACAAATCAGATGAAATGAAATTTAAGGACATAGCCTTTGATCTGTATTGGATTTTCTTCCAGTTATACTTATCAATTCTATACTTATCAATTCCAGAGCAATGTAAAGGGTAGAACACCCACCCACTTCCTGGAGATTCATGACTGAAGATCAAATTAGTTCTGTAAGGAGGGGTCAGAGCAGATGAGATTCAAATAGACTTTGCTAAGAAGGGGTCTTTAAAACTTCAAGTATAGTGGTCTAGGAAACAGTAAAAGATAAATACTTGATTACATATCTCAGAATTATGAGAGAAATTATACTGAGCATAAGTGCTAAACACAGAGACAATGATCATTATATTTAAATATGTTAACGTGTATTTTGTCTGAAATGATATTGTTTGTTTCACCACTATTTTTACAGGAGGAAATCAACACATTTGCAGCTGATTCTGATATAGAAAAAGTAGTTGTGTATCTAAGTATCTCTAATTCTCTCACCCATATTTCTTTACATACCCTCATCCCCATAAATTACTGCTTTTTCTTTTTCTATTTTCTGTACCCAGACTTGATGGTACACTTTGTCATTGCCATAATCCCCTCTTTAGTAATGAAAGGGCTGGAAACAATAAAGACAGGAAACAAAAGAAATTGAGGGGAAGAAAGGAATACTCCTTTTTTAGATCCTCTAAGAAAGGGCATGAGTTTGAGTAAACTCCGGGAGCTGGTGATGGACAGGGAGGCCTGGCATGCTGCGATTTATGGGGTCGCAAAGAGTCAGACAGACTGAGCGACTGAATTGAACTGAAGAAAAACAAAATAAATCAATGAAAATATGATTGGGGGAATTTGTTGTTGATACTTTCAGAATAATGACAAAAATGCTTATGATAATAGGTTCACAAACTGGACCCCAGCCTAAAGTCTTGACTTCACTGAAGCCTCATAAATCTTCCCCAAACATATTTCTATACACTGTGCAATATGATGAATTGCAGAATCCAATGGAGGAATTTCAAATACCAAAGCAGAATGATGCCTCTAGAAGACCATGGCGTATACCCAAGGATAAGGAAGATGAATTGAGTACTTGGCTCCTCCCCCTTTTGGTGTCCATCTAGTGGCTGGTACCTGAAGTGCTCTGTCCTCCTGAAGGGGTTGAAAATGAAGGCTCTTCGGGAGTTGGTGATGGACAGGGAAGCCTGGTGTGCTGCAGTCCATGGGATCACAAAGAGTCGGACACAACTGAGCAACTGAACTGAACTGAACTGAACTGAACTGAAAGAACTGTTTATTGGACATGCTGAGTAGATCACTCAGGACAGAGAGGGATAAAGAAGAAGCACAAGAAAAGGCTGTTGGAAGGAGATGTAATCTTACTTTTGGGTTCTGTGATGTTGAGATTTGCAAAGAAACTGGAAAAAAATGAAGAATTTCCTAAACATATCTCTGCAGAAGCATTTCCTCTAAGCACAGAATCTCTTTAGGCTTCTTCTTCTTTGCTCATGCCTTGTGTTCTTCCAGTTTTGTTTTTTTTTAGCATGATAATTCATTTGTAATCATGCAAACTAATAAATAAATGACCATTCAAAAGAACAGACAGGCTTGACTCAATCCAATCATTTTCAGATACCCAAGAGGACAGGTTTATTTTGATAAATATCAGGTCCAGAAGCAGCAGAAAGAGCTAATAATATATCCTCTGATGTCAAGTGCTTATAGAAAACACCCATTTTCATAAAAGTAATTATAGGGAAAAAAAAATTTTTGCAGATTTTACTAAGTTCTGAAAACATAATGATTGTATAATGTTAATGATTTCTATTGTTATAATTTTCCTTGCTCTTCACAAACTAGCAAAATCTCAGAACTTAAAATTCTGTATCTTGCCATTCTATTATTACATTTAAAAAGAAAGTGTATTTAGTAAATATATTATAGTATATTATCTACATACTTGAGAAGCTTTTTAGGTGTAATTATACAAAGAGCACAGTTATAATTCTAAACTAATAGGACACTTCAGATTGAAGAAGGGTCTATACGAATACATATTTTTTTCCCTATTCCAACTTTCCCTAAATGTCTAGTCTCTCCCATAGAAGATACACAACTTGATTATGTCTAAATAATCTGTACATCTTTATCAACATCAAAAGCTTTTTGAGATCATGTGTTGAAGCACTGAGAATATGAATTTCTGCTGTGATTTTGTGTCTTTGTGGAAAGGGTCCAGGTGACACTCCCTCAACAACCACAAGCCCTGTGATAAGCACAGTGCCACTCCTTTCCTCCTGAGCAATCCTAACTCCTTTTACTTGAAAGAAGTGAAGGGTATATCTGTAAGCGCACTTGTCTTCTGTAAAAGAAATTGAAAATGGGTTCTATAAGAACAAATAAGTTACAGAAACGGAAAATTCACAGTACCATTCACAAGAAGAGGAACTATGGTCATAATACTGCAATAACTGGGATAAATCTTGTTCCTACAAATTTTGTTTTGGAGAATCAGTGAGATGATCATAGAAACAAAAGCAGCCAATTTAAGATATTTTGAAAGTGTTGGATCTATGCTTGTAACTTAGTCTGATTTATGAGTATTTGTACTACCCCCTGAGGTCCTGACTGCCTGAGAAAAAGGGGGTAGGGGTGGAGCTTCATATGGTAATACTTCTAAATCCCTCTAAGCCACCAGGCAGATTAGTTTCTTTGCTCATTTTCAGCAGAGTAAAGGTTAACAGAGATTTGTCAAGAGAACACACTGATCATAACACACACCCTCTTCCAACAAACTAGAGATGACTCTACACATGGACATCATCTGATGGTCAATACTGAAACCAGATTGATTATATTGTTTGCAGCTGAAGATGGAGAAGCTCTATACAGTCAGCAAAAATAAGACCAGGAGCTGACTGTGGCTTAGATCATGAACTCCTTATTGCATAATTCAAACTTAAATTGAAGAAAGTAGAGAAAACTACTAGACCATTGAGGTGTGACCTAAATCAAAGTCAGGAATAGATTCAAGGGAAAAGATCTGGTAGACAGTGCCTGAAGAACTATGGACGGAGGTTCGTAACACGCTTTACCATCTGAGCCACCAGGGAAGCTAATCAAAACCATCCTAAAGAAAAATAAATGTAAGAAGTCAGAGTGGTTGTCTGAGGAGGCTTCACAAAGAGCTGAGAAAGAAGAGAGGCAGAAGGCAAAAGGGAAAGTCATACCCAACTGAATGCAGAGTTCAAGAGAACAGCAAGGAGAGATAAGATAGACTTCTTAAGTGAACAATGCAAAGAAATAGAGGAAAACAACAGAATGGGAAAGACCAGATCTCTTCAAGAAAATTGGAGATACAAAGGGAACATTTCATGCAAAGATGGGCACAATAAAGCACAGAAGTGGCAAGGACCTAACAGAAGCAAAAGAGATTAAGAAGAGGTAGTAAGGATACACAGAATGATCAAAAAAAGGCCTTAATGACCTGGATAGCCACATGATGTGGTCACTTACCTAGAGCCAGACATTCTGGAGTGTGAAGTCAAGTGGGCCTTAGGAAGCATTATTATGAATAAAGCTATTGGAGGTGATAGAATTCTAGATGAGTTATTTCAAATCCAAAATGATGCTGTTAAAGTGCTGCATGCAACATGCCAGCAAATTTGGAAAACTCAGTAGTAGCCACAGGACTAGAAAAAGTCAGTTTTCATTCTGATCCCAAAGAAGGGCAATGCCAAACAATGTTCAGACTACCACACAATTACCCTCATTTCACATGCTAGCAAGGTAATGCTCAAAATCCTTCAAGCTAGGCTTCAACAGTACGTGAACCAAGAAACTTCAGATGTACAAGCTGGGTTTGGAAAAGGCAGAGGAACCAGAGATCAAATTGCCAACATTCACTGGATCATAGAAAAAGCAAGAGAATTCCAGAAAGACATCTACTTCTGTTTTACTCACTACACCAAAGCTTTGACTGTGTGGATCACAACAAACTGAATAATTCTTAAAGAGATGGGAATACCAGACCACCCTACCTGTCTTCTGAGAAACCTGTGTGCAGGTCAAAAAGCAACAGTTAGAACTGGACATGGTTTCACCAAGATGTACAGAGCTATAGGAAGGTGGACATGAATAGGAAGAGAGGAGACAGAAGGAGACTGGGTTGCAGGAGGTTACCAGTTGCAAAGCATATTCAGGGATATTAATTTTAAACTAATCTTTAATTGCCTTATGAGCTTCTAGGAAATGATTCTGTCGCCCCAGGCCAAAAAGGCAAAAAGAAAGGTAAGGTGTGAGGCATAGAACAATGCCATCCTTCTTTGTAATTTTACTTATAAATAAAATAAGTTTATGAATCATATTCTACTTTGAATGGCAAAGTAGTGGCAATACTACTATTGATAGTAGCTGGTGTTTACTGAACTGGTCATATCTGCTGGTCAATTCTGGTAAGAATTTTACATGAACCATCTCATTTCATTCCTAACACACATGTTACTTAATCCTCACTTTATAGAGGAGGTTCTGTGGTTAACTCAGCAGACTATAACCTGGGCTGTCTGATTCTGGAATTGATAGGGTTAACCATTCCTCTAAACTGCCTCAGTTTGATTGGGTTACTTTAGTTACAATATTCATTTAAAAACCATGCACACAACTTAAAAAAAAAATAAACATTTCAAGACATACTTTTGGTCACAATCCTGTGTACTGATAGAGATATAGGTTAGGTTGGGGTTGTTAATAGCAATCCAGGCCCTTGAAAAATTATGTATGTGGCAGAAAGCTGCCAAATTATGTATGTGGCTTAAAACATGTATGTATGTGGCTTAAAACACTTTTTATGAGAAATGCTTTGAAATGTGGACATACAATTAATAAAAATATGTTTAGCTTGCTAGAAAAGAATTATGGGTCACCTTTAAAGAATCTAAAACACACAGATGTCAGATATGTCACAAGCTGTCAAAAATGTTTTCTATCAACCTAAAATTGTCTAGAGATTGTTTTAAATCCACATAATCTTAATAGAGTGCGACTGTTTATGTGAGGGTTTTGCAACAGCAGATGTGTGTGGAAAGATACACCCTGTCTTGCAGCTCCCTACTGGTCCACATCAGACTTGGCAGCAGGGAGTGGAGGTCAGGCATGCTTTAGACTCTTGACATAGATTCAGTGCAGCCGTTCTCATGTGAAAGCAATGACCTAAGCACAGCATCACACTGATTACTTACCAGATTTTTGGAGCTCCATCTGTTCCTCCCTATGTAAACCACTCAAAATGGGGAAAAAAGAAGAAACTCCAGAAAAGAGCTGCTAGGACTTCACAATTAATATGCAAAGAGCTAATCAGTACTGTGTAAATACGAGAGAAAGAAAATGAAGAGGAAATAAGCATGAGAGGATGAAGATCAAACCCTGAATGTGAGAATACGGCACAAAGAAGGAAGGTCCTAAGATTGCTAATGGGTCCAAGGTTTGGTTTTTGGAGGAATGGGAAAGTTCTAAAATTAGATTTTGGCGACACTGCACAACTTTGTAAATATATTAAACAGCCATTGGACTGTACAATTAAAATGGGTGAATTTTATGGTATGCAAATTATCTCATTAAAGTTGTTGAAGATGAAGAAAGAGAGGATGAAAGTCTTTAAAAAGAACAACAACCCAGAACTCATACAAAGGGTGAGTGAAAATAAACTCTGACAAGAATGGCATTTTTCTACCAACAACACATTTATCCTAATATCTGCTCCATGTACTTCAAGATCTCTTTTTAAAGAAAAGGGGATGGGTTACTCAGAATGTTTTCCCAAATGGAGCCTGTTGTAGTGAGTGGATTAAAAATATCCCTCTTAAGTGGTCCTTTCCACTCTAGTATTAAGAACCCACTGCTTTTCACTGGCTTAGAATTCTGAGAATTCAGTCCTAAGACAAAATGAGAAACAATGCTAATGTGATATTTCTAACCTAAATATCAACAGGACACATGCTGAATGGCTCATAATCCCTTAAAGAAGGTTGGATTTCATTCTTATCTACAGGAATCAGTAATGGATGCTTTGAAAAACCGACTCTAAATGGGTGATATTAAAAACAGTACTAACTACCAGAACCACCAATAATAATAACGCTTTCCCCAACACATTCTTCTAAGAAGCTGAACTGCATACCTCTGTTACCCAGAGACCATGACTGTCCAGAGGGGCTTCTTTTTCTAATTTACATAAGAATACTCCCACAGGCTAGCAGTGCTGTTGCTGACTGTTAGACAGGCAGAACCATAAAGTCGAAGTCTAGAATACATAAATAGGACATTATTCCAAGTGTAAAATGTTTGGCATAGTGAGTGTTCCTGTACCTTGTACCTGCTTTCCCCCCACTATTTAGAACCTCTTTTTCAATAGGTATTATCAATTAAAAAAAAAAAGAGGGAACTTTACCCTCAGAGATAGCTTAATTTTCAAAACCTGTTTAGTCCTATTGCCTGTCTTCTAGACAAACTGCTTCCAAATAGCTAATTACCTTGAAACATCTGACTTCAATACATTAGGAAGAAAAGAGGCTGATTGGAATTCATATTACATCTTATGAAATTATTGGAGGAGGAAATGGCAACCCACTCCAGTATTCTATCCTGGAGAATTCCATGGACAGAGGAGCCTGGCAGGCTACAACTCCATGGGGTCGCAAAGAGTTGGACATGACTGAGCGACTAACATTTTCACTTCACTATGAAATTATTACTAATTGTGATGTTAGATATTGTCAGAAATCCAAAACAAATGTTCTTTCTTTTAACTCTAATTAAACTTTATTTCCAAGTTAATTTATATATGTTAGCAAACTAGATATTTTTCTGGCCATGGGCAGAACTTAGCAGAGAGATAAATTTCAAGTACTTTAAACAAAGAGACAGAAAATACTCTCAGGCATGACAACAATTTGGATAAAACAGAATTAACTGTTTGTCGACCAATAAATCTTTTGTCCTCAATCCTTGCTGATAAAAGAGGACATTTTTAGAATGCATTCAGAATGCTTTAAACATTTAAGTGAATATCTAGACATGATTTTTCTACATTTTCTGCTATATAACCAAATTTGATAGATATCTCAAATTTCCATTAAGGATTATAAGTCAGTAATTTGATTTTTTAAGGACAGATGACTTGTTTCTTTTATTTCCCTACAGATTTCTGTGTAAGGTTCAATAAATGGTATTTACTTGTTTATTCTCCCACGTTTCCTTTATAATTTATTTATTTTGCATTGCATTATGACTTAGATTTAGTAATTCCTCATGGAATTACAGGGTATTATTAGTATGTCTAAAGGCAGATAATGAAACTGAAGTTCAGAGAGGTCATTGCAGGTCTAGAATCATGCAGCTATTCAGATTTTTAGTGCATGTTTTTTTTTTTACTCTTACATACTTTAGTATTTCATGTTCACAGAGCAGGGATTACAGCTTATAACAGTACACTATACTTGCAAGGAGAAAAATGCATCTGCAATACACACACACACATATATTGTTTGATTGCTTTGATTTTTTGATTTTTTTTTGATTTGATTTTTTTTACCCAGGTTTGATTTGTTTTTGCTCAGTTGATTGTTTTGGTTTGATGGTTTTTACCCAGCCTCTATTTATTGTTTGTTCCTAAGGGGATGCTGAGGACATGCACAGAGGCTGCTCAGTCAATCAGCATCCTCTGGCTGTAGCACTTTAGCTCTAGAGGAAGCGCGTGTATTCTATTTAGAGCCAATTAGATGTTATAAGGCTTTTTCCTGGGGCTTCTGGGAAAAGGATTCTCCTTTTTCTCCATCATTTTTAGTCTTTTCTGGGGAAAATTTGAGTGAAAATGGGGCCAACTCAGAGGAAGTAAGGCTGAGAGGTTAAAAAAAGAAAAGAAATATGATCAAGGAGATATTCAGTTTTTAAAGCAAACACTTGGAAAGTGCTTATAAGGTCCAAGCACAATCTTAAGTACTTTACAAAAACAGCTTTTTTTAATGCTCTTAACAAACCTATGAGGTGGGTGCTGTTCTAATCTTGGCTTTATAATTGAGGAAATTGAGGCACAGAGAAATTAAGAAACTTGCCTAATGTCACCAGCTAATAAATTAAAGAGGGCTTCCTTGGTGGCTCAGCAGTAAAGAATCTGCTTGCCAAAGCAGGAAATGTGGGTTTGATCCCAGGGTCAGGAAGGTCCCCTGGAGAAGGAAATGGCAACCCACTCCAGTATTCTTGCCTGGCAATGCCATGGACAGAGGAGCCTGGTGGGCTACGGTCCATGGGGTCCCAAAGAGTTGGACACGACTAAGTGACTAACGACAACAAAGAGTTAAGGCGCAGGGGTATGGACCCAAGTGATCCTGCTCCATCCAAGTGCTCCTAGCTACTGTGCTGGAGACATACTGCGAATCCTTAGTTAAGTCAATGGTCATGTAATACACGCTTAACAATGGGTTCTCAAAGAAGACACAGAAAGAGGAAGAATAGAATGGAAGGAAAGAAGGAAGGAAGGGAGGAAAAATATTCCTGATTTGTTGCCAATTCCTCTGGTATTAATATTCATAATATGGCTGATTTCAAGCTATTAACATGATATTATATGGTTTTCAAAACAAACATTTAATAATGAAAGGGTTGGCACAGGCCAACTGCTCTAGTATACCTCTGGAGATTACATCAAATCTCCCTTCTACAAGACTGCATTTTTATGATCTGTAATATCCTTTTTAGTTTAAGACGTTTGTGGTTGGGTTTTTGGTCTTTTGCAAAATAAAGCATCCTAATTGATACCGAATTTTACAGACGATGAAATGCTTTCATGGAAGTGCCCTTTGTCACCTTTGCCCAGCACAATCACTCATCGGTTTCTCCATCTTAACAGAAACTAAGACCTGAGGGGTTAGGAATTTGGACTACGCAGTACTGGCAACATAATTTGCCATACTCAGTGTGCAGTGAAAATGTAATGTTCCTTGTTCAAAAACCTCTAAGAATTTCAAGATAATAGCAGAGTATGAAACTAAGTGTAGGGTCCTTCCACCCAAGGGGTCCTGTGTAACTGCTCTCTGTGAAGGTGGCCCTGGGCCTACGTGACTCAGCTGATAAACGTCAGAGGTGGTGCGTGAACCCATATCTACAGGTCTCATAGTTCTTACTCTGTTACACCGCTTTCCTGTAAATTATAGGCTCTGTAAAAACCTATACTTCTACATAGGATTTATTTAAATTATTAATGATGACTATATGTCATGTAGTGGATCAATTTCAAGTAAACACATACTTGATTCACTTAGATTCCTATGTTGCAAAAGCTTTATTTTAGATCACAAGTATATCCAATCCCAGGTTTCCTTGGTGGCTCAGTGGTAAAGAATCCACCTGCAAGTTTGATCCCTAGGTTGGGAAGATACTCCTGGAGAAGGAAATGTCAACCCACTCCAATAATCTTGTCTGAAAAACTCCATGGCAGTCCATGAGGTCACAAAGGAGTTGGACATGTCGGAGCGACCAAACAGCAACAATATCCAATCTTAATTTATTTACATTTCTTTTAGGCAAAATTAAAAGAAATCTTGCCCTAAACTTGAGCTACTTATATTGCACCTTAAAAATTTTTTTCAAACAAAGCCAGAAAAAGAAAACAAATACTATTTCACATATCAGACTTAATTAATCTATCTGATATACTTTCCCTGCCACCCTACCACCATACACACTCAACTACCTTAATATTCAAAACTTAGACAACTTTAAATATCCTAGGGATTTTTCTGAAAAAACAAAAACAAACAAAAAAAAATACTTTTATCTCCTATGACAACATTTCAGAAATATCCCAGTTATTTTCTTCCTTGTAGAAAGGCTAGTTACAGTGCAATTACTATTTTTCACAGTGCCAGGCTCAATCTAATGAGTTTTATTACTAATATTTTCACATTCAAAAATCATTATAACCCGTGACAATATTCGGTGATATAAGACAATGGAGTAATGAAATGGGAAAAAAAACTTTATGTAAGATTGCATTTAGAGGTTGCATTATTAACTTTTGTATAACATCTGGGTTCCACTACTCAATTTTTGATGATTTTAAGAAAACAGAAAACTAACAGCTGAATAATGCTTCAAATTTAGTCTATGCAAACAAATAACAGGTAGTTTATCATGAGTTATAATGCAAAGGCAGAGGTTCAATGTAAATATCATTCTCAACATTTCTGTTTACCTGTTGACTAACTTAGACTATTTAATTTTCATTTTTGAGACATTACAAGCTGAGAAAAAAATATATAAGTGTGATTTTCTAGAAACATGTCAAAATGCTCCAATAAGTCAATAAATACACTGATATGCTTTCAGGATGATTTTCAAGACATTTAAAAATTACCATTCTTGAATAATGAAAACAAATATACCACCAAAGCGGGCGCGGGGGTGTGTGTTTTATATTAGCACTGAAATAAGAGCATTTCAGCCAGACAGGATTTATCCTTTACTGATAGTAGTATTACCTGCTCAGATCTGTTCTGGCGTTGGTATTGGTACTGAGTGAAGGTGTTAGAGGAAGAAGCAGTTTTGTCCTTCTCAAATTGTTTCTTCACTCTGGCCAAACCACCAGGCACTGTGCACATTTCTGATTCTTCCAGCATCTAAGACAAGTTAAGAAAAAGGAAAATTCAACTTTATATCATCTTAGGGCGGGATTCTCAAGCTATTTTAAAAACAATCATTGGCAGTTATTAATGGGCGGTATAATAGAAAGATAGTAACACAAACAATTATTTCAGAAGGCCTTTATTACAGAAAACCTTCATAAAAATAATCTATCCATATTGGTTTTTCATGTATCAGTCTTCTGATATAAAGTTAGAAGAATCTTCAAAGTATTGAGTTAATTTTCTTTATCTCAGATAGATTTTGATAGCTGGAGATTATACTCATTAGAATGTATTTCTCTCATACTATACAAACTAGCCAGAAATTAGAATAATGGATTAAATTTTAATCCATAATAAAGTTGTCATTAAAATTTCAAGTGTCTAGATAGGTAACACATTATTAAGAATATTAAAAAACATTTGACTTATTCCAAAATGTACTTAAATCATTAAGGATGAACAAAATAGCTTTGGAGTTATTTTAGGGGAGCATATTTTTAATCATATGCAAAAATACTAAAGTTTATAAAAACAACCATTATTTAATACATAGTGCTGAGTGATTTTCTTCTATATATTTACATATATTTTTTCATTTGATGCTTCTCCATATTCTGTGAGATATGAACATTTATCATCCTCACTTTAAAATGAAGAAATTGAGGTTTGGGGAAGTAAGACATCTTGTTAAATTCTCACAACTAGGGTGTGAGTGTGGCAGCTGGAGTTTGAATCCATATCTGTGTGTCTTAATCACAGCTGTCTGTCTTAACACTAGCCTTTAAAAAATAGGCAAAAAACAGATACTCCAGGATGGATGTACCCTAGGACTCAGCTCTTAGCATTGGTATATGAGACTCTGGGTTGCGGGGGAGGGTCTAAGTTTAGAAAGATCCTGGTCTATCACTGGCAGTTTACAGATGAGAAAGCTTATTCAGTAGCAGTCACCTGGAACAACCTGAACAGCTTTGAGAAGTTGTGTCAGATATTCTGCCCTTGTGGGAAGCACACTAACTCGAAGGCTTTGGTTTTGACGATTCAGCACATTCCCCAGCCCAGCAGGCACTCAAGCCCAGGTGGGATGACAACTGTTAAGCAAACAGGCCCCAGGCCAACTCACTCTCCTCCAGGATGTGTCCCAGTGTGAGACTGGGAGGAGAGTCAGTGACACTTCATGCACAGAAGGTCTCCTGAGGTCTGGCCGAGTCCTGGCATAACCCTGGAAGACTTGAGACCTGGGAGTAACTGGATACCTGTGAGCTGAGGTTCCCTGGACTGTGGACTCTTAACGATCCTGAAATCTTGACTGAAATAAGTAGTTTCTCAAACAAATACTAAAAGTACAACACTATATTGAGGTTTTCCATATGCTAAAATGGGTTTCCAGAGGTGGCACAGTGGTAAAGAATCCACCTGCCCACGTAGGAGACACGAGATGTGGGTTTGATACCTGGGTCGGGAAAATCCCCTGGTGGAGTAAATGGCAACCCACTCTAGTATTCTTGCTTGGGATATCCCATGGACAGAGTAGCCTGGTGGATTACAGTCCGTGGGGTCACAAAGAGTTGGACAGGACTGACCATGCGTGCATGTACACAAGCATGCAATACTCTAAAATACTGGAGATGAAATTAATATTCAGGATTATCTGAATTACTGGCAGACACTCAAGTGGTTGCTTTATCAAGTTTATAACCTTTCCCCAGTTACAGGGCCTGCCAAATATTTAAGAATAGCACATTAGCTCAATGGAAAGAAGGGATACATTCTGTCAAACTGTAACAAACTTCACACATAAATCCTGGTCAATTACTATCACTTGACACATGTTAAAATCATAAGGAATTATGGCATCTCTTTTGAAATTTAAGATAAAGAAAGGGAAGGGTAAATTAAGGCTACAGTATTTCTCTTATTCCCCTCCATCATTTAATTTACATAAATGACCTTCTTCAATTGATCATGTATAGATAATAAATAAATATCAAATTACAGAAATCAAGCTAAATTTTGTTAAGAAGAAAGTTACTTTTTCCAACAACTATAAACAATGTCCAAATGATGTGCAAGTTAATCTGGTAGGTCTGATTAATTATGCTAATGAATGTATACTTTCCTAGTATGTGTGTTTGCACAAAAATATCAGTTCTTACACTGAATAGATTGCCTCTTATCTACTAATTAGAAAAAACGAATATATCCATTCATTTCTTTTAGCATCGTGCTTTGGAATTAGACCGTGTTACATATGAACAATGCATACAGTTTGTTCATATTTTCTAGTAATACAATCATGACCCAGTACTTCTGATGCCACTTGCTGGCCTAAGGGAGAAAGCCCTTTGAGCTATAGTTTAGTTAGTGGGAGTGAAAAGGTTTTCTTGTTTAGTTCAGCTTGTAAGTGCAAGTTTACCTATGTAAGATGGCAGGACTTACTCAAGAAGCAGCCTGTGGCTATGAGCTGGAGTGATGTTTCTTTGCTTAGACTGAAATCATTTTGCCTTGGTTAGCACCATGTACTGACATCCCAACTACTCCATGTAATTGTCAGTGATCACATAACTTAGATTGCTTTGCGTTGAACCTTAAAAAAATGTTTATCCTTATTCTATGTTTCCTATTCTTGGACACAGCAATAAGATTTGGAATTTAATGGGTACACCAATAATAATTATTCTACTTAACAAGTCAATTTAAATACTTAACACAAAATCTACCTAATGTTATTTTAATAGTAAGTTAATTTAAATACATAACACTTAAACCTAGGCAAGTATATTACATAGAGAATCAGCAATTTTGTTTACAAAGAACTGTTCTTGGTTTCTAGAGCATAATAGAAATAACATAATTTGGGGAGTAGGACAGTGATTCTAATCCCATGTGTGAGCCTTAAAACCTTGGGCTAGAGTTCCTTAACCTCAGTTTTCTTTCTTATAAACTAGGGGGAATAGCAAGATATTTCTCACAGACTTCTTGCAAGTGTTAAAAAAGAAGATAAAGGAAATAAAATTGCACAGTACAAAGTGGGGCTTCTGTGGGCTGATGCTTTTTCACAGGCAGGCCTTTCCTTCGTGGTGGTGGCCTGGTCCCTAAGTCGTGTCGGACTCTTGCGACACCACGGACTTCAGCCTGCCAGGCTCCTCTGCCCATGGGATTCTCCAGGCAAGAATACTGCAGTGGGTTGCCATTTCCTTCTCCAGGGGATCTTCCTGACCCAGGGATTGAACCCCCGTCTTCTGCATTGAAGGCAGATCCTTTACCAACTGAGCTCCGAGGGAAGCCCCAGCCTTTCATGTTCAACAAAATACCATCTGGCTGATTCTAGGACAAAGAGAAACTGATCTAGGACAAAGAAACTATCTCAGTGTGATTCAAATATAATGGATTCAGTTTGGGGTCAAATCAATGACTTCCAAAACATAAAATATTTGGTTTATTTGCGTAGACAAAACTTGGCTATAAGTAGTTTCCACGCTTTTTTGATTAAATAATCATTTGATGCAATTGACCAAATGAGGCAGTTATTTTGCTGTATCTTAGATATTAATCAGGATTTCTCTGAGAGAATATATGTGCTCATTTTTCTCAAAATATTAGCTTAGGGGCAAACCAAACAATAGGGCATTTTTTGGACCAAAGATGCTTTCCTGTATAAGAAGAGGCAGTTTAATATAGTTAAAAGAGTACTAGAGTCAAGAGACTTTGAATCTAGTCTGGCTGTGTTGCTATCTAATTACATGACCTCCCATAAATCGCTGTCCCTCAGTTTGTCTTATCTATACATGGGCAGGAAAGACAGGGACTATTAAATTCATTTTACATAGATTTTCTTCAGAATAGCACTGAAATTAAATTTTTTATGTTAAATAGTGAGAAATTTAGTTTCCCATGTGCCCGATTTAAATGTTTTCCTTTTAACATACTATAAACACAAATCATGCCTTGTACACATTTGTTTTATGGCATATTATCCTCGTGCCTAGCAAGATAAAAGTCTTCCTAGATAAAAGATAGTTTAGTAAATAACTAGTCTTTATCTAGGTATTTTCAAACTCAGCTTGTTTCCCCAAGAAACATTTTTCCAATTTATAATCTAACTCGTGGTGAAGTTGCTTAACGATCCAGCAGGGGGTGCTATGTAAGAAGACCGGCAGGAGGCGCTGGACGGATACTATTTGTTTAGGAAGTATTTAGACACTTATTTCTCTACATTCATTTCAACATTTATGCTGTGTCTAAAATGTATTTTAATTACGATGTGAAATCTTATATGTCATCTAGAATTGCAATATTGTTAATGAGTTTGGCACAGTCATTCTTGTCTCTGAATAATTTGTAAAGAAAAACGCGGCTTCACAGTAGCTATTTTAGAATACCACCCTTCTTGGCTATTCTCTCTCTCTTTCGGATAAATGAACATCTTTGCTAATTTGGAGATTACAATTATAAAAGAATATCCTTACATCCCATTAAACTGTAAAGCTTCTACTAATAAAATGACTTCTCAAACCCTGTGGATTGAAGGCCACAGAACATGGAGCCCAACAAACTCTTTTGAATATGACTTTATTATGCGTTGGCTCTAAGAATCGGTGGTCTTACTGGATCCTGCTGTTTCCTATAATCATAATTGGTTTAGCAGAGTGCCTACATTGCTAATCTCCCTCATTTCTATGTTGATTAAGCTACTTGTAATGGATTTAGTGCATACAGAGAAATGAAAAAAGCAGAAGAAATTATATTGCCAGTGAATTTAAATTAACTATACATGTGAACAAGGAGGGTGGGAGGCAGACCCACATTATTAAGATTTTGAAATTAATTCCCAGCCTTCCTGAGGAGAATAGCTATAGGTTAAATGATAATTGTGGCAATAATAACACATTTATACAGTGCCTTATGGCTTATATGTAAATTATCTCTTTGACTCTTCACAGAGACCCTCTGCAGTAGGTGGGTTTTCCCATTTTTCAGTTAAGGACTGAAGTTCAGGGAGGGGTTAAGATAGTAGCCCAAGTTTATACAACTGGTAAGTGGCAGCGTGCATGCTAAGTGGCTTTAGTCGTGTCTGACTTTTTGTGACCCTATGGGCTGTAGCCTGGCAGGCTCCTCTGACCATGAGATTCTTCAGGCAAGAATACTGGAGTGGATTGCCATGCCCTCTTCCAGGGGATCTCCCTGACCCAGGGATTAAACCTTAGTCTCTTATGTCTCCTGCATTGGCAAGCAGATTCTTTACCATTTGTGCCAAAGCTAGGAAGTCCCAGGAAGTGGCAGAGCTGAAGCTTAATTTCAGATACCCTGAATTTGATACACATTATTTCTGTTTTCTCTACTTTATCCAACTGTCCAGTAGTATTCTTATATTGCCATGTAAAGAGGGCATGTGAAAGGCAGACAATCAGCTGGTCTAATGCAGAAGCCCCAGGAGCAGCTTACATTGGCGGAGAAGCTGCGGCAGTCGCCCCTGGAAACAGCTGCCTGGTACCTCGCCATCCGCTCCTTCAAGGACACCACCTCTTGGAGGTCTGACACTCTCTTGCTCTGCGCAGCAGTGTCTTCTGCAAATCCACTCGCAGGCTTATTAGGGCCAGCAGTCTCTAAAAACAAAGGTAGCATGCTCAGATATGATTCAGGTTTTGAAAAGAAAGTAACATCATCTTAGGAACAGTGAAGGCACTTGAAACATCTGGTTATGGAAAGCAGACTGTAATATTCCACAGTATTTCCCATGTTTCACAGTCACCTTCTTCTTTTTTTTTTTTTTTAACTTTCAAGCAAAGCTACAAAATGCCAATAGAGAAGCATCTGCTTATGCAAACAGCAAATGAAAGTACTGACTGCCTCACTCCTCCTGCCATTATTTCGATAAACAGTAAGTATTTATTAAGAGATACATAATGTTAATGAAACTCCTGAAGCACTATGTGTTGGATTTATGCTAAATGCTATAAAAGCATAATCTCATTTACTTCTCTAACAACCTCATGAAGTATGTTCCATTATTTTCTAAAATTTATAGATAAAGAAAACGGAGAATCAGAGTAGTTAAAAAACTTTCCCATGATCACACAATTAGTGTCATATTTGGTGGTTTGACTAAATCTTTAGCAAGTCTAAAACTTGCGCTTTGCCTTTCACCTTACCCTTCAACCCTCAAGGAGATAGATCTAGGAAGATCTATTTAGATAGATCTAAAATATGTGAATGCTATGAGAATTACAGACTGGATTTTTTCCTTTTATTTCATTGAGGCATGTGTTACATAAGACAGAATTAATAGTTCCCTTTAAAAAAAGTTTCACCAGTCATTCCAGATCATTTCAGAAAATATCATTCCAGATATTTTCCCACCAAAGCCACCTACCTGACAAAAATATAGGGCATTAGATATTACATATTTGCAAACAGAGCAAAAGGCTGATTGCATGACCACAGAGTAACAGATGTTAGAAGCAGAACAGTCTTAGAGATGCTGTAGTCTCATCTGGTCTAATCAGTTCCTTTTAGGCGTAAGGAAACACATCTAGATGTTTCCTAATGTGAAAGGAATATAAGGACCCTCCCTGGTTAGTGTGATTCTCCATGTCTATTTAAATATAGGTGCCAGAGTTGGTTTCAAAACTAGTTTTTGTTATTTAATTTGGTGTTCTTTGCTGCTACCACTCTGCTTGTTGGTTTACTATTCACTCTTTAAAAAATTGTAATTCCAAAATCATTTCAAGGGCTCCTTCTAGGACCAACCAGTGAATGGTGTGTGTGTGTGTTTTGATATGTTTATCACTCATTCATACACCCCCGCCTTTCTCCTTAGGGCTTGTTGTTTTCTGGACTCACAGGGTAGTGGTCTTTGGTGTACTTTGTTATTTGAATTGCTTTACTAACACTGACTCAAAGCCCCAGACAACCCCGGTTAACAGACCACCAAGCGGTTTCCTCCCTGCCCTGCTCCCCTATCTTCCCACCTTGTGCCCACACTGAACCATCTAATTGCATTGTGTTTTTTCTATCAGCTACTTCAAAGTTTATGTACACATAGCAATTTGAGAATAATATGTGTGACCCAGGAGAGATTAAAAATCATTTGTAGTTTGACTCTGTGAGTATTTGGCTTTCCTTGGGGACTTCTTATTATATTACATTATAAATATATTTTAAAGTTTTAATATTTTTTATGTTTTATTTCATACATATCAAAAAGAAACAAAATATAAGGCAATAAGACATTGTATCATATGCATGCTGTGATTATATAACCTGATATATTCACAATAAATGTGAATTATTTTTTAAAATTCATCTGTCTTCCGAAACCTCTATATATCCACACAGAAGTATAACTCCTCCAGATAATCCTGACAAAAAGAGATTCCCACAAACTACTGAAAGTCTTTCATATGCTGAAGAAAATATGTCTTTATTTTTCTCTGTGCATTGTCTATTTGCACAGATGAATTCTGATTATGTTCAGCCATACTCCTCCTATTGTAAATGATCACTATACAAATATTATTGAACATGAACCACTAAAGTTTTTCCACATTATGATATAAATTTCATTTTGCCAATTATTCATAAAATATGTCATTCTTTTATCAATCTTAACAGAAAGTCAGTAGTTTATTTTTGCAAAAATTTACAGAGTATTTACTTTCCAAATATTTTGATTTTTATCAATTTTTATTCTACTTACTGGAAAATGCCTAAGATTATTAATGGTCAGGAAATCAGTTGCCTGAGTATTAAAGAGGTTTGGCTTCCATTGCCTGTGGCTCTTTATTCTGATCACAGAAAAGACATTACATTTTAATATCTCTGTTTTTCTCCGTCTCTCTCCCTCTCTTTTCCCCATCAGTGACTTTACCTACACAGGCAGGGTAGTGGAGCAGAAAACCTACCCGGAGCAAATAACTTGTGTCCATGTTGTTTTTTAACATCCTAAGTCAATGTCTTTTAATTTCCTCATCTGAAAAACAAGCTGATGCTTCCTGTCAAATGTACTGTGAGGCAGCGTACCTACCTGTTCCTATCCTGATGTTGATGACACTTGATGTAAACTTGTAAGGTTCACAAAGCAGTCTTTTTTTTCTTTTAATTAATTTATTTATTAAAAGATAATTGCTTTACAGAGTTTCGCTGTTTTCTGTCAAACCTCAACCTGAATCAGCCATAGGTACACATGCATCCCCTCCCTTCTGAACGTCCCTCGCATCTCCCTCCCCATCCCACCCCTCTAGGTTGACACGGAGCCCCTGTTTGAGTTTCCTGAGCCACACAGCAAATTCCTGTTGGCTATCTATTTTATGCACCCCACTCTAGTACTCTTTCCTGGAGAATCCCATGGACGGAGGAGCCAGGTGGGCTTCCGTCTGTGGGGTCGCACAGAGTTGGGCACAACTGCAGCGATTTAGCAGCAGCAGCAGCATCTGTTTTACATATGGTAATGTAAATTTCCATGTTACTCTGTCCATACATCTCACCCTCTCCTCCCCTCTCCCATGTCCATTTGTCTATTCTCTGTTTGTTTCTCTACTGCTGCCCTGTAAATAAATTCTTCAGTACCATTTTTCTAGATTCTGTATATATGTGTTAGAATACAATATTTATCTCTCTCTCTTTCTGACTCACTTCCCTCTGTATAACAGGTTCTAGGTTCATCCACCTCATCAGAAATGACTCAAATGCATTCTTTTTTATGGTCAAGTAATATTCCATTGTGTGTATGTACCACAGCTTCTTTATCCATTCATCTGTTGATGGACATCTAGGTTGCTTCCATGTTCTAGCTATTATAAATAGTGCTGCAATGAACAATGGGATATGTGTGTCTTTTTCAATTTTGGTTTCCTCAGGGTATATGCCTAGGAGTGGGATTGCTGGGTCATATGGTGGTTTTTTAAGGAATCTCCATACCGTCTTCCATAGTGGCTGTATCAATTTACATTCCCATCAACAGTGCAAGAGGGTTCCCTTTTCTCCACACCCTCTCCAGCATTTATTGTTTGTAGACTTTTTGATGAGGGCCATTCTGACCGGTGTGAGGTGAGATCTCATTGTAGTTTTGATTTGCATTTCTCTAATAATAAGCAATGTTGAGCATCTTTTCATGTATTTGTTAGCCATCTGTAAGGACAGTCCCTTTCTTAGTGATGTGTGGCAAAGAAGATAGGAACATTGGTTGCCTGGCCTCATGATATGCTCTTTCATAATACAACTGAGAATAGAAACAGTTTTAATGAGTTTAGGGTAACTTTAAAGAGAAAGGTAACATAGAGCAAAGTGGGTGTAAGACAGACTCACAAACATCCTGTACAACACAGGGAATATAGCCAATATTTTGTAATAACTGTAAGTGGAAGATAACCTTTAAAAATTAAATAATTTTGACTGAAAACTAAAGATGCTATTGTCATAAAATACTTGTAGAAAATAAGGAATAATAGAACCTGTAAGTATTCTAATGGAAAACAGAGTGTGGAGGAACATGCTGTAAGGCTACAGTGGTCTGTGAAAAAGAGGAAGGGAAAATAAAATTTTAGATGACTATTTCTGATAGAAAGCATTATAAATACTTACATCACAAAACCATTGTACTAGAAGTTATTTGTCTCTGGGGTTTAGAGGTAATTCACTGTGCAGATGAGTAAATAAACTTTTTTAAAAGTTCAATGACTTCTCTCAAATATCCAGTTAATGAGTTCTCCATCCCAGCCTAGAATCTATTGTAATCCTATATATAGAATGTTTTTATTTGCTGAGAAGAAAATAATTGCAAATCCACCCAAAAATTAATTCTTTGTGTAACAGAATATATCCTGTAAAGCAGAAAGAGCATATAGGAAGCACTTGGAGAGAATATATATCACGAAAATATCTAAGCTGTTATCATGAGACTATTAGAAACCAAGGGTAAAAATGCCTTTTCAAAGAATTCTGAGGTTCTTAGGGAAAAGATTTCATTATTACCTTTTGTAATATAAGAAGTTATATATTCCAGTTAGACCCAATTTATGTCCACTTCCTATTTTCTTAAATCGTGACAGAGTGTATGACTATTTTTCATGTCTCTATTTTCCATAAGTCCCAAACATGTGCTTTTCTTCTGCAGTTTTTAAAAATGAAGAAATTGACTAAACCAATTGATCAATCAAGGAAATTTACCTAGATTGCAAAATTTATTATGCTTCCTTGAATTTTACTTCTTGTGAAAAGTCCTTGTTTAAGGAATTTTTTAAAAAGCAAAGTAGTACAAGGTAAGGCAGAATGCCCTGACTTTGTTGAGCAATTATTCATCTGCATGTAATCAGTCACAGAAGGGTTTGCATAGTCAGCCTTCTGTGTTTTCTTGGAGGTGATAATAGTTTTAAGATATCAGATATAGAAAATGATGAAGAATAGTCAATGTATTGAATACAATTTGAAATTTTCTCCTAATTTCACAATTTCTGTTATCAGTGAAAGAATTCTTAGAAATATGCAGAGACTAATATCAAGAGGCATTTCAAAAGGGTCATTGAGATATTTGCTATGAACTAGTCTTCTAATTAGCTGTTCAGGAATTTTCAAAGATGCAATTCAGTGTTTTTATTTTATAAATGATATGTTCCTAGAGCATTAAAAAATGACCAATCTATCCTTATTTCTCATTAAACAAATGTCTAAAAGCTGAAATAACAAGTTATAAATATAATTCTAAGGTCTTTTTAGAGTAATGACTTGGAAATAAAGGTTAATGTCTAGATACATAGTGGTAGGCTCAGTGTATTGCTTCAAAATACTGTCAAAGTCATAAAAGTGTTTATTTAGAAAACACCTAATGTGGCAGGATTCACACGGCCAAGTGCTTTGTCATGATCTTATTTCTAAACCAAGATTCAATCTCAGCACATTTTCTAAATTTAAATATGTCTTCTTATTTTTAAAGTATGAGAGGCCCATTCCCAAATCATACTTGTGGGTTAAGTTTTATGGAAAAGATGATTATGTCAATGGATGTTATTGGATGAAAGACTGATATTGAACACAAGGAGCTTTAAAACTGGCTTACACAAGGATGGTGTAAATTTTTGTGAGTCACCTCTTTACTTCTCTCTTTTGCCTGCACAACACGAGCTATGTGAAATAAAGTTAAAAAATACTTTGACTTCTGTTTCACTAAGAGACTGTTTGCTAGAGTCTGAGTTGTGAAGCTGATATTTGGTCTCTCTGGTTTAGAGCACAGGTATAAGCAGAGGTGTGTCTGATTTCCTAGCTGTGGTGAAATCAGAAGCAAAATTATCAAAGGTGGGAAAAGAACTAAAGGTATAAAAGTTTTTCAGAAGAATTAAAAAGCACACATTGAAGGCAGTTAATACAGTCACTGTATGCTGCAGAGGGCTCCCCGGGTAGCTCAGATGCTAAAAAATCTGCCTGCAATGCAAGAGACCTGGGTTCGATCCCTGGGTCCAGAAGATCCCCTGGAGAAGGGAATGGCTTCCCACTTGTGTTCTTGCCTGGAGAATTCCATGGACAGAGAAGCCTGGCGAGCTATAGTACATGGTGCCGCAAAGAGTTGGACACGACTGAGAGGCTAACACTTTCTTTTTCATATGCTGCAGAAGAGAAAAACCAATAGCATACTAACAACAATGTGAAAGAAGATGACAAAGATAGAGAAAAGACAGCAAAATTCAAAATGCTACTACAAGATAGTAGCATTTCAGTGGGAAGGTGGAGGAATGAGCAGAACAAATGAAAAATAGAATTTTTGCTGAAAATAGAAGAAATATTTGCTGAAAATAAAAGTTGGGCATTGGTAGATTTAAAGTATCTACCATAATCCAGGATAAAAAGTAATTTTAAAACACCAATAGTAAATCCTGGTAAAACATTTCAGAATCAAGGAAAAGAAGTTACCCAGACAGATTGAAGGGTTTCTGTGATGATGAGGCAAAATTCAGGATGTGTTCTTTTTAACACTGAACACTAAAAACAGTTAGAGAACTTATGACTGAAATTTTACTTTTGAGAACTAGAGTCTATGTGAATTCAAGTTGGTACTCATGTGAAAAGTCAATAAAAATCAAAGCACAATCCTTTTAACAAGTCAGGCAAAAAGAAAACAAAGAGTCTTAACAAAATCAAATGGAATAGTGTAAAACCAAATGTAAATAAACATGTGCCAAACTTCACCTAAAAGACAAAGACAAACAAGTCCAATCATATGCCACCTGCAAGACAAAATTTATAAAGAAAATACTGGGCAAAAAATTGCCAGGCAAAAATCAATGAAGAGGAGTTATCATGGCTATATTCCTTTCATGCAGTAGCATTAAAAACAAAAATATGTTCAATGAAATAGAGAGCTATTCTATAAATAGAAGATGCCACCCCACTATGAAGCCATAGCAACAATGGGCTTCTGCATAGAACAGAAAGGTCATCTGTAACAAAAAGAATTTTTATATAATTTTTGTGAATATAATTGCTGTGGATGACTTTAATCTTTTCCCATCTTTGCCATATGAAACTTCAAAAATAAACTAGCTGAATTATACTTTAATAAGGTTTATTTTAATGTCATTTATGTATTCTTTATTATTAAACAAATGCTGATTATAATAAACATGGCATATTCACTAAGCTCCAGAGCCTCCAGTCTAATTGGTAAGAGAGACAGGCAATTTTAGCCCAGAGAGTTTATGGTTTTCCATCAGGTTGAGTTGGGAGAGCTTGGGGTGGGGAGAACCTAATCTACCTGGGTGTGTCATTGGTTAGGTGTCAGGAAGGCATCCTGAGAAGTGGAACTTCTGCACTGAAACAAGAAAGAGTTGGCATGTGACTATGTGGAAGAGAAGAAGATGCAGAAAAGGAAGGAAACAGCAGCATTACCAACAAATCTTGTTGGGAAAATTAGGCAATGCTTTGGAGGAAAACATTAAGAGTTTCTCACCACATGTCAAAGTCAGGAAAATATTTAGAAAATACCTAATGTGACTAGATTCACACCACCGAATGCTTTGTCATGATCTTATTTCTAAAGCAAGACTTAACTGATTTTTAAAATGACGAAAATTCATTAGAGAGATATAGCTAATTCATAAAATGAATTCAGTTGGACTTTCTCAGCATAAAAATTCAAAGTGACAAAATCTTTCAAAATATGTGTGAGACAGAAGAAAACTGGAGGAGGGACAAGCATAATAAATAGGCTGAAGTGTTAATTTTCTAATTTTCTGTAAAGAACACTGGTCGAGATAAAAAGCTAACATTATTGAAAAGACAAATAAATGACTCAAAAGAATGATTCACAAGCAAAAAAACAATAGTGAATATGTATCAAGTGCTTTCTACGTGTCAGACATTAGTCTTTTTAATGCTCTCCACTGCCTTATGAGGTAGAGTCTATATTTATTTTTAATCTCCATTTTACAGATAAGGAAACAGAGACACAGAAAGACTGTCAAACTTGCTCAAGGTCAGGTGGCTAGTAAGCTTCGGAGCTGGAAGGGAAGCTAGACAACCTGGCTCTGGGTTCTGCGACTTAAGTACAATTCTGTGCTATATCTCAAGAAGTATAAGTGTCCAAAACCAAAAGATAAACCCAAATAATTACCTTCCCAAGGAAAGAGATGAAGTAAAATTCAAACAACAAAATGATGTCTATTTTTTTCTAACTGACTCACTGCATATGCAATAAAAACATATAAAATAAACAAGTAGCACTAGAAAACTGATCTGATGTATAATTATGACTCAAAAGAAAGTCTAAGGTTTAATAGTAATATGAACTCTCAGGCAGAAAAATAAGAATTTAAAGAATTTTTTTATTAGAAATTTTCTAAAATCAATTTAAGAAGCCTTTATTTAGTTCAGACTAAAAGCCAGGCAGAGAATGAGCTGGAGTGTCACATGAAAGTCCACAAAACTGATGCAAATACAGATGTCAGCGTCAAGAAGGCAAGTGTACTTTTGGAGATGTATCAATAGCCTCGCTATTATATTCTGGATGGATTCTAAAGAAGCGAACTACTTAGTACTCAGAAAATTGACTCAGAACTAAATTGGGAGAATGATGAACTAAATTCCATAAAATCTAAATATATGATTTATAACCCAGCTCAAATTTGTGTACACTAGATCAAATCTATGGACTCAGAGCCATTAGCATGAATAAATTTTCTATAATTCTTAATATTTGCATATCCCTCAGCTAATAATAAAATTCATCTCTTTTAAACATTCAGAATGCTGCTGCCAAGTCAAATTTGTACTCAATTTGAGTTTTATATATTTTACCCTCATTTGAATATTATAAAACCAAGAAATAGGTGGAGAATAAAATGAAAGAGCAAGTGTATAGCAAATCTTGCATTAATTTACAGTGTTGGAAAAAAACATGGAGAAGGGCAGAGAGTTAGCTGAGTAAAAGTGTTTGACATGATGGCACAAAAGGCATGCTGTGACATAGGAACCCAGTAAATCAGATTCCACCTTTTAAGCTAACTCCCTTTGGCCCCATTCCCCCCAGAAGCATTGTGTTGTGTGTACTCTAGCCACCTCTCCAAAATCCATTCATTCATGTGATTTGCACGATTTATACATTAACAAGAACAGATCATCTCTCAGGATGATAAAAAGGATTAGTTCTTGCCTCCTTAGTAAATCTTCTCTAACCACTATTCTCCTAATTCATGTACTGGAAGAGATCCTACACATCCAGTTGCCTTACAGAGGAGAAAGACAAGGTTTAGCAATGCAGTAAACAAAGTATAGGTTCTCAAAAGATGCGTACATCCTTATCCCCCAAATCTGTCAGAGTGTGTGTGTGTGTGTGTGTGTGCGCGCGCGCATTTATGTCTGACTCTTTGCGACCCCGTGGACTGTAGCCTGCCAGGCTCCTCTGTCCATGGGGTTCTCTAGGCATGAATACTGGAGTGGGTTGCCATTTCCTTCTTCAGGGGATCTTCCTGATCTGGGGCTCGAACCTGTGTCTCTTGCTTTTCTTTCATTGGCAGGCGGGTTCTTCACCACTGCACCACTGAGAAGCCCCAGAATCTGAGAATATGATATTTTATTGGGTTGACCAAAAGTTCGTTCAAATTTTCCTGCAAGATCTTACAGAAAAACTTGAATGTACTTTCTGGTCAACCCAATACATGACAAAGGGGACTTTGCAGATGTGATTAAGAATTTTAAGGTGGGAAGATTATCTGGGATTGTCCAGGTGGGTTGAATGTAGTCACAAGGTTTCACATGAAGGAAAGAGA
Source organism: Odocoileus virginianus (assembly GCF_023699985.2). Classification (NCBI taxonomy): domain Eukaryota; kingdom Metazoa; phylum Chordata; class Mammalia; order Artiodactyla; family Cervidae; genus Odocoileus; species Odocoileus virginianus. The sequence goes on from NC_069686.1 coordinate 22,529,186, forward strand.
GGCAGGAGAGTCAGAGTCAAAACGGAGAGGTAATGACAGAGGTGGAGGGGGAAGAAGGTGAAGAAGGAGAAGAAAAGGAGGAGGAAGAAGGGGAGGAGGAAGGAGGAGAGGGAGGGGAGGAGGAGGAGAGTGGGGTGGGGGGAGGGAGAGAGAGATGTAATACAAAATCTAAGCTACTGGCTTTGAAAGCAGAGGAAAGATTCCATGAGTCAAGGAATGCAGGTAGATCCTAAAAGCTTAAAAAGGTAAGCTCCCCCATAGAACTTCTAGGAGGAGAACACTGTGATGTTGATCCAGTGAAACTTGTTTTGGACCTCCAGAACTGTAATAGAATGGATTTGTGCTATTGTAAGCACAACTGTATGTATTAATAACTGCAATGATTTGTTACAGCAGCAATAGAAAACTACTAAGGCATCCACTATACATATACATCCACCTCACCAAGTCGGAAATCACTACACAGTAAACTCTTTTTATGGCATATTTCAGTTCTAGCTGCCCCAAGTTTCATAGATTTATATACACAAATCATGCTCTCATGGAAACATCTTTGAATTTCTTCATGCCTCAAAGAATAAATGTCCACCTACTTATAGATAAGACTCAGTATAAAAGTCCACTTAGATTCTAATCTCTCTGAGTAACAGAACTGCCATTTCTTACTGTAATAACAACTTCTTGTATAGACTTGTCTTCTCTTTTCTGTAGCCCCTATCATCTCATAAGAAGTTCTTCTGGTACAAGAGCAGTTATAAATGTACAGAATTTAGACAGAAATTAAATAATCATTAGTGCTTAATATTGCTAGTTTGGACATATTTGAAAATTCAATCATATTGCTATTAAGTATTTTCAGTTGATTGCTTAAAGTATTGGCCAGTTAAAAAATCAATAATTGAATTAAATTATTTTAATTTCTTTGAAATGGTCAAATAAATTGAAACTATTAAATGCCTATAGATGATGCATACTTTTACAAAATACATCTCGTTAGATATTTCCCTAACACAATAAGACTTATATTGCATTACAACAATAACTACTTGTTCAGTTCAGTTCAGTTCAGTCACTCAGTCGTGTCCGACTCTTTGAGACCCCATGAATTGCCGCACGCCAGGCCTCCCTGTCCATCACCAACTCCCAGAGTTTATTCAAACTCATGTCCATCGAGTCGGTGATGCCATCCAGCAATCTCATCCTCTGTTGTCCCCTTCTCCTCCTGCCCCCAGTCCCTCCCAGCATCAGGGTCTTTTCCAATGAGTCAACTCTTCGCATAAGGTAGCCAAAATATTGGAGTTTCAGCTGCAGCATCAGTCCTTCCAAATGAACACCCAGGACTGATCTCCATATCAATTATGTGTTAGCCATTTTACATGTATATTCTTACAAGTCATTTTATGTCTAATTTTTATAACAACTCTACCTGATGGATGGTATTATTTCCAGTTTACTAATGGCAAAAGTAACATTTAAAAAGATAAAATCATACAGTAAGTGGCTGAGCTTGAAAAAGTTCAGGTATTTCTGAGTACAAGGCTATTCAACTCTGCACAGTCTTTTATGTAAGTATTTTTCATTAACATATAACATTATAAAGTAAACTTTTAATGGAGGGTATGAATCTCCCTTTCTGCTTCCTAAACATCTACACGCAAATCCTTTATTTCAGAGTATCTAGGGATAAATCAAAGGGAAACCAAGAAGTTGAATTTCTGTGCCTCCAAGTGAGTTCTTTTTTGTCCTTATAAGCTTGAGTTTAGAACTGGAAATCAAGCAAATATTTCATCTATATTTCTTTGGTCACCGTAGAGCTCAAATTTGAGATGGGGTTAGGTATTGATCCAAGCCAGCAGGGACAGAGTCAAGCTTTTCTGTAGGGGAAGGAAATGCAAAGCCAGGACTGCTCTCATTGCTATTGATTTGTTTTGCCTCAGGGCATGGGAGGTGGTGGCATGATTCCATCAAAGTTTCTTCTTGTTTAAATCTGTATCCCAGGTATACAATAAGGGTATTTGATAAACTCTCCCCTTAAGATTTTCAGCATACATTTAGTAAACATTTATTACTCATCTACTGTTAACCATAAAGAATGCTGAGCCTCGAAGAACTGATGCTTTTGAATTGCGGTGCTGGGGAAGACTCTTGAGAGTCCCTTGGACAGTAAGGAGATCAAGTCAATCCTAAAGGAAATCAGTCCCGAATATTTATTGGAAGGACTGATGCTGAAGCTGAAGCTCCAATATTTTGGCCATCTGATGCTAAGAGCTGACTCACTGGAAAAGAACTGATGCTGGAAAAGATTGAGGGCAGAGGAGAAGCGGGCAACAGAGGATGAGATGGTTGGATGGCATCGCCAACTGAATGGACATGAATTTGAGCAAACTCCAGGAGATAGTGAAGGGCAGGGAAGCCTGGTGTGCTGCAGTCCATGGGGTCACAGAGAGTCAGACATGACTTAGCAACTGAACAACAACTGTTTGATCAAGCATAGTGCTCAGGGCAGGGCACACATTAATCACCATTGTATTTAGTCCTGCTCTACTTGAAAAGAGAAGAAAAGAAAACCCCCAGGGTGATCCTCAAGAAACACAGTGTTCTAAGTGTTGATCTGGCCTTGTGTCTAAAAACAGAACTACAACAGCTTGCATCATTTCCACATGCTGACTTAGGAATAAAAAGTTCCCATCTGGCTGGCCCTGACAAGGAAGTCAGCTTTTGTGAATATGCAGCAGATGGAGTCCTCCTGAGGTGGGGAATCCTAAAGGAACTTGGTGACAAACACACCACATCCCTATCCCCTAAACCACATTCATTTATACTGAGATGAAACGGAATTAAAATAGATCAAGACGAATCATATTGATGGGGTTGAAAAGTTCCTCACATGTATCCTCATAATGGCTTAATTTCTCTTCAGATTTTTCCCACTTAACCCAAGCAATGAGTAGCTCTCTCTACTGTGCTCTCCCAATGTTTGAAAATTACACTTCCGTTTGTATTATGTGTTACTTTTTATTGTATTGTTGAATCTCTCTGTCATCCCTACTTCTCTCCCCTTCCACCTATACGCAAGTTCCTCCAGCACAGGGCTGGGTTAAGCTCATTTTGAAACCCATTTTACACCCCTTTCTGCCTGGGTTTCATCCTGCATGAAGCAAACCCAAGGGAGACTAACCATCTACTCTGGACCCAGAAAGCCTGATATTTATTCTGTCTCTGACACTTTGGACTTTAAGCAAATTTCTTAATCCCTGGAAGCCTCCTTCGTCTTACCTATAACATGAGAATGACATCAGAACCTCAATGCCTGTGAGGACTGAGGAATATCTGATGAAAGTGATGAGTTTTACATAGTATCTTGCACATATAAATAATGTATGTTCACTAGCTTCCAGTTTCCTTAGGTGGTGTTATATATCCTAGGTATTATTATCCAGATAATTTGAGATGATACAAGTCTGAGAATAATAAAAGTTACAAAGTTCTCCAAATCTCAAAGCTAGTAAGTAGAAAGGATAGCACTTGACTGGTCCATATGAATCTCAAGGCTATTCCATTCCTCTCTAAATCCAAGTATCTGTCATGTTACTTGAAACAAGGAGAATACAATAGATCATGAAAGAGTAAATAATTACTGGGAGAGATTGGGGCAAAGAAGGTGTACAGTCATGTTCACGTGGCCACAGGAATGGAGAAAGTATTTAAAAGAGAAGAATGTCAATGTATGTGATATCCAAAGTATTAGTCTGTCTGTGTTTTTGTCATTAGCCAATGAACCATCAATTTTTCACCAGGAAACAAGAGGGCAGTGCCCTAGAAAAATGTGAAATGTGTGAAAATCACTCTAGTGTATCACACTGTGGGGATGGATCTACTCCTTTTCCCCCTGCAAATGGTTCCTCACATTTCCCCCTGCCCTCTATTTTTCAGGTAAAATCATGAAATCATCACTCAAAGTTATTCACATGTTTTATTTCCCTGTGGTGTCTCTGAGCAGTGGGCTTGGTACAATGAACCCTGGCCTGGACCAGTTAGGTAGTGATGACTGGGCTGCTCCTTAAGACTCTGCCATCCTTGTTGCTGCCTTCCAAAGGCAAAGAAAGAGAAGGATCCTGGATTCCATGTTTAATGGTCCATTCCATTGCTGCTCTGGTAAGTACCTCTATATTGCTAGGTATCTTTGCTAAGTATCTCTACATTTCTAGGTACCTCTGCTAAGTATCTCTTCTAAGTACCTTACTGAGATGTTTGATAACTGCTAAAGGAAGAGGGGTTTTTACATTTGGTTAGTTGGAATATAGGTATTCTTTCCATTTCATCTGTATATTCCATCTACTTAAATTGATTTCCACCCCCTTTTTCCCCTAAGGTCTTGCTCTAGAAACTCTCCAAAGTTGATGTTTCTGCATAATTCACCTCTCCCTAACTTATTTCCTCTTTGATGTAACTTAACTTTTCCTCACCCATTATTTCCTAACATATTCCTTTTATATTCCTACTGCATACTAGCTTAGAATTTGTTCCTTCCCTAAAACAATCCATTTTTATTTCTCAGGCTTGGAAAAATTTCATGCAAAGCTAGTTCGTGTGTACTGAACTACTTTATTTAGTTCCAAGTGTGCTGTTGTCACTCAACAGATCAAAAATAAGCAACAGTAATAAAATGCAGATGAACCTTTAATCATCTGCAGCTTTGAAAAACATCTTCCCAGTATGCCTACCTTTAAAACAAGCTTGGGCAGAGTAAGAAAGTTATTTACTACTAAAATCAGTTCTATGTTAGCTGCAATCTGGAAAAGCCAGACATTTCCAGATCCATTTTTAGGAATTCCTCAATTCTTTACCCTCTTTCTAACTTTCCCCTCTCCATTAAGATTAGCATCTGAGATTTATTCTGACAGAGGGCATTAAAAGAAAGCCTGAATCATTCAATTCTGATTCTCAACTGACTTAGATAATTGATGCTGTGGCCGCTTCTCTCCTACTAACCAAACTTTTCCTTTGAAAAACAAAATGCATTTAATTCAGTCTGCTTTTGTCTTAGAGAAATTCAGTCTTTGAATTTACACAAACTCTTTTCAATGAACTTAAGTAAGTCTTTGCTTAAAATGCTGTCTCTGCCTAAGTCCACAAATAACAGCATATTTTGATATGGTTTTCTTTTGAACTAAATGGCTAATAGACTTCATCAAAGAAAGGAAACCTCACTAATTCCACACAGTTTCCTTACTGAACATTATTTGGAAAGGCTAAGCAATCAAGGAGAAAAGTGAAAATGCTTAAGTAATGCAACATTTTGCTTGCTAAATAACAGACTCCTCTAAAAGTAAATTCACTCTTTCAGAGTAGTGATATACTAGAAAAATTCTACCTAAAGAAACAAACACATTCCAAACAATATGATCTTTAATCATTTAAATGTTTCCTGGGTAGGAAAATAAAATTGTGAATGTTAAGCAGAAATAATAAGAATCCATCCTGTCTGTGGGGTTGCAAAGAGTCGGACAGGACTAAGCGACTAAGCACAGCATATAAGATGCCATTTTTCTTACCAAAGTTCTAGGTTCTCCTAATATGCTATAAAATGAAAGGTAACCAGCACTTGTCAAATCTTTGCAGTGGCATGACTCCTTTCTGATTATTGTCCCCCATAATTGCAAGGGACACTTGATAATACTGTATACATTTTGAACAGTCTTTTAATTTAGGACAAGATGTTTATAAAGTAAAACTATAATAATTTTAATTACGTCAAAACTTTGAATCAGCCCTGTGCTGGATTACTCTCCCTGTCACCATTAACATGCCCTAAATACCCTTTGCATATCAACGCAGCCTGTAATTTCAAAAGAAAGAGATGATGTCAGTTTCCTAATGATATCCTGGCCTAGAACAGTCCAAAGAGTGGAAGTAATTTAATAGTCTTCCCTGCTTAAGATACACATGGGACACATAGTCCGTCAGTCTCATCATCCCTTAATTTATTTATAGCTACTATCTTTAAAAATTTGGCATTGGCATTGGTATCTTTTCTCTCAGATTTAAAATCTAATCCTATCAGGCCCCACAAGTGGTGGCGTTCCGTTTATTCTGCTTATTTCATGCTTATTTCACTCCTGTTTTTAAAGGGCGAAGCGTAAAAATCAGTCTCTAAATGTTATTCGGATTGAAACTTGCTCTTTTCTATGTACAATAAGACAGTAACATCTGTGAACAATGAATTTAATTAAAACTTGCAAACAAAAGTTTTGGTAGACCAATTATATTTAAACTCAGGTGTGGTGGTAGGTAAGGGGAGGAAAGTTGGTGGCGGGGGCGGCGGGAAGGAAAATTAAAAAGGAATTAAAAATTATATACTGTGCTTCTTGGTAAGATTCCACATGAAGCTAGGCTTTCACGGCTTTCAAACAGAATCACTTTCTGAGACTATTCCCTTTAGGCACCAGAAATCTTAGGCAGCTGGACAAATCACTTCAACTTAGTGCAACCTTCTACTGTTTGAAGACAACTTACCTGAAAAGGAATTCGGACTATAAAGTTAAGTATCTCCTTGTTTATTTGTAAAGATTATTTAAAAATCTAGACACTTAACTACTACAGATGGGAACTATCAATCAGTAGCCAGGGACTCAGCATCAGCCTTCATCTCTTAAGTCTTCTAGTAGCATACATCACCACGCTTACCATTATTTCAGTCAAAGAATCTCTTAGTCTCATCAGTTTACAAAATGGTCATACCCACACTGTGAATGTGAATGTCTGGTCATCAAACAGTGGCCAGAAATGCTGCTCATAGTCCTTTATATGGGGATAGGAGAAATACAATCCATTTGTAAGAATGATATCTTGTGCTTTTCCTAACAATGAGTGCCAGAGCCTCTCCTAAAATTTTTTTGTTTTTGGAAGAACCTGTCATATGCAATTTTTATTATTACCAGGAACTAAAATTCCTAGATTGCCAAGAAGCAAATTGACAGTTGAGATGAATATGGCCAGCTTCACAGGTATTTAACATATAACATTATAACTTGCCCAGTAAGCCTTTATTGAAATTGCCTTGCAACAATACTGCAAAATTCAGTGCACATCTTTTTAGAGTTCCTGTTGACAGATTTTAATTTCTCTTTTGTAGTTCTTTTTAAAGAGTAGAAAATAAGTTCCAAATTCTGTAACAGAAGTTATTTAACCAGAGCAGTGATGTGAAATTTGGGATTAGAGCTTCCAGAAGGGAGGAGAAATAAACTTCTTGCCTGTGAACCTGTGAGCCTCCCACAATGAAATCCAGCTCATCTCCCAAAATGCTCAGCAAGACACCACATGAGCAGGTGAAAATTAAAACTGCATAAAATCATGTGTTTGGAAAATGAAACAAGTCAACTATGGGCTTTCTGCCCAGTTTCATTTCTGTCAGAAACTGTCTTGTTATTACATATCTGCAGAAGGAAATTAGAAAAGTGTTATAGCTAAAAAGTTTCAGATATATTCATATCTCCATCACAGTTTGGTCCAGAAGAAAATAACTAGCTTCCTCATTCCAGTGGGCAAGTACCGCAGATAGAACATAAAAATACGAACACACACACACACACACACACACACACACACACACTTTTCCTTGGGGGACTATTTAATCACAAGTGGTATCCTGTTTGCTTTAAGAGATCATGGAGGAAGACCTCAGGAGGTTTTCAGACTGTCCCAGTGCAGCTGAGTTGGAAGCCTGCCAAGGAAAACATATGGGGCAGAAATCCCCAGGCCCCATTCACCAGCCCTGTAAGACCTGAGGAAAACGTCATGAAACTCTCTGAGCCTAACACTTGCCACTACAGGAAGTATCTCAGAAGAAGGAATTTAAAATGTTGATGCTTTGCACCACTCTCTGCATTGTGCTTTATCAAATCTTAAAACTGAGTGTGGAGTTGGTGGGTAGCTTAGACCAGACAGACGTAATACTCATCTATCATGATCAGTCTCCTGAAACACACACACACACACACACACACACACACACACACACAATTCTTGACATCCAGTCATGTCCATTTTTCAGGGTTCCATCCCCAGTCTTCTGTTTTTGTCTGACCACACACATTCTATTAGCTCTTAGTTTCATCCATATTATATCAATGTATATCTCCAGTAACTATTTAAGACTTCATCTTAATCTTGCCATACTTTTGAAAATTCAATGCGACTTTTAAAAAGAATCCTTCCTGCTTTCTATTTTTATGAAGACAATCAAAGTTGGCCTGAGAAACACAATTTGTGATTTTTTAAAAAAATGATTGATGATGTCCTTAAAATGTGGTCTGCCAGTCTGTACAAAATGGTCCTATTTTTGTGAAGAGGGATGTGAGATAAAGTGATGTTATACATCAATATGTATATATGTATTTCTATATAGATTGGAGAATACTGCCAAAACATTTATGACAAGCTGTATCACTGCCTTTGTTTATATTTTTTTAACTGTGATATTCCCCACAGGCACATTAACTGTTGCACTTTTGAATGTCCAAAATTTATATTTTAGAAATAATAAAGAGAAAAATACCTAAATGTTCCCAAAACAGTGGTGTGGTGAATGTTCAAGAACTAACTCGGTAGGAAGGGTCTACCAATACAATTGTATTACAAATGCCCCTGTTTCACTGTTTTTGTTTTAAAGCATGTAAATGAAGATCTTTATATTTCAATAAATGAGATATATATATATAATTTAAAAAAATATTACTCACAAATTTCTTTTCATTTTCAAATTTCTCAGTTGTATATTACAATGGAGAACATCTGGGATTGTCGGGAAAAATGGTGAATGTGACATGCAGTCAATTAAAAGGGAATAAAATGATTGTTGGGTACTAGCATATATGCAAAACCACAAACCTTTAAATATATATATATATATATATATACACATGTATACACACACACAACCTGGGAATGGGGGCAAACAGATGATGAGGAAAATGTTGAACTTTTGATAATGTTGGCTTTTGATAAAGTATATTTAGCTCAAGAATGTGGGGACAAATGAAATAGGAGATCAATGGAACCTCTAATCTTGCAGCTGACAGTGGGCCCAGGCTGAGTGGGCATTGGGTCTGGCACGGGTCCTTTAAGCTTTAGACCCACGCCTGAAGCCTGGAATCAGGAGCGCTTAACACCAGGCCACCAGCACTCCTGAACTGCTCTTGGCCTCAGTTGAAATGTGTGCCCTAATCCATCCTAGGCTCCATCCTGTCTTGTTCTTAGTTTTCCTTATTTCTGACCTAGTATTTATTTTTCTGTTTATAGCTTAGCTTCATCCATCAAACCTGATACATTGTACCACTTCACTGGCTCATAAACTTTTGCTTTCTCTTCCGTTATTGGATTCCTCTCAGTCTCTTCTGCTTTAGATTCTCCTAATGAACAGGTGCCCACAGCTGCATCTTTCAGTGCCTTCCTCCCAACTAAGAGTTCTCCCTCCATCTTCACTCATCACTGTGAGTGGATTCAAAATACAGAGAGATGAGGCAAAAGAGCAGAGGGGCTGATGGGCAGGATGTATTGAGGATGGGAACACTATGCTGTGGGTCAAGGTTAGAAAGAAAAAAGACTGTGATCTAAAAGAGTATTTGAGAGTTAAGAACTAAGTCAAAGTAATGAGGGTGTCCAATGTGTGGCTATGAGCAGCTCCATCAGAAAGGACACAGACTCATTATGGTTGAAGTGGTTGAAGAGTTCAGTTTCTTGAAGTAATGTGATATTGACATCACTGAAGATAACCAAAAGTTATTAGTTTCAAGTGTTGGAATGATTATAATAGAAAAATGATAATTAATAGCTTTTTACAACTCCAAAGAGGACAGAAATTTAATTTGAGCTCAAGAGTGCACCTTTGAAAAGGAAGGGTGCCTTTAACAAGAGAACAACCGATTAAATCAGGTAGATAATTTTCTCTCTTAAAAAGTTTTTATTTAGTATGGTGTTATTTTGAATTTGCAGCATCTAGGATAACTTGGTACATCAAATTCTTAAGTTGTTCTCTGGGAAAGATATAAATGTTATTATATTAACCCCACATATTAGACAGTAATAATGATGATAATAATACCAAAAACTTATGTAACACTGTATACCAGGCACTACTGTTTTAGTCATTTTACAAATATGAATTTATTTAATCCTCAAAACAGTAATCTATGAGATAGATTCTATTAGTATCTCCATTTCAGATGAGGAAATAGGCACAGAGATGGATTAAGTAATTGGCCCAGGATCAACCAACTGGTTAGGTTTAAGAGCCAGAATTCAAACCCATACTGTCTTGTTTCAAAGTCTGTACTCAACTAGTTAGAGTTTATGTGACACAGCATTTTCTGGTTTCCTAGTAAAGTGTTATGTGGGTTTCCTTTGAGATCTCTCCTGGCTCTAGAAGGTGATGTTCTTGTGATTTTGGTAAACTGAGGACACTCCATAAATCTTAAGGATAGTGATAGTGCTAGGGTTAAGTAATATATTCCACAGGCCTTTAAGAGAAATGAAATAGAAGAAAGGAGAAAGGGAGAGAGAGAGAGAACAATGCATATCATTTGTGAAATCTAATTTTGAAAACTTTTCAAAAAACTTTCTAATTTCAAAGTATAAAGATGATTATCAATAATGAAATTTTATATATCAACTCCTAGAACTCCTTTTATATAGCTATCTATGGGAGAATAATCTTATAGAAAATGTTTATTATTGTTATAGTTTTTATAAAAATATAGCTTCGTACTTTATCCGTACAAATGTTTACAAAACAGTTAAGTTTTTTAAGCAATGTTACACAAAAGGTCAAGTGTCACTATACATGATATTGTGGTTATTGGTTATTGTTCGAAGACTACTCTTGTTTTTTAGAACATCTAAATGGACTTTGAGAACATAAAGGGAAAACAATATGGAGATGTAGGTAACCCTGTGCCTCGTATATAATAATGTATACATATACATGTCCTCAGCTGCTCAGTCATGTCTGACTCTTGGCAACCTCATGGACTGTAGCCCACCAGACTTCTCTGTCCATGGGACTTTCCAGGCAAGAATTCTGGAGTGGGTTGTCATTTCCTCATCCAGGGGATATTCGCGACTCCGGGATCAAACTCACATCTCCTGCACCAGCAGGCCAGTTCTTGACCACTACGGCACTGGGGAGGCCCATACAGATACATACACATACATATGTATACACATACGAGTATATGTATGTATACATGATCATAGTGGAACACAAATTAAAAGAGATGGTAACAGCATGACATGACAAAATGACATAGTAGAGAAGCTGGGACCAGTTGGGTTGAAATGATGACTTAAAAGAAAAGCAGTGAAAATTGAAATTTGAGGTAATTTGTTGCTTCTAGTTAAAGGGTGGACTATTTTTGGACTATTATAGAAACTATAAATTGTAGTTTTGAGCCAACAATTGAAATAACTGAAATAGATCTTTACAGGAAAAAAAAAAAAAAAGATTGCAACTTAAATACAAACACATGGCTTCCTTTCAAATTTCATTCCTCTGATACTTTCTAGAGTTAAACTTGTGGTTGTTGCCCAACTCTGAATGACGAAAGGATGATGAATCCTGAAATTATTCCCATTCCAGAATGAGTCAGTGACTGAAGTGCACATGCATAATACAGTTATATTCCTCAAAATAAATACTTTGAAGTCCTCTGAGGTCCAGAGGGCTAGTACAGTTTCCGCTGAAGAAGTCAGGGCTGTAAAACAGGGTTCTGCTCTTACTCTGAGGGTCTGGGGTGGCAGAGAGGACAGACGGAGTGACCAAGCGTCTGACCGCCACTCACAGCTCTTCCTCTGGCACCTCTAGCTTTAGCCGCTGTGTTCCAACTGGAAACTGGGCTGGCCTTCACCCTAGTTGCCACCGCAGACTTTTATCCTGTACAATACTCAGGAGCCTAGGTCAGGATCCAACGGAAGCAGAGGCAGTGAATCTAAGCAAAGTCTGTAGCTGGAATTGAGCACCCTTAAATACTGTGAATGAACTCATTTTATTTTTGTCTCTTTCCAGAATTTTCCAACTTGACAATAAGACGTTTGTGTCAACAATCAAAAACTCTAACTGATACGACAAATAAATAAGCTGATCCTTAGCTTTACAAAAAGATTTCTCCCTGTTTCTCTGGAATACTTATTTACTGTAGTTACTTTTGAAGTCTAATTACTTGACAAAAAACTTAGTGGTTAGACAAGATAAAGCTGAATTGTTGTTATGACTGTGTGGAGTGAAAACAGTCAACAACAACAGAAATAGTGATAAAGCACCTGTGGATTTTAATGCAATTCAGTGTGGAAATGTGACTCTACTCATCAAACTTTCATATATATAGCTTTAAAAAAAACCCCACCACTTTATAAAGTGAGATCTGCCTACATCTTACTTCAGTGCAATTAACTTCTTATGAATTAAGTAAGAAAATAAAGTAATTATTATCTGAACATTATTTTATATTTATAGTTCCTGTTTGTGAAAGTTTACATGAAAAGCATTGACATGTTTTGAAATGATTTATAACACTGGACTTAGCTTTTAAAATTAATAGTGATATGATTTTTTCTTCTTTTAGCTTTTCTATGTTGCTGACTACCAAGTAAATGCATTTAGAAACACATATGCTGATATATTCAGATTTGGGGAGAATTGGGTCTTTGACAAACAAAAATTTCCTAAAATAAATTATTTTAGTATTATATTCATTCTAAGTCATATGTATGCCTGGAGCAATTTGGCAAATTATTTACTTTTGAACAGCCAGACATATCTAAAGTGTTCAGCTCACCAGGCAACAGGATGTGTCCTGCATACAATTAGAAAAATGCAGAAGACACAAACCTACTTAAAGGTCTGCCAAAAAGAACAGAGAAAAATGATATGTCCAATGATGAGGTGATGGTGGAGGGCAGGGGCCATGGGGCAGAAGTGCTGGGGAAGAGGGTAAGGGTTCAACTAGCACAGATGACAAGCAAATTTAGATGCTTAGTAAAGTTAAAAAATAAACCAAGCACCATTTATTAAGTTGTCAATAAATATGTGGATCAAGTCTCCTTTTCCATAAGTTACCCTAAATTTGAGAGAAATATGAAATGAAAAATAAAAATAATAACCTGGGGAAAAAAGACTTCATCAAGTTGTACTTTGAAATGTATTCCAAGTCATGGGGGTGGAGTGGGGTTGGAGTGATGATTGCACGAAGCTTTGCTGAATAAAATACAGTCAAGAGAGTGCGTTTCTAGTTCTCTTGGCCTACATCTTGTAAGTTACTAATTAATGTTCTGTGCCTCAGTTTTCTTATCTAGAACTTAAAAGTGTTAAGTCAAATAAGTCAGTGGCATTCTTTGTGTTATCTATGTGACAAATTCCTTTTATCCTTTGTGACATTTTAAGAAGTACAGCCACTCTACCAGGAATTTGGATTACCTATTGCACTGCTCACCGCCAGATTATTTTTACGCCATCGTTTAGGCCCAAGGAGTCCCAGGAGTCATTAAATATAGCTATGCTGTCATTTGTTGTATCCAACTGACACAAATAACTCATTGAATTTGCTGACTCTCAACTCTTTAAAGAAAGCAAAATCTTTGTTCTTTACATTGACTGTCTGATTGTCACTGTTCTTTGTGCTTTTCTTGACTATATTGTACAAATAGAAAAATACTCAGGTTATAGTTAAATTTGCAAAAGAAAGATATCACTGATTAGGAAAATAAATACTATGAATATTTCACTCTGGAATTCATAGGTAGCATTTCACAGAGGAGTAATATTGTGGGACATATGTGAAATTAAAAAAAAAAAAATTTGGCCAGTTTCCCTGATTCCTGGCATAGAGCTCCTAACACTCTTGGAATTTGATGGTGTCTTTGGTATGTCAGCTAATGAGGTAACTCCTGGCTTCATGTTGGTTGTGGGTCAGGACAGGGTTTGTCATCAGAAAAACCAACTGAGTAATTAAGAGAGCTGGAATATTCAGCTGTACTTACCGCTTTAAGAAAGGGGGAGAGGGATTAGATGCTGAATTCTATCACCAATGGCCATGATTCAGCCAATTTCTCCCACATAATGAAATCTCAAGTCTAAACAACAGCATTTAGTGCGCTTCCAGGCTGGTGGACGTGTTGATGGATGGTGAGCCCAGAGAGGGCATGGGAGTTCTGTGCACCATCTCCACACACACACATTACTCTATGAATCTCTTCCATTTGACTGTTCTTGAGTTGTAACCCAAGTTAGAGGCTAAAGTGGGGGTAGCCCATGGGTTCTGCTCTAACTCTGGAAGTTAGTATGAGTATGGAAATGAATTGTTGTACACCCAGTTACTATCAGAGAATTGGAGAACTGGTTGGTGTTAGAAAACACCAGTCATTTGGTAGCAGGGAAGAAAACCAACAATATCATATCTTACACAGTCACCTAAAGACCATTTACCTAGGGGAATTCCCTGGTGGTCCAGTGCAGGGGGTGTGGGTTTGATCCCTGGTCGGGAGGTAAGATCCTACATGTCTCACAGCCAAAAAACACAAAACGTAAAACAGAAGCAATATTATAACAAATTCAATAAGACTTTAGAAAATGGCCCACATTAAAAAAAAAATCTTAAAAAAAGATTGCATAAATCAATGTTCTAAAATAGTTATTCCTGAATCAGAAAAGTCTGAAGTTAACCACACTGTGCAAAGGATGAAACTGTAATTTGAATGAGCAAGTGGTTTCAGAAACAGGAAAAAGCAAATTACAATTTAATTAAATTTCAAAGTGTAACTTGAATGTTTTTAAAAGAGGAGGTGGAAAACAAACAAAAAGGACAACGTATTGTCAATTAAGTACTGTTCCCCACAGATTGTTCAATCAAAAGTCTTGAAATTATACTTCCAGGCACTTATTAAGTTGCTGCCCTGGTCTATAAATTACTGAATCTAGACATGACTTTGAGCTAACAAATAAGTGTTACAAAATGGTCTCTTAGCCCAGAGTTGTGTATGTGTCTGAGGAAGAAAGAGAGTAGAGAGATGGAGAGAAAGTGAGAGAAGAACCAAGTATCAATTCCCTGTTCCAAGGTTATCATAGGAGTCCAACTCCAAATTGTCTCATCATAAATAATATTTTACCAGACAAATAAAAAAGAATACTGATGTGCAGAAGCTTTTCAATTGTGGTAAATGTGAGAGGCAAAATGTTTGACTAGCAGACAGCTATCCATGGTAAACAACAGTAAATTATATATGAACTTTGTGGTCTTTTTACCCAAAAGTCAACTTAGAAGAAAGAGAACCAACCCTCTCTCCCTCTGTAATCACTGAAGACTTGAGGCCTGCCTGACATTTTCTAAAGTGATGCTCTCTGTGATCATTAAACAGTGCCTCTTTTTATTTTTCAGGTGGTTGCAGGAAGTTTTATCAAAGATGCCCAGTACTTCATGCAGAAACATTCATGCCAAACTCCAGACTACATTTTCCGCACACAGCTGGTACTTTGCCATATTGTAGACATTTGAAATGCTGACTGACTTAAAAAAAAAGGTCTAGTTGTTTGTTTATATATTAACAGTAAAAAAGGTAAAAGAGTCCAAGATTAGGCAGAGAAATTAGAGAAATACTTAAGCATAGAGTTCAAGACTTTCCCATTTTTGATCTAGTATTTTTGCTTCTAAGACTCAGTGGTAATAGCGTCTAAAACTCAAAACAGGTGCTTTTTCATATTAAAATCCATGGCTCTGACGGTAGCTGAGGTAAATATTTTACTCGTCCTTTGGCACTCTGTACATAAAATTTTAAAATAATTCAAACAACCACCAACTTGTCAGTGACCAAATAGAGCTCTGATAAAAATAAAATATCTTTCAGTTCAGCACCAGCTGGCTAAATTTAAACTCTGTATTATGTAATCTTAAAGTGTCCTTGCTTTGAGTTGGTGTCTTAATTTAAGAGAATCTGTTATAATGTCTCTTCCAAATCACTTTAGTCTCTAACATTCTAAACATTTAAGGCACAACAGGACCAAATTAAGGTGTTCACAGGCAACTGAAGACAGAAAAAATTCATTTGAAACAGTATATCGGGCATGCTACTTTTAAAGTAAAATCTGTCTTCTCTCTTTAAGTTTGTAGTTACTATAATTAGGGCTGGCAGATCCGACTGGCCGTGCTTTTCTTAATTCTGGAAAACATGTAAGAACCTGATTCTTTAATCCTTACTCCAGTAATACTCCCAGAGGAGAAGAGACTGTGGCTGGGACAAGACGTACAAAATCAAACTAATGCTGGATAAAGGATACCTTTCATACATCTCTCTGAGTAAGCTGCAACAGTTGAGAATATTTTAAGTTCTCTTTTTCCCTCAGCAAATTTTAAGAAATATAGTTTAGAGTTTTAAACATATTCATTGTATAGATTATCAATTTATGCTCATAAAAGATGAACTAATTTTTTCAGTTTTCCCTTTTAGCTATAAATTGAAGTATAACTTCCACTCATGTCTGTTTATCAAATTTGACTCATTATTCTTTAATACTAAACATAAAAAAGGGCTTACTATTAATTTGTAAAGAGATTAATAGATGAAGCCCTAAATGTAATAATCTGAAGTAACGCTAAATATTGTCATAAAAACAAAATCTGACTGAATATTTCCTCTGCTAACAAGTACACTCTGACCTGTGGTCTTCATTAATCTTAAGCAATCACTAAGAACATATTACAGCTGTGGAAGTAGACGTTTATCAATGACGACGTAGCACATACCTTCTGTAATATTTAGACTTAACCCCAAGTTCGTGGAAATATCATATATCTTTACAGTTCTTCACAGACTAGTTTCCTCCTTTGTACAGCAAATTTCCCAGTCCCCTGAAAGCAGTCGTGGAGTGGAGGCCAGCTCCACTGAAGGGTCTATCAAGCAAGTAGATGGGACGGCTGAATTTATTTTAGCCCTGCGTCTAAAGGATGTAACTTAGCACCTATTTTTAGGAACTGAGCTCTGTCTAGGTGGGGCCTGAGTCAACTACTCTTTTCAGAAGTGTGTCTCTGAGGGCACTCTGCCTCGTAGTTCCTCAGTAATGTATGCATGGTATTAACACATGTGCAGTCAATCAAACCTCCTTCTGCAGCCAGGACCATCAAGCCAACTCTCCACTTCCGAACAAAGCCTAAAAAATAACCAGCACCAATGAGGAAAAGGACTGAAAGTCCTTGAATTAGTTTCATTTATTTTAATAATTTCAACGTTTTAAGAGTGAAGAATCTGAAAATAAAGCATAGAGGAAATGTTCTAATTTATGATGATGGAATTTGGGTTCTCAGGAAGCAGAGACACTGTTTTTATTTACAAACAGCTCTTAGGTATTGAAAATATTGGTTTGCTCTTTGAGGATTCACATGCAAAGCAAAACACTGCTGTGGTATATTTGTAAGTAAGGAAGTGCTCTCTTGTTTAAATAAGCGAGAGAGAAAGGAGTGATAAGGCATTCTAGAGAGAATAAAGGGCACTTGGCAGAAGGAACAGCAGGCCAGGGAAAGGAGTCACCTCACATACTCCTGAAAGAATCATATTAAGTGTCCTTTGCTGCCACTCTCCTTACTCAGCACAACCTGGAGACCTGACCCGGAAGGAAGCAGGAGAACTTGCCTAGAATTGCAATTTAGCTCCATAATGCAAACATCTAATACCTTCTAAATAAACATAAAACAAGCAGCATCTTCTATCTTTCCTCTATTATTTGCCTCTGATAGATTTACTGTGTACACTAATGGCCTCACAGGAAGCCCAAATAAAGAGAAAAATCACCCTTTGACTTAAAGAAATCATTTGACTTACATATTGTTTATTTCATACAAATGCTTACAAGTAAGCTATTCATATTATTTACTAATAAAGACTAGTATACACTTTACATTTTCCCATATACAACATTCCACAAACATGTACTTTCTATTAAAAATAGGTCAAGGAGTGATATTCCGACTGATTAAGAAAAAGCTTTTGAGACAGTGTTCTTGTACACCCCACAGATTTTTCAGGGCCAGGAGCCAATACAACCTAATTATTTTATTAAAAAAATTTTTTTTTTCATTTATTTTTATTAGTTGGAGGCTAATTACAACCTAATTATTTTAGAGTTGTGCTGCGCAGTGTGGGAGCTCCTAGACATACGTTGATCATTCAAAGTTTCAGTTTCAGTTCAGTCGCTCAGACATGTCAGACTCCTTGTGACCCCATGGACTGCAGCACGCCAGGCCTCCCTGTCCATCACCAACTCCCGGAGTCTACTCAAACCCATGTCCATCGAGTCAGTGATGCCATCCAACCATCTCATCCTTTGTCATCCCCTTCTCCTCCTGCCCCCAATCCCTCCCAGCATCAGGGTCTTTTCCAATGAGTCAACTCTTCACACGAGGTGGCCAAAGTACTAGAGTTTCAGCTTCAGCATCAGTCCTTCCAATGAACACACAGGATTGATCTCCTTTAGGATGGACTGGTTGGATCTCCTTGCAGTCCAAGGGACTCTCAAGAGTCTTCTCCAACACCACAGTTCAAAAGCATCAATTTTTCGGCCCTCAGCTTTCTTCACAGTCCAACTCTCACATCCATACATGACCACTGGAGAAACCATAGCCTTGATCACATGGGCCTTTGTTGGCAAAGTAATGTCTCTGCTTTTTAATATGCTATCTAGGTTGGTCATAACTTTCCTTCCAAGGAGTAAGCGTCTTTTAATTTCATGGCTGCAATCACCATCTAGAGTGATTTTGGAGCCCCCCAAAAATAAAGTCTGACACTGTTTCCACTGTTTCCCCATCTATTTGCCATGAAATGATGGGACCAGATGCCATGATCTTAGTTTTCTGAGTGTTAAACTTTAAGTCAACTTTTTCACTATCCTCTTTCACTTTCATCAAGAGACTTTTCAGTTCCTCTTCACTTTCTGCCATAAGGGTGGTGTCATCTGCATATCTGAGGTTATTGATATTTCTCCCGGCATTCTTGGTTCCAACTTGTGCTTATTCCAGCCCAGCATTTCTCATGATGTACTCTGCATATAAATTAAATAAGCAGGGTGACAATATACAGCCTTGATGTACTCCTTTTCCTATTTGGAACCAGTCTGTTGGTCCATGTCCAGTTCTAACTGTTGCTTCCTGACCTGCATACAGATTTCTCAAGAGGCAAGTGAGGTGGTCTGGTATTCCCATCTCTTTCAGAGTTTTCCACAGTTTATTGTCATCCACACAGTGAAAGGCTTTGGCATAGTCAATAAAGCAGAAATAGATGTTTTTCTGGAACTCTCTTGCTTTTTCGATGATCTAGCAGATGTTGGCAATTTGATCTCTGGTTCCTCTGACTTTTCTAAAACCAGCTTGAACATATGGAAGTACATGGTTCACTTATTGCTGAAACCTGGATTGGAGAATTTTGAGGATTACTTTACTAGTATGTGAGACGAATGCAATTGTGTGGTAGTTTGAGCATTCTTTGGGATTGCCTTTCTTAGGGATTGGAATGAAAACTGATCTTTTCCAGTCCTGTGGCCACTGCTGAGTTTTCCAAATTTGCTGGCATATTGAGTGCAGCACTTTCACAGCATCATCTTTCAGGATTTGAAATAGCTCAACTGGAATTCCATCACCTCCACTAGCTTTGTTCATAGTGATGCTTTCCAAGGCCCCCTTGACTTCACATTCCAGGATATCTGGCTCTAGGTGAGTGATCACAACATTGTGATTATCTGGGTCATGAAGATCTTTTTTGTACAGTTCTTCTGTGTATTCTTGCCAGCTCTTCTTAATATCTTCTGCTTCTGTTAGGTCCGTACCATTTCTGTCCTTTATTGAGCCCATCTCTGCGTGAAATGTTCCCGTCTAATTTTCTTGAAGAGCTCTCTAGTCTTTTCCATTCTGTTGTTTTCCTCTATTTCTTTGCATTGATCACTGAGGAAGGCTTTCTTATCTCTCCTGGCTATTCTTTGGAACTCTGTATTCAAATGGGAATATTTTTCCTTTTCTCCTTTGCTTTTCACTTCTGTTTTCTCAGCTATTTGTAAGGCCTCCTCAGACAACCATTTTGCCTTCTTGCATTTTTTTCCACGGGAATGGTCTTGGTCCCTGTCTCCTGTACAATGTCACGAACCTCCGTCCATAGTTCATCAGGCTGTCTATCAGATCTAATCCCTTAAATCTATTTCTCACTTCCACTGTATAGTCAGTCATAAGGGATTTGATTTAGGTCATACCTGAATGGTCTAGAGGTTTTCCCTACTTTCTCCAGTTTAAGTCTGAATTTTTGCAATAAGTCTGACTTTGGCAAATAATTTCTCTTTACTTCTCTATAACTAAATGGAACTCAGTTTACCTACTTTAAATGGTGGTTGTGAAGATGAAACGACTGTGTGTGTGTGTGTGTGTGTGTGTGTGTGTATAATACTCAGGAGCTTCCTTAATGGCTCAGTGATAAAGAATTTGCCTACCAATGCAGGACATGCGGATCCAGCCCCTAGGTTGTGAAGATCCCCTGGAATAGGAAATGGCAACCCATCCAGTATTCTTTTATAGAAAATCCCATGGATAGAGGAGCCTGGTGGGCTACAGTTCACGGGGTCGCAAAAC
Organism: Odocoileus virginianus; assembly: GCF_023699985.2. Lineage (NCBI taxonomy): Eukaryota > Metazoa > Chordata > Mammalia > Artiodactyla > Cervidae > Odocoileus > Odocoileus virginianus. The sequence continues at coordinate 22,549,831 of NC_069686.1, forward strand.
AGTTGCACACAACTTAGCAACTACATGACAACAATATACAAGACGCATGAAAGTCTAAATCTAGGAAAAATATTTATTTAAAAATTATTATTATTCTTATGACTTTATCTTCCTATATGGCTAAGAAAATGCCACTAGATCTATAATCACAACAGTTTATTTAAGTCATGAGGAGTTTGACCTACAAGGTAAGTGTAGTAATCTTTACTTTGGAATTTGAATATAGAAGCTAATGATGCTTATCATGGTTTTAGTCTTTCAAAATATTGTCAGTTACTCCAAGACAGGACTTGTAGCTTTGTATTTTCTCTTCTTACTCAGAACTGCCTGCTTTCTCATTCCATTGTAGTGATAGGTTTCTTCACTCGTTTCTGTAAGTTTCATTCAAGATAATATTTCTTCAAACTTCCAGCTTTTGGCCCTTCCAGGAAAGAAATATATTTGATTTAAATACACAAATAAATTTTTTTTTTCATATTTTCTAGTGTTTGTTGTTGTTGTTTAATTGCTAAGTCATGCCCAACAGTTTTGCAATCCAAAGGACTGTGGCCCTCTAGGCTCCTCTGTCCATGGGATTCTCCAGGCAAGAATGCTGGAGTGGGTTGCCATATGCCTTCTCTAGGGGATCTTCCTGACTTAGAGATCAAACCTGCATCATCTGCATTAGCAGGTGGGTTCTTCATCACTGATTCACCTGGGAAGCCTTCCTTTAGGTTACTTGCTTTCAATGTGGCTACCAGAAAAGCTGAATTTGGTTTTGCATCTCCTTGCTTCTGTCATTGTTGCCTGTTATTGAATACTTTTGAAATAACACTTACTAGTTGAGGAGGATTTGTTTCAACACAATCTGATTTCTACAATTTTTAAATCTCTGGGGCACTTTGCCTGATGAGAGTCATATTTATCATCATTACATTCTCAGGGACATCCAGGTCTGTTTGCATGTAGCACCTATAAACATGCTGTGGATCACAATGAACTGTGGAAAATTATTCAAGAGTTGGAAATACCAGAACACCTTACCTGCCTCCTGAGAAATCTGTATGCAAGTCAAGAAGCAACAGTTAGAACTGGACATGGAACAATGGACTGGTTCCAAGTTGGGAAAGGAGAACATCAAGATTGTATATTGTCACCTTGTTTATTTAACTTATATGCAGAGTATATCATGTGAAATGCCAGGCTGGATGAATCACAAGTTAGAATCTAGATTGCTGGGAGAAATACCAATAACCTCAGATATGCAGATGACACCACCCTTATGGCAGAAAGCAAAGAGGAACTGAGGAGCCTCTTGATGAAAGTGAAAGAGGAGATTGAAAAAGTTGGCTTAAAACTCAACATTCAAAAGACTAAGATCATGACATCTGGTCCCATCACTTCATGGGAAATAGATGGGGAAGCAGTGGAAACAGTGACAGACTTTATTTTCTTGGGTTTCAAAATCACTACAGATGGTGACTGTAGCCATGAAATTAAAAGATGTTTACCCCTTGGAAGAAAAGTTATGATCAACCTAGATAACATATTAAAAAGCAGAGACATTACTTTGCCAACAAATGTCCGTCTAGTGAAGGCTATGGTTCTTCCATATGGTTGTGAGAATAGGACCATAAACAAAGCTGAGGGCTGAAGAATTGATGCTTTTGAACTGTGGTGCTGGAGAAGACTCTTGAGAGTCCCTTGGGCTGCAAGGAGATCCAACCAATTCATCCTAAAGGAATTCATTCCTGAACATTCATTGGAAGGACTGATGCTGAAGCTGAAGCTCCAATACTTTGGCTACCTGATATGAAGAGCTGACCCATTGGAAAAGAACCCGATGGTGGGAAAGATTGAAGGTGGGAGGAGAAGGGGATGACAGAGGATGAGATTGTTGGATGGCATCACCGACTCAATGGACACGAGTTTGAGTAAGCTCTGGGATTTGGTGATGGACAGGGAAGACTGGCATGCTGCAGTGCATGGGGTCACAAAGAGTTGGATATGACTGAGCGACTGAACTGAACTGAAGCTGAGCTGAACCTAAAAGCTTGATAAATTCTTTCTAGAAACTCTGATGGATCTTCAGTTGGATTTTGTTTTGTCTCCTGAATTTTTTTAAGCTCCTTTGTCTATGTACCCTTTTGGGTTTTCTCTTCGACCTCCATACCATAATATGGTAGTCCTCTGACTCCTTTTCCTCCTGATGCAATAGCATAAATACTTCTATATATGGAATCTCATCTCTTTTCTCTGCTCTTTTGCAAAGCACTTTTGTGGGATTGTGTGATAGCTGAGTGGAGGTTGCGAAGATCCCCTGGAGATGGAAATGGCCACCCACTCCTGTATTCATGCCTGCAAAATCCAATGGACAGAGAAGCCTGGCGGGCTATAGTCTGTAAGGGTCACAAAGAGTTCGACATGACTGAGTGATAGCATGCAATGTTCCCATTGAGAACAATTAGAAAAGTTGAATCAATTACAAAAAATGTATATTAAAGGCATCAAGGATCAGCCAAACAATAAGGACTAGAGGGAGTACCTTTCAAGAAATATGATTTTTCAAATGTGAGCTAAGAATCTGAGGCTGTCCTTGGAGGTTATTTTTCATTTCTGGATGCAGATGAAGCTGACAATTCAGGCTCAACTCAGGAAGAGCACTGAGGCTGGGGCTCAAAAGAACAAGAGTTTTGGCAGTTGCATGGGACTGGGATAGCAAAACTGGAGAGGAGCAGGACATCAGATTTATTTTGCACCTCAAGATATTGGCTAAGTTTCAAAATTTCACAGGACAGCAGGCTCTAGGCATAAGCACAAACACAGAAAAGTGGAATAGCCTACATTTTCATGATCTACCAGGAGGACAGGAGACAGCTCAAAGTCTTCAGAGGAAAGGGGAATTGACTTTTAAATGATCTTCAATAACTGCTTTGTCTCTGGGGGTGCTTGATAGTGCAGACTGAACTGGAGCTGAGTGAGGATCCTGTCTCAGCCCCTAGAAGATGGAAGACAGATGAAACAGCAAAGGAGGGACCTGTTTAGGCATAGGGTGATAAAATTAATGACTTGAATAGACAACAATAGCCAGTCTCTCTTCCTCAGTTTACCAAACTCAGAAGCTTCACAGGGTGTGTCACTACATATCTAAGCTGAAGACCTCTGAAAAGTAGAGCAGAGATAGGATCTGACAGATTCTCAATAAAAACTTGAAGTAGTCAGCCTCTCAAATTCCTCAGCTCTGTCTGCCTAGCAGAGGAGAGGCTGACCTCTCTGATGAAAGTATATCATCTGGAGGTTTGTATACCTTTGTTTTTTGAAAACACAATGCTTGACTTTCAACTAACAGAACATTGTCTCTACATACAGAGGGGAAAAAAGCAGATATTAATAGGTGGTTAATTAGACGATAAGGACTTTAAAACAATCATCATTTATATATTTAAGAAAATATAGGAAATATCATAGGATGTATACAAAAATATGGAGAATATCACAATACAATTAAAATTGCAAAATAATAATGAAATGGACATTCCAGTGTTGAAAATACAATATCAGAAATTAAGAACTTGAGGGATAGTTTAACACCAGATGGGAGACAGTGAAACACAAGATTAATAATCTGGAAGACAGGTGAATAAAAAATAGAAAGGTTTGGTTTGGATATTTTATATTGAACATCAAAAAGTGTTCATGAGATTTTCTGTAGACATATGTTATTGTTGAATCATATAACTACCTTTCATTAAAATTTAAGCCTTTTTTTTTTTTGCATTTGTTACTGAAAAGCCACATCACATTCTCTTATTTTTTTAAAATTTATGCCTAAGTGAATGGTAATGGCGTCATCCCATTAGTCCCGCATGCTTCTGCCATTTACCATAGCTTTCTCTTCACAAACTGCAATATGTGTTTCATCTAAGTGAGTGATAAAGAATATTTAACAGAAAAGAACCACTGACATATTTAAAGTCATACTCCTGCTAAAGACCTCCTTCTGAGGGGAGATTGATGTATGAGCTTAGGTTCACTTATGTATACACAATTGTCTTGTTCTTGGTGACTTGATATAAAATGTATCAATTAGGAGATTTCAAAATGCTATGTGCTTCTTTACTAGGTCATCAGTTATCTTGAATTTATTCCCTTATTCTACTTTTCCTGGCACCATTTGTTGGTTGAAGACTATCATCCTTGACAAAAAGTATAGACACTCTCTGGGAATTCATTTGGCTCACTTTCTTTTCTTGTTCGCTAGTAGCACAAATTTCCCAGAAAAGCAGTGAATCTTTTTTTCTTTAATTTTCCCTTAATAAATACAGACTTTATGAAAAAGAATTGTATCAGAGTGATTTACATATATTTTCTTTTATTGTCACAACAACACCAAGATTTTTGATATTATCACAACTTCATTATAGGAAACTGAGGGCCAGTGAAGTTAAGGAACTCCTTCAAAGACAAAAGTTAATTATTAGCAGTATTGGAAATTAGATTCAATTTTGTTGATTTCATATGTTTGGATCATTTGGGATATGTTATTTATCCTGACCTTAATCTACACATTCTATCTAATCACTGTTATGTATGCTGGATGATATGCTTTGAGAGGGATCACCTTGTTCAGTTCAGTTCAGCCACTCAGCAGTTGTGTCCGACTCTTTGGGACCCCATGGACTGCAGCACACCAGGCTTCCCTGTCCTTCACCAACTCCCAGAATTACTCAAACTCATGTCCATCGAGTTGGTGATGCCATCCAACCATCTCATCCTCTGTCACTCCCTTCTCTCCCCACCTTCAACCTTTCCCAGCCTCAGGGTCTTCTCCAATGAGTCAGTTCTTCACATCAGGTGGCCAAAGTATTGGAGTTTCAGCTTCAATATCAGTCCTTCCAATGAACACCCAGGACTGATCTCCTTTAGGATGGACTGGTTGGATCTCCTTGCAGCCCAAGGGACTCTCAAGAGTCTTCTCCAACACCACAGTTGAAAAGCATCAATTCTTTGGCACTCAGCTTTCTTTATAGTCCAACTCTCACATCCATACATGACTAGCTTTGACTAGAAAGACCTTTGTTGGTAAAGTAACACCTCTGCTTTTTAATATGCTATCTAGGTTGGTCATAGCTTTTCTTCCAAAAGCAAGAGACTTTTAATTTCATGGCTTCAGTCAACATCTGCTGTGATTTTGGAACTGAAGAAAATAAAGTCTGTCACTGTTTCCCGATCTATTTCCCATCAAGTGATGGGACCAGATGCCATGATCTTAGTTTTCTGAATGCTGAGTTTTAAGCCAAGTTTTTCACTCCTCTTTCCCTTTCATCAAGTGGCTTCTCAGTTCCTCTTTGCTTTCTGCCATAAGGGTGGTGTCATCTGCATATCTGAGGCAATCTTTATTTCTCCTGGCAATCTTTATTCTAGCTTGCGCTTCATCCAGCCCATCATTTTGCATGATATACTCTGCATCTAATTTAAGTAAGCAAGGTGACAATATAGAGCCATGACATATTCTTTTCCCGATTTGGAACCCGTCTGCTGTTCCATGTCCAGTTCTAACTGTTGCTTCTTGACCTGCATACAGATTTCTCAGGAGGCAGGTAAAGTGGTCTGGTATTCCCATCTCTTGATGGGAATTTGTTATGATCCACACAGTCAAAGGCTTTGGCATAGTCAATAAAGTAGAAGTAGATGTTTTTCTGGAACTCTCTGGCTTTTTCAATGATCCAGTGGATGTTGGTAATTTGATCTCTGGTTCCTCTTCTTTTTCTAAAACCAGCTTAAACATCTGGAAGTTCACGGTTCACGTATTGCTGAAGTCTGGCTTGGAGAATTTTGAGCATTACTTTACTAGCATGTGAGATGAATGCAATTGTGTAGTAGTTTCAACATCCTTTGGCATTGCCTTTTTTTTTTGGGATTGGAATGGAAACTGACCTTTTCCAGTCCTGTGGCTACTGCTGAGTTTGCAAATTTTCTGTTATTTTGAGTGCAGCACTTTCACAGCATCATCTTTTAGGATTTGAAATAGCTCAACTGGAATTCCACCACCTCCACTAGCTTTGTTCATAGTGATGCTTCCTAAGGCCCACTTGACTTCACATTCCAGGATGTCTGACTCTAAGTGAGTGACCACACCATTGTGGTTATCTGGGTCAGGAAAATCTTTTTTGTACAGTTCTTCTGTGTATTCTTGCCACCTCTTCTTAATATCTTCTGCTTCTCTTAGGTTCCTACCATTTCTGCCCTTTATTGAGCCCATCTTTGCATGAAATGTTCCCTTGGTATCTCTAATTTTCTTGAAGAGATCTCTAGTCTTTCCCATTCTGTTGTTTTCCTTTCTATCTTTGCACTGATCACTGAGGAAGGCTTTCTTATCTCTCCTTGCTATTCTTTGGAACTCTGCATTCAAATGGGTATATGTTTCCTTTTCTCCTTTTCCTTTAGATTCTCTTCTTTTCTCAGCTATTTGTAAGGCCTCCTCAGACCACCATTTTGCCTTTTTGCATTTCTTTTTCTTGGAGATGGTCTTGATCACTGCCTGCAAAATAGGTAGACCCTGGAAAGCCCTTTTTGTGCATTGCAGCAAAGTTAACTAACAGTGGACACTCTAAAGACAAAAAGAGTGGATGAGTGAGAACTTTACAGCTGGGACATCTGCACTTCAGTCACCTGATAGATAATCCCTGGACCAAAGGGGCCAATCTAAGAGTTATAGAATTAAAGAACTAAATGTCTAGAATCTGTAGAATTAAAGAACTTGAATATATAAAGGCCCAAATTCTATGTTATTATCTAGCATACATGAAGTACTAGTCTACCAATTAGCATTTAACAATCTGCTCTGAACATTGTTGATGACATGACCCATTCAGGTTTCATGCAAGCAGGATTAGGATATTAGTAACTAAAATTGTAGCTGAATTTAATTAAGAGCAATTTTCACCTGCTCAAGTTTAATTCCATTAAAGTTACATCACAATATTAAGGAAGCATGAATAAGTCCTTCAAGGATATATGACTGACATTTAAATTGTATCTCATAGTGTTATATAGGATGATCATGAAATTTATCATGCAAACCAGAATGCTTTAGAGAGTGAACAGAACACTATAAATAATTATGATAACACAAAAGCACAATCTGTAACAGTCGAGGGCAAACAGGATGCTGGAATGACATGACTAATAAGCCTAATGTGGACCCTCTTGACTCACCATGAGGGTCTGCATGCAAGAGAGTGGTGACCTGGCTCCCAATATAAAAAAGTCCTTTACTAGGTACTTCAGAATGTGAATCATCTCTACTCTTTAAACATAATTTGGATAAAACATGTCCCCTACAACAAAGATGGAGATGAATTAAAAAATAGGGATTCTGAGATTTGATTCAGATAAAGTTAAAATTATAGTACAATTTGGTTAAAAAATGACAGATTACTAGGTATTCCTAATAAGCCTCTTATTAACTGTCAATTAAAATAGTAAAAAAGAATAAAGCAGTCCAAAATATCATGGATTGCTAATAATGAGAGAGCTAGAATACTAGAGTGATGCTACGTTTGTGTAAGAGAGAAGATGAAGACAAAGAAGAAAATGAGAGAAAAGAAGAAAGAAGAGGAGAAAATATGCTGACGTTTGTATAGAATTTCCAACAGCGGTTTTCACTCAGAGTGACAGGCATGAATCACAGTTTTGGATGACACCCTGCATAGAGAACTCTCTGAATCAGAAGGCGACACATAATTCTCTCAAATAAGAGAGAACGACTGACTCACTCTGCAGCTTCATGTCGCGCTGGCCAAAACTAGGAGGTCTTCTGTCAACATCATGTGAATACCTTCTGGACCAAGCCGCACTATAACCTGAACTCATCTCCACTCCTACCCCTCTTACCATACATCAGTACATACACTACATCTCTCAGAACAGAATGGAGAAGTGGGGTGGGTTGTTAAGGTTCTAAAGGGGCACTTTAGACAGTAGATGGAGGAACTTTGTACAATCTGTCATGCTTTGCACCATGCAAAAGCAAGTTTATACATTGTATCTGATAATCTCAGTTTAATTCTGCAAGGTAGAAGGTAGAAGCTTCAACCGCTAGTCAGCAAATTTGGATAGGAACAAAAATTAAAGAATTTAGATGTAGTTCAGAGAGAAAATGGGAAAATTATGGTAAGAATGAAGATCCAAGTGTTCCATGATGGAAAAAACAAGAAAAAATTCACTTACCCTATATGAAGGAAATGGCAAGCCTGAATCAATCTCAACACAGTGCAAGTAAAGTAAATAAGTCAGGATGTCATAAAGAGGCACTGCTGGAGGAAGGCAAACATGTGCTGACTTGATGGGGCTGGTTGAGAACATAGTTCTGAGAATTAGTTTATTTTTAAAATAGCTGAAAAGTTTACAGTTATATTCTTTAACATTTACATTCTTGATGTGCTCAAGAAGATTCATGAAGAAAAGCCTCTACAAAACTATAATATGTGTTATTAAGGAGAGAATAGGATGAAATAAAAAAATGGGAAAAGTGAAGGCTATAACAGGTTGCAAGAAAATGCAAAATTCAATAGAAAATTAAAGTAACAGTTGAGATAGCAAAGAGTATGTAAGAAAAAAATGAATCCAATCAATGAAATGGGAAAAGATTTGATAAATTTTTTGTAATGCAGGAGCGAAATCAACAAGATGAAAATGATGGCCTAGATAATGATGGATAAGAAGGACAGAGATATGATCAAAGAAAGATAACTGTTTTGGGGGAGAAAGAAAAAATAACAAGGACATAAATAATTAAATTTAAAAGAAAAGAAAAAGTTTCAAGCTGAAGAAAGATCTGAGAAGACAAAACCAAAGGCTCATCAAGATACCTGGATACCTTAAAATTTTTTGAATTTTAAAGATAAAAAATAATGATTAAGGAAAAAGACAAGTTAGTCTCAGAGTTCTCACTGAGACATTTTGTACCATGATAGAGTGGAATATTGTGTATGAGCGGTTTTGCTCTTGTTTGTTTTTATGATGGACATAGATTGAATGGACAATTCTCTTTATAGATAAGTACCTATTATTTATGTATTAGGCACATAGAGACATATTTTTCAATAAATAAAAAATTTCTCAAAGCAAGTGGTTAATAAATCTTCAGTAGGGAAGCTGCTAAAATATATGTGTAAGCCTACAAAAGATGATTCAAATCAAGAATTAAAGAATGAGAAATTTATTGTATAAAAGCCTTATTATTTGAGTTAAAAGCAGACAAATATTGTAAACACAGTTATAAAACTGAATGTAAGGACTTCCCTGGTACTCCAGTACTTAAGATTCATCTGTTCCACCGTAGGGGAGAAGGCAGGTTTGACCCGTGGTCTGGAAACTAAAATCCCACATGTCACACAGTGCAGCCAAAAAAAAAAAAAAAAAAAAAAAATTGAATGTAAACTTCCCCCAAATCCTTGAGAAAGCATATATGGAAAACAACATTTTAGTATTCATAACATCTTATTTTAAAATATAATAATTCAGGGTTCTAATCACAGATGAAAATAAATTATGTGACATTAAATGTCAAGAGTGGAGAGAAAGCAGGGGAAATAAAGTCGAGTGTGTATTTTTTTGGAATTTGATGAATTTATTCAAATCACTCACTCATACATTCATTCACTGAGTAGGTCAGTCATCAAATATTTATAGAGCAGCTATATCAAGCACTGTGATAGATAAAGTGTTTAGGGGTTGAGCAAAACATCCATGGGCCCTAGTAAATACACAAATAGATATACTATATAGTGGGATAAGTTGATGAAGGAGAAGAAATCAGCGGTTTGAGGAAGAAAACACTTTGGGTTGAGTGGTCAAGGAACACACCTTAAGGTAGTGACCAAATTTCAAATATTATCCGGAAAATAAATACAAAAATTAAAGAAAAAGAGTGAGTTAAAAAACATGACAAACCAATATGACACACTAGCCCCAACAAAAATTACAATTTACAAAGCTACATTAACTCAAATATAGTGAAATTGGCATTGAAATCAATATCCTTTTAGTGAAATAAAAATAATTATTCTGAATCAAGCATACAAAATGAAATTAGTTTTCCAGAGCATAGGAACTCAACTAAATAACTGGAAAAAAGAAAAAAAAGAACATTTCAAAGTTACACCTTATATTTCAAATATATATTCTAAGCTAATAAAATACTTAAGCCTAAATGCAACAAACAACCATAAGAAATAGAGACAAGTATTTTTTCAAAGTCATATATAGTCAACATTTCACGCAAGAGAGTAAGAATAAAATTAAATCTTTCTGCAGCCTAGACACCCAGACCGTTTTTATGTGGGCAACACATTGTTGTCAAGTTTTTCGTGTATCCTGAAATGTTTTTTGTACGTAAAAAGACACATTATGTGACTGATAATACATGCACAAACACATATCTATATGTGTATATTTATATATCTCCATATCCTCCTTTTTATAAAACATGGGATAATTTTATACCCAGTGGTTTATATTTGCCTTATTTTTTTGTGAAAAATGAGGCAAATCCATTTCTGTCTCCAAAGTAAATAAAGTCAGTCACCATAATTGTAGATTAAAAATATTTTAAGTAATTTATTATTCCAGTAACCAAAGAACCATATTTGACAACATTCAATACCTATTCATAATTAAAAACTTTTGATAAACTAAGAATAAAAAAATTTTTTAAAGTTCATAAACAGCATGTACATAAAATTCTATAGTCTACATCACACTTAATGATGGAAAGTGAATGTTTTGTCTTTATTAAGATTGTGATGAGGATGTCTGCTCTTGTCCTTTTCACTTGGCATCATGCTGGAGTGTTTGCCAGTGTAATAAGGTAGGAAAAATAAATATGAGACAAGTGATTAGGAAGAAGTAAACCAATCACTATTCAAATAGCATTACTATATACTTAAAAGTCTTCAAAAATTACTATAACTAATAAAAGCAAACCCAAATACCACCACACATCTAGTAGAACATGGAATACCACTACACAGCTAGTAGAACACGAATTTTTAAAAATGTATATTTCTACATGTTATTTCACATGTACATCCATTGAGAAAAAACTAAGAGGAAATACATCAGATTCTCCATGGTAGGAATATCAGTAATTTTTATTTTTTTTAGCTTTATCTCACAATGGGAAATCACATATTATATTTATAATGAAAACAAAACAATAAGCCCCATTAATGTTGTTCAAATAAACATGCTGTCATTTGCCATTGAAAATATAGAAGTGGAAGAACTTTTGTAGCTGGAATTTTTTGTTTTTTTTCTGTGTGTGTGTGTGTGATGCATCATTTGGCACGTGGGATCTTCCCTGACAAGGGACTCAACCTGTGCCCCCTGCTTTGGGAACATGGAGTCTTAACCACTGGACCACTAGGATTCTATTGCCTATATAGTCAAGATGTTAGAAACAACTAGATTGTTTATTGAATTATTTATTAATAATCTCTTCCCCTCAAACCTGCATATATCATTCTACTGTTTTCTAGCAGAGCATAGGTTGGAGAAGAATTCAGTGCAGCTTGACAGTGTTACTTTGTATATGACTGGTTTTCTTCTCAGGATGCTTTTAAGACTTTTTATCTTTTATCCCATATATTTAAGCTTTGTAATGGAAGAAACAATAATATGTGAAAATAATAGCAGCAAATAATAACAATAATACTAATTACAGTAACAGCAAGTGAGCATGTATGTACCAGTTGCATTCTATATTGCAAACATCATCTAACATATCTTCATAAGAAATATATGTAGTAAGTTCTGCTTTTTTTAAAGCAAACAAACCAAAATACAGAGAGAGGTTAAATACTTTTCCCAACATATTTTGCTCAAAGTCTAGCAGTCAGAAATTGGATCCAAACAGTCTGGTGCCCAATTCAATGCTTTTGATTACCAGGTTGTAAGTCTTATTGTTTATAATAATGGGCAAAGTAATTACCAAATTTTTTATCTTTTAGAAATAAATATATGAAATATATTTTAAAAATGATTTAATCCATCAGAGAAGAATAAAATATGTATCCCTTTAGTGAACTGTGACAAATAAATGATATTATGTAATTCATCTAAATGTTCTTGATATACCAATGTGTCATTTATCATTTTATTCCTCCAAGCTCCAAATTTACCCTCAGTGGCTCTGCTTGCAATGCTGGAACATTTTTCTCTTGCCAGTTGGCAAGGAGGTAAGCTTCATCAGTAGAGAACCCTGGAGGGATCCTGGAAGAGAAACAGCTGCTGGTTTCTGTGCATCCTTTCTCGTGGCAGGTTCCTATAATGCTCTGTGGCCAGGGCATATGGTACCTCTCCATGGTACCTCCCTCAGAGGCCCAGAAGGTGATTTCCCAGTTTCCCAATGCAGCCCCTCTTTGAACTTCTCTGCCATCCAGTGGGCCTCAGAAGTGCGCTCTCCAGGGAGGTCTGGGTCCCAGCCTTACAGAGCAGAGGACCCTCTCTATATTGTTAGTTTCTTGGGTGATCTGTGTTACCTCTAGTACAATTCTCTTTTGCTCCTATCTCCTGTTATAGTTAATGATCCCCTATTTTAAACTTTCCCTATTAAAATTACTGTATGTTTCTTATCTCCCAATTGAAATCTGACTGGAAAAACCATTAAGTGGATGTATCAATTTACATTCTCAACAGTGTGAGAGGATTCCCTTTTCTCTACATCCTTTCCAGCATTTATTGTTTGTAGATTTTGTGATGATGGCCATTCTGACAAGTGTAAGGGGATACCTCATTGTAGTTTTGATTTGCATGTCTATAGTAATAAGTGGTGTTGAGCATCTTTTCAAGCATTTGTTGGCCATCTGTATGTCTTCTTTGGAGTAACGACTATTCAGGTCTTCTACTCATTTTTTTTATTGGGTTGTTTCTTTTTTTGATATTGAGATGCATGAGCTGCTTGTACATTTTGTAGATTAGTCCCTTGTCAGATGCTTCATTTGCAAATATTTTCTCCCATTCTGAGGGTTGCTTTCTCTGTCTTGTTTATGGTTTCCTCTGCTATTCAAAAGTTTTAAGTTTAATCAGGTCCCATTTGTTTATTTTTGTTTTTATTTTCACTATTCCAGGAGGGGTGTCCAAAAAGATCTTGCTGTGCTTTATGTGAAGAGTGTCCTACCTGTGTTTTCCTCTAAGAGTATTATAGTATCTAGCCCTACATTTAGGTCTTTAATCCATTCTGATTTTATGTTTGTGCATGATATTAGGGAATGTCCTAATTTCATTCTTTTACATGTGGCCGTCCAGACACAAGGTAGAATAGCCTGGAGGTTCCTTAAGAAAACTAAAAACAGAACTACCATGTGACCTAGCAATCCCACTACTGGACATATACCTGGGTAAAACCACAATTTAAAAAGAAACATGCCCTCCAATGTTCACTGCAGCATTATGCACAATAAACATGGATACCAAGGGAGAAGGGGGGCTGGGATGAATTGGAAGATTGGGATTGACGTATGAACACCATTGATACCACTGAGAACTGCTGTATCGCACAGGGAACTCTACTCAACGCTGTGTGGTGAACTCAATGGGGAGGAAATTTAAAACAGAGGGGATACATGGGTATGTACAGCTTATTCACTTTGCTTTGCAGTAGAAATTAATACAATATTGTAAGGCAATCATATGCCAATAAAAAATTTTAAAAAATATATAAATGTCTATTTTTTGAGATTGAATATCCTCTGTACATGTATGTAGTTATCTCTGAACCTCCCAGCCTTAAAGTGTTCCAGTTTCAATTATCTCGTTTACATGTTGGGAATGATAACACTTATCTCAAAGGATAAAAAGTAGATAAAAAAAATGTAAAAATGCCTTAGATATTGTGAAAGCACAATAGAAATGTAAGTTATATTACTACATGGTAAACACTATGAGGACAGGCCCATTCTGCCCTGCTGTTACAGGATACCCAGTGCCTTTCACAGGGCCTGGTATACTGTGGGTGCTCCATAAATGCTGGTTTAGTGAACAGATGCATGAACACATCTCCATCACTCCATTTCACATTTAAGTCCATTTGAGCTGAATTTTAAAAATGTCAGATAAAGACATCGAGCAAAAGGTAAATATTATACAATAAAAATTTACTTTGCGTCCTTCAACAGCATCTCAAAATCTTCTCGACTCTTGCCTCAAACATATTTGTAGTTATAAAAGAGATAGAAAATATGGGAAAAAAACCTATATAGCCCCAGAGATAAAACTGTGATGTATTGTTTAATTAATGGTTTTCAGGTGTATTTTGTAAGAACAGTTAGTGTTTGTAATCTGCTTTGGCCACCTGATGCGAAGAGCTGACTCATTTGGAAAGACCCTGAGGCTGGGAAAGATTGAGGGCAGGAGGAGAAGGGGATGACAGAGGATGAGATGGCTGGATGGCATCACCGACTCAATGAACATGAATTTGAGCAAACTGTGGGAGATAGTGAAGGACAGGGAAGCCCGGTATGCTGAAGTCCACGGATTAAAAGAGTCAGACACGACTTAGAGACTGAACTGACTGAAAACATATAACTGTCTATGAGTCTTCTTTTCTTATCTTTAAGCAAATTACAGGTCCTGATGCCAAACTGTTTATGTTCCAGCACAACTGGAACACTGTTTTAAGGCATTTATTATGTGGATAAATAACTTCACACTTGATGCCCTTTATTTTCAGGGAGAAAAGAAACAGCTTTCATAGATTTTTTTCCCACTCTTCAATAGTCTCTCCTGCAATATTTGCACCCAAAAGACTAGACATATACCGAGTTAAAATATGTCACTATGGCCAAGATGAAGCTCTATGATTTTTTTCTTCTTACATCCATCAATGGGCTTGTATACACGTATGCTGTTTGTTCTTCCTATTGCAACACTTTTCATAATGATCTTCAGCTGCCTTGTCAAGGAAGTTTGTCGCTTTTTTTTCTAAGAGTATAGAATTAGTAACACTTCACAAGCTGCTTTTATCACAGGGGTGGATGGGGAAAGACAGGTAAAAATTCTGGATTCTCAAAATTTTTTGTTAAAGTAATGAAAATCACTTATTTTTTGGTGGACTTCCTTCTCTGTGTGTTTGGTGTTTCAAAAAAAAAATGAAGACAAAGGATAGTTACTGAGTTAATATACATATACATGTATACTGTATACAGCATATGTGTAAGCTTCTTTCCTTTGCTTCCAGTAAATAAATGAAGAGCAATGTCCATATAAAGTAGATACTGACTTTTTCGCATAGGAACATCCCACTGAACACAGTAGGATCACACGTTATCCCAAATACGTGTATGTGTGCTCAGCCACGTACGACTCTTTGTGACCCAATGGACTGTAGTCAGCCAGTCTCCTCTGTCCCTGGAATTTTCCAGGCATGAATACTGGAGTAGGTTGCCATTTCCTACTCCAGGGGATCTTCCTGACCCAGGGATCAAACCTGCTTCTCTTATTTCTCCCGCATTGGCAGGTGGATTCCTCACCACTGTATCACTTGGGACGCCCCCCAAAGATAATGAATTAAGTCTAAAGTACACTGAAAACATCTGCTTGTTTTATGACACACAGAATAAATAGATAAGTAAAGGAATGAATTAATGAATCAAAGCTGAGAATATTTGATGGAAGAATTTAGCAATAAAAACTAGGATCGCTGGGCTTTCTCGTGAATCTAACATTTTTTTCATGCATGCCATTTGGGTGTCATAGACTGCTTTGTGTGTCTGTTGAGAATGCTTGTCTCCGTGTCTTTATTGCCCTCGATGCACTTTGTTGTTGTTGTAAATAACAAAGCATAGTAAACATTTCTAAGCAACATTTGATTTGTTTATATTGGGAATTGGGAGAATGTGTAAAGATGATTTAGCATGTGCATTTTTAGACTGTGAATTGAAAAAAAAATAAGCAAGATGAAAATAAAAATCTAAAAGAATATTCAGTGGAGCTTGGAAGAGGAAAATCATGAACAGTCACTTTCATTCTTTGAAGTTTTAGACATTCATCTATTTTTATTGACTAACCAAAAAGCCATTTATGCTTTGCTTCAGATGTCATTTCAGGTTGATAGGTCGGTTTCTCTTACTCTTCAAGACTTTGTTATTAAAAAAATCTTTTTTCCTATTGACATGTCATAAAACATGAATATAGCAGACTTTATTTGATACAAAATTTTTTTCAAAACATATCAGTTAAATTTATGCCTTAGATGTGCAATCCATAGCCAGCCACCTTGTCAAAAACTGGAAAATCATATTCATACAAACAACATTCCCTGAACATCTATGAAGCACTGAGTATGCGAATACAACTTGTCTTGCATTGATGAACTTCTAATTGTTTATTGATGCAAAGAACTTGGAAACATCTTAGAGAGATGTTTTAAAATAATTCACTCTAATTATAAATATATCTTATAGAAGTTTTATGGACTGCACTTTCCCTAGCTGGCAAACTATTTCTGTGCCATTTTGAGTGCTATGCAGAGTAATAGATTATTTTCCTGTAATATTTTAGGCAATACCAACAGCATGCCTAAGAGATACATATTACTAACTTTACTATTTTAAAGAGTAGGAAACTAGAGCTTAGAGCAGTTAAGTAACTTTTGCAAGGATGCACAATTTGTAAGTGACCCAAATAGGATTTAACCCAAACTTACCCATCACCAAATCAGCATGTTCAACTACTTTATCATGAGTCCATATATGAAACAGCATATTCTCATATGCTCACAGTTATAACTATGTTCAATGATTCTTGGTATTTAAAAATTAATTTATTCATTCAACAAGTATTTTGAGCATATAGTCCATACTGGGCATATATTGCCATGTACTTGTGAATAACACAGACAAATAAATCATAACACAGTGTAGAATCATCATATAGATACTCGTAAAGGTTGTGTGCAATTAGGAAGGGGTTGCATCTGAGGGATCCTCTGAAGAAAACATCCTGGGATCATTTTATCTGTTATTCTGATGCCAGTGGCTCAGAATACCAACTTCTCTCTAGGCTGTCTAGGTACTTTCTATTTTGTAGAATGTCGTACTTCTCAAAGTGATTACATGGGGGAGGGGCATCAACGTGGCAAACAATTCTCTATGGACCCATTTATTTTAAAAATAATTTTATTTATTTTTGGCTGTGCTAAGTCTTTGTTGTTGCTTGGACTTTTCTCCAGTTGCGGCAAGCAGGGGATGCTCTCTATTTGTGGCCCAAGGGCTTCTGGTTGCAGGGTGTGTAGGCTTCGGTAGCTGCTGCACCTGGGCTCGAGAACACAGGCTCAATAGCTGTGGCATGTGGGTTTAGTTTCTCTGTGGCATGTGGGAACTTCCCAGATCAGGGATTGAACCTGCATCTCTGGCACTGACAAGCAGATTCTTTACAACTGAGCCACCAGGGAAGCCCCGGCCCATTCATTCTTAATTAAATAGCTATTCACCTTATCTAGAGCTGAGATTTCTGTTATCTTGCTTTTCTAGCTTTAATTAAGTATGATTTCACTTGTCCTCTTGCTTTTCAGGCCCAGGTTGTGTTGGGCATGAAGACATATCAAATTCATTGCTATGAGAACATAAATGATTATGTATAAGACTAACAACATAAGCAATAATAACCAGCTGGTCTAAAAAAAAGTAAGCTTAACCTAAATGAAATGAAAGTACATGGTCAAAACATTTCTCTCACAGAACGGTCAGCCTCCGGTGCTTACTTTAGGACTAAGTTAATTTAAAAATACAACAGGAAAAAAGAGTTGATATCACCTCTATTAATACAATCATTTGACAGCCTACTGACACATAAATAGAAAGTAACTTGTCAGACTTGGCTAATTCTTCTGAAATCTAGAGAGAAATTCAACTTTAAAGATTATGTGTAAATGGTTCCTTTGTCCCCAGTAATTCTACAGCCACCTCATACCCCCCAATTTTCTTCCTTTACTCTCAATTTGTCTTTATTTATTTTGTTATCACTTTATATACTTATTGTCTACTTTATTCACCAGCAGAAAAGATCCATATGGGCAGGAACCACATTTTTTTGTTCATCATGGTATATCTGGTGCCTGGTATTCAGTAGTCATTTTATTAATGTGTTGCTTGAATAAATTAATAATGACTTCTATAGCTCTACTGGGCTTCCCTGGTAGCTCAGATGGTAAAGAATCTGCCTGCAGTGTGGGAGACCTGGGTTGGGAAGATCCCCTGGAGAAGGGGATGGCTACTCACTTTAATATTCTTGCCTGGAATATTCCATGGGCAGAGAAGCCTGGTGGGCTAGTCCCAAAAGGGGTTGCATTTGTATCTATATCCATCTTCTCTAAATTCTGAGCTCCTTGAGAGCAAGATTATAGTCTTAATTCATATTTGTGTCTTCTGAGCCTAGTCTATAAGAGATGCTCAACCATAATTTGCTAAATAAATTAACTCAACCCAGATGTTGCAAAACTGTTCCGCTCACACAAACAACTACAACATATTTCCTTGAATGACTATAATGGGGAGAGAGGTAAGATCCCAGGATCTGTTTGAGAATTTATTTCCCTGTTTCCTTCTGTCTAAAGAGAATTTTTGCTAATCTAAAATTTATGGAACTTTTAATTTTCATTCTTGTGCTTTATAGTTAGTTATTTCCACATTGATTGGCCTGTACCCAAAACTCAAACTTTGATCCCACTCCAGCCCAACTCCTGCCTCTCTCCAAATACAGGATCAATCTTAGTACTGATGAGCTGCTAGAATTCAGTGCTATTTCCCTTAGCAAACAAAAATCCAAGATAATACTGTTTACCAAACTAGATCAGAGTGCAAAGAAATCACTTGGGAAGTTTATTAAAATGCATGGATATTCAGAGTTTAAATCAAAGAGGTAAGCTACATTTTACTGTAAGCTGTAGGTTGCACTGAGAAATCGGCATTTTAATAATCACGCTAGCAGGGTGATTTGAGAAACTTAAATTTTAAGATGAGAGTTTAGAGAGGATGTTTTATGCATCCTTTCTTCGTCAGTGCCTGTGTCTGACACATAATTGGTATTAACATCCTTCCTCAAAATGTAGATGCCTATGCTTCCTAGACAATCTGTTTTATTCATGATCTGTCTTCTTTTGTTAACCTTTTTTCTGCCCCAGAATTCATTTCCTATCACTTCTTATCCTATGTTATGGCCTAGTCTCAATAGGAATTTAGCCTATTGGTTTATATTTAATGAGAACCTTCTCTATGCCATTAACAATTTCCAATATCACTTAAGATAACTGAGTTGTTTACTAAGAGCAAGTTGAAATGCAAACAACATCCCATAGCCACTGGGACCCAATCCAGATTGCTTGGTGATAAATGATGAACACTGAATTCATTCTTCTGTAAACCTGTAGAAGAAATCTAGACCTTGTACTTCACACAATGCTCTGTCATAGACTGAGTTGTGTCCTAAAAAAGGATTTTATTTAAAGTTACAGGATTCTACATTAACCTCTTCTAAAATACTTTATTCACTAATATGTGTTAAACTTGCAAATCTCTAAAAAACTTCCACCAAAGTAGAAATTGAAATAACAGTAGTCTTTTACAAAATGTGGAATCAAATAACAACAAAAGGCCAGTTCCATTGTCTAAACAGCCATATTTTAATATAATAGTTTTTTATTTACATTGCTATTATAAAACTTAAACCTAACTCTTTACAGCTTTTTACAATTCTTTTTGCTGCTGCCAGTTGCGGGGGGGGGGACGGCTGTAACACTCTGGGGGGGTGGGCCTGCTGCTATGGCCCCTCAGCTTTTTACAACTCCTAAGCATATAGACATGCCACTCATGGTACTGAAACAAGCAGGACCCTATGGGGCCCTCCCAGATACAAAAGATTTCCATGTCCACTGTTTCTTGTTTGTAGGAAAAAGATTTCAACCTTCTAGACATTCCCAGAGTTCTAAAGGGCAGATTCAAACTGTTGCTAATTAGAAGAATGAGGGAATGCAGAAACAAAGGAAAGATTGTCGGGAAACAGTGCCGTGATGCAGCAGGGATATACATAACAATGTGGTATGTATCCTTGGGATCAACCAGTGTTATTGTTGTTCAGTCATCCTGTTGCATTGACGCTTTGTGACCCCATGGACTGCAGTACACCAGGCCTCCCTGTCCCCCACCATCTTCTGGAGTTTGCCCAAGTTCATGCCCATTGCCTCGGTGATGTCTTCCAACCATCTCATCCTCTGTCACCCCCTTCTTTCCCTGCCCTCAATCTTGCCCAGTCGAGGTCTTTTGCAATGAGCTGACTCTTTGCATGAGGTGGCCAAAGTATTGGAGCTTCAGCATCAGTCCTTCCAGTGAACATTCAGGACTGATCTCCTTTAGGATGGACTATTTTGATCTCCTTGCAGTCCAAGGGACTCTCAAGAGTCTTCTCCAGCACCACAGTTTGAAAGCATCAATTCTTTGGTGCTCTGCCTTCTTTATGGTCCAGCTCTCACAACTGTAGATGACTACTGGAAAGACCATAGTCTTGATTATACAGAACTTTGTCCACAAAGTTATGTCTTTGCTTTTTAACATACTATATAGGTTTGTCATAACTTTCTTGCCAAGAAGTAATTGTCTTCTAATTTCATGAATGCAATCAACATCCACAGTGATTTTAGAGCCCAAGAAAAGGAAATCTGTCTTTGCTTCCACCTTTTCCCCTTCTATTTGTCATGAAGTGATGGGACCAGATGTCATGATCTTAATTTTTTTAATATTTAGTTTAAAGCTAACCTTTTCACTCTCCTCCTTTACCCTCATCAAGAGGTTCTTTAGTTCCTCTTCTCTTTCTGCTCTTAGAATGGTATCGTCTGCATTTCTGAGGTTCTTGGTATTTCTCCTGACAATCTTGATTCCAGCTTATAACTCATCCAGCCCAGCATTTTACCATGATGTACATGTAAGTTAAATAAACATTGTGACAATAAACAGCCTTGTCATACTCCTTTCTCAATTGTGAACCAGTCAGTTATTCCATACAAGGTTCTAAATGTTGCTTCTTGACCAGTATACAGATTTCTCAAGAGACTGTTACGATGGTCTGGTATTCCTATGTCTTCAAGAGTTTTCCACAGCTTGTTATGATCTACACAGACAAAGGCTTTAGTGTAGTCAATGAAACAGAGGTAGATGTTTTTCTGGTTGATCTCTGGTTTCTCTGCCTTTTCTAAACCCAGCATAGACATCTGTAAATTCTTGGCTCACATGATGCTGAAGCCTAGCATGGAGGATCTTGAGCCTAACCTTACTAGCATGGGAGAGGAGTGCAATTGTCCAGTGGTATGAACATTCTTTAGTACGGCTCTTCTTGGGAACTGGGATGAGGATTGACCTTTTTCAGTCCTGTGGCCACTGCTGGGTTTTCCACATTTGCTGACATATTGAGTGCAGCACTTTGATAGTGTCACCTTTCAGGATTTTAAAATAGCTCTGCCGGAATTCCATCACCTCCACTAGCTTTACTGACAGCAGTGCTTCCTAAGACCTAGTAGACTTCACACTTCAGAAGGTCTGGTTCTGGGTAAGTGACCACACCATTGTGGTCATCCAGGTGATTAAGATCCCTTTTTGTACAGTTCTTCTGTGTATTCTTTCCATCTCTTCTGACCTCTTCTGTTACGTCTTTACCATTTCTGTCCTTTATTGTGCTCACCTTTGGTATTTCCAATTTTCCATCTTTGATATTTTCAATTTTCTGGAAGAAATCTCTAGTCTTTCCCCTTCTGTTGTCTTCCTTCCTTTATTTATTTATTTTTGCATTGTTCATTGAAGAAGGCCTTCTTGTCTCTCCTTGGTATTCTCTGGAATTCTGCATTTATTTGGGTGTATCTTTTCCTTTCTCCCTTGCCTTTCACTTCACTTCAGTTATTTGTAAAGCCTCCTCAGACAACCCCTTTGCCTTCTTGCTTTTCATTTCCTTTGGGATGACTTTGTTTGCTGTCTCCTGATATTATAGACCTCTGTCCATAGTTCTTCAGGCACTCTGTTTACTAGAGCTAATCCCCTGAATCTATTCATCATCTCCACTGTACATTCATAGGGGATTTATTTAAGTTGTACCTGGCTGGCCTAGTGGTTTTCCCCACTTTCTTTGTTTAAGCCTGAATTTTGTTAAGAGAAACTTATGATACAATACTGTAAAGATTTTAACAATATTTTAACAAAATTAAAAAATTCAACATTATAAAGATTTTAGTATCTTAATCAAAAATTTTTCTCTAGTAAAATCAATACTGCAATATATATCCTCGAACATTGATGAATGTACTTACTTCTAGTGTTTCTTTTAGAAAAATAGATAAAAGTTGGTAATGATTTTTTTGATTGAAATCTTGAATTTAATTAACATTGTTAAGTTGTCTCTTCAAGAGATCATACTTTTTTTTTTCACCACCACAACATATGAGAGGGTCTATTTCTTTATATAGCTTCCCTGGTGGCTTAGACAGTAAAGGATCTGCCTGCAAAGCAGGAGACCCAAGTTCATTTCCTGGGTCAGGAAGATCCCCTGGAAAATGAAATGGCAACCCACTTCAGTATTCTTGCCTGGAGAATTCCATGAATAGAGGAGCCTGGCTACAGTCCCTGGTCACAAAGAGCTGGACATGACTGAGTAGCTAACACACTTTCATTACTTAATACATCCTACAAATGGAGGGGCTTCCCTTGTGGCTCAGCTGGTAAAGAATCTGCCTGCAATGCAGGAGACCTGGGTTCTATCCCTGGTGGGGAAGATCCCCTGGAGAAGAAAGTGGCAACCCACTCCAGTACTCTTGCCTGGAAAATTCCATGGACAAAGGAGTGGGACAGGCTGCAGTCCATGGAATTGCAAAGAGTTGGACACAACTGTGCGACTAACTTTCACTTTTTCACAAAGGAAAGTTGTCACACAAAGTTTTTACATTCTGATGGTCTGATGGAAAATATTATGCCTAATTATTATGTCAATTTTATCAATAATTAATAGTGCAGTTCACATTTTCATATGATTATTATAAATTATAGCTTTATTTTGGTTCCTATGCTTACTCCTTGGAAGGAAAGTTATGACCAATATAGATAGCATATTAAAAAGCAGAGACATTACATTGCCAGCAAAGGTCTATCTAGTCAAGGCTATGGTTTTTCCAGTAGTCAAGTATGGATGTGAGAGTTGGACTATAAAGAAAGCTGAGCACCGAAGAATTGATGCTTTTGAACTGTGGTGTTGGAGAAGACTCTTGAGAGTCCCTTGGACTGCAAGGAGATCCAACCAGTCCATCCTAAAGGAAATCAGTCCTGAGTGTTCATTGGAAGGACTGATGCTGAAGCTGAAACTCCAATACTTTGGCCACCTGATGCGAAGAGCTGACTCATTTGAAAAGACCCTGAAGCTGGGAAAGATTGAGGGCAGGAGGAGAAGAGACAACAGAGGATGAGATGGTTGGATGGCATTACTGACTCAATGGACATGGGTTTGGGTGGACTCTGGGAGTTGGTGATGAACAGGGAGGCCTGGCATGCTGCAGTCCATGGGGTCGCAAAGAGTCGGACACAACTGAGTGACTGAATTGAACTGAAACTGATACTTCGCCCAATTTTAAATTTGGTTGTCTCTTTGATAGATGCCTCCAATATATTCTCGATATTAATGTTTTGTTGGTTATATGTGCTGTAATATTTGCTATTTTTCTATTCTCTTATTTAGTTAATATATTGTTTTCAGAACCATAGACAAAAAATGTCACCTGCCATATCAGTAACCAAAGGACATTGGGGCTATCAAGCTATCAGCCACTGAGGCCACCCTCGATGATGATACACTCTAGGGGGATTCAGGATGGAGAAAAACAGGACACTGGCCCTATTTAGTTAAGAAGCATATCAAAGGAATAATTTCATTAAGCTCAGATTAAAAAAAAAGAGGAGACTTCCCTGATGGTCCTGTGGTTAAGACTCTGCACTTCCAAAGCAGGGATACAGGTTTGATTCTTGGTTGGGGAACTAAGATCCCTCAGGCCTAGCAGCATGACACTCGACCCCCCAACAACAAAAAAAAACCCAGACCCGCATCTTCTAATACAGAGAAAAGTGCTAAATTCATTAACTTAGGATGCTTGCTTTTACTTTATTTAGCAGTAACCTTTTCATGTTCAACTCTTTTTTGTTTGTTTGTTTTTTGTTTTGCAAAAATTCCAATGTCCTAGTTCTTCCCTTACCTCTTTAGACTCTCAGAGATATCTAAGAGGCTATATTCTCGGCTTAGTATTGTGTATTCCGGATAAGTCTTCAATAATGCCCCAACTAAAACATAATTCTCACCTCTTAGGTGGTGCATTGTTTTCAGTCAACAGAAGTTTAAATATTTTTATGATATTGGGTTTCATATTTTCCCCTCTCAAGTCATAAATATGTACTTATATTAATATAATTTTATACAGAGCTCCCTTTCTAAAACCTCTAATTCACATCTGATGTCTGTGTAGGTATAGTTCTATTTTGTTATACATGTTGACTCTTACATAGTGTTGTTTCTTGCCTATATTGTGATTTTTGATTGTGAGCTCATGTTCATTGGAACTCTAACCCTGGACTTTATTGAGGCCTTAGTCAACTAAGTACATTCTGCCAGAGAGGATTTATATTTTGTTCTACCAGCTGTTTACTAACCTGGATCCATTAAAAATTGATATTAAAATTCCTTAATAGTTTCCTATCCATAATATAACTAAAAGTAATGGGCTCCATGCTCTGACATCATCATCCCACAGAGCAGTTCATCATCACTAGGGATAGAGATTGAAGATACTTAAGCAATGAGTCAAAGGTATTGTTACATGATGATATAAAACAGGTTTGGAGCTGGTTATCTAATTCTTCCCTGATGTTTTTGAAAGGCAATGATCTTAACAAGTCACTAGAGAATGATTACACATCCCCTAATAAATCTGGAGCTACCTAGAATGTTACATGCTGAAATAGTAGACCTAGTAAACTATTAAACAGGATGCTTCCTATTGTGTTTGGCAAGAACTGATTATTTTTTTTAAATAGATGATCTTCAAAAAACAACGGGCCTTTCATATTAGGCAATACAAAGTTATGTGTTATTCTTCAAGAATTCCTGAGACCCTCTGGCTGGGACTTTTTGTACTCTTCTAACTGAGGCCCCATATAGTATTTCATCACTTTGGAAGTTGTAAATAAAGAATCATAACCATGACGTGCAAAATTTATTCATAGAACATTATTTTAGCTCAATCCTCATATTTATAGATGTGCAAAAAAAGCCAAATATAGAAACATGCAACTCTTCATAAATGTAACTTCATATTCATGTGCTAGTATTACTTATTTTCATATTCCTTATTGATAAGTTATTATTCTTCTAATTCACCATGGACACTAAATATTTTTAAAGAGCATATAAAGCTGCATTAAGCAGAAATAATAAGATATTATCTTTAAAAGCAAAAATGTTTCTAATTAATTTTGATTTCAAATAAATGAGATATTTCTTATGTTAGATTGTATAGAAAAAATACACATTTGTAACAAAAATATTTGGCTCAAAATCTGAAAATACAAATACATAAAAAGCTTATGTACTTTGAAAACTGAATTTTTAAAGAACTGCTAATTAGCTAATGTACTTGGCAGCTTTTTTCCCCATTCCTCATATCTAGGATTCTAGAGCTTAGGATTGTCCCTAGAAAGTTAGTTTTTTATTGTGGTAAAAAATGGATAAATACTCCACTCCTTAAATTTTGTAACTATTGTTAAAACATGTCAATCAACATTTTAATCAACCCTGAATACATAAAAAGTGTCTTCCTTTTTCATTCAAAGTGACTTTCTTAACCTGGCAACTGAGTCATATTAACCTCAACCTAAATTGTTTCATTTTGGAATTGAGATCTTACTCTGGCACCACCTCACTGCGTATAAAGACATTCATAGACATGAACTACTAAGTATAAAATAGATGAAAGATTTCCTATTCCCCCCAAATTCCTTACTTTCAATTGATCTACCTGGAATTTTCCCCCTTCCTCATATTCTCCCCTTTCAAACAGCTTTGAAAAAAATATCTTCTTTACAAATCGCAATCATATTTCACAATCAACACCATTCCTCTCTGCAAAAAGACTTAGAGAAAAAGAAAATCAGCACTTCTACAAAGCATCTTGGGTCCAGGGACACATGACTTTCTGTATGTCCTTCTATTATACAACTATTCATCCTTTAAAGACAATTTTTGTTTGTGGACATACTTCCTTTCTTAAAAGTGGCTCAGGGACAGAATATGTCTTCATATACCCGACTCCCCGATACCAAATACAGGAGCAAGTCCATAGTACATGTTCAGTAAACATTTGCTGAATTTATGGATGCTGCTATTGCTCTCCTTCTGTGTTTGTCTCTGACATCAGTTATTTAGTAACTGGATTCTAGATATGTCTCAAAAACTGTTTTAGAACTGTTTTTCCACCATGCCTTTTCCTGCCTTTCCCCCTCTATTCCTACTTCTGTTTCTGTCACTTTCTCTCTCTCTCCTCTTTTCTTCGTTCTCTCCTTCTTTTCCCTCAAAAATCACTGCCTCAAAGTAATGTGTTTCCTTAGTCATGCATTAATCCTTTGTGACTAGCTTTGTGCTTAAACCCAGCTATGATTGCAGTTTCAACATCTGTCATCCAACTTGTCCAGTATGGACCTACCACATTCGTGAACCTCTACGTTGCCTTTATTTTGAAACACTGACAGCCATATGAGCTGTGCCAACCTGGAGAGAACATGAAGTCAGGTTAAGATGTGGGGTTCTTGAGTTTCACCTTTGTACTGACATTCTAATTCCAAACCTATTAGGTAACACAATTCTCATGTCCCTTTCCCTAGAATAACCACTTCTTGGTTCAGGTCCCACGTGTGAGCTCCAAGCCTGTAACCAGTCCTGTGATTCTACCTGAATCATTTGCCTCTTATCTTAGCCTGTCTTCTGGAGACCAAAAGTGAGCAACAGATATGCCAGATGTATGAGATGTGTCCTGAGGAACGAAGGGAGGAATAGTCCCACACTCTGGTTGGGGACAGTGGTAAGGTGAAAGGCTTCTGTGTGCCTAATTGCTCAGTAAAGTCTGACTCTGTGGTCCCAGGAACTGTAGCCCACCAGGCTCCTCTGTCCATGGAATTTTCCAGGCAAGAATACTGGAGTAGGTTGCCATTCCCTTCTCCAGGGGATCTTCCTGACCCAGGGATCAAACCCATGTCTTTTGCATCTTGGGCATTGGCAGGCGGATTCTTTACCACTAGCTCCATTTGTGAAACCCCATGAGGGTTTTACTGCCGTGTTACTTTGCTTCAAGTAGGTGCTTAAATACCAACAATACAGTCAACTCAGATCATGGGGCCTGTCATCTCTCAAGGACGATTCTGCTTCAAACCTTCCTGGATATATCTGTTTTAACCACATTAGAAACTATAACTTTGTATACTCCTAGGGATGAAGAATGGAGAAGGAAATGGCAACCCACTCCAGTGTTCTTGCCTGGAGAATCCCAGGGACGGGGGAGCCTGGTGGGCTGCCGTCTATGGGGTCGCACAGAGTTGGACACGTCTGAAGCGACTCAGCAGCAGCAGCAGGGATGAAAAAAGAGAAAGAATCTTTTATTTGAGTCTTTGCTTAAATGTCATCTTTTTGTTATGCCTCATCCTGACAATCCTAATTAAAACTGCAAACCTTCACAGTACACTATCCATTTTATCTTGATCTATATCTTCTATAGTACTTATTGCCTTCTGATATATAATTTACTTAACTATTTTTATTGTGCATTGTATGTTTCTTCCTGTTAGAATACAAGCTGCACAAAGGCAGATTTTTTTTTCTTTTCCCTCATCTTAGTCTGTTTTATTCATGGATGTTCCTAAGCACGTAGACTAGTACCTGGCACAAATAAATAATCAAAAAAATTTGATGAATGAATGAATGAATGGACAAATGAAAACAGTGCATCAAAAATATCCTCCAGGAATAGATATACATTTCTTATTCTACAATCACAATGCTAAAAAAATAATATTTAGTTCTTCCAATACACAAGATGAATGAATGGTTCTCAAGTGGGATATTTATATTTGTTGTTCTCTTTCTTTGATGGCATCATGTTTTAAAATTAAGTATGACCATGTCCCAGCTCAAAATGATTTCCTGGGATTTTGATTATTAATCAATGGAAAATTTTCCAGCATTCCAAGGTGCTGATTTATAGCTACCATGTGAAAGACCTCATGAATAGACCCTTCACTACAATTTCTTCAGAATAGCAACCCCCCAGCTTCCCTTTCCAGCAGAGTCCATGATTTAACTTAACTTTGTTTTGACTCACTGACTATAAAAGGGACTAAAAGGAACATATGGGAGTCACTGAAAAACTGCAGGTGAAACCCGCTTTAAGAAAGAAAAAGACCAACCTCAGACTGAGTAAAGAGATCAAACATAGCAAATCCTTTTGATATGACAAAAGGAGTCTTCACTTTGTAAAGGACGTCACCGTGAGATTATTTTAAATGGTGATTCACTGACAATATTTTTACTGATGACATGTCTCCTGTGTGAATTAAAATAACATGGCTATTTTACAGGAGATTATCTGGGGGCATGAAAGAAGGTACAGGCAGGTAAGGAAGCAGGTCTGGGAGTAGAAGCTGGTGTTGAGATTCTTGGGTTCACCATGGTGTGCCCAGAGACTAGGTCTAAAAGCCTGTGTTTTGAGTTTCATTAGAGAGAACACATCAGTCAGAGCAGAACAAATGGTGCTGATGGCTGTCACTGGAACTGCTCTGTGACTAAATATCTAATTTATTTATGAGCTTCCAAATGAAGCCCTTTTTTATTAAAGGAATGGTTCTGTTAGTTTTAAGGCATCCTGTTACTGTATTTCATTTAACTTTGTTGACCTTAGGTATTTAGAGAACGGTTTGCTTCCTGACCTGAGCGGATTCACATTCCTAAGACAATTAAGCTCTAAAAAAGATATTATAGGAAAATCGCAGAGCCTCACAGCAGAAATGTCTGTTCCTATAATAATACCATTGTTTTATAGTGCATTGAGAAGGGGACACAGGTGAAAATATGTTTCTCTTAATTTTGTCACCAGGAAATACTGCACAGAGAGACAGTTACTAAACCTTGTAAACAATCTTTTTATTATGTGGGCTGTTGCTACTTACTTGTTTATTTTGCTGAAATAGACTTTCTTTATACTTATCTACCTATATTTTAAGAAGGATAAATTTTCAGAGAAAGGGTAAGTTAAAGTAAATAACTATCATCTGGATCCCTTCCTATGAGAAAGGTGGATGAGGAGTTTCTTGAAGAAATGACATCTACTAAAACTGTAATGTCCAAAACAGTAACTATTTGCATTTAAATTAATTAAAATTCAGTAAAATTCACAAGTTGCTCAATATCAGCAGGTTCTTTTGAAGTGCTTAATTGTTATCAGTGGTTATTTGCTACTGGTGTTACCACATTGAAGCATACATATGTGGAACACTTATAAGAGATACATGTACCCAAATGTTCATTGCACCACTGTTTACAATAGTTAGGACATGGAAGCAACCTAGATGTCCATTGGCAGATGAACGGATAAGAAAGTTGTGTTTCATATACACAATGGAATATTACTCAGCTATAAAGAAGAACACATTTGAATCAGTTCTAATGAAGTGGATGAAACTAGAGCCTATTATACAGAGTGAAGTAAGTCAGAAAGAAAAACACCAATATAGTATATTAACACATATATACAGAATTTAGAAAGATGGCAGTGACAACCCTATCTGTAAAACAGCAAAAAAGAGATGCAGATATAAAGAACAGACTTTTGGACTCTGTGGGAGAAGGCGAGGGTGGGATAATTTGAGAGAATAGTATTGAAACATGTATATTACCATATGTGAAATAGATGACCAGTCCAAGTTTGACGCTTGAAACAGGGTATTCAAAGCCAGTACGCTGGGACAACCCAGAGGGATGGGATGGGGAGGGGTGTGGGAGGGGGGTTCAGGACGGGGGAGGGACACACATGTATACCTGTTGCTGATTCATGTCAATATATGGCAAAAACCACCACAATATTGCAAAGTAATTAGCCTACAATTAAAATAAATTAAAAAATATTAAAACATCTAATTCTAAAGAACAAATGAGATATGCGTAATAATCACACACAAGTATATGCAGTGCACATGTATCAATATTGTAGAAACATTAATAGCTGAAAGGATCCCACCACTTACAGAGTAGTAGAAGATTGGAACAAACAACCCTCAGTTTGTTTGTAAACTCTATCAGGGAAGACCAATGGCCATTATGAGAATAAAAATAAATTTAGCTTTAATTTGGCATAATAAAAAGATACCAGGTAATATCAAGGCTTATCACAAAAGCCTTGAAAGAGTAACTTCAAACATATATTTTATCTGTTAGCATTTTACATGTTGATGATTTAAAAAATCAATGTTAAAATGATGGTTTAGAGAATAAAAGTGAAAAGCAGGCAACTGTTGTATAAAAAAAATCCCAATTAATTTAAAATTTATGAACGTTACCCAATCACCTGGATATCTTAAGCATCTCTTGGTCCAGAAATTTTCAGCAGAAAAAGTACACTATGTATATGTGGATCAAACTGAAGTAAATCAAACCATGTAATCAGTATCTAAGACCCTCATTGTTTACTTTCCAACTTAGTGGTTTTTAAATTTCTGAAGGAAATTCCGTAAATCAGATTTTTAATAACACTACCACACTTCAATCAAAAACCATTTATATGAATTTGTTTTTTCTCACACTTATCATATCACCCAAATTTGTCAAATTATGGATTTGTCATGCTTGACATTTAATTTCAAATGAGCCAAGTTTTCCTAGAAGCATTGGAACAACTAACTACTAGAGTACATTGCACAGAAAATATGAACATTATGCATTAACATGTACACACAGCACTATGTGCTATTTGACACCAATACATCCGTGAGGAAATCTTAGCAAACCTAAGCAGGGGTGGTGAGGGCAATTAACCACCACCCGGGAGGGACCATCAGACGTGGAAAGGAGTCTGGGGAAACCCGGGTGCCCTTCTCTGCTGCTCCCTGCCACCTGCGGATGAGGATAAGGGACAGGGCTAATCCATTCAGCATCTCTGTTCCTGAGTCCCGAGATGGGACTATCAATTTACATCAGTTTTACTATATTCTAACAATGCAGGCCATTAGGTAACTACATGTTAATAATCTATTGTTAATTTGTTTTTAAAATGCTACTGTCTATAAAAGAGCTATAAGTAAATGCTACCTTCAAGTATGAAATGCTTGAGGCTACTTAAGAGGTTTTTAACTAATATGTGAGGCCATTACAGTCACTCACATAATTGTTTAAACTCTGATATCTTTCAGTTATTACAATTATTCAGACACTTGTGTTTACCTTCTTGGAATAAATTCTCTCTCTGTGCAGCAGAACAGCAATATGAATATACCCTTTGATTGTGTAGGCTTTGTCAAGATTATAAGTTAACCATAAGTATTAAAAGGGCTATCCACTCTTGATACTAAATAATACCCTTCAGACTACCTTTTCTAAGCTTGTAAAGTTAAGAGGCTTTTGAAAAGCTTTGCATGGAAATGAAAGAAAACAGAGGAGAGAAGAAGGTGAGATGAGGGGAGCTGTTTATCTCATGTAACTTTGATTAGTTTGCCAGCTTCTCTGTGCTCAGATCTCCACAGGCCAGCATCATCAGAACATAAATCATTCACTAAAGCTTCCCTTTTTTTTGGCCTCTGCTAATCTAATTCTTAGCATTCAGCCAAGTGCGCACAAAGTTTAATCACAAGGCCAGAAATATGTGGAGTAAATTCTTCAAGACTAATACTAATCATATTAAGATATCTATTGGGCATACCAAAATGAATTGAAAGTGAAAAATAGAGATTGAGATCCCAGTTTGAAGGTATTTCAAAATCCATGCCTGGCCCTCATTAGAAAACTACCCGCCCCCCCCCCCCCAAGAAAAGAAAGAAAGATCTCTTATTCTTCCCACATCATTTCCCATTCCAAATTACATACTTAAATCAATTGGAAACAGAATGGGCTAAATCATATGTAAATTATTCTGAGGTTCAGTTTGTACTGTCATAAACTATAGCTTATCAAACTTTAATGTGCACACGAATCATTTGAGGATCTTGTTAACATAAAGATTCTAATTCAGTAAGACTGATGAGGGGCCCAAGGTTCTGCATTTGTAATATGCCTCCAAGGGATGCTCCTGGTCTGATTCACAGAAGACACTTTGAACAGCAACGTTTTAAAGTAGAGCATCACTAGCTTTCCCAGATTGTGACTTGTCTATCATATTCCAAAGACTATTCCACATTACTCATGTTGATTTGGCATCTTGATGGTTGACTATATATAAATACAGACATCAAACGTGTCCTAAAAGTTGTACTAATTGTGATTATTAACAAACATCACAAATACTATAATATGCATTACTTGGTTAAAATGGAAAAACCTAGAATATGACTAATCAGAAATGATAAATTATATCCATATTTTACAATAAGTTATTTATATTTTGCAATTCTGTCATAGTTGAAATTATATTGATACTGTAATTTCTAACATATGAGCTATTAACTTTTTAATAACATTTGTAGAACATTAATCAAATTTATGAGGTTTTCCCTTAAATTATGACACTCTCATGTCACTTTTTATCCTGAATTCATTAAGCACATTTAGTTTAATTGTCTGAAAAAGAGATGCTGAAGGCTTTACATTTTTTTTTTTTTTGTGCCATTGACAATTACTTATATTTTATTACTTTATTTCCCACAGACAGGGAGACAAATATGTTTTTCCATTTCACAAAAGGAAAAGTCAAGTGATGGTCAAATGCATGGCTCCAAAAGCCTAATACTGAAAACATGTATTGTACTGGCTTATAATCAGTTAAAAGATATTTTGTTTTTAAAAATCAAAGCAAATGTGATATATGCTGCTGCAGCTGGTAGGTCGCTTCAGTCTGTCCGACTCTGTGCGACCCCATAGACGGCAGCCCACCAGGCTCCCCCGTCCCTGGGATCCTCCAGGCAAGAACACTGGAGTGGGTTCCCATTTCCTTCTCCAATGCATGAAAGTGAAAAGTGAAAGTGAAGTTGCTCAGTCGTGTCCGACTCTTCGCGACCCCATGGACTGCAGCCCACCAGGCTCCTCCGTCCATGGGATTTTCCAGGCAAGAGTACTGGAGTGGGGTGCCATTGCCTTCTCTAGAATATGATATATATAGAGAAGTATTTAAATATACCATTTCTCCCCTGAATTGTGTTTCTTGAGCTGTTCCTTCCCAATTTTTAAACAAAACTTAAAAGATTTTACTTATTAACCACTCGTATAATCCCAAGAAATATCAAAAAATTATGCTAACCTTCAAAGATGTGACCGTGACCACTTTCAGATGAGATCTTGTCAAAAGGCGTTTCCTTGTCTTTCTTGCCTGAATCTTTCACAGAATCATCGGACTGACTCCCAGGGTGACTCTTAAATGTTGGTGAGCACAAATTTCTCTCAATTTCCACTTCCTGTTAGAAGACATTAAAGAGATATGTGTTAAAAGCTATCAGTGGGAAACAGATGTGGTTTTTAGGGGGTTTAAAAGGCGGGAGTGAGTGAGGGAGGAGGTTTCTATGAGTTATGCTTTCCAATATGCTTTGGGTAAAATGTTGATAACTTAGCCAAGCACTATAAACACATATCTGACACTTAGTTTACTTCTCTGCAACTAGTTCCACTTTCCAAATTAGCTTTTCTTTCATGTGGCTTGTTTTGCTCTCATAAAAGAGAGAAAGTAGAAATAAGAGTCAAAATATAACATAATACATGTTAATAGATGCAACTTCCTAAGACCTGAGAAAGTTCCTTAAGGGATTTCAAAAAATAGCTATATATATCAACATCATATGCTAAAGACAGAAGGAAATGAGTTTTTCTTTAATATCATGCTCATCCTATAGTGATAATCTTAGTAATTATAGAGTTCCCAAATTACAAACCTATTCAACTACCATACAGTAAGTACAGTTTGGCCATTCATAGAGATTATGAAATTACTTCTTTGAGACAGTAATTCAAAATTGGAGAGATAAAAATTTCCCAAAGGAAAAATGTGTAAATGATATTTCAAATACAGGGAGTCTACTGTTCCTTGTTTTATAGATTAACACAATCCAATCAAGCAAACCACATCAATCAGATTAATTATTTTGAATAAAAAATTGTGAAATGTAAGTGAGCCAAGACAGCTTGAGAAGCAAAGTGTATTTTTTTTTAAATCAAGTAATATGTTGAAAAAACTTTAATAGCTACTCAAAACTTTTATATTTTTGTACATGAAGTTGTATTTTCTAAACCATGACCATTCAGATGATGAATTGCTCTTTACTTTTGTTACATTTTAAATACATTAGTATGAATGAGTCAAGTTTGAGAGACAGATTAAAAACTCTAAAACATTTCTTAGAGTAGGTACATTTTCTGTGTCTATGATATGGTTGGACAGGCAAGGCTTTCAGAAAAATAGCCTCTTCTTAGCATGTTTATGTTTTCTAATTTTCACACACACAGTATATATATACACATATACTACATTTATAACATTTATATATATACACTACATATATATAATTAGAAAATAGTGGTATGTGATTAACCACCTCATCTTTCAGTGCCCCTCCTTCCAATATATGATATATACTGTCTTCTTTACTGTGAATGTTTAACTGGAACTAAAAACATTTACAGGAGTCAAACAATGGTAAAGAAGTTTCCATTTTTTAAAAAGGCATTGCCTTTAACATTTCTGTTTCCAACTATTAGCAAAACCCCAAATGCTCATAACAGTAGTTTGCTTTATGTCATCAAGATGCAGTGTCAGATAAGCCATGGCGCGTGGCTGGATTGCCTCAGCTCATAGAGAAGCACAGAATTCTCTGCCCAGTTCAATCTAGCGTCTTCTCCTACTGTCACATGAAGTGACTGCTGTGAAATGGATGCAGTATGTTTGTTTGCTCTTGTTTCAGCAATTTAATCCAGCTCCTTGCATTGGCTAAAATAAACTACAATAAGCAAAGAAAAAATAAAAATGCCTTAAAAGTCATGATTCTTGTTCAGAAAAGTTTTGTTTTGATAATGGCCAGAATGCTGAAAATGGTCCATGAACCTGATGTGCATGTACGCTCAATCATTCAGTTGTGTCCCACTCTTTGTGACCCCATGGACTGCAGCCATGTCCATGGGATTCTCTGTCCATGGGATTCTCCAGGCAAGAATACTGGAGTGGGTTGCATTTCTTTCTCCAGGAGAGCTTCACAACCCAGGGATTGAACCCCTGTCTCTCCTGTCTCCTGATAGATGATGTGAAATTATCATCTCTCTGTTTCATATATTAACACACAATGTGATTTGGTGAAATTGTTTAAGCAAATTTCAGCCAGTGATGACTCTTAATGTATATTACATTGGTATTTTCAACTCTGAACACAACTATCAAGAGTGCCTCATATACTGAGGCAGTAAGGGGACCCACAGACAATTCAAATATGGACAAGTAGACCCATTTCCAAGCCTTGATCATCAGATTCATGTCAGTGTGTGGCAACTTCCTTAGCACTCTGTCAAATGGTAAGAAAGGGCCTGTATAGAAAAGGCTTCTTAGATAAGGTTGGATTGAGTTGTCTCTAATCAATGATCCACTGTAATCTCTTTTAATCTGTTTTATGCACTGTGTTCCAACAAAAGATTTACTCTGAGTAAAAATCCACAGGCTTAAGTAAATGCACAGAACACCAGTTTAGAGGGGGAAAATACCCACAGCCTTTGATTATGAGAAACAGATTCAAGCCTTCCCTTCACTAGTTACTAGCTATGTGATCTTGTTCAGGTCACTTAATATATCTGGGACTAAGTCTTCTCACATATTATAGGAAAAGATTTAGTCACTGAACATCTAACATCCAACAATCAACTATTTGTAGTGCAATTTCATTTAAAATAAAACAAAATTTAAAAATGTGATTCAGCTTTTGTAGCTTCCAGTCTAGTGAAGGAAATACAATGTAGTAAAGCACATAAGTCAACATAAATATGCAACTATGTACAGATAAGGAAGAAGAGATACATACACTCTGAGTGTCTAAAATAGAAGAATTAGCCTAGTGAGGAAAATCACAAACAGTCTTCTCCTCCACCCTTACCCCAAAAGATCTTTGGCTGATATTTGAAGGATAAACATCCTACTTTGACAACACCTATTCTAGCTTTTCACACTGTAGCCCTGATTCTGTCATGTGTGCATACATACACACACACATACATGCACACACACACGTACACACATTGCTTAAAATTCTTCAGTAACTCAGCTAAGGTCATAATAGTTAGTGTGGCCTTCCATTGGCATTACTGACATTTTGAACTAGGTGACTGTCTGTTGTGAGGAGCCTCTTCTGTGCATTGCGGGATGCTTAGCAAGTCTTCCTCCATTTTACCCACTAGATACCAGTACAAGGCCCCCTGGCTGTGACCATCAACAGTGTGTTCAGACACTGCCAAATTTCCCATGGGGAGCAAAGACATCCCTGGCTGAGAGCTGCTGCTTCAGAATAGGCTGGACCAGAGGAAGATCAATATTTATATGAGAAGATAAATTATGAGAGTATGCTAGTGCTCCAGGCAAGTGATGACAAAGGGTGGTGACGGAAATAAACAGCATTGAACTAAACTGAATGCTGTTTAGGATGCAAAGTTGACAAGGCTAAATAATGGATTGTCTGAGGTTTGAGAGAGAAATGATTTCGTTTTTCTCATTTTTCTTACTGGTGTACACAACTAAATGAGTTGTGGTATGATTAAATAACGTGAAAGCACCAGAAGAAGACTGGTTTGGCAGAAAAAAATAGACCATGAGTTGGGTACCAAGATATCCAAAAGGATTGCATTTGTAGCCCTGGAGCTTAGTGGAAAGGTCTTAATGAAGAAGTAATCTGTGAGTCACCTGTCTTACGGTGGTAACTGAAATAGTGGTCGTGCATGAACTTTCTTCAAGTGTGATGAGGAAAACATCCAGAATTGAGCTTGAAAAATGCTGACATTTAATATTAGGGGAGAGAAGTAATAGCAGACAAGAAGAACGTTAGAAGAAAATTAGAAGGGAAGAGTATCTTTAACAATATTACATTCTTATTGGGAGTATAAATTAGATAGAAACTTAAATACATACTTTAAGTGTAGCAACATGGATGCAAACTGCTGAGCAAAAATTTTTTGGTGAAAGTAAAAAGCTGGGAGGCAGATTGAAATGGGTGAAGAACTGACTAAGAGATAGTGGGTGAAGATAATTTCTTAGATAGTTTAGTGTTACAGTGAAGGGAAGAAATAGAGCAGCAACTTGAGAGACATGTTTTGTTTATTTTCGTGGGAAAGAGAGAGAGGTGCATGTGTTGAAAAGTCAGTTGAATAGATTAAGTGAGATGGATAAGCTGGTTGGCTATGCTGCAGAGAGACGGAAAATCAATGATGTAAGATTTCTGAGAGGGGAAAGAGAATGGGACCCAAAACATGGGATCAAATATAACCCAGAGATAAGAGAACATAAGCATTCTGGCTGTCACTGAGGGGAAGGAAGGTGAAGCTAATACAGAGATAGATAATTTGCAGGCTTGGTAGCTTGACGATAAGAACATCCCAATCTGAGATTGTCTGTTTTCACTGTTAGAATGTGAGGTCTCATGCAAGTGGGGAGAGTATTGAGAAGACAACGAAAGAAGTTTAATTTCATTGCTGTGGGATACAGAGACATGAGGTGAGCAGACAGATGGCCAGGCCTAATGCAGCCCCGGGTGCCCATTTGAGGCTGATAATAGTGAGTTTACAGGGATATTGTTAGATGCTGTTGAGTGACTTTGTCTGAAAATTCTCCATAGTTCTACTTTAGGCAATGAGAAAGTGGATAGTTGCTGATTTCAACCTGGTACAGGCTATGTGAGGAAAAAATAAAATGTGTATTGTAGGGTAGGCTAAAGTGTGGGAGGGGAGAAGTTTAAGGGTATTTAGGTTCCCATCAAGAGAAATAAGAAAGTGATTGAAAGGAAACCATGGGATGTAAGATGAATTGAAAGGGAAGAAAGGAAAGGAAGGGTGGATCAGAAGACAAATAAAAAGATCAACAGACTAGAATCCTGGTGAATTTAAAGAACCTTTGTACTCTGAATATTTAGTGAAGCAAATTGGAAGGTGAATGAGGTATTTGCTTCAGTGATTTAGGAAGTAAGATAGTTATAGTTTCTAAGATCTAGTTGTGACCATGAATATGGAAGCTAAAGTACAGAGAGGAGAATATTGTTAAATAGGAGGAAAAGGAACTCAGAGACTATGCTTTCTCAGATTAATGAGAGGGCTTGGAAGCTTGAGAATAACTGTAAGTTAAGTTTCAACATCCCTGGTAAGCAAGGGGAACTTAGCTGAAATTAAATAAAATAGTAATGAAAGGGGACAAGAGGGTACATCATGAACCTCAGATGATCAAAATTTTAACGAGAGAGTGGGAAAGGAGTGGCCAGAAAGAGCAATGCCTTCCAGTACACAAGGAGGAGTCAGGGATGGTAGTTTTTCAGGGGAGAGTCATGCTTCTGTCAAGGCGAGAAAGTAGAGAAAGCACTTGCGGGGGACGTTGAGGGTACAGAGGAGATTGCCGATGATGGAGAGGTAGCTCCAGAAGTACTGGTGAAAGCTCTGGTTTAAATAATATCTGAATAAATCAAATATCTCAATAATGTTTACAACCTTTTCTAGCTTTAAAACACCTTGAAACCAGGAAAGCCATGGAAAGTAGGAGAAATTTAAGCTTAAATTTTTTTGTTATTTATATACATTTATGTATTTAACATAATGAACAATTTATCTTAGAAGATGAAATATATGTTTTTTAAATATGAGGATGGAAAATGCCAACTTTGAATCACAATCTAGCCACCTAGTTCCCAAGAGACCATGGAGCTATATAAGATCACCTAAAACAGTCAGAACATCTTCCCAGACATTTCAAAGGAAAGTGGTCTGCCTTATTTCGTTATTATTTTTTCCTCTCAGTATGGATACATGAATGAAAAGGGTGCTGAGGTGGGAGGGGGTGGAAGATGAGCATGGATTAATGAGAATGTTTAGACTTGCCTGTATTTAAAGTGCTGAGCTTGCTTAAGCATTCCTAGACTCAACGGCTTCTTGCCTTTAGAGAAATTTTTAAAAAGGGAAGTTTTGTGCCTTCATAAAGAAAAGCTCAGAAAGAAACAGAAATTATCAAAATGTAAGAGATAGGAGAAGAAACCTCCTCACGATGAATTTTGCTAATTTGAGAGGAAAAGAGAACTCCAATCATGGTTTGAAGACTTCATGAGTGAACAGTCTTCTTGAAAGTTTATAATCCCCTTTCCCTGGCCCATTTTTCTGAAAAGTTTTACCTTCTCCCTCTGTGTATTAAAGATATAATTTCCCTCATAACTCAGTGCAGCCTTCTTTATGAAATTCCTCCAGTTATTCCATTCCACAAGAATCTTTCATTTATTCAAAATATTTTTGAACATTTAATATGTTCCAAGCATTGTTCTAGACACTGTGAATACAAAGATAATTAAGATGCAACCTAGGTCCTCAGGACGCTTACAGTCTAGTGACAGGTGAAATACATTAATTGACCCTTTTAACACAAACAGGAGTGTGTAATAATAAGGAAAATAATAAGGCATCCTGGACACACAGAGGGAGGATTCCTTTAAGATGTGGTCAGAGAGAGCTTCCTAAAAAAGTTTATGTCAGAACCGATTCATGGGCTGGAGGTGAACTCCATCCTGTAGGTAACAGGAATCCTTTAAAGTGAATGAAATAGGGGTGACAAGATTAGATTCATACTTTAGATATGTCAGTTCTATGAGAAATATGTAATGGAATAAGATGATAGTATCTTATACAGTGAGTTTGTAAGGAAATCATTAAAATTTCCATTTGGGGGACAGAACAAACCTACAATAGCATAGTGAAAAGGAAAGTAGAAAGAAAGCACATTAAACCATATTTATGAATAAAATTCATAATTGGTAGGCTAAAGGAAGTAGATGAGTAAACAAAATCTAGCATAACTCACAGATATTCTAATATGGATTGTTCTCTGAAACTAATAAAACAGGATGAAACTCTTCTTTAAAACAATCAGTGCCTCAGAGAGGATAAGACCAATTTCAGGTTTCCTTCTGGACCCACTACAAACAGAGGTATCCTGGGAGGAATCCTGGGAGATGAAGCATACACCACACCTTCCCAGCTTGGACACAATATTACTGCGGATACAAGTTACAGGGGCAATCCCACAAACAAGCTCTTCTCTTTCTTCCAATACATATTTCACACATGAACGTGAAATTGAACCTTTTCATGAAAATAGGGGTAATAAAACAGTTATTTTGCTTTAAAAATGAAGTCTGGGTTTCATTTTTAAGAGGTTGGTAGGTGCAGCCTCCTCTGTGAATTACGTTTTAGACATGCTGAATGTTAGTTTACATGAGACATCCAGATGAAGACATCCAGGAGGCAGCTAGATTTCTCAAAAGAGAAGTCTGTGCTAGAGTGAAAGATTTCGGACTCACTAGCAATAAGGTGATAAGTTATTACAGTAAAAGTATATTAAATTTCTCAATCAGAGTATGTAGACTAAGTCCAGATACCTGAGAAAGAACCTCACTGACATTTAGGAGACAGGCAAAGGAAGCTTATCTAGGGAAGGCAGGAGGGGAGAAACAGTCAGAAGCAGGGCCACTCTGGCCCACACGGTGCCTTGTGTGAATTAAAAAAAAAAAAAAAGAAAGGCTCCTCTTCAAGACACTATTCCATCTGTCAGAAACTTGTCATAATATATGGATTTTTGTTACATCAGAACATGTTACTGCCACCTGCTGGAAAATATCATAATAGATGACACCACTCTCACTTGTTTTGGGTACCTTTTTCCCTAGATGTGTGACTTGAGCAGATTATACCCTGCACAGCTCTGTGTGGCTGCCAGAAGCACCCAGTGATGATTGAAAGCCATAAATGCCCAGGATGTGGGCATTTTCAATGCGGCAGAGAGTTTAGAGAAAATAAGCAACAAAAATATTTCTTGGTTTAGGCAATGAGGAGCTGAACTAGGTAAAAGCCATTCTGGTAAAAAAGAGTTGGTTTGTGAAGAATTGATAATGAGGGGAAAAAATGGTATAAGTACCCTAATTTTAAAGGATTTGAGTAATAATAAAAATAATAGCAATGACAAGAATAGCTAGAAAGCCTTGAACACATTACACTTTAAGCATTTCATGTGTATTACTCTTGCAAGCCTAATCTCAATTTATGAGAAGGTAAATTTACCCCCATTTTGGAGATTATGAAACTATGGTTCATAGGAAGGAGGACACGGAACAGATACAGAAGGTGAGGGTGATATGTAGATGTGTGGCAAGGAGATCATAGCTTTGAGACTTCATGATCTTTCCCATCTCTGCAGAGAATTCACAATGAGATGTGTGAGGAGAGGCAGATGGTTGTTTTCGCAGAAGATGCAATTTGGATTCAGAAGGCCAAATCCACTGTCAAGTTCTTTCGTTAAGAATAACGTTATCCCTGCTAACTCTTAATACCCCTTAGCTTCAGCTTCCTCATCAGAGAAATGGAGACAACGTGTTGTCTACCCTATTTTCACAGCACTTTTTAAAAGACTGTCACAAAGCAGCAAGCTTCCCCCTCTACCCATGTTATCTTACCCCACCTTGTCAATTTTGCCAAGACAAGTAAGGTCCATGTCTCTGCTTCTTTGAGTCAGAGCATACCTAGTGGATATGGCAGGTGTGCTTACAACAGAGAATACCATGGAGCAAAAGGCCCTTGTGAATGAGATGGGGGGAGAAGGGGCAAGGAGGAGAGGAGGAAATTGCAAGCAGCATGGGTGCTCAGAAATGCAACTGAAGAATCTATGCAGTTTCCGGCCAAGTCTCCCCGAATGGTTTCTTTCAGAAAGCATCCCTATGCTTTGGGGTGTCCAAGCCACTTGGACAGATCATTTGCACGTGCTCTATTCTACAGCCAGGCTGGATTTCCCAGGCCACAGGAGAATCAGCAGCTTGCAGTGTGTATGACCCATCCTGCTGATGAATGCTGTGCAATCTTCAGACACCTATAGCCTCAGATCATGTGTATAGCCTCAGACCATGTGACATGCAAAATTCATGAAAGAGTCTGAGTAAAATTTGCTCAGTTGAATCAAGCCAACCCACAGAACCATGACAGATAAAAATAAATCATATGAAGCCACCAGATTTGGGGACTAACTTATTATGCAGTAATAAATAACCAGAAAATGTATCTTCACCCCCTGTATCTCCTATTGTTCAGCTTCTGTGGCCCTCATTTTTCTACTCAAAAATAAGAAAGCTGGAGAAGAAAAACACTCCTTGAAGAAATCTTAAGGGCCAGCATTTCCTGAATATTATTTTATGCCATATTATTTACTCTACCTGCATATTTTTATTTAATACTTTAATACTCTGAGGTAGCTACTTTTATTTTTTTAATATTAAAGTTAAAATACCACATTTTTTTGTTGTTGCTGTTTATTTCTTTTTTGGTCTTGCCATTGGCATGAAGGAACTTAGTTCCAATTGGACCAAAGATGGAAACTGTGTCCCCTGCAGTGGAAGTATGAAGTCTTAACCACTGGACCACCGGCGAATTTCCAGCAGTAACTTTTATTTTATAGTAAAGAAAATAAAGTTAGAGAGCTTAAGTAACTTAAGAGAGTTGCCCCAGTCCACACAGTAGAAAGTGCTAGATTTTCATCTCAAATGCTGGTGTCTTTGATTCTTAGCTGATATTTTTAATTGCTACACAAACCTGTCTTCCTAATATAACTTATTAATCAGTTCCCCAAGCTGAAATAATATGGATTAGAATGGGATGACAGGCAAAATATCAACTCCATTATAGCTATAAATGGGTCTCATTCCTCCCTACACCTCTGGGAGCATTATGCCTTATACACTGTAGGCATTTAACAAATGTTGAGGTGAATTTTTAAAATCTCATGATGTTTTATATTCACATGGCATCCAGAAACAGACATAAAGAAAATAAGCAAATTTAATAACAAGATGGGGAAAGCATGATGAACATTACAACATAATTTATACACTCTATTGCATGCCATCACTCAAGAAGGATCAAAAGAAACCATGACTAACTCCCTCATTTAACCACACTTGATTGATAATTTCAATGTTGGGTTTATCAGGTGAGTTAACTGAGCTGCACGATTTCCCAGTAACATCTCAGTAACTCTGCACCTAGAATCTTTCAATATGGCTCCACCAAGTTCCATCTGCCCATGCTAGGCCATGTCTCCGGCTGTTCTCAAAGGTATTTCCTAAATCATCTCTGTACTTTCTGCTTCTCCACGTGTGTTCATACACGTTTCTTTAAAGAACACTCTCCCCCATGTCCCTACTTGCCATATTTACTATAGCAATTTCAACTGTCTTTTCACAAGAAGGTTAAAAGGCTCTTGCTTCAGGAAGCTTTCCCCTAAGACCATAGAGAGAAGCAATCCCTCCCACATTAGAACTCCTCCAGTATTTGCATTCTCCTTGATGCCTTTCATTCTGCTTTGGACTCTATTCATTTTTGACTCATCTTGTTTTCCCCGTTACACTGTCAGCTCATTAAGGACATGCTTTTTTCACCTTTAGAACCCACATAGCATCTAACACACTGCTCTCCTTGAACACTGCAGATACTTACTAAATGTTTGTTGAATGGATTCAAATAATTTTTGAATTTTATATTCACATAAAAATTCAGAACTAAATACAATCTAGAAATGTCCAAAGAAGGTAAAGACATGAGAGAGAGAGTGAAAGGAGCAGATGTTAAAAAAACAGGCTAACTCCTTTGGGGAGAGAAGAAAAAACATTTTTACCCTACACATGACAACCCAAAACTTTACTGCCAAAGTTTACTTTTGCAATAGTTTACTTTTAAACTATTCCTTTAGATACAACTCAGCAGTCTAATGCAAAACAGTTTTTTCACAATTAAAAAAAATTCTAAACTTAAAAAAATCATCCATGACATATGAAAGAAACAATTGGGGAACTAAAATTACTGCTTAGAAGCAAGAATATAAGCACTTTTGCTAAAGTGCTATAAAACAATTTCCTTTTAAAAAATGGATCATAAGTTATCATGGTATTTCTATTCATCCTTCCAGAATGAGTTTAAATATTAAATAACAAAATAGAAGCTACCACTTCCCAGGGAAAAACATGCATCAATAATTTTTAAAACTTTCAAGTTGCTGTTATAAATCCTTATTGACTATATGGCCATAAAATCAACATCATCCTAGTCACTCCTGTAGGCACGTTTATCCCAAGTAGTCCCTATAGTCCCCTGTTCTAGTACACTACATACAGATGCCACACCCAGCCATGTTCATTAATTCATTTCACTTAGTACTGAGCTGGGCTGAAC
The DNA here is from genome assembly GCF_023699985.2 of Odocoileus virginianus. Lineage (NCBI taxonomy): Eukaryota > Metazoa > Chordata > Mammalia > Artiodactyla > Cervidae > Odocoileus > Odocoileus virginianus. The sequence goes on from NC_069686.1 coordinate 22,594,540, forward strand.
TGTGTGACTCGCCCCGCTCCCCAGGTCATGCACTGAAGCCTTAATGCCCTGTAGCTCAGAATGTGACTGTATTTGGAGATAAGGCCTTCAAAGAAGTGATTAAGTTAAGATGAGGCCTTTAGGGTAGGTCTTACCCAGTCAGACTGGCATCCTTATAAGAAGAAGAAATCTGGGCTCACTAATAGATACCAGGCGTGCGCATGCAGAGGAATGACCGTGTGCAGAGGCAGCAGGAGGGTAGCCGTCTGCAAGCCAAGGAGAGAGACAGGCCTTGGAGATGACCAGTCCTGCCGGTTAGTGGAGCTCGGAATTTGGCCTCCAGAATTGTGAGAAGATAAATTTCTGTTGTTTAAGCCAGGGATCCTCAATCTCTGGGATCTATTGCCTGATGATCTGAGGTGACCTGATGTAATAATAATAGAAATAAGGTGCACAATAAATATAATGTGCTTGAATCATCCCCAAACCATCCCCTCCTCACTCAATTTGTAGAAAAATTGTCTTCTATGAATCTGGTCCCTGGTGCCAAAAAAGGTTGGGAACTGCTGGTTTAGGCCACCTGGACTGTGTATTTGTTATTGTAGCCCTAGCAAACTAATATAGTATACTTAGAGTGATAAGGATATAATTGGTTACTGCATGCTAAGTCACTTCAGTCAGGTCCAATTCTTTCCGACCCTAAGAACTGTAGCTCACCAGCCTTCTCTGTCCATGGGATTCTGCAGGCAAGAATACTGGAGTGGGTTGTCATGCCCTCCTCCAGGGGATCTTCCTGACCGAGGGATCAAACCCACGTCTCTTGCATCTCCTGCAAGGTGGGTTCTTTACAACTAGCACCACCTGGGAACCTCCGTGTCTGTTTCGCCAGACGGAAAAGTCCTTACTGCCACTAATGTGGTCTCTCAGTCCCATTTACTGGATGCATTTAACAGGATAACTATCAAAGTAGTTGTAAGGCTCACATGTGATATAATGTATGCAGACCCTCTCTTCTGAGACAAAGCCACAGGCAAAAGTTTTCCTAGCTATTTTATGACCTCCTGACCAGACTGAGATTCATTCTTGAAATTCTGACTTTTGCAAATATGTTTCCTCTGTGACTCTGCCTGCATTCTAGTCAATAGCATTAAATTCTGGCAGATTTTTAGGTCCTCAGGTGAAATGAATGTAACCGTTACCCAGTTCTTGACAAGCCAGCACAACTGAAGGCATGAAGTCCCATAGAATTCTCTGGCAGAAAGATCTAAAGCAAAAAAACTATAATTGTGTAAACAGCATTGACCCTCAAGATCATTCTCCCTGTGTTTTATTTTACATTGTGTTTATTTTCTTTAATTCTAGGTTTACCACTGAAGGCCATTCTTCACTTTGATTTTAGTTCTAGAATGATATGAAGAATCTTGAATTTTATCTCTAAGCCTGTGGTGTATACTAAAATTCTCCCCAAATTTTCTTCTTCAGGATTCCTGAGACAGATGCCATGACCCTCAGGAATAAGGGTCTGTTTCTTCTTTCATCTTTTCCTTTTAGTGTTCTCTACAGGTTAGGGTTGGAGAAGGCATTCAGTAAGAAATGTTCTCAAAATAAATGACAGTCTCTAGGATTTCTGTAGATTGGCTAATGTAATGCACCTACCAATCTTCACTATATTATCAAAGAAATTAATGTGTTAATTCAAAAAGAGGCCTTTTGCTCACAAATGCAACTAGTGGGCAGTCACATAGCTGCAGGATTCAGGAGAGCTCAGCCACTGGGACCTTAGGTCTCCATGCAGCCACAATCAGGTACTTTTCAGATGATACCCTCTGGTGAGTGTGTTCGGCCAGAGAGGCTGGTGAGCCTGGATGGCTAAATCAGCACTGTCCCAGTCTAGTAAACACTGTCACCTATACTTCCGCAGCCTGGCATGTTGCAGTCCATGGGGTCGCAAAGAGTTGGACACGACTGGGTGACTGAACAACAACAAACTTCTGGGGCTGGAAACAATGTCACTAGTAACTATGAGTAGACCTTCAACCTTTCTCATGTCTGTTATGTTATTTCTCTGCAGAGTGAGTCTGCTCCTCCTCGCCTCTACTAGAACACACAAATTCCCTTCTCCAGGGGATCTTCCCAACCCAGGAATCGAACCCAGGTCTCCTGGATTGCAGGCAGATTCTTGACCATCTGAGTCACCAGGGAAGCTCAGACCTTCAACCTTTCTCATGCCTGTTATGTCATTTCTCTGCAGAATGAGTATGCTCCTCACCTCTCCTAGAACACACAAATGGATATAAAACAACTCAGCATATATTCACCTTCTTGGTGTGGAATCTTGTACTGTGCCCCATACAGAGAGTTAGATCTTGTCATCCTTGTTTTCTAAGTGGGAGAAATTAAGTACAATTATAATCCTGGTTCATAACCCATTTTTGGTTGAGTCCAAAATGAATACTCCTATGCCCCAACTTTTTACTTTATTTTATTTTTTGCCCCAACTTTTTAAAGAAAATAGTCCGTGTGCCATTATTTAATATTCTTAGAAGAAATATTCTTCAGGGAGGGGAAAAGCTGATTCAGGTCTTGAATGAACATTTCCTCATTTCTTCAGTTTAACCTATTCTCACTTAGAAGCTGGACATGTACATGACTATTTTGCTAGTTGCTACTGACTTAACACAAAGAATGCTGTGAAATCGAAAGAAGTATGTTTCAAAGTTCACTGAACCTCCCCATGTGCAAAAATAAACCATGTTGCTATCTGAGCTTTGAGTGGCAGTGCGCATTATTATGTGCCTTTGTTTCTCACCTCCTTCCAGACCATGTTCATCGACTGGTTGTGTGCCTAAGAGAACCTGTGGCATTTTATGCTCCGGGAGAACTGAACGCAAATTCCCTAAGATGCAGAATTTTAGGGCTATGTACCCTTATTTTCATGCTGGTATCCCATTTAGGCAGTTAATTTTCCATAAAAAGCAGAAATACTGCCTTCTTTTTCTTCTCAGTCAAGAATAACAGCCTGCAGTTTGCCCCCAGTTGCTTTCATTTGCTTAAATGGACCCCTGAAGTATTTTATGATTATCTTTATTAGTTGGAGACTGTATCCAGGCTTGAAATAATTCTGATGAAAAGAAAACTTCTATTAAAATATTCTAACTAGTTTCAATTGGCCATATTACTGCAATGGAAAATTCCCTAATGGCCAAACCCTTTAAAGCTAATCTGCTTTAACATGTTTTAAAACTGATGTGTCTTTTGAGATTTAGGTGTTAGCATGCAAAGTGTTTTCTTTTCCTAGTCTTATATTCACGCATTATTTCATTTCCCCTTAACTTTTTGAAAATGAAATAACCTAATGCTATTCCCTAGAGCTGCATGAATGAGTTAAGAGCAAATTTCTGTACTCAAACTATCATTCTAAAAAATGCATAAGAATAAAGTGGAGAAATGTGTAATTGTGTGGATGATGACCTAACAACGCTCCGAGTGAATCATGTATGATTCCCAAGGAGTACAAAGTTCTTGACAGCTACAACAATTCACATGATTGTGTTGAGTTGCGGTGACAAGGTGGAAAATGGCCCAAAGCTAGTCATACCTGGGTTTAAATTTCAACTTCATTACTTTCTGGCTTAGTGAACTTGAGACAATTATTTCACCTCTATGAGCTTCCATTTCTTCCTCTGTAAAATTATGATAATATTGCTCATTTTGTGGTGAATATGAAATATGGCATTGGATAGATGGAGCAGGCATTTACATCTGATAGCTACTCCATAGGTATTTCAATACACACTTTTAGCAGTCATCAATGAAATGCTAAGAAGGAAACCGAATTTTCAAAGAAACACTTGAGAGATTTCTTGGGGAGTGTATTTGATTTCTGGCTGTGAATTTTCTTCTAGACACTAAATTGAATATTCAGAAAAGTATATAGTCCTCATAAGGTATAAATATTTATATCCATGAGCTAATTATGTCCCATTGAAATTTTGTTAAGAAGACAGCCTGAGATACATGCTCTTATGAAGCTTCTGACTATCCATGTTTTATGAAAGAATCTTCTAATTATCAAAAGAGGTGAGCTTTTATCTTTTTTCATCCCTTATGAGGTATGGGAACTTGATATATCATAAACTACCCATAATTTTTACTTTACCGTAAATGGAAGACAATAATAGCTCAGACTTGCTGTAGTGATGATTAGAATAAGTACTGAAAATAATGCTTATAAAATAACTTAAATGCTTCAGAGGCAGCGTGCTTGCATTCGAAGTTCGAATTGTTCAGAAGCAAAAGGTAGAAACACTGAGACTTGTTGATAACACACCCTGACACCATTATGTGCAGTTCTTAGGGAATATAAGACTCACCACCATAGAGGAACAGATGGCAAAGAAAGCTTGTTCAAGTCTGCGCCTCCTTGGAGACTGTGCTCTCTGCTAGAAATAATACTGCGGAGCTCTAGGAAGCCAGATATGGCCCCATAGAGAAGAAGTTCATGAAGTGGCACTGAAGAAGTGCAGAAAGGACCTCATCTTTTCTAAAGCTTTTCCTGGGAGAGTTCTTGTTTCTGCATTTCTGGACTACAGATGGTCAAAAAAGTGTCAAGGGAAATCAGTCCCACTGTGAGATAAATCCTTTCAAAGACAGGGAAAATCAGAAAGTGTACAAGCACTCTAAGATTTCCTATCTCTTAGAAACTCATTTTATAAATCCCCATGAACAACACAACTATTTTAAATATAGTAGCACAGAAGGGGAGGCTCTAAGTGGATTATCCATATAACATTTTTACGATGCTGAAAGGGAAGAGAGAGCTCTTATAGGCCAATTAGATGAGCACTTTGCATGCGTGACAGACTGATGTTTAACATTTTCAGCAATGAAGGAGAGAAGCAGAAACAAAATTGTCCTATAAATAAACTGCTGAACTTTAGCATGTGCCATATTAAGAAATTTTCAATCTTAACTCAGAAACTGTGTGGTTTGAATTATAATTATTTCTGTAGTCTTTGGAACAATTGTGGGCATCATAAGTAAAATCTATTTATTCATTCAGCAAATATTATTAAGCACCTATCAAATGACAAAAATGTTATCAAAGACTGAAATCTTAAAAAGACAGTTAAGAGCCTGTCTTTAAGAGCTCCCAGTCTGGCAGAAGTAACTGTAGGCTGGTGCAATGGTGCTCAGAGGTAGTGAGTCATGAGATGATATCCAAGTGCTGAACTTTGCAAGTGAATTACACACATTGCCTCTTCGTCCTGTTCCTGGTAATCCCTACAGTATTTTATTCTCGTTCTGCATATCAAAGCATTATCTTAATTAAAAAGGGGGTGCAAGTCCAACCAGAGCAGTAGAAAATGAGGAGTTTGTTAAGGAGAATGTGTCATTCCTATGATGGAGAACACCTAAGTTAAATTAAAGAGTGTGAATTTAACAACTAAAATTTCACAGAGACGATTAACTTTACTTTAAAATATTGTTTCTGTCCATGAACACAAGGAAACTACAAAGAGTGATGAATCTATTCAACCCAATTAAAATATTATTCCATTTCAAAGAAATTGTATCTGCTTTCTCACTAAATTGTCAGAACCAGGAAAATGAAACAGACATAACTTTCTCCTCTAAATTGACAACCTTGCATCTCCAGTTCACCCTTGCTTCTTTTCTATAGACCAATGGTATCCCCCCTTTTCTAGAGTTAATTCTCTCACTTGTTCCCCTATTATTATACCTTCTGCTACAGTTTTCATCTCTGGAGGCTGTTGGGGTCCCCCTCTGCTTTAATTAAATTAGATTCTCTCAGACTAGAGCTAGGACTTAAGTACTTTTAGGTATTTTGCAGGAGATTCCAGTGTTCAGCCAGGATGAGAGCACTTTCTTGTCATCTTTGAGATCTTACTCAACAGTTATCTAGTGTTTCTAATGTACCATGTCAGAAAAATTATCTAAAATTTGAAAAAAAGGCCAAAAAAGTGATGGTACATTTCAATAATCACATTGGAGCTAAGTGCATAATGATTGTCTTCACTACTGATTAGAAGTCAGAATTGGAGACTTAGAGAAGACACAGTTTAATGTGCAAATTTTTGTCCAATAGAGATGCAAATAATTTCTGACTGGTACAACTGATAACTTCAGTGACTTATGGCCTGATGGACATGAATATGTTTTATATCTAATCCAGTAATCCTATCCTTGCATATCTTTGTTAGATTGCCTATAACAATCTCAGCTTCTCAGCTGCTGTAGGAACAGGTCACAGGATCACACTGCTTCCTTCATTAATTAATGTTACATAAAATCTTTGATTTTATATTGCCGTTTGTTAAGGTATTTTACCTTTTTGAAAATTATATTTTAAACACTTTCAATTTCTCCCCAGTTATTAGATTCCTCCTAAAAGATGTCAATGTTTATCTAATGTTAAAATTTTAAAAAGAAAAATTCTCCTGATTCCCTTTCAGGAAGTCCTTATCTTCCTTCTCCTTTTCCAAAACCCCGGAAAGAATTGTTCACTGCTACTACCGCCACTCCATTACTTCTCACTTGCTCCTCAACTCACCCCAATGCAGCTTCATGCTTCCAGTCATTCACTGCACTGATTTTATCATGCTGTCAAGCTCATCCACATCCTCCTTGCTGTTGAAATCAATGGACATGTCTCAGTCTTTAACTCACTTAACACTCTAGCCTCATTTGTCCCCTTGAAATCATCTCCTTCCCTGGGCTTCTACGACATTATACTCCCTTGATTTTCCTCCTGTTTCTCTGGCCACCCTTTTTATAAATTGCTTTCTCTTTCTGTCGTAGTCCTCTTCTCTCTCATTCTCTCTCATTTATGTACATAAGTGCTCATAATGGTTTTATTTATAATAGCCCCAAGCTGCAATTGACACATGTCCTTCAGTGGGTGAGTCAACAAACTGATGCATCCATGTGATGGAATACTTCTCAGCAATATAAAAACCAAATTATTTACACATATTTTCAAATATTTGGATGAATCATCAGAAAATTAGGGTGGATGAAAAAAGCCAGTTCTAGAAGGTTACAATCTATATGATTCCATGTGTAACACATCCATGAAATGACAAAATTACAGAAATGGAGAGTAGATCAGTGGCAGCCAAGGTCTGAGGAAGTGGTGGGGTTGGAAGAGAAGTGGATGTTACTCTGAAAGGGAAGAGAAAGTGTCTATGTAGTGATGGAAATGTTCACTGTGGATATTCTGGTTGTGATACTGTGAGAGTTTTACAAGATGTTACAAGATTTACAAGGTGAAATTGGGTAAAGGGTGTAGAGGATCTCTATTATTTCTTACAACTTTGTGTAAACCTATATGAAGAAGTGAAAGTGTTAGTTGCTCAGTTGTGTCCGACCCTTTGCGACCCCATGGACTGTAGCCCACTAAGTTCCTCTGTCCATGGGATCCTCCAAGCAAGAATACTGGAGCGGGTAGCCATTTCCTTCTACAGGGCATCTTTCTGACCAAGGGAATGAACCCAGATCACCTGCACTTCAGGCAAATTCTTTACTGCCGGAGCCAGCAGGGAAGCCCCAAGAACACTGGAGTGGATAGCCATTCCCTTCTTCAGGGGCTCCTCCTGACCCAGTGATTGAACCTGGCTCTCCTGCACTGCAGATGAATTCTTCACCATCTGAACCACCAGGTAAGCCTGGGTAAGCTGATAATGATCTCAAAATAAAACTTGATTAAAAAACTAATTTACATACATAGTAATGAGTTATTAATCATAAATAGATTTTGCTATTCAAATATATCAATTCAACACAATTCATAGATCAGTTTAGCAGAAAAATTGTGTTGAGTTTGGTTTTACTTTTAGTAAACACTTATATTGGATGATTTCATCATCTGGACTAGTAATTTGAATAAACTAACAGGTATGTGCAGAATAAGGATAACTGAATGTTGTTATACACTGATATTGTGAGTGATCAAAAAAGCAAATTGAAAGTAGCTTTGATGACATAAATCCATCATAACTATGTCTGTGGGTCAACTGATTTGAATCATAAATATATCTAATGCTACTAACAATGGCAAAAACTCAATTTCATATGGGAGGAAATAAATTAAGCAACAGTAAAGTAAAGCTATGAGAATACAATATTTACTGAGAGGTTACTAATTTGGCAACTACAACCATTAAGAATGAAGAAAGGCACATATAAACAAGTAAATATCTCCAAGAAGCCAATAAATGTCACTAAAATCACACAATTAAGCACAAGCATTTGGTTCAGGTCATTACTTTACTCATTTAATTTTACCTCAAAAAAAATTTAAATAGCTTGGTTATTTGATGTGTTAGAAGTAGAAAAATAGAATCTGTAGAGTATATAAATATAAATTGAGAATATTCTGCAAGAATAAAGTTTATTTTGGGGAAAGGAATCAAATTAATAAGTAGGGTTGGTAAAATTGGGAAGGGGAATTTTTAATTTTTATTCTATATGCATTGATATTTTGAATATTTTACCAGTATGCATTTCTTTATTTACTAATTTTATAAGGAATAAAATGGAAAATAAAAATAAGACATGAAAAATACACAGATAAATTCTATTGTAAGAAGTAAGATAATTATTCCAATGAAGTAAAGATATATAAATCCTTCATGAGAAAAACCAAGAGAATAAAAGACTAATTTCTTTTTAAGGAGAATTCATCCCCAAGGAATGTCAGCTCCTATCAACTGGTGTGCTGGTAGCTTAGTTTTTGTTCTCATACAAAACCCAAGTGAATACTTCACAAGAGAAATTCTAAAGGAGCCCTAACAAAACCTATAATGTGCAAGGCATCACTAAGGAAGTCAGCTGATGCCTTTTTCCAACAGTGGGGAATACAAATTAGGGCAGAAAAAACAAGCACTGTTTCTGGTAATAATGCAATAACTTAATAGAGTTTAGTGATAAGAGAAGCTACATATAAAATTAGCTGCAGTTTGGCCTTGGCACTTCATTACTTTTTCTTTTCTTTTTTTAAAGTAACGTGAAGTCACAAGAATGAGTTTTTACAAACCTGGGCAAGGACTTAACCAGTGCTTGACTCCATTTAGGGAAAGTGTTTTCTGATGAATGGATTTCTGTATTTCCTTAGGTATAACTATTGTTTCTGCAGAATCCAAAACATAAAGAGCAATCTGTTTTTCTACTCTGTAATAACATCTGGTCAAATAGCAGCTTTCCTTTAGCCTAGAGCATTGTTATAACATTGGCTAAGTCTGTTTGCTGACTTTGGGCAACATAAATTCCTGGAAGCAATGGTGCCTTCCCAAATCTCAAGATTTGTTAGAAAAGTCTGTTTGGGTAAGAAATAAAGAAAGATCTTAACTGTGCAAACCCAGAAGACACCAATCGCAAACAGCAACAACAAAGGGAAAAAAGGAGAAAAACAAAACAAAACAAAACAAATCATTGAAGCCAATTTTATCTGTGATAGAACATTATCCTTTTCAAGTATCATAGCTGATGATTTTCAATCTGGAAAAGAAAAAGAGCCAATTCTCCAAGAATGTACCAAAATAGGACACAATTCTTTCTTTGAAATTATTAATAATAAAAACTTAATCTGGTAGATCACAGTAGGCCAGTTCCAAAGGGTTTTTATTCTTTGTTATTTCCAACAATTAATCTTCTATCTGACAGGCCAGTTATAGAAAGATTATATTGTAATAAAATGGCCCAAGAGATAAAGAATAAGACCTGAATCTCAAAGGAAAAAATTTTTCATTTGGAAACCAAATAGTAGTAGAACAAAAAATTTGCTGCCAACAAAGTCTGTTGTATCCTGTAGAGAAATAGGAAACTGAGTGAATACATGTGAGACACAGAACTGATAAGACCACATTCTGATGCAGAGGAGAGCAATGAAAGCGCTGATGGTCTCTTCAGTTTTCTGATCTTTCTAAAGATAGCACTTTTATGGAGATTAAAGGAGAGCATATCTTACAATTTTTATTCTGTCAAAAAACAATGGTATTGTCACCAGTTTAATATAAGATTTACAATGAAACTCTTCCTAGCAATAAATCTAGGTTAATGATAGAGTAAGTGCAGTTTCCCCAAAGCCTGTTTTCAAGCTTTATACATAATTCTTAGTTGTCTTGAAGTTAATTGCTTCTTTACAATGTTTATTTGTATGTTGTTTATATGAATGCCAATATGCATACTTGTGCAGTTATTTTTCACAGAAAATGGTTCATAAATGGCCATGTTAACATAATATAAAGATGGCTATTGAGAATGGCTGAGCTAATCCTAAAGGAAATCGATCCTGAATATTCATTGGAAGGACAAGCTAAAGCTGAAGCTCCAATACTTTGGCCACCTGATGCAAAGAGCTGACTCCCTGGAAAAGACCCTGATGCTGGGAAAGATTGAGGGTAGCAGGAGAAGGGGGCATCAGAGGATGAGATGGTTGGATAGCATCATCAACTCAACGGACATGATTGTTTGAGCAAACTTCAGGAGACAGTGAAGGACAGGGAAACCTGGTGTGCTGCCATCCATGGGTCACAAAGAGATGGACACGACTGAGCAACTGAAAAATTGAGAGTGGCTAAGCTTTAAAAGCTACCATCCCAAAGGATTCCTTTTCTTTAGGATTTTTATTATTTGATCCTAGTACTGATAATTTTCAATGCCCCTCCAGGTCTCTGATTTGGACACCTGTTTCTACAATCTCTAGATTTCTTCCTATTAATTGGTGTCCTAGCTAATCTAAATCAAGCTGTTATTATCAGGGTTCAATAGTTCTATATGGGTAACCACTTACTGTAGGGGTAACCTACATGGGCAACTAAACCCTTCAGTAGAGACCACTAATCTGCACTAAGGCAACCTGGACACAGAGTATGAAATTCATCTTGGCCGGATAACTGTTCATTTTTAATTTTCAGAAATGTCGATACCACCTACTCTACTATTGTGTCCTGGAAACACACTGACCACCCTACTCTCCACCTTCTTCCCCAACAACAAATCCAGTTTAATAGGCAGAACATTAAGGAGATTTAATAAATAATTCTTAGATGAATGAATGAATAAATGCATTATAGCCTGTATACTCTTGTTTGGAGAAATCTTGAATTGTCATTTTATTTTTTAAAATTGAAACTATCTGAAGCATTTCATAAAAATTTTGAATGATACACAAGAGTGTATGAGTTAAAAAGTAAGCTTCCCTTCCACCAGGGAGCTCAGAAACTACTCTCTTATATATCTTTTCACTTACAATCAATGCAAAACAAAGTATGTATGTACGAACATATCTAGACACGTTCACTATTTTTCACAAATAAGATTATACTCTAAACACACTCCTACACCTTCATTTTTATTTAGTAATAAATCTTATGGATTATTTACACCATTACATATAGATCTTCATTCTTTTTCATAACTAGATAATATTCCAATGTATGAAGTATATTATTAATATTTTTGAATTATACTTGTGGATTTAGAATACAGGGAATGTAAGGTAAACCATAGTTTTGCAAGATTATAAACTCAAAGGGTTCAACAGATTTTTTCTTAATGACCTTGAGCATCTGGGTAAAGATATTAGATAAAAAGAATAAACAACAATAGCAAAAACAAACAAAAAGTAGAACAAAGGATCCTTTTATACTTGAACCTCTGAGAAATAAACATCTGCCTTATCTTCTCCATAACTTATTTTTCTGGTAAGAAATGAGATGAATTAAAACATGACTCTATTCAGAGCTTGGGAGCAGGGAATTAATAATGATGGAAGGAGGAAAGTTAGAGATAGGGGACTGAAGATCAAAGTAGCATGCACAGACCTGACAAGAAGCAGGTCTTTGATTTCATGTCAACCACTATTTCCTCTGTGATTACTGCAGTCAAGATTCTTACTCACTTTTAATCTGCAAAGACAAATGACAATTCAGAACAACATATGTTCAGTCCCAGGTGAGTGATTATAGATTGTAATTGCTAAAAGAGTCTGCTGAAAATATTAACACTGCATGTAACTTCCTTCTAGGACAAAGGGAAGTACTGTTGTTTTTAATGGTCTGCTGCTATGAGGGAGAGTTTGGTGCTGCTAAATGAGAGGTTATCTCCTCAGAATAATAATCTAGATAGGCTAATATGTCACATGTGATTCAATAATTTCCATGCAATTGTTGTATTATTTACTATTCATATAAACCCTGAGTTTTAGATGTTTTATGTACTCTGATAAAATCAAATATTTGAACTAATTCTAAAGAAATAAATATTTCTCAAACAACTGATTATTAATTAAGTGTCTTAGCCACAACCAGAAATCCTTGCACAATATTTCATAGATATTATATGTATGTCTGTGAACACTAGTATCATGTCTGATTTTTCATTTTTTTCTTCTATTTGATATGATACAGTGGGGAAAATATAATTTGGGGGATCAGATCAGCCAGTGCTCATATCTCAATTCAACTACTCAGGTACTGGTTGAGTTATTTCTGTGAAGGCTTTTGTGGCCCCAGTTTTTGGTGGTATTGTGTGGAGTAAATGAGGTAAACTGTGTAAGAGGTTTATTGAGTTAAAAATATAAAACAAAAATATGCATTGATCTATATTTGTCAAATAATATACTATATACTGTATTCTACTGTATTAAGTCATATGCCTAATATTTATTAATATTTAATTTATTAAGTTTTATACTAATTAATATAACTATAATGTTATATTATTATTCCCAAAACCTTAAATTAAGTTTCTGGCACACATTAAAGTTGGAATAGTAAAGCAGAGGAAAAAAAACAATTTTTACTTTTACAAATATTTTACTATTTGAACAAGTATGTTTTGCTTTAATATCTATTTAAAATAATGTTATTATAAGAGGTCAATAAAGTGTTTAATTCTGGTTACTTTCTTAGACACTATATAAACCAGTAGATATAATATACATATGTGTACATATATATATTTAAAACTTCTGTTATAGTCTATTTATACTCCAATTAAAGTTCACCATTCTTTGTGGCATTAGTGGTAAAGAACCTGCCTGCCAATGCAGGAGACTTAGGAGATGCAGGTTCAGTCCCTGGGTTGAGAAGATCCCCTGGCGAAGGGCATGGCAACCCATTCCAGTATTCTTGCCTGAAGAATCCCATGGAGAGAGGAGCCTGGCAGGCTATGGTCCACAGGGTTGAAGAGAGTCAGACACAACTGAAGGGATTTAGCACACACACACACATCCTTCAATATTGGGTCTCCCTTCTAGATCAGTACCTGGCTTACAATTTACTTAAATCTCTCTCTATAACTCTTATATAATCATCAGTTTCTATCACTAAGTATCCTTCTTCAAGTCAATTCCTGGATAAACCACAGTGGAGCCATAGCACTTCATCATTAATTGTATAATCTGTACATGATATAAACAAGTCAAGAAAGTTATTAAATATAATTGGTAACAGTTATTAGTCTCCAGTACAAGAATATACAATGGGAAAAATATAGTCTCTTCAGTAAGTGGTGCTGGGAGAACTGGATAACTAAGTGTAAAAGAATGAAATTAGAATACTTCCTAACACCATACAAAAAGACAAACTTAAAATGGATTAAAAACTTAAGACCAGAAACTATAAAACACTTAGAAGAAAACATAGGCGGAACACTGTATGACATAAATCATAGCAAGATCCTCTATGACCCACCTCCTATAATAATGGAAACGAAAACAAAAATAAACAAGTGGGACATAATTAAACTTAAAAGCTTTTGCACATAAGAGGAAAATATAAACAAGGCAAAAAGATAACCCTCAGAATAGGAGAAAATAATTGCAAATGAAAGAAATGACAAAGTATTAATATCCAAAACATACAAGCAGCTCATACAAGTCAATACCAGAGAAATAAACAACCCAGTCAAAAAGTGGGCAAAAGTCCTAAACAGATATTTCTCCAAAGAAGACATATGGATGGCTAATAAACACATGAAGAGATGCTCAACATTGCTCATTATTAGAGAAATGTAAATCAAAACTACAATGAGGTATCACCTCACACTGGTCAGGATGGCCATCATCAAAAAAATCCACAAACAACAAGTGTCAGTGTGTGGAGTGAAAGAACACTCTTGCACTGCTGGTGGGAATGTAAATTGATACAGCCACTATGGAAGACAGTAGGGAGATTCCTTTAAAAACGAGGAATAAAACCACCATATGACCCAGCAATACCACCTCTGGGCATATACCCTGAAGAAACGAAAATTGAAAAAGACATATGTACCACAATATTCATTGCAGCACTATTCACAATGGCCAGGACATGGAAGCAACCTAGATATCTACCTACAGATGAATGGATAAAGAAGCTGTGGTACATATATACAATGGAAAACTACTCGGCCATAAAAAGGAAAACATTGAAGTCAGTTCTAATGAGGTGGATGAACCTAGAGCCTAACACACAGAGTGATGTAAGTCAGAAAGAGAAAATCAAATAAGGTATATTAACCTACATATATGAAATCTAGAAAGATGGTATTGATGACCCTATCTGCAGGGCAGCAGTGGAGATGCAGACATACAGAATACACTTATGGACAAGGATGGGGGAGAGCAAGGAGAGGGTGAGATGAATGGAGAGAGTAGCATGGAAGCATGTACACTAACATATGTGAAATAGATAGCCCATGGAAATCTTCTATATGACTCAGAATTCAAACTGGGGATTTGTAACAACCTAGAGGGGTGGGAAACGGTGATAGGGGAGGGAGGTTAAAGAGGGAGGGATGTATGTACACCTATGTCTAATTCATGCTGATGTACGGCAGAAATCAAACCAATATTATAAAGCAATTGTCAGTCAATTAAAAATAAATAAACATAATTTAAAAAAAGAATTATTATAGATTCTAAGAAATGCTGCCCGGTTGGGAATATTTTTTAGATTCAATATGGAAATTAAATTTAGACTCCAGGGACAGATCACAGTAAACTGCAATGCCACATGGAAAAAAAATACCTTATGTCTAAAAAGTATGTTAATTGGTGGGATAACTTTTATCAAATATTTTGATTTTGGTGTCAATATTGTGCAGTTCTGTGCAATTAAGATCAGAATGTGCTTGAGACATGAAAGCACAATCGATAAGTTCTTTCTTCTTCTGAAAATACCACTTGCAGATGGATTGAGAAAACATTTTTATTTAAATCCATGGTATTAAAAAAAGTAAGCATCAAAATATTATGGGATATGAACTGTATAGGACTCAAAACAAAGAATATAAAAGTTGAAATAAAGAAGTGATATGTAGAATGGGCTATGACAGAGGTGTACCAATCCAGAATTTACTCCCAATAAGTGTAGACTAGGTAATTTGGTTTTAGCTGCAAACTATAACAAATATCTGAAAAGCTGAGAAGTAAAATAATCAATAATTGTATGAAGACACTGAAAAGCTTTAAAAGTAGTATCAATTTATATAGCTAAAATCCAGGAGAATAATAGAACCCCAAAAGGTGAGCCTCACTGTTGGGCTGCTTTTCTTCTAGAGTTAGCTGCTGATCCCATAAAATGTGACAGATTTTAAGAGGTAGAGCAGGGCTGTTGACAAACTGTGGAGGCTAGAGTGACAAATAATTAGTTTGGAGGCTCTAAGGAGGGATTATCTAGTATATGTCCTAAGCTTTGAGACTGAACCCCAAGGTACTACAAACTAAAAGGAAGGATGAACTGACAATTGACTAGCACTAAAACCAAAGGAGAACCAGTGTCAAATGATCTCTGTTGGGATATAAAGATTTGGATGCCAAGTACTCATAGTAGCCTGCCAGATGTAATTATTAATTCCTACATATTTTCACATGCAATGTGTAAACTAATTCAGAAGTAGTCAGGAACATAAGAATACAAACCCATAGTATTACAAAAGCAACAGACAGTATAGACAGAATTATCAGATACAGAATTACAAGTATGATTTAATATGTTCAGGGAAACAAAAAGACAAATTTAAGAATTTGAGGAGAGAAAAAGACATGTTTAAAAGATCTTAATAGAACTTCTAAACAAAAGGAAGATACAATTCGTAAAATTAAGAGTATAATACTATGGTTTGAATTCTATTAGACATGATTGAAGAGGGAATTAGTGAAGAAGTCAGAAAAAATATACAAACTGAAATACAGATAAAAGTAAGGTTGCAAATACAGACAGGGCATAAAAGATAAAGGGGGTACTATGAAAAGTATATAATAAGTACAACTGGAGTCTTAGAAGGGACTGGGAGAGGGAACATGATGGAAGCAAAGTTTAATGAGATTAACTGACTGTAAATTTCCCAATACTGATCAAGGCAGCAAACATTTCCACAAAGCCATTATAGATATAAGGAAAATGATACTCCTTAGAATGTCATCTTAGAAAAATGACTGAAAGTCAAAAGCAAAGAAAGATCATTCTAGATCATACTTCAGGAACAAGACTGTCAGTTAATTCCTCATTGGAAACTATTTCAAACAACTAGCAATGGAATCATAGTTAGCATGACAGGTACTTCATTTCAGCATATTGAATATACTATGCCTTATTCAGCAAAACACCCTTCCAATATGAAAGTTAAATACAGATATTTTCAAGCAAATAAAAATGTAGAGCATATACTACAACCAGCCACAGATCAAATAAGATACCCTACAGTGTTTTTCAGATGGTTGGCCAGTGATCCATGAGAAAAGGTTAGAGATTTAGGAAACAATATCTGAAAAGATATTTGAGTGATATTAACTTTTGCCTGCCATGCAGGAGACCTGGGTTCAATCCCTGAGTCAGGAAGATCCCCTGGAGAAGGGAATGGCTACCCGCTCCAGTATTCTTGCCTGGAGAATTCAATGGACAGAGGAGCTTGGCAGGCTACAGACTGTGGTGTCACAAAGAGTCATGACTGAGTGACTAACACTTCACTTCACTTCAGCTGCTTAAAAACAGTAAGTCTTGTAGAGTTTAAATATAGAGAAAATCTGCATCACAATGACTTAACAATTGTGAATGGAGCAAATGGAGCTAAAGTATTCTAAAATTTTGTATTGTCTAAGAAGAGGTAAAACTACTAATTTATATTAGATTCTGATATGAATGCACATTGTAATCTGAGAATTATTCCAAAGTGTACTGTACTGATCTAAGGGGTACCTAGGACCGTTTAGTGTGCCCATGAGGAAGGTTTGATTTTCATAATAAGATGCTATTTGCCCTTTTCACTGAGTTGGCATTTTATTTGACTGTGTGGAGGCCACGACAAGTAAAATTGCTAGATTCTTAGCCCAAAATAAGGCAGTGACACCAAACTCCACTAGTTTTCGCTGTACCTTTTTGTGCTAAATGTCAGTATTTTTTTTTTTTTTCTGTAAAGGTCCAGAAAGGAAAAGTTTTAGACTTCATAGGCCACATAGTCTCTGTCTCAATTACTAAACCCTGAAATTTAAAAGCAAAAATCTGTAGACAATATATAAATAAATGGGTATGGCTCTATTCCAAGAAATTGTCATTTTTTAAAAAAAGTAGCTATGGGTTGCAATTGACCTATTGACCATCATTTGCTGACCTCTGTTCTATGACTCACATTTGCAGTAAGAACAAGTTAACACACATACACACACATATATACACATACACATAGACAGGTTTACTTTAAAATTTCCCTTGCTGAAGCAGTAGGAATTATTGATTTTTTAAAAGCTTAATCTTGAGTACATGTATATTCTTTGTGACATAGTGGGAAGTAAGCATAAAGCATATTGTCAGCATGCTGAAGGAAACTGCGTATTTTCTTAAGGAAATGTGCTTACGTGACCCTATCATTTGTGTGCTGAACTGTTTCCTTGTTGGAGACCATTGCTACTTGAGAAAACAATGAACACATCAACTATAGTTATTCAGATTTTGAAATTTGGTAGACCAGATAATGAGATGTGAAGGGAACTCTTATAAGGGGTTTTGGGAAAGTTGTCTTGGCTATCAAAAAAAAAAACCCAAAAAACAACAACACCCTAATAATTGCTTCTCCTCCACTGGGTATAATCCTCTCTGCATGTGATGCCCAGAAGTATGATAACCATCTTATAAGGTAGAAGGCCACTCACCTGAGGACAAAGCCAACAGCATCTTACGTGACACTGCTGGTATACTAAGTTGATAGCATTGCAGTACAAGGGTTACTGTTCTAGTGGTGTCAGGTCATTAATCTAGCCATTTATTTAGCAAACATGTATTGAATGCTAATTATATGCCAAGTACAGGGGAAAATGGCAGAGTCCCTCATATCCTAGGTGCTAAATTCTAATAGAGAAGATGGAGAATACACTTGTAATTAAATGCGTGAGGAGAATTCAGAGGGCTATGGAAATATGACCTGTCTGGGGTGCAACGAATGGCTTTCTGAGTACAGTATAAGCCAAACTTGCAAAATGAGTTAGAGCTGGCTAGGATAAAGGATAGAGAGAAGGGTTTCCGGAAAAGGAACCAATGCATTTAAAATATGAGAGAGCAGGGAGCACATGGAAGGAAGTTAAGGGAGGCCAGCATGCCTAGAACACAAAGAACAAGGCATGGCAGTCATGAAGGCTGGAGAAGTGCTTGGGCACTCCACAATCTTAGAATGTATAGACCACGATAGAGATTTTAAACTTTATCCTAAAAAATATGCCAGTGATTTGAGGCTTTAAATCTGGGCTTTGGCAGGCTCAGAATAGCATTTTTAAAAGATTGTTCTGGCTATGAGGTGGAGAATGGATTAGATCGGGCCTGAATTGGAAGCCAGGAACTCAGTAAAGAGGCATACGGAGGAGACGGATGAAGCAGCTGGACCTGGGGTGGTGGCGGTTGTGTTAAACAGGGAAATGTAACCTGGTCTGAGGTGCAGTGAAAGTGAGAATGTGAGGTTTGAGCAGGCACTTGAAGGATGCTTAAGAGTTGGCTGGAATAAAGGATACAGTGAATTTTTGACAGTGCTTTTGGGGGTTGAGTCAGGGAGGGAGCATATATAAGATCCTATAGAATAAGTCCCAGATCAAAATTTTTATACTGTTTACCTAATTTTATAATATGTTGTATACTTTCATACAATCCAGATTTTGTCCATCTATAATTTCTCTTCTTTCCAAAAGAAAAGTTTTAAGATCCCTATTGTCAGAAATGCAGTAGTTCCCAATGAAATATTTTCATGACACATGATTTACAAACATACAGCATTTTATGATTACAGTCATCTCTGATTAAAGTACATGGTTAAGTTGATGTGATCTCCACACCTCCTAGCTAGCTATGTTTTCTCACGTAAGAGATCAACCATAATATCTCCTGAATATATTTAATATATTTAAAGGAAATCATATTTCAAAGCAGGCAGATTTTTTTGTGTGCTTGAATAACTTTATTCCAATTTATTCTTAAATTAAGGGACCTATATTTAAATAACTTCTGGCTTCTGACCTAGTAATTAGAGATCTCTTATTTTATTCATCATAGATAAATAATAGAAGATAACACTCATATACTCAGAATCTGAAAACTTTTTGTGCATGTTCAGTTCAGTTCAGTTCAGTCGCTCTGTCGGGTCCGACTCTTTGCGACCCCATGAACCACAGCACGCCAGGCCTCCCTGTCCATCACCAAATCCCGTAGTCCACCCAAACCCATGTCCATTGAATTGGTGATGCCATCCAACCATCTCATCCTCTGTCATCCCCTTCTCCTCCTGCCCTCAATCTTTCCCAGCATCAGGATTTTTTTCAAATGAGTCAGCTCTTTGCATCAGGTGGCCAAAGTATTGGAGTTTCAGCTTCAACATCAGTCCTTCCAATGAACACCCAGGACTGATCTCCTTTAGGATGGACTGGTTGGATCTCCTTGCAGTCCCAGAAGACTCTCAAGAGTCTTCTCCAACACCACAGTTCAAAAGCATCGATTCTTCGGTGCTCAGCTTTCCAACTCTCACATCAATACGTGACCACTGGAAAAACTATAGCCTTGACTAGATGAAGAGTCTCCAATTCATCATCTGATTATTTTAACAACATAAGACTTTTTCTTACTGTAAGTAACAATTATGTATTGTGATTCCTTTTAACTTAAGAATGAAGGTTCTTTGGGTTCTTTATGAAGCTATAACAGTACAAAGTGATTTAAGCAATTTAATTTAGAAATTAAAATTGACCATTATGGAAATTTTAAAGTAGAGTCAAAACAAATTCTACATGATTTCTCAGTTAAGTTGCTTCACTTCTTTTTAAAAAAAAACTAATTAAATTGAATATCATACATTCACATCAAAAAGTTATAGCATATTGTTGTTCTAAAACCTTCCAAATCTTCACATCCAATGTTTTGGAAATTACTAAATATTTTCTTAACATGATCATTAATATCATATTTATTAAAATTTTATATAAATTGGGGATAAATAAAAAATCATGATCATGGAAATGGCTACATTTGTCTCCAGAAATGGTTCTTTCATGTAGGGAAAGATTCCACTGGACTCCTAACTTAGAGAGAGAAATTATTTTATTCCAGAACTCCAAAGTATAAACAAATATTCATACAGTAAACACATTCATGAGTTAATTCATTTAGCCAAAAATACATATTTGGCTTTGAACTCCTCAAATGAGATTGCAATATTTCTGCTTTCCTTCCTTCCATATCTTTGCTCAATCCCAGGGAGTGAAAAGGACTGATATAACTTCTGGGTCATCTCCAGCATAACAAAATTCTTGTCTTTCAGGGTTCTACTTTATTATGCATACTATTCCATACTATTCCATAATGCATACTATTAAGGGTTCTTGCCGTTCATACCATCTGGCATTCATTTCTACTCCCTCTCCTTCAGAGTCCATCACCTTATCAGCTAGTCTACAGTATAAGCAAATGCCCTTTGGGCCACTGCATCTTAAGTGTCCTGTTTTACCTTTCTGGGATTTTGCTTTCTCTGATAATTATTTATTCTGACAGTCCTTGCTATATGCTCACTTCCTAAAAGCTTTCACAGAACCACTTTTATTTTGTCTCCTGCATCTCTGTTTCAGAGTTGGTCTCTAAATAACCAATATCATCATTACAGCAAACACTGCCATGTTGTAGTTCAGTCCCTAAGTTGTGTCTGACACTGCAAACCTGAGAACGGCAGCACGCCAGGCTTCCCTGTCCTTCACTATCTCCTGGAGTTTGCTCAAACTCGTTCCATTGTGGTTCAGCTGGTAAAGAACCCACCTGCACTGTGGGAGACCTGGGTTAGACCCTTGGGTTGGGAAGATCCCCTGGAGAAGGGAAAGGCTACCCACTCCAGTATTCTGGCCTGGAGAATTCCATGGACTGCCGGGAGCCAGCACACGAGATCCCACCCATGACAAGGTCGTGAGGAGGAGACCTGACAAGCAAGGCAGATCAGGACTTCAGAGATTTCGAAAAGCTGCCCCGGCGCTCACCTTAAAGATGATCTCTGTCTTTCTGATGCTTGCTGTATTAGACTACTCCCTAATTTCTATGACACGGGTAGAAGGCCTTCCCCGATCTCTCTCCAAACAGAATCAACCCAGAACTTTAATCAATATGTTCCCCGGACGGTGGTATCCTATAAGATTATCCAGGATGAAAGGAGTGTTTCAATTTAGACCCCTTTGCTGGCATTCTAGCCTGCTTGGCAAATGCGTACTAATGCACATGACTGCTCACAACACCTTAATCAGAAACAGCATAAAGAACCTGATCACACAAAAAGCCCTAATAGGTACAGAGCCCTTCGGGGGTGAGGAAGCCCTATTAGAGAACATAAAATATTATTCTAAAAGCGGTTATAGTTAAAGATTTAGAAAAATAAGGGTTTAGAATTGTTAATTTTAACCAGGAATGCTAAACAGGGGCTGCCTCACTGGAGCTGCAGAGTCTTTGTGTGGTAAACCTTTTAGATAAATTTAACTGATAACTTCTACAAAAGGACTGACCTTTGTGTTCATTAAAGAATAGATTACGGAAAACAGCTTTGCATTCACCTAGGTCATAAAATGTCAATAGGCCCCAAGGCCAGAAGATAATGTACAAGACCCTCATAAACAAAGAAGCATGCAGAAAACACCCTGGTTTTGTGAAGAACAAGCTGATGTAATGTTAAACTATCTTCCCCTTAGAAATGTACTAATTTAGGGTATAAAAGCCATGGTAAAAAATAAAGCATTGCGAGACTCTGCCAGACCCTGCTGCACCCTCCGTCTGGTCACTCTCTCTCTCTCTCTCTCTCTCTCTCTCTCTCCCTCACAGACTTGGCCCTATCAAGGCTGGTCTCACGTCTCTCTCTCGCTGATGCCGTTCATCCTGAGGGTATCCCCTGGATCCTGCCAAGGGTGGACCCCGACAATGGACTAAGTCCATCTGGTCACAAAGAGTTGGACACGACTGAGCAACTTTCACTTTCACTTTGGGCTTCCCTCGTAGCTCAGTTGGTAAAGAATTTATCTGCAGTGCAGGAGACCTGAGTTTGACCCCAGGGTCAGGGCGACACCCTGGAGAAGAAAATGGCAACCCACTCCAGTACTCTTGCCTGGAGAATCCCATTGACAGAGGAGCCTCGCAGGCTACAGTCCATGGGGTCACGAGTTGGACACCACTTAGCGACTAAAGAGAGAGAGAGATGTCCACTGAGTTGGTGATGCTATCTAACCATTTCATCCTCTGCCACCCCCTTCTCATTTTGCCTTCAATCTTTGCCGGCATCAGGGTCTTTTCCAATGAGTCAGCTCTTCATATCAGATAGCCAAAGTATTGGAGTTTCAGCTTCAGCATTAGTTCTTCCAATGGATATTCAGGGTTGATTTCCTTTAAGATTGACTGGTTTGATCTTCTTGCTGTCCAAGGGATTCTCAAGATTCTTCTCCAGCACCACAATTTGAAAGCATCAATTTTTTGGAACTCAGCCTTCTTTATGGTCCAACTCTCACATCCATACATGACTACTGGAAAAACTATAGCTTTGATTACATAGACCTTTGTCTTCAAAGTGATATCTTTGCTTTTTAATATGCTAGGGTTTAGGTTTGTCACAGCTTTCTTTCAAGGAGTAAATGTCTTTTAATTTCATCATTGCAGTCACCATCCACACAGATTTTAGAGCTCAAGAAAGTGAAATCTGTCACTGATTCCACTTTTTCCCCAACTATGTGCCATGAAGTGATAGGACTAGATGCCACAATCTTAGTTTTTTGAATGTTGAATTTTAAGGCAGCTTTTCCACTCTTCTCTTTTGTCCCCATCAAGAGGCTCTTTAGTTCCTCTTTACTTTCTGTAATTAGAGTAGTATCATTTGCATATCTGAGGTTGTTGATATTTCTCCTGGCAATCTTGGTTCCAGCTTGTGATTCATCCAGCCTGGCACTCTGCATGATGTACTTGGCATATTGAAGTTAAATAAGAGGGTATTTTAAAACAATAGGTAGACTTGTCATATTCTTTTCTCAATTTTGAACCACTCCATTGTTTCATGCCTGGTTTTAACTGTTGCTTCTCAACCTGTATACAGATTTCTCAGGAGACAGATAAGGTGGTCTGGTATTCCTATCTCTTTAAGGATTTTCCACAGTTTGTTGTGATCCCCACAGTCAAAGGCTTTAGCATAGTCAATGAAGTAGATGTCTTCCTGGATTCTCTTGCTTTTTCAATCATCCAGTGAATGTTGGCAATTTGATCTCTGGTTCTTCTGCCTTTTCTAAACCCAGCTTGTACATCTGAAGTTCTTGGTTCACACAATGCTGAAGCCTGTGTGTGGGCTAAGTCACTTCAGTTGGTCCGACCCTTTGTGATGCTATGGACTGCAGCCCACCAGGCTCCTCTTTCCATGGGATTCTCCAGGCATGAATACTGAGTGGGTTGCTATGTCCTCTTCCAGTGGAACTTCCCAACACAGGGATGGAACTTGTGTCTCTTATGTCTCCTGCATTGGCACATGGGTTCTTTACCACAAGTGCCACCTGGGAAACTTAAGCCTAGCTTGAAGGATTTTGAGCATAACTTTGCTAGCATGTGGAAATTAGCATGATTGTATGGTAGTTTGATCGTTCTTTGGTATTGCCCTTCTTTGGGATTGGAATGAAAACTGACCTTTTCTAGTCCTGTGGCCACTGCTGAGTTTTCCAAATTTGCTGATATACTGTGTGCAACACTTTAGTAGCATCATCTTTTAGGATTTTGAATAGCTCAGTTGGAATTCCATCACTTTCACTAGGCTTTGCTTGTGGCTATGCTTCCTAAGGCCCACTTGACTTCACACTCCAGGATGTCTGGCTTCAGGTGAGTGACCACATCTTCATGGTTATCTGGGTCAGTAAGATTTTGCTTGCATAGTTCTGTGTATTCTTGCCACCTCTTCCTAACCTCCTCTGCTTCTATTAGGGCCTTACTGTGTCTGTCCTTTATCTTGCCCATCCTTGCATGAAATGCTCCCTTGATATCTCTAATTCTCTTGAGGAGATCTCTAGTATTTCCCATTCTATTGTTTCCCTCCAATTCTTTGCACTGTTCACTTAAGAAGGCTTTCTTATCTCTCCTTGCTATTCTCTGAAATTCTGCATTCAGTTGGGTATATCCTTCCCTTTCTCCCTGCCTTTCACTTCTTTTCTCAGCTACTTGTAAAGTTTCCTTAGACAACCACTTTGCCCTCTTGCATTTCTTTTTCTTTGGGGTGGTTTTGGTCAGTGCTTCCTGTACAATGTTATGAACCTCCATCCATAGTACTTCAGGCACTCTGACTACCAGATCTAATCCCTTGAATCTATTCATCATTCCCACTGTATAATCATAAAGGATTTAATTATGTCATATCTGAATATCCTAGTGATTTTCTATACTTTCTTCAGCTTAAGCCTGAATTTTGAAATATTTAGCTCATGATCTGAGCCACATTCAGCTCCCAGGTCTTATTTTTGTTTCTTTATAGAGCTTCTCCATCTTTGGCTGCAAAGAGCACAATCAATTTGATTTCAGTATTGTACATCTAGTGATGTCCACATACAGACTAGTCACTTTTGCTGTTGGAAGAGGAGGTTTGCTGGGTCCAGTGTGTTCACTTGATACAAATGTTAGCTTTTGTCCTGCTTTATTTTATACTCTAAGGCCAAACTTGCCTGCTACAACAGGTACCTCTTGACTTCCTACTTTTGCATTCCAACCTCTTGTGATGAATAGGACTTTTTTTGGTGTTAGTTCTAGAAAGTCTTGTAAGTCTTTATAGAACCATTAAACTTCAGCTTCTTCAGCATTAGTAGCTGGGGCACAGACTTGGGTTACTGTGATTATGAACTGTTTGCCTTGGAAACAAACAAAGATCATTCTGTCATTTTTGAAATTGCGCACAAGTACTGCATTTTGGACTCTTGTTGAACTTGAAGGTTATTCCATTTCTTTTAAGGGATTCTTACCCACAGCAGTAGATGTCATGGTCATCTGAATTTAATTCGCCTATTCCCGCCCATTTTAATTCATTGACTCCTAAGATGTCGATGTTCACTCTTGCCATCTCCTGCTTGACCACGTCCAATTTACCTTGACTCATGGACCTAATATTCCAGGTTCCCATGCAATATTGTTCTTTAGAGCATCAGACTTTACTTTCACTACCAGACACATCCAGAACTGAGTGTAGATTTTGCTTTGGCCAAGTCTCTTCATAATAGCTCTTTCTGGAGCTATTAGTAATTGCCCTCTACTCTTTACCAGTAGCATATTGGACACTTTTCATCCTGGAGGACTCATCTTCTGATGTCCTATCTTTTGCCTTTTCAATAAGTTCTCACAGCAAGAATACTGGGGTGGTTTGCCATTCCCTTCTCCAGTGGACCACGTTTAGTCAGAACTCTCCACTATGACCAACAGTTAGAACTGGACATGGAACAACAGACTGGTTCCAAATAGGAAAAGGCTGTATATTGTCACCCTGCTTATTTAACTTATATGCAGAGTACATCATGAGAAACGCTGGGCTGGAAGAAGCACAAGCTGGAATCAAGACAGATGGGATAAATATCAATAACCTCAGATATGCAGACGACACCACTCTTATGGCAGAGAGGGAAGAGGAACTGAAAAGCTTCTTGATGAAAGTGAAAGAGGAGGGTGAAAAAGTGGGCTTAAAGCTCAACATTCAGAAAACTAAGATCATGGCATCTGGCCCCATCACCTCATGGGAAATAGATGGGGAAACAGTGGAAACAGTGTCAGACTTTATTTTTTTGGGCTCAAAAATCACTGCGGATGGTGACTGCAGCCATGAAATTAAAAGACACTTACTCCTTGGAAGGAAAGTTATGATCAACCTAGATAGCATATTAAAAAGCAGAGACATTACTTTCCCAACAAAGGTCCATCTGGTCAAGGCTATGGTTCTTCCAGTGGTCATGTATGCATGCGAGAGTTGGACTGTGAAGAAAGCTGAGCGCCGAAAAATTGATGCTTTTGAACTGTGGTGTTGGAGAAGACTCTTGAGAGTCTCTTGGATTGCAAGGAGATCCAACCAGTCCATCCTAAAGGAGATCAGTCCTGGGTGTTCATTGGCAGGACTGATGCTGAAGCTCAAACTCCAATACTTTGGCCACCTCATGTGAAGAGTTGACTCATTGGAAAAGACCCTGATGCTGGGAGGAATTGGGGGCAGGAGGAGAAGGGGATGACAGAGGATGAGATGGCTGGATGGCATCACCGACTGGATGGGTATGAGTTTGAGTAAACTCCGGGAGTTGGTGATGGACAGGGAGGCCTGGCATGCTGGGATTCATGGGGTTGCAAAGAGTCGAACAACACGACTGAACTGACTGAACTGAACTTGCCATTCCCTTCTCCAGTGGACCACGTTTAGTCAGAACTCTCCACTCTGACCAGTCCATCTTGGGGGCCTGGCAGGTCATGGCTCATAGCTTCACTGAGTTACACAGTCCCTTCACCATGACAAGGCTGTGATCCATGAAGGAGAAAGAGCACCATAGCCACTTTTCATCATGCTACCACTTCAGCACATGCCACCATTATATTTTGTCTGGACTGTTGCAGTACTTCCTAACTGTTCACAATTTTTACTTTCCTTGGGCATCAACAGTTATTTTCCACAGAACAGCTAAAGCAATCCTGCAAAAACTTAAAACTTATTATGTTACTTTTTTGCTCAAAGCCTTCTACAGCTTCTCATCTTACTGTGGTAATGGGCATACCCTAACAATGGCCTGTAGGTCTTTTCTGTGATACTCCAAATATGCTCTTGACTTCAGGCCTTAGTACTTTATGTGTGTAAGGCTGACTCAATGCTTTCCCAGGTATTTTTATGACTAACTTCTTCATGCCTTTCAGATATTTACTTCGATGTATTTCAGTGACTTTCCTGGGTCACACTATTTCAACCACAGTCCTTTCTGCATCTTTTTTAGTCTTATGCCCTTACTATTCATTATTCTCCTCTGTAGCACTTAGGGCAAGCTGTGTATGTATTTTATTTTGTGTCTCCTTACCTAAAAATCAGCCTTTATGTGGAGGTTATTTTGCAATTTCTAAAACTCCTCCATCTTCAGTGTAGACTAGCACCTGCCACAAAATATGCTCTCAACAATTATTTGTTGAGTAATAAATGAGTCAATATATGGACACCAATATTAGAGAGGCAAACCATTAAAATGCTTATACTACCAGTTTTGAAATGTCATTTGGCAAAGTTCATCTAACTACTCTATTTATACTGTCACAAAGGTTTTTCTTCATTGAATAATTGTTTTTCCCTCAAATAATTTAGAAAAAAACAGACACAGCTAAACAAATAAATAATCATAGTAACTGTCACCTTAGAATGGAAAAATACTTTCTTAGCTCTCCTGTTCACCACAAAGTGAGTATACATTTCATGCCTATGGATAAAGTGAATCTTCCATTTCAAAAATAATTTTCTCTCTTTAAACATGTAATCAATTCACCTGGACCAGTCAACCTGAAGGGGCTAACAAATATTGCTAAAAGGCAAGAAAGAAGATTTCTAAAGCTTATTAACTGCAATTAAGAAATACGATTGTCTTTGCTTTTCTTTAACAAATATCTCTTCTCTCCCCAGTCTACATTTCATTTTTCTGCATGTTAGTTGTCTTTTTTTTTACCCTCACTCATCTTGCAAGTTCATTTTCTTCTCTGAGTGTGTTTTCTCTTGCATATAATAGACACTGTTTTCTGAACATTCATCATGTCTTTTGTAACAGTTTATTCACCTACCTCCACTGTGTTATTTTAACTTCAATAGTAACTGAAAGCCTTCCAGCTTGAGGTGTCAGCATTAAAATAAAAGATTGAGTACACTTGAAGGCAGAAATTGCCTGGGTGCCATATAAATTGCTTCTAAATTTCTTTGGAAATGTTAGCTTAACTTTCACCTATGAGTTGAACACCTAATAATTTAAGATCATTTACATTTCAGAAAAATAAAAGCTAGACAAGTGAGCCACCATTTTCTATCATAATTAGCAAACATCTGGTGCCACTCTCACGATACCACCCTCTGCATGTTAAATAAGGTTATATTCTAGGGACCTATTCTCCTTTCGGTGAGAACTTAGTTAAGAACTGCCTACTCTGCAGGACTGGTAAAGTGAATACTCATTGGTCCTTGATGAAAGATAAATCTCAGTAAAAGAGGTGAGACTTTTGAAATAGTGGCCCTGAATGTGAATGAAGTTTTAAAAAATGGACAGAGAAAATAAAACCCAGAGACACTAAGAAGCAAAAACTGTTAACAAACTAATAACAGTGCTCCTTGCTAAGAAATGATAATGGTACCTCAATGGAGCACCTGTGAAACTGTTAGAAATGCTGCGCCTCAAATGTGAGTGAATTGTTCCAGATGTGGGGGGTGGGTGGCTAAATATAAAACAACAGCAAATATCCTGCCAAATCTTTCTGTGACATTGTTTCCTCATGTTGAAAGGTCTACTCAATAGGCAATCAGTTCATTTCAGTCGCTCAGTCGTGTCCAACTCTTTGCGACCCCAAGGACTACAGTACGCCAGGCTTCTCTGCCCATCACCAACTCCAGGAGTTTACTCAAACTCATGTCCATTGAGTTGGTGATGCCATCCAACCATCTCATCCTCTGTTGTCTCCTCCTCCCAACTTCAATCATTCCAAGTATCAGGGTCTTTTCAAATGAGTCGGCTCTTTGCATAAGGTGGCCAAAATATTGGAGTTTCAGTTTCAGCACTGGTCCTTCCAATGAATATTCAGGACTGATTTCCTTTAGGATGGACTGGTTGGATCTCCTTGCTGTTCAAGGGACTCTCAAGAGTCTTCTTCAAAACCACAGTTCAATAGCATCAATTCTTTGGCACTCAGCTTTCTTTATAGTCCAACTATCACATCTATACATGACTACTGGAAAAACCAAAGCTTGACTAGATGGACCTTTATTGGTAAAGTAATGTCTCTGCTTTTTAATATGCTGTCTAGGTTGGTCATAGCTTTTCTTTCAAGGAGCAAGTGTTTTTTAATTTCATGGCTGCAGTCACCATCTGCAGTGATTTTGGAATCTAAAAAAATAAAGTCTGTCACTGTTTCCATTGTTTCCCCATCTATTTGCCGTGAAGTGATGGACCAGATGCCATGATCTTAGTTTCCTGAATGTTGAGTTTTAAGCCAACTTTTTCACTCTCCTCTTTCGCTTTCATCAAGAGGCTCTTTAGTTCTTAGCTTTCTGCCATAATGGTGGTGTCATCTGCATATCTGAGGTTATTGATATTTCTCCTGGCAATCTTGATTCCACCTTGTGCTTCCTCCAGCCCAGCATTTCTCATGATGTACTTTGCATATAAGTTAAATAAGCAAGGTGACAATATACAGCCATGATGTACTCCTTTCCCAATTTGGAACCAATCCATTGTTACAAGTCCAGTTCTAACTTGCTTCTTGACCTCCATACAGATTTCTAAGGAGGCAGGTCAGGTGGTCTGGTATTCCTATCTCTTTAAGAATTTTCCATAGTTTGTTGTGACCCACACTGTCAAAGGCTTTGGCACAGTCAATAAAGAAGAAGTAGAAATAGTCTTTTTGAATTCCACATTTCTAAACACCCTTTTCTTCCTTCCCACCACCATTGTACCTTTTGATGCTTCCTACTTTTGTGCAAAAATAAAAAGCAATACCCCTGGGGACAAGACAGTGTTCTAGTTTCTATGGATCAAAAAAATAGTTACAGGCTGTACATTGTGTAACATACACCTCACACACAAACACAAACTCATTGTAGATGTTAAAGCTGGGAGTACACATGAAGATAATTAATCCAATCCCCATTTTACAGGTGATGATTTGGGCCTCTTACAATTAGCTGTCTAAGATCACTCCTCCAATTAAATGGTGAAAATGTGGTAGTACTACCAATAACTTCTGATGCCTGGTTCAATTCATTTTCTCCTAAAGCATGCTGGCTTTCAATGAGAACAAGCTCTTAACTAAATAGCCAAATGAAAGTGTAAAGTGAACAGAAGATTTAAAATATGCTAAGCTACACTATTAAAAACCTAAACTTACTTTGATATTCAAAGATAAACTTCTAAGTCTAAGACGTTTACTGTTTAAGCTTTTTTGCTTTTGTCCTGTTTAACATAAAGATTATTATTTAAATAGTTTTATAAATAGGAAATGAAAAACTGACCCCTCTAGTTAGGACCATGTATTCTAACAAATAGAAATAATCTATATGTATGAGAATAGAGAGCTTTTGATTGAAATAGTCAAGGGAATCCTTTTTCTAAATTTCATTTATCTATTTGTTCCTTACTCAAACCTTTAATTTTACCAGTAGGTTTACAGAGATAGACATTTGCTACAAAAGAAGAACTGAATTATAATGCACTAAATCATGAATGGGATGACACTGATATGTGGTTTCCAGAATTTGAAAGCATACGATAAAGACTGAAATAAAGTTAAGTGACAGATCTTGTTAAGTAGGTGAGAGAACATAGTATATTATTGGACATATCAATAGCCTACTGTAGAACTCTCTTAAAACAGGAACATGGATCCTACAAGAATAGAAGTTTATTTAATAGTTTCCACTACTTAATAAAAGAAAATAAATAATTGTTATTTACAAGTGGATTCATCTATTTTTAAAAAGAAAATACTTTTTAAATAACAATTCAAATCTGGAGGTTTAATTAATGATCATTTGACATGTGTTTAAAATAACTATTGTCATGGTCTTCAATTCATTTTTAAAATAATTATTTTGTCCTACAGAATGACTTCTGTTTTTTTAAATTTTTCTTTTATCTTTTTATTTTTGTTAATCAATAGAATAAAGCTAAACTGGAAAATGCAAAAGGCTTTAAAAAATTCATATTACAGCTATGCCATGGGATTGACAGGTACACACTGCTATATTTAAAATGGAAAACCAACAAGGACCTACCGTACAGCACAGAGAACTCTGCTCAACATTATTTAACAATCTAAGTAGGGAAAGAATTTGAAAAAGAATAAATACACGTGTGTGCATAACTGAATCACTCTGCTGTATACCTGAGACTATCACAACATTGTTAAGCAATTATACTTCAATATAAAATAAAGAGTTAAAGCACTGAAATTAAAATATTAAAAAATAACTATGCTATGAGATGTAAATATACTCTATGCAGAGTATGTGACCGTTGATGTGGTCTGACTTAGGAGGTGATGGCAGTCTCTCTTGGATCCTCAAATATTTCCTATCTGCTTTGTAGGATGGAAAATTTTAAATTGTTTATATATAAGTGTTTTTATATAAGCAGGATATCCACAATGTAAATATGATTGGAAAGTTGGCCCAATAACACACTAAGTTAATGTATAAGTCATTGTCAAATATACGCAGCTGAGACAAACTTTTGCTTTCGGAGAACATAGTTCACATTAAGTATTTTTGAATGCTCGTCACTCTACTTGGGCTGAGGATATAGAATAATACACAATTAGCCCATGTATGCTGAATAATATGACGTAGGAATTGTTGTATTAAAGACAAAGTAAATCAGGGTACCAGAGAATTCTAAATCAAAAGGATTTGACCTAATGTGAAGAGAGAAGATCATCTTATCATGTGAAGAAAAAGTATAGTGTAGCAGGCAATCCAGTCAGGGTTACATATTTGCTGATATAATATAGGTGATTTTTTGCCTGATATTGAAAAGGGGGTGGAAACCCACTCCAGTATTCCTGTCTGGAGAATTCCATGGAGAGACATCTGGCAGGCTACAGTCCATGGGATCACAAAGAGTCGGACACTACTGAGTGACTAAACTGAACTGATATATTTAAAAAATATTTACCCCACTGCGCCGTTATATTTAATGACCATTATTTTAAACACTGTGTGCCATGCATGGCTCCAATATTCTTGTTGGGGAAATCCGATGGACAGATGTTCCTAGAAGGCTACAGTCCATGGAGTCACAAAAAAGTCAGACATGACTTAATGATTAAACAACAGCCACTACCATGCGTGGCATATGATACATCACTGACAAGCTCCTGTGGAATTCTTTCTGAGTATAACACCTCAAAGCGATTTATGAGCAAAGTCTCTCACCAAATGTGGTTTCAGTAGTGGCTGGATGTGTTCCTCATCTGGGCTCCCGATTCTTTACTCAATTATCTACGCCCACGGGGAGTGGCTGATGCCGATGACTTCACGGGAGGCGTCCAGCCTCTGAGACACTGATACCAGCCATGCACCACATTCTCAAGGAGGTGGCCCTATGTGGAGGCCCGCTGACTTTCAGCAGAAGTGGGGAGAAGACCCTCTCCCCTTTTTCTTATTTCTTATGTTTGTGTTGTGCTGCCTTACACAGTTTAATAGTTATTCTGATTTTTTTTCCCTTACAGATAAATCTGTGAGGAAATGGACCAGGAGCTGAATCTCAGTGACAGTTTCTACCCTCTATTTGAAATTCTCTTTCCCTTCAGAAAATGATTATTATAACATGAGACCAAGCTTCTCCTACGAGTTTACTCCATATGATATTTTTAGGTCCAAAATAAGACAGACTTTTGAAGAGTTCTCTCCAGTTCCCCAGGCATGCTTACTTCAGATTTGTTACAGTCAACAGCAATGAATTCTTATATTTGTGACATATATTACATCTAATAATGGACATTTTTCAGGTATAGATAGCTTTAGGAAAATGTTTCAATTTTATGAATTCATGAACTTTTCTATGTAAAATGGGGCCATTCATATTAATTTATGGTCAAAATTAATTTACATTTTATTAATCCAATTCAGGTCAACACTTGAAATCACACTTGTTCATGCTATAATATTTCAACTTGATTCCTTCCGTCATAAATCATTGTTGGTGACTTTCCATCTCTTGGTAGAAGGCCAGCAGCTTATATGTTAAGTGTATAGACTTTGGAATTCAGACAAAATTTGGTACAACTCTCATTCTGGCACTTGCTAGATGTTCGGTCTTGGGCAAACTACTTAATTATTCCAAGACTCATTTACAATGGTTAGTGTATAATTATAAATGTATAATTACAACAGTTATAAGGGCACGCACCTTATGAAGTTATTGTGAATTTTAAAGGATATATAAACAGGAAAATTGCTTAGTACAGGGATGTCAACATAATAAACTTCTAAGTGGCAATAGTTGTTGCCATTGCATATTGTTTCTTTAAGATATTTTTTCCCTCTGAAATCAGTTTAAGAAAAGGTTATCAAGATGAACTTGTTCTTTAAAGAAAAATGCTAAAACCATGGCATGGATAAAACAACTTTCGGTGAGTCTCGTTTGCTCCAACTTAAATCTTTAAAAGTATTAATGGCAGATTTTTCACCAGCAGACACACTGTCCGTCCCTATAATAAAAACTCATAAAGGGAGAGAACAGATAAAAGTGTTAATAAGAAATTCTATTTTTATTAGCTGATAAGAAATAGCCATCTGGACTCCTATGGACATTTTAAAGAATAATGTATCTGAATTTAAATTCCAAACTATATTAGTCATTAAATTCAGAATATGTCAAAGATAAAGATTTTAATTTCTCTGGTTTGTTCAGTTACTAAAATTCATTTATATATTGTATTTTCTGTTTATTTGGTTCTATATGGCTAACATGAAGGTCAATGAGCTCAAAATCTGAAGTTTCACCAGGAAAAATCATAGCTGATAAAAGACTTATCTGGAATTGAACTTTCCTAGATTAATGGGTCATAGAAGAAAGAGCAAAGGGTGTCAAAATACTAAATAAAGGCTACTCAAATAAGATCATCAAATATTCATTGGGTTTCTGCCATGCTTATAGCTCTGAATGATGAGACACCAGAAAATGTAAACATAAGCATTACTCAGTCTGTCTAACTTCAAGGAGTATTTGACTATGGAGAAGAGTTAAGTAGGTCTTACTTCTACAACCAGGGATTCAGAGAGGTTAGATTAAGAACTCTAACAAGTGACACTGAGAGATTATTTGGAGCACTTGGCAAGTTAGAACTGAATCATGTCACTCGGGCATAGCTGAGATATGACTGGAGTAAAGATAGAGGTCAGACTGTGAAAGGCTAAACTGATGATTTTTTGCTTATTATTAGACCATCTTTAAGAGCTCTGCTTCCAGGGGGATAGGGTAGCTCATGGCAGGGTAGCACTTCTAGAAAAACTAGGACAGCCAAATAGACTACAGAAATCTTCTGTTTGAAGGAGATGGAGAATAACAGAAGCCAATTAGAAACAGAAAAGCTATCATGAAAAAGGGAATCAACCTAGAGAAGTGAGCTGAACTTTGCCAGGTCATCCTGGGAAATGTGCCAGTTCTGGGCATAGGCAGGGAACTGAGGATTCAGACCAAATTTGCTGGGCATGCCAGTGCTGAGGATGGCCCCTGTGTGGTGGAGGGCCACCATGGACAGAGAGGCTTTGGTAGTTCTCAGCACAGCGCCAGTTTCTTCCCAGGATATTTTCCAAATACTGGGGATACCTGGTCTGCTGCTGCTGCTGCTAAGTCGCTTCAGTCGTGTCCAACTCTGTGCGACGCTATAGATAGCAGCCCACCAGGCTCCCCCATCCCTGGGATTCTCCAGGCAAGAACACTGGAGTGGGTTGCCATTTCCTTCTCTAATGCATGAAAGTGAAAAGTGAAAGTGAAGTCGCTCAGTTGTGTCCGACTCTTTGCGACCCCATGGACCGCAGCCCACCAGGCTCCTCTGTCCATGGGATTTTCCAGACAAGAGTACTGGAGTGGGGTGCCATACCTGGTCTAGGAGACTACAAATCTGAGCAGAAAGCCCCTGGACAGCAGAGTAGAAATGATGACATTCTGACAAGACAATGACTAGAGTATAGGACGCATCAGAAGTAGGGGTCTGCAGGTTATATCCCATGCTCTTAATTAAAAATGCTGGAGGGCCAGGGGAACAGCAGGGATAAACAGAACATTATCAGACTTCTACCCAGTTTAACTCTGCACAGTGCCTGTTTATATCAAGGTGATCAACCACTGTTCTGTCTATCTACTGTTAGGAAGGGTGAACTCTCTATAATAGAAGATAAGATTCTCCAGAGTGAGGCAATAAAAGTATTTTGCAATAGTATTCAATGTCAAAATGTTTTACCAGGAAAATAGCTAAATATTAATAATAACAACTTCTGCATAAGAAAGGTAAGACTTTTTTCCTATATATATATTCACGATTAGGTTTAATAAATATCTATTTAAGCTGGTATAGATACAGGTCAAAGGATCATGGTTGGGAACCTACAGTATTTAATCTGTTGAAAATAATACCTGTGTATCACACGAATGTGTTTATTAACTTTTGAGCATTATTATTTACTTACTAGTCTATGATGATATTGAATAATCTGCTATGTAAAAATATATTTAGTCATTTCAACGTTATTATTTGATTGATGTATCAAAACATGATGTAAGAAGTGCTGTTTTTTCAGTGCTATTCTAAGGGCAAATCAGCAATTTACAAGTTTCAAATACACCTTTAACTAGTATTGCAGTTTGAAAAATGGTTTTTCAAAATATACTTTGCTGCCTCAGTATAAACACTATAGAAGTTTTGTACAAATATGTTTATCAACAAAATAACAAACCTAATTCCTATTTTGGATGGAGGAGCCTGGTGGGCTGCCATCTATGGGGTCACACATAGTCGGACATGACTGATGCGACTTAGCGGCAGCAGCAGCAGCTTTACCTTTGAACTTGACCTAAACTGTCATCTTGAAAATTTCTAATCTTGACAGTGGTTGATTGTTTAGTTGCCAACTCCTTTCTTGCCTCTCTTAACTCTGTTCTCAGAGAGATGTCTACGTTTGTACCACTGGCATCTTATTTTCTAGTTCATCATTTCCACCACCTAACCCCCAGCCTTTCAAGATTTCACAGCACTGAACTATTTACCAACACACCGCCTATCACCATGGGCACTGGTGCAGAGTTCTGACAAAATGTGGTCCAACTAGAGGAGGCAATGGCGAATCACTTCACTATTCAGGCCATGGACTTGGCAAACCATGGCTGCTGAGACACACTTACTGCTTTGCCCACACAAACTAAACTGTTTTTAAAGGGTTGTTACCAAAAAGAAAGAGAAAGAAAAAAGAAACATATGAGATAGAGATCATATACAGCCTTGAAAACCCAATACGTGCTATGCCTTTCTTTAGAACTTCTACAATTATCCATACACACTCTTTATAATTCAATTAAGAAAATTATTCTTGTGAAAGAAAGGGACACAAGACTGAAAACCAAGATTGAAAACAAAGAAATGGAACAGATATAAAGGTGACTTAGACGCAGGTATTAGCTGAGGAAGACTAAAATAACTATAGTAATAAGCCTCTTTAGTTCTTCGCTTTCTGCCATAAAGGTGGTGTCATTTGAGGTTATTGATATTTCTCCCAGAAATCTTGATTCCAGCTTGTGCTACATCCAGTCCAGCATTTCGCATGACGTACTCTGCATATAAGTTAAATAAGCAAGGTGACAATATACAGCCTTGACATACTCTTTTCCCCATTTGGACTCTGTTGTTCCACGTCCCATCCTAACTGTTGCTTTTTGACCTGCATACAGATTTCTCAGGAGGCAGGTCAGGTGGTCTGGTATTCCCATCTCTTTTAGAATTTTCTGCAGTTTGTTGAGATCCACACAGTCAAAGGCTTTGGCATAGTCAATAAAGCAAAAGTAGATGTTTTTCTGGAACTCTCTTGCTTTTCTGATGATCCACTGGATGTTGGCAATTTGATCTCTGGTTCCTCTGCCTTTTCTAAATGCAGCTTGAACATCTGGAGGTTCATGGTTCACGTACTGTTGAAGCCTGACTTGGAGAATTTTGAGCATTACTTTGCTAGTGTGTGAGATGAGTGCAATTGTGCACTCATGTGTGAAATTCTTTGGCATTGCCTTTCTTTGGGATTGGAATGAAAACCGATTTTTTCCAGTCCTGTGGCCACTGTTGAGTTTTCCAGATTTGCTGGCATATTGAGTGCAGTTCTTCCACAGCATTATCTTTAATGCTGACAAGGCCTTACAAATAGCTGAGAAAAGAGAAGCTAAAGGAAAAGGAGAAAAGGAAAGATATACCCATTTGAATGCAGAGTTCCAAAGAATAGCAAGGAGAGATAAGAAAGCCTTCCTCAGAAATCAATGCAAAGAAATAGAGGAAAACAATAGAATGGGGAAGACTAGAGATCTCTTTAAGAAAATTAGAGATACCAAGGGAATATTTCATGCGAAGATGAGCACAATAAAGGACAGAAATTGTATGGGCCTAACAGAAGCAGTAAATATTCAGAAGAGGTGGCAAGAATACTCATTAGAACTATTCAAAAAAGATCTTCATAACCCAGATAACCACAATGGTGTGGTCACTCACCTAGAGCCAAATATCCCAGAATGCAAAGTCAAGCAGGCCTTAGGAAGCATAACTATGAACAAAGCTAGTGGAGGTGATAGAATTCCAGTTGAGCTATTTCAAATCCTAAAAGATGATGCTATGAAAGTGCTGCACTCAGTGAGCACCAAAGAATTGATGCTTTTGAACTGTGATATTGGAGAAGACTCTTGAGAGTCTCTTGGACTGCAAGGAGATTCAGCCAATCAATCCTAAAGGAAATCAGTCCTTAATATTCATTGGAGGGCTGATGCTGAAGCTGAAACTCCAATACTTTGGCCACCTGATGCAAAGAACTCATTGGAAAAGACCCTGATGCTGGGAAAGATTGAAGGCAGGAGGAGGAGGGACAACAGAGGATGAGATGGTTGGATGGCATCACCAACACGATGGACATGAGTTTGAGTAGGCTCCAGGAATTGGTGATGGACAGAGATGCCTAGCGTGCTGCAGTCCATGGGGTCGCAAAGAGTCAGATATGACTAAGCAACTGAACTGAACTGAATAAGCCTCTTATCCTCATCCATCAGAGGGCAGACAGAAGAAGCAAGATCTAAAATCCCACAACCTCCAAAACAAAAACCACATTCACAGAAAGCTAACCAAAATGATCACATGGATCACAATCTTGTGTAACTCAATGAAGGTATGAGACATGCCATGTCGGGCCACCCAAGACAGATGGGTCGTGGTTGAGAGTTCTGACAAAATGCGGTCCACTGGAGAAGGCAATGGCAAATTACTTCAGTATTCTTGCCTTGAGAACCACATGAATAGTATGAAAAGACAAAAAGATACGGCACTGGAAGATGAGACCCCCAGGTCAGTAGGTGTCTATTATGCTACTGGGGAGGAGTGGAGAAATAACTCCAGAAAGAATGAAGCAGCTGGGCCAATGTGGGAACGACACTCAGTTTTGAATGTGTCTAGTGGGAAAAACAAAGTCTGATGCTGTAAAGAGTCTTTTCTTTACGGAATATTTAATAGGAACCTGGAAAGTTAGGTCCACTAATGTTAGGTCCATGGTCAAGCAGGAGATGGCAAGAGTGAACATCAGTGAACAGAAATGGATAGGAGTGAGTGAATTTAATTCAGACAACCATTATATCTACTACTGTAGCCAAGAATCTGGAGAAGGAAACAGCAACCCACTCCAATATTCTTGCCTGGAGAATCCCATGGATAGGGGAGCCTGGCGGTTTATAGTCCATGGGGTCCCAAGAGTAACTAAACCAAAACCACCAGGTAAGAATCTCTTAGAGGAAATGGAGTAGCCCTCGTAGTCAATTAAAGAGTCCAAAATGCAGTACTCGGGTGCAGTCACAAAAATGACAGGATGATCCCAGTTTATTTCCAAGGCAAACAATTCAACATCACAGTAACCAAAGTCTATGCCCCAACCACTAATGCCAAAGAAGATGA
The DNA here is from genome assembly GCF_023699985.2 of Odocoileus virginianus. Classification (NCBI taxonomy): domain Eukaryota; kingdom Metazoa; phylum Chordata; class Mammalia; order Artiodactyla; family Cervidae; genus Odocoileus; species Odocoileus virginianus. The sequence continues at coordinate 22,633,923 of NC_069686.1, forward strand.
AGTTGAATGGTTCTATGAACCACCTACCAGACCTTCTAGAACTAGCACCAAAATATATGTCCTTTTAATTATAGGGGATTGGAATATAAAAGTAGGAAGTCAAGAGATACTTGGAGTAACAGGTAAGTTTGGCCTTGGAGTACAAAATAAAGCAGGGCAAAGGCCAACAGAGTTTTATCAAGAGGACACATTGGTCATAGCAAACACCTTCTCCAACAACACAAGAGATGACTCTACATATAGATATTACCAGATGCACAATACTGAAATCAGATTGATTATATTCTTTGCAGCCAAATATGGAGATGCTCTATGCAGTCAGCAAAAATAAGATTGGGATCTGACTGTGGCTCAGGTCATGAGCTCTTTATTGCCAAATTCAGGCTTAAATTGAAGGAAGTAGGGAAAACCACTAGGACATTAAGCTATAAGTAAGAAAGTGAAAGTGAAGTTGCTTAGTCATGTCTGACTCTTTGTGACCCCATGGACTGTAGCCTTCCAGGCTCCTCCATCCATGGGATTTTCCAGGCAAGAGTACTGGAGTGGGTTGCCTTTGCCTTCTCCAGAGGATCTTTCTGATCCAAGGATCGAACCCAGGTCTCCCGCATTGTAGGCAGATGCTTTACTGTCTGAGCAGACATTAAGGTATGACCTAAATCAAATCCCTTATGATTATACAGTGGAGGTGATGAATAGATTCAAGGGATTAGATCTGGTAGACAGAAATGAAGGTTTGTAACCTTGTACAGGGTAAAGTGACCAAAACTATCCCCAAGAAAAAGAAATGCAAGAGGGCAAAGTGGTTGTCTGAGGAGGCTTTACAAACAGCTGAGAAAAGAAGAGAAAGGCAAAGGAGAAAGGGAAAGATGTACTTACTGGATGCAGAGTTCCAGAGAATAGCAAGGAGAGATAAGAAAATCTTCTTAAGTGAACAATGCAAAGAAATGGAGGAAAATAATACAATGAAAAAGACTAGCTATCTCTTCAAGAAAATTGGAGATACCAAGGGAATATTTCATGCAAAGATGGGCACAATAAAGGACAAAAATCAAAAGGACCTAACAGAAGCAGAAGAGATTAAGAAGAGGTGGCAAGAATACACAGAAGAACTATACAAAAAAGGTCTTAAGGACCCAGATATCCACAATGGTATGGTCACTCACCTAGAGCCAGACATCCTGGAGTGTGAAGTTGAGTGAGTCTTAGGAAGCATTACAACAAACAAAGCTAGTGGAGGTGATGGAATCCAGCTGAGTTATTTAAAATACTAAAAGATGCTGCTGCTAAAGTGCTGCACTCAAAATGCCAGCAAATTTAGAAAACTCAGCAGTGATCACAGGACTGCAAAAGATTAGCTTTCATTTCAATTTTAAAGAAAGGCAATGCCAAAGAATGTTAAAACTACCATACAATTACAATCATTTCACATGCTAGCAAGGTAATGCTCAAAATGCTTCAAGCTAGGTTTCAACAGTACATTAACTGTGAACTTTCAAATGTACACACTGGATTTAGATAAGGCAGGAGAATCAGAGATCAAATTGCCAATATCCTTTGGATCATAGAAAAAGCAGGGAAATTTCATAAAAAACATCTACTTCTGCTTCATTGACTATGCTAAAGCCTTTAACTCTATGGACCACAACAAGTGAATGAAAGTAAAATACCCTTGCTCCTTGGAAGGAAAGGTATGACAAACCTAGACAGTGTATTAAAAAGCAGAGACTACTTTGCTGACAAAGGTTGGTGTAGTCAAAGCTATGGTTTTTCCAAGAGTCATGTACAGATGTGAGAGTTAGACCATAGAAAAGGCTGGTTGCCAAAGAATTGATGCTTTCAATTTGTGGTGCTGGAGAAGACTCTTCAGATTCCATTGGTCTGAAAGGAGATCAAACCAGTAAATTCTAAAGGAAATCAACCTTGAATATTCATTGGAAGGACTGATGCTGAGGCTAAATCTCCAATATTTTGTCCATTTGATGTGAAGAGCCAACCCATTGGAAAAGACCCTGATGCTGGGAAAGATTGAGGGTGAGAAGAGAAGGGGGCGGCAGAGGATGAGATGTTTCGAAGGTATCACCAACTCAATGCAACTGAGTTTGGGTAAACTCCGGGAGATGGTGAAGGACAGGGAGTTGAGCATGCTGCAGTCCATGGGAGTTGCAAGGAGTCAGACAACACTTGGTGACTGAACAACAACAATATATTTATAAGATCAAGAAGTGAGAGAAAAAGATGAAACCACAGAAGATGACTTTGAGATTTTCATCAGAGAAAAGAAACTAATGGAAATTCTATAGATGAAATTCTCTATCAAGAAAATTTAGGGGAAAGAGCATATTAGGGAAGGATTAGTGATGCATAATACAGACTATATTGAGCTTCCCCTGTGGATCAGCTAGTAAAGAATCTGCCCACAATGTGGGAGACCTGGGTTCGATCCCTAGGTTGGGAAGATGACCTGGGTAAGGGGAAGGGGAAATCAGTCCTGAATATTCATAGGAAGGACTGATGATGAAGTTGAAACTCCAATACTTTGGCCACCTGATGTGAAGAACTGACTCATTTGAAAAGACCCTGATGCTGGGAAAGATCGAAGGTGGGAGGAGAAGGGGATGACAGAGGATGAGATAGTTGGATGGCATCACTGACTCAATGGACATGAATTTGAGTAAACTCTGGGAGTTGGTGATAGACAGGGAGGCCTGGCGTGCTGCAGTCCATGGGGTCACAAAGAGTCAGACATGATGAAGCAACTGAACTGAACTGAACTGAATATAGAATATTAGAATATATGCATATTGAGCCATAAAGGAAAACATGTGAAAAATATAAAAGTATTTGAGACCTGTAGAGTAGAATAACATGATTAACTTAAATTGGGGTCTCTGACAGAGTAAAGAAAGACAATGAACAGAGCAAGCTTCAAGAAATAATAGCTGAGCAATTTCCAAAACTTATAAAAGGAGTGGAGCTCTGGAAAACACAATTAAGGAGAGTTGCAGAGAAATGCAGAAAGGTTCCTCAAGTTTATGGCTGTTATGATCTAACATGAATAAAGAAAACTAAAAACTACATTGAAACCTAAGATAGAACCCTTGGAAAGGACATGTCAATAGTCATTATAATTATCTTCGTAGCCTCAAAATATGTATTATGAAGATATCTATACTTGTAAGAAGGTATAGGAAAATGTGAGTACCAGATATAGAAAAAAATGGAAATGGTAGATATAAAACAAATGTAAATATGGAATTAAAAATGCGCTGGTTGGGATTAATAGTAAAGCACTACAAAATAAAAGATCAGTGAAACCAAAGACAGCATTGGAAAATACTGAAAATAAAGCATGGATAGAAAAATAGACAAAAAAAATCAATAAATAGGCTATCGGGGAACTGGAATATATTATCAGGTTGTCAAACATATACATATGTAACTGATGTCACAGGAAAAGAACACAGAGACGGAATGCAACACATATACTTGAAGAAATAATGACTGAAGAGTATCTAAGTTTACTGAAAATTATATACCCACAGATTCAATTCATGGAGTTCAATGACCCATAGATTTAATTCAAGGAGATCAATGACCCTTTGCAGAGTAAAGATAAAAATAAAACCACTTCAAAGTATATCTTAGTGAAATTGCTTAAAGGTAGTAATTAAGAAATATAGCCAGATGAAAAAGATACATTACGTACAGGGACAAAGATAAGAATTAGCATCAGAAACTAGCATGTGAGGATGGTCACCCATAATGTACTACAAGAAAACAAAATGCATAACCCATATAACATACACACAGAGATATACACACACACACCTCTGTTGTTCCGGAATTCTTTAATCAGTGGAAAAAACTCTTTCAAAAATGAAGAAAAATAAAGAGTTTTTGAGTCAAACAAAGAAAGCGTATCATTTGGAGACATGCATGGCAAAAATTGTTATAGATTGATCTTTACAGAGAAAAAATAGCCCACAGAAATTTGAATCTTCATAAAGAAAAAAAATTATCCAGAAGTGATAAACATGTAGGTTAACATAAAAACAAGTTTTCCTTTAAAAAATCTTGAAAAATAATTTATATGGCAATGGATTTGGCAATGATTTTTTTTGGATATGTTACCAAAAGCACAGGCAACAGAAAGAAAAATATTGATAAATTGGACTATATTAGAATAAAAAACTTATGTGCATCAAGGAATACAGTGAACAGAGTTTATGGAATGGGAGAAAATATTTGGAAATTATATGATAAGGGATTAATATCCAGTGTACATACAGAACTCCTAAAACTTAACAACAAAAAGGTAAACAACCCAATTTAAAAATGGGCAAAGGGTTTGAATGGACATTTCTCCAAAGCAAATACACAAATAGCCAATAAGCACATAAAAAGATGCCCAATATCATTGTCATTAGGTAAATCTAAATCAAAACCACAATAAGATATTACCTCATACCGTTAGATTGGCTACAATCATAAAACCAGAAAATAAGTATTGGTTAGAATGTGGAGAAATTGGAACACTAACACTAACACTATTGGTGGAAATGTAAAATGGTGCATCTGCTATGGAAAAACATACAGTCATTCCTTAAAACAGTTAACATAGTATTATCATATATTCCAGCCATTCCTCTTCTGGGTTTATGTCTTCCAAAATGAAATGAAGATGTTTGTATACCCATGTTCACAGCAAGGGGGCTTCCCAAGTAGCAGTAGTGATCAAGAACCTGCCTGCCAATGCTGGAGACATAAGAGACGTGGGCTCAATCCCTGGGTCAGGAAGATTCCCCAGAGGAGTGCATGGTAATCCACTCCAGTATTCTTGCCTGGAGAATCCCATGGACAGAGGAGCCTGGTGGGCTATGGTCCATAGGGTCACAAAGAGTTGGACATGACTGAAGTGACTCAGTACATTCACAGCAATGTGATTCAGTATAGCCAAAAGGTAGAAGCAACACCAGTGGCTATCAAAAGGTAAATAGATAAGCAAAATGTGGAATATATATACATGATAAGATATTATCCAACCTTGAAAGGAAATTCTGATCCATGCTACAACATAGATAACTCTTTGAGAACATTGCGCTAAGGGAAAGAAGCCAGTCACAAAAAGACAAGTGCTGTATGATTCCATTTGTATGAGGTACCTAGAATAGTTAGACTTATAAAGCTAGGAAGTGGAATGGCAGTTGCCAGGAATGAGGGAAAAGAGAATGGGGATTTGTTGTTTAATGGGTACAGAGATTTAGTTTTGCAAGATGAAAGAGTTCTGGAAATGGGTTGCACAACAATGTGAATGTACTTAACACTGTTGAGCTGTACACTTGAAAAATGGCTAAGATGGTAAATTTTATGTTATGTATATCACAGCTACAAATAAAATTAAAATTAGATTATACATAGAGATAATATGTGTAACAATTACACAAAGGACAGAAGCAAGTGAACTGAAGTATACTGTTACAAGGACTTTATGCTCCAACCAGTGTGGGGTGTGTGCGTGTGTGTACTCAGTTGTGTCTGACTCATTGCAACTCCATGGACTATAGCCCACCAGGCTCCTCTGTGCATGGAGTTTTCCAGGCAAGAATATACAAGTGAGTTGCTATTTCCTACTCCATGGGATTGTCCCAACCCATGGATAGAACTTACATCTCTTGCGTCTCTTGCATTGGCATGTGGATTCTTTATTACTGAGCCCCTGAGAAGCCCAATGTGGTATAATTATTTGGAAACAAAGTGTGATAAATTGAAGACATATAATATAAATCCTAAAGTAATCACTATAAAATAAAACAAAGAGGAATAGCAAGTGTGGAGCTAAAACAGAATCTTTAAAAAAGGCAAGGAAAAAAGAAAAAATAGGCTGATTGCAGATTTATCTAAACATATGGATATTTTTCAAAAGGTCAATTGTTTATATACTCTATTTAAAAGTTAAAAAGTCAGATTGAATTAAAGAATTAAGACCTACTATAGATATCTACAATGAGCCTATTTCAAATATAGACACAGAGATTAAAAGTGGGATGATGGAAAAATATAAACCTAGAAAATAAGAATTAAAAACTAAATTGGCTCTATTAATATCAAGACAAACTGAATATTAAAACAGAATGTTACTAGGAGTAAACAGACATTTCATAATAAAAGTGTCAATTTATTAAGACAGAATAATCTTGGGTGTGAACATACTTGAAAAATACATGAAGCAAAACTGATAAAATTGAAAGAAGAAACAGATAAATTATATCACATACATATATCCTAAAACTACAGGTGGGGATTTCAACTGTTCTCTTTCTATAACTGTCAGAATGAATACAAATAAAGTCAATAAGGATACAAAAGATTTGGATAACACCATCAACCCATTTTGCTCCATTTTACCAAATTGAAATTTAGAGTGCACATCATCTCAAAGGAGGAGAATACACATTCTTTCAAGTGCATATAAAACTTTCTCCAACATAGACTACTTTATGAATCATTAATCACATCTCAAAAAATATGAGGATTAAAATCAGACAAAATACAGCCTCCAAACACAAGAAAATTAAAATGGAAATCAATAACAAAAATATTTCTGGAAAATACTGAAATATTTGGAAGTTAACTTCTAAACAAAAAGGTATTCACAAGAAAAATTAGAAAATATTTTGAAGATTGGAAATAAAAATGGTATTTGAAGGATGCAGCTAAAGCATTTCTTGGAGGGAAATTTAGAGCAATGCTTCTAATGCTTACATTAGAAAATAAGAAAAATCTCAAATCAATGTGGAAGCTTTCATCTAGAAACTAGAAAAACAAAGATAAAATGAAACTTAAAACAAGAAAATGATAAGGAACAGAAATCAACAAAATTAAAACCAGAAAGTTGATAAAAATCAATAAATCTAACAGTTGATTTTTCAGAAAAATCAGTAAAGTTGATAAACTTCTGCCCAGACCGATGAAGAAGAAAAGAAAGAAGACGCCAATTAATGATATCAGAATGAAAGGAGGGTATCACTTGTTTAGGCATTGTAAGCATTATACAGGAATTTTATAAACAATCTTATGACCACCAAGTCAATAAGTTAGATGAAATGCATAGTTCAATGATGACATGTCACCTACAGCCAGAATCACTAAGAGGAAAAGATAACCTGAAAGATAACCTGAATAACCCCGTAACATCATAGTAAAATATTTTCCACAAAGAAAACTTGAAGCCCTGGTATCTTCACTAGTGAACTCCACCAAACATTTGAGGCTAAAATAATCAGTTTTACACAATCTCTTTCTGAAATAGAAGAGAAGGGGATAATTCCCAACTCATATTATGATGCCTGTATTTGTTATCAAAACAAGATAATGACGTAACAAAAATACTATAATACAGTGGCCCCAATGAACAGGGAAACAACCAAACAAAACTCCTTAACAAAAATTCAGCAAATAAATTCCAGAAAATATATTTTAAAAAAAACCACATCATGAATAATAGATTTATCAGAGAGACACTAAGTTGATTTAACAGAGTGGTGTGTTCACATATTTGTAACAACAGGCTCGAGAAGGAGGAAAAAGAAAAACTGATAATTTGCAGCATTTGTCAATTTTCCTGTTGCAATTTCCACCATGGACAATTTCTTTCCAACTATCACTGTTCATTTTACTGAATTCAGAGTTGGGGAAGATGCACACAACTGGCATTCTACTGATTTAATGTTTAAAATGCAATTCAAATAAATCATCATATTAACATACTGTAAGAGGAAAACAAAAAAAAACTATGATCCTCTCAATAGATGTAGATAAACCATTTACACATATCCAGTACAAATTATGAAAACTGAACATGTTAGTTTCCTAGGGCTGCTATCACAAATTGCTACACACTGGATAGCTTGAAACAACAAACATTTATTGCTTCACAGTGCTGAAGGATAGAAATCCAAAATCAAGCTGTTGATAGGGCCATATTTTCTCTGGTGCCTCTAAGGGAAACACTTCCTTGACTCAGATTTTGGTGCTTGCCAACAATCCTGCGTATTCCTTGGTTTGTAGATTACTCTGATCTCTGCCTCCCTCTTTAATGGTCTTCCTGTGTCTATTTCCATCTTTCTTATCTTCTCATGAGGACAACCCTAACCTAGTATGATTTTGTCAATTATATTTGTAAAGACCTTACTTTCCAATAAGGTCACATCTACAAGTATTGGGGGTTACAATTTAGACATATCTTTTAGGGAGATGCAATACAATCCATAATACTGAACAAACTTGAAAAAATGACATATACAAAATATCTACCACAACATTGCACTTAAAAGACCAAATGCTTTCCCTCTAGGATCAGAAAAAGGCTAGGTTTTCTGGTTCTACCACTTTTAAAAATTAACATTTTACTGGCAGTCCAAATTTTACCAATAAAACAAAACAAAGAAATGAAAGGGATACAGATTGGGGGGAAAATTGTGTTTATTTATAGATAATCTGATTTTTCATGTAGAATATCTCAAGTAATGTACAAATTAACAGTTAAAGCTAATTTATGAGCTTAGTATTGTCATATGATATAAATAAGATTAGTACACAAAAGTCAATTGAATTTCTATATACCAGCAAAAAACAACCAGAACTTAACATAAATATTTCCTTTTAAATTATATGAAACAAGAAACATGGGGATACATTTAAATTTAATTTACACTGTATGCTTAAAACTACAAAACATTACTGTGATAAATTAGAGAACACCTCAATTCAGAGAATGTATGAACATGGATCAAAAAGCTTAGTATAGTTTAGATGTAAATTCCCTTCAAAGTGATCTAAAAATTTTTAATGCAACCTAATCAAAATCCTTTCAAGTTTTCTATAGAAATTGATAAGCTAATTTTAAAATTTATATGAAAAGGAAGACAACATAATCAAGGCAAATTTGATAGAGGACAAGATAAATTTTGAAAAAGAAGCACTTTTATTTCAAGTATTACATTTGACCCTTGAACACTGAGGAAGTTAGGATCCCTGACCCTCACTTGCAGTTGCAAATTCGAGTATAATTATAGTCTGACTTGCACATCCCAGTTTCCTCCATATTTGCAGTTCTGCATTGGTGCACTCAAATAATCTAAGATCATGGCATACTGCACTATTTATTAACACTATTAAAAAAAAGCCCATGTAAGTAGACCCATCCAGGTTCAAGCCCAAGTTTTACAAGGGTTGACTATAATACTCAGTTCAGTTCAGTTCAGTCGCTCAGTCGTGTCCGACTCTTTACGACCCCATGGACTGCAGCATGCCAGGGCTCCCTGTCCATCACCAACCCCCAGAGTTTGCTCAAACTCATGTCCATTGAGTCGGTGATGCCATCCAGCCATCTCATCCTCTGTCGTCCCCTTCTCCTCCTGCCCCCAATCCCTCCCAGCATCAGGGTCTTTTCCAATGAGTCAACTCTTCGCATGAGGTGGCCAAAGTACTGGAGTTTCAGTTTCAACATCAGTCCTTCCAATGAACACCCAGGACTGATCTCCTTTAGGATGGACTGATTGGATCTCCTTGCACTCCAAGGGACTCTCAAGAGTCTTCTCCAACACCACACTTCAAAAGCATCAATTTTTTGGTGCTCAGTTTTCTTTGTAGTCCAACTCTCACATCCATACATGACCACTGGAAAAACCATAGCCTTGACCAGACAGACCTTTGTTAGTAAAGTAATGTCTCTGCCTTTTAATATGCTGTCTAGGTTGGTCATGACTTTCCTTCCAAGGAGTAAGTGTCTTTTAATTTCATGGCTGCAATCACCATCTGCAGTGATTTTGGAGCCCCCCAAAATAAAGTCTGACACTGTTTGCACTGTTTCCCCATCTATTTGTCATGAGGTGATGGGACCAGATGCCATGATCTTAGTTTTCTGAATGTTAAGCTTTAAGCCAACTTTTTCACTCTCCTCTTTCACTTTCATCAAGAGTGATGAAGTTCCTCTTCACTTTCTGCTATAAGGGTGGTGTCATCTGCATATCTGAGGTTACTGATATTTCTCCCATCAATCTTGATTCCAGCTTGTGCTTCTTCCAGCCCAGCATTTCTCATGACTATACTATTACTTTACAGTAATTAAAATAGAACTGTATTAGAATGAGGAAAAACATACAGATTAATGAAACAGGACAGATTTCATATTAGACCAATGTGTATTATCAAAGATTTCTGAAAGGTTTCCAAGGAAATTAGTTAGGGAATGCCAATAAATTGATCTGGGTCAATGAGATATTTCTATGCAAAAGATTAAATCTCAATGCTTATTTTATACTATGTATACCAAAAGCATCTCAAAATGAATCATAAACATAAGTATAGAAGATAAAATAATAAAATGTAAAGATGAAAACTTAGGGAACAATATTTCCCCTTTGTGTAGATTTAATTGTCAGTGGGTAGGACATATTGACAGGAGAATTTGCCTTAATTATGGAAGAGAGGCATGGAAATACCACTCCCACTAAATTTCCACACTGAGGAGAGGCTGTGGGGATTTTAGTGTTCTTCCCCTTTGGATATGGTTCCCCTTGGATATGGTTCCCCTTTTTTCTTTCATTTATATGCCTTCCCTGCATCATGAATGTCCTATACAAAAATAATTACATACATTTCTGTATTTTTCTCCCCCAGTCATGTATTTTTCTCACTTACCTATTGTTGTATAACATGTCATTCGAAAATTTAATGGTTAATAAAACAAGCATCTATTTAACTTGAATTTTGCAATTTGGGTAAATTTGGTTAGATCTGGTTGTCTCAACTTCATGTAATATCAACTGGGATCACTCGTGGCGGCTCAACTGGGATGGAAATGTCCAAGATACCCATGATTCAGGATGTCCACTGTCTTTCCATGTGGTGTTTCTCTTATCATTAGACACTTAGAGCCAGAGTTCCTTAGAAGGCAGCAGGATGCTCATAAAAGCTTCCCACAGGGCTATACTTCTTTGGGTAGGCTATTGTAAAGGCCCTGTATTATTCTTGTTGGCGGAAAGAACACAAGGTGTGTATCCTGAAGATGTGTTTCATATGGGTCTCCAGTGTAACAGTCTGTCATTCATTGGGAACCTGTCTACTAAGTAGGCAGTTCTCTTTAATCAGACTGCCACTGCTGCCTACTGCTTTATATATTTGGATTTTATGTAGGTAGGAAGGGAGATATTTCCTTGAAAATACCCCTCAAAATTAATCCTACTAATTCTATTTGCTCTCTCTTGAATTCCAGTTTTTCTGGAATGAATGTTTCCTTTGCAGAGATATTTCCTAAGCTTCCTTTGAGCACAGTTCTTGCAACAAGTCAATCTAATCCTACCTATGATCTAAATCTTCTAGTGATATCTACCAAATTTTAAACTCACAATTACTTTTCATCTTTATGATAGATTTATTGTTACTTTTTTCCCCAAATATTTTTTCAATCTTTTTTTCCCCTGAGATTTATGCTTGAAAGTAGACATGCAGACTCTGTCCACTATAATGTTTCATGGTGATGATAAATGGCTCTAGTTGACTCTATCTTTCAATCCTTTCCATTAGAGCTGTCAGCATCTCCCATTCTCAATATACACACGTCACAACTCTCAGTATATATATCTTTCTGTGTTTCTCATATTGACTCCAGATGTTTATTCACATGACTTGCTTTCATTAGTGGGGTATCAGCAACAATGACTCAAGCAGAGGCATATATTTGTTTTTACATTGGGAGTAGCACTTTAGGCCATTTTGTTGGATAGGGGTCACATGGAGATAACCTGGTAGATGAAACATCACATAATGAGAGAAAAAGATATGTCGAGGAGAATAAAGACACTTATGCCAGATTCCCCACTGAATGAAGCCACTTGAGTGACCCCAGTCAAAACCTTGTGGTTCAAAAGATCTGACCAGTTAATTCTAGAATAGCAAGAAGTAAAAATCCCTGTTTTAAGATACTGTTTGGGGGTACTTCCTTATGCATCAATAAATAACTGAATCAGGCACAAAGGAGAGCCTTGTTCCCAGACAAACTGGACTTCACACATTTTCCATAAATTCTCATTTTCCCTCCTTTTATGATTGGTTTTCTCATGTTTTTACTTCCTTCTAGAATGTATATGCCTATTGGAATCCTACACATCCTTCAAGATGTTGAAATATTAAGTATTGAGCAAAGTGATACAGGTATCCTGTGTTTCTAATATGTTTTGACTTATCTTTCTTTACTTCTCACTGAGGAGAAAATCCCCCAGGATTGATGGTTGTCTCTATTTTCATTAACCAGGCTGAACTACAACACTATGTCATTATTTTAAACCCAAGTGATTGTAAACTGTCGACATGCCAAGAAAACCACTATTGTAGATGATTGAAGCTGTTTCAGGAGCCCATTATATTTTTCAGCTATCTGGCTGTTGCAGTAAGTGGAAAATGGACCCAATGATAATAATTATAGCAACTGGTTTTTTGAATGCTTACAGCACTGTGTCCAGGCCTTTGCATGTGTAACCCAGGAGTCCTAGACTTCAGCATTCTGTGCTTACCAAAGAAGGTCCTCACCTGGAAGCTACCATGATATTCTACTCCTGCTCTGGCTCTACTTATTTCTGTCTCTGTCCACAAATCCACGTAGTGGAATCTCATAGTATAATTTCCCATCATGAAAATGCCAATCTACATTAGGAGTGTGGTCTCCCTATGTTCTCATAGTTTGGAACTACTTGGTTTGGGAGGTAAGAACATAGGTGGGAAAGTAGCTTCCTACCCAATTCTTTCCTATGCTTGTCATCAAGGTTCTGAAACAGGCCAGCTTGTATAGAGTCTCACAGATGATAAAAAAATAATAATAGATATTTATTAATCATTGGCCAAACACTTTACTTATTATCCACAGTTCCATTTAATACAACCAGCACCTCTATGAAATAGTACTGTTATCATCACCATTTCTCAGATGGGTATGCAGACTTCAAGCGGTAAAAGTGCCAAAGATCAAACAAGTTTCCAAGAAACTGCATCAGTTTTTGTCTGAGCAGTTTTACTTTAATCACAGGAGCACAAATCCAGTTCAAGAAGCTTTTTGGTTGTCATGTCCCATTTCATTTGTTCACCCAAGTCTGATTGACACCAGGAACTTCTATCCCATCCCCTATTCCATTGCCTTGATTTTATAGCCAAAGCTCCTCTCTTACAATGAAAACAGATATGGAGGAAAGGCAGGTTTACAGGGGAGCTGCCTGCATTGACAGGTGTATCCAACTCAATCAGCCAAAACCGCCCCATTAGACCTGCATTATCATGCTATTCTGAACAACAAATACAATATGTAGGATGGCTAGCCTTGTTCCTGTTTTATAGCTGAGAAAGCCAGCACTCAGCACTGTTAAGCAATCTGCCCACGCTCACAAAAGGATCATGTGACTATGAGCACAGTGATTAGGAGTGCAAGCTAAGTTCATAATAAGCCCATCATAATATTTCCCAGAGAAGGCCTTAGGAAAGTAAGAAAACAAAGTTTTCTTAATAAACTGGGAATTTCTAGTATTTATTGAAGAGGAAACTTTTTTGGTATCACTTTCTACAGAGGGAATTTCAATAACTAGAGATGTGTGTTGAGACTCTCAATATAGAGATAACATGCAGACATGAACAAGTAACCGCTTAAATCAATCAGATTTATATTCATAAAAAAAGTAATTTCACATTTATGTTCTCACATTGATTTTTATAACTTCAGGTTTCTAGCAGGAAATGAGAGCAATGCCCTCTTTTTATTTTCCCCCAGTGACATAGAAGCCTGAAACTACTCAATTTCCTTAGTAAACGCCACCCTGGCTGTTGCTTACTTACCACATTAAAATATTTCTAATATAGGTAAGGTTTATGCTTTCTCTAAGGAGAACTGGCTTTATTTTTATTATATACTTAAGGAACATCTTAACTTTCCAAAATGAAAATTAGTTAAGAAGAGAATATATTAAGATGAAATAGAAGGTATTTACTGCACCTGCTGAATTTCTAAAGAAAAGTATGTGGTATACCACATAATTATGAAATTAGTTCTTACTTAAAATGGCAAATGCTTAATGTGCTAATGTATTTCATATAAAATTGAACCCTAGAGCATACTATCCAAGATAGAAGATAAAACTTTTTTATCCCCCTAAAAATATATAAATAAAGATTCAGAAGAAGATGCTAGCAATCTAGTCTGAGACCAGGTTGCAATTTTATTATATCAATAAACCAGTTTTAAAAAAAAATTATTAAAAGCATTCCTGCCTCAATATATTTTATTCAATATATTAGGGGAATATTGTAAATCTATATTCATTTTCCTGCATTTCTTAATATTAGGTATAATAAGCATATTCAGAGATGAGGCTGTAGCATCATTTCATGTTTTTAGCCAGGAGGGGTGTAACAGGCTGAATATTTGTGTCCCTTGCAAAATTCAAATGTTGAAATCCTAACTTCCAATGTGGCAGTATTAAGAGGCAGGGCCTTATGGGAGGTGCTTAGGTCATGAGAGTTGAGCTTTACTGAAAGGGATTAATGCCCTCATTAAAGGGATCCCAGAGAGCTTTCTTGCCCTCTTCACCACCCTAGAATACAAGAAGTTGGCAATTTGAAACCAGAAGAGGGTTTTCATCTAACCCTACCATGATGACACCCAATCTCAGTTTTCTAGCCTCCAACAATGTGTGAATAAATTTTTGTTTATAACCTACTCAGGCTATGGGTATGTTGTAACAGCAACCTGAGTTGAACTAAGACAAGGAGTATGCTTTATTAGTCATCAAGGAGAAAGGCTTATATTTCTGATAAACTTTAGTAAATAAACCATAACATTTCTTATATTTATTCCTATAGCACTGAATTTATAGATTATAATTTTTATATAAAGTGACCCATACAATATTCCCAATAAAAAACACCTTGTGGAACCTCCTCCATCATTAAAATAAATACACAAAGTCTCAGTGTTTCACCCTTAGAAGAATAATCTGTAGGTGGCAGGGAGCAGCTGGACTGAGTCACTCCACATCTGTTGCTCTTGAATTCTGTTTTCTCTACCTTCATTTAGTCCCCAGATAAAAGGTCCCCACTGCCTTTTTAAAAAACAAAACAAGCATCGACACAGATATTTCTCTTTGATGTCCTTCTTAGGGTTGAAAGCAAGAATTTTCAAAGATTTTATACAATACTGAGGTACAATAAAAATGACATTAAAATAGAAAGTATATGAAGCTTAAATGGGTTACTGATTCTACCAAAACTAGTTTACCTTCAGGATTATAAATGCATGAGTAAGTC
Source organism: Odocoileus virginianus (assembly GCF_023699985.2). Taxonomy (NCBI): domain Eukaryota; kingdom Metazoa; phylum Chordata; class Mammalia; order Artiodactyla; family Cervidae; genus Odocoileus; species Odocoileus virginianus. Next base: position 22,649,268 of record NC_069686.1, read on the forward strand.
CAACTGAGCTTAGACATCAGAGGAACCCTCTAATTAGCTCAGATAAATTTTGATCCACAGAATTATGAGCACAATAATTATTGATTTAAGACTAAGGTTGGAGTTTTTTTATGTAACAACTAGGTAATGTATCATATTTCAACACAATCTACTCTGAAAGTAAATTCAAATATCAGTATCAATTTGGGGTCCTTATAGCACATGATTGAGAGAGAAAGGGAGAGAAAAAAATAGACAAAGACAGAGACACAAAAATTTTTCAATTGGCTCCAGAAAAATCACATACATTATCACACACAAGAGCTTCCCAGGTGCCTCAGTGGTAAATAATCTGCCTCCAATGCAGGAGATGCAAAAGTCACAGGCTTGGAAGATCTCCTGGAGAAGGAAATGGCAACCTACTCCAGTATTCTTGCTTGGAAAATCCCATGGACAGAGAAGCCTGGTGGATTACAGTCGATAGGATTGCAACGAGTCAGACACAACTGAGTGACTGAGTGTGCGCGCGGGCGCGCACACATTCACACACACACACCACACAGAAAATTATGTTCACATACCAATGAAAGTTAAATCAAGTATGGTAAATTAACGCTAAGATAAAACTTGTTCCTGATCCCTTTAGATCTCAGAACACATGTCAGTCATTAATAAGTCAATTTTAATATCTAATAATTATTTTTGCTAAAGCATTAAGCAAATATGTTCAATGCCTTCTCTTAAGGTATGGATCATTAATAATCAAAAATTACAAAGCATCTATTGTAGTTGATGTAAAAAAGCAACTCTGTTCAAAATAGAGGTGCAATAAAAATACTTCTTTGGGCATTTTACACTTGATATTTTAGTAGCAATTTTGATAAAAACTATGCTGGTTAATTTCTGAAGGCAGTCATGCAAAATATGATGCTGGCCATCTGGTCAAATCTTAAGAAGTCATAAAATTACTGAATTTTAGTCTGTCAACTTTAATTGTAAAAACTACTGTAACTGTATTCTCAACATGTTTAGGGAAATTTAAAGCCACAATCAAGGCAATTCTTGAACCACAATAAAGAATATTTCCCTGAAATATGACTTTAGGAAACTATTCAAAATGTCACAATTATTGCTGTCCCTTCACTCAACAAACTCCTTATCAAGAACATCTGACTATGAAATTCTTATTATCGTGAACATGTCTTGAGCAATCAGACATATTTGATGGTCATGAAATTGGAAGCTTCAAATTAAATGTTTAATGACCCTGTTACCATTCAGAATTATTTAGAGTGAAACATGATAAATGATCAAAATATGTATGAAATACCACTATAAAATGAAACAAGAAAGTGGGTACAAAACATTTTTTTCCTTCCCATATTTTATGTAACAATAATTAGATTTATACCCAAGGGAATAACTTAGCACTCACTTCTCTGATACAGAGAAGGCATCTTCTCACTTTTTATCAGATATTCATGTCATAGTTGGCTCTTGCAAGATGCTTACATAAAGAGATCTATAAAATGATCTATTAGCCCCATCCTCACAAGGATTAGATTTTTAAAAATCATGTCAATAATGAAAGATCCAATGTTAAATAATGTATTGAAACACAATTGAACATCCTATTTTGTAAATGAAGAAAAGTTAAGCTTATATTGATATATATGTACCATACATATGTGGAAACGACAGAAACAGTGACAGACCTTGTTTTCTTGGGCTCCAAAATCACTGCAGATGGTGACTGCAGTCTTGAAATTAAAAGATGCTTGCTCCTTGGAAGAAAATCTATGACAAACCTAGACAGCATATTAAAAAGCAGAGACATTACCGACAAAGGTCTATCTAGCCAAAGCTATGGTTTTTCCAGTAGTCATGTATGGACGTGACAGTTGGACCATAAAGAAAGCTGAGCACCAAAGAATTGATGGTTTTGAACTGTGGTGTTGGGGAAGACTCTTGAGAGTCCCTCGGATAGCAAGGAAATAAAAATAGTCAACCCTAAAAAAATCAGTCCTGAATATTCATTGGAAGAACTGATGCTGAAGCTCCAATACTTTGGCCACCTGATGCAAAGAACTGACCTGACTCAGTGGAAAAGACTCCATCGAGGAAAGACTGAAGGCAGGAGAAGGGGACATCAGAGGATGAGATGGTTGGATGGCATCACTGACTCAATGGACATGAGTTTGAGCAAGCTCCGGGAGTTGGTGATGGACAGGGAAACCTGGCATGCTGCAGTCCACGGGGCCTCAGAGTCAGCCATGACTGAGAGACTGAACTGAATTGAATTGAACTGTATGTATTTGTCTCTTATACGTTCACATGAATAAGAGCAGTGAAGAAAGACTGGATATATTCTAAAGGGGCTTCCCTGGTGGCTCAGATGGTGAAGAATCTGTCTGTAATGCAGGAGACTCAGGTTCAATCCCTGGGTTGGGAAGACCCCCTGGAGAATGGAATGGCAACCCACTCTAGTATTCTAGCCTGGAGTATTCCATGGACAGAGGAGCCTGGTGGGCTACAGTCCATGGGGTCGCAAAGAGTCAGACACGGCTGAGTGACTAACATATATATACTTATGTACTTATTGTAATACATTGGAGACATGGATCCTCTTAGGTATATCTATAAAATAGGAGTCATGCTTTGGAAAAAGTTTAGAAATAAAATATAAATTCATGCACTTGCATGAAAAAATAGTAATAAGATAGTTTCTTAAAGATTGTAGGCTCTTATGAATTGTTTCTGGCTAGTGTGAAATATAGAAGGCCGAATGAAATTCCTATATTAGCTGGTAGAAGAGGTGAGATTTTGTTTTGATATTTAATGGAAGTCTGGTTTGTACACATATGAGGACGAAGGGAAAAGAGGCAGTATGAATTACAACTCTAAGAGAAGAAGCATGAGGTGTTTTTCACAAACAGACAATATAGTGCAGTTTAATTGATGCCAAGAATGCCTAAAGAGGACTAGTGAGAATTTAGAAAAACAGCTTTGTGTATATATTGAGGAAGCTTGAATTCTAGGATGGATTACAGGAACACATTATGTTAGACAACAGAGTACTATTTCAGTTGTCTCAAACAACTCCTTTTAGTCTCTCCCCCGCTCTCAAACAAGGGAGCCAGCGTAATTATACAAGAAATGTGCTGGCAGATGCTCAATATTGATAGTGTCAGTCTTGATCCATTATTCTACTTTTCCACTTAGGTGAGCTTGCTGCTATTACCTTCTTTTTCAGCTTCATCTTTGGCTTAACCCTTTTGGTTTCACTAATAATGACCTTTAACCAGATTTTAATCTTTGGTTCAGTTCTTCCAGTTTCCTAATGTTTTCTCTTTTCTGATGTGAATTGTGTGGAACAGTCCTCAGGACTTCTCTTCCTGCGACTGTTCTCTTTAGTACTCCATGCTGGTGCCATCGGGTCCTATGGGTATTTCCATTTCAAAGACTCTGGCAGAAGCATCATTTGACTTCAATCCTTTTGTCTTCTAGTGAAGACATCTTTGGGCTTTTACTCTTTCCAGGTACACAATTAACTTTTCATACTCTGGGTTACCTATCAGTTTGGTTTCACTTGAAAAACACAAACAATGGAGCTAACTGTACTTATATTGCTTAAATTTCTCAAATGCATATTAAGTAGAGCCCCTGTGTTCACAGACCTCAGATGACCATCATGTAAATCTGTGATAAGAAAATATTCTGGAGCCACTTGTAGATTTAGATTGAATCACTGCTAAAATCCCTGTGTGTATCTGTGTGCGTCACTGTGTGTGCATCTGCATCTGTATCTGTATCACTGTGTGTGGCCGTGTGCTTAGTCACTCAGTAGTGTTCAACTCGTTGTGACCCCATGGGGTGTAGCCTGCAAGGCTCCAGTGTCCCTGGAATTTTCTAAGTCAGAATACTGGAGTGGGTTGCCATTTCATACTACAGGGGATCCTCCTGATCCAGGGATTGAACCCATGTTTCTTGCATCTCTGGCAGTGAAAGGTGGATGTTGTACCACTGTGCAGGCTGGAAATCCCATCTATGTCACTGGAGTAAGCTTTCTCATATGTACCAGCTGAAAGATAGCTTCTACTTCTCAACAACAGTACACATTTTTAGCAGTTATTCCATCACTAGTCACATTGGAAACTATAAAAAAGCAAAATATCAAGGAAACTGGCAACCGGCTTTCAATGTAAATAGTATACAGTTTCGCATAGCTGCAGTTAGAATTCCAAGTATTGTAGTAGAAGAAAAATACCATATAACCATAATGTCAGATTCCCAAACTCATTCTTGAGATTGTTGTTTAGTCACTAAGTCCTGTCCAACTCTTTGCAACCTCATGGACTGCAACATGCCCGGCTCCCCTGTTTTTCACTATCTCCCAGAATTTGCTCAGACTCATGTCCATTGAGTCAGTGATGCCATCCAGCCATCTCATCCTCTGTAATCCCCTTCTCCTGCCCTCAGTCTTATCCAGCATCAGGGTCTTTTCAATGAATCGGCTCTTCACATTGGGTGGCCAAAGTATTATAGCTTCAGCTTCAGCATCAGTCCTTCCAAAGAATATTCAGGACTGATTTCCTTTAGGATTGACTGGTTTGATCTCCTTGCTGTCCAAGAGACTCTCATGAGTCTTCCCAGCACCACAATTTGAAAGCATCAGTTCTTTGGTGCTCAGCCTTCTTACAGTCCAACTCTCACATCTGTATATGAATACTGGAAAAACCATAGCTTTGACTATATGCATCTTTGCTGGCAAAGTGATGTCTCTGCTTTTTAAAATGCTGTCAATGTTTGTCATAGCTTTTCTTCCAAGAAGCAATGGTCTTTTAATTTTGTGGTTACAGTCACTGTCTACAGTGATTTTGGAGCCCAACAAAATAAAATCTGCCACTGTTTCCACTTTTTGCCCAGCTATGTGTCAAGAAGTGATTGGACTAGATGCCATGATCTTTGTTTTTTGAATGTTGAGTTGTAAGGCAGCTTTTTCACCCTGCTATTTTACCCTCATCAAGAGGCTCTTTAGTTCCTCTTCACTTTCTGCCCTTGTAGTGGTATCATCTGCATATCTGAAGTTATTTATCTTTATCCTGGCAAACTTGATTCCAGCCTGTGATTCAAACAGCCCGCAGAGTGGGACAGAACTGACTGCCTGAACTGAATTGAACTGAAGATAATCAAAGCCCTACAGACTTAAGAGTTTTTACCTCCCCATCCCTTAAAATGCCTAAAAGAATGTACATAGGAACCCCTTATAAAGAAGAGAGCTATTAGGAAAATAATGTACTCTACATCAGAAAGACTTCGATCTCCATGTAACTTGTCTTCTTCCACTTTGAAATTCCAGACCCCTACCCCATTCTTCTCAGTTCAGGTTGGTGATGGGGTTTAGAGCAGTGATTTTGGAGCACAAGGAAATAAAGTCTGTCACTGTTTCCATTGTTTCCTCATCTATTTGCCATGAATTGATGGGATCTATGCCATGATGCTATTTTTTTTTTTTTGGATGCTGAGTTTGAAGCCAGCTTTTCACTCTCCTCTTTCACTTTCATCAAGAGACTTTTTAGTTCCTCTTTGCTTTATAAGGATGGTGTCATCTGCATATGTGAGGTTATTGATATTTCTCCCCAGCAATCTTGATTCCAGGTGTACCTTAGTCTCACACTATCATTTTTCATTTATCTTCAATTCTGGTTCTCTCCTCCTTTAAGATGAATTGATACTGTGAAGAGAAGTAATTTTTCCAAAATATGTCCAGCAAAAATAAAAAGGCAAAAAGGGAAAAAAGTTAATCCAAACATTCTAGTTTTCTTTATTGTGAATGTGTAAAGGTAATTTCCACACTAAGTATTTTCAAAAGATGTCCTAAGAGGCTGTAAATTTAGGATTAATGTAAGGGTTTTAATAGATTTTTGAGCTGAGGAAAGAACAAATTAAATTATGCATTTCTTAATTATGTGCATTTTTCTGAGTCTCCAGTATTTGAAAAAACATATATCTGTGAAAAAAACAAAAACACTTAAGAAATACAAATGATGACAAAAGACCCAGTCAGAAAATGAGCAGAAGACCTAAACAGACATTTCTCTAAAGACAGCATATAGATTGATCAATAAACACATGCAAAAACACTCAGCATCACTAACTGCCATAGAAATGCAAATCAAAATTACAGTGAGCTCATTCTGACTTCACACTTGTTAGAATGGTCATCATTAAAAAGTCTATATATAAGAAACAAATACTGGAGAGGATATAGAGAAAACAGAACCCTCTTACACTGTTGGGAAATTAAACTGGTGCAGTTGCTATGGAAAACAGTATGGAGGTTTCTTAACAAAGTTAAAGTAGAGTTGCCATAAGATCCAGCAAATGCAGTTCTGAGTATATATCCAGATAAAGTATAATTAAAAAAGATACATGATCCAAATGTTCATAGCAGTTATCTTTAAATAGCCTACATATAGAAGCAAATGTCCATTGACAGATGAATGGATAAAGAAGATGTGGCAAGTATACAGAACAGAATACTACTCAGCCATAAAAAGAATGAAATTATGCCATTTGCAACAACATGGATGAGCCTAGCATATCAAGTGAAGTAAATTGGAAAGAGAAAGACAAAGACCATATAACTACTTATATTAGGAATCTAAAATATGACAAAATGAACTTATTTATGAAATAGACTCACAGACATAAAGAACAAACTTAAAATTCCAAAAGGTGAAAAAGGGTGGTGGAGGGATAAAGTAGGAGTTTGCAAATGGAAAAGACCCTGATGCTGGGCAAGATTGAAGGCAGGCAGAGAAGGGGATGACAGAATATGAGATGGTTAGATGGCATCACCGATTCGATGGACATGAGTTTGAGCAAGCGCCAGGTTTTGGTGATGAACAGAGTAGCCTGGTATGCTGCAGCCCATGGGGTTGCAAACAGTTAGACATGACTGAGCAACTGAACTTTGAACTTTGGAGATTATCAGATACAAATCACTTTATAAAAAACAGATAAATAACAAGGTCCAGCTGCATAGGACAGGAATATTCAACACCCTATAGTAAACCATAGTGGAAAAGAATGTAAAAAGGATATATATACACATATATGTATTAAATATATATATTATTACTATACATATATATAGATAGCTATACTTCAATAATGTGATCAATGCAAAGAAATAGAGGAAAACAACAGAATGGGAAAGACTAAGATCTCTTCAAGAAAATTAGAGACACCAAGGGAACATTTCATGCAAAGATGAGTTCAATAAAGGACAGAAATGGTATGGACCTAACAGAAGCAGAAGATATTAAGAAGAGGTGGCAAGAATACACAGAAGAACTATACAAAAAAGATCTTTACGGCCCAGATAATCATGATGGTGTGATCCTTCACCTAGAGCCAGACATCCTGGAATGTGAAGTCAAGTGGGCCTTAGAAAGCATCACTACAAACAAAGCTAGTGGAGGTGATGGAATTCCAGTTGAGCTATTTCAAATCCTGACAGATGATGCTGTGAAAGAGCTGCACTCAATATGCAAGCAAACTTGGAAAACTCAGCAGTGGCCACTGGACTGGAAAAGGTCAGTTTTCATTCCAATCCCAAAGAAAGGCAATGCCAGAGAATGCTCAAACTACTGCACAATTGCACTCATCTCACACTCTAGTAAAGTAATGCTCAAAATTCTCCAAGCCAGGCTTCAGCAATACATGAACTGTGAACTTCCAGATGTTCAACCTGGTTTTAGAAAAGGCAGAGGAACAAGAGATCAAATTGCCAACATTTGCTGGATCATCGAAAAAGCAAGAGAGTTCCAGAAAATCATCTATTTCTGCTTTATTGATGATGCCAAAGTCTTTGACTGTGTAGATTATAATAAACTGTGGAAAATTCTGAAAGAGATGGGAATACCAGACCACCTGACCTGCCTCTTGAGAAACCTATATGCAGGTCAGGAAGCAACAGTTAGAACTGGACATGGAACAACAGACTGGTTCCAAATAGGAAAAGGAGTACGTCAAGGCTGTATATTGTCACCCTGCTTATTTAACTTATATGCAGAGTACATCATGAGAAACGCTGGGCTGGAAGAAGCACAAGCTGGAATCAAGATTGCCGGGAGAAATATCAATAACCTTAGATGTGCAGATGACACCACCCTCATGGCAGAAAGTGAAGAGGAACTAAAGAGCCTCTCGATGAAAGTGAAAGAGGAGAGTGAAAAAGTTGGCTTAAAACTCAACATTCAGAAAACTAAGATCATGGCATCCGGTCCCATCACTTCATGGGAAATAGATGGGGAGACAGTGGAAACAATGTCAGATTTTATTTTGGGGGGCTCCCAAATCACTGCAGATGGTGACTGCAGCCATGAAATTAAAAGATACTTACTGCTTGGAAGGAAAGTTATGACCATCCTAGATAGCATATTAAAAAGAAAAGACATTACTTTGCCAACAAAGGTCCATCTAGTCAAGGCTATGGTTTTCCCAGTGGTTATGTATAGATGTGAGAGTTGGACTATAAAGAAAGCTCAGTGCTGAAGAATTGATGCTTTTGAACTGTGGTGTTGGAGAAGACTCTTGAGAGTCCCTTGGGCTGCAAGGAGATCCAACCAGTCCATCCTTAAGGAGATCAGTCCTGGGTGTTCATTGGAAGGACTGATGCTGAAGCTGAAACTCCAATACTTTGGCCACCTGATGGCAAGAAGTGACTCACTGGAAAAGACCCTGATGCTGGGAGGGATTCGGGGCAGGAGGAGAAAGGGACAACAGAGGATGAGATGGCTGGATGGCATCACTGACTCAATGGACATGGGTTTGGGTGGACTCTGGGAGTTGGTGATGGACAGGAGGCCTGGCATGCTGTGATTCATGGGGTCGCAAAGAGTCAGACACAACTGAGTGACTAAACTGAACTGAAGTAAATTACATTTTGAAGAAAGTAAGATTTTAATAAAATTAATTTATGAAATAAAAACAGTAAATGTTGCTTAGTCTTTTGATGAGTTTGTGGTCACATGAAATGTACCACACAGTGATAAAATAAATAATTATAAAACAGGAAAGGAACCCATCTGCTATTGAAAAATATCTCCTCAATTGAGGGAGTTAGAAAGAGACTGAAAAAAGCAACAGCCTGGCTAAAAAGCACATGAAAAGATTCTCAAGATCATTAATTTTTAAAGAAATGCAAATCAAGACTACAATGAAGTATCACCCAACACTGAACATAAAGGCCATGATCAGGAAAATCTATAAAGAGTGCATGCTGGAGAGGGTGTAGAGAAAAGGGAATCCTCCTACAGTTTTGGTGAGAATGTACATTGTATAGTCACTATGGTGAATAGTATGGAGGTTCCTGAAAAAAGTAAAAATAGAGCTACCATATGATCTAGCATTCCCACTGCTGAGCATACAGCTGGAAAGTGAAAGTCACTCAGTAGTGTCCAACTCTTTGCAACCCCATGGACTATACAGTCCATGGAAAGCTCCAGGCCAGAATACTGGAGTGGGTAGCTGTTCCATTCTGCAGGGGATCTTCCCAACCTAGGGCTCATACCCAGGTCTCCCATATTGCAGGCAGATTCTTTGCCAGCTGAGTCACAAGGGAAGCCCAAGAACACTGGAGTGGGTAGCATATCCCTTCTCCAGGGGATCTTCCCAACCCAGGAATTGAACTGGGGTCTCCTGCATTGCACATGGATTCTTTACCAGTTGAGCTTCCAGGGAAGCCCTGGAGAAATATATTCAGAAAAATTTGAAAAGATACATGTCATCCAGTGTTCACTGCAACAGTATTTATAATAGCCAGGAGATCGATGCAATCTGTCCGTCAACAGAGGAATGGATAAAGAAGATGAGGTGCATACATACATGTAATATTACTCAGCCACGAAAATTAGGAAATAATGCCATTTGCAGCAACAAGGATGGGCCTGTATGTAGTCTTACTGAGTAAACTAAGTCAGGCAGAAAAAGACAAATATATAATATTGCTTATATGTGGTATCCAGACAGGGTACAAATTAACTTATCTCCAAAACAGAAATAGGGTCACAGATGTAGAAAAAAACTTATGGTTACTAGGAGGTTAGAAGGGATGGGATAAACTGGGAAATTGGGATTGACATATACATAGCACTATATATGAAATCAGTTCAGTTCAGTCGCTTAGTTGTGTCTGACTCTTTGCCACCCCATGGACTGCAGCACACCAGGACTCCCTGTCCATCACCAACTCCCAGAGTTTACTCAAACTCATGTCCATTGATGTCGGTGATGCCATCCAACCATCTCATCCTCTGTCACCCCCTTCTCCTCCCACCTTCAATCTTTCCCAGCATCAGCGTCTTTTCCAATGAGTCACTTCTTTGCATCAGGTTGCAAAACTATTGGAGTTTCAGCTTCAACATCAGTCCTTCCAATGAACATCCAGAACTGATCTCCTTTAGGATGGACTGGTTGGATCTCCTTGCAGTCCAAGAGACTCTCAAGAGTCTTCTCCAACACCACAGTTCAAAAGCATCAATTCTTTGGCACTCAGCTTTCTTTATAGTTCAACTCTCATATCCATACATTACTACTGGAAAAATCAGAGCTTTGACTACATGGACCTTTGTTGGCAAAGTAATGTCTCTGCTTTTTAACATGCTGTCTAGGTTGGTCATAACTTTTCTTCCAAGGAGCAAGTGTCTTTTAATTTCATGGCTGCAGTCACCATTTACAGTGATTTTGGAGCTCCCCAAAATAGTCTGTCACTGTTTCCATTGTTTCCCCATCTATTTGCTGTGAAGTGATGGGACCGGATGCCTAATAATGACCTACTGTATAGCACAGGGGGCATTACTCAATACTCTGTAAGGGTTTATATGAGAAAAGGATCTAATAAACAGGGGATATGTGTATGTAGAACTGATTCATTTTGATGTACTCCTGAAAATAACACAGCATTGTAGGTAAAATATACTCCAATAATTTTTTTTAAAAAAAACATCAGCCAATGAATTAACAATTAGTTTCATTCAGTATGAGACACTTGGAGCTATACATTTTAGAGTAGACTTGATTCCTACTCTCAAAAGACATAATAAAAAAGAGATTTCCAGTTAGAACATATACACAATTTATGTAATATGTGATGTTGTATATTATATATAATATGTTGTATGCATAATACAACATATTGTGTGCATAATACAATGTATAATATGCTCTACACATATACATATACATGCACATAAGTTCATTTAAAAAGATTAAATAATAATTTATGGTCTTTTGTGATGGTACAAGGAGATAGACTTAGAATATACTTTTAAAATCAGAATTGGTTATTATTTATATTTCATCATTATTTGATTAATGTTTAATATTATACAAACTTTTAAGCTACTATTTAAGTAACTAAAAAATCTGTTAATAAATTTTAACCTGAAAGATCCAGATAGATGAGATAACAGAGACGTTCTTATTAATTTTTTGGATCATCTACACATCTTCAGCCTGATTATGACTCTTTTTTTTTTAATTTGGCTCCAAGAAAATTGAAGCAAATGCTTTAATACAGATGAAGACAAGTTAATTAGTATACTTTCTTTTTAAAGTTAATCAGTGGTCTTCATTATGCCCGAAAGAATGTGTGACATTAATGTCTATCCCCTAAATTAAATAATGCACTTGTGAACCACACGATAAGTATATTGAAAACTAAAAAATTAAAATATATGCTTTAAAAAATCATCTTGCTACAAACAGAAGCACTTAGAGTGGCAACACAAATGATTGCTATAAAATGTACCTGTTTCAATATATTAAAGAATGTGATATTTTTCTCACTTGAGAAAGTGTAATAGCTTTAGGTCTTCCCTGGTGGCTCAGAAGGTAAAGCGTCTGCCTGCAATTCGGGAGACCTGGGTTTGATCCCTGGGTTGGGAAGATCCCATAGAGAAGGAAATGGCAACCCACTCCAGTATTCTTGCTTGGAAAATCACATGGATGGAGAAGCCTGGTAGGCTATAGTCCATGGGGTTGCAAAGAGTCAGACACGAATGAGTGACTTCACTTTACTTTGTAATAACTTTAGGAATTTATAATCCCTGAAGTATATAAATCATTTCCTGATATTTTGGCCAAATGTCTTAATAAAAATTCAAGGTTATGCAAATCATTTTAAAATTAAATTCTATTTAATCAGTGGGAAATCTTCTGACCATATTGCTATTTCTCAGTAAAAAAAAAAATGAATGTAAACACTGCAAATCTGAATTTAAATTCAAGACTGTAGGTCTTAACCCTAGCTGGCTAATCGGGCATGTCTGACATTTGGTTTTTTTGCCTTGTTCTTTTTCACTTTGAATTTTTTTCTTTAATGGAGACAAAATTCTTGACAATCACACTGCCCCAGAGATTAGATTTGTAGCAAAGAAGTCAGTCCCTTTAAATTTATATTACTCCTAAATTCTCATCCTTTTTAGTAACATTATCTATTTCCTTACCTTTTTGTGGTGACTTATTTCATCTGCTAATGTTTCTCGTTCATGGTATTATTACTGTGATCATTATTGCTTGTAATCAGAATGCACATCTTGCTATTAGTTTAAAGCACAACTTAAAAAAAAAAAAGCTGACACTCAGATTTTGATAACAGCAGGGGCTGAATGGCACCTTGAGTCATTTACTTCTTAAATCACTTCAAAGTTTAAGTCTCCAAACCATTCCAGGCAGTTGCAAATATTTCACTATTTACAGAGAGATTGTAGACTTGACTTGGCACTTTCTTTTCATCACTGTTGTATATCAGTTTGAACATCTAACCTGAACAGAGCTCCTTTGGTCTCTTGTGCATGCACTTATTCACTCAGCAAACACTCACTCAGAATTTGCCACATCCTAAGAACTCTATGATGCAGTAAAAAGTCAAAAATTAAAAAAGAAAAATGCCTGCCTTCCAGGTGCTCATATGAAAGATCAAAGCAAGCAGACATTTGGTATACACTGGGATCTGGGGAATGGATTAAAGTTTTGCATGTTATAAGGACATGGAGAAAGGGAAGGGAAGAGGAGAGGGAAGTTTTCCCAGTGGAAATAAACAGAAGCTAAATTTGAATTAACAGTAAATGTCAGTAAGTGGGGGAATGGTACTTCAAGTCTCTGCTGGCCAAGAAAATGCACTGCTCAGGTCTCCTACTGTGGAGAACAGTTGACTGAGAGCCCCGGCTGGACTCAATGCTTTATTAAGGTAGAAGCTATGCCTCCCTTGGCTTGTTTTGGATCTAAAACTGAGAGCTGTGGGGTACTTGTGGAGGCCGTTCCTGTGGGATGGGGGACTCTTCTAATGGACGCCTTTGGTTCCATTCCTCTTCACCTGATGAAGCATTCTTTTGTGCTAAAGTCTGAGAATTTTCCTTCCAAGTCCTCCTACCTCTCCCCTCTTATTTATTATTTATTTTTTTCAGGTCAGGTCGCTATGCACTGATTGGTTTTTCTCTTTATTTCCTCTTCTTCCTTTTTATCTTTCATATATGTTCCCTTCCCCCACCCTCAATCTCTCTTTCATGACTAATCTAGGTTTGGAGACTGCTTCTTATGCTCAGATACGTCTGACTCTTTGTGACCCTATGGACTGTAGCCTGCCAGGCTCTGCTGTCCATGGGATTCTTCCAGCATGGGGTGCCATGTCCTTCTGCAGGGGATCATCTGAACTCAGGGATCGAACCCACATCTCCAGCAATGGCAGATGGATTATTTACCATAAACTCCACGTGGAAATCCCCTGTTTCTTGGGAAAGCTGAAATAACACATTTGGTACCAAGAGTAGTCCAAAGAACATGGGGTTTCGTGACTGGTTCACTTGTTGCCTGGTGAGCAAGGAGGATACTATCTTACATGGTATCTGTGCATAGACAGCCCTGAGCAGAAGTGGTGGCCTAAGTGCTGAAGATTTTACTGGAAGTAACCTGGGAAAATGTCCTGGTACTGGGGAAGCCCCATGAAGGAGCAAAGATTGAGACATTTTATATTTCAAATGACATGACCAATAATGGGCTAACATTCAAATATACAAACAGTTTATACACCTCAATATCCAAAAAACAAACAACTTGATTAAAAAATGGGCGTAATACCTTAACAGACATTTTCCCAAAGAAGACATACAGATGGTCAACAGAAATTTAAAAGATGCTCAATACTGCTAATTACTAGAGAAATGCAAATCCGAAACACAAGGAGATGTCACCTCACAGCTGTCAGAATAGTAGTATAATGTTAATCACTCAATGGCTGTATCAAAAAGTCTACAAATAACACATTTTGGCAAGGTTGTGGAGAAAAGGGAACCCTAGTACACTGCTGATGAGAATACAAATTGGCGCAGCCATTGTGGAAAACACATGGAGGTTCCCCAAAATACTAAAAACAGAATTACCATATGATCTAGCAATTCCACTCCTGGGTATATATCCAAAGAAGTAAAACACTGATTCAAAAATACATGCACCTAAATGTTCATAAAGCATTCTTTATGAAAGCCACAATATGGAAGCAATCTAAGTGTCTATCAGCAGATGAATGAATAAACAAGTGGTGTGTATATATATACACAACAGAATATTATTCAACCATAAAAAAGAATGAAATTCTTCCATTTGCAATAACATGGTTATATTACACTTGTTGAAATAATTCAGAGAAAGACAAATAATATGTGTTATCATTTATATGTGGATTTAAAAAAAATAAAACAAATGAATGAATATACCAAAACAGAAACAGACTCAGAAATACAGAGAAAGACAGTGTTTGGCAGTGGAGAGAGGGGCATGGGAAGGGGCAAGACAGGGGCAGAGGATTAAGAGGCACAAACTACTATGTATAAAATAAATAAGTTACAAGGATATGTTGCACAACACAGGAAATATAAACAATATCTTATAATAACTTTAAATGGAGTATAGTATACAAGAACATTGAATCACTATGTTGTACACCTGAAATTAATATAGTATTATAAATCAACTATGCTTCAATTAAAAAATAGTTTTCTGATTAGTAAAAAAAAAAAAATTCAGGAGTTTTAGAAATATGGGGTCAATGATTCCTACAAGGACCTCAGAGTTGGCTGATTATTGCTGCTTTGAATTGACTTCTTGCCAGTGAGATAATGAGAAACTGAAGGATGTTAGCAAGCAGTAAAAGGCTGAGCACTGTGAGGTGTCTGAAATGGTAAGTGCTATTTAGATATAACTTTTATTGTTATGATACAAAGAAGATTGACTCTAGAATATTGAAGATAACTCAGAGTAAGGGAAATGGCATTCTTTACTGGCTTGTATTAACTGAGTAGCAATAATACAGACTTTTAACAATTCTGCAAAGACTTTAACACTATGCCTCTAAGTGTGTGCTAAGTGTCTTCAGCTGTGTCCAACTCTTTGCGACCCTATGGACTATAGCCTGATATGCTCCTCTGTCCATGGGATTCTCCAGACAAGAACACCAGAGTGGGTTGCCATGCCCTCCTCCAGAGGATCTACCCAAACCAGGGATCGAACCCGTGTCTCTTCTGTCTGCTGCACTGGCAGTCAGGTTCTTCATAACTACTGCCATCCGAGAAGCCCAGCACCGCTTCTACTGTGTGTGTGTAGTTGCTCAGTTATATATGACTCTTCGTGACCCTGTGCACTGCAGCCTGCCAGGCTCCTCTGTTTATGGGATTCTCCCGGCAAGAATACTGGAGTGGGTTGCCGTGTCCTCCTCCAAGGGATTTTTCCAATTCAGGGATGAAACCGAGGTCTCCTGCTTTGCAGGCAGATTCTTCACAGTCTGAGCCACCAGGCAAGTCAACACTATGTCTAATAAATTCCCAACTGTCATCAGCATCAACCAAAAGAAAAAAACATTTTGAATTTATATTGAATTTATGTGGTAATGTCTGGTAGACCGTTTATGACCAACTTATATGTGACTAGAGAAGATCCAGTGAAAGAATTCATTTTCACAGAAAAAGAAACCAGTCATGCTGTGCATAAACCAGCATGAATATTTTAGTCTTCTAAGTAAACTGGTCAATGTGCAAAATCACAGTTGATTGGACAATCTACTTCGTAGGTGAGATTAGGGGGCATAAAATATATTCTATTTCTGTGGTGTTGAAGAGCAGGAGGTTTAGAGTGACACCTGAATCCATTAGGCACTAGTCATGTAACATTGAGCAAATAATTTTATTTCTACAGCCTTACTTTCCTGTAAAAGAGGAATAAATATTTGGCACAGAAAATCACACACAATAAACAGCCTAAGAAAAATAGTTATTGTTACGGTTACATCACTCATTCCTCGCAATATTTTATGGGTCCTTTTATTCTGAAGATGTTTCCTCCCTTTGGATCTGGGAAATTAACTTTTATCACATTCTTCCTCTTGTTTCCTGTTTAGTTTTTGACCTTCTTTCTATTGTTCTGATATGTATTTAATTGTTCTTTTTCATTTTTCCTTTCATATTTTCACCCCTTTGTACGTTTGCTCTTTGCTTTGAAAAATTTGATCACATTCTATCCTACAGTATTTTTACAATTTATAACACATACAGTCATATTTCAGATTTCAAGGAGCTATTTTCCCAGGACATTTCCTTTTTCAGAATTAAGTATTTTATTTTCAGAAACAAAACACTCTTGATTTTTTCAGTGCTATATTTAGATCTTTTTATATATACCAATCTAGTTTGCTATTTTCATATCCCCTGAAAAATCTGTTTATTCTCTGTTTAAATGTAATTTTGTTTATTTTATTCTAGAGGTTTTCCTCAGAGGCCTGGTGACCCTTGCCTGTCCCTCATATTTTTTGTAATGTGGATTAGTCTGTTTCTTCTCTAAAATAGGAAGAATGACTGGATTAGCAGTGGACAAGAACTGGTAAACAAATTTTTAAAAAAAGAGGGTGAAAGAGTTATTGTTTCTATTAAATCTCAACAGATAATTACTAAATTGACAATATGTAAAAATTGTTACTGCTGGGATAATTGTGAGCAAGACAATGAACTTAATGTTAAATGTTGAATTTATGCTTAAATGCTTAAATGTTGAATTCTAAACTGATTTTCATTAAATTTATTTCAGAAATGTTAAGTTCTTATACCCTTTTAAAGAAAGTGATACTCTACATTTAATTAATATCTTAGGATGTGGAATGGCAAGAAAGAGAAAGGAATACTCTAATTAACTAATTCACTCAAAAGAAAAACTTTGGAATTATGTGGAATGATTGTGTCTGAATGTATATTCATAAGTTTAAAGCTACAATGAAATATTTAAGATTGACAGATATTACTTCTGGGGTTTCTTGTTATAAGTAACTTTTTTGATCTATTGACTAAATACTAATAGTTTCACATTAGAAGTGTGAACTAAAATGGCAGATTAATTTGTCTTTAACAAATATAATAATAGTTCTATAGCATATTCAGCTATATTGTCACATGGATAGTCTTTATATTAATTTAGGGATCCCAATATAATCAATGTATTAGTATACACTCTATTATGAGGGAGAGCTTTGCTACACAAAGAGAGATTCAAGTTGGAATCAAGATTGCCGGGAGAAATATCACTAATCTCAGATATGCAGATGACACCACCCTTATGGCAAAAAGCAAAGAAGAACTAAAGAGCCTCTTGATGACAGTGAAAGAGGAGAGTGAAAAAGCTGGCTTAAAACTCAACATTCAAAAAACGAAGATTATGGCATCTGGTCCCATCACTTCACGGCAAATAGATGGGGAAACAATGGAAACAGTGACAGACTTTATTTTGGAGGGCTCCAAAATCACTGCAGATGGTGACTGCAGCCATGAAATTAAAAGATGCTTACTCCTTGGAAGGAAAGTTATGACCAACCTAGACAGCATATTAAAAAGCAGAGACATTACTTTGCCAACAAAGGTCCATCTAGTCAAAGCTATGGTTTTTCCAGTAGTCATGTATGGATGTGAGAGTTGGACTATAAAGAAACCTGAGCACTGAAGAATTGATGCTTTTGAACTGTGGTGTTGGAGAAGACTCTTGAGAGTCCTTTGGACTGCAAGGAGATCCAACCAGTCAGTCTTAAAGTAAATCAGTCCTGAATATTCACTGGAAGGACTGATGCTGAAGCTGAAACTCCAATACTTTGACCATCTGATATGAAGTACCAACTCATTGAAAAAGATCCTGATGCTGGGAAAGATTGAAGGCAGGAGGAGAAGGGGACGATAGAAGATGAGATGGTTGGATGGCATCACCGACGTGATGGACATTGAGTTTGAGTAGGCTCCGGGAGTTGGTGATGGACAGGGAAGCCTGGCATGCTGCAGTCCATGGGGTGAGAAAGAGTCAAGACACGTCTGAGCGACTGAACTGAACTGAGGGAGTTTGTTAGAAATGGAGAATCTCAGCCCCTCCCAGACATACTGAATCAAAATCTGCATTTTAACAAGGTCCCTAGCTCATTCTTATGCTCATTGAAGTTTGTAGTAGATAGGAAAGAGGATCAAGTTGAGGGTCTTTATTTCTTCTTCTAGAACTAGTTTTTCCTTACAATGCATTTTATGTTGAAAATCTTATTTCAAAATCTTAGAAGCATTAGCATAATATGTTTGGGGGGAGAGCTTAGAGAAGAACAATGAATAGCATTTCACGTCATATATTTGCATGAAAATCCATGTATTTGGGAAAAGAAGTATACTGAAAACCTATGGTGAAAATAAAGGCAAAGAGAAAGTAACCGACAAGGTCAAATTAGAGACGACCAAACTAAATCAGAGATAAGATATGGTAATGGTCTGGATGATTCAGTGTAAAAGCAGGTTAGCAGATAAATTTTTCAATTTAATTGAGGACTTAATGTCGATTTTCCCACTGAGAAGAAAAAGCAAGTGACAAGAAGTTTTACTACCCTTGTCCTACTTTTACCATCATGGACGAGCCAGTTGATGAATTGGAAATAGGAGGTTGGAGAATTGGAGTTAGCCATTTAAGAGACTGTGATAATGAAGAAATCTAGGAGAGCCAGTCTGACAGGCCATACTATGGGAAGTTACATTTCAAAAACTTGAAAGAATGTGTTGGATATGATCCCATAGTCTGGATCTCTAAAATAAAAATGGTTTAAAGGACATGCATTTAAAAAAGAAGTCACTTACAATTCCAGTAAGAAAGCAGACAGCTGTAGCTTTAAGAACCGCTGGAGTTGACCAGCGAGTCTTACAAGATATGGATTGACAGAGATGAGGAGACTTAGAAAATGAACATATGGTTTGATTATGTCAGGACAATGACAGGAAAGTTTAAATCTAGAAACACAAAGGCCCTTAAATGTAGATTATTATGTGGAGATTGTGATGTAAATTTAAGTCATGAGAAGGAAACCAGACTACTTAACTCTCACTGGGTTTCTCTCTACTCGTATTATAATCATTTGTTCACATCAGTTTCCCGTACTCAATTGAGGACAAAAATCCAATCTGGTTAATTTTGTTGTTGTTGTTGTTTTTTTTTCTTCCATTTATTTTTATTTGTTGGAGGCTAATTACTTTACAACATTGCAGTGGTTTTTGTCATACATTGAAATGAATCAGCCATGGATTTACATGTATTCCCCATCCCGGTCCCCCCTCCCACCTCCCTCTCCACCCCATCCCTCTGGGTCTTCCCAGTGCACCAGGCCTGAGCACTTGTCTCATGTATCCAACCTGGGCTGGTGATCTGTTTCACCCTAGATATACATGTTTCGATGCTGTTCTCTTGAAACATCCCGCCCTCGCCTTCTCCCACAGAGTCCACAAGTCTGTTCTATACATCTGAGTCTCTTTTTCTTTTTTTGCATATAAGGTTATCGTTACCATCTTTCTAAATTCCATATATATGTGTTAGTATACTGTAATGGTCTTTATCTTTCTGGCTTACTTCGCTCTGTATAATGGGCTCCAGTTTCACCCATCTCATTAGAACTGATTCAAATGAATTCTTTTTAATGGCTGAGTAATATTCCATGGTGTATATGTACCACAGCTTTCTCATCCATTCGTCTGCTGATGGGCATCTAGGGTGCTTCCGTGACCTGGCTATTATAAACAGTGCTGCGATGAACATTGGGGTGCATGTGTCTCTTTTAGATCTGGTTTCCTCAGTGTGTATGCCTAGAAGTGGTATTGCTGGGTCATATGGCAGATCTATTTCCAGCTTTTTAAGGAATCTCCACACTGTTTTCCATAGTGGCTGTACTAATTTGCATTCCCACCAACAGTGTAAGAGGGTTCCCTTTTCTCCACACCCTCTCCAGCATTTATTGCTTGTAGACTTTTGGATAGCAGCCATCCTGACTGGTGTATAATGGTACCTCATTGTGGTTTTGATTTGCATTTCTCTGATAATGAGTGATGTTGAGCATCTTTCCATGTGTTTTTTTGCCATCCGTATGTCTTCCTTGGAGAAATGTCTGTTTAGTTCTTTGGCCCATTTTTTGATTGGGTCATTTATTTTTCTGGAGTTGAGCTGGAGGAGTTGCTTGTATATTTTTGAGATTAATCCTTTGTCTGTTGCTTCATTTGCTATTATTTTCTCCCAATCTGAGGGCTGTCTTTTCACCTTACTTATAGTATCCTTTGTTGTGCAAAAGCTTTTAAGTTTCATTAGGTCCCATTTGTTTATTTTTGCTTTTGTTTCTAAAATTCTGGGATGTGGGTCATAGAGGATCCTGCTGTGATTTATGTCGGAGAGTGTTTTGCCTATGTTCTCCTCTAGGAGTTTTATAGTTTCTGGTCTTACATTTAGATCTTTAATCCATTTTGAGTTTATTTTTGTGTATGGTGTTAGAAAGTGTTCTAGTTTCATTCTTTTACAGGTGGTTGACCAGTTTTCCCAGCACCACTTGTTAAAGAGGTTGTCTTTTTTCCATTGTATATCCTTGCCTCCTTTGTCGAAGATAAGGTGACCATAGGTTCGTGGATTTATCTCTGGGCTTTCTATTCTGTTCCATTGATCTATATTTCTGTCTTTGTGCCAGTACCATACTGTCTTGATGACTGTGGCTTTGTAGTATAGTCCGAAGTCAGGCAGGTTGATTCCTCCAGTTCCATTCTTCTGTCTTAAGGTTACTTTGGCTATTCGAGGTTTTTTGTATTTCCATACAAACTGTGAAATTATTTGTTCTAATTCTGTGAAAAATACCGTTGGTAGTTTGATAGGGCCAATCTGGTTAATTTTGATATTACCAAATTACAGTTTAAAGTGCACTCATTCAACTCTGTAGAATGAATGAGGAATAAATATTGGTAACAGGCAGTTGTAACCATGCTAAAAAGAGAAGTTATCTCTTAAAAATATTTTTATTTATGTTTTTAAAAACTGTTAGTATGATGACTAAATAATCATTTCAGAATTTTATAAAATTCTATACTTGGCAAAAGGAAGTTCTACTAAACTCAGAGAACAGGGACATTTAAGTACAGTTGCTGCTGCTGATGCTGCTAAGTCGCTTCAGTCGTGTCTGACTCTGTGCGACCCCATAGACGGAAGCCCACCAGGCTCCCCCGTCCCTGGAATTCTCCAGGCAAGAACACTGGAGTGAGTTGCCATTTCCTCCTGATCTTAATTAAATAGATACAAAATGACTAAGAAAAACATGAAGAATATAACTCCAAATTGCCATTCTCCATACATTTTCTAATATTTGAATAGATTTTATATGAACATAGTTAAAATACTGGAATTTACAAAGTACATAATTAAATTCTTTAATTTCATGTTGATGATTATGTTTAGTTTTCAGTTTTCACAGTTGCATATATTAACAACTCATTGTTTACTTTTACTGATTTGTGTGATGTAAGTAAAATTAATACTATGTTTAAGTTTATTACCCTATCCTCTTCTGTAGCCAACCACTTCTAGTATTAGTTTTTTATGTACCTTTCCAAAGCTTTACTGTATATCATTACAAGAATATGAATCTACATTTTTATTTCTCTTTCCTCTTCTTGTATACAAATGGTAGCATAGTATACAAAATATTTTCTAACTAGATATCTCCCAATTTCATCGTATTTTGGTAATCTTTCCATATGTACACATAAAGAGGTTTTTGGTTCTATTCTATTTTCAGTTTTTATTATGGAAACTGTTGAAACAAATAAAGGTAGAAAGAATAGTATGATTTCTGAAATAATTATCAATATTCTGCTACTCATGCTTCATCTGTTTCCTATTTTTATTTTTTCTTGGTTATTTTATTTTATTTTATTTTTTTTCTCCATTTATTTTTATTAGTTGGAGGCTAATTACTTTACAACATTGCAGTGGTTTTTGTCATACATTGAAATGAATTAGCCATGGATTTACATGTATTCCCCATCCCGGTCCCCCCTCCCACCTCCCTCTCCACCCCATCCCTCTGGGTCTTCCCAGTGCACCAGGCCTGAGCACTTGTCTCATGCATCCAACCTGGGCTGGTGATCTGTTTCACCCTAGATATACATGTTTAGATGCTGTTCTCTTGAAACATCCCACCCTCGCCTTCTCCCACAGAGTCCACAAGTCTGTTCTATACATCTGAGTCTCTTTTTCTTTTTTTGCATATAGGGTTATCGTTACCATCTTTCTAAATTCCATATATATGTGTTAGTATACTGTAATGGTCTTTATCTTTCTGGCTTACTTCGCTCTGTATAATGGGCTCCAGTTTCACCCATCTCATTAGAACTGATTCAAAGATGCCCATCAGCAGACGAATGGATGAGGAAGCTGTGGTACATATACACCATGGAATATTTTCTTGGTTATTTTAAAACAAATCTCTGATATCTCATCAATGAATACTGTGCTTTGTACAGCTGACCATTGAAAAATATGGATTTGAATTGTGAAAGTTCAATTCAACTGGATTTTTTTTAACAGTAGATACATGAGTTTGAGCAAACTCCTGGAGATGGTGAAGGACAGGGAAGCCTAGTGTGCTGCAGTCCATGGGGTCACAAAAAGTCATACACGACTTAGCAACTGAACAACAGTATTAGAGGACCCAAGGTTAGTTGAATTCATGGGATGGGGCACCTCAGATACAGAGGACTCTTGTATAAGGAGGGTCAACTAAAAGTTATATGTATATTTCTGGTAGCACAAAGAGTCAGCAGCCTTAATTCCCACATTATTCAAGGGTCGACTGTATTTCTAATAGCTAAAAACATAATTTACTTATTTGCATAAACACATTGCCACTATCACACTCAGTTAAATTAACAATTCATTTATTTAATCTAAAACTCAGATCATGTTCAAGTCACTCCTCAACTTTGCTCAAAATTAGTTTTGTACAACTGGTTTATTTGAATCACTATTCAGACAAGTCTATATATTGCTTTTGGTTGATGTCTCTCTTAAAGCCTCTTTTAATCTATAACATTTCTCTTTCTCTTTTCTCTCCCTGGCCTGGATTTTTTTAATCTAAGGATCATTTGTCATGTAGAAGTTCCCACATTCAGATTTAATTGACTGTGTCCTCCTACTATTTAACATGGTCCTCTTCCCACTATACTTCCTATAAAAGGACAGTTAGAACTAGAGGGTTTATTAGAGTCAGGTGCTTTATTAAATTCAGGTGTAATTACTTAACAAGCATCTTTCATAAGTGAGCCTATTTTCTTCCTGATGCATCTCAGCAGGATGCACATATCATGGGATAGCTCACTTGCAGAGATTAATCAGTGGGTCTAGGTGGTATCATCCTGGCTTATTCAGTACAAAATTCTCTTTCACTGATCCCCTGATGCTTTTAGCAGTCACTGATGATTGTTGCCTAGATTCATTTTTCATAAGGAATTACAAAATGATGCTTTTATAATTCTATCATCCCTCTTGCTTTAATTCGCTATAATTCTTTGATAACAGACCTTTATTCACCAACTTTTGGGGTACTGTGAAATACCTATAGGAAAGATAGGATATTTATCACTTCTTGGGGTAGTGAATTAATGTCCCAGCATCCTATAACAGTGACTCAGGGAGGTACATTTTGTCATTTTGAACTCATGATTTTATATATTTAATGTATTTAATTTGTTGTTATAATTTCTATAAAGCTTTAATTGTTCTGTATTTCATCATTTGACTACATTGCCATTTTTAAAACAGAGGCATATAATTCTGTTGTATGAATGCACCATGATTTATTTAACCAGTCCTCTACTGATAGGCATCTAGGTTATTTTTGATTTTTGGTACACTATGTAATACTGTAATAAATAATCTTATATGTAAGTTTTTTCACACATGTACAAACATATATGAAGGTAAATTCTCCAAAGTGAAATTGGTCATATGATAAACACATGTATAATTTTGTTGAAGATCACCCCATTGCCCATTGAGGATATCACTCACAAACAAAAGCTAATTATTTCAGTTATTTTATGAATAGTATCTAAAATGGGACAGCAGAAATACTATTTTATTATAACAATATTTTATGACTTTATTAAAAATTCATCATATCATATCTTGCTTGTTATGATCTTAGCAACACTTTAAGAGTAACATGAAGCATAGACAGAAAAGAAAGATCAGTTTACTATTTTCATATAAAAAGTAACTGAGGAAACTGAGGATACTGTCCAGCAAAAATAAGACAGAGGTTAAAGAGAATAATCACTTTAGTTTGGAAAAAAAAAATAAAGGTTGCTCTTTTTTGGTTTTTGAGGATTGAGCCTTGGTGTATAGGAAAAAAGGTTGACAAGTTTGAGTTCAACATGATAATACAAGTTACATGCCTTACGATGCAATGGCATCTGAGATGAAATATATTAAATTGAAGGAGAGCTCCTGAGTTTTTGGAACCTAAAGATTTTGCAATTTTGCAGCACTGTCTTTACAAAAGTAAACAAAAATACATAACTGCAATATAGAAATAGGTACAGCAGCACATGCTTATTTAGAGTGAGAAAATATCCAGCAATGTATGCATTTTTAAAAGATGTCCAATACCACAAATTTTATAAAGTCTAAAAAATAACCCAATATTTTAATTGAAGTGTCTGTTATACTTCTATAATACCATCCCCCTATATTTTTGACTGCATATACTTAACACATCTTTTTTGGATACTGTTTCTGTCATGGGTCTTCCCTGGTGGCTCAGAGGTAAAGAATCCACCTGCCAAGGCAGGAGATGCAGTTTTGATCTCTGGGTAGGGCAGATCCCCTGGAGAAGGAAATGGCAACCCACTCCAGTATTCTTGCCTGGGAAATCCCATAGACAGAGGAGCCTGGCAGAGTATAGTCCATGGGATTGCTAAGAGTCAGGCATGACTTAGCCATGAAACAACATCAGCAAAATCAAATTCTGTCATACCATTTTCTCTTGGGTATTGGAAGGATAACTCAGTCTTTTCTCTGGCAATGTTGATTAGTGTATATGTTTTTAAAATAATAATTTAGAAATGTTTCTTTTAGCTTCACAACTCATTACTGGCAATGGCTTGCTTTTTTGTTTAGTTTTTTTTTTTTTTTTCCCTAAATCTGAGATTTCTGAATATGTAACTATGTAACTTCTAACTTCATTTTAGTTCCTGGTCCTAAGTGTGGTTTCCAAGTGTATCATTAACTTATTTTACAAAAAAAGATCCTTTTTCTTTGTAACTATGTACTTCCTATAGTAACATAGAAGTTATTGCCAACATCTTTGAAAAATGAAAAGAACTCTAAATTAGAGAAATTAAATGTTGTTTTTAATAAAACATTTCTCCTCATAAGTTGTTTCAGGTGATTTTCCTTTGGTGTGTTACATCCAGTTGTTCTAATTCTATACTCCATGAAAAATTATTGTTTCTATAGAGTTTCTTATTACTTTTCTATATTACTTTAGTGAACTATGAAAGCACATAGTTCAAACACATTAAAGAAGGATGGAAAAAAAATGAGACTACAGCAAGGATGAGAAAGGTAAAACACTTAAGACGTAAATCTTTATGATGGTCAGACTTATTCAAAGAAAAAATATTACTAACAGAAGAAAACTCACTGACATGATTGAATTTTTAACAATGCTTTCAATTCATCCACAGGCTTTTTTTGTCCAGCTACTGACAGGAAAGTCATATCCATTTTTCTGGGATACTTGGTCTCCTTTGCATCTAAAAGATAGTACATATTTGGCTTTGGCTGTAAATAAAAACTGCTGTTTTTAACCTTAGAAGGGACTGTCTTGCCTATCAGCTAGCTGAACACTTAATGATAATATTATGAAGTACAGTTTAAAAGCAGAAAGGACATACTTTCTATTCCCAGAGAATATTCCTCCTCTACAAATAAAGAGAAAAGGGTATTTTAAAAATGCAGCAACTCATAGACAATATTTTAGCCTTTCACAATGAGCAATACCACAATTTTTCCTTCTGTTTTGTCAAAGAATTTGAATCTTCTGCAATCCTCATTCATTTTTTTCATGGAACTGTTGCCATCTACACTGTTCTTTATAACTCTCACAAAAAGAAAATCCTAGACGGCTTATAACATCATACATGATTTGCAAAAAAAAGAAAAGTAGCAAGCTTATCAACATTTTTATTTCCAAATAATAGAAACATCTCCTCAAATGTTTTTTGTACCTTCTGTTTCAACCTCTATATTCATTCATTCATTCATCAAAAATAACACTGACCATCTAAAACATGCCAGGCCCAGCACTAGGTTCTGGAATACAGTGAGGAACAAAATTAACATAGGACATAGCGTCATGAATTTTACATTCTAGAGGGAAGACAGACATAATAGGCAGAGTTTGTTCCCCTCAAATTTATATGTTTGTGATGTGTAAATTTATATGTAATGTGAAAGTGAAAGTCGCTCAGTCTAGTCCGACTCTTTGTGACCCCATGGACTATACAGTCCATAGAATTCTCCAGGCCAGAATACTGGACTGGGTAGCCTTTCCCTTCTCCAGGGGGTCTTCCCAATGGAGGGATGGAACCTAGGTCTCCTGCATTGCAGGTGGATTCTTTACCTACTGAACCACAAGGGAAGCCCTGAAGCTGTAAGGAGGAGGAGGTGAAGCTGCAATAACCTTTAGTAACTCAGAGCATTACCATGTTTGGATACAGGACTTTTTAAATGAGTCAAAATGAGGCCATTCTAGTTGGTATCCTTAGAAAAAGAGGGAAGTAGATACACAGAGAGACGCGAAGATTGTGCACATGGGGAGGAAAGACCATTTGAGAACACAGTGAGACAGTGGCCATCTGAAAGCCAAGGAGAGGTGCCTCACATGAAACCAACCCTGACAACACTTTGATCTTGGACTTCTAGCCACCAAAACTGAGAAAATAAATTGTGGTTTAAACTACTCAGTTTGGGGTGTTTTGTTGCCTTTGTTGTTGTTCAGTTGCTAAGTTGTGTCTGACTCTTTGTGACCCGGTGCACTACAGCATGTCAAGCACCCCTTTCGCTCACCATTTCACAGTTTGCTCAGACTCATGTACATTGAGTCGGTGATGCCATCCAACCATCTAGTCCTCTGTCACCCCCTTCTCCTGCCCTCAATCTTCGGCAGCATCAGGGTGGTTTCCAATGAGTCTGCTCTTTGCAACAGGTGGCCAAAGTATTTGAGTTTCAGCATCAATCCTTCCAGTGAATATTCAGGATTGATTTCCTTTAGGATTCACTGGTTTGATCTCCTTGCTCTATAGCAAACTATTTTTTAAATAATTTTATTATAATCAATTAATTTTGCTATATGCCTAGAAAACTAATAAAATAAAACATTAAATTATCACATAAATACTTCTAAAGTTACAATTCTGACATGCATGCACCAGACCAAATAGATTTGGAACAACATTCCCACTCTCACACATATGCTAACTCAGAACTAGCAAGAAGTCAAGTTTTTAAAGCTGATCCTAGTCCCTGGCTTAGCAAATAGCCAGTTGAATAACTGGTCAGTCCTTTCAATAAAGAGATTCTTCTTGACATACATAAAATTTGTCCAGTACTTTGCAAATGCTCTTCTTTGTATTTCCCCCCCATCAAATTTAAATTCATCCTGTTCTGTTTTGTTCTAACCTATGGTTAAATTAAGAACAACTACAGAACTTCTCCTACTGAGTAATCCCTATAACTACAAATTACTTATGGGGTCATTCATTCTATAGTCTTCCATACTGTACTTTTCAACAGTTGCCGAATCTTTATAATTGTTCTAGAAATTTTGATTATTCTAAATAATTTTCCATTGTTCCAAATCTCAATGTTTTCATTATTAATTAACTCACTGGGTGAATTTAATCTCTTTGCATCTCAGTTCCTTCATCTGTGTGTGATTGGAATGATCTACAGTAGTATCTCAAAGGTTCCCTCCTGCAGGCCAATCCCTGGTTGAAGACCTGTGCTGACTACACTTACAAACAAAATAGAAAAAAGATAGTACCCATGCCCTAGGCTGATCTAGTCTCTGAAGAATGATATAAAAGTCAAGCTTGTTCCTTCTAAAGAGTAAAGGGGAAGAGTTTAGGATGAAAGTAACTCATTTCCTTATCATTTTATACATAGAATGATTTCCAGAAAAATTGGAAAGTCTCCAAAATTGGCTCTAACTTGTTACCTACAAATGTACCACAACAAGAAATTGTGATTAAAAAAAGATTTCCATAAATGGTACTTTTTATTTTAAAATATTTTAGTTGTTTTCATTTTTGAATTTATCATTTCTTCTACATAGGAACTCTTATATCAATGCCAGGTAATAATACAATGCACTTCACTCATGAAACAAATAGGTAGCTAGTTATAAATGGAGATTGTATTGCACATGGAGAGCTAGTTTCAGAAGCTTCAAGTCTCCTACTTCTGTGAGAATCTCTCTACACATTATTTCTAGATAATGGACATACTGCTTTTACAAATTACACTGTGTTCCTATTCAGTTTGTGATCTAATATCTTGCAATAAAAAACTTTTTAGCTGCATCTACACATAGCAGATCAAGTTCACTAATACTCTTTTGAAAATAAATACTAGTTAAAGGTTCCTTATTGGTATTTTTAAAAAGTTAAATAACTGTGCCAATATTATTGTGATGAACTCAGGGAAAGTATTAAACTTCTCTGAAACTCTGCTTTCTGTGTCTGGAATATCTTTCACTGCCTCTTTCCACACAGATTTGTCATTTTCTATTCACTAAGTCATGTCCAATTCTTTTGCAACTCCATGGGCTGTAGGCTGCCAGAACCTGTGCCCATAGGATTTTCCAGCAAGAACACTGGAGGGGGTTGCCATTTCCTTCTCCAGGGATCTTTTCAACCCCATGAATCCACATCCCATGCAGGCAGGTGGATTCGTTATCACTGAGCCAGCAGGGAGGCCATCTCCACACAGATTCTTATCAACAAAATGTATACTTTAATGATCAGCTCAAATGTCCCTCTTCTTCAAAGTTTCTTGACCAGTTCTCAATTTATTTTTAGTTGTGGCATCCGTTCATGGCATTCGCTCCCATCACTTCATGGCAAATAGATGGGGAAACAGTGGAAACAGTGACAGATTTTATTTTCTTGCACTCCAAAATCACTGCAGATGGTGACTACAACCATGAAATTAAAAGACACTTGCTCCTGGGAAGAGAAGCTATGACAAACTTAGCAGCATATTAAAAAGCAGAGACATTACTTAACCGACAAAAGTCCATCTAGTCAAGGCTATGGTTTTTCCAGTAGTCATGCATGGGTGTGAGAGCTGGACCATAAGAAAGCTGAGCGCCAAAGAATTGATGCTTTTGAACTGTGGTGTTGGAAAAGACTCCTGAGAGTCTCTTGGACTGCGAGGAGGTCAAACCAGTTAATCCTAAAGAAAATCAGTCCTGAATATTCACTGGAAGGACTGATGCTGAAACTGAAGCTTTAATACTTTGGCCACCTGATGCAAAGAGCTGACTCATTGGAAAAGACCCTGATGCTGGGAAAGACTGAAGGTGGGAGGAGAAGGGGACGACACAAGACAAGATGGTTGGATGGCATCACCGACTCGATGGACATGAGTTTGAGCAAGCTACGGGAGTTGGTGGTGGACAGGGAAGTCTGGCATGCTGTAGTTTATGGAGTTGCAAAGAGTCAGATGTGACTGAGTGACTGAACTGAACTGACTGTACTTAATTTTTTATATTTCTATCTTCTAACTTAATGATGAGAATTCTACAAGGGAAGTGTTTTCTTGATTCATCATTTCTTTCTACCTATACCAATCCTTGGGCTTCCCTGGTGGCTCAGAGGTTAAAGCGTCTGGCTGCAATGCGGGAGACCTGGGTTTGATCCCTGGGTCGGGAAGATCCCCTGGAGAAGGAAATGGCAACCGACTCCAGTATTCTTGCCTGGAGAATCCCATGGATAGAGGAGCCTGGTGGGCTACATTAGTCCATGGGGTTGCAAAGAGTCAGACACGACTGAGCGACTTCACCTTCACTTTATACCAATCTTTAATGCCTGTTAAATCGTTAAAGGTAAGATCAGGCCAGCCAAGATGACTGTTCTCTTGCTCTCTATAATCCCATGCAGGACCAGTGCCTGTTTCACCTACACTATATTCGCATGACTGACCTTCCTGCATACTTGCCTCAGGCCTCAGCTACTCTTATCAAAGAGGTAGTGAGGGGCATGCCCCCTCTGCTAGTTTCCCTGATAACCAGTGAGCTAACCTAACATCAATTTCCTCTGTATCCAGTAATCTCCCCATTCCCCTCGGAGCAAAGACTGATGTCATGCCCTGCCCCACCATTAGCTCACATAGCAGGGTATTGCACCAGGACCTTGCTTCAGACATGTAATTTCCCCCTATCTGTTAAAGCACTGATGTCTCTGAGGCTTACTCTGGGCTCTGTCTTTGGTCTTGAAGATAAGCAAGTTCAGGCCTTGCAGGTCTGTGGGGTGTATCCCCATACCTACACAAGTATTTCTTAACTGGATAAATGAGATTCATTTACATGTAATGCTCACCTGCAACTAATGAATATTGCATATGTTTTTGACTGTCAAATTATATCTCTATTTTCTTCTCTTTAATGTAGACATATTTTATCTTTTCTTGGTATTTATATTTTAAAACTAATTTGGTTTATTTTATGAATTATTCACTAGGAGAAACACAAAAAATAATGATTTTGAGAAATATAGGCATACCTTGTTTTATTAAGCTTCACTTTACTGTGCTTCACAGATTTACAGTTTTTACAAATTGGAGGTTCGTGGCAACCCTAAGTTGAGCATCTATTGGCACCATTTTTCTAACAGCATCTTGTCACTCATGTTTCTGCCTCACATTTTAGTAATTCTTGAAACATTTTGGACTTTTCCACAATTATTTGATTTGTAAGTTGACTTGAGATCAGTGACCTTTGATGTTACTTTTGTAATTGTTCTAGAGCCCCCCAGACTGTGTCTGTATAAGATGGTGAAGTTAATAGATGGGTGTTGTGTGTGTTCTATCTAACTGCCCCACCGACTGGCACTTCTCTCATCTTTCTCCCTCTCCTCCCAGCTCTCTCTTCTCTGAGACACATCAATATCGAAATTTTGCCAATAACCCTACAACAGCCTTTAAGTGTTCAAGTGAGAAGTGTGTGTCTCACTTTAAGTCAAAACTAGGAAAGATTAAGCGTAGTGAGGAAGCCATGTCAAAAGCTGAGACAGACCAAAAACTAGGTGTCTTGCACCAGTAAGTCGCATTGTTACTGCAAAGGAAAAACTCTCATAGGAAATTAAAAGTCCTACCTCAGTTAACACATGAGTGACAAGAATGTGAAATGAACTAAAGGCTGATATGGAAAAAATTTAATGATCTGGATAGAATATCAAATCAGCCACAATATTCCCTTAAACCAAAGCCTAATCCAGAGCAAGGCCATAACTCTCCTAGATCCTATGAAGACTGAGAGAGGTGAGAAAGCTGCAGAAAAATAGTATGAAACTGGCAGAAGTTGTTTCATTAGATTTAAGGAAAGACATTGCCTCCTTAAAATCAAAGTGCAAAGAGAACCAGCAAGTGCTGATATAGAAATTGCAACAGTTTTCCAGAAGATCTGGCTAAGATAATTAATGAAAGCAGTTACACTAAACAATGTATTTTCATTGTAAACAAAACTTCTTTCAGTTGAAAGAAAATGCCATCTATGACATTCATAGCTAGAGAGTAGAAGTCAATTCCTGGCTTCATAGGATAGGCTGACTTACTTGTTAGGGGCTAATACAGATGGTGACTTTAAGTGGAAGCTAATATTAACTGACCATTCTAAAAATCCTAGGGTCCTTGAGAATTATGCCAGATCTATTCTGCCTGTTTTGTACAAATAGAACAATAAAACCTGGCAGACAGTGCCTCTCTTTACAACACTGTTTACAGAATATTTTAAGCCCACCATTAAGATCTACTGCTCAAAAAAAAAGAAAAAGATTCCATTCAAAATATATCTGCTTCTTGACTTGGCACTTGGTCATTCAAGAACTCTGATGGAAACGTACAGTGAGATTTATGTTGTTTTAATGATTGTTAATGAGGCTTCCATGGTGGCTCAAGGTAAAGGATCTGCCTCCTAATGCAGTAGACATGGGTTTGATCCCTGGGCCAGGAGGATTCCCTGGAGATGGAAATAGCAACCTGTTCCAGTATCCTTGCCTGGAAATTTCCATGGACAGAGGAGCCTGGCAGGCTACAGTATATAGGGTTGCAAGGAGTCAGACATGACTTAGCAAGTAAACAATGGCAACATGACTGTTAACACCACACCCATTCTACAGCCCAAGAATCAGATAATAATGCAGACTTTCAAGCCTATTATTTGAGAAATATGTTTTGTAAGGCTATTGCTGCCACAGACAATTATTCCTCTGATGGAGCTATGCAAAGTCAACTGAAAACCTTCTGGAAAGAATTCACCATTATAAATGGCATTAAGGATGTTTGTGATTCATGGGAAAATGCCAAAGTATCAACATCAACAGGAGTTTGGAAGAAGTTGATTTCAATCCCCATGGATGACTCTGAGGGGTTCAAAACTTCAGTAGAGAAAGTAACTGAAGATATGGTAGAAATAGCAAGAAGAACTAGAAGTGGAGCCTGAAGATATGACTGAATTCTACAATCTTATGATAAAATTTTAATGGGTGAGGAGTTGATTCTTATGGATGAACAAAGAAAATGGCTTGTTAGGATAGAATCTACTCCAAGTGAAGGTGCTAGTATGGTTATTGAAATAAAAACAAAGGATTTAGAACATTACATAAACTTAGCTGATAATGTAGTGGCAGGGTTTAAGAGGACTAGTTCAATTTTGCAAAAAGTTCCACTGTGGATAAAATGCTATTAAATAGTACTGTGTGCTACAGACAAATTGTCTGTGAAAGACAACTGATGCAGCAAATTTCCTTGCTGTCTTATTGAAGAAATTGCCACTGCCACCTCAGTCTTCAGCAAAATTACCCAGTCAGTCAGCAGTCACTAGCATCAAGGCAAGACCCTTCACCAGCAAAAAGATTATAAAGAGCTGAAGGCTTAGATGATGGTTAGCATTTTTTAGCAATAAAGTATTTTTTTAATTACAGCATGTACATTGAGTTTTTAGACATAGTACTATGGCACAAGAGGCTATAATATAGTATAAGCATAACTTCTAAATGCATTGAAAAGCCAAAATTTTGTGTGACTTTCTTTATTGCCATATTTGCTTCATTGTGGTGGTTTTGAACTGAACCTGTCCAGGTATCTCTGAGGTATGCCTGTATGCAAATATACTAGTGACTTTTCTTTCTCAAGCTTTATAGGCTATAGGCTTAATAAGCCACGAGCTTCTGACACTCCAAACAGCAAATGGATGCAGAATATGCCCTAATGTTAATAGATTAAGACAACATTGATACCACATTTGTATATTTAAAGAGTTATATACCAGATAAAGATAGCTTTATCATCTTTCCTTTTACTGATGCAATTCTATTATTTTTTCATTCATTCAACAAATATTTACTGAAAATCATTATCTGCAAGACACTAGACCTGATGCTCTGAGAAATAATTCTTATTCCCAGAGAATTTAAACTCTAGGAGGTAAGATAAGGCACGCACATGAAAAAGCCAGACATTGATAAATGACATGAATAATGAAATACAATAAAAGTTCAAAATAAGGAAAGATAACTCCCTTTTAAAAATAGAAAATTTTGCGTTTTACCTTAAGACATTAAAAGGATCTGGACATGTGATGATAGGAAATTACTCTCCTTTCAATTTTTCAGTATTTGTCCTTTTTCATTCTTGGTGAAGAAAAGTGCATAGATATTAAAAAAAACCTACCATAATCACTTTGGGCATCCTTAAATTACAATAAAATAACATGACATCATGAAGACAATAACATGACATTATGAAGACAATACCATGTGAATACTAGCTGTTAAGTCAAAGCCTAATTGATTTGTCTAATTGTGAATTATTGAAACTAGATTTTTAACAGATCTGTCCAAATTTATGTCTGGCTCTCCTCTCTAGCTGGGGCCATTCAGTTATTTTCATCTGGATATTTTATAAAACTGGATTCTAATAAAAAGTTCTCAGAAAAAGATTTAATATTATTATATAATCTTCCAATTTTGGGCCATATTCAAGCTTAAACAAACTAAGTGAACTTAAGAAGTTTTTCTGAAAATTATTTGTATCACTGTATAAGAAGTCATGTTATTTTGCCAAGACCAGCGTGTAACATTCATGAGCAAGTTTAGTAGCATTCTTTCAAATAATATCTTATTTTAAAAAAATTTTTTTTCCATTTATTTTTATTAGTTGGAGGCTAATTACTTTACATCATTGCAGTGGTTTTTGTCATACATTGAAATGAATTAGCCATGGATTTACATGTATTCCCCATCCCGGTCCCCCCTCCCACCTCTCTCTCCACCCGATCCCTCTGGGTCTTCCCAGTGCACCAGGCCCGAGCACTTGTCTCATGCACCCAACCTGGGCTGGTGATCTGTTTCACCCTAGATAATATACATGTTTCAATGCTGTTCTCTTGAAACATCCCACCCTCGCCTTCTCCCAGAGTCCACAAGTCTGTTCTATACATCTGAGTCTCTTTTTCTGTTTTGCATATAGGGTTATCGTTACCATCTTTCTAAATTCCATATATATGTGTTAGTATACTGTAATGGTCTTTATCTTTCTGGCTTACTTCACTCTGTATAATGGGCTCCAGTTTCATCCATCTCATTAGAACTGATTCAAATGAATTCTTTTTAATGGCTGAGTAATATTCCATGGTGAATATTTTAAGTAAAGTAGCTGGAATTAAAAATATTTTTACAATAGTTGATTGACATAAGGTAAAATGAAGAAAATAAAAAGTGTCAATTAAAGTGTTGCATGATACTTTAGGAATATAAAAAAAAGTGGACATGTTCTCTACCAGTAACTCTTTCATAATTCTTTTAGCTAGTGCTACATTTCAAGAATGTAAAGTCTCAAGAAGAAGATAGTTATCACGTATATAATAAATCAAAATTGAGTAAGCATATAGATACCTGAAAATAAAAAAATAAGTTTCAATACTAGAGGCACTTAGAATATCTTAGGTTTTACAGCATATATTTCCTTCTTCTTTTAAACAGTTGACTAATAGGCTATTTTCAAAAGGACAAGTTTATTTTGGTAAAGATTTCATTGATGGTAATGATTAGATGACTGGTTGGCTGATTGTGTTATTTCCAAAATAGTATTTCTTTTCTAGTTTTATACCTTATCTAATACTATGATTTAACTTTATGTTCAGAGCTTAAGATTTATGGTATACTTGAAATAGCAATAAAAGATGTATTGATAATATTGTATATTATAGACAACATTTGAGTTGAAATATTAACTGCTTGTTAAAGATGATCTCTAACTCTTAGCCACTGCTTAGAATCTCTGAATCACTGAAGTTTCCATTCTTTATAGCCTGCCAGAAATGATTCAGGAAAGTGAGGTGAATATTTGTTTTTCATGGTGAATATAGGTTCTTAGATAATCACAATGGTGTGATCACTCACCTAGAGCCAGACAACCTGGAATGTGAAGTCAAGTGGGCCTTAGGAAGTATCACTATGAACAAAGCTAGTGGAGGTGATGGAATTCCAGTTGAGCTATTTCAAATCCTGAAAGATGATGCTGTGAAAGTGCTGCACTCAATATGCCAGCAAATTTGGAAAACTCAGCAGTGGCCACTGGACTGGAAAAGGTCAGTTTTCATTCCAATCCCGAAGAAAGGCAATACCAAAGAATGCTTAAACTACTGCACAATTGCAGTCATCTCACACGTTAGCAAAGTAATGCTCAAAATTCTCCAAGCCAAGATTCAGCAATATGTGAACCGTGAAATCCAGATATTGAAGCTACTTTTAGAAAAGGCAGAACAAGAGATCAAATTGCCAACATCTGCTGGATCATCAAAAAAGCAAGAGAGTTCCAGAAAAACATCTATTTCTGCTTTATTAACTATGCCCAAGCCTTTGACTGTGTGGATCACAATAAACTGTGGAAAATTCTGAAAGAATACCAGAATACCAGACCACCTGACCTGCCTCTTGAGAAACCTATATGCAGGTCAGGAAGCAACAGTTAGAACTGGATATGGAACAACAGACTGGTTCCAAATAGGAAAAGGAGTACATCAAAGCTTTATATTGTTACCCTGCTTTTCTAACGTATATGCAGAGTACATCATGAGAAACGCTGGGCTGGATGAAGTACAAGCTGGAATCAAGATTGCCAGGAGAAATATCAATAACCTCAGATGTGCAGATGACACCAATCTTATGGCAGAAAGTGAAGAAGAACTAAAGAGCCTCTTGATGTAAGCGAAAGAGAGTGAAGAAGTTGGCTTAAAGCTCAACATTCAGAAAACTAAGATCATGGCATCTGGTCCCATCACTTCATGGGAAATAGTTGGGGAAAGAGTGGAAACAGTGGCTGACTTTATTTTTTTGGCCTCCAAACTCACTGCAGATGGTGACTGCAGCCATGAAATTAAAAGATGCTTACTCCTTGGAAGGAAAGTTATGATCAACCTAGACAGCATATTAAAAAGCAGAGACATTACTTTGTCAACAAAGGTCCATCTAGTCAAGGCTATGGTTTTTCCAGTGGTCATGTATGGATGTAAGAGTTGGACTATAAAGAAATCTGAGCGCTGAAGAATTGATGCTTTTGAACTGTGGTTTTGGAAAAGACTCTTGAGAGTCCCTTGGACTGTGAGGAGATCCAACCAGTCCATCCTAAAGGAAATCAGTTCTGGGTGTTCATTGGAAGGACTGATGTTGAAGCTGAAACTCCAATACTTTGGCCACCTCATGCAAAGAGCTGACTCATTTGAAAACACCCTGATGTTGGGAAAGATTGAAGGCAGGAGGAGAAGAGGACGACAGAGGATGAGATGGCTAGATGGCATCATCGACTCAATGGACTTGGGTTTGGGTGGACTCTGGGAGTTGGTGATGGACAGGGAGGCCTGGTGTGCTGCGGTTCATGGGGTCACAGAGTCAGACATGACTGAGTGACTGAATTGAACTGATAGGTTCTTATGTTTGGGGAAGGGATGTGGAGTTCAACATACAACTGATGTTATTCTTTTGGCACATATTTGTTTTGTGTCAGTTATTTACCCAATAGGCTCAGAAAGCAAAGTTTAGCATCTTTGCAAAACTAACTCATCCACCCCACTAAAACATTTTTGAAAGGATTCAGTATACAATTTTTAAGAAAAAATGGAAGTGGCCATTGTATAAAACAATAAGAACTTGTTTAGACTTTCTTATAACCATTTCATTGTTTACTACTTATGTTATTTGAATATTATATAGGGCTGAGATCATAATCTTTAAGTGCTAGATTATTTTAAAAAAATAGGATAATGTCAAAATGGCACAGTGATCAATATGAAGTCACTTCCAATGTCCTACTTGAAGACAATTGGAATATAATTCAAGAAAATAACTGCAAATTATTGAAACACATAATATGTGTTTAAATTCACAAGTCCTTAGTGGTACTAAAAAAGTTAAAAAAAGCAACAACTATGATTTAGCTTATTTATTGCCACAAAAATCCTACATAAAATCATATATAAACTCAGTGGGTTAAAGCAATAATTATTTATTCTTTCCTGCATATATGTGGGCTAGAGGGGATTGATTGATCTAAGCTGGATTCAGCTGATTTTAGCACTAAACTGCAGGCTGGTTTTGGATTTTTCACATCTTCCTCAGCCTCCTTGGATTAGCTGGTTTCTTAGTGCATGCTCTTAAAACACTGACAAGTGCCAAAAAGAAGCCCAACTATGCATACCTCAGCTTGTTTCGTTTTGCTAATATCCTATTGACCAGAAGAAATCCATGGTTAGAGTCTAAATCAAGGAGTCAGAAAATATGCTTTGCTTTTATTAAGAGAAACTGTAAAGTCACATGACAAAAAGCATGGGTAATCTGAGATGGAGAAATTGTAGCCAATGATTATACTAGAGTTAAAATTAAAGATTGCTAAGGAAACAACTTATTGTTTGGAAAAATGATAAAGAGAAAGAACCAAGTTTTATTCGGCTCTCTTATAGAAATTATACCTCTGTGTAAATAAATAGATGAGAAGATGCATCCCTTTATAGCCAATTTTTCAACCTGAATGCATTTATGAGGCTGAACACCCACGGCCGCTGTGTGTGTTCAGTTCCTTTAATCATGTCTGACTCTGCGATGCTATGGACTGTAGCCCTGCCAGCCTCCTCTTCCCATGGAACTCTCTAGGCAAGAATACTGGAGAGGGCAGGGTGTTCTTTACCACCAAGTCATGTGGGAGGCCCCATGGCCACTGACATACCCCAAAGAGACGCAAGTTTCTCCTATTACAAGAACATAAGCCACTGTTAAATCAGTCTCTGCCATAAAACAAACCAACCAACAAAAAGTCAAACTTGACTAAACCCTTGGACCAACTACAATTTTATAGGACTTTCAGAAATCAGAGGAACTCACATAATGCAAAACAAAGTGTACGGAATAGGGAAAATCTACAGGAAAACTAACTTTCTTCCACAAATAAAAAACAAAAAAGATATTAAAGTGTCTTATGAAATCCATTAAATAATCACAAAATGTGGGCCTTTGTGGATCTTAAGTCAAGAAGAAACGTAAAATTTCCTTAAAAAAAAAAAAAGAGTATAAATTAGCAAAGGCGCAAAAGCAATACTTCCAGTTTTATCAGTGACGTTTCTCTAATATGTCCTCTGATATTTCTCATCAAATGTTACTTTTAACTTTTCATACTGGACCACTCTCATATTTATAACAGAAAACCCAGTGGACAACTTAAATTTTATACTACTATCAAGGCTAGGGTATTGTGAGCACACATTTCAAATGGGAATTAATTATCCAAGACATTTGCCTACTTTAACCAAACATTCTAAGTTAGTATAAAATCATTTATGGCTCTACTTGAGCTCTGTATACAATAAATATTCTTTTCTTAAAATAATATCCTTCTAGCTAAAGGAAGGTAATAACAACTTGAGGAACAGCACTAAATTCTAATAGTCACTTTCATATATAACTTGAAGTGCTCTTGGATTTTTAGTTGCCTGTGTTTGGAAGAGCAAATGCTCATTACAATTTATTTATCCTTTACTGAAGTTTATCAATGCTGTGGAGTTCCCTATAAATGTAGATTCAAAATTAAGTCATCTATTTTAAGTGAGAGTCAAATAAGGGGTTAATTTTAAGTGAGAATTAAAAATTGTCAGTCTAAAATACTGGGTTAGTTAGAAACAGAAGTGTTCCTTGAATGCACTGTGAACGGATATAAAATGTGTATCTAAGATTTTTACTACATTAAATTTACAAGTAGAATTTGATATAGGAATGTGAATATATATTGCATATACATTGGCAATGGTGTCTTTGCTTTTGGTCAAAATGACAAGAAAGCAGCACTTAAACACTTAAATACATGGGCTACTACTCTTCTTTTTCCCTTTAAACTCTTTTTCTTCATTTCTTAGCTTAGAAAGGTAATATATATTTGGCTTAAAATTTTGAAAGTTGCATGGCAATTCAAAACACCCTGAGTAGCCAAAGCTATCTTGAGAAAGAAAAATGGAACTTGTGGAATCAGATTCCCTGACTCCAGACTATACTACAAAGCTGAAATAAAACCATATGGTGCTGGTGACAAAATAGAAATATAGATTAATTAAACAGGATAAAAATTCAATAAATAAACATACACACTTATGGTAAATTAATCTATGATAAAGGAGTCAAGAATATAAAATGGAGAAAAGACAGTCTCTTCAACAAACGGTGCTGGGAAAACTGAACAATTACATGTAAATGAATGAAATTAGAGCACTCTAACATCATACACAAAAAACAAACTCAAAATGGATTAAAGACCTAAATGTAAAAACAGATGCTATAAAAATCCTTGAGGAAAACAAAGGCAGAATACTCTTTGACATACTTCCTAGCAATAAACTTTTGGATCTGTGTCCTATAGTAATTAATGAAAATAAAAATAATCAAATGGGACCTGATCAAACTAAAAGCTTTTGCACAGCAAAGGAAACCATATATTGAACAAAAATACAACCTACAGAATGGGAGAAAATATTTACAAATGATGCACCCATCAAGAATTAATAACCAAAATATACAAACAGTGCATAGAGCTTAAAAAAAATCAATCAAAAAATGGGCAAAAGACCTAAATAGACGTTTCT
This sequence comes from Odocoileus virginianus, assembly GCF_023699985.2. Classification (NCBI taxonomy): domain Eukaryota; kingdom Metazoa; phylum Chordata; class Mammalia; order Artiodactyla; family Cervidae; genus Odocoileus; species Odocoileus virginianus. The sequence goes on from NC_069686.1 coordinate 22,690,072, forward strand.
CCAAAGACAGCATACAAATGGCCAAAAGACACATGAAAAGATGCTCAACATCACTAATTATTAGAGAAATGCAAATCACAACTTCAACGAAGTATCATTTTATACCAGTCAGTATGACCATCATCAAAAAGTCTACAAACAATAAATTTTGGAGAGGGCATGGACAAACAGGTTCCCTTTTATACTGTTGGGAAAGTCAATTGGTGCAGCAACTATGGAAGGGAGTATGTGTGTGTGTGTGTGTGCTAAGTCGCTCAGTTGTGTCCGACTCTCTGACCATTGGACTGCACCCTGCCAGGCTCCTCTCTCTGTGGGGTTTTCTAAGCAAGATTACTGGAGTGGGAAGCCATTCCCTTTTCCAGGGAATCTTCCTGACCCAGGGATAGAACCTGGGTCTCATGCGTTGCAGGCAGATTCTTTACCATCTGAGCCAGCAGGAATTATTATTATGCCCTTCTCCAGAAGAGCAGTAGAGAAACTTCTTAAAAATCTAAAAATAGAGGTACTGTAGGATCTTGCAATCCCTCTCCTAGGCATAAATTCAGAGAAAACCATAATTTGAAAAGCTATGTGCATCTCAATGTTCATTGTAACACTACTTACAATAGCCAAGACCTGGAAGCAACCTAAATTTCCATTGACAGATGAGTGGATAAAGAAGTAGAATAGTTACACAATGGAATATTACTCAGCCACAAAAGGAATGAAATAATGTCATCTACAACAACATGGATGGACCTAGTGATTATCATATTAAGTGAAGTAAGCCAGACAGAGGAAGACAAATATTATGATATTGCTTATATGTAGAAGAAATGATACAAATGAACTTATATTCAAAGCAGAAATAGTTACACACTACACTATATAAAAGAGACAACCAATAAGGACTACTGTAGAGCACAAGGAGCTCTACTCAATATTTCATAATAACCTATAAGGGAAAATAAACTGAAAAACTATACACACACACACACACACATATATATAATTATCTACTTCTGCATTTTTCTCCCTGAAAAATACTAATTTCCACCTATGCTTATGTGACAATAAATTAGTATACATCTTTGTTCTTGCTTCCCAAATTGTATTCTTTTCATAATCTGATGTATTTTAAATTATTTTATTATTGTATATTGTTTGTATTATCATTAAAAACAGTCTGACTATGTTTGAAGCTGTATTTATGATAATTAGGAAAGTAATTTGATTCTTAATATAAGTTTCAGTACTGAAACCATTTCATTATGTTAAAATTTCCTGCTAGGCTAGAGTTCTTCCTCAAGTAGTTTCTCAAGGGTGCAGTGTTACAGTTCCTTGATAAGTTTGTACTTTAAAATTTATTTCTGTAGTCTCTTGCTGTGAATGATTACTTGGCTGCATTTATAAAAACCTTAGGTTTCAAGTTTTTCATCCTGAAGCACTATACATTTTCCCTTCTATTACATGTTTCAGAGAATACTACTGCTGCTAAGTCTTCAGTCGTGTCCAACTCTGTGCGACCCCATCCCTGGGATTCTCCAGGCAAGAACACTGGAGTGGGTTGCTGTTTCCTTCTCCAATGCATAAAAGTGAAAAGTGAAAGTGAAGTCGCTCAGTCATGTCTGAATCTTCGAGACCCCATGGACTGCAGCCTACAGGCTCCTCTGTCCATGGGATTTTCCAGGCAAGAGTACTGGAGTGGGGTGCCATTGCCTTCTCTGCAGAGAATTAAGGCCAACTTAATTCTTCTTTGTTTTCTCCAATTAGCCTGTTGCTTTAAATCCCTGCATGGATGCTGTAGATACCTTGGTGATTTAGATTTCCAACTCCTAACATTCTTCCTATTTGGATGAAGGGAAAGAAAATCCACCTTTCATGGTTTTAGTGGGAGATAAAGCTCCACCTCTCTGTATGAAGCTGCATATCATCATCTTCCCTTCTCTTCTCCTTAGTAGGTAGACCCCCTGCCCATTTTCTAAGATCGATTCTGCAGTATTTTTTCAATAAACTACCATAGCTTCCAAAAACTCTTTGAAACTTTTCTCTTAGCTAGAGAAAGTTTGTGTTGCATATAGCTGAGACTGACAAGCCAAGAATTTGCTCCTTGTCCTTTATATATATATATTTTATATGTAAATATATATTTCTGTATCACATATGTATTTGTTGTTTAGTTGCTAAGTTACATCTAACTCTTTATGACCCTATGGAGTATAGCCCACCAGGCTCTTCTGTCCATGGGATTTTCCAGGCAAGAATACTGGAGTGAGTTGCCATATTTTTTCTCCAGGAGATCTTCCCAATCCAGGAATTGAATGTGCATCTCCTTCATTGACTGGAAATTTCTTTACTGCTGAGTCATCAGGGAAGCCCCAACATATATGTATATACATTTCTATGTTGAATATTGATTGATTGATTTTGTTTTCAGATACCTCATCTTAACATTACTAAAATGAGATTTTTTTAAAAGTAGAGCTGTATTATAGAAATCGGGCATCCTTTCCTTCATTCCCCCCACCCTGCCCCACCCCTGCTTGCCACCACGTTTAAAAATGGTTTTAGAGACCTCTTAGCATCAAAGATTCATAGATATTTGCTTGTTCTGGGAGCATGCATTAGGCAGGTAATGAGCAACCCTTAAAAAATAAATTCATAACTATTGTCTGGTCTCTATTCTTCAAAATGCCAAACATAATGGGACATATTTTTCATGCTTGAAAAGTAATAGCTTTTATATTTTGTCCAATGTAGCCAGATTCACATGAAAAAATAAGTTCAGTGTTTCAGGAGACATGAAGTCACCTGCTATGTCTTGACCTAAGCAAAGAACAGGACCAGCTGCCAGACAGAGAGTGAAAATACAACCTGGTCTGTCCAGGAGTCCCCACAATGCCTGCTAACCTTGTCTAATACGAAAACCACCTACTTTCACTCTTAAAAGTGCCCCAGTTTAGATGATATACTAGGTACAGTCCTTGTGTGCACACTGTCCAAGTCCAGTTTCACGAAGTAGTCAACAGCGGTATCACCAAAACCAAACAATTCCTGCAGATGGCACTCCTCCAGGGCTCCCGCCATCACAGCAGGTATCCAAACCCCCCACTGCCATGAATACTGTATTTAATCTCGGTTTCCGCATTCAGTTTCTCACCAACTAGAACTTTTAAATCAAGCAGTCAATTGAATTATCAGAAATAACCGCACAATTTCAGGGAAAAATCCATTCTAAATCACTTTAATGGCCACTAGGTGTCTGCTCATCAGTGTTTTTTGGTTCCTGACTTTGCTGTTTGTCCTGGGACTAAAAAGATTTACAGTGACAAAAATGATTTAAACTGAACTTTCTCAGCCAGCCTTATGAACCGCACCCATTCCAAATCTAGCTATTGATATTTCAAGTTCAGTGTTGTTCAAGAGGTCAGAGGTTTCATTGATTTACTTCTGATATAGCAGTGGTTTAACAGGAGATTTATAAATCGACCAGGCTCTTCTCTAATCTAATGTAATCTACAGTATATCAAAGAGACATGTCTGAAATTTGTGGATATTTTTACAGCTATCTTCCTTAGTTTAAGGGAAGAATGGAATTATTTCTTCTATATACCTATTCCGGACTAGTTCTGCTATAATTGTAGAAGTGGGGAAAGGTAGGAGAGTTGTGAATTTAAAGCAATATGGATTCACCCACTGCATTATCTTTAAGGCATTTTAAATATTTAAAGCTTATAATTAAATATTTTCAAAACATTTTTCTGTGTCTAAGTCCTTCCAATTCAGTGAGGCATATGACTTTGCCTGAGCAAGCAAATATAGCACTTGAGTGGGACTCATACTTTATATATATATATATACACACACACACACATATATATATGTATGTGTATGTGCATGTGTGTATTTAAAGTAGCTATTACAAACCTGCTATGTCTAATGTTGAATGAAATAATCCAAAGTTTTTTACTTTGAGTTGTATTTAAAATTAGCCTTGCTTCACTTATCACTTCTTTTTTTAGTTTGAAGTGAAGTGAAGTGAAAGTCACTCAGCTGTGTCCGACTCCTTGTCACCCTATGGACTGTAGTCCCTGGAATTCTCCAGGCCACAATACTGAAGTGGGTAGCTGTTCCCTTTCCAGGGGATCTTCCCAACCCAGGGATCAAACTCAGGTCTCCCGCATTGCCGGTTGAACTTTTACCAGCTGAGCCACAAGGGGAGCCAAGAATACTGGAATGGGTAGCCTATCCCTTCTCCAGCAGATCTCGCTGACCCAAGAATAGAACCAGGGTCTCCTGCCTTGCCAGCGGATTCTTTAGAAGGGTAAGGCTACCCACACCAGTATTCCGGCCTGGAGAATTCCATGGACTATACAGTCCATGGAGTTGCAAAGAGTCTGACAGGACTGAGCAACTTTCACTTTCACTTTTTTAGTTAGTTAGGTATTATTATTTTTGATCACCTATTTAATTTAAAATTTAGAATAGATGTCAATTTCTTCAAAAATTCATTGAATGCTAAAAAAAAAAAAACCTGAAAAATCTATTTTGAATAAAAGTTACAGATTTTAAAGTTGTTTTCTAGAGATAAACTAGAGATATACTTAAGTTTTGAGTTAATTCTAGAGGATAGAGTTCAGAGGCACATGAATTTGATGTTATGATTTATAAGAAATGTATGAAGCCATTTATGAACTTCATAATGAAACAATTTTCTCTCTCCATATTTGTCAAGTTGGAACTCTTAATGTGACCTACAGAAATCAACATCTCAACCAAAAAGTCTTCCAAAAAGTCTCAGGCATTTCAGCTGCATTTCATACAGAAATTCAATTTGTGCATAGTCAAAGCACACATTTTCTGCAAAAGTCACCTCAAAATGTCATTTCTGAGTAACTTACATTTATGGAGAGAAAATGACTAGAAAAGAAATAAGTAGTTAAATGGGACTTACTCCCTATGTGACTGACATATTGAACTAGATTTTCTTGGCAACTAACCTACTTCCTGATTTAACCTTCTTTATGTAGCTTTTTAAAGCTACACAAGTTATTGATTTGCTCTCACGGACTAAGTTGGGATCTGGAAAATATTGCACAGTTATAGGAAGAGTATCTTTAGGTAAACAAAAATACAAAAAAGCCTATAATGTAAAAGACAGAATTCAAAGAAATATAAACAAAATTAGGTTAAGAATATAGTAAAAATAAATGGTGGTTTTGGAAAACTAGAAATTATTCAAAATCCTTTGAAAATAACTCTATGTTCTTGAAATATATCAGAGCTAAAAATATGTTCTGATCATCACCAAAGATGTATAGATAATCCTGTATTTAGGTTAAGTAATGTCCTTCCTAGCACAAGTAAAACAAAGCAAACTTACCTTCATTCATTACTCTGTGATATCTATCTTAGGTGTATTTATCTTAGGTATATTTTTAATTATGACCTCTTTATTAAGGCTTAAGTATTTCCTAGAAAGGACAAATATGACTTCTTTTTGAAGCAACTTAATTAGACTTTTGGGAATGGGCACAAGTGAGATTCATTTTAAAATGGAGATTTTATTTATTTATTTATTGTAAAGTAATTAGCCTCCAACTAATAAAAATAAATGAAAAAAAATGCCAAGTTAGACTAAAAAATAAATAAATAAAATAAAATGGAGATGGGATATAGCCAGAATTACAGATCGGATGAATTCTCAAATTTGAGAGGTGAGTTTGTGTGTTTGTGTGTGTGTTGGTGTGCAGTGGGGGCTTCCTGTAAATTTGGGTTGTGATAAGAAGGGGTACCAAACTGTGAACAACAGTGAATCATTTTGGTTTAGGCTGATTATAATCTTCCTGCATTACATTAGATACTTGCAATTCTAAAATACACTAAAAAAAAAAGTCCAAGGAGACATTTTAGAATTTTGCTTAGATTAACACATTTATGAGCTTTTAACCTGGGCTTGTTTATTCCTCCTGAATTTGAATCATCACTTTTGTTTTTTTCTTCTCTCTCTATTTTCGGATCAGTGGGTGGGGGAGTAGATAGGTGGGGTTACTGCTTATACATAGCATATATATATATATATATGTATATATATACACACACACATGTTTTTATTTTTTTCAAGCTATTTATTGAGGTATAATTGACAAATAAAAATTACCTATATTTAAGGTAGATAATGTGATGATTTGATATATGCATACTTTGTGAAATGATTACGACAATCAAGCTAATCAACACATCTATTACCTCACAGTTACCATTTGTCTTCTTTACTCCTGGGTCATGTGTTTGTTCACTCATTTCTCTGACAAATAATTCCTGCATATCTACTATGTACCAGGCACTCTCCTAAGAATTATAGATATGAAAAGAATAAGACAACCCTTGAATAGGATTCAAAAAGCTTACAACTTATTGTCAATTGTTCTTATTGATCATGCATCTTTAAAGACATCACAGCTGATTGCCATTGTTGTTGTTCAGTCATTATGTCTGACTCTGCCATGCCATGGACTGCAGCACTCCAGAATTCCCTGTCCTTCACTATCTCCTGGAGTTTGCTCAAACTCATGTCCACTGAGTCGATGATGCAATCCAACAATCTCAACCTCTGTTGTCCCCTTCTCCTCCTGTCTTCAATCTTTCCCAGCATCAGTGTCTTTTCCAATGAGTCGGCTCTTGGCATCAGGTGGCCAAAGTATTGGAGTTTCAGCTTCAGCATCAGTCCTTCCAATGAATATTCGGGGTTGATTTCCTTTAGGATGAACTGGTTTGATCTCTTTGCTGTCCAAGAAGTCTTCTTCAGCACCACAATTTGAAAGTATCAATTCTTCAGTGCTCCGCTTTCTTTATGATCCAACTCACATATCCACACATGACTACTGGAAAAACCATAGCTTAGACTAGATGGACATTTGTCGGCAAGTAATGTCGCTGCTTTTTAATATGCTCTCTAAGTTTGTCACAGCTTTCTCTGAAGGAGCAAGCATCTTTTAATTTCATGGCTGCAGTCAGCGTCTGCAGTGAAGTCTGCCACTGTTTCCAGTTTTTCCCATCTATTTGCCATGAAGTGATGGGACTGGATGCCATGATCTTAGTTTTTTGAATGTTGAGTTTTAAGCCATCTTTTCACTCTCTTTCACCCTCATCAAAAGGCTCTTCAGTTCCCCTTCACTTTCTGCCATTAGGATGGTTATCATTTGCATATCTCAGGTGGTTGATATTTCTCCCAGAAATCTTGATTCCAACTCGTGATTCACCCAGTCTGGCATTTCTCATGATATACTCTGCATAGAAGTTAAATAAGCAGGATGAAAATATACAGCCTTGACGTACTCCTTTCCCAATTTTAAACCAGCCTGTTGTTCCATGTCTGCTTCTAACTGTTGCTTCTTCACCTGCATACAAGTTTCTCAGGAGATAGGTAAAGTGGTCTGGTATTCCCATCTCTTTAAGAATTTTCCACAGCTGAAACAACACTCAGTTGCAGATATGTCTGGTAGTGAAAGTAAAGTCTGATGCTGGTTGCATAGGAAGCTGGAAAGTTAGGTCCATGAATCAAGGTAAATTCTACATGGTCAAGCAATGGAAGAGTGAACATTGACAATTTAGGAATCAGTGAATTAAAATGTATGGGAATGGGCAAATTTAATTTATATGACCACTGTATCTACTACTGTGGCCAATAATCCCTTAGAAGGCATGGAGTAGCACTCACAACTGACTATCAATGCTAATTGATTCTGGTCAATATTTCTCGACTGTATAGCCAGTAATTTAGAGAGGCAACACTTGTGGTAAAGCATTAAGAAAAAAAAAAAAAGGTCATTAATGCCTTTTCCTTAAAAATTTAGTAAAACTTGAATATGCCAACAAGTCATATATCCGGATGCCAGATGGTCACTTCTACCGTTGTATTTATACTAGCAATTTCCTAGAATCAATAAAAAGAGTTTCTGTTAAAATTAAAAAATAAATCAAAGTATACATTTTTATGTTTAAACTTTTTATTTTGTAATATTTACAGACTTAAAAAAAGTTGAGTATGTAGTACAAAATTTCTGTAAACACTTCAGCCAGTTTCCCCTAATAACAGCATCATTTATATAACTATAGTACAATGAGTGAAACCAGAAAATTAACAATTATACTAGCAACTAATCTACAAATTTTAATCACACCTTCATGTTTCCTTGGTTAAGGCTCTTTTTCTAGTGGAAGATCCAGCCTAGGATCTCACATGGCAGTCACCCGTCATGTCTTGTTTGTCTCCTCCACTTTATGAGAGTTCCTCTACTTTCCTTGTCACTTTTAAAGAATATTGGCCATTATTTTGTAGAATGTCCCTCAAGGTGGGTTAGTCTGATGTTTTCTCATTATTAAAATGAATTTCTATGTATCATTGGCAAGAGTACAACAGTGGTGATGTTGTGTCCTTTTCAATGGTCCCATAACTGGAGGCCCTTGATGTCAATATGTCTTATTACTGCTGAAGCAAAGTTATTCCTTTTCCGTTTTGTTTTTCTTTGTAATCAAAAGAAATATCTTGTAGAAGATCCTCTGAGACTAAGCAAATGTAGTATTTCTCATCACATTGTTACTCCCAGGGTTTAGAACTTATCAGTGTTTCTTGGTCATCACAACTGCTGTGGAGTTTGCCTAATAGTTGTTTTATATTTCCACCATGCCTTCTATATTAATTAATTAGAATTCTACTGTATGGAAGAATATATTTTCCACTTTTTATATGTTCAATTTTTTATATTAATATGGATTCAGGGATGGATACTTGTTTTATTCTGTTGACTGAATTAGTTACTGTTGTTACTTATTTTGTTGTTCAAGTTGTCCTATATATGGACATTGGGAGCTTCCTCAAATAGAATCCTTCATTCTTTAAATATGTTCTCATCTTTTTTTGCACACTTTACTTAGTGGTACCTAAAAATGTTCCAGGTACATCTTGTATTTTCCTTTGCCAACCCCTGGAACCAAGCATTTCTATAAGAAACCGGATTCCTTGGATCAGAGAATGGGTTTTAGAAATCATGATCTGGCTGTTAGTCGGACGTGTATTTTTAAAATCCTTTATTGAATAAAGATTCATAATGTTAAAATTCATTATATTATTCACTGGTGAGGTTGTCATTACTCACTGATGCCATGAGTGGCGTGACCTTAATGAACATCTCATTATTAGTAGTATTTGATTAATATTTATCCCCAGATGTTTCATTATTTGTATAGATGTTGGTAATGAAGATTTCTGAGCAGAGATGATCTATGCTATGCTGGGGGAAGTCAGTGGCTCCTAGGCTGCTTGCCGTTGCCTTGGTCTTCCTGTTGTTGCCATCTACCTTTCCTGAGTCTCTTTATAAAGATTGGTCTATCTTTGGGTTTTTTTCTTAATTTACTCCATATGTAACCCACCCCTTAGGCATACACTAGCCTCTTGCTGCTTCCTGACTACTCAGAACTAAAATAAAGGTGATTCGGTTTAGCTTATATTGCTCACAGCCCTATATTAAACTACTCTTTCCTCTTCCTGCCTCAGTCAAAACTCCTGAGTTCTCAGAATTGCTGATATGGGCTACATGTTGAGAGAAAAGCAATCGATTTTACCATGATTATACTGAATGTAAATGACATTCTTACTCTATTCAGATTTTCAAGTTTTATTTGATATCTAAATGAAGTCAACTACTAACTCCAGTGAATTTCAGACATGTTGATATGATAAGCTAAAACATTTTGGGAATCATGGGCAGTACTTTGGCTAATAGTTCCTATAAAATCCTTGAAATGAATAATACTAAATCCCAACAACCCTACTTCTTCTGCAGTATGTGAAAAGAAAGGTCAGAATCCCAGTACAACATATTTATGTAGTGCAGACTCCATAATGTTATTTATCTAAATGTATGGTTTATGACACCATTTTGCAGTTTAAAAAAAAAAGTAATTCAACAGGAAGACCTCAGATGAACATGTACAGAATAATCTTACAACTGGTCTCACAAATTTACATTCGGGATACCATAAAGTACCTTTTCATAAACTGATGTAAAGTCTGCAGTTTCCTGCTATCTAGTAACTATTTGGTGATATGAGCAATTCAAGAGGAAGCAGATGCTAAAGGCATGTGCACCCTGGTTGATGCTATTTACACTGTGATGCTTCCCCTACTTTTGACATGTATCTATCTATCACTGGATATGTGACTGCCAACAAAATGAATGCCGTGCAATGAGTATTCCACACTGAATACTTCAGTTGAAATGAGAATTGGTATTTTATGCTGTCTCGAAGGAACTACAAACATTTCATAAAAACCCTCTATCAGGTGGCAACAATAAATCAGTTACATGGGAATTTGGAAGAATTGGTTATGAAGATTCCCTGACTGTATTGATAAAGGTCTGAGGATACTGGGAAACATCTTCAAAACTACAGGGTCAGTTGGAATATCCTACCACAGGAGAGATCTCAAAGCACTCCTCTGGTCATTCCAGATAACCAAGTCAAACCAAATCTATGAAGTTGTGTCTCTTGCTCCCCCCAAACCTCTTTTACCTGATCCAGACATGACGGATGCAGCTGGGTGGCTTTCCAGGGCACACATTCTCCCTCTGGAGCAGCCTGGGTCCCCACTCCCCTCCTCCTGCCCTTAAAGGAGAGATGTGTGTGACTTTCTAGCTCATCAGTGCCCTTCTCTCAATTTACAGTCATGCTCTGCCAACCTCTGCTGTCGTGCTCTCCTCCAAGATGACTTATACCGCTTGAACTTGAACCTGAAATATGATGCCTCCCTCTGGCACGGACTGAACCCTGAGTATATTATCCCTGTTATTTTCAGAGTGGAGCAATCAGAAATTCCTAACCTCTCTCCACATTCAGACCAACTCTAAGACTGTTAGAAAACATTTTTAGGTAAAGATATTGAAATATTATAAGTTTGTAATTAAAAGAGTATTCATAGATTTTGGCAACGTTCACCAGTGAGTGGAAAACAACTACATGCTGGGGCGGATACACATGGTTACAAGTTCCTATAACTGTATAGATTACTTTTCCTGTTTCTTATCTCTCTCTCTCTGACCTGCCTATTAGCTAAGGTCACTTAGCTGCACTGGTAATTTGCTTTAATTGCTCTTCTAATTGATTTCCATTTTTAATAAAGACAAAGGGGAAAAGGAGTTGTAGCACATGCTTAGTTATCAGTCCAAGAACCAAGAACCAAACTTTGTACAAGCTGTTGTGAAAACAAAGAATCATGTAATACACCTGGCAATAGGAGGTCAAAGAATCATATAATACACCTGGCAATAAGAGGTCAAAGAATCATATAATACACCTGGCAATAGGAGGTCAAAGAATCATATAATACACCTGGCAATAGGAGGTCAAAGAATCATATAATACACCTGGCAATAGGAGGTCAAAGAATCATATAATACACCTGGCAATAGGAGGTCTAATGGATACACATGGCAAATAAGCTAATAATTACAACTCTATGTAGTAAGAAGATAGTTAGAATAAGTAAGATTACGTGAGAACACTTGGTCTGTGGGTGGAGGCAAAGGCGCAGCAGTTGGAACTGATTTCAAAAATAAGCTAATTTGAGTGAGTCTTACAATGCGAATACCTCACCAGTCTGTAAGCACAGGAACGACTTGGCCTTGTCTTAATTCCCTAAACTCATTGGCGGGCCCCCTGTTGAGTGGCAGAAACCCAACACAGACATTTCATGAGACAATTTTGTTCAAAACAAATTAACAATAGCAACAACAACAAAAAACCTGACTAAAGGCACCAGAGAGTGAATCAAAATAGGCAAAAACTTGAGGTAAGTTGGCACTTAGTACAGAGAGACAGCCTTGGGTGAGCTTCACAGTTTAACAGCTACTAATAAGATGGAAATCCCCAATCGGTGCCAATTCAGGAAAGACAACTCCAGTGGAAAATCTTGACTTGAAAAACCATAGCAGAGTCATTGGAAAGGGAACAGAAAGATAATACACATGTGGAATTAGCAGGCAAGAATTTTAAAGTAGTTACTTTAACTAGGTTCAAAAACAAAGGGAAAATAATCTTACAAGAAATTAAATGACAGCATATGAAAACTCAAATCTTGAAGGAGGAACAGAGAGGCTCAGAAATTATACATATGTGGGTATATAGAGATTATTTTTCTTCCATTGAGTTCTTTACAAGGAAAATGATTTTTAAAAAAGAATAACACTATAAGATGGGGTCTTTGATATATGTAGAAACAAAAACAGTAAGAACAATATCACAAAGGATGGGAGGCCATGCATGGGATGACGTTATCAGTAGGCTCTGATATGTGTCAAGAGTGACTTACGAAGCAGGAGGTGGGACTTGTCAGGTGTTGAGTGGGAAATGGAAAGTGGTAAATATGAATTTGAAGGATGTAAAAATTTTAGGGTTGTCTTCATCCATTCAGTCTGTTAAAACAAAGTGACATAGACAGGGTAGTTTGTAACCAAAAGAAATTTACTTCTCACATTTCCAGAAGTCTGAGATCAGAAAGACAGCATGGTCAGGTTCCAGTTAGAGCCTTTTTTCCAGACCACAGATTGCGAACTGTAACCTCAGACAGCAGAAAGATTTAGCTAGCTCCCCAGATATTTTCTGATAAAGTCTCTGATCATATACATGAGAGCTCTCCTCATGAACTAATTACATCCCAAAGGCCTCACCTCTGAATATATTCACATAGGGATTACAGTTTCAATATATGAATTTTAGGGGGGACACACTCAGTCCATTGCAAAGATGCATTTTGTAACCACTCCAGCAAACACTAAAAACACATTTAGAAGAACTGCAGCTAAAACTCTTATTGAAGAAAAAGCTAATAACAGAAAAGTTTTATTATCATCACCCTGCCAAAGAGGCAAAAAGCTGCAGCCAAATAATTCAGATACAATATAGATACAGGAAATTTAAACTGCTAAAGCAGAGAGTGAGAGTGGAAGAAACCCCACACAGCTGGAAAAGTTGGCCTTAGATAAAACAACTGACTTGCTTCTGAATATAATAGAAAAGAGGGGGAAAGAGCAACTGGGAGATGTGGTCAGTGACAATATCAGGATACTGATTTGTCTTATGTGATAGAAAACACCATATTATTGCAGATATGGGCTCAGTGGGATTGGGAGGTAATTACACGCTTAATTGAGTTGAAGCGGCCAACTGGTTGTTAATGGTAGATCAAGACAATGATAGTATTTGTACAGTGATCTAGGAAAATTTCTCCATTATATTCACCAATGTCTTGATCACTATAAAGTGGTGCTTTCAAAGCAACAACTTAATTTTAGTAGGTCAAGAATATTGCTTCTCTCTGACAGGTTAAAGAAAGCAGTGCTGTTGTCTGTTTTAGGAAAAAAAAAAAAGATGTCTTACTAACTGCCTATTCCATTTGAGAAGTTATACAAGCAAACTATTGACTTCTTTTTTGTTTTTTTGCATTTATTTTTATTAGTTGGAGGCTAATTACTTTACATCATTGCAGTGGTTTTTGTCATACATTGAAATGAATTAGCCATGGATTTACATGTATTCCCCATCCAGGTCCCCCCTCCCACCTCCCTCTCCACCCGATCCCTCTGGGTCTTCCCAGTGCACCAGCCCCGAGCACTTGTCTCATGCACCCAAGCTGGGCTGGTGATCTGTTTCACCCTAGATAATATACATGTTTCAATGCTGTTCTCTTTTTCCCTATTTTATAAGAGATTGGATATAAATGACTATGCTCACGTTGTGGCAAGGGGCTTCTCTTAGCCATTAGAAAGTTTATCTTTCAGTTCCCATTTTCCAAATTATTGATGATGATTATCAGAGGATATCTGTCTGAGGACATTTGAGGCTCTGTCTACAACAGCTGTGGACTGATATTCCTGAATATACACTGAAATGCATAGATAATAATTCACAGGATTTTCATAAGTATATACACCTGTGTAACCACCAGTTATGATGTAGGACATTCCTATCACTCTACACAATTCATTGCTGTCCTCTTACAATCTATCCTTGTTCCCAAAGGAACAAAGGTCCTGATTTCTATCACCATAGCTCTATTTGCCTTATTCTTTACATAAAACTAATAATGAATATGCATTCTTTATAATCTGTTTTACTTTGTTCAACATAATAATTACATGGTTTATTCATGTTGTTATGTGTACCAGTACTTCTGTTCTGTTTTATTTTTGTTGAGTAGCATTCAATTATATGGCTCGATCACAGTTTCTTTACTCATTGCATTTGGAACTCCAGGAGATGGTGTGGGACAGGGAGGCTTGCTGTGCTACAGTCCACGTGGTCGCAAAGTGTGGGACACGACCAGGCAACTGAAAATCACCAACAACTTTTGTTTTGTTTTGTTTTGCTGAGTAGCATTCAATTGTATGTCTCTGTCACAGTTTCTTTCTTCATTCAATTTTGAGGGTATTTGCATTATTCACATTTTAAATAAAGCTTCCATTAATATCTTTGTGGTTGTATACCATCTTTTATCTCGGATAAATACCTAGGAACAGAATTACTGGTTGATAGGGTACACATGTATTTAACTTTGTATATGTACCTGACCAAGTTGCTATACATATCCACTAACATTTAGTATTATAAGTCATATTAATTTTAGATATTCTAGAAAGTATATAATAGTGTTTCAGTATTTTGGCATCTCATGATTTGGATATGGACTTCTCTGATTAATAATGTTGAACATATTTTCATCTACTTTTTGGTCATTTATAAAACTCCTTTTGTAGATATGTTTTCAAATCTTTTATCACATTTTAATTGTTGCTTTTTATTCAATTATTAATTTTCAGAAGTCTTTTTAATATTCTTTCTGTGAGTGTGTGTGTGTGTTCAGTTGTTCAGTCATGTCCAATTCTTTGTGACCCCATGAACTATAGCCCACCAGGCTTCTCTGCCCATGGTTTTTTCCAGGCAAGAATACTGGCGTGAGTTGCCATTTCCTCCACCAGGGATCAAACCCACATCTCAGTCTCCTGCATTAGCAGGTGTATTTTTTTTTACCACTGAACCACCTGGGAAGTCCTTTTAATATTCTTTATGCAAGCCCCTTTGTACTTTTGTCTGTTGTTTGACTTTCATTTTACCTAAACCAAGGTATGCAGGTGAAGAAGCAACAGTTAGAACTGGACATGGAACGACAGACTGGTTCCAAATTGTGAACAATAGCCTGGTTCTAAACTGGGAAAGGAGTACGTCAAGGCTGTATATTGTTACTCTGCTTATCAAGGCTGTATATTGTTACTCTGCTTGTTTAATTTATATGCAGAGTACATCATGTGAAATGCCAGGATGGATGAAGCATAAGCTGGAATCAAGACTGCTGGGAGAAATATCAATAACTTCAGATATGCAGATGACACCACCCTTAAGGCAAAAAGGAAAGAAGAACTAAAGAGTTTTCTGATGAAAGTGAAAGAGGAGAGTGAAAAACCTCGATTAAACCTAACATTCAAAAAACTAAAATCATGGAATCTGGCCCCATCACTTCAGGGAAAATAGATGGGGAAACAATGGAAACAGTGAGAGGCTTTATTTTCTTGGGCTTCAAAATCAATGCATATGGTGACTGCAGTCATGAAATTAAAAGACACTTGCTCCTTGGAAGGAAAGCTATGATCCACCTAGACAGAATATTAAAAAGCAGAGACATTGCTGAAAAAAAGTCTGTCTAGTCAAAGCTATGGTTTTTCCAGCAGTCATGCATGGATGTGAGAGTTGGACTATAAAGAAAGCTGAGCAGTGAAGAATTAATGCTTTTGAACCATGGTGTTGGAGAAGACTCTTGAGAGTCCCTTGGACTGCAAGAAGATATAACCACTCAATCCCCAAGGAAATTAGTCCTGAATATTCATTGGAAGGACTGGTGCTGAAACTGAAACTCCAATACTTTGGCCACCTGATGCAAAGAACTGGTTCATTGGAAAAGACCCTGATGCTGGGAAAGATCGAAGGTGGGAGGAGATGGGGATGACAGAGGATGAGATGGTTGGATGGCATCACTGACTCGATGGATGTGAGTTTGAGCAAGCTCTGGGAATTGGTGATGGACAGGGAAGCCTGGCATGCTGCAGTCCATGGGGTTGCAAAGAGTTGGACCTGACTGAGCGACTGAACTGAACTGAAACCAAGGTAGAGGGAAAAAAATGGGCTTAATCAAAATTGAAAACATTTGCTTTTCAAAAGACACAATTAAAGAACCAAAACAGCAAGTCACAGACTGAGGAAAATATTTGCCAGTTAGTTATCTGAAATAGATGTGTATCCAGAATATACAAAAAACTTGCAAAATTCAATAAGAAACCAACCAACTCAATTTAAATATGGGCAAATGACTTGACCAAACATTTTACCAAAGATGAAATATAGAGGGCAAATAAGTACATGAAAAGTTGCTCAAGACTTTTAACCATCTAGGAAATTAGATCACTATATGACATTGATATTTTCAATTCAGTTCAGTCACTCAGTTGTGTCCAACTCTTTGTGACCCCATGGACTGCAGCACGTCAGGCCTCCCTGTCCATCACCAACTCTCAGAGCTAGTTCAAACTCATGTCCATTAAGTCAGTGATGCCATCCAACCATCTCATCCTCGTCATCCTCTTCTCCTCCTGCCTTCAATCTTTTCCGGCATCAGGTGGCCAAAGTATTGGAGTTTAAGTTTCAGCACCAGTCCTTCCAATGAATATTCAGGACTAATTTCTTTGAGGATTGACTGGTTTGATCTCCCGCAGTCCAAGATACTCTCAAGAGTCTTCTCCAACACCACAGTTCAAAAGCATCAGTTCTTCAGCACTCAGCCTTCTTTATGGTCCAACTCTCACATCCATACATGACTACTGGAAAAACCATAGCTTTGACTATATGGACCTTTGTCAGCAAGGTAATGTCTCTGCTTTTTGATATGCTGTCTTGGTTGGCCATAGCTTTTCTTCCAAGGAGCAAGTGTCTTTTAATTTCATGGTTGCAGTTACCATATGCAGGATTTTGGAGCCCAAGAGAATAAAGTCTGTCACTGTTTCCATATCTATTTTCCATGAGGTGGTGGGACTGGATGCCATGATCTTAGTTTTTTGAATGTTGAGTTTTAATACTATTAGATACTATTGATACTATTAGAATATCTAAAAGTAAAATGATTTAGAGGAAAACAAAGGCAAAATGCTTTGACATAAATTGGAGGAATATCTCTTTTGATTCATCCTCTACAGCAATGAAAACAAAACAAAACAAATGGAACCTAATTAAACTTAAAGGCTTTTGTACATCAAAGAAAACCATAAACAGAACAAAAAGACAACCCATAGAATAGAAGAAAATACTTGCAAATGATGCAACCGACAAGGGTTAAACTCTAAAATATGCAAACAGTTCATGCATCTCTACATCAAAACAACAACCAAACAACCGAATCAAAAAATGGGCAGATTTTAGTAGATAGATCTTCAAAGAAGACATACAGATGCCAAAAAGCACATGAAAAGATGCTCAACATCACTAATTATTAGAGAATTCCAAGTCAAAGCTACAGTGAAGTATCACCTCATGCCAGTAAGACTGGCCATAAAGTCTACAAACAATAGATACTGAAGAGGGCATGGAGAAAGGGAACCCTCCTACACTGTTGGTGGGAATGTAAATTGGTACAACTACTATGTATAATCATATGGAGGTTCCTCAAAACCTAAAAATAGAACTATCATACGATCCAGTAATTCCACAGCATATATCAAACAGGAGCACTATTTATAATAGCTAAGACATGGAGACAAACTAAATGTCCATCAACAGGGAAGTGAATAAAGATGATGTGGTGTATATACAATGAAATATTATTCAGCCATAAAAATGAATGAAATAATGCCATTTGCAACAACTTGGATGGCCCTAGAGATTGTCATGATTGTCATATGTAAGTTTCATGTAAGTTTCATGTCTAAATGAAGTAAGTCAGACAGAAAAGGACAAATATCATATATTACTCACATGTGGAATCTAATTTAAAAATGATCCAAAGAACTAGTTCACAGAATAGAAACAGACTCACAAATTTCAAAAACAAATTTATGGTTACTAAAGTGGAAAAGGGGAGGGGACAGATCAATAAGGAGTTTGGGGTTAACATGCACACTACTATCAATTATCTGTAAATAAAAATACATTGCAAAGGGTGTTTACTGAGAAATTTACATGTAAGCTACATGATCCATCTTGCTTAAATGCTCATGGATTATAGGACAAACCATTTTCTCTCTCAGTCTTTGTTTCTTCTCTGTAGAGTAAGTTTCATGTCTAATAACCTAAGTATAAAATGAGGCATACTGTGGAATTTTCATATTTTTTCCTACCTTGTATATGGGAAATAACTGCGATACTGTATTATTTGGGCCAAGGTTTGTTTTCAGTGACACAACTGGTCTAAAGCACTACATCCTCAACTTTAATGCAAGGTTATTACTAGAATGTGGATTCTGTTCAGTGTCCTCAGATGAAGATAGATCCTGCAGTGTTCTGATGTGTCTGTGTGGTATTGAAACTACAGGTCTGTGGAACACACCACAGTGAGAACCTACTGCACAGATTTGGAATCTCTTGGCCAGGCTGACCTGGATATGGCCCTCTGCCCTGTGATTTTGCAACTATGGGCTGTGTGCTCAGTTGTATTCAACTCTTTGAGTCCCCATGGACTGTAGCTCCTTAGGCTCCTTTGTCCATGGGATGTTCTAGGCAAGAATGTGGGAGTCAGTTGCCATTTCCTCTTCCAGGGGATCTTTCTGAGCCGGGGATTAAACCACTGTCTCCCCGTCTCCTGCATTGGCAGGCGGATTCTTTGCCACTGAGCCACCTGGGAAGCTGTGTGACTTTGGGCAAATAAACGCACTATTTTAGCTTTATATACTCACCTTAGAAGACGGAATAATTACACCATTTGGCAACACTGTTGTCATACTTTAACCTTCAATATTAGTATAGGACTTGGAACAAAGCCTATAAGTTAGAGGATAATAAAAGAAGTTCTCACTAGTTGAGCAGAAAGTCTTAGCATGCTCTTCTAGTCAATGATATGAGGAAATATATTTTCTGAGATTTTCTAATAAACACAATTCTAAATAAGCAGTTTATTCCTCACTTAATGCTTCCTTCTTAACATATTATATTCCCTGTAAAATTCACAATTACTTCTCTCTTTTCTGGAGAAATTTTCATTTGTCAAACTATTGCAGACTTTTAGAAATGGAAAATGGCTTATGAAATCCAAGTGGTGTGATATGCAGCAGTAACTCAAGCCAGATTTCACTCAACTCTTTAAATAATTTGCTAGAAAAAAGTAAGCTAAAACAAAAAAAGTTGTGCAAAATCTTCTTGGAACATTAAATGTGCCTTCAAAATTCACATCATGTCCAACAAGTGATGACATATTTAGAAAGCATTATTAAGATATCTGGAACATGAAATATTTGATTATAAAAATTGCCACTCTTCTTTGGACAATTCCCCTATTTGTATGGAATTTATCCTTCCCATTTATCATTAGCTACACCTTAAGTCTGAATGACAATACTGTGAAATAGAGATTAAAACAGTCCCCTGGAGACAGCTGTTTCCTATGTTCCCTCTCCCCGTAAAGGTGCCAGAAATGTATATTTGAAAACATCTTCTGACTATATACATTCCTTTTGATGTCTGTCAAGTAATAACTGTTTAATAGTTACATAAAGTTTGGAATTGCCTTCATTTTACTACAGTCTATGAGATATATATTTTTATTCAAAGAAATATTTTATGGTGGGGGTTGCAGAACATGAACCATGTTTTATTGCCTAATATACAGTGCGCAATTAGAATCCATCACTTTGCTCTTCCTTCCTAGCAGAATCATTTTGCTAGCAAAGCTGGGAAGGTAATACAGTAACAGGTATAAATAACAATTAGTTCAAGCCAGTTAGTAGCTACTAGCTCCTTCTCTGTTAACATCACTGAACTGCTGATTGTTTATACCCATATGAAGATTATTCTATCTGATACGTTGAACATAAGAAAGTGAGTGCTGTATAAATACCATAGTAAAATACCATAGATTGGATGACTTAAATAGCAAAAACAAATCTCATCTTTGAGGCTCTACCTTCATAACCTCTTCTAAACTTAATCACTTCTCAAAGGTCTCACCTCCAAATACCTTCATATTGGGATTGGGGTTTCAACAGGTGAATATGGGAGAACACAAACATTCTGTACATAGCAAGTTGTCCTTTATGTTTGTATCCATCTACATTATGTATTTTTCTGTTACTATATTTAAAAGTGCCATGCAAATGTTAAGCTAATTATGGACACAACTTTATACAAAAGCAACACCCTTCATCCAAGTTGTTAACTATTTCTACAATACTATATATGCCATGCTGTTCAAACATCCCTCCTCAGGATTAGATACTTTAAAATCATACCCTAAGGATAATTCACAAAATACTTTTCATTAGATTTTCTAATATAACCCTACATTCAATCTTGTAGGTCAATGTCTGATTTTGTAGAATGACTTTGAGAAGCTGCTGCAAAATGGCCCCCTTGGGGGAAAAAAATCATGATATCAATATAATGTTGTATATTCAAATGGGAACTGATTATGTTTGGCAAGTAAAATATTTTTCATTTATTACCTCATAAATCACAAGCTTGTAGAGGACAGTGGCTGAACAGGGAGTGCAAATATCCAATGTAATTAATCCACTTTGGGCTCTAATGGTCCAAAATACTTGAGTTTATAAAATCTCCTTAAATTAATATCATCAGAGCCCGACAGATTACTTAAATTTGCACACTTTCTTCCTTGATGCTATCTCCTAGAAACAACTGGATTTTTTTATATCAGTTTTCATTTATGCACAAACATTTAGTGATTTTCTACAATGAATCAGGCAATGTATTTAGGTTCTTAAGAAAAACAAATTAGCAAAAGTATCCACAGTTTCTGCCCTGATGTAGCTTATATTCTAGTAGAAGAAACTGAAAAAAACTATTTAAAAATAAAGTAAAATTGCAATTGTATTAAATGACAAGAGATAGAGCTTTTCTATTAAGAGAGTATGTGATGTGGGAAAATAATATCAACACACTTACCCCCTTTATTGCTTCTCTTAATTCCTTGCTCATCAGGTTATTGAATTTTTAGATAGATATTATATTATCCAACAATTATATTATATGATCTATCTTCCCTGGATGATATCTTACCATATATTTTGTATATATATTTGGTTCTTTTCCTAGAGTTTTTATTTGGCTTCACTTCTCTATTTATGAACAGTTTTCATTATTAAGGCCTTATAATATTTTAATAGTATAATAGCAGATTTATTTTAAAATATGAACTTCACAATCAGTTTTTTTAAGCTATTGGAAAATACTGTTGAAATTTTTACTGGGATCATTTAAAATTTATATGTTAACTTGGGGGAGATGACATCTCACTAAGGTTAAATATTCCTATCTGAGATCATGTCTTTTCATTTGTTCATGTCTTCCACGAGTCCCTCAGTTGCATTAAGAATGTAACTTGTATGTGCTCCTTTAAGTTCAATTTAGTCTACAAATGAGATTTCACCACAATATTTGAGAAAAAAGTGGCGACGGAATGAGATACTAAGTCCAACCTGCCTTGTCAGTTACCAACATTGACCTGAACTCAACTGGGAAAGCAACAACAATGAAAACAACAACCCCAGAAAACATAGCAAGAAATCTTGCCAAGAACTCACATCATTTAAGAGATATGTAAAATCAGGTAAAATTACAGTGATTTCCATACTCAGGCAAGAAGTAAGGGTAGAAGAAATGCCATATTATAACCCTAAAGTGAAAGTGAAGTCGTTCAGTCATGTCTGACTCTGTGACACTATGTCCATGGGATTCTCCAGGCAAGAATACTGGAGTGGGTTGCCATTTCCTTCTCCAGAGGATCTTCCCAACACAGGGATTGAACCCAGGTCTTCTGCACTGCAGGCAGACTCTTTTTACTGTCTGAACCACTAGGGGCTCATAACCATAAAAGGTAAATCAAACTATTTTATATTATTCATGTCTCCCTCATCAAGACCTTTCAGACCCTAAAGACTGCTGTCAAAAATTAAGAGGGAAAAAGTTAAGCCTGAAAGTATATATAGTACACAAGAAAATTTAAGTAAAGTATAGATGCTCTAAGTTTCTAAAATCTGCCATTTATAGGACCCCCATGATATTCAGATTTATGTTTCCATGAACACTTAACATTGTGGGCAGACCGTGTCTGCTTCAATAACCTAGAATCTAAAATGAAAAACAAAAATTATCCAAATGCTAACAGATCATGAAACTGACCTATAGATTTTTTTAGTTGTCTCTGCTTTTAATTTGCTGTCTTAAATGTATGCAAATGTTTCTTGGAGAGTTTACAAGAGTAAAGGGGGAGTTGCTGCTTATTTAAACAATTTTAATGAAGGACTGACCTTTTACATTTAACATTTGTTCCCTTCATTTGCTTTCTGGCAGCAGTATAGTTTTTTTTTTTCCCCTCCCAAAGGACATAGCATAATGAACATACACAAGATCATTTAAATGAATGTTTTTAATGAGTTCTTTGAATAGACTCTTTAAAAAGCAAGCATGAAATTGCTTTCCCAGTTGGGATGCTTTAAAATATTTTTAGAAGATTCATATATAAAGCCTTAAAATTTGAACCATTTTTTTTTTAAAGGAACAATGATTGAAAAGAAGGGGTTTTTTTTGGGGGGGGGGGATATGATTTATTTTTACTCATACTGCAGAAGACATTACAAAACCCAGCAGGATTTTTGACTTATTTTAATGGATTATCACATTCATATTAATAAGTAGTTATTCATCACATTTTAATCTGTAGATCTTATACACTACTTTCATATGTGGAAACATGTAATCTCTGCAGTTAGTGAATATTAGATGCAAATAAATTTACATCAGATAGGGAACATTGTTCCCGCAATCTCATTAAATACTTGCTCAAGGTGTCAGAGTTTTGAATTTGGATGGAATTAACCCCATCCTCTCCCCTCTGTGATTGTTTCAGTTGGGCAAATACTTCATTTTTTTCTCATCAAAGCCATGTGCAAAACTGCTGTTGACATACATCTCATTAGCTATCATTAAAGAGATGCTCAAGACTTCTGTTTAATGATACTATTCACTTCCTGGATGGGAAGGAGGAAAAGTGCAGGGCCAGACACTTTTGGCAGCCATTATGCCACCATGAGGACTAAGGATGAAGTGGACACAACATGCAGTGTGCCGTTGTTAGAACTGCACAGAAGAGGAACCCAAATTGATAAGACTCTTCTTGACAGGTGATATGGTCTCAGGCTTTTCTGTTATGTGAGAAAATAAGTTTTCTTTATTATTTAAGCTCCTCTGAAACTGAGTGATCTGTATTACCTTTGGCAAGTATCATTCCCCTAATTTTGAAACCATTTATCCACTTGGTAGCATAGATTGTTTAACTGCCTCTGCATGGATTCAAATTAACTATTCTGATAGCTCACACCCTTAAATCTGGCATTTAAAAAATTAAACCACCTTATAAATAACAAAAAGTTGGATGTTGATCAATCTTGTGAATATTGTTATTATAACATCTTGTGTGTTTTGTTTCTGTCAGTTAAAAATATTCACATACACTATCCATCTTCTTTAGAAAAGAATGGAAATATTAAAATCAATTTTCTTATCTTTAAGAGTTAACTAAGTCCAATGTGATTTACATATACCTTTGAAAACAGAGAACATTTAGTATAAAGGAACATTGTGGCAAAATACATCCAGATACTTCCTTATATGTAAAAAGATACTTCCTTATATGTGAAAAGACTTTGTAACAAGTAACAAGTAAGTTTCTTTCTGGCTTTAATGTCCTGTGATTATATGGTAAATGAGATATTGGGAGTCTGTGGGGAAAGTGATTGAAGCACACAGCACATGGTGATCATCAGGAAAGCAAGAATTCTCTTGCCCTTTACAAGTTGGTTTATTGTTGAACTACTTCAAGATCTTAAAGGGCAGATTGTGTGTCTGTTTTCTGCATTATTTTTCATATAATTCCCTTTGATGATGTTTAAATCTGTCATGTTCATATATTCTTTATTGTCTTACATATTCAGTTATATGTATAAAAGAACATTGATTTGATGTTAAAGATTTAAAAAATTTAAATCTAAAAGGTTCAGAACTAGGAATATTTCTTCACATTGGGAGGATCTTTAAGGCGTGTTCTCCAAGTCATGGTTGAACCTCCTTTGGAACTCCTTTGTTGGTAAAGAACTCATTAGTTCCTAAGTAGCTCATTTTATTTTCATACAGTTCTAATGCCTCCATCAATGTATTTAGCCTTCATATACTCCTTGGATTCTAGAATCCCAATGAACATATTATTGTAAATGTCACTATATATAATGTTTTGAGGAAGATTGCTAAGCTCACTTATCTAACTGTATTTATTTTTGTCAGATTTTTTAAAAACATGCAATCATCAATTGGGACTGACATATACAAACTACTAAATAAAAAATACAGTAAAATACAGCTATAGGACTGGAAAAGGCCAGTTTTCATTCCAATCCCAAAGAAAGGCAATGCCAAAGAATGTTCAAACTACCACACGATTGCAGTCATCTCACACACTAGCGAAATAATGCTCAAAATACTCCAGGCTAGGCTTCAACAACATGAACCGAGAACTTTCAGATGTTCAAGCTGGATTTAGAAAAGGCAGAGGAACCAGAGATCAAATTGCCAACATCCGTTGGATCATAGAAAATGTAAGAGAATTCCAGAACAACATCTACTTTGGCTTGATTGACTACACTAAAGCTTTTGACTGTGAGGATCACAACAAACCGTGGAAAATTCAAGAGATTGAGAGAGTCATTTCTCAGATAGGTCAATAAGTCCGGGGTCCCCAAGGAGGAGAAAGGGGTCTGGAGTTCTCAAGGAGAAGAAAAGGACACTTTTTTCCTTTAAGCCCAGAGCTGATGATTGCAAAGAAAAAAACACTCCTCTTGCTCAAGGATGTATTTTTCCTTACACTCTGTACCAATGACTATATAACAACAATGCATCCTGCTTGAGGACACATTTTTCCTTCTTGAGAAACTTCTGACTAATCCTGTCATCTTAAAATGTCTATTACAGGAGTGGGTCTGGTAAGACCTATACAACCTTGAGACATTCTTTTGATTTATTGTTAGCAACTAGTTGAAAAGTATATAGCTCCCTTGCTAAGACTAATGAATGGGGCTCTCTCCATCCCCCTCCTGATGTCTATGTCAGAAGCTTTCTCTGTCCCCTTTTCACTTTAATGAAACTCTGCTATGCAAAAGCTCTTGAGTGATCAAGCTAAATCTTGATCTTGAAGCTAAATCATCTTCTTTGGAGGTCACGAATTCAACACCGTTCAACTATAAGCTATCAAAATGGTTATACCAGACCACCTTACCTGCCTCCTGAGAAATCTGTATGCAGGTCAAGAAGCAACAGACATGGAACGAGAGACTGGTTGCAAATTGGGAAAGGAGTATGTCAAGGCAATCAAAATTGCTGGGGAAAAAAATCAATAACCTCAGATGTGCAGATGACACCACCCTTATGTCAGAAACCAAAGAGGAACCAAAGAACCTCTTGATGAAGGTGAAAGAGGAGAGTGAAAAAGATGGTTTAAAACTCAACCTTCAAAAAACTAAGATCATGGCCTCTGGTCCCATCACTTCATGGAAAATAGATGGTGAAACAGTGACAGACTTCCTTTTCTTGGGCATGAGTTTGAGCAAGCTCTGGGAGTTGGTGAGGGACAGGGAAGCTTGGCATGCTGCAGTCCGGTCACAAAGAGTTGGACACAACTTAGCAACTGAACTGAACATATAAAATAGATAACTAATAAGGGCCTATCATATAGCACAGAGAACTCATATCAATACTCTGTAATGATCTGTATGGAAAAATAATCTAACAAAGAGTGATATTATACCTAACAAATAGGTATATTATAACTGATTCACTTTGTGGTACACCTGAAACTAATATAATATCAGAAATAAACTATACTCCAATAAAATTTTTTAAAAATGCAATCACTTAAACACGGAAGTTAATTCCTCATGATCAAGTAAGTTATTTCATCAGTTTAGAGTCAAAAACTTAAAAATCATTAGTGTCATCTTTTAGAATCACAAAAATGAAATTATTTTCTATTTACTATTATATAGTTATGTGAGACATGATTGAAATGGTGAAACTATTCTTTTTGGAAATTAAATGTCCCACTGATTATAGTCACAGCCGTGGTAAGAGTATGTACTGTGGTTGCTAGTGGAAAACAGCAGCCTTATACATTATGTGTTAGCGTAAGACTCCTCTAACCCTTGCAAAGGATAGAGAGGCCTCCCTTAACCATGTAATTCTTCACATCAGCTTTCTGATCATGTAGTGCACAATGTGCTTGAGACAGTGATAAAAGTATCTCTCCACTACTCCTTCAGAAGAGCCTAGACTACTTTGTGCTGAAAATCAGAATCAATAGATGCATCAATATGATTTAGCGATATGTGCTTTGTGCTTTAAAGGCCCTATATGGAATAAATGGTTCATCAAAGATGCTTTGAGCTAATTTCATTTCACATAATTCAAGAAAATTTCCTACCAAAGGTGATTTCTAATATGTGAAAGCAGTATGTTTTTCTTAAATCTGTGGAAAGTTTAACTCAACAGTGGGTCTGTCTTTCATGAAAATTTGCCATAGGGAATATGGAAACATTTCATTTTATTTGTTTTTAATGTTTTCTTAATAAAGATTATAATATGGTTTTTCTCTTCCCACTGTTCTAGTTATCAGATTTTGGCAACTACTAATGGAAAGGTGAAGATGCTGAGATGTTCATATTAATGTATCTTATTTCTGAGTGAATCTAGTGTCAAAGGTACAACCCTAAACTTCTGCTATGCTGTATACACTATATTATCTGACTTCTAAATAAAGAACTAACAACAATCTCATCAGCAAGAAGAGGGATCTTTCTCTTTAACAATGTACCTTATTTCCCTTCCTTAAGTTCTACACACCTGAGGTTATTTATGTAAATTAAAAAATGTACTTTCAAAAATGTCAGATATATAAACACCAAATATTAATAAATCAGAGACCTGTGATGCTATGTTAAGTCATTTTGTGTGGAATGCAAAATGATGAGATTTCTGGGGACACAGTAGCAATTTATATAAATCTGTCATTGTTGAGTATCACTGAAGCCCTATACTGCCTTTTATTTTTGCTGTTGATATTTTCTAGAAAGCCTAATCCAACCATTTCTGTCTATGTGAAATTACAAAACTGAGTAAATCATAGGGCACATGTGAAGGACAGTCAAAACTATGGAGTTTCTAGTAGTCACAAAGAAGGCTGAGTGCTTAAGAATTGATGCTTTTAAACTGTGAATTTGGAGAAGACTCTTGAGAGTCCCTTGGACTGCATGGAGATCAAACCATCAATTCTAAAGGAAATCAATACTGAACATTCATTGGAGGGACTGATGCTAAAACTGAAGCCCCAATACTTTGGCCACCTGATGTGAAGAGCTGACTCACTGGAAAAGACCCTGATGCTGGGAAAGACTGAAGGCAGGAGGAGAAGGAGATGAGATGATGAGGATGAGAAGGCTGGATGGCATCACCAACTCAATGGACATGAGTTTGAGCAAGCTCTGGGAGATGGTGAAGGGCAGGGAAGCCTGGTATGCTGCAGTCCATGGGGTCACAAAGAATCAGACACAACTGAGTGACTGAACAACATGAAGGCTGCCTGAGACAAACTTACCTGAAAATATTGTCCAACACTTCTGAAATATATTTGAACATTAAATACATATGCAACACAGCTAAATAAGAGGTGAAGAAAGATTCACTCAGTCCAATTGGCTTACGCAGGTGGACGTATGGAATGAAGGCTTATAGTTGTAGAGCCACAGGTAGGCAGTCGCTTAGGAGAAAACATAGTAAAAGGAGATCAGGACCAAATTTCTCAACTAACTTGTTAATGAATTTTAGTATGTAAGCTTTACTCTTTACTAAAATTCTTTTAAAACTTATTTGTGGTAATCAAGAAAAAAGTGTTTTAGTGTGACAGTATCAATACAGATATCCATATTTAAGCATACATTGCTGATGTTTCTTTTTAAAAAAGTGTAGCTTAGATGGCCTTAATACTGTATCAAACAGAATTTCAACTCTAATTTTTATTGATTATTACATTCTTCTATATTTCTATACAAGAAGCACAATCTGCCTATACATTAACAGAATGACAAGTGACCAGTAATACAATTAAATATTTGAAAATGTTAACAATATAATTTTAAATGATACTGATCTAAAATAGCTGCTGTAGTAAAAATTTAAGTACCAATTAATTTTTATCCATATGTTTAGAGTCAGCATATGTGTAGAATCAAATTACAGTGGCTAATACTCCACCCTTAGCCCAACCTACTTAAGTCCTCAGCACGTAAACATGTCAGTCATCTTTATTCCTCTACTTCAGTTCCTATATCCACATCTGCAAGTCTTGTCAAATCTATTCTGAAAATATATCTCCTGACCCTTCTCCCTAAGCAGATCATCTCTTCTCCTGGACAGTTGTGACTGCCTCCCATCCGTTTTGCTTCCAGGCGTGCTGCAGCCCATGGGGTCTCAAAGAGTCAAACATGGCTTAGAGACTGAACAACAAACTGTTGTTTCCATTTTCCTTACAGTGGCCAGAATCATTGCAAATTATCTCTGCTTAAAAGTCCTCAAGGACTTCCTGTTGATTTAAAAACACAGTAAAAAAAAAAAAAAACAACAACTTAACATCAGTTACAAAATCCTGCGTGACAAAGGATTGACTTCTTTCTGGTTCCACATGTACTCTTCTTTGCTCTGCTTCAACCAAGCTGGTCTTTGTTCCATCAGGTTCCTAAATCCACCCTACATCTGCCTTAGGGCCTGTGCCATAACTTTTATCTTTACCTGGAATTCTCTTAATCAAGACCTCTGTATGGATGACTCATTTATTGTAAGGAATCGGCTCACATATCTCTTCCTTAGAAATGCCATCTCTGACCACCCACTGTAAACATTTTCTCTTCCCTTTCTTTATTCTTCATCAACATTTACTTTATTGTCTTCATTAACATGTATTTCTTGCTGTCTACCTAAAACTATCTTATTTACTTGTTTGACTATACTCTTCCCTAAACACATAACTCTAGAGAATCGATAGAACTGTCATTTGTGAATTCCCAGCAGCTTTGGAGAAGGAAATGGCAACCCATTCCAGTATTCTTGCCTGGAGAATCCCGTGGATGGAGGAACCTGGTGGGCTACAGTCCAAGGGGTCGCAAAGAGTCAGACACGACTGAGCGACGTCACTTTCACTTTAGTGAAGGAATGAATGAATAAGTGAGAGGTTGAAGGGAAAAAAAAAAAACTGTCAAATGAAATGTAAATAACAAAATAGGTATTCAGTGCTAGTATGGAGCACTTATGAATTACTTAGGAAATTTTATTGATTCCTTTTGTGTTTGTATCTTTGAGTGGTTGGCATTGTATTAGGATTTTATGTGAGAAAGAAAATTGACACAAACTGATTCTGAAACAGGAATTTTGGGGTTATTCTAACTCACAAATTCTTCTAAAAAGTGACAATTATTTCTGATAAAGTGAATTTTTAATGTAATTTAATGAGATTAAGAACTACATTTACAGTCACCTCTATTAAATTACTAACCTTGGATCACCCCTATGACAAGTTAAGAAATGTTAACAATGCATTCTTTTATTGTATTGCCTTTTTTATTTATCTTGGCCAAGAAAATTATTTGAATTGCTTTTTTATAGCTTTCTTTTTATTTTTTAGTATTTTGTGGCAGGTTCAAAATAAAATTTGAATATATGATTGTAATCAACTGTTTTAATAATTTCATGTTATAGATGTATACAGCAATGTTTTGCCTCCCCAAATAATTCAGATTTAGCATTAACAAATCAGTGCTAATGAGGTAAAACTGCCCTCAATGACGCCTACAGAAATACAATGTTCCCCCCATAAGCTTCTGTATGGATCAAACACCATACATACAATTTCTGTGGTTTTACTTAGACCTACATGGATTTTCCATCCCACTTTTAAATGCTGTTCTTAGCTGCTCAGTTATGTCTGACTCTTTGTGACCCCATGGACTGTAACCCACTAGGCTCCTCTGTCCATGGGATTCTTTCAGGCAAGAATACTGGATCCCCTTCTCCAGGGGATCCCCTTCTCCAGGAGATCTTCCCAACCCAGAGATCAAACCCAGGTCTCCGATATTGAAGCTGGATTCTTTACCATCTGAACCATCAGGGAATCCCCTTTAAATGCTAAGAACATCTTCAGTCTAAGATCTATCTCTTCTAAAAGATCTCCTTTAGAGAGATTTCCTCTAGAAATATTTTATTTTCAATGAAGGCCAATTCAGGCTCAATTCAGGCTTTTTAGATGGCTTTTGGAAATGAGTGGATACTTTTACTTCTTTAAGTTGTTATTAGACCGGTGGGTGACAGGAAGTCAGGGATTCTTAACACAATATTATTCTGGTCAAGATGATGATAGCATCCCCATTGAGAGACTGAAAAAATTGTTTCTTCCTATTTAAACTCCATGGCCTTTGATTGTCCATTTTCATCCTCGGGTCACCATTCAGGGACATATTACAATCCTTTAACTAAACTAAAGATTCTTTGGCTGATAGACTTAAGTGTGATCCATCCTTACCTTTTCTACCAGGCAAGTATTCAATGAATTTTTTTGAAAAAGTAGATGATTAAATTATATGTATTTTAATGTGTTCCATTAGCCATGACATATTTACATTTGCTAACTAATCAAAAAGCAGCAAAGTTAATAATAGAAATTTCAGGTATGTTGGACTAGTGTCTGCTCTGTGGAGAAAAATTCTGTAAGATATTTTTAGGGGGATGGGAAATGAAGATGGTCACCTGGTACATTTATAAACAGAGTCATTTGAAGGCAGATACAATGTCCCCTTTCCAAGCCCTTACTTGTTAAACTTGGACAGAAAAATTCTCATATCTATTCCTGACAAAATGGAAAAAAAGAGAAACATAGTTGATCAAGATTATTGTTACATTCCCTTGTTACATATAGCATATTTTATTTCATTTCCTTGTTTTCTAAATAGAATACAAAATAAGTAAATAGATATATTAGTTGTTTAAAGGATAATTGAACTGTCAGATCTGAGGTACTCCTATTTGCTTTTACTTTTCTTTTTTTAATTAACTGATAATGCAAACTGAAAGTGATTAAGACAATTTAAAGCAACCCCATGACCCTAAAATTTACTGGACATCAATTGAGGTCTCTCAGAAACATTCCGATGCTTTAATTAGATGCTGTTCTGATGAATTTAGATGAAACATGTTTAAATGCTCTCTGGCATACCTCCTTTTGATGCTGGATGGGTCACTTTGTGTCCAAGGGAAGAAACAAGCTCTAAATGACAATTAATTCAAAATGACTCAATCATCATTGTTAATGTCTCTGATCCTCTCACCCAGAAGTGAGGGTTAACTCTGCTGTATGCAAAATATTCTCCTCCTAATTGCAAGTTTGCCAGCACTTCCATGAAATCCCACACAGAGCCCCAGAGAGGGGGCTGTGCCGTTATACTTTACATTAAAAGCACTCTTCAAATTCATGTCATGCTAATTAAGCAAGTACAACCATCTAATGCAATGATGGTACTTAAACTAAGCTTTCTAATAGCAATAATGTGTCTCAAAGGGCACAAGTCAGAGTCCTGCCAATGAGTTTAATCCATGCCTGAAGAAGTTAAAGGTGGAGAATAGTTACAGCATGCCACTAAGTGCTTCAAAGTAGGAGGCTTGGAACAAAGCCAATCCTAGTCTCTCTAATAGTGTCCTTATAAAAGCTCCTGACTTGACTTTCATTATCAAGTATTTTGCAAATATTAATTACGCTTATGTTTCCTTCCGTCGAGATAAGTGATATTGATCCAAATTCTCTGATTTATAGCTACGCATAAGCTAGCTTAGAGTCAAAGGAAGCTAGGATTCCATACATACTAAGCTTCCCCCAATAATATATGCTGCTTTTAATCTGAGATTCATAAGGATATTTGAAGGAAATCCTCAGTCTTTATGAACTGGTCCTCTCAAGAGAGTCACAAATTCAAAATGAACAGGGCTCATTCCTTTCCAAGATTCATTACAATTCTGAAAACCTCCAATAATATGACCATCAGACCATGGGTTTGCAAAGTGGGTCCAATTTGATCTTGGTGGGAGGCCTATGATCCTTATTTTTGAAACATTCACATGCCCTTTTCATAAGTACAACTGTCTGAGTTAAAATGACACATTCACATATTTGACCTTTTCTCCCATCCCTCTCTTCTTTTCCCCATTTTGCTACTTGCTCTGTAAGCTCTAGGTTGGAAGGATTTTGTTGTTGGCATTTTCTTTTCCACTCATTTTTTCATTTCTTTTCCCTCATCATTCAGCTAACATATAGCATAAAGGGAATGCTAACATATTCCCTTTTCACCAACTACTGACTCCTCCAAGGTTGTGATTTCCTTAGTTAAAAAACAATTCCACTTTTAGCCTAGTGTCTCACAATGAATAGACATTCTGCAGAGTAAAATGGATTTCCCTGTTAATAACCTCAATTTTTAAGCCTTGCTACACTGAAACATTCTCAAATTACAGACCATGCAACATGAAACTGGCAGGATAAAAATAAATGAAGCACTACTATAATTGTGATTTAAAATTATTTTTAATTTACTCAATTATGCTTTCCTATTTTCCTAAACCTCAGCTACAATCCATCTCCATTTCCTTAAAGCAATTGTGTTTATCAGTTCCACTAGGTCAGCTGCTTGCTTAATAGGCCTTGTTTGGAATCACAAAGACAGTCACTGGGATTGTATGCTCTAAAATAGGAGATGTTTGACCTCAGAGCCTCATTCTCTTCAGTGCAATAACTTGTGGGCAAGCTATCAAAAACACAATAAGAATGTCAAAGCCCAAACCCAAGGAATGAACACCGGGAAATGAGCCCTCCTACACTGAAATTTCAGAGCAGTCAGGAGGATCTTTATATCCAAAAGCAAATCTAATCATCATAGACAGAGACTTTAGAAACCCCTGCCAGTAATTCTCCATAACTGGTTGCCTCTGCAGTTTTCCTTGCTTTTTCCTTTCCCATCCTGACTGAAGGAAACATTTAATCACTTTCCCTTTCCCCTGCATTTCTAAAACCAGACACATACTGTAAGTGCACAGCTTCTGAGAAGCAATTAGAGTTAATGGGATTAAAAATCTAATCACACTGCTGCTCTTGGCTTGTACCTGCAGAACTGCATAGCAAAGCCTAAGCGCTGCAAATGCACAAAAATAAGTTATTACACCAGTCCATGGAAGGTCTCTGTATCCCTTATTTTATCCGGCTCTCTTCAGGGGCAACTTTTCATGGTTTGATCAGAGAATATGGCTTAGATTTACTTTTTACACCAGGGATATTCACACTTTCTTGCTTTTAAACTGATTTTGATATATGTTAAAGACAACAGTGAGAGAAGAAACAGGACAAAAAACAGCACAAAAAAACATTAAAATTGGTTTCTCCTGAGTCCAGAGAGATGGCAATCACCAAAGAGACTCTCCCCTTTCTTTCAGGAATGTTTCTACTTTGAGAAGTTGGAAGAAACTGAGATGTTCTTGCCAAAGCCTTAAGAGATGTGGAGCAGTCATTGTAAAAGGAGAAGGGGCTTGTGCTAGGGTCATCCTGACCCTCTGTGACCATAGACCCTTTAAAATTCCCTTGCCATTGAAACTTTATGACCATATGATGTGAATGAAAGGCTTGGAATACATTTATGTTGTAGATAATTTAAGATAACCAGGACAAGAAGATATACATTGCAAGAGAAAGACATAGCAGGAAGCAATTTCACCATAGAAAGAAGGACTTACTCCTGAAATTTTTTTAACCCAATAAAATAAAAATTAATAATAATGATAATAGTGATAATAATTTTAACATTTATTGAGTACATCGAACTCCATGGCACTACTCTACTTTCTATGTATTATTCAATCCTCATAACCTTATGAGGCAGCTTCTATTATTAATCTTTTAATTTTTTTTACACAGAGAAACTAAGGCATAAACGATCTAATAATTCACTAAAGTCACACACTGTAGTGCCAGGACTGAGGCTGGAACGCAGGCAATATGGCTCTAGATCCTTGCTGTTAACAACTATATATAAGCGAGAATATTTGCTTGAAAAATCACCAGTCTTATTCTGGTCACATGGAGAGAACCCTTAAAAGCCCTACATAAACAGATAAACATCATTTAACAAAGAAAAATAAAATCTGCCCTAGTTTCTCTATTAAACCTGATAACTAGTTTCCTTGTGCAATTGAGTCAGCTTAGTTATTGCTGCATACTTATTTCATTCATATAATTATGCAAGCATTTTTGATGGTCACCCCCCCACTACTGTCCAGTATATATCTAGCTACTGACCCACAGTCAATGGGTCTTGTCTGCCAGTGCTTTCCAAGGGAATGCAGAAGTAGCAAACTGAAATTTGTCATCATTTTAACTTAAGAAACACACAATGTGCAAAGTCTCATATTTTAAGGGCAAATATAAAAATGACTCAGATTTTGAGATTGCCAATCTTATAGGATTCTTAAGATTTTCCCCTCTTCATTATTTTGCAATTATTTTTAACTATTATCAACACTCAGCAAGTAGCCACCAATCACAGTTAGAGAAGGATTTAAGCTAACACAGGAAGCTCCTAATACAGTTTCAAAACGAAATTTACTGTATGTAATGCAGGACACTTTCCAAGGCACTTGTACCCTATACAGGGTTAGGCTGACAAGTCAGTGATGAATGTGAAAATAAACAAAAATTACCCTGGAAGATGTCTTAATCACTCATATGTGTTCATCTACATGGATTGTTTTAAATAGAGCTGTTTCTTGATAGAGTCTTCATGCTCAGTGTTCCCTCCATGCAGGGACAGACCACAGTTTCACACTCATAGCTCAGTTCAGTCACTCAGTCATGTCCGACTCCTTGTGACCCCATGAACCGCAGCATGCCAGGCCTCCCTGTCCATCACTAACTCCCAGAGTTTACTCAAACTCATGTCCATTGAGTCAGTGATGCCATCCAGCCATCTCATCCTCTATCATCCCCTTCTCCTCCTGCTCTCAATCTTTCCCAGCATCAGGGTCTTTTCAAATGAGTCAGCTCTTTGCATCAGGTGGCCAAAATATTGGAGTTTCAGCTTCAACGTCAGAACATTCAGGACTGATTTCCTTTAGAATATACTCACTGGATCTCCTCGTGGTCTAAGGGACTCTCAAGAGTCTTCTCCAACACCACAGCTCAGAAACATAAATTCTTCCACACTCAGTGTTCTTTATAATCCAACTCTCACATCCATACATGACTACTGGAAAAACCATAGCCTTGACTAGACATACCTTTGTTGGCAAAGTAATGTCTCTGCTTTTTAATATGTTGTCTAGGTTGGTCACAACTTTCCTTCTAAGGAAAGTTTCCTTCCTTTTTATTTCATGGCTGCAGTTACAATCTGCAGTGATTTTGGAGCTCCAAAAAATAAAGTCTGCCGCTGTTTCCACTGTTTCTCCATCTATTTGCCATGAAGTGATGGGACTGGATGCCATGATCTTTGTTTTCTGAAAGTTGAGCTTTAAGCCAACTTTTTCAATCTCGTCTTTCACTTTCAAGAGGCTCTTTAGTTCCTCTTTGCTTTTTGCCATGAGGGTGGTGTCATCTGAACATCTGAGGTTATTGATATTTCCCTCGGCAATCTTGATTACAGCTTGTGCTTCATCCAGCCCAGTGTTTATCATGATGTACTCTGCATATAAGTTAAATAAGCAGGGTGACAATATAAAGCCTTGATGTACTCTTTTCCCAATTTGGAACCAGTCTGTTGTTCCATGTCCAGTTCTAACTGTTGCTTCCTGATCTGCATATAGGTTTCTCAAGAGGCAGGTCAGGTGGTCTGGTATTCCCATCTCTTGAAGAATTTTCCATAGTTTGTAGTGATCCACATAGTCAGAGGCTTTGGAATAGTCAATAAAGTAGAAATAGATGTTTTTCTGGAACTCTCTTGCTTTTTCGATGATTCAGCGGATGTTGGCAATTTGATCTCTGGTTCCTCTGCGTTTTCTAAAACCAGCTTGAACATATGGAAGTTCATAGTTCATGTATTGTTGAAGCCTGGCTTGGAGAATTTTGAGCATTACTTTACTAGCGTGTGAGATGAGTGCAATTGTGCAGTAGTTTGAGCATTCTTTGGCATGGCCTTTCTTTGGGATTGGAATGAAAACTGAACTTTTCCAGTCGTGTGGCCACTGCTGAGTTTTCCAAATTTGCTGGCATATTGAGTGCAGCACTTTCACAGCATCATCTTTTAGGATTTGAATAGCTCTACTGGAATTCCATCACCTCCACTAGCTTTGTCCGTAGTGATACTTCCTAAGGCCCACTTGACTTCACATTCCAGGATGTCTGGCTCTAGGTGAGTGATCACACCATCATGACTATCTGGGTTATGAAGATCTTTTTTTGTACAGTTCTTCTGTGTATTCTTGCTACCTCTTCTTAATATCTTCTGCTTCTGTTAGGTCCATACCATTTTTGTCCTTCATTGAGCCCATCTTTGCATGAAATGTTCCCTTGGTATCTCTAGTTTTCTTGAAGAGGTCTTTTCCATTCTATTTTTTCCTTGATTTCTTTGCATTGATCACTGAGAGAGGCTTTCTTATCTCTCCTTGATATTCTTTGGAACTCTGCATTCAAATAGTTATATCTTTCCTTTTTGCCTTTGCTTTTTGCTTCTCTTCTTTTTACAGCTATTTGTAAGGCGTCCTCAGACAGCCATTTTGCTTTCTTGCATTTCTTTTTCTTGGGGATCGTCATGCTCCCTGTCTCCTGTACAATGTCACAAACCTCTGTCCATAGTTCATCAGGCACTCTGTCTATCAGATCTAGTCCCTTAAATCTATTTCGCACTTCCACTGTCTAATCATTAAGGATTTGATTTAGGTCATACTTGAATGGTCTAGTGGTTTTCCCTACTTTCTTCATTTTAAGTCTGAATTCATACTCATAAGGTAAGCATAAAATGCAACACCTGATTTTCATTTAGGGCCCCTAGTGTATAAAAAGTTTCTATATCCCCCATTCTTGGAAACTATGTATAGCTAATTTTGTGCATACAGTCAATTTTGTGTGAAAAGAGGTTCATTTTATAAAATCCATGAAGACAAAAAGAATTATTAGTGTTAAGCCGTTAGTTCATTATTGAATTATAAATGTAAATTAGTGTATGTTTGCCTAGGAAAATAGTATAAAAAGAATTTTTCCAAATCCTAACAAGCAAAAACAATGAAATAAAAAAGGAATCAAATGATATTTTTATCTTAAATGACTGTTGATGTTTGAAGAAAAATACTTTATCAAAGGAGTAAGGAAAGGTAGACAGGAATTTCAAGAGGGACATTTTCCTACATTTTTCTCCCTTGTACAACTTGACTTTAATAAATAATGATTTTTTCAAACTGACAATTTTAAGAAGATCATAGAATGTCAATATCCTTTAAGCAGAAATTAGGGAAAATTTCCAAATATGCGGAAAAATAACCATAAACAAATGTTACTCTACAAAATAAAAATATATTATTAATGATTAATGAAATATACTATTCCTGCACATTGCTTTTAAAAACAGCTAAACTGTGCAAAATTCTTAATGATACAACAACAAAGTGAAATTACAAAATACTTATTTATTGCTACTTGTCTATTCAATATCCATTCTACCTTCTTTTTCCTAATAGAATTCCAATTTCTAAAGAGTAAACCATATATAGTCAAAATAAATTCAGAATCCGGGAGAATAGGAAGATCCCCTGGAGAAGGGAACGGGCTCCGCACTCCAGGATTCTGGCCTGGAGAATTCCATGGACTATATCGTCCACGGGGTCACAAAGGGTCAGACACAACTGAGCGACTTTCACTTACACTTAGGTTTAGACTGCTGTGCAGTCAGAGATGCTCGTGTGACACATTTCTGGCTGTTGAGATACAAGTGGAAGTCAATAGGAGGATTTTACAGGGAAGCTCACTTAAAAGGGGACAGAATCTGTAAATACTCGGCCCTTGGCCTTTCCCTTTCTTCCTACCTAATACTCCAGTGACATGTTACACACAGAGCAGCCAACTTGAATCCATGAGATAGTGTCTGAGAATAAAACGCTCCTTGGGAAGGATAGTGGACTATAAAGAGAAAGATCCCAGAAATCTAATCACTATCTACCCTGGACTTCCTTTATATGTGGGAAAAAATTACTATGTTTAAAACACTTTTTCTCAGGCTTTGCTTACTTCAATCTGAATGCATTCAACAACTGACATAACGAATTATATGAAATTGATCACACAGGCACACGTGCCCCTCCCCCCACACACAGAAATTCAGGCAGTCCTTGCTTTGTACAATCTTGACATAAATATATTTTAGTAACCATAAGTTAGTTAAATGACACCAGTTCCCCAAAGTTACAGTTCAAATTTCAGTTACTACAGAACATTAGCAGTGGATGATTACATTAAGTTAAAAACTCCACTGCGATCTGTTCATTTTAGAAATGACTACACACAAAAAAACACTCAGTGTAATCAATAACCAATCATACCACTTCTTCAAAAATTTGTTGGTGATTAGTCAATGCACATCTGTTTTTCATTCCACACAGGCAGCAAAGCATATGGTTGTGTTGTCTTCCTATGATAAATTCATGTGCAGTTTTAAAAAATGAGTATGGAAAGACAAAGCTGGCCAATAAAGATGAAAATGCAGCACACACAGAAATGGAGAGAGAAGTGCCAAACGTAAAACTCCAGTCAAATGTGATGAAGTTATAGGAAAAACAGCAGAGCACGGCAGTGCTAACACTGGTCATTTGAAACAGCCTAGATGTGTAGCCAAGGAACTTAGCAAAAAGGAAGTTAATAACACATATGAAAGTGGTTGTAAGGAAAAGGATCAAGACAGCCCAGAGGAAACAATGATGGCAACCACTGGCCTCCCTCTCCCTCCAAAACCTTCACATTAAGTGAGTGCTCAGAAATATTTCACAATACTGAGAGTGGATAAATTGCTGGGCAACCTATTCAGACTTAGAATGGAGAATGAATGACAATTTACTAAAGCATAGAAAAGATGATTACTCTATACAGGAGTTATATGGATAAGAAGAAGGCAAATTACACTCAAACTGCTCTTGACATTGCTTTTAAATATACCACCTTATTGAAGCATATTTTAAAATATCATATCATGTAATTTGCTCATTTCAAGTGTATAATTCAATCATTTTTTTAAAAGTAAATTTACTAATTTTGGAACAATCACCATTTTGAATTTTAAGAACATTCCCCCTCATCCTGAAAAGTCCTTTATGTCCATTTACTGTTAATCCTGTTCCCTTCAATCTCTACCCTAGGCAACCAATGATAATCTGTCTTCATAGATTTGCCCTTTCTGGATACTTTTTATAAATAAAAGTATACAATATGTGATTTTTGTCTTTGCCTTCTTTGGCTAAGCACAGTGGTTTTGAGGTTTATCGATATTATAGCATGTATCAGTAATTCATTCTTTTACATTTCTAAATAATATTCCATTGTGTAAATATACCACATTATCTATACATCCACCAGTTGATGGACATTTAAGTTGCTTCAGTTTTTGAATCTTTTAAAATAACACCACCATGAACATTTGTGTTTAATTCTCAATACTTCTAAAGTTTTAAATTACAGTTTACTAAACACATATGTCTGGAGAAGGAAATGGCAACCCACTCCAGTGTTCTTGCCTGGAGAATCCCAGGGACGGGGGAGCCTGGTGGGCTGCCATCTATGGGGTCGCACAGAGTTGGACACGACTGAAGTGACTTAGCAGCAGCAGCAAACACATATATATGGGTTTCCCGGTAGCTCAGCAGTAAGAAACCACCTGCAATGCAGGAGACATAGGTTTGATCCAAGTAAATAGCAACCTATCCCAGTATTCTTGCCTGGGAAATCCCATGGACAGAGGAGCCTGGCAGGCTACAGCCCATGGGGTTGCAAAAGTCAGGCACGACTTAACAACTAAACAAACAGAACACATATATAGTTCATCTTTTAATTTCTTCATTTATTTATAATTGATAGCAGGCGATTTTATAATAGTTTGATAAAAAATTTTATAGACTGTGGAACATTTGTAAATTTTCCCATAGATCATTAAGACTGTTATGCATGATTTAGTTTGAATGGCCATTTCTAAAGTCCCTCACTACCATGAAAAGTGAGATCTGTCTGTATACATACACACACACACACAAGATTAATAGGGTCACTCAAAAATATATTAGTTGCCTAGGATGATGGGCTTATAGATCATATTTCTAACCGTATTAATATTTTATTTCTTTTACAATTAAAAATTAAAATGTAAAAATAAATCAAAGGTGAATATTCTTAACATTTCATTATCTCTCAATGTAGGGGTAATGCGCATCATACTTTTATTCATAGTGGCATAACTGAAATTATGTTTGTCTTTTAAAAAAAGTAAAGGCAGGATAAGAGAGACAGGGGGTATGATTTACTGACTTACGATCAGTACAAAAGAATTAGGACAGAAGAAAGGAAGGTGGATATTGGAGAAACAGTAAGAATGCCATGAGAATGTCCTAGAGTAGAATAAAGCTGTGTGTGGCGTAAAGGGTCTCCCGAGGAGGTGGGGCACCTGAGA
The DNA here is from genome assembly GCF_023699985.2 of Odocoileus virginianus. NCBI lineage: Eukaryota > Metazoa > Chordata > Mammalia > Artiodactyla > Cervidae > Odocoileus > Odocoileus virginianus. Next base: position 22,731,129 of record NC_069686.1, read on the forward strand.
GGATCTTGAGTCCTCACCCTTAGAACCTGTACTGGTTTCTAAACTGGTGGAACATTATAATTCCTTTCAAAAGGCAAGGCCAAACTAATGAAGCCTTAGCAACTATCGCAACCTACTGCTGTTACTGTAATTTTGATTAAACCCCCAAATTCAGATATGTTTACATGCCTGATAACAGCTAGGCATCCTCAATATGACCATGTCCCCAAAGAATCTTCTAGATCAATGCTTAAGATGATATGAACAATTTCCTTTGAGGAGGCAATAGTATTAGCCTAGGCTCTGTAAGTGACAAGACAATGTACACTGTGTGTTTGCCATTAAGAGCATGCAACATGCGTTACATCCAAATGACAGGACAGGAACATTACAATGTACACTAGGGATATCCTGGCTGGTTCCTGAAGTAACAGTATATTTTAAGGAACAAAAAACTTAATCCCTTTGAAATTATGTACATGTTGGTTGACATATCTCTATCAACATCTGTAATAATAATAGTTTCTATGAAAATACTTAATTTTTAAATTGAATCTGATGTTATCCATATCGATATAGTATACTTAAGTTAGCCATGATAAAATTTGAGACTTTCTTAATCATTTGTTTTTACTGCAGTCTACACTGGCTGTGAAGATAGTTGAGAGTACAAAATCATTGCCCTTTATAATATTTGTTGAAACGTGGCTATGGTCAAATTCAAGTTTTACTTGAAATGAGACTTTGATAACTTTTATAAAAATCAAGGATAGTTTGAATAAAAAACACAGGATAAAGTTGATTTTAAATTGTTCTTTCATATTTAAAAATATGATTGATTAAAGTTGTGACAGAAAGAAACTAAACCTTTGGAGGACTAATATAAATTTATATTATTTTAGGATTCATACAGTAACTCTAGGATTAATCTCCAAAGAGAACTGGTATTCATGGTGATAAAAACTACTCTCTGGATGTGGAGAGATGTGAAATTTGTGTAATTCTAGACATGTTTGTCCTAACTGCAAAAGTCCCAGAAGAATGGATTTTCTCATGTCTCCATGGGGTGTTTCTTAAATCAATTACTTTATGAAATTAAATATTGGCATATGAAAACCTCAGCAGCTCACTTATTACCTAAATTAAAATGTGCTATAATTTGAATTTTGTTCATTTTAAATTGAGTGAACATTAACAGCATAAATGAGGTTTGGTATGGAAGGTAAGAATGTAAAAAGATAAGGAATTGGCAGGATATTGGAGATTTTGTAAATGGTTCAGTGATTTACTCTTTTGTCCCTTTTGTGTAACAGTGAATTGTAAACAACAAATGACACTTAACTATTTTTTAGAGTTAATTCTCCATAAAATTAGGTGTGAAAGCCCACCTGCTTCACATTGTAGGTACCACCTCACAAACAGCTTAGTTTCCAAACTTTACTGTTACAAGGTTAAAAAAAAAAAAAGAAAAGACTAAGAAAATTTAACCTCTGATATCCTATAAATGCCAGAAAACATATTTCAAATTTTAGAGAAAAAAATTCAACAGTTTTGTCTCTATGGGAGATATTATTTCATAAAACCACTTTTCTACACCTTTCTCTCTACCAAATGGTTGAAAGATTCAGGGCAACCTGAGGCTTGGAACATTCTCTAGGGCCAGGCAGGAAAGGAGTAGAGGTGGTCTCTTGTTGCTGGAGTGCCCAAGGCCTGGAAATCAGGTGCTGGAATAATTCAGCTACAGCAAAATATCAGCTGCTACAATTTCCTAAGAACACAGCAGCGGGTGAGAATCTTGTACAAGTGAAAAATGTTAGCAACAATGTCTCTGAAAACAATGGTGGTACCTTGTGTCTTTAAAATTTTTCACTTTATCCTCATAGCAATTGAGAGCATTAATTCCGTTTTATGAATAATGATAACTGAACTTTATTATGTGCTATTTTGTCTGCATACATGGCTGTCCACATCTTCTCCAGTGCCAGTATGGTATAGATAAGCAAATGAAATGTACTGAGGCTAAATGATTTTCCAAAATCACACTGATAACTGGTAAAACCTGAGGATAAAGCATGATATTATGATCATCTCCTGCCTCTTATTTGAGAGGCTGTGAAATCAGATCTCAAGTACATGCATTGCAAAGCAAGTACTTTTGAGGGAGGGTATAACAAGTGGTTCATTGTAGCTAAAACTTAAAATTCATGGGAAAAAAATTTCAGAAAGTGTTAATCACCTAGACATGTCTAACTCTTTGCAATCCCATGGGCTGTAGCCTGCCAGGCTGCTTTGTCCATGGAATTCTCCAGGCAAGAATACTGGAGTGGGTTGCCATTCCCTTCTCCAGGGGGTCTTCTCAAACCAGGGATGGAACCCTAGGTCTCCTGCACTGTGGGCAGATACTTTACCATCAGAACCATCATGGGAGCCCTATGAAACGTCCATGCATTATATTTTAACCTCTGGTTCAGTGATTCCTAAACCTTAATCAGTAATGGAATTTTGACTAATTATGACAAAAGACAAAAAATAAAAAATTATACTATACTCAATACAAGGCATTCAGATTCCCAACTCATTTTCCCCCTTGCAAGTGCAGGAAACTGGCATTGTCAGGAACTGCCCCCTCTCCCCCCATCCTTTCTTGTCAATTTAGCAAAGCTATGTTGGAAGTAACTTTAAATCAGGTGCCCCCTCTACTCATAACCATTCCTAGCACACCCATCAAATCTTTTGATCACATAATTCCTTCCCTAATCTGTATGCAGGTCAAGAAGCAACAGTTAGAACTGGACACGGAACAACAGACTGGTTCCAAATAGGGAAAGGAGTACGTCGAGGCTGTATATTGTCACCCTGCTTATTTAACTTATATGCAGAGTACATCATGAGAAATGCTGGGCTGGATGAAGCACAAGCTGGAATCAAGATTGCCAGGAGAAATATCAACAACCTCAGATATGCATATGACACCACCCTTATTGCAGAAAGTGAAGACGAACTAAAGAGCCTCTTGATGAAAGTGAAAGAGGAGAGTGACAAAGTTGGCTTAAAGCTCAACATTCAGAAAAATAAGATCATGGCATCTGGTCCCATCACTTCATGGCAAATAGATAGGGAAGCAATGGAAACAGTCACTGACTTTATTTTCTTGGGCTCCAAATTCATTGCAGATGGTGACTGCAGCCATGAAATTAAAAGACATTTAGTCCTTGGAAGAAAAGTTATGACCAAACTAGACAGCATATTAAAAAGCAGAGATACTACTTTGCCAACAAAGGTCCATCTAGCCAAAGCTCTGGTTTATCCAGTAGTCATGTATAGATGTGAGAATTGGACTATAAAGAAAGCTGAGTGCAGAAGAATTGATGTTTCTGAACTGTGGTGTTGGAGAAGACTCTTGAGAGTCCCTTGGACTGCAAGGAGATCCAACCAGTCCATCCAAAAAGAAGTCAGTACTGAATGTTCATTGGAAGGACTGATGCTGCATCTAAACTCCAATACGTTAGCCACCTGATGTGAAGAACTGACTCTTTGGAAAAGCCTTTGATGTTGCAAAAGATTGAAGGCAGGAGGAGAAGGGGATGATAGAGGATGAGATGGTTGGATGGCATCAGCAACTCAGTGGACATGAGTTTGAATAAGCTCTAGGAGTTGGTGATGGATAGGGGAGCCTGGAATGCTGCAGTCCATGGAATCACAAAATGTCAGACACGAATGAATGACTGAACAGACTAATCTACTGGTGAAATGGGAATCCGAGTTCTTGTTCACAGAGCCAAAGAAAGAACTTCACGAACACACAAACACTCATGGTAGCAAGTAAATAGAATTTACTAAAGAGAAGGCAAATACAAAGTTCTCAGCATAGACAATGAGAGGAGTTAAAGAGTCCCCAAAGGCAAGACTCACAGCAGTTTATATTCTCACCAGTACTAATCTGTACATTTTTGGATGGCTCTTGTCCTTAAAATACATCATTCCTTACCAATCAGTTTAAAGGTCAAAATGTTTAACTTAACATCTTTATGGCTTCTCTTGATCCTTGGATTAAGTTGCCACCCTTTTTCATGCCCCCTGAACATTTTACCCTGGACCAGATGTATGGGCTCAAGATTAATGATCACTAGTTCTTTCTCCATCAGGCATATGGAACTGAAGTTAACTACTGTCCTTCCTTGGATCTGAGTGCTGATAATTTATCAGACCAATGACACATTGCAGGAATTCATGACAAAGTGTAGAGCTTTAGGTTAATGGAATGAGATGTTTATTGAAAACAGCCAAGGTGTCAGAGTCCAACACTGACTGCCTAGCAATTTCTACCTCACTGGTTCTTTCTGTATATCAAAGAGGTAGAAATAAAGAATAAGTAATTAATAGATGATTAATACCTTCCTATATTATCTTTCATTAATCTCCAGAACAAACTGTGTGAAGGAGATGGCATCTAAAGAAATACCACCAGGAGTAGATAAGCCTGTTCAGGGTGGTATATGGCAACAACTCTGACCCCCATCTCAGAGATTAGTTCAGAATACTTCTCTTTAAACATCTCCATGGCTAAGCAGAATCTTCTTTGGAGTCAGTTTTTTTTTTTTTTTTTAATTCACTTAATCCACCATCTCACCAGATTACCAGTATTCTGATTAAAAGCAACTTTCCTTTAACAACTGTCTCTTAGGTATTGATTTTTGAGCAGCAAGCAGCTGGACCTGAGTTAGGTGATGAAAGGACTCTCCCTTCATTTACAATGATATCCTTTCTAAATTTTAGAAATAAATTTATTCTGTAAAATAAAGTAGAGAACAGAGAGTTTTTTTTTTCTTCTTTTAAACTACTGCTTGGCAAAATAATATATTTATGTATGTATATAGTATGTAGATATATATACACATATATATGTATGTAAAAGTTTATTTATATCTATTTATACACACTTGTACATACATATCCTGGAGAAGGAAATGGCAACTACTCATATATGTATGTACAAGTGTGTATAAATAGATAGAAATAAACATTTTTTACTGTCTTATGAAATCTAAAAATCTAGGAGGCTCAACTGCAGACCTGAAATTCTGGAAGTTAACATATTTCTATTTTTTAATCAAATGTAATTCATTATTATATCATGAATATTTAAATGTAGAGATATTTGTGTTTAAAATTAAAAAGTAATAATAACTCATAATTTTTAGTTTTCTTTCATTCATTATTCAGTTTTTATGGTCATATCCCTGCTTACTCATGACTATTCACAGATTATTTGGGAACAAATAAAGAAGAGAAAAAAAACCTAACCATCATTTTTAGCTCTTCTAAGCATCTTTGGTTATATCAACCATGATACTGAGTACCTATTCTGTTCTGTGAACATATATAATAATTGCTTAGTTATTGATCAAATAAATGATTGAATGACTTCTTAAGGAGAGCTTTGTTATAGTTCTACTTTTAAAAAATCATTGTTATCCCTAGTTTTGAAAATGACTAGACAGCTTTCATCATACACAATAGGAGGAAATAATATTACTGCTCTAAAAATGCCTTAGGAAATCATTCCAAACTGAAGTAAACAAAAAGAATGGTAGTAACAAGCTTTTATTTTAGTACTCAGTTTTAATCTATGAAATTCAATGATGGGCAGTAATTTAGAGAAATTGCTTGTAGTATAAACATGCTTTTTCCATCTTCAGTTGAAAAAATATTTTAATACAATTCAGACTGTATTCTACAATAGCTCCCTGTAACTATGCTTCCACTCATTAAGGCTTTTATAGTTTGAGTTTAATTCTGCCTTCAAACTATTTTCCATCATTTAAAAAAATCTATAAGCTGTCAAAAGTAACAGCTTTGCTCTCATTTTTCCTTGTATAAAAGTCAGAAACTACTCCCAAGATCTCACCACAATTAAATACATGACTGGAAACGCAGATATTATAATGGGAAGCAAATTAGTTTTTTGCCTCAGTAACAACAAGTACTTGAGATTCTATGAAGATTCTTCAAATAGCAAAACAACCAGGGAGGGCACTTCAGTTGCTGCATAAACAAATACAACATGCAGATATTCTAATCAAGAGCATCGCCAAATGCTACCTTTAGCATTTGGTTTGCATTTCTAATTTAAATTATTCAGCATGGAGTAATTTCTTAGAATTTTAAGGGAGTGTTAGCCATCACATTTGTAAAAATATTTGTATGTAATTAACTATCATTTGTACTGATGGCATATCCTTTATATCCAAATGTGAAGTCTGCTGTTCAGTTTCTACTCCTTAAAGGACAGCAAGTTGAAAATGGCAAGTAAAATGAAATAGAAAAAGAAAAAGCAAGGATGTGAGATTGAGTCATCCAGATTTTTAAAGTACACACTTCAGTTTAAGGTCAGTTTTAAGGTCAACAAAGAAACTACAGAATTATCTTAGTTATAAACACAGTGTGTGACACATTTTAATATGAAATTCAGGGAATTTTACACTATGTTAATGCATTGGTTCTAAAACCAGCCTTATATAATCTTTGATGACCTGGTCCTGGAATCATAAATATGCTTATCCCATGTGTAGTGATAATACATTAATCACACTTGCTGATAGACTGTCTGACATGGAGGTAAATATGAATTTAACCAACTGGAAACACAGTTCATAAAATTTAATAGCATTAAGTGCAAAGTGGTATTGACTTAGAGAAATAAAAACAAGGTCATGAAAGAATGTCTAGAAACAAGTGAAACTGATACACAAAACCAAGTACTCCCCTCCTCCCACCCTGCAAAATTCTGACTGCTGAAGCCTCTTCTCATGGCTAGAGTGAAAAAGGCCAAAATGAACTCAGCCTTGAATTATCAACCATGACTGGCTAGTTATTTGCAATGCACAAAGCTCCCTTAATTCCCATAACACTCTATAAAAGGTAAACTCCGTTATTATTTTTCCTCATTTTAAAAATTAGGAAATAAAGGCGCAGAGAATTTAAATCAGTTGCTTAATGACACAGAACTAGGGGGAGGACATAGCATTTAAACCAAACCAGTTTGTGTCCGAGCTTGCAATCTGAAGTCACCATATTCTGTAAACAAATTTCAAAATGGGAAATAAACAAAAAATGCTGTCTTTGATATTTTAATATCATGCTAGACCATTTGCTAATAAATTTTTTTCACTCTCATCTAACTATCTTGTAAGGTATAGTTCTATTTTACTAACAAAAGCCCAACTGTTCATGTGTCTAAACAGAGGTTAACCTGCAAAGGAAAAGAAAAAATAGAAAAAAAAAAGCTTAGGAGGTATAATTTCAGGGGTGGAGGACTAGTAGGAAAGATAACTTCAAAAGTTATCATTTTATTCCCTAGCAGGGAAATAACCAATTTTGTACTTAAGAATCTCAAATTGATATTTCTTTCCTCACTGACCACACAAGTGTGCTTTTAAATAATCTTGGAATCAGCTCTCTTGTCTTTCTGTTCATTACCTAGTTAATTAATGAAATTTTCACATGTGGCCACTATCTATCTTTACATTTTTAGTGGTTTTTTTTTTTTTAACTTTCTCTTTGCAAGTTAGAGGATAGAAAGTTTGAAATAAAGAGGCATCATAGTGAAGAAGTGTACAGCTCTAGAGTTAGATGAACCTAGGAACAAGTACAGATAACAGGCAACTATGTAATTGAGCCTCAGTATCATTGTCTATAAAATGAGGATAATAATTTTTAGCACATAAGAATTATTGAAATGATGACAAAAAACATTCCTGAGATAACTAAACTGGGCTTGACACATCATCCTCTCAAATTCTTGACTCCTTTTCCTCTCATTATTTTTTAAGCTGAGACAAATGAATATTGTTAATTTTCTGCCACCTCCAACAGACTTTTGAACACCATACTTAAGTAAGCATATGCTGTGAGGGGGTGGTGGTGGTGGAATCTGAGACTAATGAAAACAACAGAAAGGTAACCAAAATGAACACAAATGTTAAAACTAAACAGTATGAGGAAATATTAAAGAAATTTTTCTTTTCTTTCTTTTTGAAAACAAGATTCTGTCTTTAAACACATGAAGAAACTTTAGACCAAGGAAGTGAATGCTATGTGTTCTATAGTTAAGGAAGTATTTGAATGAATGAGTTCATGTTACAGAATTCTCTTTCAATGTATTCCCTAAAGAACTGGCTTCAAACCACTATGTATCAAACACTGTTTTAGATTTTGATGAAAGCAATTGTTTTCTTCCTACTGAGAATATAAATGCTGGTCATGTACCCTGGGTTAAGAACTCCTATTTTAAAAGAACTATGAAAAATGAGGCAATAATCATGGCTAAAAGTCAGAAATGCTTTAGATGTCACCAGTTGTATAATTAAAATGAATATGATATTGGCATTTGTCATTTTACTTTAAAGTATATCCATTCCTTTATATATCTACTTAGATTTTTTTCAATAAAAATTATGAAAGACTTGCAATGGACCACTGAAGACTATAAGTCTAGCAAACACTTCAGTGTTATCAGATTCTATGGGGATGCTGTGTCTTTCATTGTTTCGGAACTATTTCACAACTTTGTCATGAAAAGTCCTGAGATTTTTTTTTTAAAAAATTGATTAAAAATTGTTTTTAAAAAATCAAGATGTATATATATATATATATATATATATATATATATATATAATTAAATTTTTACAAAAGTAACATTTGGAAAGATAACTGTGACTCAACTCCACTCATATACAGATAAATTTTAATAGGTTTGGTATAAAAATGACTAAGTTCCCCAGAAGAATGAGAATCCTTGAGCCTCTGGAGGACTGAAGAAGGCATAGTTCCACTAATATAGCTCTTGGAGGACCAGAGTACCCAGAGGGATAAGACAAAAAAATCGCACATTGTCACTATTCAGTGAATTTCATTTGCCATCTTTGATTCATGTCACCTCAAAACAAATGGAGCTACTTAAGCTTTGGTTACCTTTTTTAAGTTTCTGCCAAAGTTTTCACAAATAAGAAATTCTCCTCCTGTGTTTGCTCAAGAGTATAAAGATGATGATGATTTCTAGAGTGGTTAAATATATTTATATTTTTAAATGAATGATACTCATCTAAATACAAAGTATCCTGATTATTGTGGTTATATTTGGAATTATAGTAAGTACTGTTTAAGTAGAAAATAATATGAAAATGATGAATTATTCTTTAGCTGTTGGATATAAATTATGTTATAATAGTGCTCTGTCCTTGAGCCACGAACCAAGCAAGCTATCTGTTTGCTTATCTCTTTTCATATTTCACATAGACAAAGGAGAATGTGCTTTTGCTTTTATTGTGATGTTTTATTGTATTATTTTGACTGTTGCAGAGTTTTTAAGTGTAGGCTGGATAGGCACTATTTAACCCATATTTCTACCTCTCAGTGGAGTATAAATACATATACGCAGCAGTGATGTTTGAAGTGATATGGCATATGTGGCCCATCTTCATAGAACATAATTTTGCCCAAAGATTTGGGGAGATTTTTATAAATATGCTGCTGTTGCTGCTGCAAAGTCGCTTCAATCGTGTCCGACTCTATGAGACCCCATAGACGGCAGCCCAGCAGGCTCCGCCGTCCCTGGGATTCTCCAGGCAAGAACACTGGAGTGGGTTGCCATTGCCTTCTCCTTTTATAAATATACAAACTTGTAAATATTTACGGAGATAGATCAACTGACAGGGAAAGGATAAAGGTAAAGGTAAAGGTAAAGGACAGGTAAAGTCAGTGCCTGGCAGCTGAGCGGCATGGGATCACATCTCAGCTCTGTGACTTGTAGCTCTTCTGTCCTGTTCACATCGGCTAATGTATCTATGAACTGAATTCTTCAAAAGTAAAAGGAGAGCGATTATAATAATGCCAATAACACCTAGGTCACAGGGGTATTTGTAAAGATAAAATGAATTAAATCATATAAAGCACTTAGAACTCTGCCTAGTATATAGTGAATGGTATGTTAATTATTATTTTTGATCACAGTCACATGAACAAATATACTATTTTTCTTAAGGTAGTTTGAAGAGGCTCCTGTAACAAACAATATAGCCATGATGATTAAAGGCAGGTCATAGTTCCGCCTCTTGTATGATATGGACATTAATTCCCACCACCTCTCTGGAAAGTTACCAGTTTCTGAGTAGGAATGTGATGTAGTAATTATTTGAGATTTCAAAAAATTATTTGAGATTTCAGAAAAGCTATGGTGTTGGCAGCTCTTATCACTGACCCAAGCATGAAATATTCTTTTTTAAAATTACCAGACAACCTCATAGTGACTATTCCCACATAACTTATAAACAGAAGGTAAGATTATTTGTTTTAGAGATCTGCCCAAATATATAACAAATCATAATTGGTTTTTATTTTTTATGGAAATATGAATGAACTAGTGACAGTTTAAAAAACAGATATATTTTAAGTAAAATAATCATTAGTATTACACATTAATTTGAACTAAAAGAGAAAATAAAAACATATTAAAACCAATAAACTGGAAGATACCAGTAAAGAAAAATGAAGGATTCAAATGTGGTTTTAAAATATCAATAAACTTCATACCAGCTTTAATTGCACCAATTATTCATTTTTTGGTTGGAAAAAAATTCAGAGGGTCAGAGAGAAAAGGCTTCCATCATACATATTTCACTTCTCATTATTTGCCGTTTTACCCAATTATATGCATCAGAACATTTTGTGTGTGAGGATTCCTGCTGAGGAGTATTTCTGAACTGGAAATAATTGAACTGAACATGAAAGCAAACCCACTATGGAATAAGAGTCTGTGCTCCAGAGGAAAATCATCTTGATAAAAAGTCCAGGCTAAAGGTCTCATCAATGACCCCAGCTCGTCTCTTGGAGTAGCAGCTGGAGAAAAGGTGAAAAACAGGAGACACAAATGAGACTTTAAAAATTCTAATTTGGGTCGAAAATACCCAAGTACAGAACATCCACCATTCTGATTGGCTTGATGAGGCAGTCATATGCCTACCACTAGCCAGTTTCTGTGATACGGGATGACAACCATACTTTTTTGGCCAGAGTCACATGCTCCACCTCAGAGGCTATCTACCACCCTCCTGCGAACTGAAAAAGAAGGGCATTGCTTTCTATAAGAAGTCAAGTATACATCAGGACAAATAGGTACATAATGACCAAAATCTCTAAGGTCCTCCACCATTACAAATAGTCAGTGCTCTGTCTGATTCTATGAAAGCAGTAGCATTTTGAAACAGCTTTAATGTAGAGAACAAAAGAATCCTTTGAGCAGAGCAAGTTCAGAGTAAAGGGGGGGCAAGGTTATTTCATGAGGGTCTCCGAAAAGTGTTTCATCTCTGAATGTTTTGGCTAACTTTAAAATTTTTACATATTGAGTTACTATTTTTAAAATTAAAAATGAATTAAGTCATATAGATTATTTTTCTTTTGTTTTAAAAAATAAAAAGTGATATATTATCTAAATTATATTACTAACCATATGGCATATATGTAGCTGGTTACTTTTTGTTACTTTGGTTACTTTTCTCCTGTGAATCCTGAAGAGAAAATGCTTTTAAGTAACAAAGGAAACAATGTTTCCTATAGAAATATTTCAATCAAAAACATTTAATTATTCCATCTAGTAGCCATTTATTTGTATATAAGGGTATTGAATTCAAATTTAATGGAACCATGTTTTAAATTATTCATTTTCCTTAGATATTACTCCTGATGATTCATGTATATTTTGATGTTTTCCTTGCTAACATAAAAGATATCATTTGAGAATTTCTATTTAATTGGTAATGTTTTGATGTTGTTAATTATTTTTAACACTTATGTCAGCAATTTGGTTGATGCTGAAGAGCTGAATAGTCAAAAGAGTCCCTCTTCAAAACATTTATTTTGCATTTTAAAAATACCTGATACTGAGTGTCTTTTTTTAATACAAGTGAAATACAAAACTTTTCAATGAAAAGATCATATTTTGAAAATAATGATTGTAACATTTTCTGTCTCCTCTTAGGAACTGTTTATCAGCACCAGTTTACAAAATATGCATAATCACAATGTTATTTACATAATACATAGAATTTGATGCTTGTGGCTATATTGGACAATATTTTTATGGAAAGAGCATAAAGAACAATTTTGAACTTGGCAGTTGATTTGAGTTCTAGCTCTCTCACTTACTAGGTATGTATCCTTAGACTGACTATAGCTGCAAAGGACCTTTTGCTTATATATGAGATGAAGATCCCCTGAAGAAGGAAATGGCAACCCACTCCACTACTCTTGCCTAGAGAATTCCATGGACAGAGGAGCCCAGCAGGCTACACAGTCCATGGGATTGCAAAGATTCAGACATGACTGTGTGACTATATTCAATTCAGAGATGGAAAGAATGATATTTGGCAATGCATTTCTGTGCTTTTGATGTTTTTCATAAATATAAAGTGAGCCAGTATCTGTGAAAGCATACTATATATTTTTAAGGGCTACATAAATTAAAGACATTATTGATTCAGAGGTCTATGCATGACCCCTAAAGCTATGTTTGTTCTGGGGTTGCAAAATACCCAAGAGGGTCAGGGGTTTTTAAAGCCTGAACTAAGTCAGGGGAGTTTCATGTAAAAGAGAAGTAATATGAAGGGGGATTGGACTGCATTGCTATGGAACCTTCTGGCAGCTTTGGAAGCTTTGCTAGGGCATGGGTGCTTGTAACAGCTTTATAGCAGCACAGATACAGAAAGCCGAGAAGCTACTAACTATTGAGGACAATATATTGCCTGGAGAATTTCTGTATTAACTGGGAGAAACTTGAAGTGTTAGAATTTTCAGAGAAGATAGAAAACAGAATCAGAGGAATATGTAAAATTACTGCTCCTTTATTATATCTTTATCACCAGACTAGTGCCATGTAATTAGTAGTATCTCCTCCTAAAGATTGGTATCAAAGGTGAAAATACTCTGCAAGATTCTCTGCTCAAAGTTAGACATATAAATTCCTGAAATAACTTAAATTAGCATGTTTTTATAATTTCTTCTATTAATAGAATACATGTTCTATTGATCATTTCTTTTTCAAATAATTTTTATTTGGGGATGGGCTTCCCTGGCTGCTCAGAGGTTAAAGCGTCTGCCTGCAGTGCAGGAGACTGGGGTTTGATCCCTGGGTTGGGAAGATCCCCTGGAGAAGGAAATGGCAACACACTCCAGTATTCCTGCCTGGAGAATCCCATGGAGAGAGAAGCCTGGTGGGCTACAGTCCATGGGGTCGCAAAGAGTTGGACATGACTGAGTGACTTCACTTTTATTTGGGATATAAGAAAAATATGTAGAAAAATTTTAAGAAACATAGCATAAGGAATAATATAAAAATCACTAAAAAATTCCAACATTCAAAGACTTAGACATGAATATGGTTAGCAGGATGATAGTATTTCTTTCAGCCCTCTCTCCAGCTATCTGTACTTGCACATGCTATTTATCTGATGAGCTATTACTTTGCATAGTTGCAAATATACTTCACATGTGGTTTTAGCAATTGCATTATACATTATGTAATCATCATTTTCCCACATAACAGACTCATTTACTAACTAGAATAGTTGCTATTACCACCTATTAGAGATTTCTTAACTTCTTGAAACAAATTTAAAAAACTTGATTATTGTCTCATATATCATAGTTCTGGGTGATTCATGTCTTCAATTATAAATGGGAATCCTCTGCAAGTGTCTTAAAATGACATTTCATAATTTAGGAAAAATGTCTCTGAAGACACATTCTCATTCAAGAAGATGCTTATTTATTACCTCAAATTCAACAAATGCTGACTATTGAAGTATTCACACACAATTCATGCATTTTTTAAGAGGAAAGTGGAAGAAGCTGTGGCCATAGGTAAGAAAGCTATAAGGGACTATTGACTTTACTTTCTTTGTATGTTCTTTGTGTTCATTTTTTTATTGCTAGGTAACAAATTATTGTTAAAATTTTAGCTTAAAGCAGCACACATTTTATTATCTCACAGATTCTATAGGTGAGAAGTCTGGACAGGAATTAATAGAAATTAACTGCTTCAAGGTCTCAGCTGGCTATAATCAGTGTCTGTCATGACTGCATTCTTGAATCAGAGGTTTCAACTGGGGAAAAGATTTACTCCCAAGATCCTTCAGTTTGTTGGCTAAATTCATTCACTTTAAGCTGAAGAACTGAAGGTTTTAGTCTTTTGCTGGCTGCCACCTTCCCTTTTGAGACTGCCTGTAATTTCTTGCCATATAGGCTTCTCTAATATGACCACTTACATCATGGTGGCTTTCTTTTTCAAAGCAAGCAAAGAGAGACTAGCAGGATAGAGTCTTATGTAATGTAATATCATCATGGGAATGACATCTTTGAGTTTTGCCACATTTTACTGATTAGAAGCAAATCACAGGTCCTACTCAAACTACTGCACAATTGCAATCATCTTTACAATTAGTAAAGTACTTTACAGTTAGTACTTGACAATTAGTAAAGTAATGCTAAAAATTCTCCAAGCCAGGCTTCAGCAATATGGGAACCGTGAACTTCCAGATGTTCAAGCTGGTTTTAGAAAAGGCAGAGGAACCCGAGATCAAATTGCCAACATCCACTGGATCATCGAAAAAGCAAGAGAGCTCCAGAAAAACATCTATTTCTGCTTTATTGACTATGCCAAAGCCTTTGACTGTGTAGATTATAATAAACTGTGGAAAATTCTGAAAGAGATGGGAATACCAGACCACCTGACCTGCCTCTTGAGAAACCTATATGCAGGTCAGCAAGCAACAGTTAGAACTGGACATGGAACAACAGACTGGTTCCAAACAGGAAAAGGAGTACATCAAGGCTGTATGTTGTCACCCTGCTTATTTAACTGATATGCAGAGTACATCATGAGAAACACTGGGCTGGAAGAAGCACAAGCTGGAATTGAGATTGCCGGGAGAAATATCAATGACCTCAGATATGCAGATGATACCACCCTTATGGCAAAAAGTGAAGAAGAACTAAAGAGCCTCTCAATGAAGTGAAAGAGGAGAGTGAAAAAGTTGGCTTAAAGCTCAACATTCAGAAAACTAAGATCATGGCATCTGGCCCCATCACTTCATGGGAAATAGATGGGGAAACAGCAGAAACAGTGTCAGACTTTATTTTTCTGGGCTCCAAAATCACTGCAGATGGTGACTGCAGCCATGAAAGTAAAAGACGCTTACTCCTTGGAAGGAAAGTTATGACCAACCTAGACAGCATATTAAAAAGCAGAGACAATACTTTGCCAACAAAGGTCCGTCTAGTCAAGGCTATGGTGTTTCCAGTGGTTATGTATGGATGTGAGAGCTGGACTGTGAAGAAAGCTCAGTGCTAAAGAACTGATGCTTTTGAAATATGGTGTTGGAGAAGACTCTTGAGAGTCCCTTGGACTGCAAGGAGATCCAACCAGTCCATCATGAAGGAGATCAGTCCTGGGTGTTCATTGGAAGGACTGATGCTGAAGCTGAAACTCCAATACTTTGGCCACCTCATGAGAGGAGTTGACTCATTGGAAAAGACCCTGATGCTGGGAGGGATTGGGGGCAGGAGGAGAAGGGGACGACAGAGGATGAGATGGCTGGATGGCATCACCGACTTGATGAACATGAGTTTGAGTAAACTCCGGGAGTTGGTGATGGACAGGGAGGACTGGCATGTTGCGACTCATGGGGTCGCAGAGTCAGACACGACTGAGCGACTGAACTGAACTCTCCCGCAAGGGTTTGAACACTAGAAGACAGAGTTTATTGTGGCCATCTTAACAGCTGTCCCCATAAGTGATTTTCAAAATTTTCAGTGATTTTCAAAATGCTACAATAAATATGCATTGTGTTTGCAACATGAAAAATAAAAAATAAAAAAGCCCACATACAAAAATAAACAAAGGGGCTTATATCTTCAGCACAACAATGAAATAATATATAAGATGATAATGATATTAAAAAGTACCATTTACAAATATCTTAAGAAATATCAAACACATAGGAATAAATCTAACAAATGCTAAGATAGATAGCTACATTGAAAAATACAAAATATTACTCAGAGCAATTTTAAAAGACCTCAGTAACTAAAGATGTTTTATGTAACAGAATTGAAAAATTCAGCATTTATTTGTATAAATTCTCTCTAAACTGACATACAGTTTTAATGCGTATCAATTAAAATTCCAGAAGCAGTATGCATGTATATATGTATGTGTCTGTAAGTTAACAAACTGATTCTATAAACTTAAATGCAAGCATAAATAAACTAGTATAGCCAAGAAAATCTTGAAGAAGAAGAACTAGATTGAGGAAGTTCACTAGATTCTAATATTTACTATAAAGATACAACAATGAAGATACCGTGGTATTAGTGTGTGGATAAACAAACAGACCAAAGAAATGAAATCATGAGTCCAGAAATAGATTTGTATGTGGAAGATAACTTGATTTGTATCAAATGCACCACAACACTTCACTCAATGTTGGGGGGGTGGGAGTGGTCTTGTCAAGCCATGGTGCTGAAGCAAATAGATACTCAGATGGAAAAAAGAAATGTCTTGACCTCTACTGTATACCATACCAAAAAAAAAAAATAATTCAAATTGAACCATATATCTAAAGGTAATGCTAATAAAGCTTTTAGAAGAAAACATTAGAATATACATCATAATATTGAGGAAGATGGAACAAAACATTAAAATAAGAATTTGCAGATTAGACTTCATTAAAATAAAGCAATTCTGATGAGCAAAAGACATTATTAGGAAAGCAAATACACAAATAGGGAGATGAGAGACAGAAATCTGACAAATGACTTAAATACCTAGTATGTATATATATATATAATATATATACAAATGCTACAATACAAAATTTCAAAACCTAACATAAAATGATAGGCAGCAGGCTTGAACTGACATCACACAAAATAAGATCTCCATATAGCTAATCAACATTGACAAAGTGGTCAACATCGTTAGTCACCAGGGGATTGCAAATAAAAGCATAATTAGAGCAGTATACATCCACTTGAATGGCTAAGATTAACAATACTGAAAGACATAAATAATGGCAAGTTACTAAGTAATTAGAGCTCTCATACATTGATAGTGGAAATGTAAATTAGTTCAATCACTTTGAAGAACTCTTTGGTTGACTCTATTAAAGCTAAACATACGCCATCAAACGTATCAAAATTTCTACTCTTATCTGAGATAAATGTGCCTAAGTCTACCAAAATTCATGCATAAAAATATTCCTCACAATGTTATTAAAAAGTCTTTAAAAAGTAGTCACAAAATGCAAACAACTCAAATGTACACCAATGGGAGGATGAATAAACAAGTTGCAGAATACTTATACAATGGAAATTCAACTTGGCAAGAAAAACATACTCACCGCTATTATACACAGCAATGTGGACAAAGCTTAGAAAAATGGTTTAGGGAAAAAGACCAAACACAAAAGAATACACACTGCGTTATTCCATTTATATGAAGTTTAAGAACACAGACAATCTATATGATAGAAATCATAATAGTTGTTAATTCTGGGGAGGGTATCATTGTCTGCTAAGGATCATGAGGGAAACTTGTGAGGTGAAATCTTGGTCTGAGTCATGCTTAAATGAGTGAGTGGAAATAGGCAAAAATCAACCAAGATGTGCACTTGAAATCTGTGTACTTTACTGTATGTAAATGAACCACTTCAAAGTAAGAGACAAAACTGTCCATTCACGTCAGTCTCTAGACATCACTGCATTACAAGTACCAGGGCCATTCCTGAGTCTTCACATTAGTTTGTAATCTTATTTGACCTTCACCAGGCCTAATTCTTTTTTGAAAATCATATTTTTCAATATTTTGCTAGTTTCTGAACTTTAAGTTATCCTCTCTGAGTTTATAAGACAATACTATGAGCTGTTTTTCGTCCTGGTGAAGAAAAATTGCATTATATTTTCATCCTGGCTGTGCCCTACTGCTCAAATCCTTCCTGGCTTCTGAAATTAGTAATCATCTTCTCCATTCCTTCTACTCAACAGCTGAGATATCTGAGGTCTAAAAGCTTACACAATCAGTACAGACTAATAAGACTGAAATAAATAACAGGCAGGAAATAGGTATAGAATTCTGGTTAATTGAACTTTTGTGACCGATATGAAACAAATCACATTTATTGAATGAATGGCAAGGCAGATGTATTTTAGAAATTTATTATTTACATTTTGAATATTTTTTTAAATGTCAGAAATATATTTTAGCATCCATTACTTTTAGATCAATTGTAAATCAGAAGGGGGACTTCCCTGGTGACTCAATGGTAAAATATCTGCCTGTCAATGTGGGAGACATGGGTTGATCCCTAGGTCAGGATGATCCCCTGGAGAAGGAAATGGCAACTGACTCCAGTATTTTTGCCTGGGAAATCCCATGGACAGAGGAACCTGGTGTGCTACAGTCCACGGGGTTGCAAAAGAGTCTGACACAACTGAGCAACTAAACAACACATCTAAGTACTCTCAAAGTGTTTACAGACACATAGCTCATTTTGATATCTCTTTTTTTCAACAGGAAGGTCCTGAGATAATACAACTCTGCCTATAAAGTCTGGAGTAGAAGAAAAGAGAGCATCAGAAGTACAAGAAAAGTAGAAGGCTTTTACTATAATTTTAAGAGATCATCATTTTAGAGAGATAAAGCCTGGCATTTAGAAATTAAAATGAATTACTAATTTATCATCAGTAAACTATATTAATGTCAATCAAAGAGTATGTTTAAATACTAATTTTCCATGTTTCTAATTCAAATGTATCTATCTGAACAATACAAATAAATTGTTTATGCAATTTAAGTTATCTCAAAACACTTTCCATACTGACATATATAATTGTTAAATTACTCATTCAATAATTGATTGTGTACCTATCATGTGTCTTCCATGAATTTATAGAAATAAGCTGCTATAAATAGAAATCTAAAATGTCTACAAGTGACTTCCATTCTCGGCAGGTAGTATAATATCAGCAATGACAATTAAAAAGAGTTCTTTTGTGTTCCCTTGTTTCCAGGAGGGAACATTGACAGTTAATCAGTGAAGACTGGTGGTAACTGGTGCATTTCACCAAGGGTTAGATCACCCTTACTTCTGTAATGTGCCCCATGGGAAACTAACAGGTGTCAATGTGTATCAAGTTAAAAATAAATGGAGGTGCCTTATGTTAAACATAATCTAGCTATTATCCATGTTGCTGATGTCTTGTTCAAATCTAAAAAATTTCCATTAACAAGACACAAAAAATGCTAGAATCTAGTATGAAAGTGAAAGTCACTCAGTCATGTCTGACTGTCCATGGAAATCTCCAGGCCAAAATACTGGAGTGAGTAGCCTTTCCCTTCTCCAGGGGATCTTTCCAACCCAGGGGTCAAACTCAGGTCTTCTGCATTGCAGGCAGATTCTTTACCAGCTGAGCCACAAGGGAAGCCCAGAACCTAGTATAATACCTCTCAAAATATACTCTGAGGAACATGGACCTGAGGGAAAATTTGTATCAGTAGGTCTCAAACAGCTATCCATTGTCATTATTTGGGCATTGTTAAATTATAATAATTCTTTGTATCTCAACCATTAATTATTTCAATCTAATTTGGTCTTGGGTGAGGATCACACATCGATCTCTATTTTTATAATATTCCCAGGCCAGGCCTGAGAATCATTTTTCCATGTGAAGAAAATGCATTTAAAAGATTATTTAAATGGTTGACTCAGGATGTCATAGCAAGTAAGAAACCAAAAGCAACAGGGGCAGAAGAAACAAAGAAGTACGTCCCTAATCATGTCCAAATCACCCTTTCTTTCTGAAAATCAGCAAAAACAATATAAGAAATAAAGTAACAGATATGCTGGTGAGCTTTTATTTTAAAAACATCAAACATAGAGCAAAACAAAAAAGAAAAATGAAAAAGAGCATTGGTTTAAAGAAATATGTAGTCAGAAACACTCTACCGATTTTTTACAGTGCTATAATCACCATAATCTAATAATACTATAATACTATGTGAAAGTTACTCAGTCTTGTCCAACTCTTTGTGACTCCATGGACTATGTGGAATTCTCCAGGCCAGAATACTGGAGTGGGTAGCTGTTTCCTTCTCCAGGGGATCTTTCCAACCCAGGGATTGAACCCAGGTCTCTCACATTGCAGGCAGACTCTTTACCAGCTGATGCACTAGGGAAGTCTAAGAATACTGGAGTGGGCAGCCTATTCTTCCTCCAGCAGATCTGCTCGACGCAGAAATCGAACCGGGGTCTCCTGCATTGTAAGTGGATTCTTTACCAGCTGAACTACCAGGGAAGCTCACAATACTATAAAGACATAATTACAATAATATTCCCATAATAACACAATCTCCTCTAATGGGTATCTGTCAATCTAAAAAGAGAAGCAAGTAAAGCTAATTAGGGTTTTGACTAGAGCCTTCAAGAAGTACCATGGAAAGTTAAATTTAAATCCCTGAGTTGATTTTTTCACCTTTGGTTTTCAGAATTCTTATCAGCGTTAATTGGAAGCAGGGTTTTGTGGACAGCAGAGAAATAAGGAAGGATCCCCAAAGTGCTATATTACTAAGGACCACAGTCTTCACTTAACAAGGAGACACATCCAAATGAAAATATGTCCTAACTGGCCTAAATATAAGTGTATTGTAGAGGAGGGTTCTTATATTTTAGCATGCATCAGAATCACCTGGAAGGTTTGCTAAAATGCAGTTTGCTAACTCCAGAGTTTCTGACTTAGTAGGCACTGGTTAGGACCCACAATCTGTATTTCTGAAACATTCATGTGTGACACTATAGCTGCTTACTGGGCGATCACTCTGACAGAGAGCATTTACAAAGGCTTTATGCTGATCTCTGGTACTTCAGAACTAGAGCAACTTTATCCACTTTCTGTTTATGCTGAATCATGGAAATTCTAAGGAACTTCTACTATTCTAATTCCACAATTCTAAGGAACCTGTGACAAGATAATGTCTCCCACTGATGATTTCCCCTACAGACCCTCTGCTTATCCAGAAGATTATACAGAAGAGCTCTAATTCATGATTAGCTCTACTGACCTGTACTCATATTTGCCTAGAGGATGAAAAGTGAGGAATGTTCACTAGTATTATATTCCATCAGTTGTTTCTATTTCTTGTGTAAACAGAGTAAGT
The DNA here is from genome assembly GCF_023699985.2 of Odocoileus virginianus. Lineage (NCBI taxonomy): Eukaryota > Metazoa > Chordata > Mammalia > Artiodactyla > Cervidae > Odocoileus > Odocoileus virginianus. Next base: position 22,752,373 of record NC_069686.1, read on the forward strand.
TAAACATTTGGGAGAGAAAAAATTTCAGAAGGTCATTTTAATTCTGTGAAGGAAATGTAACTAACGGCACCCAGATTCTTAATGAGGGCAATGATCTTGGGTTACCTTTCCTCACAGTGATTTCCTCTTCTCTGGGATGGCCACATATTAAAGAGGAATGGATCCCAAATAGCCATACTTTTACCTCATCCTCCCTCTAACTACATCTGATTAGTGCTGCACTGAACAGTTATGCTGGGAGGGATTGGGGGAGGGAGGAGAAGGGGACGACAGAAGATGAGATGGCTGGATGGCATCACCGACTTGATGGACATGAGTTTGAGTAAACTCCGGGAGTTGGTGATGGACAGGGAGGCCTGGCTTGCTGCGATTTATGGGGTTGCAAAGAGTCGAACACAACCAAGTGACTGAACTGAACTGAACAGTTATATATCTATCAGTAGATATTTTCTAGATTTTAAAATGGAATTGTGAATCAATCTTTCTTTGATGGAAAATGATGTAAGCTGTAAAACTCAGATGATGAGTGAAGGAGGTTGTGTTTCCCAGCATGAAGATCATGATGAACAGGATAGATGCCATATTCCCCAGCATGTGGTGGAAGATGGTTCACACTGATAAAAAACTGAACTGACATTATTGGGAAGGAAAAATCCAGATAGGGAGGGAAAGGAAATGAGAGAGGAGGAGATCCAGCAGAATTCAATGATCTATTTACAGTAGTTCATGATGTTCAATTACATAATTTCCCAGACTATCAGCTGATGATTTAACCCTTTCCTGAGTATCAGATTTTATTAGTTTTTTTTTTTTTGAGTTGGTTGTTATTACTTGCAACTTAATTCAAGAGATCCTTCATGTTATTAAAGCTTAGTCAAGAGGGCTTTCCCAAGCTTCCCTTATGTCTCAGATGGTAAAGATTCCACCTGCAATGCAGAAGACCTGGGTTTGATCCGTGGGTTGGGAAGATCCCCTGGAGGAGGGCATGGCAACCCACTTCAGTATTCTTGCCTGGAGAATCCTCAGGGACAGAGGAGCCTGGTGGGCTACAGTCCATGGGGTCACAAAGAGTCAGACACGCCTGAGTGACTGAGCACACAAGAGGTTGCTGCTTAAAAAAAAGAAAGCCATTGAAGTTAAAGTTCTTTGAGTCAGTGGGGAAAGAAGAAAGGAAATAGAAAGAGGAAAATGGAGTAGTAGATCTGTGTTTGCTACATCTAGAAAAAAAGCCTATAGATGAGTGTGAGATAAATGAGGGGAAAACTCATGAGCAGAAGGCCCTGTCTTGTTCCATAACTGATATTTTATAGAAGATTCTTTGCAGTGCATTGTGCATCAACTTGTTGTGTGTGAAACAAGCTAAGAAGCAAACAGCCTGGCCAGGGATAGAAACGACTTTAGTTAGCCCTTCAGAACTTGATTTAGTTCTAGTGGGATATGGATATTTAGTTGAAAGCCAGCAGACTTACCATAGATCTACTGCAATGAGAAAAACATGACCCTTTCCTAGATACTGGAGTTCCAGTCACATAGTCTGGGTGGAAATCGGGAGAGATTCAGGTTAATAGACTGTGAAGGGTGAGCAGTCTCAAAAAGAGAATCATGACTATTGCTTCCTTGAGCATTGTTTTAGCCAAAAGTATGGACTGCAAAGTAGCCAGGCAAAGCCTCTGGCATCAGAGACCAGTAGAACACCCACAGGCAATCAAGGAAGACATGGCTGTTCACTGGGGAACAGAGGAGCAAGCATGATAAGCTGTTCCTCTCCCTCTAGAACAGACATATTCTTGAAAAGAAGCTAAGAAGGGCACTTGAGTATTAAGAAATGAGAGCATTAGGGGGAGACTGCTTACATGATTGGAGCAGGATATGTTTTAACAAACATGTCTAAAATTAGATTGCCCCCTCCTCTGTCTACTTCTCTTCCCAATAACCAAGAGAATTAAGGAACTTGGGATAAACTTTACATCATTTATATCATTCTACTTTGCATATGGAAATGTGGTGTGACCAAAAATCAAGCTGTTTTGTCTCTAACTAATTTGATGTTTGTGACTGACTACGCTGCCTTCTCTTATAGCGGCGTTTAATTTAAAACGGTCTGTTATGATAATCCAATGTATCTTTTGTATAACACTCAGTCTCTTTTGGATAAAAATGTACAGTCTCCTTGGCCTCCTTTTCCCCTAGTCTTTTTACATTGATGGCATTAGCTTCACAGAAGGGGATGTGTAAGTTTTCTGTCAGAACAGAATCCATAGGCGCAGTGTGCCTGCTGCTCTGTCACTAGATCATGTCCCCTGACCCCCTGGGGTTGATGCCATTCAACTTCTTGTCCTCCTCAAAGCTTTTTCAGAGTTTGGTGGTGATTGCTAGCTGACAACATTTGACTTGACCCCCTACAGCCCTCTCTGATTACCTGCCACCTTCTTGCCACACTTATACATCCTATCTTTTCCTTTTTTCTTTCCAGTCTCACCTGGGTCTGGGGAAGGGCTAACTTTTCTTTACTCCCATCGTATATACGTTTACTCTATAACAACACGCCTCATGACTTTTCTGCCATAGGCGTAAAGAATATCTTCTTTAGCATGATAGACCTCTTCAAGCTGGTTCTTTAAGCCTTGGACATTGATATATTAAAGTCAGAGCCAAAATATATTTTAAATTCTTTTAAATAGTTCCATTTTTGAATATCAGAAGCTGAGATTCTAAAAAGTCTTTCTTTGACATTCTTTAAAATTCATAGTTTCCTTTATAGCTAGATGAATGCTAGGGGCCAAATAGTAAAAAAAACAATAATATTAGAAAAGATAAAGGCAAAAGGCACATTCATGATTTGAAATATGATATTTATTATATTATTGTGGTGGCAGAATAAAAGACTCCAAGGATCTCTTTGTTCCAATCCCTAGAACTTGTGAATATATTTGGTTCCATGGCAAAGGAGAATCAAGGTCTCAAGTGGAATTGAGGCTGCTAATCAGATGACCTGAAAACAGGGAGACGATCCTGGATTATTTGGGTTGTCCCAGTGTAAGAGTTCTCAAAAGTGGAAGGGGGAAGCAGAAGCTGAGGTCAAAGTGATGCTATGTGAGGAAGACTCAACCTACGACCTGGCTTTAAAGATGGAGAAAGGGGCCATGAGCCAAGGAATGTGGGCTGTCTTTTGAGGCTGGAAAAGACAAAGAAATGGACTCTTCCCTATGGCCACCAATAAGGAATATAGCCCTGCTAATACTTTGATTTTATCCCAGTGAGATTCATGTAGGACTTCTGAACTCTAGAGCTGAACAGTAATAAGTGCTTGTTGAAGCCACAAAGTTCATGATAATTTGTTGCAACAAAAATAGGAAAGCAATATTGTTCCTTAAACTGGAAGCTGGACTGATAAGCCTAAAGTAGCTCTTATCTCACCTCTGTTACTGTTTTTCCCCTGTTGCTTCTATACTGACCATTTCTTTAATAATTAATTGTAACTCCTAGATTTAAAGCCTATACTAGTGAGGAGGAACACAAGGACTAAAATATTAGTTTTCCTGTTTGAAAGTAACTCCAAACAATAACACGGGGAAGAAAATATTTTAAACTAATAGTACACATGAGTCTTTTAAAATTACATTCTCAACTAAATGAGCCATGCCCATTTTTGTCTTCCATTACCGGGAACAACTGAGAGCTGACTATTTAAAATATACCATGTTCTCAGGGTTCTGAGCTATTGCTGACTATATTATGACTGGTGTACTGCTCCTGCTGGGTCAAAGGACAGCTGCTATTTTATTATTTGCAGACTCCTGGGCTACATTTTAAGCATGAAAAACATTGTGCAGAACTGATGTTTCCTCTGCTCTATGATCTGTTCACTGAGTAAATTCTTAGACAATGAGATTGTATTTCTTTGGCAGAAAGTAAACATTCATGATAACTCATGTCAGGGAAAAATTCTGTACAAAGCTTGAATAGTAAAATGGTGACAAATGAAAATGTGAGTCTGTCCTGCCAAATACACCACCAGTATTAATGTGGATATAGAAGATAGCATTGCGACTGACTAAGTGGGCTTTATAATGTAAGGCAGATTGATCTAGGTATTTGTTATAAAAGCAGAGATTATTGTGGCTGGCCTCTTATACTCTTTGAATGCCACAATAAAGTAGAGACTAGTGCTTAAAGATTCTTCATAATGGCAATGATGAAAATGACAGGTGGCAGCAAACTGGAATAGTAGCTATTTTAGATCAAGATGGATAGCTTTCTACATTTAGGTGGGAATGGATGTATAGATTATTGGTTTGGCCAGATTTCAATGATTATAGACTATTTTACAGTTGTTGTGATAAAGAAAGAAGTTAGGTAGGCAGGAAACATTTTACAAATTTGAGAATTCTTTCAATGTGAAATGAGCAAATATATAACCCACCAAATAAACTGAATAGTAGAAAAGGCTTCAGAAAACCAAATAAACTCAGGCAATAATCTTTCAAATTTTATATAAGTAACTGTCAAAGGCACAGAATTGCTTCAAGGTGGATTTATTTACTCAAAAAAATATGAATTGAACACTTGTCCTATGCCTATCTCCCTGCCAACCACTGGGGATACTAAGATGAATGCTGACAGGGTCCTTCCCCATGAGAACAAGACATATACATAAATACTTTTTGGTATGGACATTGGGATATGCATTTATGCAAAGACAGTTGCATCAAGTGAGTTGAGGTGATTATGGTGCATAGGGCACCTATTAAGTCACAACAGATAAGAAATTAAAACTAGGCTATAAACTAAGGAGTAATACAAATCTGGTGGTCTTTTTGATCAAATTCCAACAACATAGCTAAAAATGGGAAAGATGATATTCCTAAATGCACATCCAATCATCAGTAATTACAGGAGTTTGGTGAATTTTTGGCCTCAGAAGGTAAAATTCTAACTTAGAAATTGAATTAAATGGCTCAATGAAAACTGTATAAACCTTTGACACAAAGTATTTAAATGCATAATATTGAGCCTCCCTCAGATATTTCACAAAACAATACTGAATGTAGGCTGACAGCTGTCTAACTGCAGAATTGACAAGATTTTTGACACATATAGCTACTACCTATTATGTGTGAAAGTACAGCCTGCAATTCTTTCAGTACAGAGAAAAACATGCACAGCGAGGCAGGCCTGGCACAACGGGTTGGGGCGTGGGAAAAGCGGGAGAGAAAAGCCTGGTAATACTTAATATTAAAAATCAGACTGAAAGATTCATTTTCTGATCAAAACAAGATAAACTCTCCTTTTCAATAAGGAAAAAGAAGTCAACATTTAAATGTCAGCTCTATGGAAACCTCAATATTTTAAAAATTTAAATGGTTCATTTAAATCTTGCAGTACTATTATTCTCCTATCATTTGTTAACTTGGAATCATAAACCATGATTAATATCAAAAGCTATCTACAGACTCAAAGCAATCCCTATCAAAATTCCAATGGCATTTTTCATAGAAATAGAAAAAAATCTTAAAATTTGCATGGAACCACAAAAGACCCCAAATAGCTAAATTCTCAGAAAGGAGAACAAAACTGGAGGCATTAAATTTTCTGATTTCAAACCATATTATAAAGCTATAGAACTAAAAACAGGAATAGCATTGGCATAAAAGCAGACAAACAGATCAATGGAGCAGAACAGACAGCTCAGAAATAGTCCTATGCATATAAGGTTAATTAATTTTTGACAAAGGAGTCAAGAATATACAATTGGGAAAGGACAATCACTTCAATAAATAGTATTGGGAAAATTGGACAAGCACATGCAAAAGAATGAAACTGCACTACCATCTTACACCATACACAAAATTCAACTCAAAATAGATTCAAGTCTTGAACCTAAGACCTGAAGCCATAAAACTTCTTGAAGGAAACCTAAGGAGTAAGCTCTTTGCCATTAGTTTTAGCAATTACATTTTGGATTTTACACCAAAAGCAAAAATAAGCAAGAGATACCACAAACTAAAAGGTTTCTGCTCAACAAAATGAAAAGGCAGCCCGTGGTATGGGAGAAAATATTTGCAAATCACCTTAGGTTGATTAAAAAGTAATTGCAATTTTGGACTGTGACTTTTAAATCACTATAACCATTCTCAAACACATCTTTATTAATCAAAATAGGAACCATTACAATCAACATATTTTTGCCAACAAGAAATAAGTTTGCTTATTGCTGTAGCAAAAAATCCATGTTTTGAGATTTGATGCACTCTCAGTAAGCATTTTCTGCTTCCAGCTGACGTGGAAGTGTTTCCCTGCAAAATGTTGTCAGGATGCTTAAATAAGTGGTAGTTCATTAGCGAGAGGTCAGGTGAAATGGTGGCTGAAGCAAAACTTTGTAGCCCAATTCATTCAACTTTTGAGGCAATGGCTGTGTGATGTGTGATCAGGCATTTTCGTGGAGAAGAATTAGGCCCATTCTGGTGACCAATGCCAGCTGCAGGTGTAGCAGTTTTCGGTGTATCTCAATGATTTGCTGAACATACTTCTCAGATGTAATGGTTTCGCTGGGGTTCAGAAAGCTATAGTGGATCAGACAAGCAACAGACCACCAAACAGGGACCATGACCTTTTTTCGGTGCAAGTTTGACTTTAGAAAGTGCTTTGGAGCTTCTTCTCAGTCCAACCACTGAGCTTGACGTTGCCGGTTGTTGTATAAAATGCACTTTTCTTTGCATGCCACAATCCGAGCAAGAAATTGTTCACTGCTGCATAAAATAAGAGAAGATGTCACTTCAAAATGATGATTTTTTTTTTTTTTTTTTTGATTTGGGGTCAGCTCATGAGACACCACTTAATGAGTCCTTTCATCTTTCCAATTTGCTTCAAATGCCGAATGATCACAGAATGGTCAATGTTGAGTTCTTGGGCAACTTCTCATGTAGTTCTTAGAGAAGCAGTTTTGATGATCCTCTCTGTTGGTCACTGTCAACTTCTGATGGCTAGCCACTGCACTCCTCATCTTCAAGGTTCTCGTCTCTTTAGCAAAACTTTTTGAACCACTGCGGCACTGTACATTTGTTACCAGCTCCTATACCAAATGCATGGTTGATGTGAGTTGTCTCTGTTGCTTTACAACCCATTTTGAACTTGAATAAAAAAATCACTCGAATTTGCTTTTTTGTCTAACATCATTTCTATAGTCTAGATAAATAGCAAGTAATGTCATCAGCAAAAAAGCATAAAGTGAGAAATATGTACTAAAATGATGTATAACATAATCACATTTATTAAGAATGTATTCCTATATCAAAGTGCAAATTTCAACAATGCAAAACTGCAATTACTTTTGCATCAATCTAATATCTGATAAGGGGTTAATATCTCAAATATACAAAGAACTCATACAATTCAATAGCAGAAAATCCAATGAGCTAATTTTAAAATGGACAAAGGATCTGAGTAGACATTTTCCCAAAGAAAACATAAAAGTGTTGTATATGGAAAGGTATTCTATATCACTATTCATCAGGGAAATGCAAATTAAAACCACAATGAGATATCACTCACAACTGTTAGGATGGCTACTGTTAAAAAGACAAGAGATAACAAATACCAATGAGAATGTAGAGAAAAGGGAAATCCTAGCTTTTGAACCTTGTAAGGGGAACTCTCTACAAGGTACAAAGTGTAACTTGTACACAGTTGGCGGGAATGTAAACTGGTTCAGCTATTACAAAAAATATTATGGAGGTTTCTCAAGAAATTAAAAATAGAACTACCATATGATCTAGAAATTTCACTTTTGGGTATACACCCAAAGGAAATAAAACCATTATCTCAAAGACATATCAGTTCTCTCATGTTCATTGCAATGGTCACAATAGTCAAAATACAGAAACAATCTAAGTGTCCATCAATAGACCAAAAGATCAAGAAAATGTGGTGTGTGTGTGTACATTCAGCCTTAAAAATATAAGGAAATCCTGTCATTTTTGACAACATGAATGAAACTTGGAGGGCATTATCCTAAGTGAAATAAGCCAAACAGAGAAAGACAAATATTCCAAGATACCACTTCATGTGGAAATTTTTTTTAAAGGTAAATAGAAACAGAGGAGAGAAAGGTGGTTGTTAGGAGCTCTAAGATGGAAAAAATATGGAGAGATTAGTGAAAGAATATAAACTTGCAGTTATAAAATGAATAAGGGCAGAGGATATAACGTATGACATGGTGACCACAGTTGACAGCACTGTATTGTATAATTTAAATTTGCTAAGCATGTAAGCAAACAAAAGAGGTAAATATGAGGTGACGGATGTGTAAATTAACTCAGTGAGGGGAATTCTTTCACAACACATACATATATCAAATCATCACATCACATAATTTAAATGTTACAACTTTATTTGTTATTTATACCTCAATAAAACTGGGGCTTCCCTGGTGGTTCAGGGTAAAAAAGTCTACCTGCCAATGCAGGAGATGCAAATTTGATACCTGAGTCAGGAAGATCCCTTGAAGGAGGAAATGGCAACCCACTCCAGTATTCTTGCCTGGGAAATCCCATGGATGGAGGATCCTGGCGGGTTATAGTCCAAAGGGTCACAAAGAGTCGGACACAACTTAGCAACTGAGTATGCACACACACAGACTGGAAAAAAAGAGACACAGCGCTGGATGCTGAGAGGCAGAGTTGGGAGTGTATAAGCTGGCTAGAGTGAACTGGAGGAAAGTTTATGTTCTGTTATTTGGCATCTACAAAAGAGGATTCTAGTGGCAGAAATACGTAGGGAAGCTTTTCTTCAACTCTGGTCCTTAACTTGCTTGTAATGACAGAGGAGATGACTATCAGAGGAAGAAGAGGATGTACACAAGCATAATCAGTCAAAAATAGTTAGCATATATATATTTGTGACTGAAGTCACAATTTTGAAGAAATGTTTTTCAATATAAAAATATAACAGTAAAGAAGATGGAAAGAACATATTTGGTATCTATCTATACAAATAAAAGGTTTTCCAGGTGGCATGGTATCTATCTATACAAATAGAAGGTTTTCCAGGTGGCAGAGTGGTAAAAGAATCCACCTGCCCATGCAGAAGATGCAAGAGACACAGGTTCAGTCCCTGGATCGGGAAGATCCCCTGGAGAAGGAAATGGCAACCAAGCCTTGTATTCTCGCCTGGGAAATCCCATGGACAGAGGAGAATGGCAGGCTACAGTCCATGGGGTCATAACACACTGGGCACAACTGAGCAACTGAACACACATGGAGAAAAATAAAACTGCTACATGCCCTTGGTTTGAAGCCTAGCCAGAAAAAGCAAAGCTTCAAAAGGGACACATTATGTCAGCACCGCAGTGTACCAACAGCTTGGAAGAATATTAACTACACTCAAGAAAAATAATAAAAATGCTGGATGAATCCCATAGTGTCAAATTCTCTACTTTCCTTACCCAAATGCTTGTTATATAACACTCAGACCTCCCCCCTCCCCCCCAAAAATGACATCAGTTATCTGCTAAAAAATAAGCATAAAACTCCCAAACATTTTAAAAATACCTTTGAAGCAAGATGCCCAATATATTGGCTGACCTCTGCAGTACAGATTCCTTAATTAATGTCCAAACTTGGTGTGATGTTATTTGGGGCATCTGTCTTTGCTTAGTCTGAACCTGCTGAGTCTTACCATGCCCTTGTCATGCACTGGTTTGGCCATGACTCTTCCTATATCACTCAGGCGAATCTCAACCTCACCTCCTATTGCTAAGCAATGTCCTGATACCCCAAGGTTAGATATAGCCTGTCATTTCCCACAGTGACAAATGCAGAATATTATGTTGCTTCAAAGGGCAAAACTTTATTCAAAATATGGATGTTCCCAGGAGACATTCTACTCAACGTGAGGATTGACCTTCTATGAAAGAGAGTCATCTGACAGTTGAAAGAACTGCTTTGCAAAAGCATGAACTCCTTGAAACTGGAAGTATATAAAGGGAAGCTGGGTTGCCATCTGTCCAGGCTGTAATATGAATTCCAACCTTGGGAGGGAGTTTGACTCAAAGACATCTGAGTGAAGCTTTCTCCTTTAATAATTTTATCATTCTACTTCAATCACTTTAATTGCCATGTCTTTATGAAATCTGGATCATCTCTTATTTTTAATGATTGTCTACTTTGGAACTGCACTTGCTAGTAGCAAGTATAATCTCCACGCTGGGAGAGGACTTATTAGTAATGTTCATAGTGAAACCAGAATAATTTGGGGGTAAGAATTTATAGTTTTTAATTTCTACATTTGGAAAAGCATCTCTCAGTAGAAAATGATGAATGGGCAAGATTTCATCAGATATACTCGGTTGAGGCAACTCTGAGCAATATGCCAAAAACCTCCAGGGAGAACATAGGCAGAATACATCACTACAGAGAAGGTGTTTGTAGTAAACTGATTTTAACTTTGCAGTTACTTTTTCCTTTCAAACATTAAAAACAATTTAATATAGGTTTATTTTTGCTTATACAGCATCTATACCCTAACCACCACTCCGAAGTTATTATTAGTGGCATTGCAAGAAAATAGGATCTGTGCTTCTTAGCAGCACGTTCTTCCTTCATTTCCACCCCCTCATTTTCTCTGAAATGATAGGAATGTCACCTATTTTTTTTTCCTTTCAGCAGCAAAGAAATTCAGCTGCTGAACACCCTTGGGGCCCAAAGCCTTGTTTTTATTCACCGATGAAGAATAAGAAATAAAATATGAAGATTCAGCACAACTGTATCTATGAACACTTCACTTTGAGTATTAGAAAACATTTCACTTAGGTATATGTGCTATAGACTTCTGGTTACCTTTCTTTAAAAAAGAGAGAGAGTAACTGATTTTTCTAGTTGGTTCATTGTTGTATATGCATATGTATGTGTGTAGAGCAGTATATTTTTATTATGTATTCTGAGCTCTGCATCTGCTGAATTTATTTTCTCTTGTTTTATGTTGAAACCTTCAAGTATTATGGGAAAAGGGAATTTAGATATTAGCATAATATAAAGTGCTTGCTAGCCAAAAATATCTTTCAATGCCATGTCGTGTATACATACAGGACCCCAGGACATGAGAGCTTTATATGCTCAGCACTGTACTTCTGATGTACAACTGCAAGAAGATGCTGAATACAGTTTTTTACTTATCTCTTTGGCTGAAATACTTCATAATTTAAAAGAGAAAGTAATAATTGATTAATACTTAACATTCTCTAGAGTAGAAAAAAACATGAAAAAAAAAAAAAAAGCCAAAGTACATTATGAGAAGCTTCCAGAGCTGGTAATGGCAGTGGGATTGGGTGTAGGTTAGCAGTAATGAGGTAGACTCTACCAAGAGAATCTATGCAATGCAGAGATGGAAATTCTCTCTGATATTAGCTGCATATTCCAGGTCACTGTTAATAACACAGAGCAAAATGGAATAAATATGAATCAGGAAGGCAATGTATTCTTTGATGGCTGGTAGCTATAACCTGATGTCAAAGTAACATCAGACTTCAGAAATAAAAATGCTATAAAACAAGCATTAATTCCTTTATGTCTGTTTCTTGCACAATTTCACCTATAGATATGTCATCTATAGGGAATATAGAATAATAACATAGGGTGTCCAACCCAGAGAAGCTGGCACACAACCACTGAAAAGATTGCTTTGGCTGGGATGACCATATGCAAGGGACAAGTGACATCAGGTTATCAAACACCTGCTGTCAAATGAACAGAAGGAGTGAAGCTATAGGCAGCGCAGGCTGAAGAATTTCTATAAGGTTAAGTTGAAGCGGAGTCCTATGGTTGAAATGCTATAGCACCTGACCTGGAAAGTAGATCTTAAAAGAACCAGCTCATTTTAATGAGGGCCTTCCAAACACCCATTCCCATGGTGCTTGGTAAACACACCCAGCATACTTGACACTGTTAAAAACAATGGAGGGAAGGAAAAGGAAGACAAGATATGTTTCTGCCTTGTAATTCAGGTGGATATTCAAACAGAATAATAATATACTTTAACACTCAAACTGGAACAATGGAAAGGATTCTATTAATAACTATGTTGGGGCAACATATGTAAACCAGGACTGTTCCCGCATGGCAGGACATATGGTTGCCATATAGATCAAATAAGTAGAATCCAAGCTTCAATGACAAAACATCTGGGGGACTGAATGTGAAATGATACATAGTAAAATAAAATGTAAAATAGGACTAAAAGAGCATCTTGTCATAAATAAAGAAAACAAACTTATGCCTCAAAGTTGGAAACACCCAAGAACAGTGAAAAATTAAAGTCATTTTAGCATTAGTAGGCACAAGCAAGACATAACAGACAAAAAGTCAAACCATTCACTATATATTGATTTAAAAGTCTAAAATTCAAATACTGAGAACTCCAAATGCTGGCAAGATATGGGCTTTAGTTAATAATGTATCAATAACGGCTCATTAATTTTAATAAATGTACCACACTAATGCAAGATGTTCATAATAGAGGAAAACTGGGGGTTGGAGGGAGAGGAGATATGGGAATTTTTCATTCTTTTTTTTCTCTAAACTTTCTTTTCTCTAAAAGCAAAATCCATTATTTAAGAAAGTGAATATCAATATCTGGAATATTATCATGACCTGGTGGTGGCAGGAAATCAAAGAACCCTACTACAGGCAGAAAGGGGCCCAAGGGAGCACCACAGATGTTTGTATGGAATAAAGAATGGGAAGAAAGGAGATAGATTTTTTTTTTTTAAGTTTTGTTAAACAAGAAAATCCATCCAGGCATGACTGAGAAGATTCTATTGGGTCCTATATAGGCTTATAATTAGTCCCAATATCATGCTCAGCATTCACGATAAATAAATTACTGTAAGCAGATTCATGTTGGATTGGCTTCTCCTTCTCTTGGGATTGCTCCTTGGACAGGTTCCAAAAGTACAGTGTGTTGAGAATCCAGGAGAGAAATAAAAAAGAGAATGTTAGACGAAGTTCACCTGAGGCATTAGTACGAAGTGGAAATGCAGAGATATAGACTGGAACACACCAGAAGAACTCTAGAACACATACACCAGTAGGAACATCTTTAATGGGGAAGTTGAAGTTCTATATAGGAGAACTAGAGTCCAGTAGGACTAGAGTCCAATAGAACTTTCAGAGGTGATGAGACTCCTTTACATGCATGATGTCCAATACAGTAAACATTAGTCACATGTAGCCATTGAGAACTTGAAATATGGCTAGAGTGGCTAAGGCAATAAATAAGTCATGTCCAACTCCTGTGACCCTTGGACTATACAGTCCATGGAATTCTCCAGGCAAGAATACTGGAGTGGGTAGCCTTTCTCTTCTCCAGGGGATCTTTCCGACCCAGGGATCTAACCCAGGTCTTCCGCATGGCCTGCACATTCGTTACCAGCTGAGCCATCAAGGAAGCCCCCAAGAATCCTGAAGTGGGTAGCCTATTTTTCTCCAGCGGATCTTCCCGACCCAGGAATCAAACTGGGGTCTTCTGCATTGCAGGTGGATTCTTTACCAACTGAGCTATGAGGGAAGCCCTAATTTAATTTTAATTAATTGCAGTTAAATTAAACACATGTAGCTATTGACTTTGACAATGCAACACAGTAAAATAGGATGCATATAGATGGCACACATGAGTATATGATATGGTACACAAGTCCAAAGCTGTGGGAATTAGAGCTATGATTGTATCACTGAGATCAACCCTGGACAAAAAAATATTTGGTCTAGAAGGATTAAGATACTAGACATGAAGGTATGTAATAAAACAGGTAACAAGTGACAAAGGCCAGGTGATAAATGAAAAGTAGAAAGAGAAATTGAGAAACGTGGAGCTGAAGGTGAATAAGCAGGATAAAGTAAACTTATCAGAGAGAACTCTTGGTCACTGTACACTGGTGTTGTCACTGAAAACATATGAACTTTGGGTAAGAAGTTGATTTACATGGAGAATAATGAGCTCAGAGTGAAGCATTCTGAGGTAGCTAAGGAATATTCAGAATGATTTAAAAATATGGGGAGAAAACTTAAGTAACAGGGTAGGACTGAGATAAATATGTTGGCACAGAGTCAAAAATTGAAATCACAGAAAGAGAAGAATGAATCTGAGTGACTATCCACAGTAAGTAATTCAGAGAATTAAGAAGAAGCACCAAAACTGGAAAAAGCAGACTGTATTCCTGTTTATTAAATTTTAAAAATTTTATCTGTCTTCACCTACTGTCTTCCTCCCCTCTGGTTGCCCCCTCCAGCAGCTTTTAGGCTTCTAAAATTCTTACAGCTAGACTTTTCCTCTAGATTTTGGCTTTATTTACCAGAGAATCTGCCTTATAATGAATATTAAATAAATGTCAAAGATCTTTTTCTTAAAATAATCTCTCAGAAGGGAACCCTCATACACTGTTGGTGGGAATTAAACTGGTATAACCATTTAAAAAGATGCACGCACCTCACTGTTCATAGCAGCATTATTTACAATTGCCAGGACACGAAAGCAATCTCAGTATCTATCCATCAACAGATGAATGGATAAAGAAGACATATGTATTATGCTGGGTGAAATAAATCAGAAAAAGAAAAATGCTGCATGATATAACTTATATGTGAAATCTCAAAAATAAAACTAGTGGAATATGACAAAAGAGAAAAAAAAATCTCTCTTTATCTCTAAATATCTCTGTGTCAAGTTACACTAAATTCATCTCTGCTTCTATTCCCAGCCCCTGAAAGAGAAAGAAGTTAAATAAAACGCTTATTCTTCCTGCCAAATAAGCTACTGTTGATTGCTTTCACATCTTTATTAAGTTCCTTGTTAATGTGTAAGTTATTTTGCACAGGGTTTCATGTTCATTAGACTAGAAAATTTCAGCTTACTCTAAACTCTACTAGCCAAATAAGTGTAATACAAAAACTAGCCTTTAAGAAAAAAGCCTCTGGACTCACCTGTTTGTGCAATTCCTTTTTCAACCATTCCTTCTTCAACACAGAAGGACCTTAGAACAAAAGGTCTTATTTTTACTAAGCCTCTATTTTCTCATTCACATAATGATAGTGTTGTACAAGCTTAATCTATAGGTTAGCTATGAAAATTAAAAAAAGAAAATATATTTCAAGTGCTTAGTATATTCCTGGCACACAATGAATGGTTATTGACTTGTTAACTACATTTATTCAAAATACAAAGTTTATTTAAGATATATGTTATCAAAGGAAAGTAATATCGTTATTTTATGTACCTCTAAGAAAAGAGGAAAATTCTGGCAAACTATAAAATGCCATTGACTACCAGAAGCACGTCAACTTCAAAGGTTTAACATGTGAAGAAATATGTGTCTTAGAATTGAGTATACCTAGTGGCATTTGTGGCTTTCAAAGTTTAGCAGTTGCTGTGATTTCTATGACTGACTAGGGTCCATTTATACCAAAAACACAGCTGTGAGAGCCTGTATGAAAATGAACAATATGAATCCAGAGAATACCCACAGGGTTCTAGACTTAGATAGATGTGGGTTCAAACCCCTGCTCTACTTCTTACCAATGGTGCATGTACCCTTCCATAAGTTATTTAACTTGTCTACCCTGTAGCTGTAAAATGGGAATAATGATAGCTCTGAATTTCTAAGATGACTCTGAGTATTAAATAGGCAGCAATACCCACGAAGCCTTCAATAAAGTACCTGTTTAAAGAATTAGTACTTGCTAGCCATTAGCAGCTGCACAGTGCCTTATCCTCCAGGGTCTAGGGGCAGACCGATGTTGGGATGAGGGGAGGAATTCAGGGATAACCTCAAATATATGTGGGACCTGCAAAAAAGACTATGCCTATAAATCAAAGAGCAAACTTTAAATATACCTCAGAAAAAACATAATTGCTGGTACTGGAAAAATAAGTCTTTTTTTGAGACACTGATACAACGTCCTACAATCTCTCAATTTTACTTTTAAACATAGAATACTTTTAAAAAGCCTATGTATCAGTGTGTGTGTGTCTGTGTGTGTGTCTATGTATGGGGGTGAGGCTGGGGGAAAAAGAGAAAATTTGTCTGTGAAACTTGGTTTTTGTCTGTTGTTTTTTTTCATACCTTGAATTTCCTTTCCTAGGAGAATTTCAATCATATTTCAAAATAAGGAAAAATTGCTCCTAACACTCAAAAACAAAGGTAAATGGGAAAAAGATTAAATTATAAAATCATTATGACCAGAAATGGATATATTTTATATCATCTTTATCATTAATAAAAGATTCTGACATCTAATCAAGGTTGAAATCTGAACAGCCTGATTAATTTAAATGTATGCTCCTGACATGGCTCCACAAAAGGCAGTGAGGAGAGAAATGCATACATTATGATGCATTAGCATGCTTTACAGTGATTTGTCTCATGGTACTCATGACTTTACTTTGACATAAAAACAAGTTAGTGCACTATTAAGTATCATAAATCATTATATTTGGGAGTGGGAGTAGATGAGAAACATTAATGGAGCTTGAATTTGTTTCAGGTGTTTGAAACTCAATGCATTCACTCACTGCTACATACTAAACAGATAAAGAAATATCTTTCCAAGTAGGAAAATGGGCTAACTATTTGTTTTCCACACACAATATAGTGAGTGCTAAACAGCTGCTAAAATAAGGGTATAGTTTCGTGTTTAAAGGCTGACTGATATCCAGGAAAAGGACACCAGGGTGACTATACCTGTTGTAATAGCCACATCCATTCTGAACGGTCACTGCCTCCAGTGCTCTCCACGCTAAAAGTATTAAATTTCAAACCTGTCCAAAAATTCCAGACTTCTAAGTTCAGATAAAGGACTTCATTTGAGGAATGAAAAGAACACCTACATAAAGAAGGCTTTGCTATAACAACACTCAGGCTTGGTACTCAGCAAGAAGAACCAAACAAAGAGCCTATGAAGTTAAGAAAGTTTCCATCAAAGGAGCTAGCTCCAAAGAGATGGAAGAAATTTTAGGAGCATCTCTCAAAAGACAATGTATTATAGCTACAAAAAGAGGGTGAGGATTTTGGAGGGGCTGACAATGTATTTGAGAGATTGAAGTTTGCTGTCAAATCAGCATCAGAAGGGCAATAGAGAGCTATAGCTCATGGAATTTGAGTCTGAGACCACAGGTAATTTGAGTTTCTTGAATTTGAGCCAATGACTTAGGATTGTAATCAAGACAGAACCAATGGCTTAAATAACAGTTACAACTATGAAAAAGAAAAAAAAAAGGCAAGCGATTTACTTCCGAAAATGTAGTAAAACCCAGTGCGTGGAACTAGGGTATAAATTTAAAGCTGATATAACTGTAGAGCTGGGGCTTCCCTGGTGGATCAGCGGTAAAGAACACATCTGCCAAGCAGGAGACACAGGTTTGATCCGTGGGTTGGGAAGATCCCCTGGAGAAGGAAATAGCAATCCACTTCAGTATTTTTGCCTGGGAAATGCCATGAATAGAGGAGACTGGCAGGCTACACTCCATGGGGTTGCAAAAGAGTTGGACACAACTTAGCGATCAAGTAACAACAAACTGTAGAGCTATCCATTTTTTCAACTACTGAACTACTGACTGAGCTCCTTAAATTCTCCTTGCTAGAAAAACAGTTAATTAATTGCAGGGAACCTGAAATTATAGGCAGAGGTTAAATGGCTGAAACTTCCAAAATTTTAGAAGTACAAGAGTAGGGAGCTAGGAAACACATTCTACAAAGGGATATAAAAATAATAAATCTGTGAGGTATGGAAAAATCAGAACAAAAGGGGCCATAATCCTTCACTTCTCAGTGCTAAAGTCTCAAGATTGATCATAATTACTTAAATTTTTATTTTGAAATAATATTACTTACTAAGCAGTTGCAAGAAAAATATGGAGATTCCCATATACCATTTGTTCAGCTTTCTCTAATTTTAAAATTTTATTTAGTCACAGTATGATTGTGAAACCAAGAAATATCTAGACCTTATCAGAATTTTACCAACTTTCCCATTAATGCTCTCTTTTCTGGCCCAAGATTCAACAGACAATCCCATCCTCAGTTTAGTTATCATGTTTCTAGTCTCCTCCAATCTGGGGCAGTTTTTAGTATTTGTCCAAAGTTACCCTACCAGTTTTGAAGAGTAGTGGCCAGCTGCTTTATAACATCCATCCCTGTATATGTGGGTTTAAATGATGGTCCTCATGATTAAACTGAGATTATGTATTTTGGTAAGAAAACCACAGGGGTGGTGTTTTGCCCTTTATTGTACATTCAGGGGAAGCATGATATCAGTATATCTTATAACTGGTGATATTAACTTTGATAACTTAGTTTTTTTTTTTTCTCCTGAGCTTCTCCACAATAAATGGAAATTTATCTGTCAGAGTGTTTTGGAAGGTATTCCTGTGTTGTTAGAGAGAAAGAGAGGCAATGCCTTGAGGCTGTTCTTCAGGGCAAACCCTCCAGGAACAGACATCACTGGTCTCCTGTGACAAATTCTAAACACACTGCAGATGCTGAGAGGAATAACTGGCCCTAAGGATATGCAATGGAATGATGCGTTCAGGTTGCTGTAGACTTGGACCATAATAGACATCAGACTGGGGACCCAGGGCTCCATGTTTAAAGCCCCAGTTGCTACCCTGGGACCTTTCTTCTCCTGGAAAGCTACAGATTTTGAGCCCCCCATATATGCAGTTCACTGCTTTCTTTTAGCTTAGGGTAATCTCCCCTGACCGACTGCCTGATGAACTATGGACAGAGGTTCCTGACATTGTAGAGGAGACAGGGATCAAGACCATCTCCAAGAAAAAAAAGTACAAAAAGGCAAAACAGTTGTCTGAGGAGGCCTTACAAATAGCTGTGAAAAGAAGAGAAGTGAAAAGCAAAGGAGAAAAGGAAAGATATTCCTATTTGAATGCGGAGTTCCAAAGAATAGCTAGGAGATAAGAAAGCCTCCCTCAGTGATCAATGCAAAGAAATAGAGGAAAACAACCGAATGGGAAAGATGAGAGATCTCTTCAAGAAAATTAGAGATACCAACGGAACATTTCATGCAAAGATGGGTTCTACAAAGGACAGAAATGGTGTGGACCTAACAGAAACAGAAGATATTAAGAAGAGGTGGCAAGAATACACAGAAGAACAGTACAAAAAAGATCTTCATGACCCAGATAATCACGATGGTGTGATCATTCACCTAGAGCCAGACATCCTGGAACATGAAGTCAAGTGGGCCTTAGAAACCATCACTATGAACAAAGCTAGTGGAGGTGATAGAATTCCAGTTGAGCTATTTCAAATCCTGAAAGATGATGCTGTGAAAGTGCTGCACTCAATATGCCAGCAAATTTGGAAAACTCGGTAGTGGCCACAGGACTGGAAAAGGTGTTTTCATTCCAATCCCAAAGAAAAGCAATGCCAATGAATGCTCAAACTACTGCACATTTGCACTCATCTCACATGCTAGTAAAGTAATGCTCAAAATTCTCCAAGCCAGGCTTCAACAATACATGAACCGTGAACTTCCAGATGTTCAAGCTGGTTTTATAAAAGGCAGAGGAACCAGAGATCAAATTGCCAACATCTGCTGGATCATCAAAAAAGCAAGAGAGTTCCAGAAAAACATCTATTTCTGCTTTATTGACTATGCCAAAGACTTTGACTGTGTGGATCACCACAAACTGTGGAAAATTCTGAAAGAGATGGGAATACCAGACCACCTGACCTGCCTCTTGAGAAACCTGTATGCAGGTCAGAAGCAACAGTTAGAACTGGACATGGAACAACAGACTGATTCCAAATAGGAAAAGGAGTACATTCAGGCTGTATGTTGTCACCTACTTATTTAACTTATATGCAGACTACATCATAAGAAACACTGGGCTGGAAGAAGCACAAACTGGAATTAAGATTGCCGGGAGAAACATATAACTTCAGATATGCAGATAACACCACCCTTATGGCAGAAAGTAAAGAGGAACTAAAAAGCCTCTTGATGAAAGTGAAAGAGGAGAGTGAAAAAGTTGGCTTAAAGCTCAACATTCAGAAAACTAAGATCATGGCATCTGGACCCATCACTTCATGGGAAATAGATGGGGAGACAGTGGAAACAGTGTCAGACTTTATTTTTTGGGGCTCCAAAATCACTGCAGATGGTGATTGCAGCCATGAAATTAAAAGACGCTTACTCCTTGGAAGGAAATTTATGACCAACCTAGATAGCATATTAAGAAGCAGTGACATTACTTTGCCAACAAAGGTCCATCTGGTCAAGGCTATGGTTTTTCCAGTGGTCATGTATGCATGCGAGAGTTGGACTGTGAAGAAATCTGAGCACTGAAGAATTGATGCTTTTGAACTGTGGTGTTGGAGAAGACTCTTGAGAGTCCCTTGGACTGTAAGGAGATCCAACCAGTCCATCCTAAAGGAGATCAGTCCTGGGTGTTCATTGCAAGGACTGATGCTGAAGCTGAAACTCCAATACTTTGGCCACCTCATGAGAGGAGTTGACTCATTGGAAAAGACCCTGATGTTGGGAGGGATTGGGGGCAGGAGGAGAAGGGGACGATAGAGGATGAGATGGCTGGATGGCATCACTGACTCGATGGACATGAGTTTGAGTAAACTCCGGGAGTTGGTGATGGACAGGAAGGCCTGGCGTGCTGGGATTCATGGGGTCACAAAGAGTCGGACATGACTGAGTGACTGAACTGAACTGAACTGAAATGAATCTCCCCTCTACACAGACTTTGGGCCAATCCAGTTTTTCGATACCTGGTTGGAAGCCTGGGATGAGGCGCCATGGCAATATAACTCTGACTGAGGGACTGGGCTTAGTGATGATGAAGCTTGGGGTTTGCTTGATAAATGCCTTGAGCCAGCCTTTCCATCTCATCTGAAAACAGGCATCCAAATGCCCGTGGACCAGCTGTCTGTCAGGCACAGTCCAGCACTCTGCTTTGTTCTTTGAGATGTCAGATCAAGTGTTCATCCATTAACTCAGTTCTGATAAAATTGCTTTGGCTTAAGTCTCTAGAGGTGGCCAGATGTGGGCTAGGGTAAAGGAGAATGCAAGGATGAGATGGCTTTTGAATCGCTGATTCAGAAACAGGAATGTCATTTTCATGGCCCTTGGTGGAGTTAAGGACCTGAATAAAAAACAAAATCCTATTTAATTCTCCCTCCCAAGGTAATGTTTTCTTTTTTTTTTCCTCTTAGTGTATCCGTATCCTGATGGTAAGGTAAAAGAACCCGGTAGCATATGAAAAGCAGCGATGGGGGGACAGGAAAGAGGAAAAAGAATCATGTGTGAGACTCAAAGAATTAATTCAATCAGTAAGTAGATGTGTTGGCTAAGCATCTGGGGAAGACAGAGTGGGTAAAAGACGGTGGGTTTGCAGTCGAGGCAGCAGAGTTGGTGTCAATATTCTTATAACACAAGAGTAAATATCCTCACTGGACTTCAAGTAAAATATCAAAGAATGCCGATCCATGAACTGACAGCAGCTTTCCCAGCTGAAGGTGTCAGTGCTGCTTAACATTTTTCTGTGGTTACTGGCACGACGCTCTCTACAGTCATACTGGGACTGCATATGTCACTGCAATACACAAACGAGACAAGATGGCAGTTTCCTCAGAGAGTCTTTAAGAGCATGCAGATGCGTTCGGTTGGGAATGTTACCATCAGATCACAGAACTATTTTTCCTTCAGCTATCATAAAACACTGGGCTGCTGCTGCTGCAGCTGGTAAGTCACTTCAGTCGTGTCCGACTCTGTGCGACCCCGTAGACCTCAGCCCACCAGGCTCCCCCGTCCCTGGGATTCTCCAGGCAAGAACACTGGAGTGGGTTGCCATTTCCTTCTCCAATGAGTGAAAGTGAAAAGTGAAAGTGAAGTCTCTTAGTCGAGTCCGACTCTTAGCGACCCCATGGACTGCAGCCTACCAGGCTCCTCCGTCCATGGGATTTTCCAGGCAAGAGTACTGGAGTGGGGTGCCAGTGCCTTCTCCAAAACACTGGGCTGGAGGCAGTAAAATAACAAAGATGTAAATGTGGCAAGAACAACCAAAGAACACTAACAATAATTGAAAAGCAAATTATATCACTAAGAAAAAGCATAAAATGAAGCAAACCATTACAGCCCATCCTTGTGGTGTCTTTGAAATTGAAGTTTAATTTATTCTCTTTCTGTGTATGAATACAATAAATACTTCCATACAACATAAATCTCATCTTTTTTTGGATTTGGATTTGACTACATGCCAGTGACTTCTGTCAATCAGGACAATGAAGGTGCAAACGTATCTCTGTCTAGAGCCTTAATAAAACTTTGAAAACTGTAGTTTAACAAACTGTCTTTTCATCTCAAAATGGGATCATAACTCATGGTGGAAAATTTCATTAGCATTTGCTTTACTTGGTGAGAACGTAGGCTTCTGCCTTTATAGATGAGAAACAAAAGCTCATTGAGATTATATATTTTCCCCCAAGGACATCTACTGAGTTATACAAATGATACTGGAGAAGAGAAAACAGAAGAAAAATTCATTCGCTTCTAGTTTGGTGCTATTTCTTAAATTTCATTTGGTGCTACATCTTAAATACCTCTTCTCCTTCAGGTGTTATATAACTTTATCTTCACAAAATCCTGTGCTATATTAATATACTCATTTTATAGGTGTGGAAATTAAGGATTAATGAAGTGAAATAATTCATTTACGTTCACTCATTGAGAAAGTAGCTGAGCAAAGGTTTCCAACTGATCCCTTGTCACCAAATATTATGCTCTTATATTCTATGCTGAAATGAAAATTACAAGTCTGCCTAACATATCCTCTAACAAAAATAAAGGAGTCATCTTTCTCATTATTTACTTCAGTTCTCTAAAATCTACTTGCTTACTTTCAGGCAAAGAAAAAAATCTTTTCTTTCTTCAAAGATCCTTAAAACTCTTCCTATAGGGGAAATACTTGAGAGTTTGGTGAACAAATTTTTCAGCAATGATTTTCAAGACTGTAATAACCTCCATCTCTTTAAATGTTTTTATAAAATACATCATGCTTGACAGAAATTATCTCAGAAACACTGATGTAATGGAGGGTGGGAGATAGAGAATCAGAGGCTCTGACACGGCAACTGCCTGTGAAAAGTAGTGATTCCTGCTCCTTGAGATCAGAGATAAATTAGTCCCTGAGTCCCCAGGTGCCCAAGTATAGGGAAAAAAATGTAAGTGTGTGTATCTAATGAAGTGATTTTGTAGTGGAAGCAAATTGGAAGCCATAATTCACCTGTGCCTTTAAAGGTTTGATTTTATGCAGAACTAAAAAGTAGGAGATGAAAAATTGGTCATTAAATGAAAAACCAGAGGCTTTGATTATTGGAGGGGATGAAAATAATATTCTGGAAACTAGCCCATATTTAATTGTTATATCCTATTCAATCACTGATGCACACAGAGGTCCACAGTCTGTTAGCCTGTGTCTTCATGTCCTTTGAACCTCCAATCATACAACAGATGAAATCAATGCATTCTGAGGCCGCACAACTAGCTACAATAGGGTGACTGTGTATCCTGAGATTGATCAAGTTCAGTTCAGGTCTGAATGTTCTGTGTCAATATATAGCTTAAGTAAATTATAGAAGCAGTTGGAGTGTTAGGTAAATTAAACGGATTGCACAAGTCAGTGGGTTTTAGGACAAAGATCATAGCTCTGCATTGAAAAGAAGTAAATCACTAAGTAATCTACTGTGAAAATAAAATCATTTAATATTTGGAGTCTAAAGACATGAATGGAATAGATGAAAAATTAATTATTAATTGAATCAAGAAACCCCTTATTCACACTGGGATCATAGGGAAGGCTGAAGTGACCCTTCAGTGGCACTTGCTTAGTGGTCTCACTGTTCTAGTGCTATGGATAGCAACCGGAAACCGGAAAAAAAGACTAAAGAACTTGAACAAGCTTGCTTTGCTCCAAATTAGTCTAAACACTGCTGCTATTCAAAATCTAATACCTAGAGTTGTTTGTTGTTGTTCAGCCGCTAAGTTGCGTCTGATTGTTTGCAGCCCCGTGGACTGTAGCACTCCAGGCTTCCCTGTCCTTCACCACCTCCTGGAGTTTTGCTCAAACTCATGGTCCATTGAGTCAGTGATGCCACCCAACTATCTCATTCTCTGTTGTCCCCTTCTCTTCCTGCCTTCAATGTTTTCCAGCATCAGGGTCTTTTCCAATGAGTTGGCTCTTCACATCAGGTGGCCAATCCAAAGTTAAGTTGGTTTTATTTAAAAATTGCATGTATATTCTACCTAAATATATATTTACTCATAGAATAAACATGATTTAAAATGAAGTAAGTGTATCTCACAATGCTTTGTGTTTACTTGTTTCTTGATAATATTCTTCCTTTTCTTTTTCTTATTATTCCTTTGCAAAACTTCCTCTCCTAATAAATTCACCCTTTTAGGTGACTATGTGTTGCATACCAAATACAAATCATCCAAAATTAAACTTATTAATGTTTCTTGCTTACCTAAAGTTATAAACACGCATATCATCAACTACATATAGAAGAGAGTCAAAAATATGACCCAGAGGGATCGAGTAGAGAGGGAGGTGGGAGGGGGGATCGGGATGGGGAATACATGTAAATCCATGGCTGATTCATGTCAATGTATGACAAAAATGCCTACAATATTGTAAAGTAATTAGCCTCCAACTAATAAAAATAAATGAAAAAATATATGGGATTATGTTCATCAGGGAAGAGCATAGGAAAACTCCAAAATCATATACTACCTAACATTTTCTGACAGATTTTGAAAAGCCTACAATATAACTGTATTAGTCCCATAGCTGCTGAAACAAATTAACATAAGCTTAGTGGCTTAAAACAACACAAATTTATGATCTTATAGTATAGGGGCTCAAAGTCCAAAGTTAGTTTCACTGGTCTAAAGTCAAGATGTCTTTAGGAAAACATTCCTTCTGGATGCTGTGTGTGTGTGTGGGGGGGGGGGGGGGGCTGGTTTCCTTGCCTCTGGTTCCAGAGGCTGCCCACATTCCTTGGATCATGGCCCTGTACCATTCCCATCTCTGCTTCTGCATCATGTCTTCTCTGATTATCTCTCACTCTACATTCCTGCCTCTTTACAAATACCCTGTTTTCAGCTGGTATAGTTCAGGAAAACTTTTCCATCTCAAGATACTTAACCACATTTCAAAGTCCCCTTTGCCTTATTAGTAACATATTCACAGGTTCAGGGGATCAGGATGTGGACATCCTTGGGAGGCTATTACTCTGCCTCTGTGTTATCATCAGTGTAGTCAATTGACTCTAAGAGAAGAATAAGACAAGAGCTTTGTCCACAAATAGCTAACATTACGGATCCTTTTGTATAAAGTCCTCCTCCTGATGTTTGTATTTATTCACGATACATTAAACCATTCTGATTCTTGAAAGTGTTTATGTAAACTTGCTTGTGTAGATTGTTTATAGAGTAGCTCCAATTATTCATCTCCTTGTTACTGTTAACCCTTGCAAAACAGTTCAGTTCAGTTCAGTTCAGTCACTCACTTGTGTCTGACTCTTTGCAACCCCATGGACTGCAGCATGCCAGGCCTCCCTGTCCATCACCAACTCCTGGAGTTTACTCAAACTCATGTCCATTGAGTCGGTGATGCCATTCAACCATCTTATATTCTATCGTCCCCTTCTCCTCCCACCTTCAATCTTTCCCAGCATCAGGGTCTTTTCAAATAAGTCAGTTCTTCACATCAAGTGGCCAAAGTATTGGAGCTTTAGCTTCAGCATCAGTCCTTCCAATGAACACTCAGGACTGATCTCCTTTAGGATGGACTGGTTGAATCTCCTTGCAGTCCAAGGGACTCTCAAGAGTCTTCTCCAACACCACAGTTCAAAAGCATCAGTTCTTTGGCACTCAGCATTCTTCACAGTCCAACTCTCACATCCATACATGACCACTGGAAAAACCATAGCCTTAACTAGATGGACCTTTGTTGGCAAAGTAATGTCACTGCTTTTTAATATGCTATCTAGGTTGGTCATAACTTTTCTTCTAAGAACTAAATGTCTTTTAATTTCATGGCTGCAGTCACCATCTGCAGTGATATTAGAGCCCCCCCCAAATAGTCTGTCACTTTTTCTGCTGTTTCCCCATCTATTTCCCATGAAGCGATGGGGCCAGATGCCATGATCTTAGTTTTCTGAATGTTGAGCTTTAAGCCAACTTTTTCACTCTCCTCTTTCACTTTCATCAAGAGGTTCTTTAGTTCTTCACTTTCTGCCATGAGGGTGGTGTCATCTGCATATCTGAAGCTATATATTTCTCCAGGCAATCTTAATTCCAGTTTGTGCTTCTTCCAGCCCAGTGTTTCTTATGATGTACTCTGTGTATAAGTTAAATAAGTAGGTGACAATATACAGCCTGAATGTACTCCTTTTCCTATTTGGAACCAGTCTGTTGTTCCATGTCCAGCTCTAACTGTTGTTTCCTGACCTGCATACAGATTTCTCAAGAGGCAGGTAAGGTGGTCTGGTATTCCCATCTCTTTCAGAATTTTCCATAGTTTGTGGTGATCCACACAGTCAAAGTCTTTGGCATAGCCAATAAAGCAGAAATAGATGTTTTTCTGAAACTCTCTTGCTTTTTTGATAATCCATTGGATGTTGGCAATTTGATCTCTGGTTACACTGCCTTTTCTAAAACCAGTTTGAACATCTGGAAGTTCACAGTTCATGTACTGTTGAAGTCTGGCTTGGAGAATTTTGAGCATTACTTTACTAG
This sequence comes from Odocoileus virginianus, assembly GCF_023699985.2. Lineage (NCBI taxonomy): Eukaryota > Metazoa > Chordata > Mammalia > Artiodactyla > Cervidae > Odocoileus > Odocoileus virginianus. The sequence goes on from NC_069686.1 coordinate 22,779,189, forward strand.
CCTGTGAAATGAGTGCAATTGTGTAGTAGTTTGAGCATTGTTTGGCATTGCCTTTCTTTGAGATTGGAATGAAAACTGACCTTTTCCAGTTCTGTGGCCAGTGCTGAGTTTTCCAAATTTGCTGGCATATTGAGTGAAGCACTTTCACAGCATCATCTTTTAGGATCTGAAATAGCTCAGCTGGAATTTCATCACTTTCACTAGCTTTGTTTGTAGTGATGCTTCCTAAGGCCCACTTGACTTCACATTCCAGGATGTCTGGCTGGGTGAGTGATCATACCATTGTGATTATCTGGGCCATGAAGATCTTTGCAAATGTGAGTCTGCAATTCCTTCCATCAAGAGTTGAAGTATATTTCAACACATTATAATCTGGCTTGTTTTGTGATGATTTTGGCTTATACAATATGGAGACGAGATGTGCAAGCTCTGAGAGGAGACCTCCAGAGGCCTCAGGAAGTTCCACTGTCTTTCTTGATACGTCTATGACCTGAGCATAAATCTGGTCAACCAACTGGAGGAGGAAAGACCACATGGGGCAGAACAGAGTTGTCCCAGCCCTGGAACCATCCCAGAGCAGTCAGACCCCTGCTGACTTGGCAACGGACCATAGATGTATGCATGAGGCCAGAAAACACTAGATAAACTTCCCAGCTCACTAGAGATTTGTAAGCAATCACAAATGTATATTGTTTAAAGATTCTAATTTTGAGGTGGTTTGTTACACAGCAAATGCTAATGGATACACCACATGATATAATAACAATTTCTTATTGTTAAAAATGGATATGGCATTTTCTCTGAAATTTATAATCTTAGATTTTTATAAGTTCTTAAAAACTCTATTAAAATCATGTTCCATACCATTTTGGATAATGCCTGTTTGAATCTATGTCTTTGAATTATTGTCTGCCTCATGAGCATAAAAATCCTCAGTGAAAATTTCATTCTAGGTTGCTTTTATAAGTTTTACAAATGATAACAATAGGTTGTGTCTCTTTTGAAATTATAAAATGCCAGCAGGTGAATCATTTTAAGATTTTCTCATTAATTTTCTATTGCAATTATATTAGGGTAAATTTTTTTAACAAAAGCTCTGGAATACAGTGACTACTTTTAGGGGTTAAGATCATCTCTATTTTATGAGCTTATATTCTTTTTTTTTAAATTTATTTATTAGTTGGAGGCTAATTACTTTATAATATTGTAGTGGTTTTTGCCATACATTGACATGAATCAGCCATGGATTTACATGTGTTCCCCATCCTGAACCCCTCTCCCACCTCCTTCCCCATCCCATCCCTCTGGGTCATCACAGTGTACCAGCCCTGAGCACTTGTCTCATGCATCCAACCTGGACTGGCGATCTGTTTCACACTTGATAATATATATGTTTCAATGTTATTCTCTCAGATCATCCCACCCTCTCCTTCTCCCACAGAGTCCAAAAGTCTGTTCTATATATCTGTGTCTCTTTTTCTGTCTTTCATATAGGGTTATCATTACCATCTTTTAAAATTGCATATATAGGCGTTAGTATACTGCATTGGTGTTTATCTTTCTGGCTTACTTCACTCTGTATAATGGGCTCCAGTTTCATCCATCTCATTAGAACTGATTCAAATGAATTCTTTTTAATGGCTGAGTAATATTCCATTGTGAATATGTACCATAGCTTTCTTATCCATTCATCTGCTGATGGGCATCTAGGTTGCTTCCATGTCCTGGCTATTATAAACAGTGCTGCAATGAACATTGCTTATATTCTGATAGAAACAACACTGGCTTTTATAATTCCTTTTACCAATTAACAAATATTTTCTAAACTATCTGTTAATGGACACTTTTTAACAAAGACATATTTCTTCTATGTTGACTTTAAATGTTTTAAACACATATATTTGTGTGCATATCTGTAAATATGTGTACACATATATAAAAGAGTCCATGCCTTTAAAAATTTTACAAACTTAGACTGAACCTCAATAATTTTTTGAAATTTTTCTTAACAAGTGCCTATTGCTGGAGTTCCCCTCTACAACAAAACTAAAATGCAGTTCTTGTTTATTATTGTTGAGATGAATTCCTAATTGTGTCAGCCTTTCTTATCTGAAATTATTTTTTGTCTTTACTTTAAATATCATAAATATTGAATACCTTTCCCTACATCACCAATATCTTAATAGAGGGTCTCCATAAATATAAATGTCAGGTATAAAGTAGTTAGTATATTTTGGATAACTTATCAATTGGAGAAGGAAATGGCAGCCCACTCCAGTATTCTTGCCTGGAAAATTCCATGGACAGAGGGTCCATGGGGTTGCAAAGAGTCGGACACGACTAAGCGACTTCACTTTCACTTTCACGCTAATCAATGTTATGTCATTAACTTATAATAATAACAAAGTATTGATATAAGAAAGAAGAAAAGGATCTATAGAAACAAAGGGTTAAATGTTAAGCTGTATAAAATTGCTAGCTAAGCTTTTGCATGAAATACATAAATTTAAATTGAGCTAGGACTCTTTTTGCATGCCTAGTAACATAAAATGATTCATTGGAAGAAAGAAGTTAAGTTCTCATTGAATTCTCAATTTTTTTTTCCTTTTTTCCTCCTTGTTTTAGAAGTCATGTGAAATTTATGTAGAGAGTCCTGCAACCATTACTAATATTCATTCATAAGAACTTATTCTAAATTTCACGTTCGTTTCTACAGATGAAAAATTTCTAAACACATAATCCATGTTTTATACATTTAGGGAAATATCATGTTATGGCATAGTACCTTAGAATGGCTAAAAAACAGTGTATTAAAGATGCTAATCAAATTTCATTTTTGAAAACCAAGACGTGTTTTCACGTCTGATTTCTTTCCATTATTATTTTTATAGGCATCAGGTCCAAAAATCACATACCATACCAATAGTAGTAATCTCACATTTCAACCAGAAACCCTTATAAATTTTTTTTAAATATTGTATTTAAGGAGCTACAGATGAGAATAGGTTCTATTACATAATTTATAAGAATGATGTTTTCTATCTTTAGCCAATTCTTTAATCAAATATCTTGGGTAAATATTCAGAATTATAATACTAAAGTCAACAGAGATGAAACTCTTTTCTGTGGCTTTACTTAACTCATTAAGGCAAGAATAAATGACATTGTAAGGATCTACATTAAGTGTTCCCCAATCCCTAGACATCCAACTGTGTGTGTGTGTTGTGTGTATGTCCGTCGCTCAGTCACGTCCAATTCTTTGCGGCCCCGTGAACTTTAGCCCGCCAGGCTCCTCTGTCCAGGGGATTCTCCAGGCAAGAATACTGGAGTGGGTTGCCATTTCCTTCTCCAGGGCATCTTCCTGACCCAGGGATCAAAGTAAAAGATACTATAAAGCCATAAACAAAAAATTCGCACCTGTAGAGTAAAAAGGAGGGAAACAAAGTCCTCAAACTGGAGATTGGCAAGTATCAACAGTTTGATTTTTTTGAGACATTCTCTAGCTTCAACATAACCTCATATATATAACTTTATATCCCTTATTCTCATTAAACCAAGTTGAATTACTTGATATACAACAATGGTCTCATCATACTGAGAGCAAATACTAGCAAAATAATTTATTTTGAAAAATTTTCTATTTCTATTTCTATTTATATATCCTTTCTTCAACAAAGGCTAATTATCCATTAACAAGAATAGGACTGTGCCTTCCTGATAACAGTCACTAAGCTTAAAAAAAAGAAAAAAGAACAGAGCATGGAATTTGCTTCCCAATGGAAAACCTGAGATTATTTATTAATTATTTATGAAATTCAACTATAATCTCTTTTGTAGGGACTCTATTGAGTGTGATACATTCAAGCAATTTCAGTTTAAGCAGTAGTTGCTTTTAACTGACAACAGAAATATAAATGTGTTATTTGTTAACAATGCTGCTAATCCTATTTCCTGTATTTCAATAAATGTCCCCTTTAGGTAATAGACATATTTTATAGGTGACATTATAGTACACCACAATCACTGAGGCATAATCATCCTTTACCACAAAATATTTCAGACCGTATGCCCTGTGGTTTAAATATAATATCATATATATTCCTTACAAATATAATCCTTACAAGATGCCTGGGAAGTAGCAGATTAACACACACATTCACAATGTTAAGCATCACACAGCTAGAAGTAAATGGCAGGTGTCAGGATTAAAATCTATGTCACTGTTGGTTCCAGAGACTTCACTAGTTTCATTTCACCATCATTACTGATAAATCCTGATAAATTCTCATGGAGCTAAATGCAGCACCATTTCTTAGATGTTTGAAGTACAAAGATTGATAAGAAATTGTCCTTACTTCTAAGGAACTTACAACTTAGCTGCAGAAACAACGCATACACATAAAGAAACATCTATATATAAAGGGCTTATCAGAGCTGTTTTTGTGGGAGTGAAAGGAGATCAAGTTCCCAATGGAACAGACCATAGAGGAAGTCAATAACAGTGGATGCCACATTTCACACTGTATTACATGGTTGCTTCAGGACATCTGTCTAGAATAGTGGAGAAGGGGAAAAAAAACAACTATATGCTTAGAAATGGAAGGCTAGGCAAGCTGCTTATCTTGTCTATTATAAATGTGGACTCTCAGTCAATGGATCCTTACCTTCCGGCTGTACTCAGCTGGTCCAGCTTGTCTGTTTCCACTCCTTGGAGCTTCAAACACACTCCTCAGCTCATCAAGGGCAATGGAGAACCGTTCAATCCTGTGCCGACCACTCAGGGAATCCTCCTTCAGCACTTCCAGCTGACCATAGTCTCCAGAGTAGTCACTCTTGTCCTCAGGACACTTCTCTTCAGGCTCTGCACTCAATATCTCTTCTCTGACACTTCGAAGCAGATTTGGAGGATCTGGAGGTCCGGGTGTTGATGCTACCTCTTCTTCAGGTTCAAGCAATTTGTTTTCTTGAGGCTGGAAAAGCCTGCAACGACTGTCTCTGGGACTATATTCGCTTTTCTGGTAATCGCTGGATTCCCATTTCTGCCGCAGGAGGTTCAGAGAGCCCTTCTGCATTGGGAACATGGATGATTCCAGGTTGTCCTGCAATATCAAAAGTCCTTTCATTAAAGATATGTGTGAATAATTTTCTAAACACTGTTTAGGCATGCCAGATCTTGGGATTTGTGTTCCAGTATAGAAATCCAGCTTTGCTATATAATTTCTGGCTCATGACTTGACCCTTCAAAGTTATGTAAGTTAACTGAGAATTAGATTATGGAGAGGATTGATTTGTACAGCCATGGACAATTGTGTCCAACTCTTTGCAACCCCATGGACTATAGAGTCCATCAAATTCTCCAGGCCATAATACTGGAATGGGTGGCCTTTCCCTTCCCCAGGGGATCTTTCCAACCCAGGGATCCAACCCAGGTCTCCTGCATTGTGGGCAGGTTCTTTACCAACTGAGCTTATCAGGGAAGCCCTAAGTCATGGACATTTGACTATATATGCTGATTTATAGGTAAAACTATAGAACCATACATATATATCAAAAACATATATAGACAAAACTAGGAAAACATTATTTTCTTCCCTTTTATGTTAAATCAGCCAATAATTACTTACAAAGTAAAATTTAAGCAATATTCTCTCATCATTTAGTATATCCCATTAGTCATTCAGTCATGTATGTTCTGAGGAAAGAGCAATTTAACAAGTCCAACAGGAAAGTCATTGCCAGGTGGTGCTAGGGCTAAAAAAATCCATATGCCAATTCAGGAGACTCAAGAGACATGGGTTTGATCCCTGGGTAGGGAAGATCCTCTGTAAAAGGAAATGGCAACCCACTCTGGTACTCTTGCCTGGGAAATCTCATGAACAGAGCAGCCTAGCGTGCTACATTCCATGGGGTCGCAAAGAGTCAGATACGACTGGGTGATTGAACAACAGGAAGAAACGGGGTTTATTTTCTGCCTGTAACCACTAGGACTTCTTTTGTAATTCTTGGTTTCTGCAAATGTATTAACTTAAAAGTTTTGGACTAATAGCTAAAAGCTATTTTTAAAAAAAGGCTATGAAGCTTTTGCTATAAGAAAAATATTTTGATAATAATTTATATGTATATCTCATTTTAATTCCAACATTCTCAAAATGAGTTAGTTGCTACTATGAATACTATTTTTGAGATAAGGAAGTTGAGAATTAATTTGCCTAAGGTTCTGTGAAAGAGCCTGGATTTGAAATACATCTGTGTGACTGCAGAACCTTCCTTTTTAACCACTGGAGTGCAATGTCTTCTTTGTACCTTAAGTGTCCAATTCATATCTCATTATGAAACTGATTAAATTTTAACTTTGATACAGAGTTTTGTGGTGAGTACGAAAAAATCAAATTGTAAAATGTACTTTTACCAGAAACAAACATATGCACACACATAAATGAATCATAGGCATCAACAGCTACACATTAGCATGAATTCTTGTCATAGAAATAGCAACTTTCTGCTGTAACCCAGAGATTCTACACAGTAAATTTGGGGCTTCAAAAAATATATTTTGCTCTTGAAGGATGATGCTTTTTCCTGGAAAAGTATTAGCACAGTGGGTATGGTAAACAATCTCACTTAGATTAAGTGAAAGTATCTCAAAAGGTCACCTAACAAAATGACTCCAGACTTCTTTGCCGCCAACCGCATTATAAAAAGCATTTTTATGCACTGGGGCTCAGTGCACATACATTAATAAATTTATTTATATGTATACATACATATATGTACATGAAATGAACTTGTTTTCATTAAATAATTTTTCCCTTTACTATGTGAAACATCTGATTATATTTCCTAATATCCTTCACTTAAGAAAATGTTTTCTATCCACTAATTGATTACTGGTTGACTAATGGTTCATAGACTGCTGGCTAGCTCTATACGTACAGTAGGAGTTCAATCCCAAGTTGGGTTTTACCAACTGTGTGACCTTGCAAAAGCTTCAGTGGTAAAATGGACTTATATACATTATGGCTTTATTTTGAGACATGTGCTAGATAATGCATAAAATGTCTAGTGTGAATTAGATCTTCCAGTAGCTGTCAATTCCATTCCCAGGTCCATCTCTGGCTAAATCATTTTAATCACTCAATCATTTATGCTAAGTAGGAGTCTCCTAGATAAGAAAGCTTTCAAGAAAGAGGTTATTTTAACCACAAATCCATAGACTGAACAGACTGGAAAATTTGGTTTTAATGATATTGCTAATTAATGTTTCGATTAGCCTCTTATTATAGAAAGTCTCAATAAAACAGCAGCACCCAATAAGACCTGAATATCTGTTTTGGAGAATGATCAACATATGGTGAGAGTCTAATCAACATATGCTGAAAATGTCTCTGTCTCATGTGTAAATGGACTTCAGAGATCTTACTAGCAAAGGAAAGAATGGTCAAAACATTTCACAGCTGGTAATAGTGATCTCATGAGGCTATTTAATGAAAAAATTGTTTCTGAGTCAATCTTGCATAATTAGAAATGGAAAGCTGGGAGGGAAAAAACTCGAAGATGGAGAATGAAAAACATTTTTCTCAAATAGGTAAGGTGATCCTAATATTCAAAACAGTTGGAAATTCTATCTCTAGATGAAGATGGAATAGGCATATTTTCTCAATTCCTCTCTTTAAATATAGATAAAAATCCTGGAAATAATATATAAAACAAAACATAAGAGGACTTTGAGAGAAGGCAGACAGTGTAGGAACTTTTGCACTTGAGGAACAAAATGGTGGTGAATTCCTTGGGTTTCCTTTTAGTCAGATATCCAGAACATGTTGCTCAAAGAGCCAGTAACCCAAAGACTCCAATAGGAACAAACAGCCTGCTGTCTCCGGTAAAAGAAGTAGGAAAGGGGAAAGTTAGCAAAACTTTTAGACAATAATTGCCATACCTCTCTGGACTCCAATGGGGTGTGCTACAATTCAGTTTAACTATCTGGCATTGGCACAGATTCCAAAGGTTAAGGCTTCAGCTCCACAAGACTGCCCTACTTCAGAGGCCAGTTATAAGTCCCTGGTTGCTACCTGTACCTTGGACAAGCTGGTTATAAGATGGAGGTTCTCATGATTCCCTACTCATGTTTGTTAATTTTCTGGAAGGGCATATAGAACTCAGAAAGGTACATACTTAAATGTACCTGCTTTTTATAAAGGATACAACTCATGGACAGTCAAATGTAAAAGATGCACAGGGCAAGTGTGGGAGGGGTTGTGGAGCCTCCATGCCTTCTCCAGGTGTGTTACTCTCCAAGCACTTTGATGTAGTCACCAACCCAGAAGCTCTCCAAATCCACCATTTAAAGAGCTTTTACAAAGGTATCACCATGTCAGGGGAGTTTGCAATTTCCTCAGTTCCGTCTCACTGCAGCAAAAATTTGAAGCGATGGATGGACCAGTGTTACAGCTCAGTTTTAATTGGCAAGCAAAGGAAAAGACAGCTTCGAGGTGTGAGGGTGGGCTGGTCCAAAAGATGTGAAGAGAAGAAAAGCCCCTGACTCAATTTTGGCTCCTCTTTTTGTATGCTTTTCTCCTCTCCCTGAGCCTGCCCTATGTAAATTGGGCTAGCCTGGAGGGCTGTTTTACCTGAGTTTCTCACTCTGGTCCTGGGACCTTCCTTTGTTCTATTTTCATGGGCTTTTTCCTTTCTTTGTCTTTTAGCCACCACCATTATGGATTCCTTTTTCCTATTCTAACCACCTAACAATTACATAGGCATGCTTGATTAAATCATGGGTCACTGATGATTAACTCAATTTCTAGCCCCTCTCCCCTCATTGGAGGTCAGGGTGTGTGGTTAAAATTTCCATCTTCTAATCACGCTTTGGTGTTTATGGTGAGTAACCCTCATTTTGAAGCTATCTTGGGCCCCCAGCCGTCAATCACCTCAACATCATACAAAACACAGTCAGTCGTCACTTCAGAGATTCTGAGTTTTAGAAACTGTGTGCCAGGAGGGAGAGACAAAGATCAAATATATACTTATCACAAATCCTTTATTGACTTCCCTCCCCTACCACTACAATCATGGTATCAGAGAAAACTGGGTGAAGATCCAGGATTTTCATACCCATTTGATGGTAATAAAGTCTTCCTCCAAGATACCATTGGTGGCCATGTAAGGATCATGGACTTCCCTGTAGCTCAAATGGTAAAGAACCTGCCTGTGAGGCAGGAGACCAGAGTTTGATCCCTGGGTTGGGAAGTTCCTCTGGAGAAGGGAATGGCAATCCACCCCAGTATTCTTGCCTGGAGAATTCCATGGACAGAGAAGCCTGGTGGGCTACAGTCCGTGGGGTCGCAAAGAGTTGGACATGCCTGAGTGACTCACACACACACACACACACACACACACACACAATGATCATGCACTTTTGCACCACCTAGTGCTAATGAAATATTTTTCCCCTTCCCTGCCTGTATCAGAGGATGCTGGAGTTTGCAACTACAACTTTCACCAACATTCACTGTTGGTAGGGGTTCTCTTCTAGCAGTGGTCAGTGGAGGCTACAGGGGGAGCAGTAAAGAAGAGCAGTCCCCTCCCCAGCCAGGCAGGATGATATCAGTGACTCCCACCACCACATAACACTAGTGGATTCCCTTCTCCAGGAAGTCAAAGAACTAATTGGGAAAACTGGACTTCTACCTCAACTTGGCAATAATGAGGCAACTCCTCCCTTCATCTTCTGAAACAGATTTAGGTAAGATCTAAAATTCATAACATAATTGTCCAAGTGTCCAGATACTGAAATGCCATGAAAACCTAAAAACTGAAGGAGAAAAACAACCAATGGGCAATAACATTGAGGTCACCCAGATACTTGGAATTATCTGACAAAAATTTTAAAGCAGTCATCATAAAATTGCTAAACGAACAATTACAAACTGCTTTAAACATGTTCAAATGGAAAAGACTTAGCAAATAGAAGATTAGAAAAAATTGAAATTTTAAAAATGAGATATAAATAAACCAAAAGAAAAGAAAACTAAACTGGATAGTCTTGGCAGAATGGAAGGGACAAAATAAAGGGTCAATGAACTCAAATACAGAATGACAGAAATTTCCCAATGTAAACACACAAAGAAAATATACTAAAAAAAGTAGAACATCAGAGACCAGTGAGACCATAAAAAAGATCTAGTATTCATGTTACTGGGATCCCAGAAGAAGAGGAGAAAGATGGTGGTGGTGAAAAATATTATTAGATAACATGGATAAAAATTTTCTAACTTTTTAAATAACAAAAGATATGAAAAGACATAGTAAGATATAGTAAAAAAAAAAAACAGTAAAAAAATGTTGAGTGAATCCCTATGACACATCAAAATAAAATTTCAGAAAAACAAAATTTTGAAAAAAACAGAAATGTTGAAATCAGTAAGAAATATATGAAACCTTACCTATAGAGGAAAAACAACTTGAATGACAGTGAATATCTCACCAGAAACCATGATGTTTAGGAGGAAGTGACAAAATATTTTTCAAGCACTAATAGAAAATAACTGTCAACCCCAAATTATATCTCTACCAAAATTAACCTTTAGAAATGAAGGCAAAGTGACAATATTCTCAAAGAAAAACTAAGAGAATTCATTACCATCAAACTTACCCTAAGAGAATGACTGAGTTCTTGAAATACAAAGGAAACTATAAAAGAAGAAATTTTGGAACGTCCAGAATAAAGAAGGAACAACACAAAGAGCAAAATCATAGATAAACACATTAGACTTTCTCCTCTTGAATTTTCTAAAATATGTCGATGGTTGATGTGATAAGCTACATTAAGGCTGTATATTGTCACCCTGCTTATTTAACTTATCTGCAGAGTACATCATGAGAGACACTAGGGTGGATGAAGCACAAGCTGGAATCAAGATTGCCAGCAGAAATATCATAACCTCAGATGTGCAGATGACACCACCCTTATGGCAGAAAGTGAAGAAGAACTAAAGAGCCTCTTGATGAAAGTGAAAGAGGAGAGTGAAAAAGTGGGCTTAAAGCTCAACATTAAGGAAACTAAGATCATGGCATCTGGTCCCATCACTTCATGGCAAATAGATGGGGAAACAGTGGAAACAGTGTCAGACTTTATTTTTCTGGGCTTCAAAATCACTGCAGATGGTGACTGCAGCCATGAAAGTAAAAGACGCTTACTCCTTGGAAGGAAAGTTATGACCCACCTAGACAGTATATTAAAAAGCAGAGACATTACTTTGCGAACAAAGGTCCATCTAGTCAAGGCTATGGTTTTTCCAGTAGTCATGTATGGATGTGAGAGTTGGACTATAAAGAAAGTTGAGTGCCAAAGAATTGATGCTTTTGAACTGAGGTGTTGGAGAGGACTCTTGAGAGTCCATTGGATGGCAAGGAGATCCAACCAGTCCATCCTAAAGGAGATCAGTCCTGGGTGTTCATTGGTAGGACTGATGTTGAAGCTGAAACTCCAATACTTTGGCCACCTGATGTGAAGAGCTGAGTCATTTGAAAAGACCCTGATGCTGGAAAAGATTGAGGGCAGGAGGAGAAGGGGACAACAGAGGATGAGATGGTTGGATGGCATCACTGACTCAATGGACATGGGTTTGGGTAAACTCCAGGAGTTGGTGTTGGACAGGGAGACCTGGCATGCTACGGTTCATGGGGTCGCAAATAGTCGGACACAGCTGAGTGACTGAACTGACTGACTCAGTATATGGAGACGATTTATTTGAGAGAATTTTATTATGGACTAACAATAGTGAAGGTATAAAGAGGGTAAAGTTTCTACACTTCACTCAAGCTGGGAGATTGTTGAGACCAAAAGATTGTGTTAAGTTACATGTGTATAACGTGAGACCTACAGAAAGCACTTAAAAAATCCATCACATACAAGATATATTAAAATGCAGTATAGATAAATCAAGATGAATTCCAAGAGCTATTCAAATAACTCACAGATGGCATTAAAAAGTAAAGAGAGAAACAAAAAGCAGAGGGAATAAGATAAAACAAAATAAATGGTGGGCCTAGTAATATTATTATATAAAATATAAATGGTCTAAAAAGACTAATTAAAAGACAGAGATTAGAGTAGATAAAAATTATTAGCTAACTAACCACACAAATGGACATTATACTGAGTGAAAAATCCAGTCTCAAAAAATTCACATAGTGTGTGATTATATTTATATAACATTCATGAAATTGAAAAATTATAGATATGCAGAACAGTTAGTGGCTGCCAGAGGTTATGAGTATAGGGGTCAGGTGGGTTGTTGACTGATGCAAAAGATCTGTGTGGGGGTGAAACATTTCATATCTTTCTTGCTTTGGTTATAAAGGATTAACAGCTATAATGAAAGTACAAAAGTCTACACGTGTTAAATGGCATGAAAATATATATGTATATATACACATTGTGTCTATATTGATTTCCTGCTTTTCAGAATATTCTATAGTAATGAGGTACATAAGCTCATTTCGCACTATGTTTGCAACATCCTGTGAACCTGGAATAATTTCAAAATAAAATAGTAAACTCTGGGAGCTGGTGAAGGACAGGAAAGCCTGGCATGCTGCAATCCATGCAGTAGCAAACAGTCGGATACAACTGAGCAACTGAACTGAACTGAAGATGTTGAAAACCAAAAACATAAAACAGTGATTTGGTAGTCATTCCTCCAGATTTTATTCTACTTGGGAAGGATGAGAAACAGAAATATTAGCATTTCACCTTGTGCAGTGACAGAGAGTGTAAGGTACTCTGCTACATAGGTCACTATTACAAATGGTAAGCTACATGCCTATGTTCTCAATTTATTGCCTCTCACCTCAAGATGTACCATTTAATATATGCACCATGACAAATGCACCATCACCATCACCGACTCAATGGACATGAATTTGAGCAAGCTCCAGGAGATGGTGAAGGACGGGGAAGCTTGGCGTGCTTCCGTCCGTGCAGTTGCAAAGAGTCGGAGAGGACTGAGCTAATGAACAAATGACTAAATCTCTTTAAGCATTTCTTCTTTATAACCTTTAGCTTTCTCAGTAGAGGGCGCCAAAGGGACATTGTAGGAAGAAGAGCTTATAGCAAGTTCTTGCATGGCCGCTGTGTCAGGGGTTAGAAAGAATATGAGAACACCCAGTGGAGCTTGTCCAGTCACAGACATGGAATGCCACCACTCATGATCTTATATCCTCAGCTTGGAGATAATCTTTCCACAGCCCTCTCAGGATGGAAACAAATCCCATAGTTGCCTGTGTCCTGGAGGGTCACACAGGGAGCAGCTGCTGATTCTAGGAGGCCTTGAGCAGCCTGCATGCAGCCGGTCCATAACACAGGAGATAAACACCCATCTGCTGTTTCCTCTGCCAGCTCATGAACAGTCTTTGTCCTCTGAAGTCTCTTGCCCAGATAGACACTGATTACCACTGCATTTCCTTGCTACCAATTGTTGATCACCCATTCAGGCTGCACCCTGAAGGGTGGCCCATTGCTTGTTTAGAAACTCCAGAGCAGCTCCAGCCTAGCTAAACCAGCAAGCCTCTCCACTCTGCTTTTCTAGGGCCTGAGCCACACCTTCTCCAAGGGGGTCTGAACCCTTCTCGAGTTTGTCCTTCCCTGGTTACTCTCCCTCAGCCCTAGGGTACCATATAGTATTTCCTTATATATTAGGTTACACTTTTATTGTGGCTATTAATTCTTTATATTAAACTTTTGCTGGTTAACCTGTATTTGGTTTATATTTGCTGATTACACACTGGCATCATACTCTTGCTCAATAAGAGATGCTGCGGTTTAGTCGCTAAGTCATGTTTGACTCTTTGAAGCCCCACAGACTGGAGCCTGCCAGGCTCCTCTGTCCATGGGATTTCCCAGGCAAGAATATTGGAGTGGGTTGACATTTCCTCTAGGGAATCCTGACCCAGGGATAGAAACAGTGTCTCCTTCTTGGTAGGCAGATTCTTTACCATTCAGGGAAGCCCTGAATAAGAAATACCTACTGTCTAACTCCAACAAATAGGTCACGAGGCCACATGTTTTCAGTATTGTCATGATGATGCATGCCACTGTTCCCTTTATGATTAGGTGTGCTGGGATGTGGTATGGTTGGGAATAACTCTTCTTCCTATATTCCCTGGTTAGAAAATGACAGCCAACATGGCAGATGGAGGCATTGCCCTTAAAGTGTCCCATTGAACTCTATGGTCTTCCATGACATTTTACAGAAAACGTCAGAGCCAGTATTATCTAGGTACACAAGTTTAAGAAAATTAATATTCATACTGTTCTGAGAGAGTTATAATGTGAAATTTTAAATTAAAGGCTGTTGAAAAATCTTTGAGACAAAAAGAAACCTAAGCAATTCAGGGTTGTTCTACACTTATTTAAGCAGAGGACCTTTTATCATAAACTGCTCCTAATATCCTTAAGTGTTATCTTTCATCAAAGCCATTTTGGAAAGTGTTGACATAAAGCAAAAATCACTAACTAGAAAAAGTAAGCCTCAGATTTCTTCTTAGTACGTGTGTGTGTGTGTGTGTGTGCACGTGTGTCTGCATGCACATGCTCAGTTGCTCAGCCACGTCCAATTCTTTGTAACCCTGTGGACTATAACCTACTAGGCTCTTTTGTCCATGGGGTTTTTCAGGCAAGAATGCTGAAGTGGGTTGCCATTTAATAAACTGATTAGTTATTCATCTAAGTTAATGATTTTGACAAGTTTTTAAAAAGTATTTCTGTTAATTACTATATTTAACAAATACCATTTTGTATCTTTGTTTTATTAAAAAACAGCTGGCATCTGTTAAAAACCACATGACAAACTGCAACATTTAGGTATAAAACAAGAGAATTTCCCAGAATTGAGGAATCTGGGATGTATGAACTGAGGAAGATAACTGCATATTTTGTAACAACCAAAATCACTGAATTAAAATGTAGTTAAAATCAATCGGGTGGAGAGGGAGGTGGGAGGGGGGATTGGGATGGGGAATACATGCAAATCCATGGCTGATTCATGTCAATGTATGACAAAAACCACTACAATATTGTAAAGTAATTAGCCTCCAACTAATAAAAATAAGTGGAAAAAAAGTAGTTAAAATCAAATAAAATTTAAACTTAAAAAACTGAGTTGAAATAAAGATCTCCAGGAGCTATGTAAGTGATCTCCCTGTGACTATACTGCAAAGGTGCCCAGTTGGTTACAATATCTTCTTCTTTCACATTCAGTAAGACAAAATTGGATTCACACAGGATTTACTTGTGTTCACGTATCCAGAGGCTTGTTTGTGGATATGGTAGAATCTAGACTCCCAGTTGAGCAATGCTCAAGAACAATTTGAGTTTAGGAATTTTGGACTTTGGTTTTCAGTGTCAAGTGGATGTCTTGCCTAAGTTAGGCATAACTATGTTGAGTCAGTTGAGACAGAGGTTTTAGCTAAGCAGACAGAGGTAGAGTAAAACTGAAAACTGCCCACAGGAGCAGGATTAACTTAAAAAAAAAAAAAAAAGCACTAGGGCATAATACATCCAATGTTGGCATCGAAATGCATGCTGTCCTGCATGGTCACATGTGACACAAAGTGTTTTGATCTAACTTCAGTAAATGGACTGTGCATTTTTCCTCGTTTAGGGGATTGCATTAACGATTTAATAGATTTTCAGGCAATATTTTCTCTATCATCCTCCTTCTCTGGGATTTCAACACTGTTCTTTCAGTCTCATGTATGCCTTATTTTCTCTCCTTCCAGATGACTTTTGCAAATGCTGTTCTTTCTGCCTCCATACTCTTCCCCCTTATGTCCTGATACCTCATAATTATGCTTCTGGTCTCAACCTAAGGCATGACTCTTGAAGAACAATTCCTGACTTATCAAAGACGCTGTGGTTCACTATTTAATAAGCATCTGAGGTCATTTCAAGGAAGGTGATCTGAAGTCCACACTTTCAGATCTGTTGTGAAACAATAATAAAAAGAGTAATAGTTTGAATGGACTGACAGAGATAAAAATCTGCCAAGGTTTAGTGTATTATATAAATGAGCCAACATCCACATGAGGATTCCAAAGTCTTTACTTCTTGTTGCTACCCAGTGATCTGCTTGCTATCTTATGTACAAGAGTATCAGGTGCATAGAGGGAGAATTTTTAAGCAAGGAAAGAAAGCCTTATCCAAGATTAAGTCATCAAGGCATTAACAACTGAACACTTACAAAATGTTCTTATACCTTGTGATCTCTATAATTATAAGAATTATCTCCTGCCTCTATTATTGTTACATTGAGTTTATTTATAAATATAATTATAGTATATAGCTATAATAATATATAACATAATATGTAATTATAACACTATGTGATATATAAGGTGTGTGGCACATTTCATGAACAACAATGATTTTTGCCTGTCAAGCACACCAATCTGCTCAAAGAAAAATTAAGTCTCTGAGCAACTCTTGGTGAGAAGAAAAATTACCAAATCCTTTCCCGTTCTACTGAAATTCCCTGAAGTCAAATTTTAAATAAGCTTTGTAAATAGTCTTATATGGTTGATTTACTAACACTTCTTGTAAATCATAACTCTTGTTTCTTGTATTTAGAAACATTCTTTGGTATAATTTTATTCTAAGAGTGTTTCAAGTTTAAAGCAGAGTTATTTATCAATTTGAAACACACTTCCAGATCTAAAAGATATATGATTATTATTATAGAATCATAGTAAGTGAAAAATTTTGGACAGCCTGATATATAGCAAGGGTGACAAAAGTGCTGACAATTTTGGCCTATATTTCCAAATTGGAAAATTTATCCTGAAGAAATAATTTAATAGAAGAACCCTCTTTATATGCAAATGTCCCTCGCAGCATTTTTATAGTCATTATGAAAGAAAATCCTAAAGTTCAAAGAATGAGGAATGTTTTAATTATAGTTGAGCTACACAGTGAAATTATGTGACCATCTGAACTAGTAAATAGGAAGGTAGCATCAAAATATTGAAATAAATTTACAGTATAACATTAAGCAAATAAACACATGAAAGTAAATGTATTTCATTAATTCAAAATACAACCATATGTTCAAGAACTGAAAGAATTTTAAAAAGTAAAGATAATTGTGTTAGTATATTGAGATTTGAGGAAGTTGGCTTTCCCACACTTAAAAACAATACTGTCTTTAGCAACTTTAAATTGTCTACCTCCTTCCATGGGAGAGAAAAATATGATGCCTTTTGAAACAATTATAGATTTTTCTGAAATATTTAAAAATTTCCCACCAATTACTCTAATATTTATAACATCAAATCCCAATATTCTCAGTTTTCACGCAGCAGAGAAAAGCCATTGAAGGTAATTTAAACCCAAGAGTCAGTTTACTGCAGTCATCTCTGTTTTAAATTACAACACTACCAAAGCCTCCCTAGCATTTGCAAGCAATCATTCCTTTTTCCCCTCTGTGGTTATGTATATATATTTACATTGCTTCTATGAAATGATGCTTGAGTCTGACTGCAAGTGATGTCATTTCCATTGCTCAAAATTCATGGCACTCCACGTCAAGCAAGCAACCAAACATTATAATGGATACAAACTTGACTTCAGGAACTTGGGAAGCCTCTTCAACATATATCCTGTGGGGACCTGGATGGGAAGCCTTTTGCCAGATGCAGGAAGGTGGAGTTCTTCAGGGGGTTATTTAACCCTGTTTACTCTATCCAATTATTTAATGTTTATTTTGAAGTCCTGAACACAGCATGCTGCAGAGGGTTTGGATTGCATGACAAAGCTGTTTCATACAAGAATTTTTACATAAATCAACTTGTTTTTTTTTTTTTTTAAATAAATGCCTGTTTGCATGCAATTATTTCTACTGGTTTCTAAATCTTTTCTTTTCCCAACATATACCACCCTCTTAAACACTGAATTTCAGGGATCAGAGTAGAATCTGGGGCTTCTCCTGAAGCCCTAAAATATGACTACAGTATAAAAACATGTTTTCACATACATTTTAGCTATTGTCATACCAAAGAAATTTAGAAAACTCTGTCAATCAAATGAAGTCGCTACCAATTTAATAATAAAAAATATCAGATTAGAATAAAAATATATTATATGGTAGAACTTTTCTTAGTGGGTGTCTCGTCTTTGGTAACTACGCTATATGCCTGGAAGGGGAAAATATTTTGCAGTATAATGCTAGCCTCCTTTAACACAGTAGCTAATGAGCCCAACAAGATGACAGGACATAAGAAGACTGTGAGGCATATCAACATCAGCAAACTGTAGTTTCAAACTACAAAACAAAAGGTTTCTAAGAACATGCCAAATTTCTGTTGTCACTGAGCCAGATTCTCCGGCAAGGAAATCCTCAGTCTTGCAACTGTAGAAAGCAAGTTAAAATTAGGGAAATATTTTAACTAGCACCTTCCAAAAATGTGTAAGAATCCCTAGCATTAGGTTTATAATACTATTAGTGTAATTTATTTTTCTCTTCTGGTTATATTTCTTTTATCCAGCATTCAGCATTTTTGTTGTGACTTTGAAATATTCTCAGATAGTACTCATTTTTTTCAGAGAAAAAAATCTTAAAGGCAATGACAAAAAATATTTGTCAAAATATTAATTGAGCTATTTTGGGGAGGGAACTTTTAATTAGTTTTGGCAAATAGTTGCTGAACATCTCCCTGATAAGAATTTGAAAGAAATGAATCAAGAATTTCAAAGACTATTAAAAAAAAATCTGACTAAAGCTTAATAATAGATGTTGCAAATTCCATTAATTTTTTTTTTGGTATTCTAACTTCATCAAAACAGATTTTCAATTAGTCTTCCTTCTGAAAATGTACCTAAAATTAGTATTTTACTTAATTTGTCACTAACAAGATACATGCATAATTCATATATATGAAGAAAAAGATAGGAATAATGCATTTGTTTATTATTCTTTCTTTTACCTCCTCATTCACATTTATTAAAAGAACTGGCAAATCACCCAGCTAAGACAAGTTATTAAAAGAATTTGTGAAGTCGTATATTTGCAATAAGCTTATCTTACCGCCATGTCCTTTTCTGTCAAGTTCCTGTCCTGTGACTCGGCTACCACAGTTACATATCCATTAAAGGAAAACACAAATTTAACAGTTCTTTAACTCACTGATCTCATCTAACTAATGAACATCAAGCATGATGGACATACGTCGCTAGATAGCGGTTACAAGACACCAAATCTCTCATAGCTAGCTCTGGGAGCTACATTATTTAGTAAGTCATGGAAGGGAGAAGCGTACTTTCGACCATAACCCCTGCTTCTGCTGGGTACTCAGCTTACAAGGTTTGCCAGGTAAAGGCTGATTGAAGCAGCTTTTGTTTTCAAATTCTATAGAACAAAAACCCATCCACAGTCAAAAGACCGATCTCCCAGCATCCCGGAAACTGTCTGCAGGATGTAGATAACTGGTATTTAATAAAGGAAGATTTTATTAAATGTTTCATGGATTATCCCAAGCAGGCTGGGTACCAGACAATACCTGTTATTTAGCACAAAGTCATGTTCTGTCACAGGCAGGTTTCTACCACTCTCACATACAGAATCCATGGGTAGAAAAATAACCAGCCAAAACTTGCTCTTGTGAGGTTTAAAATCCATATCTCAATGTTCATAATATAAAGGAAAACAGTTTTAGAGTTTACTGTGGGAAGCTGCCAAAGGGTTAGAAAGGGTCAGTCCCACGTTCTAGGGTTTACAGTCTGGCCAAATGCACTGATTCTGACTTATCGTGTATCAAAATCATCTGAGATGCTATTAAAATTGCAGATTCCTAAAACCCCAATTTGTGTGGAATGTGGCCTTGGAACTCTGCTTTCTTACAAACCACCACAAGTGATTCTGATGCCCGTGGATGTCGGATTTAAAAAATACCTTGCTACATCGCCAGAAGTATCAATGAACTGAAGATACAACATCATTCACTAATTCAACAAATGCTTGTGGAAGCCTACTAGAGGAAAGGCGTAATGTTATATAGTTATAAAGCACTTATAAAACATCTTTAATATAAAAACAGAAAATACCAAGTGTTCGTGAAAGTATGGAAGAATTGGAATGCTTGCACATTGCTGGAGGGTACGTAAAATGGTGCAGCTTCTCTGGAAGACAGTATGGTGTTTTCCCACAAAATTAAATGTGCATTTATCATGTGATGCAAAACTTTCACGTCAGAGTTCACACCTAAAAGAAGTGAAAGCAGAAACTCAAACAGATTTTTGCCCACCTATTTTCATAGCAGCATATTCACAATCGTCAAAGGGTAGAGGTAAACAAGGTTTCCATCAACAAATGAACGGATAAGCAAAATGTAACATATACATACATATTATCCTGCCTTTAAAAGGAAGGAAATTCCGATATATGCTGTTAAATGGATGAAATCTGAAGAACTTATACTAAGTGAAAGTCAGTTACAGAAGAACAAATATTGTACAGTTCTACTTATATGAGGTACTTGATGGAAGTGGTTTAGTCGCTAAGTTGTGTCCAACTCCATGGACTAGTGGGTTGCCATTTCCTTCTGCAACACATGAAGAACTTAGAATAGTCAAATTCATAGACATAGACTATTGAATAGTGGTTACCAGGGCTGAGAGGAGAAGAGAATGGAGTTATTGTTTAATGGGTACAGAGTTTCAGTTTGGGATGATGAAAAATTTCTGGGGATGGATGGTGGTGATGGTTACATAATAATGTGAATGCACTTAATGCCATTGAACTGTAAACTTAAAAAATGGTTGAAATGTATATATATATATACACACACATACACACACACACACACACACACACACAGGCATATATACAGGCTTACCTGGTGGCTTAGTGGTAAAGAACCCACCTGCCAATGCAGGACATGAGTTCAATCCCTGGGTTGGGAAGATTCCTGCAGAGGCAAATAGAACTCTATTATTCTTGCCTAGGAAATTCCATGGACACAGAGGCCTGGCAGGGCTACACTCCCATGGGGTTGCAAAAGGGCTGGACATAACTGAAGTGATTTAGCACGCACACAAAATAAAAAATGCAGAAGAGCATGTCATTGAAAATGACATGCAAATAATAATCAGAAAGTGTAGAAAGTACACTGGTAAAAAATATTTTGATAAAATAAATTAAAGTAACCTTATGGGTGAAGGGAATTTCCACATGTTATATTAAAGGCAAGAGCACTCAATCTCTGCTGCTTCCACCCTCTGTTCACTCCCACCCCACAAACACTTGCAAATCAAGGGGAAATGGAAACTTGGTAATTAATACAACACAAAGATCAGCCCATCTGAGACTTGAAGGTAGACACTGCTTAAATTCTGTCATTAAATAGGCAAGTGTATGTATAGATTTTTCTCCCCTTAGAAAACAACAATAACAAAATCACCTTCTTATTCAGTAAGTGAACATGATGCAGACTGAACAGTGTAGTAAGAATGGATGTGATAATGTGGACATGCTTGCAGTGTAGTAGCAAAGAATATAGATCTGGAACTACGTTCATGGACATTGTTGCCCTTGATTTTCTATTCAGCTACCACAGAGTCTTGAGGTTCAGTGTCTTAGGAATAAAATGGAACTCGTATGCTTTCTGTGACTTGAGAGAGTTGTACAGATCATGTGTTAGAGGAAATATGTGAAACTCTGAAAGTTTTTCAGGGTCAGAATAATCTCTTCTTGTGGTATAAGAGACAGCATTCAGTATACTTATTTCTTTTGAGGACTATATTAAAACCAATCAAGATACACTTAAAAATTTCCTCAAAGATTGTCAACTAATTTTGAATTTATAAAACTGAATTAATTTTGGATTTTAAGTGGAGAAAAATTATCTGTTAAGGATAGATTTGCCTTTCAGAAATAAAGTCAGTGTAAGTCAAAGGATTAAAATGGTACTACATGGTTGATTATGCTCTTAGAAAAATTCCACAAATACTGAGATGACAGCCAGCTGTGCAGAGAGGCAAATGTGAACCTAAAGATATTCAGTTAAGTCACTTGGTCTCTCAGGGCCTTGGTTTCTTTACATTTATATGAACTGGGTGGTCTTTTAATAGTTTTGGGTTCAAAGAATATGCCTAGCTCCTTCCCTGAATGCCACGGCAAAATTAGAAAGTTTCTAAATTCTCCACCTTTACATTTTCAAGATGCCCTCAGTCAGAATGAGAGGTGAGTCCAAACACTCTAATCCCACTGTGGGGAGCTGACTCAGGTGATGAGGGTCTATAATCAAGTATCTCTTGTGGAAGTCATGAAGCTGCTCAGGATGAGGTTGCCGTTAGTTTTCAGAAAAAGATGCACTTGTCAGAAAAGGGCATCTCTTCTGTTCCATGGGCAAAGCTGCCCACAGTGGTTTGGCAAAGACTCCATGACTAGTACAGAACCTCTGCTCTGGTCCACATGCAGTCCAGGGTCATGCCCACTGACAGCAATGCTTTGGAGGAAGTTCATTCCCAAGAGTAAGTCTCATTTGAGCAGGGCCCTCAGAACAACCTTGTTCATACACAGAGCCACTGCCCACGTTGACACATCCTACAGGTGTTGGGTGAGGACTGGTTTCAGTAAAATTATTCTAGGAATTTAGAAACACTGCTTTCCATCCCCCCTGAGGCTCCCTATACCTAGAGACGTGGAGTTTTTCTTTTTTAAAAAATGTCTTCAAAACATAAATGGGACTCTGCATCTTGCATTCCAGATTCTATAGACACATCCCTCAGACATCCCCAGGGTTTTTATTTGCTGAGGGAGGTTGCTCTTAGGGAGCTCTTCACCTACCCTGTGATGAAACTTGGCTACTTCTCTAGTCAACAAGAACAGGTTTAACCTGTGGCAGGACACCCCCTCTAGTAAGATTTGTCATGACTTGATAAAGCAGAGGCATTAATCTACAATCATATTCTGTAGGGACTTGAGTGTCCTGTGGAGGTACCTGTGAGATCTGCATAAAGGACAATGGTGATGAGATTAGTCTCCATAATAACACAGAGCTACATGTCAACAGTTAAAGATCAAAGGAGTCTTCACAAATGAATGAGCCCTTAATGTTTTGCTGGACAAACACAAAGACCATTTTCAAATGCACCTTATTAGAACCTCTTTTGGCCCTGTTGAAGTTTGCAAACTTAGAACTGTAAGGTAACTTTTCCCTTTGGTACGCAGTATCCGGAGCTCTCAGTTGTCCTACATGGGTTTCTGCAGGACTTTCCTCCCCCAGAGAGCCACAAGGCTGACTTCATCTATAAGAGCAAAGCTGAAATTCTGATATAAGTGTGTAGTGGTCTTCAGCCTCTGGCTAATGAGCATTCCACTCCTTCTGATTGCAAATCAAACTTTAATAAACACAATGTCTATTTTACTTTGAGTCTCTTAAATTTTTTTCTATAAAAGGATAGGCAGGGGGTGCTTAGAATGGAAGCCCGTATTTAATACACTTTCCTCAACCTAGAAACAATGCTTTTAACAATTTTATGGTTAAGGTGTATATATATATATATACACACATATATATATATGAAGTAATTTAAATAAACTGCATTATCACTAAAATAATTTTGGGGAATCACTGCACTACTTTTAGGGCTCCATTAATAAATCATATTTCATATGACTATAAATTACAGAAATCCCTGGCACAGTGGCTTAAACAGAAAACCATACCATGTTAGTTTCATACACAGATGTATTCAGAAGTAGGCCAAGATAGGTTATGTCATCAGTCTTTCTTCATCATTCTTAGAATGTACCTTTTAACTTCAAGTTTATAGGAAAACTGCTATACTCTTAAAAAAACAACTGCGTCTATGTTCTCAGAAGAATGCAGAAAGACCAAATGCTCTTCTCTTGGTAAGACTCTTTTTTCTTAGTTTCCTCCCCAGGACTCCCTGGCTACCTCTCAGTAGCCAGAATTGTGCCTACAACCAGCCCTATCTGTGACAAAGCCTGGGAGATCAATAATTTTTCCTGGGTATACTGACATCTCAAAGTTTTATTTCTCTTAGTGAGAAAGACAAACAAATAACTGGAGAGTCTAGAAGCAGTGTGTTACCATGTTCGAGCTCAAATATTTCTATCATGCCATGATTCTATGCTAATTTTGTGAGCTATTTAAAAGAACATAGAGAAAATAAAAGTGTCTTGTCATAAGAATCTAAAGGGAAACATGCATGTGTAAAAAAGTTATGAAAGATCGTAGAAGATATCTTATTCTTCTCCAGATGTTCCAGTTCCCATGGGATGCTCCCTCCTGGCTGCCCAGGGACATACTCTATGACTTCAAAGAGTTCTGACTTCCTGGGTACACCCACATGTAGACACTTAGAGTTACAGAGGAATTTGCTTGCCTTATGCCTCATCAGAACCAGATTCTTTCCACTATTTTGAAACTAACAGGTTAATCTGTTCCAGATAAATTAATGGTTACCTATCATTTTTTCCTGTAGATCTCTAGAGATGTAGGGCATGAATTTGAATCCAGGTGGCATTTTTTAACTATATATGATTAAACTATGTGTTAACCATCACTGAGACTTGAGTTCCATATGTATAAAATGTAATATAAAAATATAAATATAAAAAATAAAATGTATTGAATGTAATATCTAACTCCAGAGTTATTTGTGAGAGTTTGGAACATTTCACAATGTTATGCAGTGGTCAGGCACATAGAGTCCACATTAAGAACAACTGGCTTCAAATACCCAACCACCAGTACTTAAATGCATTATTTACATGTCTAAACATTAGTTACTTCATCTAAAAATTGAAATTTTAATATTTCCCAGTAGAACCCTTGTGAGATGAATATGGTAAGTGAAATCATTTTTATTAAGAATATAATATAATTCCTATTATGGAATAAGTGTTCAATGGATATTGGCTTTTATTAGCAGTATTTAAGTGTAATGACTGGCATCTCAAAAGTGCTTAAAAAATCAGTTATCTTCTACAAACCATGGAATACCTCAGTACTGAAATTATTTTATTTTATTTTATATATGTTAAAGTATATATTATCTCAGTTGAACTTATTAAAGGTCTTTCTCCTTAGAGGCTGTAATCACAAAGTCTAATTAGTCATCTGATTTTTATTTGGTCCTTTTAATAGATATTATTCCAGTCTGGAGGTTTTCATATATAATTGTTAGAGTGATATATTATTTAGGGCATTATTGCCTACTTTTTTTGGATAAATGAATCCAATGGCAGAAATACATTTTAGTGTAAATCAAATCTTAGATGTTTAACTAATGAGTTTTCTTATATAAAAAAGGATCATAAACCATATAAATAGTTGCAGAGTTTAGCCAATCTTCAAATTATGTTTCCTAAATTTATTTGAAAACTTGAAATACATATTAGCTATGATATTTGGGTGTGATATAAAGTTTCTTATGTAAGACTAATCTCATAAATTGTGACATACTGAACTGCAAGTTCTGGTGACTTACAACATTTTTTCAGGAGTTTGCCAAAGTCAGTGAAGAACAATTAATCCCACATCATTAATTTGAAAAGGACTTGGGGAGTCAACTATATTGAAAAGAATAAATGCAGTGCTTATCTCAGTGTGCTTCTTTTTCCTACTCTGTGACAACTTAAAAAATAAAGATAACCCTAAAAATTATAGGTCTGTCACCATCACTACTTATATGTTGGAAACTCATTGAACAATATAAAAAAATCAATTTGCAAGCACCTAGAAAATCATGGATTACTGGGTAAAATCTGCCTGGCATTGTGAAAAATAAATCCTGTCAAAATCAACTTAACTTCCATCTATGACAGAAGTGACAAGAATGGTAGACACAGAGAACTTGATAGACAAAATATATCCTGACTTTGGTAGCAGCAACTCCATATAATACCAAGAGAAAATACAGTTTGGGTGCCCTTTATTAAGAGCTCCTATTAATGACTATGCTTAATATATCTGGAAATAATACTTATTTGGAATATTGGATGAGAAATTAGATATAAAGATGCTCAAATCCAAGACTAAACTGTAACAGGGATGATTCTGGTAATTTTCTCATGAAAATTTGGAAGGTATTAGTAGGTTTAAAACCAGGCAGGAGTCACCATTATTTTGCTTTGTTGAAAGTCACTCAGATACTCAGTCATGTCTGACTCTTTGCGACCCCATGGACTATGGCACGCCAGGCTTCCCTGTCCTTCATCATACCCAGAGCTTGCTCAAACTCATGTCCATCGAGTCGGTGATGTCCTCCAACTATCTCATCCTCTGTTGTCATCTTCTCCTGCCTTCAATCTTTCTCGGCATCAGGGTCTTTTCTAATGAGTCAGCTCTTCATGTCACATGGCCAAAGTATTAGAGCTTCAGCATCAGTCCTTCCAATGAATATTCAGGGTTAATTTCCTTGAAGATTGACTGGTTTGCTATCCTTCCAGTCCAAAGGACTCTCAAGACTCTTCTCCAACACCACATCCATCATGGCTCTTTTCCTGATTTATTCATGCCTTTGTTAAATTATGAATGTCAAGTTAAAGATTTGCAACTGGAAAGGGTATAGAGAATCATAATGTCCATGTAATGTTACAATGGGATCAACCTCTGAGGTTTTGGAGCTTGGAGGCACAGGAGAGTAGGGTAAATTAATGGTGGGAAATCAGATATACCATTGAATCACTGCTTCTTCCCTGTGAGAGATATAATTTTATGTATGACCACAAGGATTTCTTTCCACAAGAAGAGTTTAATGCATCCCTCTCATTTCTGAACACTCAAGACATTTAACAAAATGAAGAGTTTGCTCAAACCAGAGAAAAAGTCCTATTTTTATGAAACATAACTTACTCCTAAGCAGTAACTCTGATATCTGAATACATATTAAAATATCAAACCATTTGGTAAAAGAAAATTATTAATTTTAAAGTGATTTTTGAGGAATCATATTAGCAGAGATTTATTTGAAATAGTGTTAAAAGACCTGATTTCAGCACACTGTATCCCAGCCTAGACAATTTTTTTTTCATTTATTTTTATTAGTTGGAGACTAATTACTTTACAATATTGTAGTGGTTTTTGTCATACATTGGCATGAATCAGCCATGGATTTACATGTATTCCCCATACCAATCCCCCCTCCCACTTCTCTCTCTACTCAGTCCCTCTGGGTCTTCCCAATGCATCAGGCCCAAGCACTTGTCTCATGCATCCAACCTGGGCTGGTGATCTGTTTCACCCTTGGTAATATACATGTTTCGATGCTGTTCTCTCCAGACATCCCACCCTTGCCTTCTCCCACAGAGTCCAAAAGTCTGTTCTGTACATCTGTGTCTCTTTTTCTGTTTTGCATATAGGGTTATCGTTACCATCTTTCTAAATTCCATATATATGTGTTAGTATACTGTAATGGTCTTTATCTTTCTGGCTTACTTCACTCTGTATAATGGGCTCCAGTTTCATCCATCTCATTAGAACTGATTCAAATGAATTCTTTTTAATGGCTGAGTAATATTCCATGGTGTATATGTACCACAGCTTCCTCATCCATTCGTCTGCTGATGGGCATCTGGGTTGCTTCCATGTCCTGGCTATTATAAACAGTGCTGCGATGAACATTGGGGTGCATGTGTCCCTTTCAGATCTGGTTTCCTCAGTGTGTATGCCCAGAAGTGGGATTGCTGGGTCATATGGCAGTTCTATTTCCAGTTTTTTAAGGAATCTCCACACTGTTCTCCATAGCAGCTGTACCAGTTTGCATTCCCACCAACAGTGTAAGAGGGTTCCCTTTTCTCCACACCCTCTCCAGCATTTCTTGCTTGTAGACTTTCGGATAGCAGCCATCCTGACTGGCGTGTAATGACTCTTGATAATCCCTTGGACTGCAAGGAGATCCAACCAGTCCATCCTAAAGGAGATCAGTCCTGGGTGTTCATTGGAAGGGCCAATGTTGAATCTGAAACTCCAATACTTTGGCCACCTGATACAAAGAGCTGATTCATTTGACAAGACCCTGATGCTGGGAAAGACTAAAGGCAGGAGGAGAAGGGGGCAACAGAGGATGAGATAGTTGGATGGCATCACTGACTTAATGGACATGAATTTTAGGTGAACTCCGGGAGTTGTTGATGGACAGGGAGGCCTGGCGTGCTGTGGTTCATGGGGTTGCAAAGAGATGGACATGACTGAGCGACTGAACTGAACTGAAATACTGCAAGGGGTAAAACACAATAGACCAAAAAAAAAAAAAAAGTGCTTTCTTAGACCAGAAATTTTCATATTACATACCAGCTCTAACAGATTTGCAGTGGCTAGGCTTACTCTAAAGAGTGACATGATTAGCAAGTGAACCATAAGTGCCCTGACCATTCATTTGATGGATTTGGAAGACATTCTCCTCTTGCCATAATGAGAAAGACCAGAAGTTTATATCATAGCTTAACTGTAGTATTTATATTTGATTGCACAATTAATCCAGATGGAGTAATTATTCTTGAATATTCATTTATTCATACTCAACTAGGCACTGGTTCTTTATTAGGACTTGAATTCAGACATCCAAGTGTCATTATACATATTCAATCTATATAAACCTACCTGGCTGATAAAGTCCAGAATCTAATGCACAGAATGTATACTCAGACCTTTTAAGCAAATTTAGCAAGACTTATTCTGCTGGATAGTGCTAATTCATCCAATCTAAAAAATCACTTGATGCCTGGATTTCCCTTACAATACATCTATGAACGGGCACTCCAGAATGGGCTGGAACATCTTTTTATTTATTTACTTATTTTTATTAATCATTCACTTGAGACACACTAACTGATATCCAATATGTGTTGGAAAAAGGCATCAGATATTGGATAAACCCCATGATCCCATCCTATCTTTGCCCAGGATTTTATAGTGTAATAACAGATTCCAAGTCAGAATTTATCTCTGACTTCATTAATTCTTGAAAAGGTGCTGGTAGCAGTGCTGTGAAAGTTAACAGGGCACTTGCATTAACTCTGATTTTTAAAAATTATTTTTTGCATTAACCTCAGATATCCTTGTAATGTCCCCTCCCACTCCCAATGAGGCTATTCTAAACTTGAGGCCATACAGAACAAGTCTAATGCTTCCTCCACAGGAAAAAAGGCTTTAAAAATTTGAAAAAAAAAATTCTACTTGGTCCCATAAATCAACTTCTATCCAAATGGACCTTACTAGAAATAGTCTTAATTTTCTCAAACATCTCAGCTCTAACCCATCACCTACCACCAGAATTAATCATGTGTCCTCTTGGTGCCTTGTAGATAAGTCATGTATCTCTCTCCCTTTAGTAGATGGAAAAATCTAAAAGTTAGTGTCTTGATTCATTTGTGAGCTCCTGTACATTTTACACAGAACCAACAATCAATAGATTCTAATTGAATATAAAAGAGAAAAACATTTATCTCCTGGAAAACAAATATCAAAGACTTCTAGAGAATTTAGAGAAATTACAATGACTGGTATAGATTCTCAGAGAAATACGACATATTTAAATCTTAAGAATTCCTTTCTTGATAATGCTATGTTTTCATTAGACTCATTTTCTGACTGAGTGTAAACTGTAACATAAAGAAATGATATTCAAAACATTTAAGAAATAATATCTGATGGACATGACCCTATCATTGAAGTAGGGTTCGAGAAGCATTGATTTTAGGTTGGGAAGGTCTGGGAGTCTCAGGGAAAGACCAGAGGCTATTTGAAAACAATTTCAAAACTGCTTCAATATTTTAAAAACCAATAAGACAATAATAGTTCATAATGGCTAAATAACAGCCTTTGAAACATAGACTTCTTGCATTAGACATTGTAATAGACACCCTGCAATCAAACAACCTCATTGTCCTGGTCATAGGAGAGAACACTGCTTGTTCAAATCCACAGTTAGTGACAGAGA
The DNA here is from genome assembly GCF_023699985.2 of Odocoileus virginianus. Taxonomy (NCBI): domain Eukaryota; kingdom Metazoa; phylum Chordata; class Mammalia; order Artiodactyla; family Cervidae; genus Odocoileus; species Odocoileus virginianus. The sequence goes on from NC_069686.1 coordinate 22,809,151, forward strand.
CAGTAATAAATCTGATGGACAACAAGCCTTCAAGTATCTCTCAGTTAGACTAAACATTAGATTTCTTGTTGACTCTAGGTCCCTATCCTCCTATTTCTTAGAGTATTTACTTTTGATAACTTGCAATTATAATTTATTTCTTTGTCCTTTGCCATGTAAATCTTCTTCCAGTATCCTGTCAATTTTTCAAACCAGGAATGTTGGTTTTTCAAGAAACTGGGGCCATCCCTTTGAAATGCAATCATTAAGAAAGATAGTTCTCTTGTGTCTTGAGAGACTGGAAGCCCAAATTCAATAATTGCCAATTAGTAAACACAGATGGCTCAATCCCATTGACCAAACTCCCCACCAAAGTCCTAAGCAGTATTCAACTACCTCGTGCCAATGCCTAATATTCTCCCACCTTTTCCCCCCAGTGAAGTTGAATGCATATTGCAATGTTCTTGTATTCAATTTCCTTGATTATTTAACTTGCCCATACTTCTTTGACAGAATGCATATTTTCAGACTTGATCTATTTCTATGATGCCATAGTCTTTATAGTTGGTAACTGGTGTTACCACTTAACAGAAAAAAGAAAGACAGCTACCAGTTTCTTGAGCCACCATAATACAAATCATACTCCAAAGAAACTCCTTTGTAAACTGTGAAGTACTGATGTCAAACTTTAGTATGCTTAAAAATTTCTTACAAATGCTTTTTGAAAATGTAGATTCCCAAGTTTCATTATCAGTGATTCTGATTAAGTATATCTGTGATTGGTTCAGAAATACATATTTTAATATGAATCAAATGACCTCTGCTACAGGTTCCAATTTACATCATAAACTTGATAAGGGAAAAATTCAAATCTATCTTGTTCACAATTTTATCCCCAGCACAGGACCCTGCTGCTGTTGTTGAATTGCTAAGTCATATCTGACTCTTCTGTGACTCCATGGACTATAACCAACAAGGCCCATCTGTCCATGGGATTTCCCAGGCAAGAATACTGGAGTAGGTTGCCATTTTCTTCTCCAGGAGATTTTCCTGACCCAGGAAACTCTTGCTTGGCATGGGAATTCTTTACCACTGAGTCATCAGAGAAGCCCAGCATAGCACCTTGCATTCCATAAATATTGTTGTGTAGATGACTGTTTTTGCTAGATGCTTTTTCAATACATATGTTTTTCCTTTACGGAAATTTAATGCATATGACTAGAATTTTAAATATAATTTATTCCATAAATTTGTAAGTACTTCAAGAAGTTTTCTTTTCTTGGAGAAAATAATAAATGCTCTAATAACAGTCATATCTTAAGTTTCACTGCAATATTTAAATGTGTTTCTCTCACATTTTCTCATTAGGCCCTCATAGCAGTCCTTCTAAGAAAACGTATTATCTTCTCATTTTGCAGATGAGAACATTGAATTTCAGAGAGAATTAGTAACTTCTAATTACAACAAATTCATCAGAGGGTGCTAGAATGCAAAGCTAGGAAATCAAGAGATACCTGGAGTAACAGGCAAGTTTGGCCCTGGAGCACAAAGTGAAGCAGGTCAAAGGCTAACAAGAGTTTTGCCAAGAAAACACACTGGTCATAGCAAACACTGTCGTCCAACAACACAAGAGAAGATACTACACATGGACACCACAGAATGGTCAATACCAAAAACAGATTGATTATACTCTTTGCAGTTGAAGATGGAGAAGATCTATACAGTCAGCAAAAACAAGACCAGGAACTGATTGTGATCAGATTGTGAACTCCTTATTGCAAAATTCAAACTTAAATTGAAGAATGTAGGGAAAATCACTAGGCCATTCAGGTTTGACCTAAATCATATCCCTTGTAATTATATAGTGGAAGTGACAAATAGATTCAAGGGATTAGATCTGATAGACAGAGTGCCAGAAAAACTACGGACAGAGGTTCGTAACATTCCACAGGAAGCAGTGAACAAAATGATCCCCAAGGAAAAGAAATGGAAAAAGGCAAAATGGTTGTCTGAGGATGTCTTGCAAACAGCTGAGAAAAGAAGAGAACAAAAGACAAAGAAGAAAAGAAAAGATATACCCATCTGAATGCAGACTTTCAAAGAATAGCAAGGAGAGATAAGAAAGCCTTCTTAAGTGAATAATGCAAAGAAATAGAGGAAAACAAAAGAATGGGAAAGACTAGAGTTCTCTTTAAGAAAATTAGAGCTACCAAGGGAATATTGCATGCAAAGATGGGCACAATAAAGGACAGAAATGGTATGGACCTAACAGAAGCAGAAGATATTAAGAGGAGGTGGCAGGAATACACAGAACTATACAAAAAATAGTTTTAATGATCTGGATAACCACAACAATGTGAACATTCATCTAGAGCCAGACATCCTGGAGTGTGAAGTCAAGTGTGCCTTAGAACACATTACAACAAACAAAGCTAGTGGAGGTGATGGAATCTCAGCTGAGATATTTCAAATCCTAAAAGATGATGCTATTAAAGTGCTGACTCAATATGCCAGCAAATTTGGAAATCTCAGCAGTGGCCACATAACCAGAAATGTCATTTTAAATTCCAATCTCAAAGAAGGGTAATGCCAAAGAATGTTCAAACTACTATAGAATAGCACTCATTTCATATGCTAGCAAGCTAGTGCTCAGCATCCTTCAAACTAGGCTTCAAGAGTACATGAAATGAGAACTTTGAGATGTAACAGCTGGAATTAGATGAGGCAGAGGAACCAGAGATCAAATTGCCAATATCTGTTCGATGACAGAAAAACAAGTGAATTCTAGAAAAAAATCAGCTTCATTGACTACACAAAAACCTTTGACTGTGTGGATCACAACAAACTGTGGAAAATTCTTAAAGAGATGAGAATAGATCACTTACCTGTCTCCCGAGAAACCTGTATTCTGGTCAGGAAGCAACAGTTAGAACTAGACATGGAACAACAGATTGGTTCCAAATTGGGAAAGAGTGTGTCAAGGCTGTATATTGTCACCCTGCTTATTTAACTTATATGCAGAGTATATCATGCAAAATGCTGGGCTGGGTGAATGAAGCTCAGATTAGAATCAAGATTGCCAGAGAATTATCAGTAACCTCAGACATGCAGATGACACTACCCTAATGGCAGAAAGTGGAGAGGAACTAAAGAGCCTCTTGATGAAGGTGGAAGAAGAGAGTGAAAAAGCTGGCTTAAAACTCAAGATTAAAAAAACTAAGGTCATGGCATCTGGTCCTATCACATCATGGCAAATAAATGGGAAAACAATGGAAACAGAGACAGTTTAATTTCTTGGGCTCCAAAATTACTGTGGATGGTGACTACAGCCATGAAATTAAAATATGCTTGCTGCTTGGTAGAAAAACTATGACAAATCTAGACATGTATTAAAAAAGCAGAGACGTCACTTTGCAAACAAAGTTTTGCATAGTCAAAGGTATGGTTTTTCCAGTAGTCATGTACAGATGTGATAGTTGGACCATAAAGAAGGCTGAGTGCTGAAGAATTGATGCTTTTGAACTGTGGTGTTGGAGAAGACTCTTGAGAGTCCCTTGGACTGCAAGGAGATCCAACCAGTCCATCCTAAAGGAGATCAGTCCTGAGTGTTCATTGGAAGGACTGATCCTGAAGCTAAAGCTCCAATACTTTGGCCACCTGATGCTAAGGCCCTACTCATTGGAAAAAACCCAGATGCTGGGAAAGACTGGAGGCAGGAGGAAAAGGGGATAACAGAGGATGAGATGGTTGAACGGTATCACTGATTCAATGGACATGAGTTTGAGGAAACTCAGGGAGATTGAAAAGGACAGGGAATCCTGTCATGCTGCAGTACCTAGGGTCACAAAGAGTTGGACATGACTGAGTGACTGAACAACAATAAGAATTACAACACAACACAACACATGATAGACAACATGAGTTGCCTTTGGTTGTGAGCTTAGATCATAGTTCTAAATTCTTTTGGCTGTAAGCTTAGATCATAGTTCTAAATTCTTTTGGCTGTAAACTTAAGGCCATGGAGAAAGGTAAATGCTTTTAAATTATGTGTTTATATTACTTTAAACAGATCTATAGATGTTTAAAAATTAAAAAACATGCATTTTTGATGGTTTATTAGTAGGGCTATATTTTACATTGTAATCTTTAGATGAATGTTGTAAATTTAAATTCTTTTAAAAAATAAGCTTTGTTTAAACAAAATAAAGGTGTTTAGTATATTTTTCTCTAAGTTTCCAGTATCCTTAAAGGTTTGAGCAACAACTCCTCTTTACAATTTTTTTTATATTGGTATCTCTTTGTTATCTTTAAACGAGACATCAAAGAAAAAATTTTAAAAATATAATTTTCCGTTGCCTTGTGTACTGTAAGAAATTTTTAAAGCTTAAAAATATACATAGTTAAATCCAACTGATGCTAAAGTTTGAATAAAATAAAAGAATCTATTTTTTCCAACTGAGAGGACAGAAGCTTTTTAGAAACTCTCAAGCTGTACTTTATTGCTCCTTTCACTTGTTGTAGGTCCATTGGGGATTTTTAAAAATAAATATGCTTATTAATAAGTTAATTTTCTAATAAGCAACCTCCTGTCCTGTATAAAATTTTATGTTTGGATACAAAGTTCATCTATAAAGTGATTCTATATTTTAGTGGGGGTAAGGTGATTGGAGGTATATATGACACTTTGAACTTTGTTAACTCTAATTCCATAGAATAGTCAAATATATTTCTGAGATTCTAACATGAATGTTTTATGGAAGGGGTGGATATCTTCTCTGGTCAGTCCCAAATGTATCACATTTTTAATAAAATGTTTTTCATAATTATCAAAGCACAAGGATATTGTGCCTAACATTGTTGAAATATGTATAAAATCAGGCCTCAAGGAAAACATGAAAGCTCTTAATGAAAGGAGAAAAGAACCTCTCCCAAAACTGCAACCAAGGATAATCTTCCCAGCATCTCAGTCACACCTAATATACAGTGAGATCTTAACTAATAATCTGCCCCTTTAAAATGCTCCTTCTACCCAAAATATGCTAAAGTCTGATCACAAACATCTTTTCATCTCTTTCTTCTCCTGCCATTTCTTGCTAAGCTCACTGAAAAGTAATGTGTCTCACTGTCTACAACTACTTGTTGGCATTTTCTCATTAACCCTACATAATTTGGATTCCACCTCTGCCATACTGCTGAACTGATTCTCACAAATTGAAACTAACATCAATATCATAGTATTCTATAGACACTTTGCAGTCTTCATCATATTGAAGCTTGCAGTCCTTAAAGTTTTCTACTTCTCTGCTTCTTGTAGAACTATGAAATCATCTTTGTGATAAGACCTACTTACTTTTATTTTGAAAACACTTTTGAGAAATGATCTGTAAGTTGCCAAGCATGTGAATTATTCTCACTAATTACTAAGCACTGCAAAGTATCTATGCTTAAGATAAATGCATTAACACAGTCCTGATGTAAAGAACATGAAGGTCTCTACTGATTTCTTTGTGGCTTCTCTGCATTGGGAGAATTAACACCTAGTTGGCACAGCTTTGCAACAGATCAACATTTCCTCCCAAATTTTTGGCAATTTACTCAACTTTACTTCATCATATTCATACTACATATCCTCCCTCTAAAAAACTGCTTTTGATTGGCTATAGAGAAGGGTACAGGACCTTGCTTAAAACATTTTATAGAACAATCACCAGGCATTTTTTTAGTTTCTGTATGTACCAGACAACGTATGTCAATAAATACAAGTTTAGTATGAGAAAATGTAATCTTGAAAACACATCACAAAGAGATTAATGCCTATTAGCGACAAATCAGCCAACCCTCTCTCACTTTCTGTGTCTTTGGTATTTCCACAGAAAATTACTATGTTTTATAATTATTTGAGGATATACAGCAAAGTTCAATAAGGATTTATAAGACTCAGTCCTATCCTAGGGAACGCATTTTCTGCCCCAGAGGCTTTCCCTATCAGTGCTGTTTACAGTTGAACCCCGAAGTTTCCAAGTTGCCTGCAAAGCAATTGGCACTGTGCCTCTAAAAAGTCAAACTAGTAAATTGAGGGGTAATCTGCAGTTCAGGTATAACAGAACATCATTTTTTTTTTTTGGCTGAAAAGCACCATGTCTTTAAAAAAATTTTAAAAAGGAGTTACATTTATGTGAATTTAACTTTCTTAAATTAACCATATCAAGGAAATAATAATTAAAAGAAAACAGAAATCATAAATTATAATGTATTCCATGCCCAAAATAGTGTGTTTGAGGATTTTTCTTCCTTTGTTAATAGGCATTTAATTTACTTCCTTCCAAGTTACTTATGTTAAAACTTGCCAATTCACTAAGCTTCCCTAAGTTTATGGCCATCTGTTTTATTTTTCCTTGAGCAGAAGAATGCAAAAGTGCATTAAAGTACATGGTGATTCATTTTGTACCTTACTCAAGACTGGCAGTTTCACAATTAAAATGAAGCTTTTTTTGACAGATGGAATGATAGACAATGGAGCATCACTATATCTTCTGTTGACTCCAGAAGATCTGAAATTAACCTGACGAGAGCTACCTAATTTGGCCAATCATGGAGAGTTGCTTGAGGAAGTTGGTGGGTGGGCAGTGTCACTTCTTTTTCCCATTAAGTAGAAAAGAGAAGAAGAGAAAACAAATAAGACAACATAAAGAGAAAATGAAGGACACTGAACCTTTTCATTGTGGCCTTTATAGGAATACCGGAATTCCAAAATTAAGTTCCATAGATGCTTTGTTCCAAATGAAATGCAAAGATATTGAGAGAAGCCACACGATTAGCCTTAACAGTAATCTCTACCTAAAGCTCTGCATAAAGGAAACCAGGCAAATACCTAAGTCCTTTGGGTTTCCAAGACACAGACAGTAAGACTAGGACCATGAAATACCAGCATTACAATAGTGAACTGCATGACAGAGCCAAGTCCTAAAGTTCATTAACAACAAAAGAAATGACCAGCCATCAGAGGTCATGTGTGGAGAAAGAAATGCATCAGACCATTAGATGTGGAGTTCCTAAAATTAGGAAGTCAGGAAGCTATTTATAACCTAAAGGAATCATAAAGGGGAATTAGCTATATCAAACCTTGTTTCTTCTCACCTGCCTGTTTCTTACTGTATGAAATCTGATCAATGTCTTAGCTGTTAGACCAAATTAGAGATCATGTAACTGAAAATTTATGAGAGATATTGCCCAAGCTATTCTTTGAGTTCCTTCTCTCACCTTCTAAGAATTTTTAAACCTTTTTGTTTTATTGTAGGACAGTTCATCTGTAGTCAGACATATATCCATCTGAGGCCTTAACTTAGTCATCAAAGTATCAGTATTATTCATCAAAATATTAATATCCAATTTCTAAGTTTGTACTGGATCCTTCATGCAGAAATGAAGTCATAGCTTTTTTGATCCTCCCCACTGCAATTTTTTGTTCATTATTAGTTCTGCCAAGAGCACTATCCTTCTAGTCTTCCATTTTCATCATTGCTATTTTAAATTTTTTATGTTTATGCCCAGTTGCTCAACCCAGGAATTGCCATCATAATAACTCCTATTTTGGAGAATTCCATTTAACCATTATTTTTTCTCTTTCATGTTTTCTCTGCTGCTGCTGCTAAGTTGCTTCAGTCGTGTCCGACTCTGTACGACCCCATAGACAGCAGCCCACCAGGCTCCCTCGTCCCTGGGATTCTCCAGTCAAGAACACTGGAGTGGGTTGCCCTTTCCTTCTCCAATGCATGAAAGTGAAAGTGAAGACGCTCAGTCGTGTCTGACTCTTAGCCACCCCATGGACTGCAGCCCACCAGGCTCCTCTGTCCATGGGATTTTCCAGGCAAGAGGACTGGAGTGGGGTGCCATTGCCTTCTCCCATGTTTTCTCTACACCCATCTAAATCCTTATCCTGTCACACACACATGGATTCACCCAGGTATCTAACGAAATGTCCATGATCATTTTCTTTTTCCTTCTGCTCTCAGAAAAATATGTCCTAGATCACTCTTTAGCTAGTTAATTTTCCATGTAAAAACTATTATTGCTCCTATATGATTCATGGAATAAGACCTAGACTCCTTAGGCTATCAAAATTCTAGATGAGTATTACTCAACCCCCCAACATTCCATATAATCAAATCTTGTTTTAAGTTTTCCACAGTATGAACCCCTATATTAGGAGGAAGATGGGTATATTAGAATTACTGCTGGAACAAATTACCATAAATTTAGTGCCTTAAAATGACAGGAATTTATTATTTTATGGTGTGCAGACCAGAAGTACAAAATGAATTTTAGGGAGCTAAAAGCAAAGTGTCAACAGACTCCTCTCCCCTAAGAGGTTCTTAGAGAGAAAACGTTTCCTTGAATTTCCTAGCTTCTGTCGCTGTATTTCTCCCATTCCTCCATCTTCCTGGCCAGCAACGTATCTTTAAGCCTTTTCTTCAGCTTCACTTTGTCTTTTCCTTTCTGATAAAATCTCCTGTGCTTCCGTCTCACAAGATACTTGTGCTTGTATTTTGGACCCATTTAGTAATCTAAAAGAAATCTTACCAATCTCAGGATTCTTAACTATTACATTGAGGTTATTCTGACAAATTATAGAAATTTGGAGGTAGTTATCTGTAGAATCCATTATTCAGCCTAGAATAGCAGGTAATACTCTCTACACAGTTTTCAAAGTAAATTTTATGTGTCTTGTACAAGTTCCACTACCACTCCTTTAAGCAGACCTTTCAAGCTTTTCTCTCCACCAACTGGAAACATGATTCATTTTTCTGAACAAAAAAAATATTAAAACTTTTTTTTAACAAATATAAGAAACAGATAGTACCTATACTATTCAAATGAATTCATTAGGCACTATGTGGAATATAAATATGTGATCCTGCTCTCACCAAGCAAAAATTTACTGAAGAAAAGAAACATGCTTTGAATAAATGTGAGTGGGAAGAATCTATTTATAGTCACCATTCCCACTCACTCATCTTCATTTTTCCTTCAACCCTCTCTAATCACGCTAACTCTCTACCAGTACTGCTCTCACCAAGGACCACATTGACATCTATGTCAGTGTGTTATTTTACTTGATTTTCCTCAACAGAACTAAAAGAAGTTTCCTTTTTACCCAGAAGGTGCTAGTATTAGCATTAATATTAGTCAGAGTTCTTTGGAGAAATAGAACCAATACAAAATTGGAAATATATACCTGGAGAGAGAAAACTATATAGACACACATACAACTGTGTGTATATAGCTATAGTGTATATATATACATTGATATATGACATCAGGTTTGGTAATACATTTTCTGAGGCATTGTAATATTATTCTCTTATTTTAAAAATCTTTATCATATATGTAATTCTTTTGGGTTCTTAGACCAAATTCCATAATGTGGAGGGGGAAATTTCCCCAACACCAAGTAACTCTTTGATTGTGATAGTTTCAAGTGGACACAAAAGGGACCCAGCCAGACACATATGTGTAACCATTCTCCCCCAAATTCCCCTCCCGTCTGGGCTGCCACATAAAATAAAAAGGATGTCAATATTAAAAATAAAACTACTAAATGAAGTTCAAGGTTTTCCATATAGACCTTTCTGCTTGTAGTATGCATCCTAGCAGACATATGTATACAATTTACTTTGTTTTAGAATCACTCATAACTCATCTCGCATGACTACAGCACTATTTGGTTGTGTCATTTATTGCAGTTTATTTAAATTAGAAGGTATTATCATTAACAGATAACAGTTCCATGTTCTTCAAAAGTTTCATTTTTAGGTGTTAACATTTAGATTCTGACATGGAGTGGTGGAAATAAGCTCTATTGGTCTACTTTATGAGATGCGGAAAGAAAAAAAAATCAGCAATTTAAACTCTGAATCCCTATCCAAAGTGTTTCATTTAGCCACCATCTGGTCTATCCACCATGGTTAAATGAATGGTTATATGTGTAAGATTCAAATGTATGACTTCAGCCTGGGCAAAACAATTCTGTCTTCTATGTAAACTTTCAAATAATATTAAAATCTACATGTTTTCACATATGCACAATTTTAACTCTGCAAATTCCTGTTGTGATATATTTTATTTATCCTACTCATTTTAAAAAGCTTAGAGTCATTTTCTTTTTATAAAATATAGTATCTCTTATAACCTTAATCTATTTTGCTGTTCATATATATATTTAATGCCTGTTAATATTATCACTTAGTATCACTTAATTATTTATTTCATTCCAGGAAGAGTTTGAGAAAGACGTCTAGAATCTTGGATGCCATCTTATTGCTAAACTAGTATACATAAAATAACTGTTCTGAAAATCTGTCTGAATTCCTCCCCAACCTCAAAATTCTTAATATATAAAACAATATATAAAATATATATATAATTCATTCTGAATTATAGAAAATTCTAATGAAGAATTCCAATGTATCTATTACTAAAATACTATATGAATTTAAATTTCTTAAAGTGAGTTAAAATACTAGAAAAATAGAATTTATCAAGAACAAAGTAATTAGATAACTAAAGTATTGTGACAAAAAAGTATAAGACTTGTAACTTGAAACCTTCCTAAATATTTCAAATATAAATTTTTCTTTAGAACCATAGACATTTAAATTATCTGGCTCATTAAAACATTAATGGAAAATACTAAATTTTATAATTGTTACACAGTTTAATAGTCACACTGTCTCTTACAAATACTATGCTCTACTTCATATTTCTGTAAAAGCTCAACTATTAATTCCAGTACAGAAATTAAAATTACTCAGAAAGGAAGAATGCCAGGCCACACACTGATACTTTTATGTTCAGTAGTAACTGTATTTATCAGTATAGAATACAACTATAGAATTATTATTTTAAAATCAATGTTAAACTACACTTTCTCTGTTTAATTCATAATGCTTTTCCTCTTAAAGACACCGCACATTTTTCCTTATAAACCTTTAAACAAAACTCTGTTTCTAAGAAAAAAGTTGGCAAACACTGAAACAACCAAATAATTTTTAAAGACATCTAGCTTTATGCAAGTAAGACTCTGATTTCCTACCTATGTTCTATCGTGAATACAAAATTTGGAATTCTTTATGAGCTGGACACTATCTAAAAAGAAATTATCAAGGTTTACAAATATGTAATGCTCAGGATTTTTAGTTGAATATAGTATGTTCACAGAGTCATTCTGTCCTTTTAGGTAGGAACATACTCTGCAGCAAATTATTGTTACAATTTTTTTTTTTACATTTTTGCAATAAAATAAGTGTTTATAATCAAATATTTTATGTTTTTGTTTTATTCATAGATACCACTCTGAATAATCATTTTTGAGACCCTAAGATACTTGAATACATTTTAAGATTGAATATATTATCATAATGTGGTTATAAAAGTCATAGTAGCCAGAGCTCCTTTACAAGGGAGGAAATCTTTTTTGTCTCCAAAGCTATGATTATCTAATCTGTGAAGACAAAGCTGCTTACATGTACATATATTGAAATCTTAGGATCCACTCAATGTCACTTGCTAGACTTGGGTTCCTAACTTAAAGCATGTGTCCTCTGGCGTGTGATGTCTAGGCTTACTGTCAGTAGAGAATTATTTCCTTTTAATCAATTTCTGTTGTTCAAATGTGTTGTCTTTAACAGCTAAGTGTTCTTGTGGGTGTTCTGAATCCTTTAGTTTGAGAGATAGCATATCACAAAGGTCAAGAATTTTGGTGATGCTGCCTCAAAGGCTCAGTCACATTCTAGGGCAAGCTGAGGTGTTCCTAGCCTCCCAGAAGCAGAAATACTAGAAGCAAATGGAAACTTGATACAGATTTGGACTTAGGAAACTCCAGGAACAGATGAAAAGGAGAGATTCTCCATCCGGAAGATTAGTGCCTCCTGATAGAAGGAGAGATTAACACATAGCTTCATACTCAGAAGTTCATACCCAGGTATAGCAGCAAATAAATCATGTAGGCTACATATGTGAAGTTGTCACTCCTTTAGTTTTATTCAACATTCTTTATGTAGTTTTGTAACTTCTTCGAAGTATTTCAGTGGTAAAATTCACTTCCCACACATACCACTAAATTAATTGGTTAAAATGGATTTCTATCAGGTTTCAGGATTTCTTAGATGACTCAGGATATCTGGTCTCTGGAACCATCAAGAGGAAATGGTCATTTGAAGCATCTCTGCTATATCAATATATGATTACATAGATCAAGAACTGTAACCATCTACTCTATTCTGAATAGGAGTAGAATGTTCTTAAAGTAGAGGCATACATGATATATTGATCTGAACTTGAGACAAATACAGGGCACCTGGTAATTTCATGGAATCTTTTAGGAAAAATTAAGAGGTGCAGACATATGACACAGAAGCTAAACAAATATTTGGTTATTATTCCTGATTAAAACAACAAAAGTCTTCTGAACTGAAACAAGGCAGGGAGGAGGGACCAGAAAAAAAAATTTTCCCACAGCTGGTCCTCATCCTGCTCACTCATTCTACCCTGTTGGGCTCTGTGCTGAGTTAATTTAAAAAATCATTAAATTCTAAATACTAGACTGCTGTAGAAAATAAAATCATAGATTCAGAATTTAAAATGAGACTTTGTCATTAATTGTTTTTTAAAATTTAATGCAGAGAGAAAAAAATGGCCATTTTATCTATTGTTTCATAACAATATTACCACAAAGTTAGCAACTTACACAAGACATGTTTTGGTCTCATTTCCTGTGGACACTGTGTAGTTGAGTACTCTGCCGTAGGGTTGCAAAGAGCTACAATCAGCGTATCAGACAGGGTTGCTAGTGTGAAGCATTGTATTAGGTACTAGAGATACAAATAGGAAAAATCTGAACACAATCCATTCCTCCATGAATTTTATCATGTAATGGGAGAGTTTCACCCATGGATAGATGATTTCAGCATAATGTGTTATTTAGGATATAGATGAGCTAGAATTTGTTGACTGGGATATATGTGGTAAGTGAAGGGGTCCAGTCAATATGAACACTTGGGTTTTAACTTAAGCAACATGTAGCTTGTGAGCTATGCATTGATGTTGAATATAAAGAAGAACTGTTAACAGCTCACCATTAAATATACCTCCCTAGAATAAGATGACACTTTACTAATATCTATAATGTCTGTTTTCTATTATACATTTACATATAAATAAATATGCACAGGTATTGTAAAAACCTCTGCTATAGAAAGATCTTGTTTCCTTTTCCTTATTCTTAATCAGCAATGCCATTCCCCTGACATGGCTGATTGAGCCAAGAGTAGCTATCCAACCCCAGAGGAACTAATCCATAAACCAATCTGAATTAATCAGGTTCCCTTTTGAGAATATGAACTAAGATATGTGGAAACCTAATAAGCTGGTAGCTGAGGTAATGGCAGATCATTAGAGTAAAGGTCCATGAACTTCTACAGATGAGCTCCCTGGAGCTTCATGTTTTCCAGTAGTACTGAAATCTGGTTGTTCTGTTTTTCTTTAAATTTAAAAAATATGAATTTTAACCATAAATTTCTTTAACTTGGTTAAGTAGGCTTTTATTGTCTTCAAACAATTTTTCCTGCCTAAAATATTTTGAAGACATTGATGTTTATTAGAAAAACCAAGGAGAAAATCCTACAACTCCATTCTGGTATCATGGGATTTGTTTCTACCTGAATTTAAAAACAGAAAAACCATCTAGATTAAGGAACCATATTTTCCAAATCCAATTTCTTTTTTTATGGGTCTTTTGTATATCCCAATATTTTCATTAGCAATGTAAATTTGTATTTATTTCTTGGTTTTCCAGTAATATGGTAGAATACTAAAGGAAGAGGATCAAGGTTCTTTGGTGGCCCCAGAGTACCTAGAGAATAGGAGTTTAATACTTGTTGGCTTTTTAATTAGCTTTTGGTATTATTAAATTCCATGGGCAGAGGAGCCTGGTGGGCTACAGTCCATACAGTCACAGAGTTGGACACAACACAGCGACCACATGCACACATACATATTACTTTCATAGAGAAAAAAACTGTGTTCCACTAAATACAGAAAAAACCAAGTCTTCACTCATAACATAAAGCAAGGGTCATGTTTATAATTACATGTCATTCAAGGAGGAAGGTGACTGAATTTTGAATGGATTATTTCAAATTATTATGAGGGGGCTATAATATCTTTTTTTTTTTAACCTTTATCATTTCCTCAGGAGTTTTACAAAATTAAGGTAATTTTTGTCCAGCAAGTGTGATGTATCTGTTACATAAACTATATTGAAATTTTAGGGAACACTCTAGAAAACCGAGTCAAATACTGTTATGTACTGAGAGTTAATTTAGGGAGTCCAGGGACCTTTAAGGAGGAGGTGAACCTTTTTGCTCATGCCTTCCTTAAGCCTTGTGCAACAGGTATCTTGCCTAAGAACTGGCCTTTCTTTAGGTCCTGGAGCTGATAATTACACTGCAAGACAATGTCTTACTTAAGGAAATGCTTTTCTTAGGCTGTATGTTATTGATTTTAATTGTAACAAATCTTGCTTGGGAACCTGTTTCTCACCACTACTATTCAACATAGTTTTGGAAGTTTTGGCCACAGAAATCAGGGCAGAAAAAGAAGTAAAAGGAATCCAGATAGGAAAAGAAGAAGTGAAACTCTCTCTGTTTGCAGATGACATGATCCTCTACATAGAAAACCCTAAAGACTCTACCAGAAAATTACTAGAGCTAATCAATGAATACAGTAAAGTTGCAGGATATAAAATTAACACACAGAAATCTCTTGCATTCCTATACACTAACAATGAGAAAACAGAAAGAGAAATTAAGGAAACAATACCATTCACCATTGCAACAAAAAGAATAAAATACTTAGGAGTATATCTACCTAAAGAAACAAAAGACCTATACATAGAAAACTATAAAACACTGATAAAAGAAATCAAAGAGGACGCAAACAGATGGAGAAATATACCGTGTTCATGGATTGGAAGAATCAATATTGTCAAAATGGCTATACTGCCCAAAGCAATCTATAGATTCAATGCAATCCCTATCAAGCTACCAACGGTATTTTTCACAGAACTAGAACAAATAATTTCACAATTTGTATGGAAATACAAAAAACCTCGAATAGCCAAAGTAATCCTGAGAAAGAAGAATGGAACTGGAGGAATCAACCTGCCTGACTTCAGACTCTACTACAAAGCCACAGTCATCAAGACAGTATGGTACTGGCACAAAGACAGAAATATAGATCAATGCAACAGAATAGATAGCCCAGAGATAAATCCACGAACCTATGGTCACCTTATCTTCAACAAAGGAGGCAAGGATATACAATGGAAAAAAGACAACCTCTTTAACAAGTGGTGCTGGGAAAACTGGTCAACCACCTGTAAAAGAATGAAACTAGAACACTTTCTAACACCATACACAAAAATAAACTCAAAATGGATTAAAGATCTAAATGTAAGACCAGAAACTATAAAACTCCTAGAGGAGAACATAGGCAAAACACTCTCCGACATAAATCACAGCAGGATCCTCTATGACCCACATCCCAGAATTTTAGAAATAAAAGAAAAAATAAACAAATGGGACCTAATGAAACTTAAAAGCTTTTGCACAACAAAGGAAACTATAAGCAAGGTGAAAAGACAGCCCTCAGATTGGGAGAAAATAATAGCAAACGAAGCAACAGACAAAGGATTAATCTCAAAAATATACAAGCAACTCTTCCAGTTCAACTCCAGAAAAATAAATGACCCAATCAAAAAATGAGCCAAAGAACTCAACAGTCATTTCTCCAAGGAAGACATACAGATGGCAAAAAAACACATGAAAAGATGCTCAACATCACTCATTATCAGAGAAATGCAGATCAAAACCACAATGAGGTACCATTACACGCCAGTCAGGATGGCTGCTATCCAAAAGTCTACAAGCAATAAATGCTGGAGAGGGTGTGGAGAAAAGGGAACCCTCTTACACTGTTGGTGGGAATGCAAATTAGTACAGCCACTATGGAAAACAGTGTGGAGATTTCTTAAAAAGCTGGAAATAGAACTGCCATATGACCCAGCAATCCCACTTCTGGGCATACACACCAAGGAAACCAGATCTGAAAGAGACACGTGCACCCCAATGTTCATCGCAGCACTGTTTATAATAGCCAGGACATGGAAGCAACCCAGATGCCCATCAGCAGACGAATGGATGAGGAAGCTGTGGTACATATACACCATGGAATATTACTCAGCCATTAAAAAGAATTCATTTGAATCAGTTCTAATGAGATGGACGAAACTGGAGCCCATTATACAGAGCAAAGTAAGCCAGAAAGATAAAGACCATTACAGTATACTAACACATATATATGGACTTTAGAAAGATGGTAACGATAACCCTATATGCAAAACAGAAAAAGAGACTCAGATGTATAGAACAGACTTGTGGACTCTGGGAGAAGGTGAGGGTGTGATGTTTCAAGAGAACAGCATTGAAACATGTATATTATCTAGGGTGAAACAGATCACCAGCCCAGGTTGGGTGCATGAGACAAGTGCTCGGGCCTGGTGCACTAGGAAGACCCAGAGGAATCGGGTGGAGAGGGAGGTGGGAGGGGGGACCGGGATGGGGAATACATGTAAATCCATGGCTAATTCATTTCAATGTATGACAAAAACTACTGTAATGATGTAAAGTAATTAGCCTCCAACTAATAAAAATAAATGAAAAAAAAAAAAAAAAAAAAAGAATTGTACCCCTGATTACACAGCAACAGTATATCTCACAGAGAGATGTTGCCAGGAACTTGCCCTTCTGGCTAACATTGTACTGAAGTTATCTCAGGATATATGACTTGGGAAAGGGTCTATGGAACTCTTACAACCTTGAGGTATTCTTTTTATCTATTCTCAGCAGCCATTTGAGAAGTATATAAGGCCCTGCTTAAACTAGTGAGGGTGAGCTCTCTTTCTACCCGCTTCTGATGTCTATGTCAGAAGCTTTCTCTGTCCTGTCACTTTAAATTTTGCTGCACAAAGTTCTGAGTGACTGAGACACGTTTTTGAGTTAAATCTTCTCCTTTGGAGATCACAAACTCGGCAACAACCTCTGTAAGCGGTCGGTACCATGTCCATACCTCGTCATATCTAATCAATATAATAGAATTAAAAACTGGCTATTTAAGATTATATGTTTACTGATCCAAAATTCATTTTTTTCTTCCAAATGTTACTGTGAATTTATTCAGGACATATTTAGGATCATGTTCTAACTACGAGGCATTGTGCTAGGAATAGGTCTACTGTGGGAGACAAGGCACCAAATCTGACTTCCACTATCTTATAACCCACTGTAAGTTTATATATACATTTATAATAAATTTATAGTACAAAAGACAAAACAATCTATGTGGACAATGTTTTAAATGATTTGTGTCAAGTCACTGACTCCACTTCCTCTAATATTTTTATGATGAACTATGGCACCCAGATGGCATCACTGACTCGATGGACATGAGTTTGAGTAAACTCCGGGAGCTGGTGATGGACAGGGAGGCCTGGCGTGCTGTGATTTATGGGGCTGCAAAGAGTGAGACACGACTGAGCGACTGAACTGAACTGATGGCACCCAGAACAAGTAAATTTTCCCCTTTTTCTTGATTTCTGCTTTTATATTAACTAAACCATTTGATTAAATATAACATTTGAAGGTATAAATATATGTAGAAAGTTTAAATCCACTGATAACTAATTTCATATTTTAGAATCTGATTACTTTCTCAGTAGTGAAGATATTACTTTCATGATGGCAAATGTACTAGGAGAAGATGAATGAAAAGGTGCTTTGGGAGTGTTTGAGATTGAGACATTTCAGGGCATTATTTCATCAGATAATTTTATTTAGCTAACAAGCAAGAGAAAATTTGGACTGGAAGAATAAAGAATCGATCAACCAGATTAACAGAGGAGAGTTGCCCTTGAAAATCATCTTTGTCATGCAAATATTACCAGAAATAAAAAACAACAGTAAGCCTAAATTCAACTACACCATCTGGTATCAGAATTTCTCTAAATGTCACAATTTTATTCCAGTTTTGCTTTGCATGAGGTCATTTTCACCACTTATTTAAAATAGTTTGTTTTCAATTTATATTCAGATATTAAAATGTAGGCATTGAATACATTAAAGTTGTTTTTCTCTTCATTACTCATAATATCAAGTCCCTGGAGAAGCTCATAAAATCTTTGGATTTTAGGTCAACTCCCTGGATACTTACTTCTGAGACAGATCAATTCACTTCTTTCCTCCTTCTGAACCACCTTCTGAAGGAGACACTGACAATATGACTTATGATTTCAGCCCCACTTAATTCCTTCTACCTGAACTGTTACTTTTATCTGAAACATTTTCTTCATCTGAAATACTTCATTAGTTGAGTCATTTAAACTACACCTGCTGTCGTTTCCCCCTTCACCCAGCTTTATAACAGAACATTCTTCATTCATGTTCTTTAATTTTACACTAAAAAACAAGTTTCCAATTTTAAATGTCACTTCATTCATACATAATGAATCTGTCCCCAGAAAACTTTTTACAGTATCAGATATGAAAGAATTTTTCTTGTTAGCTTTTTCACTCAATAAAATGATTTTATAGGACAACTAGAAACACATTGTTCAGAACATCTCAAGTTAAAAATCACAAACCTTAAACCTTCAGCCAAATGTCACCTTTCCAAAATGTTTTACATATTTTTAGTTGCTGAAACAACTACATTGGCCAAAAGAGTTATTTCTAAAGTAGCAAAAGGAATAGTGAATCTATGCTAAAAAAAAAAAAATCTGTTTCCTAAGAAGTTTCTTAGCTTAGGGAAAACACAGAACTTGAAAATAACACTATGTGCAACAACTTATTTTATTAGTATTTTTTTCCTTTTTACCAAATACTGAGAACTGGTATAATGTCAAACAAAAAGAGTGACCATATATAAAATCATCCTGTGAGTACAAACATGTTTAATTACCAGGGTCATTGCTCTTTTTTAAAATTTTGCTCACTTGAGCTAGCATGTTTGGGCTTATTAAGAAACAGAAGTTTGATATAAATGATGTGTTTCCACCTGTGTCTCCAAATTAGTTTCATGGTTTATAATTATTTATACAAGCATCTTGTGATTCTTTTCTAAATCTAAATTCATAAAGAAACATTACACTTCAGTTAATTACAGAAGCCACATGCAGTATACAGTTTGCCAATTTTGTTTGTAGTTTGGTTGCTTGAAAATGCCTATTAAGCTGAAGACTTTAGGCTTATAATTAGAAAAGAAAAAAAGAAAAACCATGTTTGTCTATTTAACGTTCCAACTTATGTGGTCTCTTTCTAGAGCTGACATATCTACTTTAATTAGTCCAATCATCTAAGCCATATATGTTATCCTGATCACACTTATACATTTATTTGCTTTCTCTTAGGTACTGATTTTTTTCATTAATATACCTCACATGCTAATTCCCAGTTTGGTTCTTTACCTTAATCCAATGCCAGGATTTTTCTTCCTCTAAAAAGGATGTTTTTCTCCTCTTACAGGTCAAAATTAGGAATACTTGCAGTTCTTCTCAAGTGTAAAGTGTTGTCACACTTTTTCAGGTACTATGCTTTGGATCATAAATGAATTTGGTAATTAAGTTTTTCTGTTTACTATTTATTTTCTAACTTATAAAATGGAAGTGGTAGGTAAGATTAGGTTTAAGAATTGGTGAAGCTTTGGGCAAATCCCAGCTATAGACACTTGATATGCTTGTGTGTCTTATTTTTTCTTAATGGTAATTTTCACTCCTTTAAATAAGAAATCTTTTTTAGGTTATCATAGGAACCAATTTATTCTATTTTCTTACATCAAGTTCAGTTCACACATTTATAGCCTGCCTAGTCCCTGTAGGCATTTAAGTTTACAATTCTGAGATAGAAGAGGTCTAACGTTCCATAGAGCCATAGCAAGGTAATAAACTGAAGAGAGTATTTTTTTTTCCTTACAGTACATTCAATTTCATTACTGATTTGTTATTAAACATTAGACCATGAAACTGAGATATTAGGACATTAAATGTGGACAAACAATATAAGTCCCATTAGCCTACAGGGGAAGCAATGAATGATCTCATTTAATTTGTGGAAAGTTGAATAGCAGCAACTCTGCAAATGAAATTAAGTGCTATGCCTCATTGAATGAGCTCAGAGCTCTCCAAGGGGAGATCTGAGTTCCAAGATACAGCAAATAACAGGAAATGTCTTTAACTTAGCTGTAATTTTGGAATTGTTAGTTGGCAGAAGATATTAAGAAGAGGGATGTAAATGATCTAGCCCTACAGGAGGCTTGAAGTGCCCACGTCAATGAAGCTCTCAAGGTTCTAAAGTGAAATAAAAATGTTAGATTTTTATTTTTACTGTCCATTGATTGCATAATTTCTAACTTGACTACTTATTTCTGTATCTTTTCCAAAAAAGCTAGGTTTAAATTTTGGTGAGATTCTTAATCAGACCTTTTCCTCTCAACAGGTTCAATGATCCTTTCTTTTTTATAACTACTTTAATCATTTTTGACACTTTCTGCTCTACCATCACTTTGGCACATTTGCTGATTTCCATGAATCATAAATTCTGGGATATACTTAAGTATCTGACACTTTCACTCAGCTTACTTTGACAATTTATCTTAAAAATATATGCAGGTGAAAGTAAGGTTGTTATGTAGTGGTTATACATGGGGCAAAGTGCAGGCAGCTTATGGTTCTGCAAGTGAAAACTGTATAATTTTGCATGCAACCTTTGGCATAACTACTCTCTGTCTAGTTCAACCATTATAGATAGTAGACATTTAAACAATTTTACTTTGTACAGACTTTTTATTAGAGTCATGTAAAAGTTTCTTCCAGTATTTGTCTAGTTTATAATTTCATTTTTTTTAATTTTTAAAATTATTTTATTTTATTTTTTTTTTATTAGTTGGAGGCTGATTACTTTACAATATTGTAGTGGTTTTTGTCATACATTGACAAGAATCAGCCATGGTTTTACATGTATTCTAGTCTATAATTTCAGACATGGCAACTATCCCACTCTTACAGCAGTAGAGATTTCCTTCTCTCTTTTCTTGTTTTTATGAATTTGTTAAGAAATAACCTTGTTTTCATCCACCTGTCAGATCTGGTTTATTGGATGGAGCACTAAGGATGGAAATAGAAGATATGACTTTGAGTCTTGACTCTGATATTTGATAGCTTGACACTTTCTTAGAGGAATTCCTTAACTTCAATGATTGCTCATTTTCACATCAGGTCAATGGGACTAAAAGTACCTTCCATATAGAACAGACTTGTGGACTCTGTGGGAGAAGGCGAGGGTGGTATGTTTCAAAAGAACAGCATCGAAACATGTATATTATCTAGGGTGAAACAGATCACCAGCCCAGGTTGGATGCATGAGACAAGTGCTCAGGCCTGGTGCACTGGGAAGACCCAGAGGGATAGGGCGGAGAGGGAGGTGGGAGGGGGGACCGGGATGGGGAATACATGTAAATCCATGGCTAATTCATTTCAATGTATGACAAAAACCACTGCAACGTTGTAAAGTAATTAGCCTCCAACTAATAAAAATAAATGGAAAAAAAAAAGAGTACTAAATAAAGTAACAGGTGTGAAAGAATCCTGTAATGGGTTGATCACTAGGTTAGATACTGATACTAGTAATTTCTGCTAGAAATTACATTGAAATTTAGCAAATGTTTAAATGGCAATTGACTCTGTGAATTGGGCTCATTCATATTGGCTTGAATGTTCTAGTTAATTATAAGGCAATAAATAAAGTTATTCTGCTACATTCAAATAACCATGAAATAACTTGTCTAGACAGGCTGATGCTGGGGCTATGTAAAGCTCTTCTAGTAATCTCATTGTATCCAAGTTCCAAGGAAATGGTTAATGGTCTTAACTTTTAAAACAAATTGAAGGTTAATAATATTCTGATAGAGATTTCTCTATATAATTTTAAGGTAAGCTACTTTTAAAAGCTTATAAATAACATGACAACAAAGTAAAATGATGTGACTCATTCAGCCCTCCTAGAAAACCCTAACAGCATCATGTTTTTCATTGAAATATAATTCAACAATGCAATGAATTACACAGATCTGAACTTGATGAGATTAACATATGTATAAGTATGTAACCTGCATCTTAGAAAAATATAGAATATTTCTATTATTTCAGAAAGTTCCCCATGCCTTATTCCAGTTAATATCCCCATATGTAACTACTGTGATCGTCCTTAATAGATGATTTCACTTATTTAAACTTCATGAAAATGGAATCATACCACATGTACTTTTTTTGTGTCTGTCTTCAAAATGTTGTCATTGTTCATCAATATAGACTTGTTTATTTACTTTTGTTTATTGCTAAGCAGAATTCTACTGATTGAGTATATAACAATGTTATTTCACTTCCATGTTAATTGAATATCTGTGTTGTATCTAGTATTTGGACAGTAAAAAATAAAACTGTTTTTTAATATACATATATTTCCTTTCTTTCTAGAAGTGGTATCACTGGGTCATAGGATAAACATGTGCTGTGCTGTGCTGAGTTGCTCAGTCGTGTCTGACTCTGTGACCCCATGAACTGTAGCCCACCAGGCACCTCTGTCCGTGGGATTCTCCATGCAAGAATACTGGAGTGGGTTGCCATGCCCTTCCCCAGGGGATTTTCCTGACCCAGGGATTGAACCCAGGTCTCCCACATTGCAGGTGGACTATTTTCCATCTGAGCCACGAGGGAAGTCCTAGAATACTGGATGTGTATTTAATTTTAAAAGAAACTGCCAAAATATTATTCAAAATAGTTGCAGTATTTTATACTTCTACCTGGAATAAATGTTTCAGATGCTCTGAGCCCTCATCAAAATTTTATATAGTCTTAGCCATTTTACTTTTAGCCATTTTATTTAGTGCATGTGATATAGTATCTCATACTGGTTTTAATCTGATATTTACTGATGACTAAAGATTTTGAATGTATTTTTATATAATTACTTGGCCACTCATATATCTTCTTCTGTGAAGCTTTTTCTTTTGTACATTTTTAAAGTTGATCTGTTTGTTTTCTTAGTACTGATTTGTAGAGATTTTTTTTTATTCTAAATAAAGAACCTTTACCAAATAGATGTAACAAGAATACTTTCTCCCAGTTTGTACTGCTTTTTCATTCTCTTACTGATGTATATTAACAAGCTGTATACTTAATTTTGATGGAATCCTGTTTATGGTATTTAATTTTACAGTTGTTGTTTTTAGTGTCCCCTCTGAAAAAGTTTTGCCTGTCTCAGGTCTTAAAGGTATCCTTCGACATATTTCTCTAATAAGCATCATAGTTTTGGTGCTTACTTTTAAATCTATGATCGATCTCAAACTGAGGTAGGAGTGAAAATTCTTTATTCCCCCATTCAACCAATGTATCCACCATTATTTGTTGAAAAGACTACCCTGTTTTTTGAATTGTCTTGGCATCTTTATTTAAAGTCATTTATGTCTGGTTTTGTTTCCAGATCCTCTTTTCCCTCCACTGATCCTTTTGTTTATTCTTATGCCTATGCCACATTATTTGAAATAGTAGTTTTATACTAAATTTTAAATCAGGTAGTGTGAAGCCTCCAAATAACATTTTTTCATGATTGTTTTACTATTCTCAGTCCTTTGCTCACCAATATAAGTTTAAAATAAACTTTCCTAATTCAACTAAAAATGATTCTGTTAAGATTTTAATCAGAAATAATAGACTAATTTTGAGGGGATCGACATTTTGATTTTAATTCCCAAAATTCATGACCAGGATATTTATATAGGTAGCACTGGTTTTTTCACTCTAGTTTCTTTTAGCAATACTTGGTTGCTATTGGTTTAGAGGTCATACACCTCTTCTGTTAACAGTATTTACAACTAGTTGTTTATGCTATTACAAAATTGAATGTTTTTTTTTCTTAATCTCATTCTCTATTTACTTTTAATATATAGGATCATGGCATACTTTTACATTGTATTAACTATCTACTGCTGTGTAACAAACTACCACAAACTTAGTGGTTTAAAACAACATCCATTTAAAACTCTCACTTCTGTAGGTAACCAGGCATCACATAACCTGATTCCTTTTATCGGGGCTTTCTAAGATTGAAATCAAGCTGCCCACAATACCAATTTCTCATCTGGAGGCTCAAGGGAAGCATTCACTTTCAAGATCATTCAGGTTGCTGACATAATTCACTTCTTGCATGTCTGTAAGAATGAGGCTTGTTTTTCCTACTGGCTCTCAGTTAGACAGGGCTCCATGTTCTTAGAAGATACCCACACTCCTTGCTGTGTGGACCCAACCATTTTCAAAATGAAGCATCTCCATGTCAAACCTCTCTTCTGCTTTGAATCTCTCATCAGCAAAAAGTTCTATCCCATTTAAGAATTCACCAGATCCACTAAGGATGACCTCTTTAACTAATTTGGGATCTCAATCATATCTGCAAAACTTCTTCATAAGAGATTAGGGTTTCAGTTAATGACTGGGAGAAAGTATGTGTACACCAAATGGATGGGGATCTTGGGGTCATCTTAGAATTTGGCCAGCTGTAGAATTGGCCTTGTATTCAAGAATTTCACTATACCTACTCATTGGTTCTAACATTGGTTTGTAGACTTCTTAGAATTCTTTATGTAAATAATCAAACTTTGATCATTTTACTTCTTTCTTACCAATCTGTATATCCTTTATTTATCTCTCTTATTTTATTAAATTGGTCAGGACTTCAGTTCATTTTTGATAAAAGTGGTGAAAACATATATCCATCTCTATTTCTACTTTGCTGAGTGTATTTATCATGACTATATGTAACATACGGTCAAATTCTTTTTAAATGCCAGTTTATAATTACATATTACATTTAACAGCTAGTGGGTAGTCAGATTTTCTATTTCTTATGTTGTTAATTCTGGCAGTGATCAGCTAAAACTTTGCAATATTTTACTTTTATTAATAAAAAATGTGTGAGGACTTATTTTTACTATATGTTCTATATTTGATGACTATCTATATGCCTTTTAAAATGATGTCTATTCTTTTCTGCAGGATGTCTAGTTTTGGTCATGTGCGTGCTAAGTAGCTTCAGTAATGTCTGACTCTTTGTGATCCTATGGACAGTAGCCCTGCACGTTCCTCTGTCCATGGAATTTTCCAGGCAAGAATGCTGGAGTGGGTTGCCATTTCCTCCTCCAGTGGATCTTCCCAACCCAGGGATCAAACCCAGGTCTCTTAAGTCCCTTGCACTGGGAGGTGGATTCTTAATCACTAGAACCACATAAATATCAAATAGGTAAAAAATAGTTGATAATGTCATTTAAATCTTATATTCACTTATTGATGTGTTTAGTCATTCTTTCAGTTATTTGATAAAGGGGCATAAATATCTCCAGCCCTCACAATTAATTTTTCTTTTTCTACCTTTCAATCCTGATAGTTTCTTGCCTCATATATTTTGAATATTTTCTATTTAAGTGTATAAAGTTAAATTTGATTATATTATCTTTCTGATTATATGATTATGATTATATTATATTATCTTTCTGATTAATCTTCTACCATCATCAAATAACATTCTTTATTGTTGGGAATACAATTTGTGTCTTAAAGTCTACTTTATTTGATATTACCATAGCCACACTTTCTTTCTTATGCTGCTTTCATGGTATATATCTTTTCACACTTCTGTTTCAACTTCTCTAAATCTTTAAGTTTAAAGTGCATGTCATGCATGTGGCATTAATTCAGTCTTGTTTTTAATATATTTCCCTCTACATATTTCTATAACCCTCCCACCTGCCCATTTTTGTACTATTTTACATATTTTATATCTATATTTTACAAACCCTACAGTCCAATGTTATATATTTTATATTAAGCAACAACTTTCTATTTTAACATTTTCTTTCGGTGAAAATTACTACTTTTGTTCTGCTTATGAAATATTAGATATTAGATATAATCTTAATAAATAAATTTGCTCTTTTTCTTTTTAAAAAATCTGAATGGACTTTAATATTTGCCTTTTCCTTTAGTCATGAGGATATTCTAACTTCTGGTGGCTATTTAACTATAGATTTAAAAAAAAGAATCTGGAAAGATATCTGGTTATGTTTAAAGAGCCTGTGTGCAAGCTAAGTTGCTTCAGTAGTCTTTGTGGCACTATGGACTGTAGCCCATCAGGTTCCTCTGTCCATGGGAATTCTCCAGACAAGACTACGGAGTAGGTTGCCATGCCTTCTTCCAGGGTATCTTCCCAACCCAGGCACTGAAATTGTGTCTCTTATGTCTCCTGCATTGGCAGGTGGATTCTTTATCATTAGTATCACTGGGAAGCCCATATTTAAGTCGAGGGAAATTTAAAAAATTATAATTAACTGAAGACCCATATGTGTGGCAAAAGAGTTCAAGAAAGCTTGAAAGTACTCAAGAAGACAAAAAAAAAAAAAATGGGTAGGCATATCTTGGAATCCCATGTAGAAAATATACCATAATTAATAATTAAATATCTTCTAAAAATCATAGGAAGTAGACAAAGTAATATCTGCTTTTCTAGTTAGTAATTACAATTCATATACAACTTTGCCTAACTTCATAATATATTATGTTCAAAATGTGGATAACAATTCCTGGGGTTTTCCTGTGGCTCAGACAGAAAAGAATCTGCTTGCAGTGCAGGAGACCCAGGTTCAATCCTTGGGTTGGGAGATCCCCTGGAGAAGGGCATGACCACCCACTTCAGTATTCTTGCCTGGAGAATTCCATGGACAGAAGAGCCTGGCAGGCTACAATCCTAGGGTCGCGAAGAGTCAGACACAGCTGAATAATAATTCTAGGCACCCAGAAGAAAATATATTTTTCTAATCCCCACATTACAAACTTTATTCTCCATAAATATTATTCTAGTTCACTGCTCCGACCAGAGTTTATCTATTATTAAAAGTAACAATAATAAGCCTTTCAAAAAGATAGTCTTTGGTGTACTTTTAGATATAAAAGCTTATCCTGGTGAAAATACTTTTCCCCATTCTACTATAAACAGAGAATCTTACAGGGGTGTGGTTATTAAAACAACAACAAAAAACCTCCTGAGCCTCTCTCTTATCCACAGAGAGGGAATTGCTGGAAAAGGTATAAATATATACCTGCAATGTAATGGTGTTCCATAAGTGAAGAAAGGATCTTACTGCTCTTCTCAGATTTACTCAAAAGTGCTTTGGAATCATTTATCACCAGCCTACATTAAGATGCCACTGGTTCTGGATTAGTACTGGGGTGACATGTGACTAATACCTCAGGGAATATATAGATACATCAGGAGTAAATAGGTCTTCATGTTTAACAGGATAAAAGTTTCCCCTTATCGTTATTTAATAATTCATTTACTACTGCCTAAGTTGTAAAAGATTACATTTTAGAGTTCTTTTCTACAGTAAGGGAATCAGAAGCCACTTCCACATGTGCATGCACAGATACACATAAATGTTTCACTTTTATTATCATCATCCTGACTGGTATATATTATAACAATCTCTCTATATAAAATTTAAATAAATTTTACAATAACATCCAATATTTTAACATTGAAATATTTT
Organism: Odocoileus virginianus; assembly: GCF_023699985.2. Classification (NCBI taxonomy): domain Eukaryota; kingdom Metazoa; phylum Chordata; class Mammalia; order Artiodactyla; family Cervidae; genus Odocoileus; species Odocoileus virginianus. Next base: position 22,836,889 of record NC_069686.1, read on the forward strand.
CTGATTCTTAATAGACTGAAGTTACATCTTTGACATGGAAGTAGAGACAATAATTAGTGTTGGCCAGTAATTTACATATTTTTTCCTAACCATATTATCCTTTTAAAATAAATATCATCCTTAATATAAGCAAAAAAGTTTGTAAGCAAAGAAATTGCATCCCAGATAATTTAAGCAACTTAGCCAAAATCACAAGCTAGTGCCAAATCTGAGAAGTGTTATCTTAAACACAATTTAATGAGAAAATGGTTTTGAGAGCACATTTTGTGGGGTAAAGGCTCTTCTAACCACATTACCCTCACAGAGCAGGTAAGCAGGTGAGGATCTTTTATTACTTACCCACTTATAACTCTGTTCTCCTTCAATGGTTCACCACAATTGCAATTAAATAATTACTTGTTATTGTCTTCCTCCCTTGTTGGAGGAACTGTTTACATCTTGTTGATGCTGCTGCTGCTGAATTTTAGCTTTTAAGATACTGCTTGGTATACCTTAATCTGTTCATTAAACAACTGAATAATCATGTGGCAAGTCTCTAATAAATGGGCAGATTTCTTAGGCTGTATCACAATTTTCACAGTTCAGATAATGCTAGGTTGCAATTGTGTAAATTGGACCTTGCATAAGAGAAGGTGTGTGATCATAATAAATTCTGTTTATGATTGCACTGTTTAGTTCTCGCTATAATTTCATCTTAAGTTCTCAGGAAATTATGACAGTTGTTATTTACTGCTTAGCACTGGTATAACAGACGAATGCCTTTAAATCAGCACATTATCATAGGAAATAGTTTCATTATGTCTTTCAAACATGAGTAGCCAAATGTTCTGTGGCACTGTAATTAAATAATAATTATATTAGCAAAGATTATGTTTGTGCCTATGGTGTACATGAAACAGTACTCAATGTATCTCATTTAATCCTTATAACACATGCAGTACTATGTTCTGTTAATTCCTCCATTTACTAAAGTTTATACAGACAATCAACTTGGTAACTGACAGCTATTTTTAAATCCAGGCAGACACCCTCAAGAGAGACTTCTTAGATACTACAATGTATCACTATTAACTAGCATGAAATTCCATAGTATGTTAGATTCTACAAATTATTTCTCACTGGTAATGTCCAAAGAAATTGATTGCTTTAGAAGGAGAAAGTTAATTAAAAAAGAAAACAAGAAGACAAAAATTCCTCCTCTAGTTTGTAGAAAGAGACTGGGCTACATATTCTGGCTCTCTCTTTCCGAAAAGGTAATGCAAGTTATTACAATGGACAACTTAGACATTTTCTGTTGTTTGACTTCTAAAGGATAAGACAGTAGTATTGGCATCTTAGTGATATACAATAAGGAATCACACTAAGAAATGGGCTATGGAAAAAAACTCCTTATGTTATTCAGTTTATCTTCTTCTTGAACTTTCCCTTGAGTGGTAGAGTCCCTTTCTCCACAAAACTCTAAACTTAGTGTCATTGTGACAGGCTGAAGATGTGACTAGGTCTGTAGACTATAGGTGTCTCTTCCTCTAACCTAGTAGAGCAGTCACGGGGTGAAACAATGCACGCCAATTACGGGCAAAAGGTAGGAAGAGAAAACTCTTCACCTAACTCACAAGTGCTGAGAAACAATGATAGTTTTTTTCCTCTGTGCTTTGCAACCCCCAATTGACAAAGCCAGAACACTGGAAGAAGGCATTTTGGGACTATGAGTATCTCATCCAAGGGCGTACAGTCTGAGAAGGGTAGGAATTAAAGGGAAGAACATAGGAGGGAAGGGAGGTGGAGGAAGGTGTAATGTTTTTTGAATTTTTAAATATCATTACTGATATATAATTGACACACAGTGAGCTGCACATATATAAAGTAGACAGTGTGATAAATTCTGACACATACAAATGCTCAAAAAAATCATCACAACAATCTGGAAGTGAGCGTAACCATCTCACCACCAAAAGATTCCTCATTTCCTTCGTCACCTCCCTATTTTATCTAGTATCTTTTACTCCACATAATTATTCAGTGATTCATCTGACAGTTCATCTCTTTTTATTACTGAGTAGTATTTCATTGTACTTTTCAGTTTATCCACTCATCTTTGATGGGTATTTGGGTTATTTCGAGTGTGAGCCATTAGAAATGAAACTGTTATGGGTATTTGCTTTCATTTATTCTGGGTAAATATTGATGAAAGTGGTATGGTTGGGTCATTAAGGTGTATATTTAGCTTTTTAAAAATATTCATAGATTTTTGGAAGCAGTTTACACCCAAAAAGTGAAATGTAAAGTTCCCATATATACCCTTAGCCCCTCAGATTTCCATTATTTTCTAACATCTTGCACTAGTATAGTACATTTGTACAACTGACAAGCCAATATTGATGATCACTATTAATTAAAATCCATGGTTACTTAGGGTTCACTCCTTTAACAATATATAATATGGGTTTTGACAGTTGTATGATAACATGTACTCACCATTACATAATGACAGTTTCACTGCCCTAGAATTTGTCCTGTGCTCTATACATCTATTTTGAATGTACTCTTAAGAGAAAAATTGACAGGTAGAGAAATATTCCAAATTAAAAAGATATGACATTCCCCCTCTGGAAGAGAAACAAGAAGTGAGCAGGAAGATGGCAGAGGTGGGGGAGATGGAATCAAAGTGGTGCTAGTTGCTGTCCCTCACGGAGAGAACTACAAAGTGCAGGATGAGTACGTCCCCTTTACCCTTTTCATAGAAGAATGGAAAATTGAGGGTTAAATTACAGAACATCATGTTCCAGTACATTGACTAAGCAAGATTCAAGCACAGGATTTGTTACTCCTCATAGGAACGACACTACCAGGCAAACTGGGACACGGGGATCATTTTTCAATGAAAATTAACATTTTTAAAAGCCCAGTTTCACCAGGGTGCACTGCTGGAATATAATAACATTTTACAAAGTAATAAATTACTTAAAGTGGTCTTTACCAGATTGTGTAGAATGAGGAGCACCAGAGCCTATGTTCTACTGCCTGAAAGTCTAACTAACCTAGGATATTTTCAAAGATCAGCATATTAGATTAGATAGAATCAGATTTGAGTGTATAAATTATGGCTTCATGGGATGCTATGAAACGACTTTGGCTCCCCAACTATCTCCTTCCTTGGTTTATCATCCTGCTCTCATACAGTATCAGAGGAGAATTGCTTAGAGTTAATTTGCAAATATTTAATTTATGTAGGTGCCTCTTTGAACTTTAATATCACTCAGTTTGGTTTTCTGTTTCTTAGCTGAGGACAGTGATAGAATAGCAGATTACAGAGGAATGAAGAAGGCATGAAATAATATAATTTTAGGACATTGAGAATGATCAGGTTGATGGAAAAAACTATAGCAACCAGAGAGCGGTATGAGGGCATTAGGTACCTAGGAGTCAGGTAAATAGGGTCTCCCGCAGCGGAAGAGAGGAGAAACCAAAGGGAAAATGAGAAAGCAGTAAGATACATGCTGCATCTATCAAGGGATTGCAGACGTCTTGTTCAAGGCATATGACTTAGAGTAGGTTCAATTTTAGTCTTCTAGAAGAAAGCCAATAGAAGACAAGATGAGTGCATTTGTCAACAATCTTCTAATACGTCTGCTCATTACCTCTGCTTCCACCTAAAAACTTTCTCCTTCCAAATGTATCACATATTTCCAGACAAGTGGGGGAAAGCATGAAAAGCTGAGGAACAGGATACAATTAAAAAGTATTTGTAGCAGACGTAATCATGCCTTGCCCACACCCCTTCAGGATCTTTGATGCTGATTGACAAATGTTTGTAACTTCATTAGTTACTGAAGGTTTTTTTCTTTCTGAAACTCCAGTATTAAGGAATTACCTGTCTTCTTCATCCTTCCTACTGCTCCTCAATCAATGACTCCTGGCTTCTTGGATAATTTTGAAGTGTTCTGTACATTTCCCAGAATTCTGTCATGATTTAAGCTCTGGTAGTCCACCATGATAGGTGGCTTGATTGAGCACACTTTATCAACCATATTCTCTTCCCAGAGACACTTTCACAGTTCCCTACCAAGTACCTATATTTCTCAAGTAGGATATAGTTCACTGGAATTTATGTCTCCAGTCTTGTCCCTGGGACAGAATTCAGACAGTGAATAAGGAAGAAATTATTGTACTACTAACATCTGGGAGATAATTATGGGTAATCCTTTTTATTTTGTGATAAGATTCATTTACTAGCATTAACTTTTCCAAGAAACATGGGATCTGAGGCTTTGGTTGGATTCAACAGACATTTAAGGAGTAATTATATGACAGATGTTTTAGTAGATTGGTTAACATGTTGTTTTCTTCTTATAGCCTAATTACAGTGCAATTTCATTAACACTTACTATGGTTTTCATCCATTTAGTTAATAAACTTGTTTCTCTAGGTTTCAGCAGTTATAAATCACATCACAATAATAGCCAAGAGAAAAGATTTTTTAGTTATGCCCAGATTATTGAGGAGACTTCCAAATCTCACTTTTGAAAATCCTTGAAAAGAAAAGAAAAAGTGCTAGATGCTCAGTCATGCTCAACTCTTTGCAAACCTATGGACTGTATCCCACCAGGCTCCTCTGTCTATGGAATTCTCCAGGTAAGAATACTGGAGTGGGTTGCCATTCCCTTCCTCAGGGGATCTTCCTGATCCAGGAATCAAACCTGCATCTCCTTCATCTCCTGCGTTGCAGGTGGATTCCTTACCACTGTACCCCTAGTGAAACCCTGAGGAGACTTCCAAATCTCACTTTTGAAAATCCTTACACCAAAGCAAAAATAGGGTGGGGTGGGATATCTTGACTGCTTTCACAGACTCCTCTCCTTTATCATGTAGCACCTGCCACTTTACAACCCTCTCTACTCCAGCTTTGCTTCCTGAAACATTTGCTTGAAACATCTGTTATCCAAGTTAGCGACCCTGTGAAGCCAATTCAAAGTGCCTTATTTCTGCTACCTTGAATAAGTCAGTAATGCTTTGACTGAAAGTAATAGACCTCTTGGCTCACAGTGGCTGCCACAATAAAGACATTGGATTATCTAATATAACAAAAAGTTTCAGAGTCAGTGATATCAAGTCCATGGAGTAGCTCAGTACTGTCTTTAAAGGCCCATATTTGTTTGGCTCATTTCTGCTCTGCCCAAGGCAGTGTGTTACAAATACTGCCTCTTATGGTCACAGAATGGCTGCTAGAGCACTTCATATTACAACATTCTAAGCGGTAAGAGAAGGAAGGAGGCACTCAGATAAAACATGGTCTTTTTGCTTTGTTAGAGAGAAATATCTTTCACATAAATCCATGATAATTTCTCTTTACATTACATGGACTAGAACTTGGACCACGTAGCCACATTAAACCAGTAAGTGCTAACAAAGAATACTGGTTGATTTAGGCCATCATGAATTATCTTCCCACCTTGCACTTAGCTTCAATAAAAAATATACAGGCATTCTGCTGACAAGAATAATGGAAGGGTGGCTGCTAGATGTAATGAACAGTGTCTGCTTTGCTGCAGTACCTATTGAGATCCACCAAAGTATTTTCTGATGAAATCCTGCACCATGGTCTTGGTTGATGAGAATCTCTTCCTTTATGATTGATATACAAAATGTTCTACATACTTTTGTAACCAGCTTGACGAGTTGGGAGCTAAGTATACAGCTGTGAAACAGTAAGCACAATCTATGCCACAGACCTATCCATTATCTCCAAAGTTTCCTTCTTCCCTCTTTATTAGTATTAGTTTAGTTTTAGTACTAGTGTTATTACTTTGTGATAAGAACATACAGCATACAATTTACCCTTGTAGCAAACTTCTAAGTGCACAATACAGTATTGTGGACTATGGGGTCTATGATGTTGGATCTCCAGGACTTATTCATTGTACATAACTGAAACTTTGTACCATTTGGTTAATATCTTTCAATTTATTCTCCACTAGCCCCTGGTAACCTCCATTTTACTCTTTACTTCCTTGAGTCTGATTTTAGATTTTCCATGTAAGTGGTATCATAAAGTATATATCCTTTACTTTTGGATTGCTCTTTTTATGTAGTCTAAAGCTGTGCTTTCTATATTTTTAATGTTTTATGGATTTCTTTTGAAAACTTATTTTATTAAAAAAAAAAAAACCCAAACAAATGTATCATCCCTGGTGATGAGCTGAAGGATCAAGAGTGATAAGCTTTGGGTTTCCAGTCTCCCTGTTATCAACACTGAGATGCTGTTGCTGCACTATGTCTGTATATTTGATTCCATCTACACTTGAGATTTCTTTCTTTCTCACACTCTCCTCAGTCCTATAGTAAATAGTCCTCTGATGGTCCCATAGTCCCAAGAAAAATATCTGAATTCTAGTGTGAATTCAACATGCACTTCACATGAGATCTTTACATACAGACACCTACCTAGAATCTACTCTTCAGTTCTTCTTATAGATTTGAATCTTTCCTCATTCAGGATTTGAATCTACTTGTATAACTTTATTTCTTATCAGAGTTTTGGAGATAAGAGCAAGTTGAAAGGAGTACCTTTCTTTTCAGTCTCTCCTTTCCTGGCATCAATTATCTTCAATTTTTCTTAATATCCACATTAACCTTTTTTAAATTTATATTTTAATTGGAAAGTAATTGCTTTACAATGTTGTGTTGGTTTCTGCAAATCAGTCATAATTCAGTATATATGCCTTTCCTCTTTAGACTTTCCTGCCCACCCCAACCCTCTCACATTAACTTTTTAAAGGAAAGGTGGAAAAAAATAAGATGAAAAACAACTTAAAGGCTAAGTTTCCCAAACAACCAAATTCAGCCTTTAAACTCAGGGAGGTACAGTTTAACCTACACCAATGACATGATATGCATGTGCAAGGTCTTCTTACCATTTATGTTTATTTCTGTCCTAGATTCATTACAACTGAATATATAAGAATGATAATTGCATGACCCTTTAAAAAATTATTTGCGTGGTGTTTAAGGTCTATAAAATAAAGTACAATGACATCTTCCAGATTGACAAGATTAATCCTTCTAGAAATCTTTTCCCATGGTCTATCTTGTGACTCTCAACAGTTGATCTGGTTTGCAGAATTCTTTTCTTATTCCACACTGTCTGACAGTCATATTTACACTTAGGACTTCTGAATCATCTATATGCTAATAACCAAAACTTAATCTCCATTCCAGATATCTCCTTTGAGTATTAACTGCCTACAAGACATCTTTACTGACCTTTACTTATTCTATAAATACCTTAACAACAGATCCAAGATTTAACCCATATTATTGTTTGCTAAACCTACTCTTATTGTTACTTCTATTTTATGGCATTGAACCACAAGTCACCCAACCTAAGTCAAGAATCTTACAATACTCTGGTTTTTCTGCAGATTGTATAAATATTTCCGAATGTAGAGCCTATTATACAGAGTGAAATAGGTCAGAAAGAGAAAAACAAATATCATATATTAACACATATATATGGAATCTAGAAAGATGGTACCAGTGAACCTATTTGCCGGACAGCAATGGAGACACAGACATAGAGAACTGATTTATGGACACAGGCAGTAGGGAGGAAGGAGAGGGAGGGATGAATGAAGAGAGCAGCATGGAAGCATATATATCACACATATATACTACTATGTAAAACAGAGAGCCAATGGAAATTCGCTGTATGACTCAAGGGCCTCAAACTGAAGCTCTGCAACAACTTAGAGGGGTGCGGAAGGGTGGGAGGTGGGAGGGAGGATCAAGACAGAGCGGTTATGTGTAAACCTACAGCCAATTCATGTTGATGTATGGCCGAAGCAATACTGCAAAGCAATTATCCTTCAATTAAAATATACAAATTAAAAAAAGAATCTTACAAATCATATTTGATTCCTTTTCTCTAACTGCCCACTTTTGACCAAACAATATCAGTCCTATCAATTTTAATTCCTAATTATGTGTTGGCTCTGTCTGCCTACCTTCAAACTTTTACCCTACTTAACATCACCATCTTCTTTCATTCTGAAATTTTATATCATCTTGAATGATAGCTATGGTTTTTCCAGTAGTCATGTATGGATGTGAGAGTTGAACTATAAACAAAGCTGAGTGCCAAAGAACTGATGCTTTTGAACTGTGGTGTTGGAGAAGACTCTTGAGAGTCCCTTGGACTGCAAGGAGATCCAACCAGTCTATCCTAAAGGAAATCAGTCTGGAATATTCATTGGAAGGACTGATGCTGAAGCTGAAACTCCAATACTTTGGTCACCTGATGCGAAGAACTGACTCATTTGAAAGGACCCTGATGCTGGGAAAGATTGAAGGTGGGAGGAGAAGGGTACGATAGAATATGAGATGGTTGAATGGCATCACCAACTCAATGGACATGAGTTTGAGTAAACGCTGGGAGTTGGTGATGGACAGGGAGGCCTGGTGTGCTGCAGTCTATGGGATCACAAAGAGTGGGACACAACTGAGTGACTGAACTGACCTGAATGATAGTTTATCTACCAATAATATCTACTCTCATCTGCAACCTATGCTCCATAATGCAGCCAGAGATTTTTCTAGGACATAATTCTATCCTGCTTGTTTAAAATTGTGACATTATTTCCATTGATTACAAGATTAATCCCTAAATTTGATATACTAACAAGGTTCTTTATTTCTTGTCTTTGACAATATTTCAGTCTTAACTCTCTTCACACTCCATTCTGATTCCATTTTCCAGAAACACCAAAATGCTCAAGATTTTTGTGAATAGCTCATGACTTTGTTCCTGTTGCAGGTATTCCTACAAAAAGCAATTCTATAAATTCCTTTTCATTTTTGTCTACCTCTCCATTCTGCCAAGAGAATTTAATGAGATTTTCTGATTCACTTAAGAAAACTTTATCTCTCCTCATTGCCATCACTGTAATCAGCACATCTCTCGATTATAGACTTTGGTTATCTGTGTCTTCCTTCGTCTTAGACCACATATTCTGAAGAACAAGGGTCATTGTATTGTTTACCTTGGCATGCTCAGGGAACTAAATGTACAAGATCAAATACAAGTAGGATGTCAATAAAATAGTTATTGAGTGGATGGATAACTATGGATTGTAAATTTTCCTATCTACATTTATTTCCTGGTTTCTTCCCAGGTCATCAAGGATAAGTTCTGACCCTTTCTCAGTTTTATATGCTCAGGTTTTCACGCTTATTCCAATCAGACTCTGAGGACATTTACCATGAAAACAAACATGTACTCTAAAGAAGAAATGAAGGATGGGAGGAAAAGAGGAAAAGAAAAAAGAAAAAAGGGAAATTTCCCTGGACCTCTCATACCTTGCTCTTTACAAGGCTATGGAGAAATGAGCTCATGAAAGAGCATTGACACAATGCTTTGTTTTACCAGATTCACTATCCTGCTTTGTGTCTCTTCTTCTAGAGTCATATTAACCTCATGTATATATGGCCTCTTGAGATTCTCCTTTCATCTTACTTCACTTTTCTGGGCACTCTATCGCTGTCCCTAAACATTTATACTTTCACAGATCCCTGTACATGGAGGTTGACATTTTTCTGACTCTGCAGTTTTTGCTGATATTGCTTTATGTTAAAATAGACACACCTTCCAGTAAATAAAAGTTATAAATTTGGGTCCAAAATTATTACTTTCTCAGTGGAAATTACACCAGTAAATATGTTAAATCCATGCAATGTACATATTACTTGAGCGTATATTAAACTGTAAAAAAGAAGATCCAAAGCTATTAAATTTTCTTCAAGAAAATTAGAGATACCAAGGGAACATTTAATACAAAGATGGGCAAAATAAAGGAAAGATATGGTATGGACCTAACAGTAGCATAAGATATTACGAAGAGGTGGCAAGAATACACAGAAGGATTATACAAAGAAGATCTTTATGACCCAGATAACCATGATTGCATCATCATCACCTAGAGCCAGACATCCTGGAATGTGAAGTCAAGTGGGCCTTAGGAAGTATCACTATGAACAAACTAGTAGAGGTGATGGAATTCCACTTGCGCTATTTCAAATTCTAAACGATGATGCTCAGAAAGTGCTGCACTCAACATGCCAGCAAATTTGGAAAACTCAGCAGTGGCCACAGGACTGGAAAAGTTCAGTTTTCATTCCAATGTCAATGAAAGTTCAAACTACCACACAATTGCACTCATCTCACATGCTAGCAAAGTAATGCTCAAAATTCTCCAAGCCAGGCTTCAACAGTATGTGAACTGTGAACTTCCAGATGTTGAAGCTGGATTTAGAAAAGGCAGAGGAACAAGAGATCAAATTGCTAACTTCCATTGGATCACTGAACAAAGCAAGAGAATAGCAGAAAAACATCTACTTCTACTTTATTGATTACCCCAAAGCCTTTGACTGTGTAAATCATGACAAACTGTAGAAAATACCTCAAGAAGTGGGAATACCAACCACCTGATCTGCCTCCTGAGATCTGTATGCAGGTCAAGAAGAAACAGAACTGGACATGGAACAGACTGGTTCCAAATCGGGAAAGGCATATGTCAAGGCTTTATATTGTCACTCTGCTTATTTAACTTATATGCAGAGTACATCATGTGAAATGCCAGGCTGGATGAAGCACAAGCTGGAATCAAGATTGCCAGGAGAAATATCAATAACCTCAGATAAGCAGATGACACCACCCTTATGGCAGAAAGTGAAGAGGAACTAAAGAGCTTCTTGATGAAAGTGAAAGAGGAGAGTGAAAAAGTTGGCTTAAAACTCAACATTCAAAAAACTAAGATCATGGCATCCAATCCCGTCACTTCATGGAAAATAGTTGGGGAACCAATGGAAACAGTGTTAGACTTTATTTTCTTGGGCTCCAAAATCACTGCAGATGATGACTTCAGCCATGAAATTAAAAGATACTTCTTCCTCAGTGTGGAGATTCCTTAAAAAACTGGAAATAGAACTGCCATACGATCCAGCAATCCCACTGCTGGGCTTATACACCAAGGAAACCAGAATTGAAAGAGACACAAGTACCCCAGTGTTCATTGCAGCACTGTTTACAATAGCCAGGACATGGAAGCAACCTAGATGTCCATCTCAGACAAATGGATAAGAAAGTTGTGGTACATATAAACAACGGAATATTACTCAGCTATTGAAAAGAATGCATTTGAATCAGTTCTGCTGAGGTGGATGAAACTGGAGCCTATTATACAGAGTGAAGTAAATCAGAAAGAAAAACACCAATTCAGTATATTAACACATATGTATAGAATTTAGAAAGATGGTAATGATGACCCTGCATGTGAGAGAGTAAAAGAGACACAGATGTAAAGAACAGACTGCTGGACTCTGTGGGAGAAGGCAATTGTTGAAAGATATGAGAGAACAGCGTTGAAACACGTATATTATCATACGTGAAACAGATCGCCAGTCCAGGTTGGATGCATGAGACAGGGTGCTCAGGGCTGGTGCACTGGGATGACGCTGAGGGATGGGATGGGGAGGGAGGTGGGAGGGGGGTTCAGGATGGGGAACACATGTACACCCATGGCTGATTCATGTCAATGTATGGCAAAAACCACCACAATACTGTAAGCTAATTAGCCTCCTATTAAAATTTTTTAAAAAAGAAAGAAAAACAAAAACACTGGAGCCGTCCTTCAGAAAGTACATAGAGCTCAATCAATTGCATTTGCTCATAAAATATCTTTTGTTTTTTGGAAGAAAAAATAAACAAGATACTTGTTCCTGGGAAGAAAAGCTATGACCAACCTAGACAGCATATTAAAAAGCAGAGACATTACACTGTCAACAAAGGTCCATCTAGTCAAAGCTATGGTTTTTCCAGTGGCTATGTATGGATGTGAGAGTTGGATTATAAAGAAAGCTGAGCACTGAAGAATTGACACTTTGAACTGTGGTGTTGAAGAAGATTCTTGAGAGTCCCTTGGACTGCAAGGAGATCCAACCAGTCCGTCCCAAAGAAAATCAGTCCTGAGTATTCATTGGAAGGACTAATTCTGAAGCTGAAACTCCAAAACTCTGGTCACCTGATGCAATGAACTGACTCATTGGAAAAGACCCTGATGCTGGGAAAGATTGAAGGCAGGAGGAGAAGGGGATGACAGAGGATGAGATTCTTGGATGGCATCACTCACTCAATGGACATGAGTTTGAGCAAGCTCCAGGAGTTGATGGACAGGGAAGCCTGGCATGCTGCAGTCCATGGGATCGCAAAGAGTCAGACTCCACTGAACGACTGAACTGAAAGGTATTAATAAATACTGTGGTTAATAGATATCCGGATGTTCTGGGTATGACTATGAGCCTCTTGAATTTATTTTGGATGACTGGTTCTGAGGTAAAGAGGGCAAAGATAGTAGCTTCTCAGGAAAACTCAGACTGGTTAAATCCCTTCTCATGGAAGACAATAACCAACCAGTTTTGTTATCTGGAATTATAGCTGGGAAGGGGTATTTCTCTATGAGTTTTGGAGATTCAAAATCAGAAGCATATGCAGAGGAGAGCTGAGTAAGAACTTTTTATTAATTAGAAAATTAATTCAAACTTACTGCCAAAATTTAAGGTTTCAAAAGCAGTTATAGAGAATTAGGATACAAAGTAGAGAAATTAATATCAAGAGAGACAAGAACTACTAGTGTCAAGTTAGTCTCAAATTAGGATAACTGTCTATAAACAGTTTGGTGTCAACAGTTGCTTTGAGGATGTCAGTTGTACTATTATACATGGATAAAGCATTCATATTTGAAGGCAAGAGATGAGATAAAACAGGAGTTTGCATTCCCTCATTCTCCTTAATCCTCAGGCCTGGGTCTTTTTTTTTTTAATAACAAATAATATGAAAGCATAGCTAGGCCTAAAAGGAAAAGTCTGTGATTGACAATAATAAAATATAGATGCCTTACTTCCCAGGCTCTTTCAAGTAAAAACGCCAAGATCTTACCTGATAGGACAATAGTTTACCAAGATCATTCTTGTAGTCACTATTTCAAAATGACCCCAGACTGATAAGGTCACCCAGGTCAGGTCCCATAGTTGGAGAGGAAAGCTTTGATAAATGAGTTATCTCAGGATACTTTTATGAGAAACATTTTATGAGGTCTTGGGAAATTTCCTTTCTTGTGCCCTCTGCACATATAGACTGTAAACATTGCAACACAAGAAGTGAATACTGTTTATATGAGGAAAGACTTCTCACCTGGTATCTGAGCCAGAAACACATGGAGACCTTAGGAAAAGTGATATCAAGTAAAATTACATTTCCTATAAAAACAGTATTGGGGCTGGGCAAATATTAGACAATAAAGATTTTTGAAGTGAGCTAAATCCTCTGAATATGTGAAGAAATGAATTTCACATAATCTGTGGGCTATGTTTATGTACCATTTTGACAATGGGACAAAGGGGAGCTTTTGGAATAATAAAAGACAAGTGTAGGATTAGAATGAACCAATATCATATGCCAACAAGAGATTTAACTCACACGAAATGCAATTTCACAGGATTTGTAGAAAAGCTTTACCATCAGCAACCAGGGTCTACTGTGAGAGGACCTAGGTAACTCACACAGCCATGATAGCTGTCATCACTTCAGTTCAGTTCAGTTGGTCAGTCGTCTCTGACACTTTGCAACCCCATGAATCGCAACACACCAGGCCTCCCTGTCTATCACCAACTCCCAGAGTTTACTCAAACTCATGTCCATCGAGTCGGTGATGCCATCCAGCCATTTCATCCTCTGTCGTCTCTGTCTCCTCCTGCCCTCAATCCCTCCCAGCATCAGGCCCTTTTCCAATGAGTCAACTCTTCGCATGAGGTGGCCAAAGTATTGGAGTTTCAGCTTCAACATCAGTCCTTGCAATGAACACCCACGACTGATCTCCTTCAGGATGGACTGGTTGGATCTCCTTGCAGTCAAAGGGACTCTCAAGAGTCTTCTCCAACACCACAGTTCAAAAGCATCAATTCTTCGGCACTCAGCTTTCTTTATAGTCCAACTCTCACATCCATACATGACCACTGGAAAAACTATAGCTTTGACTAGACGGACTTTTGTTGGCAAAGTAAAGTCTCTGCTTTTTAATATGCTGTCTAGGTTGGTCATAACTTTCCTTCCAAGGAGTAAGCGTCTTTTAATTTCATGGCTGCAATCACCATTTGCAGTGATTTTGGAGCCCCCCCTCCACCAAAGAAAGTCTGACACTGTTTCCCCATCTATTTCTCATGAAGTGATGGGACCAGATGCCATGATCTTAGTTTTCTGAATGCTGAGCTTTAAGCCAACTTTTTCGCTCTCCTCTTTCATTTTCATCAAGAGGCTTTTTAGTTCCTCTTCACTTTCTGCCATAAGGGTGGTATCATCTGTATATCTGAGGTTATTGATATTTCTCGCAGCAATCTTGATTCCAGTTTGTGCTTCCTCCAGCCCATCATTTCTCATGATGTACTCTGCATATAAGTTAAATAAGCAGGGTGACAATATACAGCCTTGACGTACTCCTTTTCCTATTTGGAACCAGTATATTGTTCCATGTCCAGTTCTAACTGTTGCTTCCTGACCTGCATACAGGTTCCTCAAGAGGCAGGTCAGGTGGTCTGGTGTTCCCATCTCTTTCAGAATTTTCCAGTTTATTGTGATCCACACAGTCAAAGGCTTTGGCATAGTCAATAAAGCAGACATAGATGTTTTTCTGGAACTCTCTTGCTTTTTCGATGATTCAGCGGATGTTGGCAATTTGATCTCTGGTTCCTCTGCCTTTTCTAAAACCAGCTTGAACATCTGGAAGTTCATGATTCATGTATTGCTGAAGCCTGGCTTGGAGAATTTTGAGCATTACTTTGCTAGCGTGTGAGATGAGACAAATTGTGCGGTAGTTCGAGCATTCTTTTAGATTGCCTTTCTTTGGGATTGGAATGAAAACTGATCTTTTCCAGTCCTGTGGCCACTGCTGAGTTTTCCAAAGTTGCTGGCATATTGAGTGCAGCACTTTCACAGCATCATCTTTCAGGATTTGAAATAGGCTCAACTGGAATTCCATCACCTCCACTAGCTTTGTTCATAGTGATGCTTCTTAAGGCCCACTTGACTTCACATTCCAGGATGTCTGGCTCTAGGTGAGTGATCACACCATCGTGATTATCTGGGTCGTGAAGATCTTTTTTGTACAGTTCTGTGTATTCTTGCCACCTCTTCTTCATATCTTCTGCTTCTGTTAGGTCCCTACCTTTTCTGTCCTTTGCAGAACCCATCTTTGCATGAAATGTTCCCTTGGTATCTCTAATTTTCTTGAAGAGATCTCTAGTCTTTCCCATTCTATTGTTTTCCTCTATTTCTTTGCATTGATCACTGAGGAAGGCTTTTTTATCTCTCCTTGCTGTTCTTTGGAACTCTGCATTCATATGGGAATATCTTCTTTTCTCCTTGGCTTTTCGCTTCTCTTCTTTTCACAGCTATTTGTAAGGCCTCCTCAGACAGCCATTTCGCTTTTTTGCATTTCTTTTCCATGGTGATGGTCTTAATCCCTGTCTCCTGTACAATGTCACGAACCTCCATCCATAGTTCATCAGGCACTCTGTCTATCAGATCTAGTCCCTTGAATCTATTTCTCACTTCCACTGTATAATCATAAGAGATTTGATTTAGGTCATACCTGAATGGTCTAGTGGTTTTCCCTATTTTCTTCAATTTCAGTCTGATTTTGGCAATAAGGAGTTCATGATCTGAGCCACAGTCAGCTCCTGGTCTTGTTTTTGCTGACTGTATAGAGCTTCTCCATCTTTGGCTGCAAAGAATATAACCAATCTGATTTCAGTGTTGACCATCTGGTGATGTCCATGTATAGAGTCTTCTCTTGTGTTGTTGGAAATGGGTGTTTGCTGTCATAGAAGCAGAGTAAATTTATAGAATTTTACTTTAAGAAGAATAAAGATAAAAATTGGGTTTTAAGAGCAATACAGGCCTACTAACACCCAGAAGCCACCAATTTGAAAGCTATCAATTCATCTCAGACAACAGCGTACATTTGGGCATAACCTGAACTAAGTGTGCTGATCTCAGACCTGCTACTAATGAGCTGTCTAACCTTGGACAGGTCTTTTGACTATTCAATATCTCAGCATTCACTTTTGTAAAAAGAAGACACTGTATTATATGCTTGCTACTGTTCCTTCTTGTCTTGTGATTCAATTAAATCCTAAAGGATCTAATAAGACATTTATATTTAGATTCCCTCTCACTTTGTATATATAAAACAAATAAGCCATGGTTTAGATAATAGTAATATAATAGAGACAACATTCTATTGGCATATTTTTTCTGCCTCACCACTGAGACTGTATGTAATTGAAGCTAGAATGTAGCTTAAAAGTGACAGGGTCTATTTTGTGTTCATTTGCCATCATGGGCTATATACTGGTTGACAGAGTCATCTAATTCCTATTTTGAATGAGAAAATTTGACACATTCATAAAATAAATCCATTATAAGGTCAGGGAAAGATTATGTTATTACTCTAAATATGGCTTAAAATATGGCCATGATGGTTCCTTTTCTAATAGAATGTTTATGACCTAAAACGTTTCTGAAAGGATATATTCCAAACAGTTTACTTTGGAGACAGAGGGCAGGAAAGAAATTGCAGGTGATTTTCATTCTTCTTAACCTAACTATGTGAATTTTTTTTTTAATTAGTAGGAAATATTTGTTTAGTGGCTATAACTTGTCATTACTTGTGGTGAATATCCTCTATCTGAGAAACAGAAGCAATAAAGAAAGAAATGGGACCCCTATCTAAACCCTAGACCATGTTCTTGGTTACTTTTTAAAACAATCCCTAACTATACAGTGCTAGTTTAAATTGACCTTTTCTACTGTGTTCCTTACCTCTTCAAGATGAAGAGAAGATTTGGGAAAGCTACGAGTGACCACAAGGCAACTAACTTTCAAGATTAAGACTGTTTCAAAACAAACAAACAAACAAACAAAAAGACTGTTTCAATTCTCCTCCCAGATGTTATGTATTTGACCTTATTTGGCCTCTATAGACTGACTTACTAATAGGACCTTGTGAAATGTTTGTGCCATAAAGTGGTAGCCTGTTCAGTTTCAAGAAGGAATATTCCCCATGACCAAACTGCATTGGTAGATTAAGTTAATCTATGATATTTTTTCATATCCTCCCTTTTTTCCCCAAGTAAGCCCGAGAGGTGATCTGACCCCAAAACATGGACTCTAGAATTAAAACTAACTAGTTCACATTTGTTAGTTTTGGCAAATGTAAGCTGGGACAGGACCAGACAAAGCCCCCGGATTCACTGAACTGTCTGCAACAATAAAATTGAGGATGAGAGGCACTAAGAGAAAAAAAGATTTGTGGTAGATTCATCTTTGATTACATGTTTTCTAAATATATTGTGCTAAAAACAATGCTGTGAAAAAGTTGGCTGTCTAACAAACTATTTAAAGCATGTATGTGCTTTACCGAAAAATAATGGAAAGCAATAATGTAGTGAAATGAAGAATTACACACCTGTAAAAGTCCCCAAGCTTCATTAGCATCATTTATCAGAATAAAACCACGCAGCTTCAGTTTGCTAAGAAAAATTAAGCACTGCTTAGGTGCTTTGTTCTGTTTCTTCCCTCCATATAAAAAAAAATATGCTATTTGAAAACAAAGCTTCTTTTCCTTAATGCAAAATTGCAGAAATCTACATGTGTAGGAAGATGAAATGTTTCACTACAGTGACAAACATTTTCTGATTTAGTATGACAGCTAAACAGAGTGGGAGTCTGCCACACAGAGAGCTGTGAAAACAAATCAACTATGAGGAGCAGTCGAGGGTGTCTATTTCCTGTTTTTATTCCATTGCCTTACATGGTCCCACGTAAAGGGCCAATTACCCAAGTGCTTTATGCAGGCTACATAAGTGCCCTAATTGAATGGTCCAGTTATCTCAAGGATTCTAACTTCACAGTTGGATAGGTTTAGGTAGAGAAAGGAAATGTGGTGTCATCAAGATATTAAAACAAAACCCAAACAAAAAAACAGTTCTATACAAACATAAACAATACCTCTCACTGACTAACTTCAGGTTCTTCTGTTTTAGTAGATTACTGAGTTACAAAAGGAACACAGAATTTGCACTAAAAGAATGTAGCCATAAAATAAATGTTGTGATGATAAAAGAAAACTCCCTTACAGAGAGTATTTCAGTAGATTTCTCTAACTCAACATGTTTCAAATGACAGGCCTTGCATTGTATTGCTTTAGGGAATGAATCCATCAACAGAGATCTCATTACAGCATCACAAAATGTTTTCTGATATCCAGTTCCTATTGTTTTGAATGCTCCCTGGCCTACCTTAAATATACCTTCTCTCCTACTGGAGTTCAGGTTTCCCTGGAGCCAGGTCATCCTGAGTTACCCGATGCTCTCTTCTGTGCCTTCTGCTCCTTGCTGACCTCACCCCTCCTTGTACAACGATCAGGCTGCATGTGGCCATGTCAGACAGACCTTTGTTTTCCTGGGTTCCTTTCTTGCTTATTGTCCTTACTTGCCCCCTTCCCATACTGCTTCTCTCATTCTTTTTGCTGTCTTCAGCTTTAGGGTCTTTCACCTCTTCTCCCCCGTGTTTTTCAAGAGAGATATTCTTTTCATGATTTTACTGACTGTATACTTTCTCTACCATTACTCAGGAATGTTGAACTAAATTCTCCCCACAGTTCTGACCATATGAAACTGTAGTTTTAAGTTTTAATCTTCCCATTTAAAAAAAGCTAGAAGAATTTTAAGTTTGATAATAATAATAATAATTCAGCTTCAAAATGTGCAAGGTAAGGCATGAAAGACAGAAAATAGAAGACATAATTTTTTCAATAGTCAATGTCTTTCTGTTTTCACATGTGAATTATTAGGGCAAAAATGTTATCTGACTTAAGTGACTTAGGGATGAAAAGTCTCATTCTCCATTGGTATCTCTGACTTAACTCCCAATCAATCATTCTAATAACTGCCTTAGAAACACTGTGTAGGGATTTCTTAAAAAGGTACTTGACCTGAACATGAAATCCTATTCCATTCCCTAACCTCTGAGATAAACACATGTTTTTTTCCATAGGGTATACATTTTCTTTGGAAAATGCAAAATTGTGTTAACACAGAATATTGCCATAAGTCATTAAGAAAATTACCATTTATTACTCTTCCTGCCCACAACTTGTGTCTGCCATGTGCTTGGTTAAAAGCTTTCATGTGCTTGATCTTGTTTAATTATTACATGTCCCACAACAGAAATTATATTATTCTATTTTCACAAATGATGAAATCAAAGTTAATAAAGGCAAATTTATTTGCCCAAGGTCACACCAAACAGTGTGTGAAAGAAGGATCATATTACATCGTGACTAATATAAATTAACCTGAATAGAAATATTTGTTTTTTTAAGGACCAAGATGAATATTAAGAACATATAATGATCCATTGGGATCCCCATGAAATTGGTTCCAGGATCTCCGTGGTCCACTGGAGAAGGAAATGGCAATCCACTCCAGTATTCTTGCCTGGAGAACCCCATGGACAGTATGAAAAGGTAAAAATGATACGACACCAGATGATAACTGCCCCCTCCCCCAGATCAGAAGGGGTCAAACATGCTACTGCAGAGGAGTAGAGGGCAGTTACTAATAGCTTCTGAAAGAATGAAGTGGTTGTGCCAAAGCAGAAATGATGCTCAGGTATGGATGTGTCTGGTGGTAAAAATAAAGCCTGATGCTATAAAGAACAATATTGCATGGAAATCTGGAATGTTAGGTCCATGAATCAAATCAAATGGGGTGTGGTCAAGCAGGAGATGGCAAGAGTGAACATCAACATTTTAGGAATCAGTGAATTAAAATGGATGGGATTGAGAGAATTTATTTCAGGTGACCATTATATTCACTACTGTAGGCAACAATCCCTTAGAAGAAATGGAGTAGCTCTCAGGGTCAATAAAAGATTCTGAAATGCAGTACTTGGGTAAAAATCTCAAAAATGACAGAATGATCTCAGTTCTTTTCCAAGGCAAACCATTTAGCATCACAGTAATATGAGTCTATGGCCCAACCACTGATGCTAAAGAAATTGAAGGTGACCAGTTCTATGAAGACCTACAAGACCTTCTAGAACTAACACCAAAAAAAAAAAGGTGTCCTTCGTCATAGGGGATTGGAATATAAAAGTACAAAGTAAAGAGATATCTGGAGTAACAGGTAAATTTGTCCTTGAAGTACAAGATGAAGCAGGGCAAAGGCTAACAGAGCTTTGCCAAGAAAACACACTGGTCATAGCAAACACCCTTTTCCAACAACACAAGAGACAACTCTACACATGGACGTCACTAAATGGTCCATATCAAAATCAGATAGATTATATGCTTTGTAGCTGAAGAAGGAGAGGCTCCATACAGTGAGAAAAAAATAAGACCCAGAGCTGACTATGGCTCAGATCATTAGCTTCTTATTGCAAAATTTGGGTTTAAATGGAGGATGGTGGGGAAAACAACTAGGCAATTCAGGCATGACCTAAATCAAATTCCTTATGATTATACAGTAGAGGTGATAAATAGATTGAAGGGATTAGATCTGGTAGCATGTCTGAAAACTATGGACAGAGGTTCATAACACGTACAGGAGGCAGTTATCAAAACCATACCACAAAAAAAAAAAAAAAAAAGAATAAAGAAATGCAAGAAGGCAAAATGGTTGTCTAAGGAGGCTTCACAAATAGCTGAAAAAAGAAAAGCAAAAAGCAAGGGAGGAAAGGAAATATACCCAACAGAATGCAGAGTTCCCGAGAACAGCAAGGAGACACAAGAAGGCCTTCTTCAATGAACAATGCAAAGAAATAGAGGAAAACAACAGAATGGGAAAGACTAGAGATCTCTTCAAGAAAATTGGAGATATCAAGCCATTATTTCATGCAAGGATGGGCACAATAAAAGAAATAGTCAGGACCTAACAGAAGCAGAAGACATTTAGAAGAGGTGGCAAGAATACACAGAAGAACTGTACAAGAAAGGTTTCAATGATCTAGATAACCATGATGGTATAGTCATTCATCTAGAGCTGGACATCCTGGAGTGTCAAGTGGGACTTTGGAAGTATTACTATGAACAAAACTAGTGGAGGTGATGGAATTCCAGCTGAGCTGTTTCAAATTCTGAATGATGATGCTGTTAAAGTGCTGTACTCAGTATGTTAGCAAATTTGGAAACTCAGCAGTGGCCACAGGACTGGGAAAAGACAGTTTTCACTCCAATTGGAAAAAGACAGTTTTCATTCCAATCTCAAAGAGGAGGAATGCCAAAGAATGCTCAAACTAGCATACAGTTGTGCTCATTTCACATACTAATAATGTTATACTTAAAATCCTTCAATCCAGGCTTTAGCAGTATGTGAATCGAGAACTTCCAGATGTACAATCTGGGTTTAAAAAGGCAGAGGAACCAGAGATCAAACTGTCAATGTCCATTGGATCATATAGAAAGCAAGGTAATTCCAGAAGAACATCTGCTTCATTGACTATGCTAAAGCCTTTGACTGTGTGTATCAAAATAAACCGTCAAAAATTCTTAAAGAGATGGGAGTACCAAATCACCTTACCTGATTCCTGAAAAACCTGTTTGCAGGTCAAAAAGCATAGTTAGAACTCCACATGGAACAATGGAATTGTTCAAAATTGGGAAAGGAGTATGTCAAGGCTGTATACTGTCACCCTGTTTATTTAACTTATATGCAGAGTACATCATGCAAAATGCCAGGCTGGGTGAATTATAAGCTGGAATCAGATTGTTGGTAGAAATATCAACCATCGATATGAATATGATACCACTCTAACAGCAGAAACTGAAGAGAAATTAAAGAGCCTCTTGATGAGGGTGAAAGAGGAGAGTGAAAAATCTGGCTTAAAACTTCACATTCAAAAAACTAAGATCATGGCATCTAGTTTCATCACTTCATGGCCAATAGAAGGCAAAAAAGAGGAAATAGTGACCAATTTTATTTTCTCGGGTTCCAAAATCACCTCAAATGGTGCCTGCAGATATGAAATTAGAAGACTCTTGCTCCTTGGAAGAAAATCTATGACAAACCTAGACAGTGTATGAAAAAGCAATCACTTTGTTGACCAACATCCATTTAGTCAAATCTATGTTTTTTCCAGTGGTCATGTATGGATGTGAGAGTTGGCCTATAAAGAAGGCTGAGTGCTGAAGACTCGATACTTTCACATTATGGTGTTGGAGAAGACTCTTGAGAGTCTCTTGGACTGGCAAGGAGATCAAATCAGTCAAACCTAAAGGAAGTCCATACTAAATATTCATTGGAAGGACAATTTTGCTGAGGGTGAAGCTTCAATACACCTGATGCAAAGAGCCAACTCACTGGAAAAGACCCTGATGCAGGGAAAGACTGAAGGAGAGGAGGGGGAGGCAGCAGGAGGCGAGA
The DNA here is from genome assembly GCF_023699985.2 of Odocoileus virginianus. Lineage (NCBI taxonomy): Eukaryota > Metazoa > Chordata > Mammalia > Artiodactyla > Cervidae > Odocoileus > Odocoileus virginianus. Next base: position 22,859,416 of record NC_069686.1, read on the forward strand.
TGGCTTGGTAACCTCGCCAACTCAGTGGACAGAAATTTGAACAAACTCCTGGAGGTTGTCCAGGACAGAGGAACCTGGCGTACTATGGTCCATTGGGTCACAGAGAGGCAGTCATGACTTGGCAACTGACCGACGACAACAAAATCTCCATGGATACAGAAATCTAAGGAAGATGAAGTATCTTATACAAAGTGGTGCACTACATTCCCACCTTCTGTCCACTTCCTGTTCCATATCCTCAGAAATGGAGGGCCAACTGTATCATGTTAGATTTGAGGAGTATGACTATTATTTAATACTTTGTCCAATTCTGCTTTTCAACTGCATATATAGCAAGTAATCAGTCCCCATATTTTTTATCTTCTGTTAACAATCACAAAATTATCTGTATTTAATACTGCGTGAAACTTCCATCCTTTGTGTAAGGTATTAGAGTCTTCTCTCTTTTTTTAAGGATCAATATTATGAAAGATGGTCTAGTGGTTTTCCCTACTTTCTTCAATTTAAGTCTGAATTGGCAATAAGGAGTTCATGACCTGAGCCACAGTCAGCTCCGGGTCTTATTTTTGCTGACTGAATAGAGCTTCTCCATCTTTGACTGCAAAGACTATAATCAATCTGATTTCGGTATTGACCATCTGGTGATGTCCATGTGTAAGTCTTCTCTTGTGCTGTTGGAAGAGGGTGTCTGCTATGACCAGTGTGTTCTCTTGGCAAAACTCGATTAGCCTTTGCCCTGCTTCATTCTGTACTCCAAGGCCAAATTTGCTGTTACTCCAAGTCTTTCTTGACTTCCTACTTTTGCATTCCAGTCGCCTGTAATGAATAGGACATCTTTTTTGGGTGTTAGTTCTGAAAGGTCTCATAGGTCTTCATAGAACCATTCAACTTTAGCTTCTTCAGCCTTACAGGTTGGGGCATAGACTTAGATTACCGTGATATTGAATGGTTTGCCTTGGAAATGAACAGAGATCATTTTGTTGTTTTTGAGATCATATCCAAGTACTGCATTTTGGACTCCTGTTGACTATGATGGATACACCATTTCTTCCAGGGGATTCTTGCCCACAGTAGTAGATATAAAGGTCATCTGAGTTAAAATCATCCATTCTAGTCCATTTTAGTTCACTCATTCCTAAAGTGTCAACATTTACTCTTAACAACTCCTGTTTGACCACTTCCAATTTGCCCTGATTCATGGACCTAACATTCCAGGTTCCTATTCAATATTGCTCTTTACAGCATCGGACCTTGCTTCTATCACCAGTCACATCCACAACTGGGTGTTGTTTTTGCTTTGGCTCCATCCCTTCATTCTTTCTGGAGTTATTTCTCCACTGATCTCCACCAGCATATTGGGCACCTACCAACCTGGGGGGTTCCTCTTTCAGTGCCCTATCTTTTTGCCTTTTCATATTGTTCATGGGGTTCTTAAGGCAAGAACACTGAAGTGGTTTGCCATTCCCTTCTCCAGTGGACCACATTTGTCAGAACTCTCCACCATGACTCATCATCTTGGGTGGCCCTACATGGCATGGCTCATAGTTTCATTGAGTTAGACAAGGCTGTGGTCCATGTGATCAGATTGGTCAGTTTTCTGTGATTGTGGTTTTCAGTCTGTCTGCCCTCTGATGGAGAAGAATAAGAGGCTTATGAAAGATTCCTGATGAGAGAGACTGACTGGGGTGGGGGTGGGGGAGGTGGTGGTGGAAACTGGGTCTTATTCTGATGGGTGGGGCCATGCACAGTAAATCTTTAATCCAATTTTCTGTCCAAGGGTGGAGCTGTGTTCCCTCCTTGCTATTTACCTGGGGCCAAACTATGGTGGAGGTAATGAAGATAATGGTGACTTCTTTCAAAAGAACCCATACATGTACTGCTACACTCACTGCCCCCAACCCAGCAACAGGCCATCACTAACCTACGCCTCTGCTGCTGGACACTCCTGGGAGAGTCTGGGTCAGTCTCTTGAAAGTAGGGAAAACCAATAGACCATTCAGGTATGACCTAAATCAAATAACTTACTATTATACAGTGGAAGTGAGAAATAGATTCAAGGGATTAGATCTGATAGACAGAGTGCCTGATGAACTATGGACAGAGTTTCTTAACATTGTACAGGAGACAGGGATTAAGAAAAAGAAATGCAAAGAGCAAAGTGGCTATCTGAGGAGGACTTACAAATAGCTGTGAAAAGAAGAGAAGCAAAAGGCAAAGGAGAAAAGGAAAGATACACCCATTTAAAAGCAGGGTTCCAAAGAACATCAAAGAGAGAAAAGAAAGCCTTCCTCAGTGATCAGTGCAAAGAAATCTAGGAAAACAAGGGGATGGGAAAGACTAGAGATCTTTTCAAGAAAGTTAGAGATACAAAGGGAATATTTCAGGCAAAGATGTCCTCAATAAAGGACAAAAATGGTAAGGACCTAACAGAAGCAGAAGATATTAAGAAGAGGTGGCAAGAATACACAGAAGAATTATACCAAAAAAATCTTCACGACCCAGATAATCATGATGGTACGATCACTCACCTAGAGACAGACACCCTGGAATGCGAAGTCAAGTAGGCCTTAGGAAGCATCACTATGAACAAAGCTAGTGGAGGTGATGGAATTCCAGTTGAGCTATTTCAAATCCTGAAAGATGATGCTGTGAAAGTGCTGCACTCAATATGCCAGCAAATTTGGAAAACTCAGCAGTGGCCACAGAACTGGAAAATGTCAGTTTTCTGTCCAATCTCAAAGAAAGGCAATGCCAAAGAATGTTCAAACTATCACACAATTGCACTCATCTCACACACTAGCAAAGTAATGTTCAAAATTCTCCAAGCCAGACTTCAACAAATAGTACCTGAACTGTGAACTTCCAGATGTTCAAGCTGTTTTGGAAAAAGCAGGGAAACCAGAAATCAAATTCCCAACATATGTTAGATTATCAAAAAAGCAAGAGAGTTCCAGAAAAACATCTATTTCTGCTTTATTGACTATGCCAAAGACTTTGACGGTGTGGATCAATATACAATGTGGAAAATTCTGAAAGAGATGGGAATACCAGACCACCTTACCTGCCTCTTGAGAAATCTGTATGTAGGTCAGGAAGCAACAGTTAGAACTGGACATGGAACAACAGACTGGTTCCAAATAGGAAAAAGAGTACATCAAGGCTATATATTGTCACCTTGCTTATTCAACTTATACACAGAGTACATCATGAGAAATGCTTGGCTGGACGAAGTACAAGCTAGAATCAAGATTTCTGGGAGAAATACCAATAACCTCAGCTATGCAGATGACACCACACTTATGGCAGAATGTGAAGAACTAAAGAGCCTCTTCATGACCGTGAAAGAGAGTGAAAAAGTTGGCTTAAAGCTCAACATTCAGAAAACTAAGATCATGGCATCAGCTCCCATCACTTGATGGCAAACAGATGGGGAAACCATGACAGACTTTATTTTGGAGGGCTCCAAAATCACTGCAGATGGTGATTGCAGCCATAAAATTAAAAGATGCTTGTTCCTTGGAAGAAAAGTATTGACCAACCTAGACAGCATATTATAAAACAGAGACATTACTTTGCCAACAAGGTCCATCTAGTCAAGGCTATGGTTTTCCCAGTAGTCATGTATGGATGTGAGAATTGGACTATAAAGAAAGCTGAGCACTGAAGAATTGATGGTTTTGAACTATGGGGTTGGAGAAGACTCTTGAAAATCCATAGAACTGCAAGGAATCCATCTGGTCCATCTTAAAGGAAATCAGTCCTGAATATTTATTGGAAGGACTGATGTTGAAATTGAAACTCCAATACTTTGGCCATTTCATGTGAAGAACTGACTCATTTGAAAAGATCCTGATGCTGGGAAAGATTGAAGGCAGGAGGAGAAGGGGAAATCAGAGGATGAGATGCTTGGATGGCGTCACCAAATCAATGGACATGAATCTGAGTAAACTCCGGGTGTTGGTCATAGACAGGGAGGCCTAGCATGCTGCAGTCCATGGGGTCACAAAGAGTCGGACACGACTGGGCAACTGCACTGAATTGAATTAAGAAAGATGCTTTTCTTCTTCTGATTAAAAGAAGGAATTGGATTAAATTTTTAACCACTGACAGAGGTTCAGCAATTTACGACATATTCTCTTGGTTGCAAAGAACTATTTCATCCCAAAGAATATTTTTCATTTGTTCACCACTGAAGGTTCTGTTTCAATAATTTTATTGAGTTTTGCTCACTAACCAAATAAGAAAGAAAAGAGCTTCCTTTTTCTGGATTCCAAGTTGGCATCTGATTATTTTTCTCATTTATGCACATATTTATATATGACATCTGTCCTTTACAAATTAGTTTTGCACATGATAAGGTATAAAAAAATTATGTATTCTCAAAAAAAACTTGCACATTATATAGAAGAAAAAAATTTCACTCTTCAAAGATTTCTGACACAATGTGCTTATTAAATAGTTTTTTAAAAATTGCTTCAAGTATTTTTAAAATAACATTGTTTAGCAGAATAAATTGACTATTAAGTATCCTTGAAAACCACTTCTAAGGTTGTCATAGCTTCATTTTGCCTTGCTTAATAAATTAAATTTTAAGCAGATTTTTAAGATTACACAAGAAGAGGCACACAGACACAGATATATGTTTAATTTCCAAAATTTCAAGTGCACTATTGAGTAGAATTGATAACATTATAAATTTTTATTACAAACATAAGGCTTTCTTAGAAATATACACCCATGTCCATTAAATTCTACAAATATTATTTCTAGTAATTATATTGAAAGTCTAGGTGAATTTTTAGAATTTTTGATTTATTTAAGTAATATTGAGTTCAAAATTGAAATTTATACTTTCATTTCACAGAAACCTGTTGCTTTTTATTCTGAAGCTGTTTCTGAAGCTAGAACTAATAGTTATCATAATAAAACTTAGCACTGAAATAAAAGGTAAGTTGAGAAAAACATGGAAATTGCAATCATTACATTATATTCTCTTCATCAAGGTAATTTAGTTGGGCAGACATATCTCTATTAATCAAAATACTTTTGACCATGACCTTGCAGCATTTTTATAGTTCTAAAGCTTGCAGATATTTTAACACAGATCATTATAACACAGACTCTTTGATTTGAAGCAATTTAACTCTATTTGCAAACAAAGAAATATTAATTTAACTTATTTTTTCTTGGGTAATTGATATCAGTTAACTCTGTATGGGAATGGGAGACCTATAGAGGAAGACGACTATTCTGTTTTTTACATACTATTTTATATTTTAAACTGGAACAGTTGAACATTTCCCATAAATGTCTAAAACATTGATTTGGAAAAGACTAGAAAAGTGCAGCAAAAGTATTAACTTTTATTGTAGCTTAGGAAAATGTGTATTGGAAAATGTGTATGTGGAGCTGAATTTTTCAAGTAGGTATAGTGAACAATTTAAAGAGTAACCCTCATGGTTTTCTTTTTTAACACAGGCAAATGGTAATGATTTGCATCTTGTTACAAAATGTTAACTTGATTAAAATGAAATTAAAATGTACAACTCTTTAATTAAAGATATAATGCCCTGAGAAAAGTAAACTAAAGAGTAACTTGATTTTTAAAGCGTTTTTCTTGTAAAAGAAATACTTGCCATAAAAACAATAGACAATTTTGTAACATATAACTCTTCACACCACTCTCATTACATTATTTAGAGAGAAAATTATTAAAAAATTTAATGTGAGTCTGCCAGACATTTTCATAACACATATAATACTTATTTGTACAATGCTGGTATTTTTTAAAAAAAAAAAATCACATTGTATAATACTTGCTTTTCTAAGTAAAAGTATAACAGACATTCTATATATGTGTACATAACAATTACTCTTTTTAAAGGTAAATTGACTTTTTAGATGTATGGCTCATATGAGTAAATAATGTATTATAAATATTTCTTTGCTATTTTAAAAAGTCATATTATTTTCACCAGTCACTTTACTGTTTTCTCTTACTACATTCAGAGTACTTTGAGTGATTTTTTTCAGATTCTTAGATGTACAATTATACAATATGTAAAAATAATAATTTCCCTACCTTTGTCTATTTGTACCATTTTTCTTTTACTTATTGCATTGGCTAATATTTACAGAGCAAGGTTAAATTAATTTTCATGAGAAATCCTTATTTGGTCCTGATTTTAATATGTATCATTTACATTTTCACTAATAACAATGTACTGGTATTAATTTGAGGCAATTTCTTATTCTAACAAAATCTCACTCTAATCCTAATTTTTACCTTAAACTATAACTATTTTCAGAATTTTTATAACTAGACAGAGCCCAGCTATTCTTTTGGCACATGTAGGTGATAACAATGTGGAAAGTTGATACATTTTCATAATTTCCTAGATCTCAGCAGGATTTAAAATTAATTATGCATGTCTTCTAACTCATCACCAAAACTGGAGCTGCCCTGCCAGTCAAGCAAGCCCCTGTCATTCCTGGTCATTCCTGGGTCTGAGGGCTTCCTGATGCTTTCAGCATACTGAACACCACAGAATCTATTTGCCAGAATTTTTCATTGACATTGCCCTCATCCTTGCTACTATCAAATCTAGTTTAGACAAATGCTATTGCATTTCCACTCTTGACCTTTTAATACCACTATGATAGATTTCCTTACAGCAACCAGAAGGATAACAATAAAACATATATCAGATCACACTGCTTTCTTTCTCAAAATTTTGAATGGTTTTTACTTGTGCAGAGGATAAAATATTATATTTACTATGATCTATAAGACCCTTCTGGAATGACCTACCTCACAATCCTCACCACCTATAACTCTCTCCACTCACAGAACTGAACCTTTGCTGCACTTCCTTTGTTTCTGACAACCCTACAACTCTTTCCTGATTCAGGAGCTTTTAAATTTTTTTTCTTTTTTTGTCCAGGAGGTTTTTCTTCCCACTCACTGCCTGGATAATTCCATCTCCAGATCTCAATTTCAATGACAGCTTCTCAAATAAACCCTCCTGAACACCTTAATCTAAATTCCTACCCCCTATGACAGTATCTTAGAGCACACAATTATTTTCTTTTCTATTACATACAATAGTTGGTAACTACTTACTTAATTCTAATGCTTTCTTTCTGGAAACTCACATGTGCTTTTTTCCTCTCTGTATTTTAAGGATTCATGCACAGAAAGTATGGCATTCAACATATATTATCACAGAAATCAGTGAATGATGATTAAATTAATACAGTGATGAAATAGACTAATATGCTTCATTTGGCCCCTAAAGAGATAATTACACTGAATTACAAGAATAGATTTCAACCATTTGAATGTTATGCATTAAGCTCTGTATTTGAATATTCTCTCTAGTCATCAAACCGAAAGAGTGTACTCCATCCTGAAACACCTCGTGTTTATTCACTTCCCATTCCTTTCCATGCTCTTTGTCTCAAACCCAGTCCCAAGGGGTATTTACTTTTAGCCAACAGCCTTGGACTCACAACCATATTTGAGAAAAGACTGACGTACATCTGCCAGTTTTTTATATTTGACCGACGGAGTTTCTCACAACGGTCTCTCCTCTGTCCAACTAAGATTCAGATCCAGAGATTTCTACAAAACATCGACTTTGTTAGAAGTGTGCATTTTGAGTGTACCCTGTCAATATTAATGATCTAGATTTTTTTCCCACAACAATTTTTCATATCCTTTTGTGTGTGCCTTACTCTATCCATAGAAGTTAATGAAAGTATTTTAGAAATTCTTGTGTGTGTGGTATCATGGCGATTTTAAGGGAAAAGGAAGATCCTACCTATGTTTCCACTTCTGAAAAGTATGGTAGCTATACCATTCTGGAAATATGAGTACTCTTTTATATTTAAAATGTTCTGCTTCAGTGACATGATTACAAAATCATGCTGGCATACTGGGGTTTCTACAGAGAAGACTGACATTAATAAGAGGAACAAATAGAAAAACTACATTTTATGTGGTCTTCATAATAAGAATTGGCAATAATTAAATCTAGCAATAGGTAGTTTGGAAGGTAGACTATCATTCTGAAGACAATCTGAATTGATTTTTCCCCCCTTGAACAGAGCTTTTATCTTTGAAGTTGATGATACAGATGATGTCTGGGCTAGGCCATATAATCCATATTTGAGTTAGTCAGCCACAAAGCCAGACAAAAGCATTCATCTTGCTTAAAATTCACTGAATTTCTTCTTTTGAATTGATCTCAAGGAAAGAAATGCTATATTTTAATTTAAATGAATACTGAGAACCATCTGCTGTGTGAGGATCAATGTGACTGACTTCTCCAGACACTTGCACATCAAGAGAATGTGGGAGAATAGATTCAAAGACAACAGTCCCTCTTGCATTAAATATTTCCTTAACTACATATGATGCCATATTCTAAATCTAATTCAGTAAATTATTTTTCTTTAGAGGCTTATACAGATGAGAATTTATAAATTTCTTTGGTGTCTATATATTTTCTCAAGAAGCTATTATACCATGCAAAGTTCATTCTTCCTGTTTCCTCCTATGCTTGCATCAGTTGATACGTAAGTACATAATACATGATCATAGTGTACACACACATATGCATATATATTATACACACATACTATTAAAATTAAATATACAGAAAAAACTCCAGAAATATAGCTGTTCTTTCACTTCTTTTATTAAGTTTCTGTTATGCTTGAAAAGCTAAACTAATATCTTTCTGGACATGTATTTCTTTTAGAAAAATTAAAACTACCAGAGCTAGCTTAAAAATCTAGAATTATAGTAGACTTTTAAATGAACATCTGTGTTTATGACAATCAATTCCTGGTTCTAAAGGTGACACCTATGAATAGGTCACTTAATTGAAACAAGCATTTGAATTGCATACACCTTGAGGCCAGGGAGCAGGAGCCAGTCTTCCAGCTGGTAACTGAGAGCAGCAGAACTCACAGCATTGCCATTTCAACAGGACTTTCTTGTTCTCTGTTTGACGTTGCATACCCAGTGAACTCTTTCGAAGAGAAAAGCCTTTGTCAGTGAGAAACAGTCTCTAAGAAAAATTGACCAGTAGTGCTACTCATGGAAATGAAGAGAAGCAAAGTGACGGTTCTTAGCCAGAAAATGGAAATGTCAAATAAAGCTCAGCATACAAGATTAAATTTGGGGCTTAAATGTACTCAGTTTGTTTAATTAATTTTTATTGAGCAACAACGCCACATCAGGTATTTTTCAAGATCAAAGGGATTTAAGGATGACCATAATGGACAGGTAGGCTTCCCACATGGCTTAGTGGTAAAGAATCCACCTGTGATGCAGGAGACGCAGGTTCAATTCCTGGGTTGGGAAGATCCCCTGGAAAAGGAAATGGCAACCCACTCCAGTATTCTCGCCTGCGAAATTGCATGGACAGAGGAGCCTGGCAGGTTACAGCTCACGGGGTCTCAAAAGAGTCAGACTAGCGACTAAACAACAACAATGACAAAAATGGACATGTAGACTGACCATGGAAAGCATGAAGTCTACTGTTAAGGAGGAAAAAGCTTTTCCCTACGCTATGGGTTCTTCTAGATGGTCTAAGAATTATATTGATATGACACAGAGCAACAGGAGAAAATCATATTTAATTTTGTACATTTTTGAACTCTATACACATGAGAGAGTCAGAGACCCCACATACATAAGAGGTTCATAGATAGAAAGGTAAAATGAGGTATATATGCCATCTGGAGTTAAGAAAGGGGGTAAGGGCCTAGGGTTTTCAAGGCTGGGGGTGTCATTCACAAGGTGACAAGAGAAACAGATATTTGGTAATTAGATGCTTGCCCTGCCATATGGATGAAGTCACTTAGATAAAATTTATTTCTGATAATAACTCTTTTTCTGGTTTAAAAAAAAAAACAAAACTCAAATTCTTATAGGTATTCCAGGGAGGGGTGGTAGTTTCCCTTGAGACTACAGGGTCTTGAATGCTTTCGGCTCAAAATAATCCACATGCCAAATTAGCACATCTTGGGGAGGTCTATTCCAAGCCCCTGCACTAATAATAATTTATGGACCTAAAACTGTTGCATATTTATGTATAAATGTAGGTAGGAGGTACGCATCTCTTTACTTTTTAAACAAGCTAACATTTACATAACTTGGAGGAGCATAGTAGGCTACAGTCCATGGGGTCACAAAGAGTCGGACATGACTGAGCAACTTCACTTTCCTTTTTTGTCCTTTTACTAGAAAGTGGTATACACTTTATAAACTTGATAAGTCTGATACATTTCTCTTTCAAAATGTAGAAAAAGGACCTACCTCCTGAGGTAGGTCCTATCATCATATTCTTTTTATAGATGAGAAAATGAACAGTGCAGAAAAGATTTGCAGCAATAATATACCTTCCATTTATAGGTTTTTATTTGTGTATCAGTTAGGAATCAGCCAGAAGCTTTCAGTCTACAAAACTTTCAGCAGAAATTATGACTAAAAAGTTTAATTGAAGTATAATGTGCCTTCATTAAAATATATATATTATACATATTGCAATGGTATAACTCAATAAATGAGTGTAAACATTCCCATATGACTCAAATTTTATTTTTTTTTATTTTTTTATGACTCAAATTTAAAAATGGAACATTATCAGTACCTCAAAAGCCCATATCATGCTCTATTTATGTCACTTCCCCCCCCTCCAAATATCTGTATAGGACTTAGAGGATAATTGGAAGAGGTGAGGAGCAGAAGTCACTGAAGCCACTCCTAAGCTTTAGGAAATCTGTGAATATAGAAAACAGAGGGATTTCACCACAAATGACTTAAGCCTCCTGTAGCAATGACTTAAGTCTCTCAGAAAGCTGGTTTACAGCATACCTTTGCCCAAACCTCTGCCTAAAATTGCCACCAGAGAATTATGGCTTCTTCTTTAATGTCTTCCAACTATTTTACCACTGATTTTCACTGACTGATTGAATATTTCTTTGTGAGAATCATTGAAATTTAATATCCATAACAATCCCTTGTGGCTGATGGGAAATCTTAGACAGGTGGAGGTGGTACTGAACATCAACAAAAATTCTCTTCTAGCTTATTCTACTACTTTAGCTACTCAGCTTCCATACACACTTATGTATATGTCTCAATTACCGAGTCACAACGGGATACAATCATTCATCAAGCAAATGAAGATTTTAAAAATGGATAAAAAAATTCATAAATAATTGCATCTATTTTTGGCTGATACATATATTCTGATTAAACCATTTACAATCATCCACTGATAACACATAACTTTAATACCAATATAATACCTTGTATAAACTACTGAAGGAAGAAGATATGGAAAAATCTGTGTGTGTATAGATAAATGATCAATGATATATACATATGATCAATAATAAGTATGGTTACTCAAGTTCTTGTTTCTGTAAACACCCTATATCACCACCAACCCCTTACAAACACCTTTCTTCTGCCACTAATTATGTTCTTTTCCTCAGTAAGAATCCAATGTTTAATGGTTCTTCATTTGTTGAGTGAACAAGATCTTCACTCACTTGAATTCTGGACAGCACAGGGACTCAGCCATACATAATCCACACGTGTGTCCCTTTCTGCCCCCCACTCTCCCGTCCAGGCTGCCACGCAACGTTGAGCAGAGTTCTCCAAGCAGCAGGCCCTCTTTAGTAGGAAGGCTGCTTGCTGGCTGTGGACATGGAGCCCTCTGGGCACTGCAAGGCCCACCAGGCTCCTCGTCCATGGAATTCTCAAGTCCCTTTGATTCTGGGTAATGGCTACATAGTAAGATCAATGAATCCCATGGGTGTGAGCACTTTATCTCTTATTTTGTTTTGAAATTGGTTATAACAAAGTCTCAATCAAAATAACAGATGATTGTTTTAAAGAAATTGACAAGTTGATTCTAAAATATGTACAGACAGGCATATTTTGTAGAATACCTGGGCCATCTTTTCTTAAAAAAAAAAAACACATTTCTATTTCAAAGCTTACCCTAAAGCTATAGTAATCAGAATAGTGTGGCTTTGACAAAAAGACATATAGATAAGTGAAAAAGAATAGAGAATTCAGAAATAGCCCTGTATCTATAGAGTAAATTAATTTTTGACAAAATGATTGTGTGTACTCATGTCTGACTCTGATTCAAATTTCCAGGCAATAATGTTAGAGTGGTTTGCCGTTTCCTGCTCCAAGGGGTCTTCCTGACCCAGGGATCTCCTCCACTGGCAGGTGGGTTCTTTACCAGCTGAGCACACTGGGGGGCCCTTTTGACAAAGGTACCAAGGGAATTCGATAGAGGAAATAAAATATTTTCAGTAAAAAGAAATATTTTTACTAATAAAAGAAATATTTGCAGTAAACAGTGCTAAACGACTGGATAGTCATGTGAAAAGGAAATGAAATTCTACTCCTTACCTCTCACTGTAAACAAAAACTAACCCAAAATACTAATAAATAATAAATCTAAACATGAAGGCTATAATGTAGAAATACATTTTATATAAAAAATGAGGTCTTCGCAAACTTGGAGTAGGCAAATTTTCTTAAATACAAAGTAAAAACTATAAAAATAGGTAAAATGAGTATCATAAAAATGAGAAACTTCTGTTCTCTGAAAAATAAATGAGTAAAATAAGAATACAGCCATAGATTGGGAGAAAATATCTGCAATACATATAGAGTGAAATGCTATTCAGAATACATACAGAACTCTTACAACTGAAGACCAACAACCCAGTTTTTAAATGGGCAAAAGATAGGAATAGACAGACACTTCACACAGAAAATTATAATTATGACCAATAAACACATGAAAAGATACTCAGTATCAGTCATTAGGAAACACTAGTTAACAACACGATACATGATGAAATACTATTTCATGTCTACCACAAAGGCTAATATTAAAAAACACATTGACAAAATCACTTGATGAGAATTTAGAACAACTGGACTAGCATGACCTGGGAAGCCATGAACACGGACCTCTCATGCCTTATATGCAGAAGTGCAAAAATGGTACTACCAGTTCAGAAAATTTTGGCAGTTTCTTGAAAATTAAACGTGCTCTCATCTTTGACCTAGTAAGGCCAAGTATCACACAATATAAATAAAAACATACCTACAAAATGCAATGCAAAAATTGTTCATTGCAATTTTATGCATGAGTCATATAATGTGAAAAACCTAATTATCCGTTGGGGAGTGGATAAACAAATTGTACAATATTTACACAACAGAATCTTACTAGCAATATAGGATATCGAACTATTGGCACATTTTGTTAATATAAGATGGATGAATATCAAACAACAACAACAATCAAAAAAATTATGTTGTGTATAAAACAAGAAGCAAAAGACTACATCCTCTACAATTCCACTTACGTGAAACCTAGAAAAAGTAAATCCAGCATACAGTCATAGAAAGCAGTGTTCACCTATATCCAGGATGGAGGGAGAGGGGTTGGGAGGGGTATAATGGAAGCTTTTGGGAATGATAGAAGTGATTCATATGCTAATTGTGTTGTGTGTATGTTAATCGCTCAGTCGTGTCCAACTCTTTGCAACCCCATGGACCCTACCAGGTTCCTCTGTCCATGGAATTTTCTAGGCAAAAATACTGGAGTGGGTTGCCTTTCCTTCTCCAGGGATGGAACCTGTGTCGCTTATGTATCCTGCATTGACAGGCAAATCTTTTACCATTAGTGTCACCTGGGAGAAGCCAATTGTGCTAGTGGTGGTTAAAAGGCATAAATGTTTGTCTAAATTCATTAAATTATACATTTTACATGTGTTTTATTATACAGAATGTAAAATATAGTTTTTTTAAAAAATTGATTCTTGATCAGAAGCAATATCTGAGCTGGAACCCTTATACACTCTTAATGGGAATGTAAATTTGTGGAGCTACTATATAAAACTGTATGGAAGTTCCCCAAAAGTTTAAAATAGAACTACCATATGACTCAGCAATTCCACTATGAGTATTTATCCAAAGAAAATGAAAATGCTAATCTGAAAATATATATACACCCCCATGTTCATTGCAGCATTATTCACAATAGCCAAGATATGGAAACAACCCAAGTGTCCCTTAGTGGATGAATGGAGAAAGATGCAGTGAATGTATATAATTAATGAAGTGCTATTCATCCATAAAAAAGAATAAATCTTACCATTTGGGACAACACAGACGGATCTTGAGGGCATTACATGGATGAAATTAGACAGATAAAGACAATACAGTATGATATCATTGTTATGTACAATTAAAGAAAAAACAAATCCAAGTTCATTGATACAGACAACAAACTGCAGGCTGGGACCTGGACAAAATGGAGAAAGGGGTACAAACTTCTAGTCATAAAATAAATAAGTCATAGGGATACAGGCAAATCTGTAAGCAGAATAAATAATCAGTAAAATAAATATCCAGTGAGTTGTCAACTCTGGGAGATAGTGGAGAAGGAAGCCTGGGGTGCCACAGTTCAGGGGATCGCAAAGCATCAGACATGACTTAGTGACTGAAAGAAGGAAGTTGGGAGAAAAGGAATAAGCAGAAAGATTCAGAACTACACATAAGTCTATAAGGATTGAATTCATAATGCTGCTTAAGGATTCATGATGTTTCTATCATTTACAAATGTGCATTATATTCCTCATTTTATTCAACATCTAAATTTTGGGGAAGTTTTTAGTGTGATCCTGCAAAAATTTTAGGAGGAAATTCCTCAGTAGTAAACTAATTTCACTCCACTTAACAGAACAGGTCTTCATTGTCATAAGTAAAGTTCTTCTTAGTGCCCAAAGAGTGCAGCTTCATTTGTTATTACCACCATTTTAATTTGACAGATTCAGTAAAATGCTAAGTTAATGTTAACAACAGAAAAATGATTGTCATATAATGGTGTGGAATTTTAGTAAAATTTTATTTGAATAGTTTTATAAATGCATTTATTACTATGCACAGAAATAACTGAAGAAAATGCCACTTAAGACTGCCAATCATATTTTTATTGAATGTTATTAAAAAGTATGTTAAAATTACACCATATATTTTTAAATGCATAAATCCTTGGTATATATTTCATGTGACTATAATGAGTGATCTGTAATACTTTGGCATTGAGTCTGATCGCAGTGAAAAAAGTAGCCAAATAACATTACTTTTTGTACCCACAGCTTAAGGTAAATATATGGAAACTGATTCTGTATTCAGCCACTTTTAATTCTCACTGACATACCTGTAAGATGTATTTTTCTTTATTAATGAAAATTTTACTTTCTACTAAAGTGTCACATGAGATTTCACTGCTTTGTTGTGAACCATATTTTACACTAATGTTTATTCTAATGTTAGAATATTTTATACTATAGAAATATGGTAACAAAGGGGCTTGAAAAGGAGTTAAAAGACATGCTTATATACAATATGATAAATCTGGGTTTAGAAAAGGCAGAGGAACCAAAGATCAAATTGTCAACATTCATTGCATCATGGAGAAAGAATGGGAATACCAAGAAAAAAACATCTACTTTTGCTTCATTGACTAAGCTAGAGCCTTGGACTGTGTGGATCACAACAAACTGTTTAAGAATATTCTTAAAGAGACGGGAGTACCAGACCACCTTAACTGTCTCCTGAGAAACCTGTATGTGAGTCAAGAAGCAACCGCTAGAACTAGACATGGAACAACGGACTGGTTCAAAATTGGGAAAGGAGTATGACAAAGTTGTATATAGTTGCTCTACTTATTTAACTATATGCAGAGTACATCATCTGAATATTCATTGGAAGGACTTTTGCTGAAGCTGAAGCTCCAATTTTGGCCAATTGATGCTAAGAGCTGACTCACTGGAAAAGACCCTGATGCTGGGAAAGATTAAAAGCAAAAGGAGAAGGGAATGGCAGAGGAGGAGTTGGTTAGAGCATCACTGACTCAATGGATGTGAATTTGAACCAACTCTGGGAAACAGTGAAGGACCGAGAAGGCTCACGTGCTGCAGTCCATGGGGTCACAAAGAGTCAGACATGACTTAGTGACTGAACAACAACAGCAAAATGTGATATTCCCAAATTAAATGACCAGACTCAGATGAGATGGTCATTTTTTTCAACTAGGAATAATATCTGTCAATGAATTTGAAATATAAAATATTAGAGCTTTGGATGACTTCATAAGTAAACTATCTTATTCTCTCAGAAAGTTGAGGAACAGATGAATTAAATAATCTATAAACACTTGCACTGTCCCCAGGACTAAAATTTTGATTTCACTAAATCCCTCCCTGCTTTCCAATCACAATTTGTAACTCAACTTATTGAAAAGAGAAAGTATATTAAAAATAAGCACATGAAATCCTGTCAAAGCGTAATTCTGATTATAAATATTTTTCTTCCATGTATCTTCAGCAGTGATTCAGTAACATTTCCAGGCCTTTTCCCTGTCTTTATGCTCACATTTATCCATCTTTTTATCATATTTTATACTAGGAAGTCTTTTTTTTTAATAAGAGAATATTTTTAGAGTAGTTTTAGATTTACAGAAAAAATTGAGAAGTGTGTACAGACAGCTTCCATATATCCTCACACTCAGTTTCTCCTATTATGAACATCTTATGTTAGTATGGCATATTTCTTATAGTTTTTAAATTTTTATTTTTTAATTGGTTTATTAAAGGATAATTTGCTTTAATAAGGATTTGCAAAGGGTAATTGCTTTACAGAATTTTGTTGTTTTCTGTCAAACCTCAACATGAATCAGCCATAGGTTTACATGCATCCCCTCTCTTATGAACCTCCCTCCCATCTCCCTCCCCCTCCCACCCCTCTAGGTTGATACAGAGACCCTGTTTGAGTTTTCTGAGCTATACATTAATTCATATTGGCTATCTATCTTACATATGGTAAAGTAAGTTTCCATGTTACTTTTTCCATACATCTCACCTTCTCCTCCCCTCTCCCCATGTCCATAAGTCTATTCTCTAAGTCTGTTTCTCCACTGTTGCCCTGTAAATAAATTCTTCAGTACCATTTTTCTAGATTCCATGTTTATGTGTTAGAATATGATATTTATCTTTCTCTTTCTGACTTACTTCACAATGTATAATAGGTTCTAGGTTCTTCCACCTCATTAAAACTGACTCAAACGTGTTCCTTTTTATGTGTGAGTAATATTCCATTGTATGTATGTACCACAACTTCTTTATCCATTCATCTGTCGATAGACATGTAGGCTGCGTCCATGTTCTAGCTATTGTAAATAGTGCTGCAATAAACAATGGGATACATGTGTCTTTTTCAATTTCGATTTCCTCAAAGTATATGCGTAGGAGTGGGATTGTTGGGTTATATAGTGGTTTTATTCCGAGTTTTTTAAGGAATCTCCATACTGTCTTCTATAGTGGCTGTACCAATTTACATTCCCACCAACAGTGCAAGAGCGGTCCCTCCTCTCCACACCCTCTCCTGCATTTATTGTTTGTAGACTTTTTGATGACGGCCATTCTGACTGGTGTGAGGTGATATCTCATTGTAGTTTTGATTTGCATTTCTCTAATAATGAGCGATGTTGAGCATCTTTCCTTGTGTTTGTTAGCCATCTGTATGTCTTCTTTGGAGAAATGTCTGTTTAGGTCTTTTCCCACTTTTTGATTCGGTTGTTTGTTTTTCTGGTATTGAGTTGTATGAGCTGTTTGTATATTTTGGAAATTAATCCTTTGTCAGTTGCTTCATTTGCTATTGTATTTTCCCATTCTGTGGGTTGTTTTTTCACCTTGCATATAGTTTCCTTCACTGTGCAAAAGCTTTTAAGATTAATCAGGTCCTACTTGTTTACTTTTGTTTTTATTTCCATTACTCTAGAAGATGGCTCATATAGGATCTTGCTTTGACTTATGTCATCACATGTTCTGTCTAAGTTTTCCTCTAATAATTTTATAGTTTCTGGTCTAACATTAAGGCTGTTAATCCATTTTTAGTTTGTCTTTGTGTATGGTGTTAGGAAGTGTTCTAATTTCATTCTTTTACATGTAAGCATTCCAGTTTTCCCAGCACCATTTATTGAAGAGGCTGTCTTTATCCCATTGTATATTCTTGCCTTTTCTGTAAAAAACAAGGTACCCATAGGTGCATGGGTTTATTTCTGGGCTTTCTATCTTGTTCCATTGGTCTATATTTCTGTTTTTGTGCCACTACAAAATGGCACATTTGTCTTGATGACTATAGCTTTGTAGTATAATCTGAAGTCATGAAGGTTGATTCCTCCAGCTCCATTCTTCTTTCTGAAGACAGCTTTGGCTATTCAGGGTCTTTTGTGTTTCCATATGAATTGTGAGATTTTTTGGTTCTAGTTCTATGAAAAATGCCATTGACAGGAATCACATTGCATCTGTAGATTGTGTTTGGTAGTATCATCATTTTCACAATATTGATTCTTCCTACCCAGGATCAGGCAATATCTCTCCATCTGTTTATGTCATCTTCAATTTCTTTCATTAGTGTCTTATAATTTTCTGTGTACAGTTCTTTTGTCTCCTTAGATAAGTTTATTCCTAGATATTTAATTCTTTTTGTTGCAGTGGTGAATGGGGTTGATTCCTTAATTTCTCTTTCTGATTTTTCATTGTTAGTATATAGAAATGCAAGTGATTTCTGTGTAATGATTTTGTATTCTTCAACTTTGCTAAATTCACTGATTAGCTATAGTAGTTTTCTGATACTATATTTAGGGTTTTCTATGTATAGTATCATGGCATCTGCAAACAGAGAGAGCTTTACTTCTTCTTTTCCTATCTCGATTTTTTATTTTCTTTTTCTTTTCTGATTGCTGTAGCTAGGACTTTCAGAACTATGTTGAATAATATTGGTGATAGTGGACACACTTGTCTTGTTCCTGATCTTAGGGGGAATGTTTTCAGTTTTTCACCTTTGAGAAAAATGTTTGCTGTAGGTTTATCATATTATGACCTTTAGTGTGTTGAGGTAGGTTCCTTCTATGCCCCCTTTTTGAAGAGTTTTAATCATAAATGGGTGCTGAAATTTGTCAAAGGCTTTTTCTCCATCTACTGAGATTATCATATGGTTTTTATCTTTCAATTTGTTAATATGGTTTATCACATTGACTTATTTGCATATATTGAAGAATCCTTGCATTCCCGGAATAAATCCAACTTGATCATGATATATGAGCTTTTTGGTGTGTTGTTGAATTCTGTATGCTAAAATTTTGTTGAGGATTTTTGCATCTATGTTCTTCAGTGATGTTGGCCTGTAGTTTTATTTTTGTGTGTGTTGTCTTTGTCAGATTTTAGGGTGATGGTGGCCTCATAGAATGAATTTGGAAGTGTTCCTTCCTCTGCAATTGTCTGAAAGAGCCTTAGAAAGACAGGCATTAGTTCTTCTCTAAATGTTTGATAGAATTCTTCTGTGAAGTCATCTGGTCTTGGGTTTTTGTTTTTTGGGAGATTTTTGATCATGGCTTCCATTTCAGTGCTTATAATTGGGTTTTTCATAATTTTTATTTCTTTCTGGTTCAGTCTTAGGAGATTGACCTTTTCTAACAATCTCTCCATTTCTTCCAGGTTATCCATTTTATTGCCGTATAGTTGTTTATAATAGTCTCTTATAATCCTTTGTATTTCTGCATTGTCTGTTGTAACCTCTCCTTTTGCATTTCTAATTTTGTTGATTTGATTCTTCTCTCTTTTCTTCTTGATGAGCCTGGCTAAAGGTTTGTCAATTTTGTTTATCTTCTCAAAGAGCCAGTTTTTCATTTTTATTAATCTTTACTATTGTTTATTTCATTTCTTTTTCATTTATTTCTGCTCAGATCTTTATGACATCTTTCCTTCTACTAATTTTGGAGTTTTTCTGTTCTTCTTTTTCCAGTTATTTTAGGTATAGAGTTAGGTTGTCTATTCGATGTTTTTCTTGTTTCTTGAGGTAGGATTGCATTGCTATAAACTTCCCTCTTAGAATTGCTTTTGCTGCATCACATAGGTTTTTGAGTTGTGTTTTCATTGTGATTGCTTCTTGAAACTTTTTGATTTCCCCTTTGATTTCTTCGGTGACCTGTTGGTTATTTAGAATCATATTGTTTAATCTCCATGTGCTTGTGTTTCTTACAGCTTTTTTCTTGTAATTGATATTTAGTCTCATTGTGGTCAGAGAAGATGCTTAATATGATTTCAATTTTCTAAAATTTACTGAGGTTTGATTTGTGACCCAAGAGGTGGTAGATCCTGGAGAATGTTCAATGAGCACTTGAGAAGAAGGTGTATCCTTCTGCATTTGGATGGAATGTCTGAAGATATCAATGAGAGCCATCTCATGTAATGTATCATTTAAGACTTGTGTTTCCTTATCAATTTTCTGTTTTGATGATCTGTCCCTTGGTGTGACTGGGGTGTTAAAAGTCTCCTACTATTATTATGTTACTGCCAATTCCTCTTTTTATGTCTGTCAGTGTTTGTCTTATGTATTGAGGTGCTCCTATGTGGGGTGCATAGAGATTTACGATTCTTATGTCTTCCTCTTGTACTGATCCCTTGATCATTATGTAGTGTCCTTCCTTATCTCTTGTAATCTTCTTTATTTCAACATCTATTTTATCTGACATGAGGACTGCTATTCCAGCTTTCTTTTGCTTCCCAGTTGCAGGGAATATACTTTTCTGTCCTCTCACTTTCAGTCTATATGTGTCTTTATGTTTGAAGTGGGTTTCTTGTAGACAGCATATATCGGTCTTATTTTTGTATCCATTCGGCCAGTCTCTGTCTTTTGGTTGGAGCATTTAATCAGTTTACATTTAAAGTAATTATTGATATATATGTTCCTATGGCTATTTTGTTAATTGTTTTGGGTTTGATCTTGTAGATCTTTTTCTTCTCTTGTATTTCTTGACTATATAAGTCCCTTTAACATTTGTTGTAAAGCTTGTTTGGTGGCACTGAATTCTCTTAAATTCTGCTTGTCTGAAAAGCTTTTGATTTCTCCATCAATTATGAATGAGATCCTTGCCAGGTAGAGTAATCTTGGTTGTAGATTTTCCCCTTTCAGTACTTTAAATATATCCTGCCATTCCCTTCTGGCCTGCAGAGTTTCTGCCAAAAGATCATCTGTTAAAT
This sequence comes from Odocoileus virginianus, assembly GCF_023699985.2. Taxonomy (NCBI): domain Eukaryota; kingdom Metazoa; phylum Chordata; class Mammalia; order Artiodactyla; family Cervidae; genus Odocoileus; species Odocoileus virginianus. The sequence goes on from NC_069686.1 coordinate 22,880,578, forward strand.
GTATGGGGTTTCCCTTGTATGTTATGTATTGCTTTTCTCTTGCTGCTTTTAATATTCTTTGCATTTAATCTTTGTTAGTTTGATTAGTATGTCTTGGCATGTTTCTCCTTGGGTTTATCCCATATAGGACTCTCTGTGCCTCTTGGACTTGATTGACTATTTCCTTTTCCGTGTTGGGGAAATTTTCAACTATAATCTCTTCAAAATTTTTCTCATACCCTTTCTTTTTCTCTTCTTCTGGGACCCCTAAAGTTCAAATGTTGGTGCATTTGATATTGTTCCAGAGGTCTCTGAGATTATCCTCAGTTCTTTTCATTCTTGTTACTTTATTCTGCTCTTCAGAAGTCATTTCCACCATTTTACCTTCCAGATCATTAATTCATTCTTCTGCTTCAGATATTCTGCTATTGATTCCTTCTAGAGTATTTTTAATTTCTGTAATTGTGTTGTTTGTCTCTATATGTTTATTCTTTAATCCTTCTTGATTCTTGCATTTTCTTCAATCTGTTTTCAAGTTTTTTTAATCATCTTTCCTATCATTATTCTGAATTATTTTTCAGGTGGTTTGCCTATTTCCTCTTAATTTATTTGGACTTCTGTGTTTATAGTTTGTTCCTTCATTTGTGTAGTATTTCTCTGCCTTTTTATTATTATTATTTTTTTAAGTTATTGTATTTGAGGTTTCCTTTTCCCAGGATTCAAGGTTGAATTCTTTCTTCCTTTTGGTTTCTGGCCTCCTAATTTTGGCCCAGTGGTTTGTGTAAACTTCATATAGGATGAGATTTGTGCTGAGTTTTTGTTTGTTTGTTTTTCCTCTGATGGGCAAGGCACAGTGAGGTGGTAATCCTGTCTACTGATGATTGGGTTTGTATTTTTGTTTTGTTTGCTGTTTAGATGGGGTGTCCTGCATAGGGTGTTACTTGTGGTTGGGTGATGCTGGGTCTTGTATTCAAGTGGTTTCCTTCGTGTGAGTTCTCACTATCTGATGCTCCCTAGGGTTAGTTCTCCAGTAGTCTAGGGTCTTAGAGTCAGTGTTCCCACTCCAGAGGCTCAGGGCTTGATCTCTGAAAGCATCCTCCAATTTCATTGGAAATCTTTTAAACTTTTAAACCACTTCTGTTTCCCATCTTCCTAATGGTCCCTTTCTGGATGTGGTATAAGATCCAGAGCCTTGGGAGTGGGGATCGGGATGGTGAATACATGTAAATCCATGGCTGATTCATGTCAATGTATGAGAAAAACCACTACAATATTGTGAAGTAGTTAGCCTCCAACTAATAAAAATAAATGAAAAAAAAAAACATCCAGAGACTTCTCCTTGCAAATCAGATTCTTCCTGATGCCAGCACCTCCCAGGCAAGCAAAGTCTTCCACCAGCGGTAAAGAGAGGAATGTATTTCTTATAGTTAATGAACTATACTGATCTGTTTTCCCAAGTGGCTCAGTGGTAAATAATCCACCTGCCAATGTAGGAGATGCCAGTTCTATCCCTGGGTCAGGAATATTCCCTGAAGTAGAAAATGGCAACCCACTACAGTTATTTCTGCCTGGAAAATTCCATGAATGGAGAAGCCTGGTAGGCTGCAGTCCATGGGGTCATAGAGTTGGACATGACTGAGCAACCCAGCACACAACATGTGCACATAAATATGTTATTATTAACTAAAATCCATATTTTATTAAAATTTCATTATTTTTACTGATATCCTTCTTCTGTTTCAGGTTTCTATCCATTATACCACACTGCATTTAGTTGCCATGACTCCTTGGGTTCCTCTTGGTTATGAGAGTTTCTCAGACTTTTCTTGTTTTTGAAGACCTTGAGGTATACTGGTCAGGTATTATAGAATGCCCCTCAACTGGGGCTTGACTTGTGTTTTTCTCATAATTAGACTTGGGTTATGAGTCTTGGGGAGAAAGATCAGAGTGGTAAAGTGACATTTTTCACATCTTATCAAGAGTACTCACTATCAATAATTGGTTCTGACCTTAATCACTTGGCTAAATAGGGCTTGTCAGAATTCTCCACTGTAAAGTTATCCCACCCCCCAGCCCCCTGCCTTTTTATACTATCCTTTGGGGAAGGAAGTCACTATGTACAGCACACACTTAATTAGTAGAGAGTTATGTTCCTTTTCCTTCAGAATGAAGTATTTATATACATAAGCTGTAATTCTCCTGTATGAGATATTTGTCTCTTCTCCCCCACTAACCAATTTGCTTAATAATTTTCTTGTTAGGCATGAACTCATGATATTATTTCTATAGTTTGGGCTATTTTGTTGCTCAAATTGCCTCAGATCCGGCTATCAGAACCATTTTGAGTTGGCTCTTGTGCCCTTTTGACATTCTCGAATCAATGGTTTTTGTTGTTTTTTCTTTGACACCTCCTCAATTCCTGGCACTATAAAATGCTCCAGGCTGATCTCATTTTCCTACCTCAGTCCTAGAGTTAGCCAGTTCTCCAAGGAGCTCCACTTTCTTTTCTTGGAGGGCTGTATTAGAAACCGAAATCTGTGGGAGTTTAACCCAGAGGCTTACTTGAAATCAGATTCAGTGTATTTTGTGCTGCCATAATAATGTTTGTAAAGAATGCAAATGCATTGTCAAAGAAATCGTCAGTAATTTTAAAAAAATAATATGTTGCTCTATCCAAACTGAATATTTTCCTTTATATTCTCTGAGTTGTGAGAAGATACATGCTATCATATTTTATGTGGAAGCTGTTACTATATCTATCAGAAGCAATATTGTGACTTCCCAGTTATTTACTTCACTTTTGTCTTGTTAATAAACCTTTGCTGACTTGAGTTACTCAAACTTCCCTCCACTTCTAGGCCTGAGATTTGATAAAAAAGAATATACAGAAAGGTCATATAATCTCTTAGTTGAGTTCAGGTTCTTACTCTACTTAAGTGAAGCTAATTACCAATTTTTTAAAAAATAAAAACATTTATTTTCAGCTTTTTAAATTTAAAATTAAATTTTTTTTTTTTTTTATGCTGTGCCAAGTGGTTTCCCAGGTAGCTCAGCTGTAAAGAGCCCACCTGCAATGCAGGAAACCCCAGTTCAATTCCTGGGTCAGGAAGTTCCCCTGGAGAAGGGATAGGCTACCCATTCCAGTATTCTTAGGCTTTCCTGGTGGCTCAAATGGTAAAGAATCCACTTGCAATGTGGAAGACCTGGATTCGATCCCTGGGTTGGGAAGATTCCCTGGAGGAGGGCATGGCAAGCCAGTCCAATATTCTTGCCTGGAGAATCCCTATGAACCGAGGAGCCTGGTGGGCTATGGAGTTGCAAAGAGTCGGGTATGACTAAGCAACTAAGTACAAGCATCTTGCGGCATCTTAGTTCCCTGACCAGGAATTGAACCTCGGCCTTTGGCAGTGAAATGGCTGAGCCTTAATCACCAGAGAATTCCCTAATCATCAAATTTTTAGTTGTTATTTCTTCAGATATTCCAGCATATTTTCATCTGAAAAAAAAGGATTATCAGATTTTTGTGTAATTTACCACCATCAAAAAGATTTTAAGAAAGAGCAAAGAATTCTCTAGGAGAAGAAAGGCTAGGAAAATGGCCCATCATGTCTTGAGTCTAAATGGAGGTTGTCATCTTCACCAAAATTAGAACCGTAGCGCTCTCTTCTCACATGTGTGCTGCTGCTGCTGCTGCTAAGTCGCTTCAGTCGTGTCTGACTCTGTGCGACCCCATAGACGGCAGCCCACCAGGCTCCCCCGTCCCTGGGACTCTCCAGGCAAGAACACTGGAGTGGGTTGCCATTTCCTTCTCCAATGCATGAAAGTGAAAAGTGAAAGTGAAGTCGTTCAGTCGTGTTCGACTCTTGGGATCCCATGGACTGCAGCCTACCAGGCTCCTCTGTCCATGGGATTTTCCAGGCAAGAGTACTGGAGTGGGGTGCCACTGCCTTCTCCATCTCCCATGTGTAACAGACAATAATTTTATAGTGCTAGATTACAGATTTTCTTCAAAGACATTTCCTATTTGGAGAATGAAAATAACAAACTAATCTCTGAAGTGGGCATACGTCTAACTTACCTGAAACTGGAGCTACAGATATTTTCATCTTTACTATATTAATAAAATGATGAGTAGTATTCAGTGTTAAAATAATTATTTGTCCTTCATGTTTATGTGAAATTATTCATGTTTATAGTCTACTCAGTGTATTATCCTGGCCTTTCATGCCTTTTCTTTTTTTTTTTTTTTTGCTTACCAGGGTTTAAATTAGAAGAGAATATAGATACAAAAAATGTTTCAGTTCGGATGTATCACTTTTGCTGTTTTTAGTTAAAGACTTGTAGGGAAAAACTAAAATCAAATATTACTTTTATGTTCTCCTCTAGAAGTTTCATAGTTTCTGGTCTTACATTTAGATCTTTAATCCATTTTGAGTTTATTTTTGTGTATGTTGTTAGAAAGTGTTCTAGTTTCATTCTTTTACAAGTGGTTGACCAGTTTTCCCAACACCACTTGTTAAAGAGGTTGTCTTTTTTCCATTGTATATCCTTGCCTCCTTTGTCAAAGATAAGGTGACCATAGGTTCGTGGATTTATCTCTGGGCTTTCTATTCTGTTGCATTGATCATTTTTCTGTCTTTGTGCCAGTACCATACTGTCTTGATGACTGTGGCTTTGTAGTAGAGTCTGAAGTCAGGCAGGTTGATTCCTCCAGTTCCATTCTTCTTTCTCAAGATTACTTTGGCTATTTGAGGTTTTTTGTATTTCCATACAAATTGTGAAATTATTTGTTCTAGTTCTGTGAAAAATACCGTTGGTAGCTTGATAGGGATTGCATTGAATCTATAGATTGCTTTGGGTAGTATAGCCATTTTGACAATATTGATTCTTCCAATCCATGAACACGGTATATTTCTCCATCTGTTTGTGTCCTCTCTGATTTCTTTCTTCAGTGTTTTACAGTTTTCTATGTATGTCTTTTGTTTCTTTGCGTAGATATACTCCTAAGTATTTTATTCTTTTTGTTGCAATGGTGAATGGTATTGTTTCCTTGATTTCTCTTTCTGTTTTCTCATTGTTAGTGTATAGGAATGCAAGAGATTTCTGTGTGTTAATTTTATATCCTGCAACTTTACTATATTCATTGATTAGTTCTAGTAATTTTCTGGTAGAGTCTTTAGGGTTTTCTATGTAGAGGATCATGTCATCTGCAAACAGCGAGAGTTTCACTTCTTTTCCTATCTGGATTCCTTTTACTTCTTTTTCTGCCCTGATTTCTGTGGCCAACACTTCCAAAACTATGTTGAATAGTAGTGGTGAGAGTGGGCACACTTGTCTTGTTCCTGATTTTAGGGGAAATGCTTTCAATTTTTCACCATTGAGGGTAATGCTTGCTGTGGGTTTATCATATATAGCTTTTATTATGTTGAGGTATGTTCCTTCTATTCCTGCTTTCTGGAGAGTTTTAATCATAAATGGATGTTGAATTTTGTCAAAGGCTTTTTCTGCATCTATTGAGATAATCATATGGTTTTTATCTTTCAATTTGTTAATGTGGTGTATCACACTGATTGATTTGTGGATATTAAAGAATCCTTGCATTCCTGGGATAAAGCCCACTTGGTCATGGTGTATGATTTTTTTAATATGTTGTTGGATTCTGTTTGCTAGAATTTTGTTAAGGATTTTTGCATCTATGTTCATCAGTGATATTGGCCTGTAGTTTTCTTTTTTTGTGGCATCTTTGTCTGGTTTTGGAATTAGGGTGATGGTGGCCTCACAGAATGAGTTTGGAAGTTTACCTTCTTCTGCAATTTTCTGGAAGAGTTTGAGTAAGATAGGTGTTAGCTCTTCTCTAAATTTTTAGTATAATTCAGCTGTGAAGCCATCTGGTACTGGGCTTTTGTTTGCTGGAAGATTTCTGATTACAGTTTCAATTTCCTTGCTTGTGATGGTTTTGTTAAGATCTTCTATTTCTTCCTGGTTCAGTTTTGGAAAGTTATACTTCTCTAAGAACTTGTCCATTTCTTCCAAGTTGTCCATTTTATTGGCATAGAGTTGCTGGTAGTAGTCTCTTATGATCCTTTGTATTTCAGTGTTGTCTGTTGTGATCTCTCCATTTTCGTTTCTAATTTTGTTAATTTGGTTCCTCTCTGACATAAATCACAGCAGGATACTCTATGACCCACATCCCAGAATATTAGAAACAAAAGCAAAAATAAACAAATGGGACCTAATGAAACTTAAGAGCTTTTGCACAACAAAGGAAACTATAAGCAAGGTGAAAAGACAGCCCTCAGATTGGGAGAAAATAATAGCAAACGAAGCAACAGACAAAGGATTAATCTCAAAAATACACAAGCAATTCCTCCAGCTCAACTCCAGAAAAATAAATGACCCAATCAAAAAATGGGCCAAAGAACTAAACAGATATTTCTCCAAGGAAGACATACAGATGGCTAACAAACACATGAAAAGATGCTCAACATCACTCATTATCAGAGAAATGCAAATCAAAACCACAATGAGGTACCATTACACTCCAGTCAGGATGGCTGCTATGCAAAAGTCTACAAGCAATAAATGCTGGAGAGGGTGTGGAGAAAAGGGAACCCTCTTACACTGTTGGTGGGAATGCAAACTAGTACAGCCGCTATGGAAAACAGTGTGGAGATTTCTTAAAAAAACTGGAAATAGAACTGCCATATGACCCAGCAATCCCACTTCTGGGCATACACACCAAGGAAACCAGATCTGAAAGAGACACGTGCACCCCAATGTTCATTGCAGCACTGTTTATAATAGCCAGGACATGGAAGCAACCTAGATGCCCATCAGCAAACGAATGGATAAGGAAGCTGTGGTATATATACACCATGGAATATTACTCAGCCGTTAAAAAGAATTCATTTGAATCAGTTCTAATGAGATAGATGAAACTGGAGCCCATTATACAGAGCTAAGTAAGCCAGAAAGATAAAGACCATTACAGTATACTAACACATATATATGGAATTTAGAAAGATGGTAATGATAACCCTATATGCAAAACAGAAAAAGAGACACAGTTGTACAGAACAGACTTTTGGACTCTGTGGGAGAAGGCAAGGTTGGGATGTTTCAAGAGAACAGCATCGAAACATGTATATTATCAAGGGTGAAACAGATCACCAGCCCAGGTTGGATTCGTGAGACAAGTGCTCAGACCTGGTGCACTGGGAAGACCCAGAGGGATCGGGTGGAGAGGGAGGTGGGAGGGGGGATCGGGATGTGGAATACATGTAAAACCATGACTGATTCTTGTCAATGTATGACAAGAGCCACTACAATGTTGTGAAGTGATTGGCCTCCAACTAATTAAAAAAATAATAATAATAATAATAAAAAAAAGAAAAAAACAAATATTAATTTTAATTTAAATAAAAAATGTATTTTTTTTCAGATGGTATTTTCTGTATGCCGATTTAAATGCTATAGGTTATTTAAATATAGTAGATGGCTAATTTCATTTTCAAGGATATTGGTTCCTAAAAAGAGAGACAATATCCACAGTGTTAACACAAACTTATTTCTATATGTGCATATATATATCTACTTATTTACTTATCATCAGTGAACTACTTCATGTACTAATATCAGAAAAAAATACAGGTACATGCCTTCCAAATTGAACTTTCTTTAATATTCCCCAAAATACAATGACCAGGATATTTTTTCTAGTACTGATGGTGTCACAGGCTGCAGTTACTTAATAAGATAAATTAATTTTGTAGTATTTTTTTAAAATGAATTTTAAGATATAGTGTAGCCCAGTTCTGACATTGTCAGTATTTACAATGTCCTTAGCCAGTAATGAACTATAACTTTATCTTCATATCCTCAACTGTACTATCAGACAATCAATCAAGGTGAGTCCCTTATGGCACCAGTATTCTATGATCAGTTTTGATACTTTGATATTTGCATTTTTGCTTCTATTCTTTTCATGAATATAATCAACAAGCAAGAAAAAAATCCCTTAGTAAATAATTCTGCCATGTCTCTTCCCACAGATGCATTGTTTCAAATGCAATTTTATCCACAAATCTTCACAAGCAAGCATACCCAAGAATAAGAACTAACTGTAAAATCATTCCTTTCAAGTAAAAGGCTTAGGTTTTTCCCTCACTGCATGAAACAATTTAGGAAACAGTTATCATCTTTGCCAGGAAAAATGATTCTCTCCATTGCCTAACTTTATTTCATTCAAGTAATCTGGGGATAGGGTTCCTTAATATTTTAGAAGCAATCAATAGCAGCTGATATCTCTTAGCTATTCTACTCAAGAGAGCCAACTTTATCTTCATTTTATGCACAGTCAATGTTCTCTTTAACTCTAAATTATTTATCATGTACCATTTGGGATACAGAGGAAGCCATGTTTTAGAAAATGAGGGTTATGTAAAATAAATTAATTCTGAATTACTATTCATGTATGTCTCACATAGGCCTAAGGTTTACTTTGAAACACGATTGAAGAGCAAACAAGAAGAGTGTTTCTTCTGGAAAAAATTTCTAAGCAGATTTTTGAACCTAAGAGATTATATAAGCCTCTGCTTCTTGTGGATGCACCTACAATCCAAAGACTATTTTGTATTTGATCAGAGTAGAAAAGACATTTGAGTATATTCTGATCGTGATCATGAAAACCTAGCATGGTGCTCAAGGCATAGTAGACACTCAAAACACATTTGCTAAGTGAACAAATACACAAAAAATGAATACATGATTCAATCACTGGATTCACCCCACTTAGTTATTAATTGCTTTATAATGTTATCACTTTTGATACATGGAAAAGACATATTATCTAAATGAAATCCAAAGCTTCATTATTGTAACTGCTATTTTATTTGGTAATATTCATGTTGTTAAATAAACTGGCAAATTGTTTTGAACTTCCTCAATGCAAGGTGCTATGTAGTCATATACTTTAATTATTAAATCATCTGTTTAGCAAAACATAGACTATTAAGTTTCTTAGAATTTTTCTGAAACTCTGACTCCCTTAGAATTTTACTACTGCATTCTATAAAAGTTATAGAAATAATAAAATTAAAGTAATAATGTATACCAGAGGAAGTCATAACTAGAATGCTGTTTTAAGTCACCCATGGGTTGTATAGCCTGCTAGCTGTTTGTTGCAAGCAGAAAGCCCTCTTTTACAAAAAACAGAGAATCTGGTTTTAAGCTACAAAAAACCATGACTAAAAAAATAGCAATCCTTTTCAAGCTTCCCCCAATATTAACATGCATAATTAAGAAATCAGCATTAATACAATACTATTATTGAAACTAGAGACTTACTTGGATCGCATCAGTTTGTCCAGTAATGTTCTTTCATAGCCCCACCTCCTCATCATAGTCAAAAAAGTTCAGCACAAAAGTTCAGGACAAAACTTCTTAAGTCACTCAGTCTTGCTTACTTTTCTAGTTTCACTCCTCATTCTCTCCGCTTTGTCATTTATATTCTGGTAGCACACATCGACATTCCTTAAATGCATTATCTGTTTTATGCTTACTTAAATTGATTAATGCAGATATAGTCTTCCTATCTTTCCTCACCTGGTATATGACCATTCTGACTTGAGTTTTTCTGGTAGCACACATCGACATTCCTTAAATGCATTATCTGTTTTATGCTTACTTAAATTGATTAATGCAGATATAGTCTTCCTATCTTTCCTCACCTGGTATATGACCATTCTGACTTGAGTTTAAGTCCAGCATCATTTCCTTCCAGAAATTTCTCCAAGTCCTTAGATTGGGCAAATATCCTACTGCTGGGCTCCAATAACACTCAGGCCATGTGTCAATGGAAGCAATTATCATATTTTATTAAAATAATCTGTTCGTGTATCTGCTTCCCTGACGAGACTGTGAATTCCCTTAGGGCAGGGGACTTATTCTTTTCTTCTCCTTTATATCCTTGTGTCCATTAAAGGCATTCTGCAAGTATTGACACAAACTGGAAAAGGGAAAATAGAATTTCAAATTTTCTTTCTTATCTTTAAAACATACTGTTCCCATTATGCTATTTTTAGTTCCTGTCAGTAAGATTTATTAGATGATTTGTTAAATAATAAGAAATTATCATTGAAATAATTGTAGAAGTTGTCCAATGTGTTGCTGCTTGCTATACTAGTTTTCCTCCTGTTTATAAGCAACAATCAACCATTCTATCAGTAAGAATTAGTATACATCTGAGGTGTTTGTGAATATAAACAAAGATTAGGGTCTGAATCATTCATTTTCTACCCAGGCAACTTTGACAGGTCTCTTATTCATCTATATAACTGATGGAACCGAAGATCTGTCTTAAGTATCAAATGAAGTAAATAACGGGAAGATTGAATAGAAACTATAAAGCTTTTCACTTGCAAAAGCAGTTATTGCTGTTATATTATCTGTACTCATATCACACATACAATGATACTGAATGATGGTTTGTTTCAGCTGAAGTTTGGATACCCATTATAATACACTATTTTCTCAATAAAGTAAATACTATATAAGGGAATCTTTCTAGAGAAAATCATTGTCACTTTTAGGAAAGTGTTGTGAGACTCCTAAGAGGCTTTATTTTTGTTTTGTTTTTGCTTTATTTTTCTTTTTGCAGGGTAAGACAGATTCTTTGTGGATATTCACTGAGAGAAAATATCCTATAGATGAAATTACCACAGCACTACATGGTTCCTTCTAGACGGTCTACATTTTCTATAAGTTATATAGTATAGTTCTTTAGGGAGTAAAAAACTATGATCATGGCATCTGGTTCCATCACATCATGGCAAATAGCGGAGAAAAAGTGGAAGCAGTACCAGATTTTATTTTCTTGGACCCCAAAATCATTGTCGAGACTGATGCAGCCATGAAATTCAAAGATGCCTGGCTCCTTGGATGGAAAGCTATGACAAACCTAGACAGCATATTTAAAAGCAGAGACATCACTTTGCCAACAAAGGTCCATATAGTCAAAGCTATGGTTTTACCAGTAGTCATGTATAGATTTGAGAGTTGGACCATAATGAAAGCTGAGCACTGAAGAATTGATGCTTTCAAACTGTGGTGCTAGAGAAGACACTTGAAAGTCGTTTGGACAGCAAGAAGATCAAACCAGTCAATCCTAAAGGAAATCAACCCTGAATATTCTTTGGAAGGACTGATAATGAAGCTGAAGCTCCAGTACTTTGGCCACCTAAAGCGAAGAGCCAACTCATTGGAAAAGACCCTAATGCTGGGAAAGATTGAGGACAGGAGGAGAAGAGGGCATCAGAAGATGAGATAGATGGTTGGATGGCACCATCGACTCAATGGGCCTGAATCTGAGCAGACTCTGGGAGATAGTGAAGGACAGGGAAGCCTGGTATGCTGCAGTCCATGTGGTCACAAAGAGTCAGACATGATTTAGCAACTGAACAAAAAAAACAAGGGACTGCGAATGCCTAGAACATTATGATTTTAACTGCACCAACATAAATCTAACAAACCAAAATGACCACAATAATAAAGATACAATGTCATCTATCATACTGAATAAATTAGTCTAAATAACGGAGAAGGCAATGGCAACCCACTCCAGTACTCTTGCCTGGAAAATCCCATGGATGGAGGAGTCTGGTGGGCTGCAGTCCATGGGGTCGCTAAGAGTTGGACATGACTGAGCGACTTCACTTTCACTTTTCACTTTCATGCATTGGAGAAGGAAATGGCAACCCACTCCAGTGTTCTTGCCTGGAGAGTCCCAGGGACGGCGGAGCCTGGTGGGCTGCCATCTATGGGGTCGCACAGAGTTGGACATGACTGAAGTGACGCAGAAGCAGCAGCAGTCTAAATAAATGTGATAATTAACTGACTTGAGCACACATGGTAAACACTTCATGTCATGTCATTTCATTTTTTTTTAAACATTTTAATTTTTTTTAATTTTTTATTTTTTTCCATTTATTTTTATTAGTTGGAGGCTAATTACTCTACAACATTGCAGTGGTTTTTGTCATACATTGAAATGAATTAGCCATGGATTTACATGTATTCCCCATCCCGGTCCCCCCTCCCACCTCTCTCTCCGCCCTATCCCTCTGGGTCTTCCCAGTGCACCAAGTCCGAGCAGTTGTCTCATGCATCCAACCTGGGCTGGTGATCTGTTTCACCCTAGATAATATACATGTTTCGATGCTGTTCTCTTGAAACATCCCACCCTCGCCTCCTCCCAGAGTCCACAAGTCTGTTCTATACATCTGAGTCTCTTTTTCTGTTTTGCATATAGGGTTATCGTTACCATCTTTTACGCACACCTTAACCTTTGAGAAATTTCTCTTATCCACCCCCCTCCCATTTTATATATGTGAAAACTAATACTTAGAGAGATCTGGTAACTTGACTAAAGTCTAACAGATAGAAAACAGTGGTAGTGCCAGGATTTGATTCTGTCTGCAGAGTCCTTGCTCTCAAAGTCTCTGTTTTTTGTCTCTGTTGGATTACAAGTTCAAATTCCCCCAATGATTTGTACATTTCTTTACTGGATGTGAGGGTTAAGGAGAAGATTTATTCTTGATCATCTATTAAAGTGACTAAATTACTTTCTTTGGGGCAACTTGCTGACATTTTGTTGACACTGAACTAAAACGCATTTATTTTGCATGTGACTATTGTATTAACATAAAACTATCTGGAGACCTTAGTTTCCATTGTTCACTCACAATTTTAATGCTCATCTGCATCTCTAGACTAAAATATCATAAATTCTGAATCCTCTTAAGCTGTACCCAGTTGAAAAATATGTACCTTTGCGAGGATGATAACATTATTTAACAACACTGTATTTCCAATGATGTGTCCCATGTGACTATAAATTTAAGCCCTATACTGTACTGGAGGCATAATATTGTAAAAGTTGTCTTCCTTAGAAATTTCTGAACAGTGTCCTTGATTTATTGACAACTTCAGTGAAAGAAAATTCATGCCCTGACAGAGTTGATGACTTAAACATTAACTTAAAACTGAAACATGAACAAAGGCTATGTTAAAAAAAAAATTGTGATTGTATAATTAAGTAATAATCAATAAGGAGGCTAATTCAACCAAAGACAGAAAATGGAAGTTTTGTAGGCTCTGAAAATTCTCTAGTGAACCATTTAGAAATTGGAGTATAAAAATAATTTAGATCCATAGGGTAAATTCACAGAGAGGGGACAGTAGAAACAGAAAAGTCAACTTAAAGAATATTTTTCATAGTTACCATTGCACAAAATGTATGTATTTTAAAAACTGCATTATGATCATTAATCAAAACAACAAATGATGTCATCATTTATCATTATTTATCTGTTCTTTTTTCCAAGTGATGATTATTTTTCTTCTCTTGAAACAACATATAACTGAATACATCTGATATCAATGTATTCTTACAAAGGAATAAAAATAATGAAAATATAGATCACATGAGGTTTGGTGACAGTTGGTGGTAGGAGAATAAGTGTCTATTCTATTTTTCTTAATCAATTTCAAATTAGTAAAATTAATTCTATTTACTGAAAGGGGGGTGGTGATATGTCTACTGAGATGATTGTGGCCCCACAGACTATTGCTAATATTCCCCCTTAGAATTAGCCTTTTGTTTCTGGATAATGGGTGACTTATAATAACACTTCAAATATAGGCGAACCTAGAACAAACCACAGCTGAACTTGGTCCCAGGAAAGCAAGAGGAGAGGGAAGGGTTTTATGATGGGTCAGGGAAACAAAAAAACGTCATTCTGTGTATTTAGCTCAAAGCACTGTGATCATTATGTAGATAGCCCATCCAAATAATTCTGATAATTAGATATTAATTAGAATTTAATATTATTATAGGGCTAATTATCTAGCTAATTTTCAGCAAAGGGACAATATATTGACAAAAGGCACAACTCATTCAACATAGTTCATCTAGCTTCATACTTCATCTATTAAGAAACTGTTTCTCTTTTTTTAAGAATTTTTTTTTTTTCTGAAGTATAAATGCTTGAGGCAACACAACATCCTATTGTTTGTGGCAGGAGTCAAGAGAACAGGATTCTACATCTTCCTAATTAGACATTGATGCTGGAAAAGATGGAAGGCAAAAGAAGGGGGCAACAGAGGATGAGACGGCTAGATAGCATCACTGACCAATGGACGTGAATTTTAGCAAGTTCTGGGAGATGGTGAAGGACAGGGAAGCCTGGCATGGTGCAGTCTGTGGGATTCTAAGAGTCGGACACGCCTGAGTGACTGAGCAACAGCAGCAAATGAGCTTCATGACCTTGGGCAAGCCACTTCACCTTTTGAGCCTCAGTTTACTCATTATGATGAAATGATGAACAATATAGGGTTACTTCTAACACTAATGTTGCATTGGCCTGTATCACTGTTTTCTGCATTTGATGGTTATTTTCAAATATAACCTTATAGCAAATATTATAGCAATATCTGTAATATTAAATCAGATGCCAGTATATATCTATTACTATATATAATTAAGATTAAATAAATCAGCACAAATATTAAATGAAACAGAAAAGCTTCATAATCCATCCAAATTCCTAAGAGCATATGATTTGAAGAGTATGGTAAACAATTCTCCTCTATTTCTATGGTTGACAGAGAACAAATATACCAAGTCCATAGGAAGATATAAATAGGTCTGCCAAAAAAAATGCACTGAATTCAAGGTCATATAAATAAGGAACATGATTCATTTTATCAGGGGAAGCTAGATAGCCCCTTTAACTGAGAGTCAGCAATTTGGGACCTATGAGCTTTCAGCAGTATCAGAAGACACAGCTGAAGGATAGGATAGAAAACTATCAATCTAGAATGTCTAAGACTCTCCAGAAGCTACTGGAACAGACTAGATAATGTCTTCACAAAATGGATGAGTTGGCCCTACATGTCCTATAACTGTGTGTGGGTTTGCTGAAACTGGCAGATATAGCTTCCCTCTTCTTGATCCTTTGTGTTGTTGATATGATTCCAGCTGTATGAAACTCTTCCATCAATGCTTCTATATCTCCTTATATTTGCATATCTGGAATACAGTTGTTGGGATACTAAAATCCATAAATGAAAGCTCCATGAATTTCTGTGTGCACTTGAAGTCTACTGAGATAAAATACTTCACAGTAAATTTCAAACAGAAATTAAATCTAGTGCTTAAAACCATTACATATTACTAGGAAGAAAAACGTCATAATCCAAGACAATACAGGGGGCATTCTTCCCAAATGAAGTCTCTTTGTTTTATGAGAAAAATCAAATAAGAAACTAAATTTTTTGGCTGACTCATAAAACAGGTTTCAGTGCTAATTATATATTAGGATCTAGTTTACCCTGGCCTATAGGTTTCCTTTTACTGTTGATTTCCTAATTATTCTCATTATTATATTTGAGAAGCTTGAGAGTAAACCTGAATCAACTGAGACAACTTAGGGTTAGAAAGAAGGGACAAAGGATGAACACGGTGGCAGGTGAAATGTGGCAGAACAGAGACAGGTGGTAAGAGTGGTATATAAAATCAAGGAAGAGGTTAAAATTAATTAATTGAAGCACAGTAATTACAAGCGAGTTTCGTGTAATAGAACAGCAACAACTAGCATACACTGACAAGCAGTCATTTTCAGATCCTTATATTTGTAACTCACTTGATCCAAGTCAGCCCCAGAACATGGTCAGTCTAGAAGTGAATGTCAGTAGACCATAGGTTAACATGGGTAGTTTTTAGAAAGCCAGGTAATAGTAGATCGTAAAGAAATACAATCTGAACTTATAGTGTTCTAAACCTATGGCGAATTTTCTTAGGGTAGAACCTCTACATATTTAGAGTACAATGTGAAAAAACTTAATGATCATTAATTATCCTATAATGTGCTGATATTAGAGTGGCATTCAATGTACAGTTTTTAATTAAATTTTTGAAACTCAGTACTTTTTTAATGGCACAGATAAAACCTTTTAGAAATCAGTTGTTCTATTTAATTTTATATTTTAACTTGACTGGGCCACTGGATGACAAGATATTTAGTCAAACATTATTCTGGATGTTTCTGTAAGGGTGTTTTTGGATAAGTTTAACATTTAGATGGAGAGACTAAATAAAAGATTCTCCTCCCTAACATCGGTGGGTTCCATCTAATCAGTTGAAAGCCTCAATAAAACAAAAGTCTGACCTTCCCTCAAGTAAGAGATTTTTCCTACTGTCTGATTGCCATTAAGCTAGGACATCATTTCATTCTGCCATCAGATTCAAATTGAAATGGGTCTCCATCTGGTTGACTTTTTGACTATAGCTACACTATTGGCTCTCTGGTTTTCAGGGTTTTAGACTCAGACTAGTACTATACCATCAGCTCTCCTTGGTCTCCAACTTCCTTACTTGGAACTTGTCAGTCTTCATAACCATGTAAGTCAATTCTTGATGCTAAATCTCTTTCTTTTTATATATTGTGCAATTGGTTCCATTTCTCTGAATACCCCTGACTAGTAAACAGGGTGTTGAATTAGCCAGAATAGATGGTCTTGTTAAATAATTGTGTGCTGATTTTGAGAAAATATAAAAGTCATAAGCAATTATTGGAAATAAAATGGGTCCTTTGGCTGTGACAGTTTCTTAGATTTTTCTATAATGTTAATGACCTTGATAGTTTTGAGGAGTTCTGGTCAAGTATCAAATATATAATAGTATTTTTCCATATTGTAATTTATTTGATACATTTCTCTTGATAAGACGGGTAATACGTTTGAGGGAGGAAGATGACAGGCAAAACACAATTCTCATCAAATCACTTCAAGGGTACATACTATTAACAAAATTTGACAGTTGACATTGACCTAGGTCATTTGGCTGAGGTAGTTTTGTCACAATTCTTCACTGTAAAGTTACTCTTTCCCCTCCTTTCCATCTTTCCCTACTTCACTTTTTGGAAAGAAGTCACTTTGTACAGGCCATACTTAATAAGAGGGGAGTTACATTCCTCCTCCTTCAGGGTGGAATATCTATACTTTGGAATTTTCTGCATTCAATATTTGTCTCTTATCCCTTACTTATTTAGTCATTAATTCATCTCATTATGAGCACAGATATTTATTTTATACTTCGTGTATAAAGCCAATAATGCTTTGTTTTGCTATTTCATGAGAGTTTTTCTATTTGCTTTTTTAACATTTTCTTAATTTTTGGTATTACCAAAATTTCCAGGCTTATCTTGAATGTTTCCTCTTCCAGTCATAGAATCAATCATATCACCGAAGTACTTTTAAATACTATTTTATGTAATATTAATGGAGTTAATGCCAAGGGCTTTTTTGGGGGGGTGGGGTGGGAGGAGGACAGGGATGGAAGATAGGCATAGGATTTTACTGATAACATATTAACTTTCTATCATTTAAGTTTCACCTTTTCTATGTCACTGGGTTTAGGAGTATCTAATGAAAATAACTCTTAGGTAGATTTGTTTTGTTTTATCTAATTGTAGAATGCCTCTAGTTTGCTGAGCAAAAATAATCAACTTGTATTATATTCATTTGCCTATATGCCTGGGCTTATTTCTATAATTTTAATTTGTTTTTATCTATATTTTCTTCTATATTTCATGCCTAACTTTTATTGAATTGGCAGAATTTTCTTTATTTTCTTTTCTCCATTCTTTAGAACTATATTTGAAATTTTTAGTGACTACTCTGAATTCTTAACATGAATGTTCATCTTAATGCAGTCTAAAATTAGTATCTCTCCTCTTTTTCTATGTAATTAAAGAACAGTAACATACTTGATCACTTAAGTTTGATCACCTTTATACTTTCTATATTATATTGTCTTATATTAAATTTTACATTTGGAAATTTGGATCAGATTGGCAATAATTTCTTGTTCTTCTTAAAAATTATAGTTACACCAGTGGTGCCCACCTTGACAACAACAACCACAAGTACTCTATTTAAACCATTATTTCAGAAGCCAGTGTAAGTTGGGGAGGAAGGACAAAAATTTAAAGCACACACACATATTATCACGAATATGAAAAAGCAAACTCATCCAAAAGATGGAATCAGTTTTAAAAACCATTTCTCATATTACTAAAAGTGAAATAAGAATGTTTCCCTAAATGTAGTAATCAAAACTTATCCATTCTACCTTTCTTTATTCTAGCATCCATTGTTCTGCTAGAGAAATGAATAGATGTAGTTTTTATTTTTTATTTTTTTTTTTGAATGGACAGTGTAGCTAAACTGGGTTTCAAGGGGACCTACACTACTTCTACAGAACTTGAAGATGTTCAGTTGTAAAACATGGAAAATGTGCACCTTTGGCAGAGGCAAATTTGAAAGTTTTCCCTTTCAGCAGACACAGGTGCCTGACAACTCTTTAGAAATAATAAGAGGAATGTGAGAAAAATAAAACTACTGAGGTGAAAAAAATGTATGAGAATTGCATGGGCTACCAACCAGCTTTAAATTTTCAGCTTAACAACTTGGTTATTGACTAACGTTAGCAGAAATTAAAAACATATTTGAAGACTCAAGTCAGGAAGCTAAATGTTATAATACTCATGTGGCAGGTAAGCAGTGCTGTCTAGTGGGGTAGGAGGGCCATCTCAAGAGAGAGAATTGAGTTTATTTAGAGGTACAAAATCCAATTGCAGAGATTTTAAAAGAAGGAGATAGAATTGAAAAAATCTCCTGACAATTTTTTTTACTTGCCACTAATTGGCATCTCATATTGGAAAAGTTTAACTTTCTAAAAAAGTTAGAAAATTAATACTTTAAATATAGCAAAAACAAACAATAAAACTTTAACAATACCTTTTGCGATAGGCAGATTTTAAAGGAACATCCATGATTCCCATTTCCCTGTAAACACACCTCTCCTAATCCCGCCCCTCTGTGTCTGAGCAACACTTGTGAATTGCTTGTAACTAAACGAATGCAAAAAGGTAATAGGATATATATGATTAAGTGTATGAGATTTCATGAGAGTTACATTCATCTTGCCAGTGTTTCTCTCTCCTTCAGAGACGTAAGTTGCCCTAAATCATACAACTGAAGGAAATAAAATCTCTCAACACCTTGAGACAACTTGGAAGCAGATTTGTCCCCACGAGCCTCCAGATGACAGCCCAGCCCAAGTAAACACCTTGATTGTAGTCTTACAGAGGATTCCACTGAGCCTTGTCTGGCCTCCTGGATCATACCTCTTCAAGGCTATGTGATTTTATTTTACTACTTTTAAAATATTTTGACCATGCTATGCAGCATATGGGATCTTCATTCCCTGAGCAGGAATAGAACTTCTGCCTCCTGCATTGGAAACATGAAATCTTAACCACTGGACCACCAGGCAAGTCCCAACCATGCCTGGTTTCCTGACCCATGAAAACTGTAAGATAATAAGTATGAGTTGTTTAAAGCCGCTATGTTTATAGTAATTTTGTTATTTAGCAATAGAAAACTAACACTCCTATTTATGTCAAATCATTAATTTGTTTATTCAATAAATATGTGCCCAGGTACTGTGCTGGGAGCTGGATCCAGTGCTAAACCAAGTTTTTAAGGCCTGATGAGTCAGACATTCACTATTTTGTGCATGAATTTGGAGGAAATACAGGATCCTGCTGGGGCTACAGAAGGCTTTCTGCAAAAAATGGTATCTAATATGAAATTTAAAATATGAATATAAATTTTATAGGTGAAAAGAAGAATGTTTCAGAAAGAGACAACCCATGCAATTCTCAGGATGAAATTAGAATGATTTAGCAGTTTAGAACTGTGGGTGTGTGTTTTTTAGAGGTGGGAGGTAGCGAAAGATTAGGCTGAAAAAGCATGTAGGCTTATGCAGGTTTGTTTTTATAAATCATCTTACAGAGTTTGTCCTATGTCCTAGTAAGCTAATGTTTTCCTTTAGATATATATGTCAAATGGTATTTTATCTTCACTTATTAAAGAGTTTGTATCATGGAAAACAGCAGTTTTTTTTTTTAATCATTCTGGTCTCAGTTCATCTCTTCTCCAACTTCCTTATATGAAGTAACTACGATAATTGGTTGGAGTGAATGGCAACAATAGCATTGCAGAACTTGCCTTTAATATCATGGTTGTTAGTCATGCAAACTGAGATATTAAGAACTCCAGAGAATTTTAGTTGTATACAGCAATGTTTCTCAAACACCAATATGTGTAAGAATTATCCACGGAATATGTTTTAAGTGTAGGTTCCAATTCAGTAAGTCTGGAAAAGGCCTTCTGAATTTCTAACAGGCTCTGTTGTGATGCTGATGTCTCAAGAGCACCCTTGCAATAGCACAGAATGTCAGTCATAATGTTCCTAGAGTCCGCTGCAGTTGGTTAGTAGGATGTCTCACAACTAGAGTATCTGGGGAAGCATTAATTTGACAAATCTCAGGTGTAGTCACAGAAATGTATTAAGACTCAATAAAGTATGGCCAGAGATTTTCAAAATATGAAGGAATGCTTTTGAACCATTTTAAATAAAAATAGTTTCAGTGCACCCATTTTAAGTTCCTTAGATTGTATACTACATTATATTATATACTCCATGATTCACATGGAGTTTAGTACTTTGTGAGCATCAGTCTTCAGTTTGATACTGGGCCTCTATCATCTCTGAAATCCCAGGCAGAACCCTAAGATGAGAAAAATGAGTTAAAGTTGAATTTGTGAATATATAGAAAGGAAAGGTTATCCCTGGAAATGAAGAAGAAAAATGTAGATCCCAAGTCCCCTCCCTATATAAAATTAAAGGCCTGAGTCTTCTGCAATTGCTTCCTCCCTACTCCTGGCCCAAGTGACCTGGGCTCTCAGTTCCAGCCACCCCCTCACAACTACCAGACAGCCCCCACACTCCCAAGGTCACTCTCCAGATTCACTTTCTCATTATTTCACAGCCTTATTCTCTATCAAGGTTATCTTGATGAAAAAAATCAAAACGAAAATATGTCTCAACATATCACTATAATAACTCTTGGTTTCATTAGGAAGCAGAATTGGAGGGAGAAATTTGCATACCGGAATTTTATTGGGAAGTGCTGTTGAAATTAACAGCTGTGGGAATGTGGAGGCAGTAAGACTGAGCCCAGGAAAAGACTAGGCTGTGATATAGTCCCAACAAAGGCCTCAGCTAATGCCATGTGAAGATCTGGAGCTGGGATGGTACTGAAAAGTTGTTTCAAATTGAAGCAATGAACCAGCTTGTAAAATCCCCTCATAGAACAGTGATTGTATTCAGATGGGAAGGGGGACATATTATTAGATGAGGCACATCTTTTCAGCCAAGAGTAAACATCAGGAGAGACTAATCAGCCACCAGCGGCAACATACACAGCAGCTGGGGAAATAAGTCCTTTCATCTTGAAGGAGGGTTAGATACACTTCACAATGGAGTATCCACTATGATGCTTTCCATTAAAAACTTGTATGTTAAGAGCCTTAAATGACTTAATACAAGAATGCAAAAAGATCCCCTGGAGAAGGGAAAGGCTACCCACTCCAGTATTTTGGCCTGGAGAATTCCATGAACTTATATAGTCCTTGGGGTCGCAAAGAGTCAGACACCAATGAGCGACTTTCACTTTCACTTTATAAGGGAAAAGAATCTGAAAAAATATATGTATATAAGTGAATAACTTTCCTGATACAAATACAACACTGTAAATCAGATATATTTCAATAAAAAATGTAAAAAAACCAATGAAGCCATTTCCTACCCTATCATGTATGGAGTATGGGATATAAGAGTCTTTCAAACTATCCAGGGAAGTACTTCTAAACCCACATTGGTGATGGGCCATGGTTTTGTTTTTTTTGTCTTCTTCTATTATTTCAAATCTGTCATGAACAGATATATGATTTGATCACACATGACCAGTACATAACCTGCACCAAGAGAGTTGAACATTTCCAATATACCTTATTTAGTAGGATATATCCACTGATCACAAAATAAGTATTGTAGCAACATCAAACCATTATAAGTATTTGTAAAAGTTTACTCTCAACTTCTGTACTTGAGGATGGCTCACTGAGGGGTAATGAAATTTGTCTGCTATTCAGACTCACACTGTGGTTTGTGAAACCCAGTTTCAAGTGGTCATACGGTTTCCATCTTTCAAGAAATTTAAAAAACAATCTAAAGAACAGACAAAACACCAATGATAAAATGTATAGCAATAATACTGTAATTACTGCTTTGAGTAGGAAAACAGATACATAAGATTTTTCTCACTTCTTACCTCAGGTTTAAGGCTCAATGAACTGAAACGCATCTGTTTTAAGTCCAAGCCTTTTCTAGGTCATTTTAACTTCGGTCTCTATCAGGAAAGGACATTTGTAGTCAGCGCCCCTATTTCATGAAGCTGATATTCCTTTAGGTGCTTTTAAAACTTTATAACATCTTTCATACTTAGGGGACATTTTTAGACCCACACTGTGCTCTTTCTGAATCAAACACCATGAGAAAAGGTCTCTTTTCAAAGGCTACTCCTGCTAAATTTCAGACAGCCTCCTGTCACAGAGTGTCATTCTAAAGTTTAAGCTTCTGCAAGTTCAAAAAGGTGTGAAAAAAATTGCTAGACAGTTCTCTTACATGTGTGGTGCAGTTCTTATCAGTCTTCTGAATAACATAACTGCTTTGACAATCTACTTGGAGTTGAGATGAGTAGCAACATTGTTCTAACTTACAGGGAAGCAGCTGCCCATTGCAGGAAGAATTTCTTGTAATTTCTTATTTATGCAGTTAGATTCCAAAAAACAACATACTTTTTAATAGGCATTCTTCATTTGCCTGCTATCCACAAAGAAACCACATTTTAATTTCTACTTTGTACTCTAATCATCAGGCTATCAAAACAGAGCCTCTGAGATAACTAACTGACTTTGGAAATGTAGAGCTTTCTGGATTAGGGAACACAATTTCTGGAAATTCCTTACATGTCAAAACTCTACTCTAAACCATGGGGAAGGGCTTCTGATGGAAAATATGTTTACCCTAATGCCAAACAGGGCTCACCTAAACTGGGAATGAGCAGCAGAGGGCTGTACTACATGCGTAAGGTGGTCAAATATATTCTTATTCCATGAATTAGTGATCATTATCATGGCTTCTTATCTATTTTAATAGAGTGAAAATTGATCTTAAAAAAAAACAAAGGATGTTACAAATCAACTAAAAGCATCATCATAATCAACATTATTGTACAAGTTCTTATCATGTGCCAGTTACTATTCAAAATACTCATCTAATCTTCCTATAAATCTACGACATAAGCATATCCATGCAAATTTTCATATACATATATCACACATTCACATATTTCTATTACATTAGAATGACTATTACTGAGAATTGTATTGATTTCCCATTAAAAAACCAACTTCTTAGATAATTAAGCTATTCAGCATTAAAATAAGAACCACCTCAAACTTAGGGAACTTGAAAGAAAGATGACAGTCTTTTAAGCCCACGCTGCAATGTGAGATGTACTTATGGTGTTTGCTTGGAACTTCAGCGCCAGCTAGATAGTAATGTATGATGAATTTCATTTAAATCCTGCACATACAGTCATGGACTTTCTAAAGAAAAACATCATTTAGGTGCATGCTGTGAGCTTCTCATTATAACTGTTAGGTGTGCTTGGAAATAATTAGCAAACCATTATAATAAATATGATTTTAGAAGTTGATTAAAGAAATATTCCCTTACTTTTTCAGAAAATGTAACCATTCTAAAAGATTACTGATATATTACTGATAGAGGTTTGCTCATTCTAAATATAGACCAAGGTGAAAATTATTTCTGTACTAAAGCACAGAAGAGAGAATATAATGACTTTTTTTGACCTCTCCCTTTATTTTTTCTTGGCTGGGCTCATTTTCTTCTGTCTTATATCTAAGTACTTCTCAAAAAATCCACCCCTAAGAATTCAAATTCAGGTTTAAGACAGTGTGTACAGTTTCATTCTATAGTGATCAAAAAATAGTCAAGGTAGATCTTCCTTTTCAACTTACTTTTCAATCTACTAATTCCCCCCCCCCCCCAGACTTCTGGGGTCAATGTACTTTTAGAATCACACTCAACTGCTGAAATTCTGGGAGTGATAACATTTTTTCTTATGCATGCTTCCAGAACCATCTGAAGAAGGAAGTGTCCTAATGTGCTTCCCTAAATCTACTAAAACTAACTGATGGAGCAGTTTCAGATTCAAGAGTGAAACAAACTGTAGCACCATCCGCTGGAAGGTGATTGTGGCTGGTATCAGTGCACTGAATTCTCTAATAGTGAAATATAAGATGAGGATGAAAAATCAAATTGCTTCTATATTTAATGCAAACATTCCACCTGACACTCCTCCTCATCTTCAAAAATGTGCAATAGAAATGCGGAAAAAGCAGTGATTTTCAGGCTGAAAACATCTTAAAGAATGGATTTGTCTGGCACAGGGGCTGTCTGGGCTAACAGGGGCTCTAGTGGCTAAATGGATTCACTGACTTAATTATAATTTGCTCCCTTGATCATTCAATCAATGGATGCATATTAGTCTCTGGGTTAGACAACAATATTCAAGGTTCTCAGTTAAATAGGAAAGCTAAGAAAATGGATCTATAGTATAATTATTGTTAGACACTAAATTACAAGGTGTATCTGTAAAGTGCAAGAGGAGAACAGATAAATAAGAGGGATTGTGGAACTAATGATAAATTCATTGAGGAATTAATATTGGGATTATTCCTTAGAGGCAGGATTCTATTAAACAAGGGTAAAGAAAGAAAAGTACAACAACATTGAACAAGTTGTCATATGTGACAAGTCAGAATCTAAGTAAACCTCTCTTCTGATTACAAAACCAATAATCCATCCAAAAATTCATGAATCTGAGAGCTATGCTCCCTCTAGTTGAAAAATATGGCAGATAGAATTAACTGAAGTCTGGACATATCATGATGTCCATTTGAGACCATTTAGAGCACTTTGCTCAAACTACTGCATAATTGCACTCATCTCACATGCTAGTAAAGTAATGCTCAAAATTATCCAAGCCAGGCTTCAGTGATATGTGAACAGTGAACTTCCAGATGTTTAAGCTGATTTTAGAAAAGACAGAGGAACCAGAGATCAAATTGCAAACATCCTCTGGATCATCGAAAAAGCAAGAGAGTTCCAGAAAAACATTTATTTCTGCTTTATTGACTATGTGAAAGCCTTTGACTGTGTGGATCACAATAAACTCTGGAAAATTCTGAAAGAGATGGTAATACCAGACCACCTGACCTGCCTCTTGAGAAACCTATATGCAGGTCAGGAAGCAACAGTTAGAACTGGACATGGAACAACAGACTGGTTCCAAACAGGGAAAGGAGTACATCAAGGCTGTATATTGTCACCCTGCTTATTTAACTTGTATGCAGAGTACATCATGAGAAACGCTGGGCTGGAGGAAGCACAAGGTGGAATCAAGATTGCCAGCAGAAATATCAATAACGTCAGATATGCAGATGACACCACCCTTATGGCAGAAAGTGAAGAGGAACTAAAAAGCCTCTTGATGAAAGTGAAAGAGGAGAGTGAAAAAGTTGGCTTAAAGCTCAACATTCAGCAAACGAAGATCATGGCATCCTGTCCCATCACTTCATGGGAAATAGATGGGGAAACAGTGGAAACAGTGACAGACTTTATTTTCTTGGGCTCCAAAATCACTGCAGTTGGTGACTGCAGCCATGAAATTAAAAGACACTTACTCCTTGGAAGGAAAGTTATGACCAACCTAGAAAGCATATTAAAAAGCAGAGACATTACTTTGTCAACACAGATCTGTCTAATCAAGGCTATGGTTTTTCCAGTAGTCACACATGGATGTGAGAGCTGGACTATAAAGAAAGCTGAACGCAGAAGAATTGATGCTTTTGAACTGTGGTGTTGGAGAAGACTCTTGAGAGTTCCTTGGACTGCAAGGAGATCCAACCAGTCCATCCTAAAGGAGATCAGTCCTGGGTGTTCATTGGAAGGACTGATGTTGAAAGCTGAAACTCCAATATTTTGGCCACTTTATGCAAAGAGCTGACTCATTTGAAAAGATCCTTATATTGGGAAAGATCAAAGGCAGGAGGAGAAGGGAATGACAGAGGATGAGATGGTTAGATGGCATCACCGACTCAATGGACATGAGTTTGTGTAAACTCCAGGTGTTGTTGATGGACAGGGAGGCCTGGTGTGCTCATGGGGTCCCAAAGAGTTGGACACAACTGAGCAACTGAACTGAACTGGGAACACTTTCTCTAAACATTTACATGGTTATACAAAATACAGTAAAGGATAAGGAAGCCTGGTGTGCTGCCATTTATGGGATCACAAAATGTCAGACATGACTTAGCAACTGAACAACAAATATATTTATATGAATGCATGTGTGTGTATGTATATATAGATGTACACATGAACATACTCCTGAACATACCCAAATGGAAACTGTTCTTAGAGTGTAACCAATAAACTCAAAGTACATGAGAGTCCATAGAACATGACTGCATTAATATAAAATTATTTATATAAACACAAAAATACATGTTTGTATAAATATAAACATATTTCTGTGAAGATACAAAAAAATCCCCAGAAAACCAAAACCCTGGTAACAGCCATTTTCTTTGGAGAGAAAAACGTAAGCATATTGAATAGAAAGATAGATTTTCAATTTTATACTGGACTAGTTGATTTTGTTGACATGTTCACATATTGCTTTTATACTTAAAAATCTAGTTTAAACCTAGATACTAACATTTTTACAACAACAAAAATATAAAAAATATGTAGAATGCAAATGTCACATGATACATATTTCCTGTGTCGTTTGAAAATGATCCAGTCATAAGAGCTCTAAAATGATCTGATTGAGAGTCTTCATCATCTTTAATTCCTCCTCTGTGAACATTTGCCACATGGCTGTAACTGATGATGATGTGACTTCGAGACCTCAGCAGAAAGGAATGAGTTCCCTTTGCTTTCTCATGATTATGAGCTCATGGAGAGTTACAAAGTGCAAAATGAAGGGGAAATATTCTGGTTGACAGCAGTTAGTAGCAATAAGCTGTCATCCTTTAAAAGGAATACAGTACATATTTCTTTAAAGCAGCTTCTCTAATAACTTACACAGTAATTGAAAGCAACTTGAGGCCTCAACTTTTTGCTACCCTTCAACTGGGTGACAAGGAATCTGAGAGTTAGAAATAGGCCTCTCATACTACCCCAGAAAATTAAAGAAATTGTTCATTGATTTCTTCTGTTCCATTCTACAAAAGGCTTTAACTCTGAGTATTCTGTTTATATATATCATCTGTAGACCATTCAATAAGCAAAGGCATTTGAATGAGTTTTCAGTTTATAAATGTTACGCTGTTTTCAAGCATCCTTTGCATAATCTTCTCATGCCATAGTATTTTCTTTGAGGTGAATATTTTCTTTGAGGTTAAAGCAAGTGATAAATATCTGGGACTGATTAGTGCCCCAGAAGTTGAGACATATTTTATTAAGGCGTTAAAGTCAAACTCAAAGACAGAGATGAACAAGTTAAAAATGTGCAATTTGACCTGAATGATGCAAATTATTTATAATAACCTTCATTGGATTTACATAAGAGAACAGTAAGAACTATTTGAAAAGATGGTTCATTTTCCTAGTTTTCATTAAAAATAGTGTGAAGAAACAAAAAAAAAGGCCCATAGACATTTAGCTTCTTTGTCAACTAGAAGAGATTAGAGTTACAAAAAATATTTCATATACATATCTGGTCATTCTGATCTAAGAAAGTATAAGGAAGTAATTTCTCTACCTCTATTGGTTGAAAAAGTTAATCCTATACAGGGGACCAGAATAATTTATTTCATTACATATACTCAGTACTCTTTATATATTACTTGTTTGGCAGGCTTTGTATTTGTCAGCTATGAGGTTAGGGAAAATGGTAAAAAAAAAAACAAAAAAAAAATTCTAAACACCATAAGATTAAATCACTTCCATGCCAAAAAATGACCAGTTGTCCTTAATAAGATAGCCAGAATTCCACTTTAAGAGAAAAATGTACTAATTCTAAAAAAGGGAAGTAATGGAAAAATGTAAGCAGTTGAAGTTCGTTTACCAGTAATGCTGCCTCATTGAGCATCAACACTGTATGCTTTGAAACTAATGTCATCAGTTCCACTATTTATCATCTTTTTGTATTTTTTTGTGGGGGAGGTGAAGTAGAAAAAAATCACCTTATTGCTTTGCCAGACAAAGGGGACATGGTGGGCTCACGCCTCTCAAAACTGTGGTCCCAATTTTATCGTCTTTTAATCAAGGACTCCACAATTTATAAAATCCATGTGAGCCATCTTTTCCTTCTTCTATTAAGGATTATTTTGAAGAACATAATTGAACATTAAAATAGTTAATGCATTCTAAATAACGCTGATGACTTAAAATCGCACATCAAGTTAATGTTTCAAAGTAGAAGGGATTACAGTACATGAAACTGTGCCAAGTTCTTAAGTGTCAAAAGTAACAAATGCTTTTCAAAATCCTCTAAAAGAAAGGAATGCACCTAAAGCTGACCAGTTGCATTCTATTAGATATATATCTGGTGTTGTACCGATTGTAGTTATAATACATACAGAAATTCCATACTTCAAAGAGCAACATTATATTTTCTGGGGTTTCTTCATGACATAAGCTAAAAACAAAATGAGCAATCTTTTTTTTTTTTTTTTCTCCTTAGGTGAAGAATTTATTTGAGGGACTCTCAAATAACTCAAAAATTGTCAAATCAACTTTACTCAAATTTTTTAAAGAAATAAAATGTCCTTTTTTACAGAGTCTAGGCATAGAAAGATTTCGCTCAAAAGCACATTTTTCATTAATGTTATAAACTGCATAGAAGAGAAGCAATGGTTTAACATAGTATCAATTTTCTGCTGCTATCTTTTGGATAAATAAATACTACTTTCCTATTGATCTGAGAGCAAATTTATACATAAATACACTCATGATAAAGACAGTCTGTTAGGAAAAGTATCAGTTCAAAGGTGTGACCTTGCATCTGCAATAGTCCAGTTGGAATTTTCACCAACAGCAGTGAACAGTCATCCCAAGAAAGTTGTTAAAAACATTCTTTCAGATTTGAAAATAAAATGGGCATATATATATAACAAATGTATAACACATAAACTAATGGCAAACACTGTAGTGTCCTTGCATTAAAATACAAAGATGCACCATTGATACAGTTTAATAATTGTCCCACTCTAATGTTGGAACATGAAAAAAAAAAAGTAGATCAACTAATCTATTTCATTAGTGCATAATGAAGAAATTCCCGGCCTAAGAGGTAATGTGAGTTGTCCATGGCTACTTAGAGGCAGTCAGTGGTAAATCTGGGCTGAGTACAGAATTCCTAAGTATACCATCATCAGTTCAGTTCAGTTCAGTTCAATCGCTCAGTCATGTCTGACTCTTTGTGACACATGAATCCTAGCACACTAGGCCTCCCTGTCCATCACCAACTTCCGGAGACTACCCAAACCCAAGCCCATCGAGTTGGTGATGCCATCCAGCCATCTCATCCTCTGTCATCCCCTTCTCCTCCTACCTTCAATCCCTCCCAGCATCAGGGTCTTTTCCAATGAGTCAACTCTTCGCATGAGTTGGCCAAAGTACTGGAGTTTCAGCTTCAGCATCAGTCCTTCCAATGAACACCCAGGACTGATCTCCTTTAGGATGGACTGGTTGGATCTCCTTGCAGTCCAAGGGACTCTCAAGAGTCTTCCCCAACACCACGGTTCAAAAACATCAATTCTTCAGTGCTCAGCTTTCTTTGTAGTCCAACTCTCACATCCATACATGACCACTGGAAAAACTATACCTTTCACTTACATGAGTTAGCATAATCCTAACACATGCTCAGTCAGTGCACTTAAAAGATCTGAAAAGGTAAATGCACATTTTCAGTACAAGTATACTTACGGCTCATACAACAGACTTAAGTGATATACCTTCTTCGTAGAAAATCTCCGGTCAACACAGTTATTCTGGTACCTAGGCTGCCTGAAGCTCTGGGATGTTACCAGAGTTGCCTTGGTTGTATCATTTCCTTCATAATTGTCTCAAAGAGGGAAATGGCATGGAAGAAAACATGTAGGAAGCACATTTTGTGGGACATGGCCAGAAATGACAGCCATCACTTCTGATCTTATTCCAACGGCTAGCATCTAGTCTCTGACAACAGGAGAGGCTCAGAAATGTAGTCTACTTGCCCAGAAGAAAGAGAAAAATTCTGGTGAATATCCAGTAGTTATTACTTCATGGTATTAGGTACAAGACACTAATCTTCACAGATAATTTAGAAAAGGCATCATTTATTCCAGCCCTGACTTCTATAAATAAGAGATAATTTATATATTTAGTAAGTAAGTGTAGATAAATAAAATCTGGCAATCTCTAACACAACACTTTAGTACTTCATAACATACAGGGCCTTAATCTTCAAGGTGCCCTAGTTAAAAGCATCCAGAAGCCCAGCCCAAAAATCTATGTCAAAGAGGTATGTGGATGACTGCGCCAGGGTTATTTTCCCCAAACATCAAACCCTTGGTGATATCAGTAAGAGTGGCTTGTGCATGCCTGGTTTGGAGGAGGAGCTCACTCTCCCATTCTGTGCTGACCTTCGCATACACCTCTGCTTCCAATTTAACACAAAGGTACTGGGGAAATAAGATCATTGTGGCCACTTTAAAAAATGAATTAACTACTTTATTCAGAGAATATGACTATTTATATGCTGTTCATATTTTTTACAAATGTGAAAATATCCTTTGGAGAAGCCACTTGAACTAGGTTCACAAGGGCATTTAATTTTAAATTCAAAGATAAAAGTTTCTTTGTAAATAGATTTTTTTTTGTCAACTAATGCAAAAAAAATAAACTCATTAATACTTTCATATTAGGATACATATTTTTTAAAACATATATTTTTTTCTTCTATCTCATGGTTTTCATCCCATTAAGAAAACCAGTCTATTGCTTGGGGTTACTGAAGGGATGTGAGAGAAAACAAAGAAATAAAGACTGTCTTTGAATTGTTAAATGCTGGCACTTAGAATTAAAAGCACTCAAAGCATAGGCAATAAATCTGGAAGAGCAAAACAGAAAGAAGAAGAGGATTATCACACTTGAAGAGTACAAGCTGAATCCCCATCTGAAGCAAGGAGGAAAGGAGGAGGAGACACCACGAGTTTCCCTGAATGTGGGACTCCCCTGGGCTCTGCTTCCTGGGTCAAGCACAAGGGAAAAGCTGAAACAAACAACACAGACAATAGCAAGTAACTTGCCTATATTGTTATTTTAGCCTTTCTGTTTGGGGTATAATTGTACCTCACTGTAATTTTTAACTTGCATCTCATCTCACTGCTGAATAATGATGTTAATCCAGACTTCAAGTACTTAGTGTTGATTTAGAGATCCTCTTTTGAGAAATTCCTCTTAGAGTCTTTGCCTATTTTTAAAAATTTGGCTTTTCTGATTAACTTGTAGGAGTTTTTTTTTTTTTTTTTACAGTTTTATTGAGACATAATTGATACTGTACTGTATAACTTTGTGTATAGCACAATATATATGTATATTGTGAGATGATTACTACAGTAAGTTTACATCCATCATCTCATGTAGATAAAAAACTTTTTCCTTATCATGAGAACTTTTAAACCTACTTTCTTGGTAACTTTTGAATATCATACAGCAGTATTAGCTATAATCATCATGCTGTACATTACATTCCCAGTACTTACTTATAACTGGAAGTCTGTAGCTTTTGAACACCTTTAGTCAATGTGAGAGGTTTTATATGTTATATAAAATTTATTTGTTTTTTATTATAATACTATATATTTAAAATATATATTTCATATACTTTGGATAATAGTTGTCAGAAATATGTATTGCAACTATTTTCCACATCTGTAGCTTGATTTTTTATTCAAAATGTTGTCTTTTGATAAGCAGAAGTTCATAATTTTAAAAAGGTCCAAATTTATCAGTGTTTTATGGTCAGTGCTTGTTCTATAAAAATATCTTATTTGTTCAAGTTAATAAAGCTATTCTCTTATGTTTTTCATAGAATATTTATTGTTTCATCTTTCAAGTAAAAGTATTTGATCTACTCATACATTTTAATATACAGTATGAGGAAAGAGTGACTTTTTTCTATAATATATAGATATTCACTTGACCCTCAGTGAATTATTAAGAAACATTCCTTCCACATTGAATTGCAATATTGAATTTACATGTTGCTGTCTATCTGGGAATTTCTTTTTCGACTCTTGTTTTACTCTGCTTGCACCAATAACCACACTTCTAAATTACTATAACTTTATACTAAGTCTTCCTATTTAGCAGGCTAAGTTCTCCAGTTATCTTCTTTTCCTCTTCCTCATCCTCATTCTTGAGATTGCCTTAGCTATTCCATATAACTTTCCATGTAAAACACTCCATAGTATTACGGGATAATATTCCATAATAGATTTCCATTTATATCCCATCTAAAATTTCATTTAAATTTTAGAATAAATGTGCGAATTTCAGTAAGAACCCTATGATTTTGATTCCAATTATATCATCCCCTGAAACCTCAAAGTCTGGTTAAGTCTCTTCTTTTGTCTTGAAGGGCAAATTTGATTATGTATCTGAGATAGGAACCTCTCTCTACAGGGACTTTGAGATAAGAAGATAAGACTCTGTTTTTCAGACACTTTCAGCAGAGCTCCCACACTGCCTCAGAACTTAGCAAGTGCCCCACAGTGGAAGCTGGCTCTGATTTTGAGACTATATCCAGAACCGGCAAATATCCACAGTGAAGAAAATGGCCAGCAAACAGCTCACCTCAGAAAGGCTCTCTTTCAAACTAAAGTTCATCACTGTTTCCTCAGCTTTTGTATCTTACAAGTAAAAAATGGAAGGCCATTTCTATATGTATTCTTGTAGAAAAGATGCTATCTTGGAAAAGATCTCCCTTCTATCCTCATTTCCTACCTCTGTAGACCTAACATTTATACAAGCAATACAATGTGAGTAAGAACATATCCCAGATTAATTTATAACAGTTTCTGCTACCTAAATGCCAGAGGAACTTGAGATGGAAATTAAGGTGAGTTATAGAAAAGAATAAAGCTATATGTTTTGGTAACCTAAAATTTTTGGACTAATATCAGTTCAGTTCAGTCGCTCAGTGGACTAATATAGGTATGCATTAATTGAATCAAATTTTAAAACAAACAATTTAAAAAGCTTTCAAAACCACATTTCTTCATTATAAGAGAAATTTCCCTCAGACAGCTCCTTCAGAGACTGAAATGGACAAGTGATATTCTGGCATCAGCTACCAGATCTGTATATATTTATACATTTTGTGGATTGGATGAAGATTTAATTACTTGAGAATTACACATAGCAAAATTCAGTGGGCTAATAAGTATGCCTCAGGCACAACAGAAACAATAAAAGGAGGTAAAAAATAAGTGAGACCAGTCTCTAGTTAAGAAATGGATGAGATGATCATGTTTTGAACCCATACCCTTGAGTATAGCTTCAATAATATATATATGGCATGTATATATGTACAGCTTCAATAATTCTCAAGTGTAGCTTTAATAATTGTCATATAAATTTATCTATATTTAAAGACTGATTTATGAAGAGCCCAGGTTGGAATGTGAGAAACAAAGGGTCATTTTAAAGAATTAACTCACAGAATGAGGCTTAATAAATATTTATGGGCCTTCTAAACTTAAGGTATTATTCTATAAACTTTTAGAAAAGGGAAAAGCATATGATGCCCAGGCCCTGATATTACTGGCTTAGAAGAGAAGAAGAACAGGCATGAGAAGCAAAATTATAATATAACAGTATCATAAAGCAGTTTTAGAAAAGGCAGAGGAACTAGAGATCAAATTGCCAACATCCACTGGATCATCGAAAAAGCAAGAGAGTTTCAGAAAAACTTCTATTTCTGTTTTATTGACTATGCCAAATCCCTTGACTGTGTGGATCACCACAAACTGTGGAAAATTATGAAAGAGATGGGAATAACAGACCACCTGACCTGCCTCTTGAAAAATCCATATGCAGGTGAGAAAGCAACAGTTAGAACTACATGGAACAACAGACTGGTTCCAAATTGGAAAAGGAGTACATCAAGGCTATATATTGTCACCCTGATTATTTAACTTATATGCAGAGTATGTCATGAGAAATGCTGGGCTGGATGAAGCACAAGCTGGAATCAAGATTGCCAGGAGAAATATCAATAACCTCAGATATGCAGATGACACCACCCTTATGGCAGAAAGCAAAGAAGAACTAAAGAGCCTCTTGATGAAAGTGAAAGAGGAGAGTGAAAAAGTTGGCTTAAAGCTCAACATTCAGAAAACTAGATCATGGCATCTGGTCCCATCACTTCATGGAAAATAGATGGAGAAACAGTGGAAACAGTGGCTGACTTTATTTTAGGGGGCTCCAAAATCACTGCAGATGGAGACTGCAGCCATGAAATTAAAAGATGCTTTACTCCTTGGAAGAAAAGTTATGACCAACATAGATAGCATATTAAAAAGCAGACACATTACTATGCCAACAAAGGTCCATCTAGTCAAGGCTATGGTTTTTCCAGTAGTAAGTATGGATGTGAGAGTTGGACTATAAAGAAAGCTGAACACAGAAGAATTAATGCTTTTGAACTGTGGTGTTGGAGAAGACTCTTGAGAGTTCCTTGGACTACAGGGAGATCCAACCAGTCCATCCTAAAGGAGATCAGTCCTGGGTGTTCAATGGAAGGACTGATGTTGAAGCTGAAATTCCAATACTTTGGCCACCTGATGTGAAGAGCTGACTAATTTGAAAAGACCCTGATGCTGGGAAAGATTGAAGGTGGGAAGAGAAGGGGACGACAGAGGATGAGATGGTTGGATGGCATCACTGACTTGAGGGACATAAATTGGAATAAGCTCCAGGAGTTGGTGATGGACAGGGAAGCCTGGCATGTGGAAGCCCATGGGGCTGCAAACAGTCAGACATGACTGAGTAACTGAACTGAACTGAATTGAAAGCACTTTGTGATTTCAATAACTGTAGTGTTTTACTGTTGCTGCTTTGTACTATCAGATTATTATTATATGACTGTCATTACATTGTCTTTCATCTCAAGGCAATTTTAACTATTAGGAGGGCTCTTTTTTCCTCATAACTCTTTGCATGTTTTCCAGACAATCAAGATAAATATCCACACAGGGTCAGAAAATTAGCCTTTCCTTATTTATTAGCTTTTTAATGCAAAGACAAAAAACAAACAATAACAACAAAACACACACACACAGAGGACCTTAAATGAGACAGTAAGGTCTTATAATGTCTGCGGATGTGACTTCCAGAGGCTTACTTATCAATTCCCCATCTATTCTTCTTCCTTATGACAGAGAAGTTAGAACCACTATAAAAATTTTAAGTTTTGTAGGGGATAGACTTGAAGATGGCCCCAGTGGTCCTCACCTCCAGGTATCAGGCTCACATGTAATCCCCTCCTCTCAAATGAGGGCTGATCTGTGACATGCTTTTAAATAACAGAATATGGTAAAGTTGAAGGGATGTCACCTCCATGATTGTGTTATGTAAGACTGTGATACACACACACACACACACACACACACACACACCCCACATCACATCTTCTTTATCCATTCATCTGTTGATGGGTACTTAGGTTATTTCTGTAACTGGCTCTTAAAAAAGGATGCCTCACTCTCATTTTTGAAATATACTTTTGATGAATACAAGATATGTCATTTTCATTATTTTTCCTCTAAGAACTCTGAATGTGCTAGACCACTGTATTTTAGCTTCCACTGTTTCTGATTAGAAGTCAGCTGCTGTTTCATGAGAGTTTTTTGTTGTAAGTGATAACTAATTTTTTTCCCTCTTGCTGCTTTCAAGACTTTCTCCTTGACTTTGACTTTCAGCATTTTTACCATGATGTGTTGATCATTTGGACCTCCTTCAATTTATTCTACTTCAAATCTACTCAGGTTTATTTATTCTACTGAGTTTAATGGATGTATGCATCAATGCTTTTCAATAAATTTGGAAAGCTTTTAGTCATTATTTCTTCAAATATATATTTTTTTGTTATTTCACTCTCTTCTCCTGGAACTACCATTACATACATGCATGTTATACATGCATGGTGTCACATTTTTCTATGGCTGTCTTCACGTATCTTCATTCATTCTCTTCCTCTCTTCTTCATTTTGCATAAGCTCTATCAATCAGTCATCAAGTTCTTTATGTTTGATAATTTTTCCACTGGTTCAAATGGCTATTGAGCCCCTCTAATGAATTTTTCATTTTGACTATTGCATTTTCAATTCCAGTACTTTCATTTGGTTATTTTTTTATGGAGACAATTTCTCTTTCCTTATTGATATTCTATTTGATGTGGCACTGACATCTTACTTTCCATTACTTCCTATTACGGTTTCCTATAGTTCTTTGATGGAGAAGGCACTGGCAACCCTTCCAGTACTCCTCCCTGGAAAATCCCATGGACAGAGGAGCCTGGTGGGCTGCAGTCCATGGGGTCGCGAAGAGTCGGACAGGACTGAACTTCACTTTCACTTTTCACTTTCATACACTGGAGAAGGAAATGGCAACCCACTCCAGTGTTCTTGCCTGGAGAATCCCAGGGACGGTGGAGCCTGGTGGGCTGCCGTCTATGGGGTCGTACAGAGTCGGACACGACTGAAGTGACTTAGCAGCAGCAGCATAGTTCTCTGAAGTCTTCTTCTGTTAATCCGAATCTGTTTGCTCTCACAGGCAGTTTCTGTTGTGTCATTTTTCCTCAGTATATGGGTCCTACTCTCCTGTTTCTTTGCATGTCTTCTAAATTTTTTGTTTAAAACTGGAGTATTAGGCATTTTAGCAAGTCTGGGTCCTGGTTCTCCCAATTTATTATTGTTATTTACATGTGTACTTATTTAGTCACTGGCTGGGTTATTCCAGTGAAGTTCATTTCCCCCATGATGGGGGAGTTAGTGTGAAACCTCTAGTATTACTTCTCAGGAAATGTAGTCTTTGATATGCTACAGTCACCCTGAAATGAAAACAGTTATAGCAAAGCTCTCTTTGACTGCCAAGGTTCCCTGACCACATTCAACTGATAAACTTCACTGACTACTGATTGCCTCACTGTTTTCAAAAATCTTCTGATTTTGCTCTACATATGTATCCCCCCAAAATTCAGACTTTTTGAAGAGATAGTTCCCCAAGTTAGTATTTGAGGTTTGTCCTGATCCTGAAGGGTTCTTCCCAATTTTCTCTTTTCCTGTTTCTCCCAGGCAAACTAACTGTCCTATAGCAGTGTCTTTCTCTGATATCGGCATCTTCCCATGACTTTTCACCAAATTTTCAGTGGTTTTGAGAATGACATTAAGCTTGAACTTTATATTCTGTTGCAAAATAAGTCAGTCGTTCCACTGGGAGAGACTCTGAGCTAACCCTAAATCTAGCTTCTCTGAGGTAAGCATCTTGTGCTGGGGGAAGGAATGATGGCTTGCTTCTGAATGACAGCTTTACTTTAGAAGATAAGCATTTGATAGATGAAAGGACCTCCAGGTCTCCTCATCTTTCTTTTTTCATCAGGGTATGTCCCACCCACGAGTTGGAGCCAGGATAATTAGGGTCTAGTATTTTCAGTGGAAAATAGTATTTTCAGCCAAAGATGGAGAAGCTCTATACAGTCAGCAAAACCAAGACTGGGAGCTGACTGTGGCTCAGATCATGAACTCCTTTATTGCCAAATTCTGACTTAAATAGAAGAAAGCAGGGAAAACCACTAGACCATTCATTTGATGACCTAAATCAAATCCTTTATGATAATACAGTGGAAGTAAGAAAAAGATTCAAGGGATAAATTCTGATAGACAGAGTACCTGAAAAACTATGGACGGAGGTTCATGACATTATACAGGAGGCAGTGATCAAGACCATCCTCAAGAAAAAGAAATGCAAAAAGGCAAAATGGCTCTCTGCAGAGGCCTTACAAATAGCTGAGAAAAGAAGCGAAGCGAAAAGCAAAGGAGAAAAGGAAAGATGTTCCCATTTGAATGCAGAGTTCCAAAGAACAGCCAGGAGAGAAAAGAAAGCCTTCCTCAGCAATCAATGCAAAGAAATATAGGGGGAACAATAGAATGAGAAAGACTAGAGATCTCTTCAAGAAAATTAGAGATACCAAGGGAACATTTCATGCAAAGATGGGCTCATTAAAGGACAGGAATTGTATGGACCTAACAGAAGCAGAAGATATTAAGAAGGGATGGCAAAAATACACAGAAGAACTGTACAAAAAAGATCTTCATGACCCAGATAATCACAATGGTGTGATCACTCACCTAGAGCCAGACATCCTGGAACGTGAAGTTAAGTGGGCCTTAGAAAGCATCACTATGAACAAAGCTAGTGGAGGTGATGGAATTCCAGTTGAGTTATTTCAAATCCTAAAAGATGATGCTGTGAAAGTGCTGCACTCAATATGCCAGCAAATTTGGAAAACTCAGCAGTGGCCACAGGACTGGAAAAGGTAAATTTTCATTCTAACCCCGAAAAAAGGCAATGTCAAAGAATGTTCAAACTACCACACAATTGAGCTCATCTCACATGCTAGAAAAGTAATGCTCAAAATACTCCAAGCCAGGCTTCAATAGAACATGTACCATGAGCTTCCAGATGTTCAAGCTGGTTTTAAAAAAGGCAGAGGAACCGGATATCAAATTGCCAGCATCTGGATCATAGAAAAAGCAAGAGAATTCCAGAAAAACATCTATTTCTGCTTTATTGATTATCCCAAAGCCTTTGACAGTTTGGATCACAATAAACTGTGGAAAATTCTGAAAGAGATAGGAATACCAGACCACATTACCTGTCTCCTGATAAATCTGTATGCAGGTCAGGAAGCAACAGCTAGAACTGGACATGGAACAACAGACTGGTTCCAAATCGGGAAATGAGTACATCAAGGCTGTATATTGTTACGTTGCTTATTTAACTTATATGCAGAGTACATCATGTGAAATGCTGGGCTGGAAGAAGTATAAGCTGGAATCAAGATTGCTGGGAGAAATATCAATAACCTCAGATATGCAGATGACACTACCCTTATGGCAGGAAGTGAAGAAGAACTAAAGAGCCTCTTGATGAAAATGAAAGAGCAGAGTGAAAAAGTTGGCTTAAAACATTCAGAAATCTAAGATCATGGCATTTGGTCACATCACTTCATGGCAAGTAGATGGGGAAACAATGGAAATAGTGACCGACTTTATTTTGGGGGGCTCCAAAGTCACTGCAGATGGTGACTGCAACTATGAAATTAAAAGACACTGGCTCCTTGGAAGAAAAGCTATGACCACCCTAGAAAGCATATTAAAAAGCAGAGACATTACTTTGCCAACAAAATCTGTCTAGTCAAAGCTGAGGTTTTTCCAGCAGTCACATATGGATGTGAGAGTTGGACTATAAAGAAAGCTGAACACCAAAGAATTGGTGCTTTTGAACTGTGGTGTTGGAAAAGACTCTTGAGAGTCCCTTGGTCAGCAAGTAGATCCAACCAGTCAATCCTAAAGGTAATCAGTCCTGAATATTCTCTGGAAGGAATAATCCTGAGGCTGAAACTGAAGTACTTTGGCCACCTGATGTGAAGAACTGGCTCCTTGGAAAAGACCCTGATGCTGGGAAAGATTGAAGGCAGGAGGAGAAGTGGATGACAGAGTATGAGACAGTTGGGTAGTATCACCGACTCAGTGGATATGAGTCTAAGTAAGCTCTGGGAGTTGGTGATGGACAGGGAGGCCTGGTGTGCTGCAGTCCATGGGGTCGCAAAGAGTTGGACATGACTGAACGACTGAACTGAAATGATTTTCAGTGGTGTCATGCCTAGTGGTAGAGAATCTCTCTCCTTTCAGTGAGAAGAGGGTAAAAGAAAGGAGTCTTTACCTATCAGATGCCTTCAACTGGAACTTAGCATCAGCAATAGGTAGCTTGGCAGGATGAGAAATGCAGACAGCCTGCACCTCCTGGGAAAACTGCCCTTTGAAGAAAGCTGGTGGGAGAGTGAGCCCTGTGTTTTCAACTCACCAGTCTGGGCTGAGCTGGGAGAGAAAAGGCTTGGTTCAAACACTACAGATTCTCCCAGTATTTACTAATTTTAGTAGATTTTCTCACATCTGTTTTTCTCAGTGGCTTTATGATCTTATAATCATTTCCAGAGACCTTAAATAGTTGGTTTTCTTTCTTTTCTTTTTTAGACCAGAGATCAGTTTCATGGGAGAACAGATCTGTGGAGCTCATTCTGGTATAATGAAAGTGGAGCTCTGCACACCATCTGTTTTTAACACTTCAGAACTTTGGATTCTGCTTAATTCATGGGGAAATAATCCATTATAAAGGTCATTTCTTCACTTACCACAGTGAAGGATTCAATATTTGCAATAGATGGGAGGATTTTTTTCCTTGGCCATTGTCTAGGAGTAGCAGTTCTTTCTCTAAATAAATATACTTTGCATTTCCCTTCTTGGCTCTTGCTCCGGACACAGCTGATAAAACAATGGTGTGGGGAGGGAGCTAGTGAGAGCAAACACCCTATGCTTCCCCTTGATTCATAATTTTTTTAGTAACTAAATAAAAAATTCCTGGAATATTTATACTTTATGCAGCAAGCACATTGAGACATGTTGTCAGTTTCCATTTTAATTACTGTTCTAATTGCTTTTCATTTTAAATCCTATCATAAACCTACTCCATACCACCTGCCTATTCACAGTAAAATGGAAAGAGAGTGGGAAGAGAGAGGAGAACAGAAATTATGGCTTAAATAAATTCATCTTAATCTTAGGCATTCAAAAATATGCACATAGAAGAACACTGCTTCTACTACTTGAGGGTATGAAGTAATGTAATCAAGAAACAGCATGCACTGTTATCTAAATCAGCTTGTGTTTTACATAAGAAATTCTAGACACTCAGGCATAAAACTTACCCAACATAAGTGTCTCTGTTATGTTCAAATAACATCGGTTCTAAGTTATTCTATAAACCACTAAAGATTTGGGGTACACTTTTTATTTTTATTTATTTTTTGGGGGGTATACTTTTTTAAAATCAGAATTTCACATAGTGTGATTTTCTGTCCACTTGTCACCTACAAGTGTTTATGTAAAGTGCCAATTCTAGTTCCTATTCAAGTCATTATCTGTAGGGGCTGAGAACATAATGATACATTTTTAACAAGACCTCCAGGTGATTTCAGTGTACATTAAAGTTTGAGAGCTAGTCTCTCTGTACTTGTATTGTGTGAGGGTTTCACTGACATGCTTTGCTTGAGGAGATGATGCTCATGATGGAAAGATGTTGAGGATGGGCATCAGGAAGAGGCTGCTCTCCATACAGAAGCTGATGATGGCTGAGTGACTTGTTCATTCTGACCACCAATATATTTATTTATACAACTGTGATAATATTTCAGTTTGCTTCTTAGAGCTGATGTGAATATCAAATGAGATCAATCAATCCAGCAAAAACAATTTGCAAAGTGAGACACCTTTTACAAACAGTGAATCTTAGATAAAAAGTTTTGTTTTACCTTCACAAAGACTAAGATATATTTTACAACTATTCTGGTACAGACAGTAAGAAAAAAAAATGGAAAATTGTCATTCCAGAATACAACAAAGTAGGCATGAAAACCTGCTTTGAGTTTATTTCAACAGCTGACTCAGAAGCTAGAAAATATGATGCATACATCAAAATACATCCAAAGCTTACAGCCTGATGGTCACCTTAAATAAATTTAGTTAGTCACAATAAGTTATGACTTGCAATGATTGATAATGAGGATATTAATTATATTTATGGCACCAATGTTTAGTGCCCCAAAAAACAGAATGGTTGTAACA
This sequence comes from Odocoileus virginianus, assembly GCF_023699985.2. Taxonomy (NCBI): domain Eukaryota; kingdom Metazoa; phylum Chordata; class Mammalia; order Artiodactyla; family Cervidae; genus Odocoileus; species Odocoileus virginianus. Next base: position 22,922,638 of record NC_069686.1, read on the forward strand.
TCAGCAATATTTATTGAAGTGACACTGAAGACACAATATATGGATTTACTCTTCACCTACTAGATTTAAGACTTTGATTAGATCATGTGATGATACATGCAGGACATCCTGGAATTACTGCATATCAAAAGGACAACTCTGCTGACAGCTTCCCCTTGAGACATCTACAAGTCACCAAGTTCCAGAGAGTATATGTCTGGAAATGGTATCAGTGACATACTGTTAATGGGTGAATCACTTATCTGCAAAAAGTCCTCCACCTCAGTTGCCATTAGAGGTCACTGATTATTTTTATTCAGGACAAAGAAACATTTACATTAGCTACAGTTTTTCCTGTACAATGCCTAAAGTCTATGTTAAGGACAAGCAATCAGAAATTTACAGGGAAACCACCATGATGACCATCATTGTGTGGGGAAAGAGAGGGCTGATGCATATCCCTGGTAATACAGATAGGACAACTGTTAAATTTCAGGCAACCAGAATCCTGTTTCTTCTATAAAATTCTAGCTTAGAAAGAGACTACTGAAATAATCTACCTAAAGGAGACAAACACAAATATTTTCAAGATAATCAGCTGAGCTAAGTAAATAAGACCTATGGCTGTCACATAGAGACATTTGGATTCACGTACTAGAAAGATGGGGGCTTCGCAGATGTCTCAGTGATAATCCACCTGTCAATGCAGGAGCCTCAGGAGAAGTGGGTTTGATCCCTGGGCTGGGAAGATCCCCTGGAGGAGGAAATGGCAACCCACTCCAGTATTCCTGGGATAACCCAATGGATAGAGAAGCTTGGTGGGCTGCAGTCCATGGGGTCCCAAAGAGTCAGACAGGACCGAGCAACTGAACACCTACACACTAGAAAGAGAGAGACCACTGTTCTGTGGATTCTGATTCACCTGAGCCTCTTGTTTCTAAATGATTTCTGAAAGAAGCTGAGAATGATAAAGATCATGCAGCTTTTCAATAGCAAGGACCAGATTACAACTCAGTTCTACTAATAGATTCAATTTGGGTTTGATTTATAATCAAAGCTAGGGACATTTGAACGTGTATGAAATAATTTATGTATTTCCTAAGCTCAAATTTGCAAGAAAGAAGATTTATACATTTTATTTTAAACTATCAATTTATGACTTTTCATTTAGAAACTTTGGCTGAATAATTACTACAGTTTCTAAATGCTTGATTACACAACTAATTTATACTTTATTTTTTCTTATTTTCTCATATTTTTTCTTATTTTCTTTATTATGACCTGCTATATTTTGTTCCTATATGTAATGTACATGCCCTTTCAGTAAGAAGTATATATCCACATACTTATACAGACACTTCAATTGTTTTCTGATACATCTACAGACTAGGTGGCCAATGAATAAATTTTATATATGGCCTAATTTTCTAAAAAGTTAGTCAATGAAATTGTTTCTTCAGTAACATGGTGCATAATAGATTATTAACCAACTAAATTGTGGGATTTTATTTAAATGAATTCTTGAGCTACAACTAGGATTCCAGATGGCTGGTATATTTAATAGGCAATGTGGGAAAATGTAGAAGGTTAGGAGAGTTGCCTCAAAAATTATTAAATAACTTTTAAAACTTTTTGACATGCTGGCGATACTACTCAAACACTGCAAAATGCTTTTATACCTCAAGTACCACTAATAAACAGGTGAAACTCATAAGCACATGTTCTCACCTTTAATAGGGGACAGAATACATATAAAAGCAAGGTCCTAAATAAATTATAAATTTATAACCAGATGTTGTAAGGGTAGATAAAAAAAAAAATACGCTCTCAAAAAGCTAATAGCCAGCTCATTAAGGACACAGTCACCTTCTGCTTTTCTAACAGTTACATTGTAAATGAACACCATAGAAAATAGATATTATGGAAAAAACAGCCACAGTTAATAGAGAGAAAATAAAGGAAAGGAAAATGGACAATTTGAGAAATTATCCTCAATGCCTTTTGGTCTATGTATTAGGTGCTAAAAGAAAAAAACTGCATTTTATTAAACCATGGTGAAAGCCGCCAGTATTTTATTTTTATAAAATATACAAGTTAAAGCATCTTTTTTCAGAAATACTTAACTGCAATTAATATTTATCCCCTAATGGTATAAAAGATTTATATTTAGAGGGCATATGCCAAAATCACTGCAGATGGTGATTGCAGCCATGAAATTAAAAGATGCTTACTCCTTGGATGAAAAGTTATGACCAACCTAGATAGCATATTAAAAAGCAGACACATTACTTTGCTAACAAAGGTCCGTCTAGTCAAAGCTATGGTTTTTCCCGTAGTCATGTATGGATGTGAGAGTTGGACTATAAAGAAAGCTGAGCACTGAAGAATTGATGCTTTTGTACTGTGATGTTGGAGAAGACTCTTGAGAGTCCCTTGGACTGCAAGGAGATCCAAACAGTCCATCCTAAAGGAAATCAGTCCTGAGTGTTCATTGGAAGGACTGATGCTAAAGCTGAAACTCTAATACTTTGGCCACCTGATGTGAAGAACTGACTCATTTGAAAAGACCCTGAGGCTGGGAAAGATTGAAGGCGGGAGGAGAAGGGGATGACAGAGGATGAGATGGTTGGATGGCATCACCGACTCAATGGACGTGAGTTTGAGTAAGCTCCAGAAGTTGGTGATAGACAGGGAGGTCTGGTATGCTGCATTCCACGGGGTCATAGAGTTGATGACTAAGCAACTGAACTGAAGTGAACTGCCTCTTAAAAGATTATATTTCTAGGTAAGAATTATTTATCTTAACATGTAATGAAATAACAGAAAGAAAGGGAAAGGAAATGTTGAATTTCAAGTGCCAGTGGAAATGCTGAACCATTGGTTGGAAGTCAAGAATAAATAATCTGGAAGGAAACTATGGCTTGAAATTGATTTTATGAAATTCCTGCTGAGAATTTTAGCTAAAACTATGGATTTTAATAGTCTATTAGTGATGAGATAAACCAATACACAACTAAGGTGGAAAATGTGCAAAGAAGGAAGGACTAAAGCTCTAACTTTGGCTAAGCTTTGGACGCAGAATAGGAGACCTAAAAAAGGGAAATAAGCATGGTACTAAAAGCAAGAAAATTACAAGTTACTTTATTAAAGCCACTAGTTTGATTTTAAAAAGAACTAAAGATGCAAATAGGATAAACTATAAATACTTATCGGCTATAGTTTCTTCATCTACTGAAGGACATGGCATATAAATGCCCAGATTGCTTCCAGCTCAAGCAAATTTTATCAGTTGGCAATTAGAAGTTTGGGTGCGTTAGGGCAATTTTAGTGGACTGAGAGAAAATTCAGGTTTCAAGGGCCTATTTAAAGAGCAACTGGGTAGTCAATGGTTTATCTCTGATGGTATCATCTTTGTCAAGGACTTTCAAAATATTCTCAGCATATAAAAATTCACAAACATTTGCACACATCTATTTGATCTGTAGAACTGACTGTTCCAGATATAAATACAGCTAGCTGTATTTTCATGAAATTCCTATTTTTACAGTAAACTTTAAAAATAAAATGTTACTATTAATCATAAGACATTGCTGAAACTATCTTTGATCTTAATATTAACTTGGAAAGGCCAGTGAAGACATAAAGAATGAGCTATGCCTGTAACTATAGCAACAAAGTCAAACATGGTAACTAGAAAATGGAAGACTTAACATCTTTTTAGGCAAGAGGGCCCTGACTCTGCTCCCTCTTTACATGGTGAGTACATTTTCAGTTTAAAAGGAATACTTAAATATTACTAAAAGAAATATCAAAAAGAAAGTAGTTGGAATAATATTACTAACAGGACAGTATTATTTTGGACAAACTATTAGGAAATATGAGAACCAACCCACTAGAAGAAACATTATTTATGAACTTGTGTGTACTAATAAATTTCCTAGAGAGAAACAGACCATATACAGGTAAAATAATAAAGAGAAAAACAAGACTATATACATAGTGAATGCATGCAATATACTTCTATTAGAAAATGACCATCATAAACTTAATCTGAATAGAAATGTAAATAACATAATAAATTGATTGAATGTGATCTATTCTGATGTATTTATATTTGTAGAATCCTATACCATAAAGAGAGAAAACATGCATTTTAAAACAAATGGAATAGAACATATGAAACATTTACAAAATTTTCTCAGACACCAGGTCTTAAAAAATTTTATTTTTAATTTGTTATGTTGGACACCAGTTTGTATATATTATATTTTGTGTATTTTAATAATATATTATATACATATATTGTTAAATATGATTTCCCTGCAGCTATATGTATTTATGTGACTAAGGTCTTGCTAATAAAATGGAGTGGAAATGATGAGGGCAACTTCTGTAGCCCTTGTTACAAGTAAGTTATTTGCCTTAGATTTTCTTTCTTTCTTCTTTTCTATAAGCTGGATCTCACATAGGCACAAATGAGATTTCACTCTGCAGACAAGGGAGGCACCTCGGGAGAGCAGAACAATCAAGATGGAAGAAACCAGAACACTTGAACGACCTTGTGAAGCAGAGCTGTCCCTCTGGCCTGGAGCAAGCAGACTGCCGTATAAGAGAGAAATACATTTCTATCCTATTTAAGCTACTCTAGTATTTTTGCTATAGAAACTTAGAATTGATGCTAAAAGCATTTTTCAAAGGATTTCAAACCGCTGGAAAGATGTAGATCCTTTCCAGTTAATGCAGACATGTCTGTATAGGATTTCAATTACTTTGGTATTAACTAACCCACTAACACATGTACTCTATTACCAGCAAGTTGATGTCAGATCTAAATCCTTTTATCTACAGTACATTGTTCCCAATTTTCAGTTCTCCCACGATTCAAGATTGCACTCAAATATTTAATGAGAAAACTGCTGTTTCAAACAAAGGCTAACTTTTTGCTTATCATAAAAAATATATATATATAAAACTGCCAAAAGGATCAAAGATTCTACAAAGCATTTAAATTAGTAGACAGTTTCATGCATTTATACCTTAAATAGATTGTCTGAGAGTTTTGTTCTAAGTAGGGAGAGAAGAGACTGCAACTGAGGCTTATAAAATCTAGTTCTTAGATTGAAAACAGACAAGGAAAAGGTGTTGATTTCTGAGTGTCAACTATGTGCTTGGCGTTGTTCTCTTTTATCATATGCCTGCATACAGCTAATAATCTCCAAGAATTAGATGTATTTAATTTGTAGTATTTCATCTTATCTTTTAAAAAATCCTTATAAAGAAATTATTGTTAAATCTATTAATCGGTTGGAGATCAGAGTTGTGAAATGGCTGCTGTGGAAGGTGAACAAAGATCTCTCTAATCACTGGACTGTTTTAGAAAAAGAGTAAACTTTGAGAACTAGAAATAATTTTATAAATCCTTGAATTTTTTTCTAGTGTAAAAACTATGACAAAGAAATCGGTCATTAGTCTAGATATTGGGGTTTAGATATCCCATTGATGCTTACAATGCTTAAATAGAAAATTTAAATTTTAGTGGATTTAAATAAAATATAGACAGGTAAGCATTTATTTCAGAGAAGGAAATGGCAACCCACTCCAGTACTCTTGCATGGAAAATTTCATGGATAGAAGAGGCTGGTAGGCTACAGTCCGTGGGGTCACAAAGAGTCGGACATGACTAAACAATGAACACACACATACACACAAGCATTATTTCATTTAAAGGAACTTGGAAACATTACATAAATCTAAACAACAATTTATATCTTTCTGAAATTCATCAAATATTTATAAATTTATCATTCACCAAATATTCATGAAATACTGAATTTGGCAATTAGCAATATTCAGCAATATATTTTATTAAATATCAGCAGACTTTATTAAATTTGGTCAACAAATTTTAATATATTTATTAATATATAGCTCTTTCTTTTATTCTCCATCATTGCCACATTCCTTTTCTCTGACTTCTTTAAAAGAAATCTTTCTTTACAAATATAAAAGTGGAGCATTGTGAATATATTTATCAACAAATACTTGTTAAATAATGCTATCTTTCAAGAAAGTGGTGCTAGGCATATTGAGAGAGAAGAAAGAAAGACAAGGATTCACAAATCACAAGGAACTTGCTAGGTTATTTAGGAGAAAAACTGATATAGCAGAAATAATACAGTGTACAATAACTGAGCATTGAAACTGAGAAGCCGAATATGTAAAGCAAATATAAATTCAAAGAAAGAGGTGGTTAGTGACGGTGAGAAGTCTTCTGTGAACCAGAGAGGATATTAGAGAATGACTCATTGCCAACTTGTTAAGTATATTCAAGTGTTTCTTTTAGAAAAGACGGCCATTATGGACATTTGTGTTTTTAAGACCAGTACTTAACCTTCAAAGCACATTTCAAAACAATCAATATATAGTATAAACTTAATAGGATCTATGTCTTGGACTTATGCAGTATTTTATTGTGAATTTGAAATAGTCTCCATGTAAATTCTCCTACTATTGTACTGTGTACCAGTCACAGTCAAGGTAGGAAAACAGAAACAATTATTGTTAAACAAAACAAAATAATAAGAGAATTTTATAGAGGAAATTAGCTAGGCTGATATTAGGAAAACAAAACAAAACAAGAATACTAACATGGGAAGAAATAGTAACTGTAAGAAGTAGGTAACAGCCCTAACTAAGGCTAAGGGACCAAAAGGAAGAGTAGGGTTATCAGAAGTTAGCAGTGCAAAGGAATGACCCTGCAGATCTAGAACCAAAGAATTTGAGGGGCAGATGCTGTAGGGTTAACATTAATCTCTGGAACCTCAAAGAAGACCCCTGTGTAGTTGGGCCCAGACCCTGAGGGAGGAAAGCCAGCTGTGATGCTGACATTGCTGTCAAGGCCACTTCTTTTTTTTTTTTTTTCCATTTATTTTTATTAGTTGGAGGCTAATTACTTTACAATATTATAGTGGTTTTGCTATACATTGACATGAATCAGCCGTGGATTTACATGTATTCCCCATCCCGATTCCCCCTCCCACCTCCCTCCCCATCCCATCCCTCTGGGTCTTCCCAGTGCACCAGCCCAGAGCACTTGTCTCATGCATCCAACCTGGACTGGCGATCTATTTCACACTTGATAATATACATGTTTTGATGCTATTCTCTCAGATCATCCCACCCTCACCTTCTCCCACAGAGTCCTAAAGTCTGTTCTGTACATCTGTGTCTCTTTTTCTGTCCTGCATATAGGGTTATTGTTACCATCTTTTTAAATTCCATATATATGTGTTAGTATACTGTATTGGTGCTTATCTTTCTGATTTACTTCACTCTGTATAATGGGCTCCAGCTTCATCCATCTCCAAGGCCACTTCTAAGAGGAGTGAACAACCTGGGAACTAGAGGTGATTGCTGCTGCACATGGTAGAGGGCCGAGGCTGGAGCATGGCCAACAAGAACAAACAAACAGATAAACGAAATTCCTTTCTCCCCTCTCCTGTTTTTTTTTTGCACTTGCTCTAGTGTCCCTATGGCAGAACCTAATGGGGAGCCAATTGGCAAAGAAGAAATGTGGTTGGCAGAGGACCAGCCACAGCATCATAATACTCCATATGGAGGATGAACTCATAGCTGACAACAACAGTTTAATAACTAACACAATTATGTTCTAAGATGAGGACTGGAATGTAAACATTTCATAATAAACTTACCATTTTACTATGAAATTGAAATCCCTCCCACATAATTTTATTGTACTGCATTTAGCTTTTGTTATTGCTAAATGTGCATCTCTCAGTGGGAAAAAGAAAAAAAAATTCTTGAAAGGTGAATGAATGTAATAATATTTAATATAATCACCAACTGTTTAAAGATTATCACTGAAAGGAAGAAAACATTTCACTTTCTTTAGAGTTGTGTTTAGAGAAAGCAGAATTTTCACTGGCAAATTAATACAGATGAGAAGGAATTAGGGACTACAGACCATCCATATGTGTGCTAATGAATAACCACTACATACCAAATGAGAAAGACAGAGTAAAAGAAGGCTAAATGATGATACTAACGAGCAGCAGCTGTGGAACATTCTTCATGCTTTTCCTACTTTTGTAGGTGAAGCAGAAAATCCCTGTCTGTGATCAGGTGCTGGCTGGATTAGAGTTATCTTACAGCTCTGTTGGGGGAAGATCTGCTTTCAAGCTCAGCCTTGTAAGTGTAAGGACAGGCTCAGGTCCTTGATGGTTACTAGCCAGAAACACAAACTCCTGGCTACATGGGAATCCCTTAAGGTAGCTGTGAAATAAAGAAATACATATATCTCTTCCCCCTGGCTCCTAAGACAGCATTCCTAAAACTCTTGTAAATAGAATTGCCAGGAGAATCTTTTTTTCTAACATTTATAGTTTGAGCCCCGTTCTTGACATAGAAGACTGTAATTACTTTAGTGATAGGAGCATTTGACACCAAACTCCCAAATCCCTTGAATTTTCTGGCTGATAGAAATGTCTTTGTTCTTATGAGGTGATTTGGTAGGCTCCTAGGTGGGAGCTGGTAACCAGAAAGACCAACCCAAGATCAGAAGTTTGAGACTTTCAGCCCCACGCCCCCATTCTCTGGAGAGGAAAGAAGGGCTGAAAATGGAGTTAATGCTCCTCAGGCCTATATGATGAAGCTCCCATAAAAATACCCATATTATAAGGTTTGCGAGCTTCTGGGTTGGTGAACACATTCTTGTATCAAGAGTGGTACTCCACAACTCCATGGGGCCCAAAGCTCTGGCACTAGGGACCCTTTCAGACCTTGCCCTATGTATCTCTTCTTTTTTGTACATCATCTTTATTCTTTATCATATCCTTTATTTTATAGCAAAGTGCTGAACTTAAGTGTTTCCTGGATTCTATGAAATGTTACAGCAAATGATCAAATTCAAGGAAGGAATCACAAGAACCTTTGATTTATAGGCAAGTCAGACACAAGTTATGGGTAACACAGGGATCTACCATTTCAGACTAACATGTGAAATGGGTGTGACTCAGATGGTAATGAGTCTGCCTGCCATGCGGGAGACCCCGGATTTGATCCCTGGGTTGGGAAGATTCCCTGGAGAAGGAAATGGCAACCCACTCCAGTATTCTTGACTGGAAAATCCCATGGACAGAGGAGCCTGGCAGGATATAGTCCATGAGATCACAAAGAGTCAGACACAACTAAATGACTAACAATTTCAAAAATTTGGGGTACAGGGTTGTCTTGTAGAACTAGCCCTTAACCTATAGTGTCTGTGCTAACTCTGGTTAGCATCAGAACTGAGTTGTAGGACACACAGCTGGTATTGCAGAGAACTTCTTGGTGTAGGAAAACTCCCCATTCATCCATACCATAGAAATGATATGAGGGAGGCAGTAGTGTGAGAGTTAAAGAGAAACACACAGGGAGTAATTTTTCCTATACAGCAGCTCACAGCACAGAATAGGGAGTAAGAGAGCCAGAGAGATCACCCAATATACATGCCACAAGCTTCCTATAATCTGATCTCAGAAATGACAACCATCACTTCTGCTGCATCCTACTTGACAGAAGCAAGTCACTAAGTCTGGTTCACATTCAAAAGCATACATACGTGTATAAATACCAGATGGCAGGAATCCTTGAGGACCATGAGAGAGGACCACCACAGATGCTTAAATACTAAAACAGGGTGGTCTGTGATCTGTGCTCTGAGAGAATCATACAGAAGAGTTGGCATCAAATTTCTGAAGACTTTGGAATCTACTATTCAAAATATTTTCTTAATAGACCTGTCAGTATCATATGCTTAAATAAGGTAGGCTACAAAAATGGGAGGAAACACAAGTGTATGCTTTGGAGTCATTTTCAGTTCCATAATGATTCTTTCCCTAAAGCTATAGTTTCCCATAGTGATCAGCTCATTAGATCAATAATGTTGTCTCTGGGATGATAATGCTTTTTGTGCTGTGATCTCTGGGGCTTTTTCCTTAAGATGCAAGTTGGCTACCACAACTTCAGGCATCACACCTTAGGTCAAGGAAGGAAGGAAAGAAAAGAGATGGGACTAACAAGTATACTTCTCTCCTGAAGAGGAAACCTCAGAAGGTCTCTAGAACACTCTGCTTATGTAACAGTGTTCCTCACTAGACCAAAGAGATTGAGATCACTTTGACAGGTTTAGACTGATGATGACTTATCTCTGGGATGGAAAAAAAAAATGCATCTCTGTCAGTTGAAAAATCAGATCTTTGTAGAAACAACAAAGAGAAAGGTTTTTCAATGTGGAATGAACAATCTGCCACATTTGCAACCAGGTTGCTGAATAATATCAATTGTTTATCCCCTCCTTGCATATTTTTGAATTCAAAGAAACTATTAGTATTCTAATTTATTTCTACCTTCTATTTTATCATATTCAATTATTAGCTGCAGGAGGAAAAAAGTGAAGCCAGATGAAGTTAGATGAATCAGGGGCCTTAAGGCAATAAAACTTAGCTTTAATTTTGGAGTTGTTAACTGACTTCCAGACAAAAATATATTAGAACAACAACAAAAAAAAAAACTACAGAGGGAATATACATGAGATGTTAGTAACAGAACTTCTTTTTATAAAGAAGTCTTTAACTACTAGAAAGCCTGTTATCAGGAATGTTACTTCTTTATTCATTAAAAAGTCTGCACCTACTATTTTAAAGTCTGATTTAATTATAGATGGTGATGTTGTTGTTCAGTTGCTAAGTCATGTCCAACACTTTGTGACCCCATGGACTGCAGCATGCCAGGCTTCCCTGTACTCCACTATCTCCATCAGTTTGCTCAAGCTCAGGTCCGTTGAGTCGGTGATACCATCCAAGCATCTCATTCTTCTCCTGCCCTCAATCTTTCCCAGTATCAAAGTCTTTTTCAAGGAGTCAGTTCTTTGCATCAGGTGGCCAAAGTATTAGAGCTTCAGCTTTCAGCACCAGTTCCTTCCAATGAATATTCAGGGTTGACTTCCTTTAGGATTGAGTGGTTTGATCTCCTTGCTCTTCAAGGGACTCCCTAGAGTCTGCTCAATTCTTCGGCACTCAGCCTTATTTATGGTCCAACTCTCACATCCATACATGATTACTGGAAAAACAATAGCTTTGACTATATAGATCTTTGGCAGCAAAGTGATGTCTGCTTTATAATACAGTGTCAGGGATTATAACTTTCTTCCAAGGAGCAAAGGTCTTTTAATTTTGTTGCTGCAGTCACTATCTGCAGATTTTGAAGCCCAAGAAAGTAAAATCTGCCACTGTTTCCATTTTTTCCCTACCTATTTGCCATGAAGTGATGGGACCAGGTGCAATGATCTTCATTTTTTGAATGTTGAATTTTAAGCCAGCTTTTTCACTTTCCTTTTTTTCCCTCATCAAAAGGCTCTTTAGTTCTTCTTCACTTTCTGCCATTAGTATCATTTGCATATCTGAGGTTGTTAATATTTCTCCTGGCAATCTTGATTTCAGCTTGTGATTCATCCAACCTGGCATTTCACATAATATACTCTGCATATAAGTTAACTAAGTAGGGTGACAATACACAGCCTTAACAAACTCCTTTCCTAATTTTGAGCCAGTCCATTGTTTCATTTCTGGTTCTAACAGTTGCTTATTGACCTACACACAAGTTTCCCGGGAGGCAGGTATGGTGGATTGGTCTTCCCAACTCTTTAAAAACTTCCCAGAGTTCGCTGTGATCCACACAGTCCAAGGTTTAGCATGGTCTATGAAGCAGAAATAGATATTTTTCTGGAAATCCCTAACTTTCTCTATGATCCAACAGATGCTGGCAATTGGATCTTTGCTTCCTCTGCCGTTTATAAATCCAGCCTGCACATCTAGAAGTTCTCAGTTCACAGGTTTTTAAAGTCTAGCTTGAAAGATTTTGAGCATTTCTTTGCTAGCAAGTGAAATGAGCACAATTGTCCAGTAGTTCGAACATTCTTTGGCATTGCCTTTCTTTGGAACTGGAATGAAACTGAATTTTTCTAGTCCTGTGAGCATTGCTGAGTTTTCCAAGTTTGCTGGCACGTTGAGGGCTGCCCTTTGGCAGCAGCATCTTTTCGGAATTGAAATAGCTCAGGTGGAGTTCCATCGTGTCTTCTAGCTTTGTTTGCTGAAATGCTCCTGAGGTCCACTTGACTCACACTCCAGGATGTCTGGCTCTAGATGAGTGACTACACCATCATGGTTATCTGGGTCATTAAAACATTTTTTGTACAGTTCTTCTGTGTATTCTTGTCACCTATTCTTAACTTTTGCTTCTCTTAAGTCCTTGCTGTTTTTGTCCTTTATTGTGCCCATCTTTGCATGAAATGCTCCCTTGGTATCTCCAGTTTTCTTGAAGAGATATCTAGTTTTTCACATTCTATTTTTTCCCTCTATTTCTTTGCATTGTTTACTTAAGAAGGCTTTCTTACCTCTCCTTCCTATTCTCTGGAAATCTGCATTCAGTTGGGTATATCTGTCTCTTTGCCTTTCGCTTCTCTTTTCACAGCTTTGTATGTAAGGCCTCCTCAGATAACCATTTTGCCTTTTTGTATTTCTTTTTCTTCTGGATGCTTTTGGTTACCACCTCCTGTGCAATATGATGAACCTGTCTCCATAGTTCTTCAGGCACTCTGTCCACCATTGATAAAACATGGTCCATTGGAGAAGGGAATGGCAAACCACTTTAGTATCCTTGTGTCAAAAACCCCGTGAACAGTTGAAAGGCAAAAAGATATGACAACAGAAGATGAGCCCCCAGGTCAGTAGGTGTCCAATATGCTACTGGGGAAGAGAGGACAAATACCTCCAGATAGAATGAACCAGCTGGGCCAAAGCAGAAATGATGCTCAGTTATGTATGTGTCTGGTGATGAGAGTAAATTCTGATGCTGTAAAGAACAATATTGCATAGGAATCTGGAATGTTAGGTCCATGAGTCAAGGCAAATTGGACATGGTCAAAAAGGAGATGGTAAGAGTGAACATCAACATTTAAGTGAACTAAAATGGATGGGAATGGACAACTTTAATTCAGATGACCATTATATCTAGCACTGTGGGCAAGAATCCCTTAGAAGGAATAGAGTAGTCCTCATAGTTACCAACAAAGTCTGAAATATAGTGCCTTGATACAATCTTAAAAATGACAGAATGATCTCAGTTCATTTCCAAGGCAAACCATTCAATATCACAGTAATCCAAGTCTATGCCCCAGCCACTATTGCCAAAGAAGCTGAAGTTGAACAGTTGTATGAAGACCAACAAATCTTTCTAGAACTAATGCAAAAAAAAATGTCCATTTCATCACAGGAGATTGGAATGCAAAAGTAGGAAGTCAACAGATACCTGGAGTAACAGGCAAGTTTGGCCTTGGAGTACAAATTGAAATAGGGCAAAGATAAGAGAGTTTTGCCAAGAGAACACACTGATCAATGCAAACACCTTCTTCCAATAACACGAGAGATGTCTCTACACATGGACATCACCAGAAAGTCAATACCAAAATCAGACTGACTATATTTTTTACAGCTGAAGATGGAGAAGCACTATACAGTCAGCAAAAACAAGACCTGGAGCTGACTGTGGCTCAGACCCATTATTGCAAGTTAGGCTTAAATTGAAGAAAGTAGGGGAAAACTCTAGATCATTCAGGTATGACTTAAATCAAATCCCTTAAGATTACACACTGAAAGTGATAGCTGATGAAACAAATGTAAAATTGTTGTTACTGTTGTTGGATTAATGTATGCTTTAAAACTTGCACATCGATGCTTAAAGTTACTTAGTCTGTAATGATAGGGAACTTAAACGTTTTTAAATTTAAAAATGGCATTGTGTAGACAGGCTACGGGAAAAGACAAATCAAAAAATGACAAAAACTACACTTAGAAACCTACAATGTAGTCAAGATTGTACTTCATATTTATGGTGAAAATATAACTTTAATAAATGGTATTAAGATATTTGGATAGTTATCATATTTTAAACAAAGATTAATATTTGCATAAGAAATATTGAGGAATAAAGACAGTAGAACACTATTAAATAATAAACACCAAATGGAACAATAGAACAGTAGAGGAGCCAGCCTCTTTTCTTCCTCAGCCCCCTATTCCTGATACTGTTTGACAGTTCTGACAGGCCCATAAGAAGAGCAGGGATAAGGGCAGGAATGGACACTATACTTGGGCTTCTGCTCAACAGTAACACATCAAGAGTGGCTCTAGAGTGGCTTTGTGAGGATATTAAATCATGACTAATGATAGAATTCCACATATCAATAAAATTTCTTCTATAGAGCCTTATTTCTATATCCCTTAATATTCTACCCCCATTTTATCCCCAAACCAGGCCAGTACTTTCAAATTCCTATTAATATCTCTTAATTATCCAGTCTTTTGGTAAATCAAAAACACACACACAAAACATACAAAACACTTCTATTTTCATAGCAGAAATAGTAATTTTCTGCCAGTGATGTGATGATACTTGACGCTAGTCACAGATTTAAAAACAATAAAGAAAGTAATTGATTTTTTAAAAAGTTCATGAGAAAACAAAATATTCTGTAGAAAATGATAATGAAAATGCAAACAGAAAACTGTGTGATTTGTGATTGAAGTAGAACTTAAGGAAATTTTTTACTTTAGATATCTATATTTTAAAGGAAAAAAGATTTATAATAAATTATCAAGATTTGTAAATTAAGAAGCTAGATTAAAAGTGAATTAAAATCAGAGTCAGTAGAAATTAAAAATAACAAGTAGAAAAGAAGAAATAAATGAAAAACAAAGCAAATATCGGAATTAATAAAGTCAAAATCTGGTTCTCTGGGAAGATAATAAAATCAATTAAGCATATAGGAAGGCAGATAAAGAAATAGAAAAATAACACAAAAAGCCAATACTAGGAAAACAAAATGTGATATTACTATAGAATCTAAAATCATTAAATGAGAATATTATAAATAGTATTATGTGAATACACTTGAAAATTAAATGAAAAGGCTGATTCTTTGAAAAATAAGCTATTAAAACTAGTGAAGAATAAAAGAGATAATCCAAAGTAGTATTCCACCTGTACAAGTAATCAAACTCATAATTAAAAATACAACCTAAATGAAAGCTCTGAAGGCAAATACTTGCTTGGGTAAATTTGTCAGACATTTAAGGAAAAAAAAATACTATCAATCATTTAACTCCACTTGAAAAAACAGACAAGAGCAAGAAACTTATCAACTTGCTGCGTGATACCAGCAAAATCCTGATACAAATTCTGATCAAAACATTACCAAAAAATTACATAACAACAGCTCTTATAAACATAGATGCAAAATATCAGAAAATCAAACACAAATATATATAAAAGAAAAACACATTGTGATCAACTAGGAATTACTGCAGGGATGCACAATTAGTGTAATAAGTAAAAATCAATAATGTAATTTGCCCCATTAATATAACAAAGGATAAAACTCATAATCAGCTTTATAGGTACAGAGAAAGCCTTTGACAAAATTCAACATCCATGCACTAAAAAAGTTCTCAGCACACTTGAAAAATAAAAGAATGTCCTTAATTTGATAGAGGGTATCTAAAAACAATAACAACAAAAAATACCTACATCTTTATAGTGAAATATTGAATGATTATACTCTGTAAGATCAGGAAATGCAAAACTGTCCACTCCAACTTTTTATAGATATTGTACTGTAATGAGTTTTGACTGAAATACAGCAACAATTTTGGGAAAGAATAAATCTGTCTATACCCACACACTTGCTTACATAGAAAGTCTTAAGGACTCTACCAAAATAATAAAAATCTAGACTTATTAAGTAAAATTAGCATGATTAGAGGATATGAAGCCAAAAAAATAATTTATTGCATTTATTTATGCAAGGCAATTAAAAAAATTTAAATGACACTATAATATTATCATAAAATAAGACATTTATAGGAATACATTTAACAAAAGATGACTAAGACCTAAAAAGCACATAACATTACTGTGAGAAATTAAAGGCAATTTAATAGATACCTATCCTATGTTCATAGATCAAAAGATTCAATATTATTAAGATGTCTACTCTCCCTAAGCTGATTTACAGAGTCTTTGTAATACCAATCAAAATACCACCAGGAGTTTTTGCACAAATTGACAGACTGATTTGAACATTTATATGAAAATCTAAAGAATCTAAAATAACCTAAACCATTTTTAATTTTTAAATTATTTTTATTTTTAATATAAAAATGTCTATAAATATAGGAGTCAAAGTGGTAAGGTAATCACCTGTGTATAAGTGGAGGACAATATATAATGCCAGTATTTCCAAAATTGTGTTTGAGGAACACTAGTGTATTGAAGATGAAGACATGAGTTTTATGATCTAATAAAGTTAGTGAAATATTGCAAACAAAAAGTTCATCTTCCAAGTTTTAACATTTTATGGGTGGAAAGTGATCCTAAAACAAGTATAGCTACTTTTACTTAATATATTGTCTCCCAAACTTTTTAAACCATAGACTATTCTCTGAAAATCTTGACCATTCCATTTAACATTTTAAAAAATTTTTACCTGTGCAGAACAGTGTAGGGAACACATACTAGGCATATTCTCCTCAGCACTCTGTAGTGGGAAAACAAAAGCAGGTGCACTGACATCACAAAAGGAAACAGAAAAGTTATTTCATTATAGCAAATATAATAACTGGAAGTAAAATTGCACAGAATATTCTGTTTAGAAAGCATGCCCTCCTTTACAAATGGTTTTCATTTAAATGATTAAACATAATTGCCATTTCAATACTTCAGTTAACTAGAAATTCTTTTAGGTGAAGGAACTTACACCAATAATTCAGGATAACATAATTTAAGAGTTTTCACTATATCACTGTTACTTCTGAAGTATGTCTTTAGTTAATTTTATGTTCATAGTTAATCATAGATTCCTTGTGGACTAGAATATGTTTTTCCCCACTAAACATAATTAAGTGCTGCATACATATTCACCAGGAGTTTAATAAATGTTTTTAATCAATATTTCATGGAAAATATTGAGATTCATTATCTCTAGGGTTCTTATTTTTTAAACCAGAATTTATATTAATTTGTTTACTTGTTACTTAACATTTAGGTTAATATATATATATTTCAATTTCAGTTTACATTTCTGAGACTATTTTGAGCTAGTTAGTTATATTACTAGATGTTAAATTGTTACTTAACAATTATCCCCATTTGTTAATTTGATTATATACAATTTTACATTTTGGGTGCAGTATCTGCTGGTGTATTATCAACAAGATGTTTTTGTTCAGATAAATCTATTGAATTAACTATTGTCTAATAAAATGAATTATAATCTTAACTAGATGTATAGGCCCTATATAGTATATTCAAACGGTGCAACCTCAAACCCCTTTAAAATATACTTAAGTGCACAAGTCAGTTCTATAGTGGGATGTTTCAAGAGAACAGCATTGAAACATGTATATTATCTAGGGTGAAACAGATCACCAGCCCCGGTTGGGTACATGAGACAAGTGCTCGGGCCTGGTGCACTGGGAAGACCCAGAGGAATCGGGTGGAGAGGGAGGTGGGAGGGGGGACCGGGATGGGGAATACATGTAAATCCATGGCTAATTCATGTCAATGTATGACAAAAACTACTGTAATGATGTAAAGTAATTAGCCTTCAACTAATAAAAATAAATGGAAAAAAAATAAAATAAAAATAAAATAAAATGACATTTTAAATGACAAAAAATATATATATACTTAAGTGATTAATACATATGATTTGGAATGAAAACACAGTACACAATATTGGATCAATAAACTAGGCTTTGCCTGTAAATAGTGGAAAGTATTCATGAAATAATGGAATATGTACATAAGCAAGTAGAAAATGTCACTGATCAAAAATCAAAAATGTTATACAAGAAAGTGGTGAGGTTCCTGACTAACTTACAGACTGGAAAACATTCTAATTACACAAAATCATGTCACTTAAAAAGCTGTCAAAATCTATTACTGTAAAAAGTACCAGATTTGCAATCATACAATCTATTTAATACTAAACAGGAGACTGGCTAAATAAAGGATACTGGAATAGATGCATAAGAATTTATAACAAGGACCACATTTTACATATACTAGTTTCAATAAAAAGATGAATATAAAAACACTTTTCTTTTTGAAAAGAGCAACTACTAAATCAAATAATCTTGCTAGGTCTACATGAATCAACATAGTTGCATTTCCAAAGCATAATAAGTAAAAATAAACCAAGGATATGTTTATTGGAAAAGATAGGTTTATGATTTCATTATTTAAGTAAATACACAAAGTACCATCCTTTTTTTCTGGAATAGTAAACTTTAGGAGAGTGAGAGAAGGGAAATACGTCATAGGAAATGAGTTTAGCTGTATATGTAACGTCTAACTTATTGGAAAGAGATAGTGGGGAGAAAAGGAAAGGCAGGGAGGGAAAAGATCTAAAGTGGAAACACGCCAACAAAAACCACTATTTGATGTCATTCACAACCAAATCTATAATCTCAATGCATATTTTTCACAGTTCCTTTGAGTATTTGGGAAAAGAGGAGGAAATGAAGAGACAAAATTCTGAAACTTATAATGTCAATCCACTTTGTGTTTAAGCATCCACCTTGTGTTTAAGTGGCTTCAAAGAAGCACATCTCTTCACAGTGATGTTCTACCTGCCATCTCAGAGCCATAGCACTAATTAAAGTTCAAAAGAAAATACTTGGTAATGCCCTTCTGGGAATGGCACTTGAACAGCTAATTTTAGAAATTTTAAATTCTTCCCTTTACTGCATGCTGAAAGACCACTTTGAATTAATTAAATGGAAGCAGTGAAACCATATCATGTGATAATTATAATACAACTTATACTTTCAGTATTCAATTACCAATAACTCTTCCTCTCCTAATCATCTTCAAAAGGAGTATAAATCAAATAAACTCTCTCAGGGACAGACTTATTTAGATGCACCTTTTAGAACTCGAGGTGTCTATAGCATACACTGTTGGTGACCATCCATAACTGGAAGCAGCATTTGCACTGACAGTTTCTTGCTTCAAGCCCCAATGACTATGAAAACTCTCTGATATATGTTTTAAGTGGTCTTATTTACATTTTATAGATGAAACATTGCTAATGAGATTGGGCTGGTAATTACTTAAAAAAAAAAACAAGAAAATTTGAACACTTTTAATTGTGAGTCTTTTTTTAATATAAAATGTATTTATTTTAAAGAAGTAGCCATCCATATCTCTACACTCAAATTCAACTACTATTCACTTCTGCATCCCTCTTTCTCTCCTGGTGCACATGCTCTTTCTCACTTCCCAATCTCTATCTCCATCTTTAAGAACACTATTTTCACAGAATTAGAACAAATAATTTCACAATTTGTATGGAAACACAAAAGACCTCAAATAGCTGAAGCACAAAGCCACAGTCATCAAGAAAGTATGATACTGGCACAAAGACAGAAATATAGATCAACAGAACAAAACAGAAAATCCAGAGATAAATCCACACACCTATGGACACCTTATCTTTGTTAAAGGAGGCAAAAATACAGTGGAGAAAAGATAGTTTCTTCAACAAGTGGTGCTGTGCAACTGGTCAACCACCTGTAAAAGAGTTAAACTAGAACACTTTCTAACACCAAACACAAAAATAAACTCAAAATGGATTGAAGACCTAAATATAAGACCGGAAACTATAAAACTCTTAGAGGAAAACATAGGCAGAACACTCTCTGACATAAATCACAGCAAGAACCCTCTATGACCCACTCCCAGAGTAATGGAAATAAAAATAAACAAATGGGACCTAATTAAACTTAAAAAATGTTGCACAAAAGCTTTTAATTTTAAAAATATTATTGGTGATTGAATACTGAAAATATAAGTTGTATTATAATTATTGAAGATATGGTTTCACTGCTTCAATTTAATTAATTCAAAGTGGTCTTTCAGCATGCAGTAAAGAGAAGAACTTAAAATTTCAAAATTTGCTGTTCAAGTGTCATTCCTAGAACAGCACAGGAAACTATAAACAAGGTGAAAATACAGCATTCAAAATGGCAGAAAATAATAGCAAATGAAACAACTCACAAATAATTAATCTCCAAAATATACAAGCAGATCATGCAGCCTAATACCAGAAAAATGAACAACCCAATCAAAAAGTGGGCCAAAGAACTAAACAATAGAAGACATACAGATGGCTACTGAACACATGAAAAGATGCTCAACATCACTCATTATTAGAGAAATGCAAGTCAAAACCACAATGAAGTATCATCTCGCATCAATCAGAATGGCCATCATCAAAAAGTCTACAAACTATAAATGCTGGAAAGGGTGTGGAGAAAAGGGAACCCTCTTTCACTGTTGGTGGGCATGCAAACTGGTACAACCAATATGAAGATTCCTTAAAAAACTGGGAATAGAATTGCCATACGACCCAGCAATCCCACTTCTGGGCATACACTCTAAGGAAATCAGAATTGAAAGAGACACATGTACCCCAGTGTTCACTGCAGCACTATTTACAATAGCTAGGACACGGAAGCAAGCTAGAAGTTCACTGGCAGACAAATGGATAAGGAAGTCATGGTACATGTACACAATGGAATATTACTCAGCCATAAAAAAGGAACACATTTGAGTCAGTCCTAATGAGGTGGATGAAACTGGAGCCTATTACACAGAGGAAAGTAAATCAGAAAGAGAAAGACAAATACAGCATATTAACATATATATATATATATGGAATTTAGAAAGACAGTAACAATGATCCTACCATGCAAGGAAGCAAGGGAGACACAGGTGTAAAGAACAGACTTTTGGACTAAGCAGGAGAAAACAAGAATAGCATTGAATAGCATTGAATAGCACTGAAACATGTATATTTCCATATGTAAAACAGATGGCCAGTGCAAGCTTGATGCACGAAGCAGGGCATCCAAAGCCAGTGTCTGGGACAACCCAGAGGGATGGGGTGAGGAGGGAGGGTTCATGAAGGGGGTACACATGTATACCTGTAACCGATTCATGTTGATGTATGGCAAAAACCATCACAATATTGTAAAGTAATTATCCTCCAATTAAAATAAGTTAATTAATTTTAAAAAGAAAGCAAATTGATTTCCTACATCCATTCTCTCCTTATGTCTTATCTGAACAAGCTAGAATGGTGCATGTCTCAGTATCTCTAGCACTGAGCGGTAACATACAACTAAATTTGGCTAAAGAGATAGAAATGAAAGTTAGTCTGCATCCCTGAAAAGAATGGAGAGATGTTTTTAGGAGCCCTCTTTCCTGCTAATGGTTTAGAATGCAAAAATGACAACTAAGGCTCCAACAACCATTTTGGATCATGACTTGACATAAAAATTTTCAAAATAGCTGAGAAGGATTGGGTGCCACCATGATGTCACCATACCAGCCCTGGTAACCTACCTCTTCCACGTGACAGAGAAATCAACTTCTATCTTCTTTAAACCACAATTTCTAGGTTTTATGTCACATACAGTTGAATATAATTCTACATGATATCAATTAAAAATTATACAAAGACCATTAACATGCTGCTAATATAAACTGTTAAAGGCAGCAGAATGTAAAGCTCACTTGGCTTCTTCTTCATGTCCTATCCACTTGACATCTGTTTAGAAGTTTCCACTGTTATGTGTTTATGATTCATCCTTCCACTCCCTTTCTCAAAACTTTACATATGTATCCATAGCAAGTATATAGTTTTGTTTTGAGCATTTTCATTAATTTACATGAAGGATAACATGCTTTTTATGCAACTCACTTTGTTCACTCCATAATGTCTTAAAGATTTTTATGCACTGATCTATACAGTTAAATTTTATAAATGAGTACATTTTAAATATTTATATGTATATATCACTTTTTATTCATTTATTTATTCATCAACTAGCACATGTATCATTTTTTTCTAGTATTTCACTACACTCTCCAGTCAGAAATGGCCATCTTTGAATCTGTCTCATCTGACATATGAGTAAGTATATGCTAGAGAAGATTCCTAGTCATCTAAGTGTTGATTGTAGGAACTGCACATTTTCAATTTTCATAGATGTTTTAGGTACTCTCATGAAGAAAGGTATAGTTAACACCATTTTCACACAGCAAGTACAATCCTGATAGTCTTTACAGATTTACTGTTATGAGCAATGCCTATATAAGTCTAACTTTTATTCACATCCTTACTATAACCGATATAAAATTTTTATATAATTAGAGTAGACCTCTGTGGTTTCCTACATTATTTGCTTCGTTAGAAAGATGACAGAGAGAAACAAAAAAGATTAAGGGAAGCAACAGCCAAGAGAAACTTAAGACCAACAGAATAAAATCATCAGCATGCTGAAAACAACACTTTCCCTACTTTCTATTACTTATCAATTGATGGGCAGAAAAAGATAAATGGCAGTGTGAAAAAGATACAATTTTCTCTGAATAATAATTATTTTTTGTCCCACGGCACCTTCTATTTGACATCTGCTCAAAGTCTCAGCTTTATATCTAAAGAAAAGCTCTATTTTAATAAATTCAGAAAATAAGGTAAAGTGAGATGTTTAAAGGCCATGGCGGGCAGGGGAGCCCATGTCCATAAATCTTCTATCACATCTAGTCACCTTAATAAACCACCTTAATCTTAGACATTGTGACCATGTGCCCTTAAACAGTAATATCTAAAATGATTACTTTCTTCAAGGTTACATTTTAAATGCTAATTTATGGGAAGCAAGAGCACTGTAGAATTATCATTTACAGTATGCCAATCTCTTACTTTGAAGTCCAGGGAAGATGTTTGTAAACAGTGAAAACTCAGCTTTATTTATTTATTTATTTGCAATCATTTTGCTTTCAAAATACATCAAAATATACCTCAAAGACAAAAGAGTCAAATTATAATCTTTGACATGTTTTTCAAACAGGACTGGTTTCTTATGTTTATAAGACATTTTTGCACAGCTTCCTTAGATTTTGATGACATAATTTAAAATTATAATACATTTCCCCAGTATAAGGAAAGATTCATTTTTCTTATGAAATCAACTTAAAAATACTTTCTCACTGGTTCTTCTATTAATCAGATCAATAATAAGCAATCATTCAATACTATAACAAATTATTTCATTTATATTTGAAAATATATGTGTATCTCAAACTTAATGTAGTATTTTATGACTCTTTTTAAATTTCAAAATAAATAACCAACCTAACATCACAAAGTTATTGCCATGAGATTAAAAGCCTAATATGGAATGCTAAAATGTTCTTTTATAAAAATATTCATAATTTTTCTTTAACAATACTTAGTCCAAAATTAAGTGGACTTTTGATAAATTTCAGAAAATATGTTTACACACTTTTCCTCAGTAGTCAAAAAACAAAAAAAGACTGCTAATATTTTACATTAGAGATTCAATACTGGTCCTATGAAAATGGAAATTGTCTTACTGGCAGCATATGAAAAAGCTTTACTATAATAGCTTAGACTTTGTATTAAAGATATATATGGGCATGAATTTTGAAATAGACTCTAACAATTTATGTTAAAATAATACTATAACAATAAAATTCAAAATGTAAATAATATAAAATTCAATACTATAATAAAATACAGATAATATGTGTATTTGAAATTAATTGCCATCCTCAATAACTTAGCCATACAAAATAAATATACTAACTGGTGCTTTGATTAATACCATATGGAGTATTTTTGGTGTAAATAAGCTAGTGCTTTTTGTTGTTATTGTTTTGTCTGCGTTTAGACATAATATCATATATCAAATAAAATATTAATTCAGGTTCCTTTGACAAATGATAAAATGCTTAAGTGATTATTTATGTTAATCTATTTATCTAGCTTATTTTTTGTTTGTGTTTCACCCTCATCAATAACACAGTTTGACAAGCAACCCTGTTCTGATTTGCTGGAAAGAAATTTGAGAAGCTAGTTTTAATAGCAGCAGAAATAAATGTGAAGGATATTAAGTCCTTTTCCAGTTCTGTGAAATCAGGCAGCCTGGTGTGCTAAACCTGATGATTTGGCATCCTCAAATCATGTATAATAAATTACATTTGAGTACAGAACATCCCCAAACATTTTTCACAGTTCCTTCTAACCTTTCCTCTGTTGGGTGGCTGTTTGCACTGAGCTAAAATATTTTCTTACAAAATATCCCAAAGTAACTTTTTAAAGCACAGTATCAGGTACCTTTTAATAGTTCTTGTTTTCAAAGCAGCATATGTACAAACATTGAGTAAAATGTATGTTCAAAGTTGTTTTTTCTTTTTTAAAGAAAAAAAATTCAAAAAGAAAGTCTAATATTTTAAAATTTTTATTGTCTGTTCACTATTCAGCATCCCACAGTTTCTCCTAAAGGACTGTTCTTTTCTTTTTTTTTCCATTTATTTTTATTAGTTGGAGGCTAATTACTTTACATCATTACAGTAGTTTTTGTCATACACTGAAATGAATTAGCCATGGATTTACATGTATTCCCCATCCCAGTCCCCCCTCCCACCTCCCTCTCCACCCGATCCCTCTGGGTCTTCCCAGTGCACCAGGCCTGAGCACTTGTCTCAGGCACCCAACCTGGGCTGGTGATCTGTTTCACCCTAGATAATATACATGTTTCAATGCTGTTCTCTTGAAACATCCCACCCTAGCCTTCTCCCAGAGTCCACAAGTCTGTTCTACACATCTGAGTCTCTTTTTCTGTTTTGCATATAGGGTTATCGTTTCCATCTTTCTAAATTCCTTATATATGTGTTAGTATACTGTAATGGTCTTTATCTTTCTGGCTTACTTCGCTCTGTATAATGGGCTCCAGTTTCATCCATCTCATTAGAACTGATTCAAATGAATTCTTTTTAATGGCTGAGTAATATTCCATGGTGTATATGTACCACAGCTTCCTCATCCATTCGTCTGCTGATGGGCAATGGATTAAAGGACTGTTCTGACAATCATTTTTAGATGTAATCAAAATAGCTTTGTGTGGACCTCTCAAGTCAGTACTTTGACAAGACTAGACAAGAAACAGGCATGAGAGTCTACCAGTTGTCTGCACTGTATCAGACACTCAGGAGAATATAGAAAGTGAGAAGTCACTGTCCTGACTATTACTTTTTTATTGAAAATTGTCTCTCCAAGAAGGTCTAGAAGACAATTGACAATTATTTGCTCCATTTGAATTATTTAAGTCTCCAAAACAACAACAATTTCAAGAGATTTAAGTCAACCATATTTTTCAGCAAATTTTTCCATTCCATTTTTCAAATTTTTTGACATACAATTTTTGCAGTATTGTCTTATACAGTCTATGGTAGTCATGTACCCTTTTCATTCTTCAAATAGTCATTTTACTTTTATCCCTTTATTTTTTAAAATATATTTTACTAAAGTATAACTTATTTACAATGTTGTGCTAATTTCTGCTGTACAGAAAAGTGATTCAGTTGTACATATACATATATATATATACTTTTTCATATTCCTTTCCATTATAGTTTATTACAGGACATTAAATATAGTTCCCTGTGCTACACAGTAGGACCCTGTTGTTTATCCATATATATATAATGGCTTGCATCTGCTAATCCAAAACTCCCAATCCAGGTCTCCCCATCCCGTCTTTCCCCTTGGCAACCACAAGTCTGTTCTCCATATCTGTGAACCTGTTTCTCTTTTACAAAGAGATTCACTTGTATCATACTTTAGATTCCCCATATAATTGATAGCATACAGTATCTGTCTTTCTCTTTCTGCCTTCAGTTAGTATGATAACCTCTGGGTCCATTCATGTTGCTACAAATGCACTTTGATGCTTTTATAACTGAGCACTATTCTACCATGTATACACACCACATTTTTATTCATTCCTCTGCTGATAGGCATTTAGGTTGTTTCCATGTCTTTTCTGTTGTAAATAGTGCTGCAAGGAACACAGGGATGCATGTACATTTTCAAATTATATTTCTCATAAGATTCTGCACAGCAAAGGAAACCATAAATAAAAAGACTACCTATGGACTGGGAGAAAATATTTGCAAATGATGCAACTGACAAAAGAATACATTTCCAAAATACACAAACAGCTCATACAACTCAATAACAAAAAAAAAACAAACCACTCAATCAAAAATGGCAGAAGACCTAAAAAGTCCCTTCCCCAAGGAAGATATACAAGTAGCCAACAGATGCATGAAAAGATGCTCAATATCACTTATTACTAGAGAAAAGCAAATCAAAACTACAATCAGGTACCATCTCACAATGGTCAGAATGAGCATCATTAAAAAGTATACAAATAATAAGCACTGGACAGGGTGTAGAGAAAATGAAACCCTCTGACACTGTTGGTGGGAATATAAATTGATGTGCCACTATGAAGAACAGTATGGAGATTTCTAAAAAATAAAAACAAAAATAGAGTTGCCATATGATCCAGCAACCCAATTTATAGGCATATTTCTTATATTACTGGAGGGAACTTAAATAAATTGTATTTTTGTCCTGAATAGAGCACATAAAAGGAAATAGCTACTACTCCCATTAATTCAATGATTAAATTAAAATTGTAGTTTTCACAGTCTACATGATAATGTAACTAGGTGGCTACAAACTATCTTTGTTTCTTAATCATCATTTTTTTACAAAGGGGCATTTTATGCAATTATTAACTTCTACTTATTTGCAATTATATTGGATCTGATTTCTTTTTCTGACATGTGAGCAAGATGAAGGGATAGATACAGCCTTTTTCCTCCCAAGTATAATTTGATAAACTAAAGCATTTTCATTATATTCATCTTTATGTTATCTTTCTCCTTCTAGAGCACACAAAGAGATATATTCTGTATAGAATAAATTACTATGTTATAGGGGGCACACACAATTTAGAATAGCTAACACAATCTAAACCTTTATCAGTGAGATGCACGATACTGGCTTAACAATTTACCTCCACTTTTTAAGTAGTATCAAATACCTAGGTGAAGACAAAATTGAAGTTCTCTCAGATTTTTTTCATAGTCTACTTGCCCCTCACAGAATAGTAATTACTAAACAGAAGAAAAAGAAAGTGGTGGGGGGGGGGTGGTAGAGGAGAAGGAGCTTGTAGCAAAGCTTTGGTAGAAATCTGGTCTGAATGTCTATACTTATATTTTTGTCTCCATTATAACTATACTGTGCTTCTTTACATAATTGAAAACTAGGGTTGCTGGATCATATGGCAACTCTTTTTATTTACTTATTTTTTTAAATAATTTTTTAAAATAATTTTTTAAAAAATCCATACTGTTCTCCATAGTAGCACACCAATTTACATTCCCACCAACAGTGTCAGAGCTGATTAATGTTGTAAAGTAGTTAAATTATGTATCTATAAGCTGGAGAACGGAGAAGGAAATGGCAACCCACTCCAGTGTTCTTGCCTGGAGGATCCCAGGGGCGGGGGAGCCTGGTGGGCTGCCGTCTATGGGGTCACATAGAGTCGGACATGACTGAAGTGACTTAGCAGTAGCAGCAAGCTGGAGAAATTCAATTTATCAACTACTTTCTTTGGGGGTTGGAAATAGGATCTAACTCTGACTGACTCACTGAAAATGAAATATATGGGGAAGGTTCGAAGTGGCTCACAGGAGAAGCTGAAGAACTAGAACTTAACATCTATAGCAAAGAGAATTACACAGGGCTGAGAGTCCCTTGGACTGCAAGGAGATCCAACCAGTTCATCCTAAAGGAGATCAGTCCTGAGTGTTCATTGGAAGGACTGATTTTGAAGCTGAAAACTCCAATACTTTGGACACTTGATGTGAAGAACTGACTCATTGGAAAAGATCCTGATTCTGGGAAAGATTGAAGGCAGGAGGAGAAGGGGACAACAGAGAATGACATGGTTGGATGGCATCACCGACTCGATGGACATCAGTTTGAGTAAACTCCAGGAGTTGGTGATGGACAGGGAGGCCTGGCGTGCTGCAGTCCATGGGGTCACAAAGAGTCAGACATGATTGAGCAACTGAACTGAACTGAACTAATTCAAGAGTAGGAAATAAAGACCAGTCTTTTCAGGGCACAACTTTGGAAACAGACATTCCAGTTATTTTCAATTTTTTTAAAATTGTTGTTGTTACTGTTGTTTTGTTTCATTTCTTTAAAAATCATTGTTCAACATTAAAGTTCCTGGAAGCATGTCCCATTGGCCAATTTTAAGTCAAGTGTCTAACCCTGGGCCAAAGGGATCTGGAGTATCTTCACAGGTGGTATCATCAATACTATATCCAATGAGGAAGAGATAATTTCCCAAAGCCAATCCATGATCATTTGCTGAAGATGTGAGCAGATATTCAGGTGGCAGAACAGATTTCTACTAGTATAACTATTAACAGATATATGAGTAAAATTCATGCTTTCACATTTACTATCAATAGAAAATATTGATTGACTTGGGTTATTATATTATAGAGATGATTCTTGTCAATAAATTAATTTAGCTCCATAAATCAATGTCAAGATATATATTCTATTGCAATATAACATTTTTCATATATAAATTATCTTATTTACTCTACAATGTAGATATTACTTTGCATATTTTATACAGAGAAAAGTAGATTCAAACTTATTAAGAGACATAGTCAAGGTTAAAGAGATAAAAAGGAGAAGAGACAGAAACTCAAGCCATTTTCAGTTTTGATTTTATTTTAAATGTTAAGTGCTCAGAAGTTCTGTGGGTTTATCAGTTAGGTTTTGTATTATAAGAATGAGAAAGACTTAACTTCAATCAATATTTTTATAAAGTAATGATTTCTATATTTTTCTACAAAGAGTATTAAATAAGAAAAAATTTACTTTCTTAAACAGTGATGATTGTGCATAATTTACTATCTACTTATAAATATTTATGTTAGTTATCAAATTTCCCAAACCTGCATTTTCTTTTCCAATAAAGAGACTCTTTTCTGTTTATTTGTATTATGACACCCATATAGACCTCTTGCTTTTTAAAAAGTAATTTAGCTCCTCTCTCCATGTTGGATCTCTGTCTTTTTTAACCAAATGTATTATGGAATCTATTGAAATTATATTATATTTTTATACTTGACAATTTCCCAGGTATCTATATTTTAATTTAGGGGTGTGTGTGTGTGAAATGTGCTCTGGTCTTTGTAATCGTGATACAAACTACAGAAATTTCATACACTCTTCCTGTTGCTTATGCTTTCTTTCACTTGGGCTTTCTTTTGCCCTCAAACCCCAACTCTGTTTTCATTTATTTAAGTCTTAACTTTGGGCAGGGGATTGTGAGAGTGCTTTCACACTCAGATTTAAACTGATCAGATTTAACTTAAGTAGTGACAGATTTAACAAGTACTGACAGTTTAAAGGATACAA
Source organism: Odocoileus virginianus (assembly GCF_023699985.2). Lineage (NCBI taxonomy): Eukaryota > Metazoa > Chordata > Mammalia > Artiodactyla > Cervidae > Odocoileus > Odocoileus virginianus. The sequence continues at coordinate 22,952,129 of NC_069686.1, forward strand.
ATAAATATTGAAATTGGGAGCTATGCTTGGAAGCGTTGATAACCCAAACAATGTGGTTGAAAAGAGAATAGGCAGGAACTACCATGATTCTGGAAACTGGGAGATGCCTCTCTTCCTTGACCTCTCATTGTACTATTTGTCTTGATAAGAATAATGTTGGTCTTTTTATGGGAATGGCAGTTTACATAGTCTTTGTTTGTATATTGTTTGTGTTTAGTTTTCAAACACAGAAAAACTTACAGAAATGTATATAAAAGGGACCTATATATCATTTGAAGACAATTGATGCTAAAAATGCCTTTTCATACTGTTCATGGGGTTCTCAAGGCAAGAATACTGAAGTGGTTTGCCATTCCCTTCTCCAGTGGACCACATTTAGTCAGAACTCTCCACCAAGACCTGTCTGTCTTGGGTGGCCCTACATGGCATGGCTTAGTTTCATTGACTGCAGCCATGAAGTTAAAAGATGCTTACTCCTTGGAAGGAAAGTTATGACCAACCAAGACAGCATATTAAAAAGCAGAGACATTACTTTGCCAACAAAGGTTTATCTAGTCAAGGCTATGGTTTTTCCAGTAGTCATGTATGGATGTGAGAGTTGGACTGTAAAGAAAGCTGAGCACCAAAGCATTGATGCTTTTGAACTGTGATGTTGAAGACTCTTGAGAGTCCCTTGGACCACAAGGAGATCCAACCAGTCCATCCTAGAGGAGATCAGTCCTGGGTGTTCATTGGTAGGACGGATGTTGAAGCTGAAACTCCAATACATTGGCCACCTCATGCAAAGAGTTGACTCATTTGAAAAGACCCTGATGCTGGGAAAGATTGAAGGCAAAGAGAAGGGGATGACAGAGGATGAGATGGTTGGATGGCATCACTGACTCAATGGAGATGAGTTTGAGCAGATTCTGGGAGCTGGTGATAGACAGGGAGGCCTGCAGTGCTGTGGTCCATGGGGTCACAAAGAGTTGGACACAATTGAGCAACTGAACTGAAGCTAAAAATTTACATATTGGCCTTGGATTTTTGTTAAAAGCTGAATACTACAATGTTATATACACTAAATAATTATCCCACTTCATTATATATGTATATATATTTGTGTTTATATATTTAACATATTTTTGTATTTACATATATCATACATAATACATATGGGTATATACATACATGGATGCATAAACATATATGTCTTAAACTTATGAATGACCTAAGGAAAATAGTATATATATTTAAGCCTTTTAGAGGCACTAGTTAATGTAATAAAGAGACATTCCTTTGTTTAATAGAAGTATAGCTTCTAGAACAGATTATCCAAATACATCAACGAGAAGCTATCAGTAGGAGGGACAAAGTCCAAAGTTCCAAATTCTCTTTCTACAGCTTAATTTCTTTAAGACAGTAGCTGAACATGTTGTTATCTAATGAAATCAGGTTACAAGTTCTTTTTCTACAGGGCAAGTTTCATGGAGGTAATATTATATCTACACATTTTTATAGCCCTTTATGTCTGGCACAGTGGACTTGAACATTTTAGTCAGTGAAATAAATAGTGATTATATGACTGCTTAGTGAAAATGGTCTATTTTGATTTCATTCTCACAGAATTAAGCTTTTGCTGCCTCATGACTTTTGTTCTTCTCAGTTTAAATCTAATAAGCAGAGACACATTTTTCTTCATAAATATTGTAACTAAATCCTTCCTTCTCAGTCTTTATGGAAAATCACAGCACATTCAATATCTAAATATAAAGATGTTTCTTACTGTATATCAAACTCTGCTTATAACAGTTTGTGTTCAATCATTTTTTTTTTTTTTTTTTTTTGCCTGTTCAACTGAGTCTTCCACGGTTACAATTGTCATTCATTCTACAAATCTAAATAAATGTGGTAAATTTACTACAAAAACCAAACCAAAAAAACACTGAAATCATTAAGTGAGGATAAACTTTCTCCACCTAAAATTTAAAACGAGAGGAAACCTATTTTTGGTCTTCTTGCCTTTGTAACAGTGAGGATGTTTTCATTTAATTTTTAATTTTGCACAAGAGTTGCACCATTACTTATACTGTAGCTTTATTACTCTTTTCCTAGTTTTGTTATTAACATTTCTAGGTCATTCTTCAACTATTAAGCAGTTAGCACTTCCATTTCACAGTTTTTTGGCAATCTGGGCTTAGTGATGTTAGCATCCTGTTATATTAATTTATTTTCCATGTTCTTGATATTAAGAATTAAAGCAAATAATAGAGAAAGTGAATGGGATGACAATGTGAGAGGGAGCGAGAAGCAGGTAGAAAGTTAAAGACTGAACTGTCACATAATATGCAGTCTTTGGCTGACTTTTACAGAGCTCTTACCACTGAGGTGTCTTACAGCTGTGCACAGTCGTGTCCGACTCTTTGCAATCTCACGGACTGTAGCCCACCAGGCTCCTCTGTCCATTGGATTTTGCCAGCAAGGATATTGGAGTGGGTTGCCATTTCCTCCTTCAGGGGATATGCTTGACTCGGGGATCGAACCTGTGTCTCCTTCCGTTCTTGCACTGGCAGGAGGATTCTTTACCACTGAGCTGCCTGGGAATCACCACCTTATGCCTAATGTTCTTCAAATTTATTTTTTAAAATATGTTTACTTATTGATTCTGGTCCTCCATTTTTTTATGGGATTTTTAATAGAACAACCTTGAAATTGATTAGGTGTCAAAAGTGCTAGACATCAACCATTGAATGAACTTAAGTATAGGCAAATCTCAGAGATATTGGGGGGGGGGTTCAGTTCCAAACTACCACAATAAAGCAAATATCAGTAAAGAAGCTCATATGAATTTTTTGGTTTCCCAGTGAGTATAAATGTTATGCTTACACTATGATCTATTAAGTGTACAACAGCATTATGTCTAAAAAACAATATACACACCTTATTAAAAAATACTTTACTGCTAAAAAATGCTAACTGTCACCTGAACCTTCAGTGAATTATGTTTTTGCTGGTGTAACATCTTGCCTCAATTTTAATGGTTGCTGACCAATCACGGTGGTGGTTGCTAAACGTTGGGATGGCTGTGGCAATTTTTAAAAATAAGACAACAATGAAATTTGTTGCATCGATGGATTCTTCCTTTCACAAATTATTTCTCTATAGTATCAATTATGTTTTGATACTATCTATCCACAGTAGAACATCTTTAAAAATTCGAGTTAATTCTTTCAAACCCTGTCACAACTTTATTGACTAAATTTAGGTAATATTCTAAATCTTTTGTCATTTCAACAATCTTCACAGCATCTTCACCAGTAGATCGCATCCTAAGAAACACTGTTTTTGCTTATCCATAAAAAGCAACTCTTCATGCATTAAAGTGATAACATGTGAAGTGAAAGTCACTCAGTCATGTCCAACTGTTTGTGACCCTATAGACTATGCAGTCCATGGAATTCTCCAGGCCAGAATACTGGAGTGGGTAACTTTTCCTTCTCCAGGGGATCTTCCCAACCTCAGAGACCAAATCCAGGTCTCCCCACAATGCAGGCAGATTCTTTACCAGCTGAGCCACAAGGGAAGCCCAAGAATACTGGAGTGGGTAGCCGATCCCTTCTCCAGTGGATCTTCCCAACCCCAGAATTGAACCAGGGTCTCCTTCATTGCAGATGGATTCTTTATCAACTGAGCTATCAGGGAAGCCAGATTACAGCAATTAAGATACATCTCTAGGCTCCACTTCTAGTCCTCTTGCCATTTCCACCACATTTATAGTTTTGAACCCTTCAAATCACCTGCAAGAATTGAAGTCAGCTTCTTCCAAATTCCTATGTATATTGATATTTTGACCTCTTTCCATGAATCACAAATATTGTTAATGGCATTTAGATAGTAAATCCTTTTCAGAAGGTTTTCAATTGATTTTGCCCAGATTCATTAGAATAATCATAACTATGGTAGCTAAGGCCTTACAAAATGTATTTCTTAAATAATAAAACTTAAATTTCTGCATTACTCCTTGCTGTATGGGCTGCAGAATGGATGATGTATAAGTGGTCATGAAAAAGAGATTAATCTGATTATACATGTTCATCAGAGTTCTCAAATGACCAAAGAGTGGTAATACTTTGAAAGAAATCTTTTTATTTCTGAAAAATACGTCTCAACAGTAGTTTTAAAATATTCTCTAAACCATATTGTAAACAAATGTGTTGTTATCCAGGTTTTGTTTTTCCATTTGCAGAGCACAAACCGAGTAGATTTAGCCTAATACTTAAGAGCTCTTAGGATTTTCGGAACTGTAAATGAGTACTGGTTTCAACTTAAATTCAACATCTGCATTAGCCTTTAACAAGAGTCACCCTGCCCTTTGATGCTTTGAAACAAAACACTGACTTCTCCTCTCTAGCTATGAAAGTCTTATTTGGCATCTTCTTTCAATAGAAGGTTGTTTTGCCTACATTGACAATCTGTTGATTGGTGTAGATGATCTTAGTGAATCATCGTAGCTAGATCTCCTGCATAATTTGCTGCAGTTTCTACCTCAGTACTTGTTATATCACGTTGTACTTGATATTGTGGGAATGGCTTCTTTTCTTAAACATCATGAGTCAACATCTGCTATCTTTAATCTTTTCTTCTGCAGCTTCCTCACCTCTCTCAGCCTTCACAGAATTAAAAAGCCTTAAGGTTTTGCTCTGGCTTAGGATGTGGCTTAAGGGAATGCTGTGACTGGCTTGATTTTCTATCCAGACCACTCAAAATTTCCCATACCAGCAATAAGGCTGTTTCACTTTCTTGTCATTCATGTGTTCACTGAAGCAGCACTTTTAATTTCCTTCAAGAACGTTTCCTTTGTATTCAAAACTTGGCTAGCTATTTGCAAAAGAGGCCTAACTTTTAGCTCATCTTTACTTTTGACATGTCTTTCTTACTAAACTTAATCATTTCTAGCTTTTGATTTCAAGTGAGAGAGATGCCATACTTCCTTTCACTTGAACACTTATTGCAGGATCATCAGTCAGTCTGATTTCAACACTGTTGTGTTTCAGGGAATAAACAGGCCCATGGACAAAGAGAAAGACTGGTGAGTGGTCAGTTTTTCAGTGCATCAGTGAGAACACAGGATTTACTGATCAAATTTGCCATCTTATATGGGCATAGTTCACAATGCCTTGAAATAATTATAATAGAAACAAAGATCACTGACCACAGATCACCATAACAAATGATGAAAAAATGTGAATTTGCAATAATTTCCAAAATGAGACACACAGACATAAAGTGAGCAAATGATGTTGGAAAAAATGGTGCTGACAGGCTTTCTCAATGCAGCATTGTCACAAATATTGAAATGGTAAAAAATGCAATACTTCTGAAGTACCATAAAGCAAAGCACAATAGAATGAAGTGTACCTGTATTCAAAATAAAACGAGAAACTGAATTTTTACTCCCATTTCCATCAAAATAAGGCTAAACTTCCTAACTTCCTTAATGATTCATTCCTCTTTGTTACTTTTGAGTAATACTACAAGAAAACTGTGCAATTAGATGTGAAACCAGGGTACAGGGCAGGAATAATATTTATGAAGAGGAAGACAGTCAAGAAGGGAATTGAGACTGAAAACTGAACAAAATAAATTTAACTGGATTAAATATTTACCCTGAATAAATTACATGGAAGCATATTTTAAGTGTTTTGCTGCTATAAAGGAATGGGGGCACTCATAAATAAAGATTAAATTGTATTAGAAAAATGAAATTAAATGAAATTACTTATTTCCTGTCTTTTTATGATTAAGCAATTGAGAAAGTATTTATTAAACACACACTGTGTTCAAGGTTTTCACCCAGATCCTCAAAGATAGGATTAAAAGAAATACACAAACATCACAAAGCAGCGACACTTTAAAGGAAAAGCCCTGGATATCAAGGCCAATTTCTATCCCTGCTCTGCCTGTATCAGCCACGGGGTTTATAATCTGAAGAAGAACAAGACTGAGGTGCCCCCTAACTGGGTTGTTGTGAGAATCTAATGCGAAGTAATACATTACAAAGTGGTTTAAACATCTAAGAGACTATTATTCTCGTTGCTCTTGAAGAATGTAGAGATTAGCAGTAGTATCTTAGCATAGGAAAGAATCTTTTAAAAACTTCTAATCAAATTCCATTTAAAAAAGGAGAAAAAAATTAGTGGTGAACCTCAGATTACATATATTATATTGGTGCAAAGGTAATCGCGGTTTGGTCTCGCATATAGGGTCATCATTACCATCTTTCTAAATTCCATATATATGCATTAATATACTGTATTGGGAGAAGGTGAGGGTGGGATGATTTGAGAGAATAGCATTGAAACATGTATATTACCATAGGTGAAATAGATGACCAGTTCAAGTTCGATGCATGAAACAGGGCACTTATAGTCCACTGGGACAATCCAGAGGGATGGGATGTGGAGGTAAATTGGAGGGGGGTTCAGGACAGGGGACACATGTACAACCATGGCTGATTTGTGTCACTATATGGCAAAAACCTCCACAATATTGTAAAGTAATTATCCTCCAATTAAAATAAATAAATCAATTTTTAAAAAGGAAAGAAAAATTTTGAGTTTAATGTAAAAAAGAAAGCAATTGTGGTTTTGCATTGTTGAACTTTGCTATTTGATATTGAAATACATTCTTAAATGTGGTTTTGTTATACATCATTTTAATGCACATTTCTCACTTTATGTTGTTTTGCTAATGACTTATTACTCACTGTTTATTTTATATTTGTTTAAGACTACAGAAATGACATTAGACAAAAAGCAAATTTGAGTTAAAAATGGGTCATAAAGTAGCAGAGACAACTTGCAACATTGACAATGCATTTGGCTCAGAAACTGCTAATGAACTTACAATGCAGTGGTTCAAGAAGTTTTGCAAAGGAGAAGAGAGCCTTGAAGATGAGAAGAACAATGGCTGGCCATCAAGAGTAACAAGGAATTTAGAAAGATGGTAATGATAACCCTATATGCAAAACAGAAAAAGAGACACAGATGTACAGAGCAGACTTTTGGATTCTGTGGGAGAAGGTGAGGGTGTGATGTTTCGAGAGATCAGCATTGAAACATGTATATTATCTAGGGTGAAACAGATCACTAGCCCAGGCTGGATGCATGAGACAAGTGCTCGGGCCTGGCGCACTGGGAAGACCCAGAGGGATCGGGTGGAGAGGGAGGTGGGAGGGGGGACCGGGATGGGGAATACATGTAAATCCATGGCTAATTCATGTCAATGTATGACAAAACCCACTGCAATGTTGTAAAGTAATTAGCCTCCAGCTAATAAAAATAAATGGAAAAAAACAACAAACAACAACAACAAAAAGAGTAACAAGGACCAACTTCAAGGATCATCGAAGTTGATCCTCTTACAACTACAGAAACTGCTGAAGAACTCAATGTCGACCATTCTGTGGTTGTGCTGCATTTGAAGTAAATTGGAAGTGAAAAAGCTCAATAAGTGGGTGTCTCATGAGCTGACCAAAAATCAGAAAAAATATTTTGAAGTGTTGTCTTCTCTTACTGTACTTCTCTTAATGCAATAACAAGGAACCATTTCTTGATTGGACTGTGACTTCTAACAAAAAGTGGATTTTTATGCGACTGGAGATGACCAGCTCGGTGGTTGGACCAAGAAGTGCCAAAGCACTTTTGAAAGCCAGACATGCACCAAAAAGGGTCACAGTCACTCTTTGGTGGTCTGCTGCTGGTCTGATCCACTGCAGCTTTCTGAATCTCGATGAAACCATTACATCTGAGAAGTACGCTCAGCAAATGAGATGCACTCAACTCTGAAACACCTACAGTCACTGGTCAACAGAATGGGCCCAACTCTTCTCCAAGACAACACCTGACCGCACATTGCACAACCAACGCTTCAAAAGTTGAACGAATTGGGCTATGAAGTTTTGCCTCATCCGCCATATTCACTTGACCTCTTGACAACTGACTACCACTTCTTCAAGCATTTTGACAACTTTTCACAGGGAAATGCTTCCACAATCAACAGGAGGCAGAAAATCCTTTCCAAGAGTTCATCAAATCCCAAAGCAGATATTTTTGTGCTACAGGAATAAACGAACTTATTTCTCATTGGCAAAAATATATTGATTGTAATGGTTCCTATTTTGATTAATAAAGATGTGTTTGAACCTAGTTACTATAATTTAAGGTTCACAGTCCGAAACTACAATTACTTTTGTACCAATCTAATAGATCTATTACATAAATTAGATAATACTACAATGTTTTTAATGTCCACCATGTGTAATTATAACTTCTGTCCATTTCTAAGGAATTTTTTTCTTCTAGGGGAAATAAATGAAAAAGATACCTATTAGATAATTTAGAATCATTTACCATTCAAATTAATATATTCCCAAAATAAAATAATGTTCAATTGCCCTACTATAATGCAATATACACACTCTTTCTCTACAGTAAAGTCATAAATATGCAAAGGTGCAAATAAGTGTATTTTTTGCTATTCTATTTTAATCCCATCAACCGCACTTAATGATAATTGCTACCCTTAACACTGACCTTTTAACAATTTGCATGCAATATTCTACTCCTTAAAAATGATTATTAGGTAAGATATTCTTATTAATATGATTTTATAATTCTTATGTCACACAGAGCAAACTGAAGCTTACTGATGTTTATTATCTTAGTCAGCTTGCAAAGCTGGTAAATGAAAGACCCAGGCTAGGAACTCAGCTCAAGTCCCTCCTTTTAACGGCTACACAACCCTACTTCTCTCTAATTTTCCAGAAGTTTTAATCTATTCTGCTTTTAAATATATAAAAAACACCTCACTCTCCTTCTGAAAAACTGGGAGAGATATAAAAGTAACTACAGATATAAAAACATATTCAAGAAAAGTAACAGAAATCTGATAAACCAGTGCCAATGTCATCTAATTTTGAATGTTTCCATTTTAGCTAGAAAGTCAGAATGACAGGGTCTATTCATTATAACAAGAGAAACCAGTGATATACTTCAAATAAGAGATATTAACATTGTGTTTGTCTCATTTATTGATATGAATCATAAAATGCTAGTATCCAAAACAGACAATGTAAGGAACAAAGTAATCCATACACTATTATCCCATTTTTGTTGTACAGATAGTATATTACCAAAACCTTGCTTCATTTAACTGTAATTTATATTTAAAATAAGGTAGTTAGGATTCTGTTTCAGTTAGTTATTGCACCATTTCCTTTATTTTTTCCCCTCAGAGACTGAAAGAATTATACAATAAAGTTATCTTCAGATTGCACTAGAATGTATATAGGACTGCAGGTGGCAAGCCAATATATTATTCATCAAGTTCTTAAATAATTACTCATTTTCACTGATCTTTATACAATTCTCTGTCTATTTGGAATTAAGAGGTGTGGTTTAAAGATGTTTTCTACAGAGCCAAGATCAACAATTTCTAGTTATAAAATAGATGTACAGATACTGTTCTGTTGGAATAGGCTTTTGTAATGCATTCAATTTTATGAATAATTTAAAGCTTTCTTTTTGTTTTTCTTTGCTGACATATTTCCCTTTGTATAGGCACAAAAATGACCTTGATTTGCTTTCCATAAATCCTCAGCACATTCAAGATTTGTCTTTGAAACATATGTCTCGTCTAGCTTCTCTACATAATATTTTTACAAATTGAACAATGTGCCACCTTGAAAACCCCAGACAAAGCACCTTGTATGATTTACTGGTACTCATTCTTAGAGCTTTACTACAACCAGCCAAAATCAAAGACTAGTGGGTTGGTTTCTAACCCAGATAATGAACAAATGTCATCTAATAATTCATGTACTCTTTCTGCAGCATCCATTACATTTTATTGTAATAAGATACTTTTAGTATTATATTCTTTTTGTAGGATTGCTTTTTTTCCTTTGAATTTTGGTTTTTCCTGTAGAGCACAACAAAATGTAGCTGTCTCATAAAAATAAATTAAATCTAAACATGTTGCTTTGCTTTAGATACTTTTTTGATTCTGAACAATTTTCTCTAAGGTTATCTGTTTCCTCTCTGCTGCAATTAATATAATTTATCAGTATGCAAATTAAATTGAGTCATAACTTTCATAGTCCAAACTCCATGACTTTGTCCTATTTGACTATTTTCAGTTGTTCCTCTAAACCCAAGCTTCCTTGTGAAATTTAAACATTTTTTCAATTCTTCATTTCATCCTAATTATGGCTAAGAGGATTATACAGATATTAAGTCTTCATTTTTTGGTTGAGAATAATGAGTTTAAAGGTGATTTTATCTGTAAATTGTAGCAATTACACTGTTTTGCACTTTTTTAAAACCTTAATTTATTTTACACTCTGATTTCTTGGTGGCACTGTTTTACAGTGGTGCCTCAATAAGATAAATATATTTGGCTATGAGAGAAACTACAAAAGTTACTCTCTTGAATTACTTCATAATGACACCAGAATGAAAGACAACCCTGGAATTTGAGAAGACATCAAAACCTATCTGTTCCTTGGTAGAGTTCAACATGGTAGTTAAGCAACAAGATTAATCAGTAAGAAAAAAGATGTGAGGGTAATATGTTTCAGGCAAAATATGCTACAGATGATTAATTCTAATACCATTTGAAGCTAAGCTAAATAATCTGAAACTAAATTAAAAACTGATCCGGTTGTTACTATAAATCTTAAATACAGTTTAGCACAATATCTTATTTTGCTAATTATACCTTTGATGAGTAGATTTCTGCACAGCTAGAAAAATTTGGTTAGAAACCGGTTCTCTACCTCCACGTTTAAAGGAGCTGTGTTCTCAATATTTACGATAGCCAAGACATGGAAATGACCTAAATGTCCATCGTCAGATATATGAATGAATATGTAATAATATATAATGGAATACTACTCAGCCATTTGCAGCAGCATGGATGGACCTAGAGGTCATCATATTAAGCAAAGTAAGTCAGAAAGAGAAATATCATATATCACTTAAAAGTGGAGTCTAAAATACCACACAAATAAACACATCTTTGAAAGAGAAAACAAATTTTCAGATATATAAAGAACAGACTTGTGGTTGCCAAGGTGAGGGGGTATAGGTGAGGGAAAAACTGGGAGTTTTGGATTAACAGCTTGAAACTACTACATGTAAGATGGATAAACAACAAGGTCCTATATAGCGCAGGGAACTATATTCACTATCCTGTGATAGATCATAATGGAAAAGAATGAAAAAGAAGATACATGCATAATTGAGTCACTTTGCTGTACAGAAGGAATTAAACACAACATTGTAAAACAACTATACTTCAACTAACTTTTTTTAATTTAGAAAATAAAGAAGCTATGTGTTAAATTTTTTTTATAATATCTAAGTCTGCTTTAATCTGATAATACTATTTGCACCATAGTCAACACTAAGTGACTTCAACACTAAGACTTCATGAGCTCATGGTATGATTTTTCACAAAGTAGTCTCTTTAATATTCCTAGTCTTAAAGTACAGTTTGGAAAGAATTGAATTGACTAAATTTTTTGTCATTACAATAGAATTCTGCAAGTTTTCCTTCAAAGTTTTACTCTCAAACCTTTTCTTCCTCCTAACTGAAACAGTTATTCCTGTAAACTAATCTTTTAAAAAGCCTTTTCACCATATTTACTATACTTAGTGATCATAAATCTTATGATCTATACTTATGTGGATCATAAATAATTTATCATATAATTCCAGCATCTCTTTCTATATGTCCTCCTAACTCTCAAAACTCCAATACCTTGGCCACCTCATGCAAAGAATTGACTCATTGGAAAAGACCCTGATGCTGGGAGGGATTGGGGGCAGGAGGAGAAGGGGACAACAGAGGATGAGATGGCTGGATGGCATCACCGACTCTATGGACATGAGTTTGGGTAAACTCCAGGAGTTGGTGATGGACAGGGAGGCCTGGCATGCTGCGATTCATGGAGTCACAAAGAGCCAGACACAACTGAGCAACTGAACTGAACGGAACTCTCAAACAGCAAAGAATTAATGCAAACATAATGGGAAAGGTTGAAAAATTTTGTAAAATTAATAAATGAAGTTGTGACACTCATCAAATAAACCAAGTAATTAAGTTTTAATTTTTTCATATTTAATTTTATTATTGTTTTCTATTTACATAAAATTTGCAAAGCTCACACAGAGTTCCTGTATATCCCTCACCATCCATATTGTTAACATGTTACACTACCATGGAACATTTTCTATAACTAGGAAACCAATACTGGCACATTAATATTAACTAAACTCCAGACTTTTGATTTCACTAGTTTTTCCCCTAATATCTTTTACCTGCCCCTAGAGTCCTATTTGATATCAAAGACCCCATTGAAAACACTACTTTCTATTAGTCAGCATGTCTTCTTAGCCACACCTGATCCAAGAGTTTCTCAGTCTTCCTTTTTTTTTATGACACTGACAATTTCAAAGAGTACCATTCAATTACTTTATAGAATGACCCTCAATTTGGGTTTAGGTGATATTTTTCTTATAGTTAGACTGGTGTTATGTATTTTGAGGAAGAATATCACAGAGGTGAAATGCCTTTCTCATTCCATTTTATCAGAGGACAATGATATGAACATGAGGTAATGTTCACTTAGTAATGTCACTTAGTCATTTGGTTAAAATAGTGTTTGCTAGGTTTCACTTGTAAAGATACTTCTTTGTTCCATATTCTATTTCTTGGAAGAAACCTACCAACTGCAGCCCACATTCAAGGGCAGGAGTGGCTTAAGTTCTAAATATTGGAAGGGACAGTATCTAAATAAATTATTTGGAATTCTTCTGTAAGGAAAATTTATCTCTTCTCCCACACTTACTTACAGTACTGGTTTAAATGGAGAAAAATGCTAATCCAGCAAAGTGAGAAGAAATTGAGGGATGTTTTTAGAAAACCTTCCTTTGAGGAAGGAAAAGATTTAGAAAATGTGCATCATCTGTCATTTGACATGTTCAACGGGTACAGAAAAGATCTGGAAACCAGATTCCAGTGTATCCTAATAAAAGTTCATAGGAGAGAATAAAAAATGAGGATAGAACATTAAGATCACGATCACAGTTCTTAAACATTCATACATATACCAACTTCAGCCTGTAAGTAGTTTATAAGTATTTTATAAAAGAATAAATGAACTTACATGTCAAAATACTTCAAAAATTATTGTATTTTCAGGTCAATTTCTCCCTGAAAAATGTGAGCATTGACTCATCCATCAGCTTTCAGTAGCATCTGGTGTGCACCCTCACGTACACTGTTGAGTACTCCATCTTCCCTCTACAAGCCTTTGCCAAGACCGATTGCTTTACTATCTTATCTATTCCAACTGTCACATCCTTTGGAAGATTTATTGTGTCCAGAGTCCTGTCCTCAACTCCAAAATGTCACCTGACAGTATCTAAAAATCAAGAGTGACCCACATGAGACAGAGGGCATCAAACACTTCATTTACTATTTTTGTATTCCCATACTTCTAGGTCAGCTGTAGAAGCAAATAGGGCAAAGCTTTTTATTTCCTTTGTACCTATATTTTTAAGGGAAAAAAAAGTTGCCAATAATTTATAGTAGAAAATAAAGCATCAATTAGTCAGTGCAAGTCCCTCATTTTACAGACTGGGAGTTAAATTTCAGAAAGGGACTGTGACTAGGAAAGACTCAATATAGCTGAGATTAGGAAATAGTGCCCATTTCTTACAACACAAAATTATTAAGCAAAATAAATCAATTTAAAAATAAAATTTCCATCATATCAAAGAGTTGAACACTACAATAAGGCTATGTTTTATCAACCACCATGAAAATTTGTCCAATTAATGATCTAGGCGATACAGAGGAAGAAAACTTTTCCCTTCTTCCATATAGGTTCTTTGATGCTGGATCATACAAAAAGCAAAGGAATTCAAAAAACAAACAAACAAACAAAAAATTCAAACTACTTCTGCTTCATTGACTATGCCAAAGGCTTTGACTGTGTGGATCACAACAAACTGGAATATTGTTAATGAGATGGGAATACCAGAATGCATTACCTGACTCCTGAGAAACCTGTATGCAGGACAAGAAGCAACAGTTAGAACTGGACATGGAACAATGGACTAGTTCAAAATTGAGAAAGGAGTACCTTAAGGCTGTACATTGTCACCCTACTTATTTAACTTATATGCAGAGTACATCATGTGAAATGCTAAGCTGGATGAAGCACAAACTGGAATCAAGATTTCTGGGAGAAATACCAGTAACCTCAGATATGCAGATGATATCACTTTAATGGCAGAAAGTGAAGAGGAACTAAAGAGCCTCTTGATGAAGGTGAAAGAGGACAGTGAAAAAGCTGGCTTAAAACTCAACATTCAAAAAACTAAGATCACGGCATCTGGTCCTATCACTTCATGGCAAATAAATGGGGAAAATGCGGACAGTGTCAGATTTCATTTTCTTGGGCTCCAAAATCAATGTGGATGGTAACTGCGGCCACGAAATAAAAGATGCTTACTCCTTGGAAGAATAGCTCTAACAAACCTAGACAGTGTATTAAAAAGCAGAGACATCACTTTTACCAACAAAGGTCTAGATGGTCTAAGCTATGGGTTTTCCAGTAGTCATGTGTGGATGTGAGAGCTGGACCATAAAGAAGGCTGAGCAACAAAGAATTGATGCTTTTGAATTGTGGTGCTGGAGAAGAAGACTCTTGAGAGTCCCTTGGACAACAAAGAGATCAAATCAGTCAATCCTAAAGGAAATCAACCCTGAATATTCACTGGAAGGACTGATGCTGAAGCTGAAGCTCCAATACTTTGGTCACCTGATGTGAAGAACTGACTCATTAGAAAAGACCCTGATGCTGGGAAACATTGAAGGCAAAAGGAGAAGAGGCGACAGAGGGTAAGATGGTTGGATAGCATCACTGACTCAATAGACATGAGTTTGAGTAAACTCAGGGAGGCAGTGAAGGACAGGGAAGCCTGGCATGTTGTAGTTCCTGGGGTCACAAAGAGTTGGACACGAATTAGTGACTGAACATCAACAATAATTAAACTGACATAAGACAGATTAACAGAAAAGAAACAAGCTTTACCTGTGCAGGTACATGGACCCAAGTCTACAAACAATGGCCAAAGTAAGCAGTTTTTATACCTTTTAGACAAAGAAACAATAAATATGCAAAAATCTGACTAGACAAAAGATTTTGGGTTTGAGATAGTAAATTAATAAAGAAGTAAAAAGGTTTATTTATCCAGCCTTTTTAGCCCCAAATTCCCCAGTAGTAATGCTCAGTCATGTCAGGTTCATTACGACTCTATGAACTATAGCCCATAAGGCTCCTCTGTCCATGGGACTTCCCAGGCAGGAACACTGGAGCAGGCTGCCATTCCCTACTCCAGGGGATCTTGCCAACCCAGGGACTGAACCCATGTCTCCTGCATAGACAGGCAGATTCTTAACCACTAGCACCTCTACATTTACTATCTCTGGTGATAAAGACAAGGAAGGTGCATGAGAGATTTCACATGAGAGATTTATTTCACATGAGAGATCTAATTCATGCCTTCAGGAGGATAAATGAGGGTCAGAGTGTCCTTGTATCAGCTGATTAAGTAACTTTAATTCAAAATAATCAATATGGAAAAGTGGTATGTTTGGGGACCTTCTGCTCTAAACCCCATCACCAACCTGAGCTGAGAAGAAGCAGGTAAGGTTCTGGAATTTCAAAGTGGAGGAAGACCATTCATATAGAGATGGCAGTCTTTCTGATGTAAAGAACATTATTTTCCTAATAGCTCTCTTCTTTATTAGGGGTTCCTATCTAAATTCTTTTAGGCAGTTAAGGGAGGGGGAGGTAAAAAGCTCTTGAGTCTGTAGGGCTTTGATTGTCTTCAGTTCAGTAAAGTTCAGGCACTCAGCCATGTCCGACTTTATGTGACCCCATGGACTGCAGCACGCCAAGCTTCCCCTGTCCATCATCAACTCCCGGAGCTTAATCAAACTCATGTACATCGAGTTGCTGATGCCATCCAACCTTCTCATCCTCTGTTGTCCCCTTCTCCTCCTGCCTTCAATCTTTCCCAACATCAGGGTCTTTTCTAATGAGGCAGTTCTTTGCACCAGGTAGCCAAAGTATTGGAGCTAGATCTTCAGCATCAGTCCTTCCAATGAATATTCAGGACTGATTTCCTTTAGGATGGACTGGTTGGACCTCCTTGCAGTCCAAGGGACTCTCAAGAGTCTTCTCCAACACCACAGTTCAAAAGCATCAGTTCTTTGGAGATCAGCTTTCTTTAGGTCCAACTCTCACATCCATACATAACCCCTGGAAAAAACCATAGCTTTGACTAGACAGACCTTTGTCAATAATACCCTCTCTAGGTTTGTCATAGCTGTTCTTCCAAAGAGAAAGCGACTTAATTACATGACTGCAATCACCATCTGCGGTGATTTTGGAACCCAAGAAAATGAAATCTGTCACTGTTTCCTCTGTTTTCCCATTTATTTGCCATAAATAAGTGGCAAAGTGATAGGACCGGATGCCATGATCTTAGTTTTTTGAATGTTGAGTTTTAAGCCAGCTTTTTCACTCTCCTCTTTCACTTTCATCAACAGGCTCTTTAGTTCTTCTTCACTTTATGCCACAAGGGTAATGTCATCTGCATATCTGAGGTTATTGATATTTCTCCCTGCAATCTTGATCCCAGCTTGTGCTTCATCCAGTCTGGCATTTTGCATGATGTACTCTGCATATATGTTAAATAAGCAAAGTGACAACATACAACCGTGACATACTCCTTTCCCAATTTGGAACCAGTCAATTTTTCCATGTTGGTTCTAACTGCTGCTTCCTGACCTGCATACAGGTTTCTCAGGAGGCAGTTCAGGTGGTCTGGTATCCCATCTCCTTAAGAATTCTCCATAGTTTGTTGTGATCCACACAGTCTTCAGCTTCAAATAATCTACATGCCAAAGTGGCACATTCTGAGGTGGGCAGCTGGCCCTGAAACCCATTAGAGAAA
The DNA here is from genome assembly GCF_023699985.2 of Odocoileus virginianus. Lineage (NCBI taxonomy): Eukaryota > Metazoa > Chordata > Mammalia > Artiodactyla > Cervidae > Odocoileus > Odocoileus virginianus. The sequence continues at coordinate 22,969,204 of NC_069686.1, forward strand.
ATAACACATAAGGTAATTTGGTGTTTGCAAATGTTTTAAATTGTCTTTTTGTTTAAAACAAGTAGGGATTAAATGATAGCTAGCTGTCTGAAGGGCTCCCCGGTGGCTCAGCAGTAAAGAATCTGCCTGAAATTCAGGAGACACAGGAGATACAGGTTTGATCCCTGGGTCAGGAAGATTCCCTGGAGGAGGGCACGGCAACCTACTCCAGTATTCTTGCTGGGAGAATCCCATGGACAGAGGAGCCTGGTGGGCTTCGGTCCATGGAGCCGCAAAGAACTGGACAAGACAGTAGTGACTGAGCACAGCAAAGCAGCCTGAAAGGGCTTCACCCTCCATAAAGGAAGAAAGGCTGAGAGATTCAAGATATGTGTTTGGAGAGGAACAAATTTAATGTAATAATGATTATTATACTCAGCCCTTTGTTTCGAGTCAGACTTAGCTGATTTGGCTTTGCTTTTATACTACATTTTTATTTTGTAATGAAATAAATTTTCATTTGAATACTTTCCATAAATTTCCTCACTGAAGTAAATGTTCTTTTTCTTCTATCAAGTATTCATATTCACTCAATGGCAAAAGGCTTCAGAAAACTCAACCTCAACCTCAAAGACCTTCAGGAAGAAGTAAAGTTTATATATTAATTCTAAGTGAGGTAAATCCATTTTAAGATCCTTATTAACTGGGTGAAACAGGAAATGCATTATTCTTGATGACAAACATCTAATGGTTTAGGTTCTCCTCTTATGCTGCACTTTGAGCATTCGTCTATGGGATTACACAAAATAAAAAATTTATTTCTACTTATTCAAAAGTACCAAAAATCATTATTCAACCAAATGAGAATTTTAAACTTGTGATTGAGGTTTTACCTTTAAGCATCCTGCTGCCTTTTTCTTCCCAGTCATGTTTTTAAGTTACGAGATTTTCGTAAGAAAATTACTTAGCTCTGTGAGAGTCTTCAGATCTTTGTGAGCACTGTATAGATTTCAATGCCAGGAATTCTGAGCAAGATTTGGTACATGCAGACAACAAAACGGCCCATCCAGGTACAACTGAATAAGCCAAAGGACCTGTCATATCAAGCATCAGTTCATAGTTTAAAGCCTGAAGACTGCATATCTCTAGAACAGAGAAGGAGTCATATACAAAGAATGAAGGGATGAGTACAAAATACAAATCCTTACAAAAATTACCAGCAATGATTGTTGCCAGTTCCATTTAAATCCCAGGCCCTTGCTGACTTTTTCACATTTGACCAGAGTGGGACTGGAGTTAAGTAAAGGGATTAAAGAGGAGTTGAGGGAATGAGTTTCAGCCGGAAAACACAAGAGAGGCAATCTGGCATCAAGTGTTCTCTTATCTTGGCTGATCTAATCAAAATTTAATGGGAGAGACAAAAAAGGCAACCTGTGATCCACTGAGTATGGATGAGTGTTAACGTATCCTTAGTCATCAAAGACCTGGTCTATCAGCCTCAATAGGCATGCAGACTGCATCTATTATTCCCTTAGTCTTTATCTGAGAAAAATCCCATCTTACACTAAAGGGTGAAAGTGATGAGCACTCTGTGGGCAATTATTCATTTATCAGAGAATTTCCTAGTCTCTTTGCATTTTAGGTAAGCTCAAATGAGGGTATAATCATAAAGGTGTCCGCCTCTCTGGTCTGTGACTCAGAGCTGCATCTTGATGAAATGAACTGAAACAAAAAGCCAAATAAATCATCTGACTGCATTTTGAATACATTGTATTATCCTAAGTGGAAACTGCTTAGGTTAAACCGCTCTCAGAATGTTATCTTCAAGGAATGCATAAATCTATTTTCCTCCTATGCTTGAAATTGATTAATGTTGAAATACAGTCATTCATCTTCAAGACTGAGTATATATGGAAAATGAAATCTTTTTAAGTTAAGATTCAAAACTTAATGGGGGCTGTTTTCTGCTCTAAGGGTGTATCCAATTTTCCTCGCTATAGCTTTGTCATCATCAAAACTGTCTACACTTGAGTAGATATTATACAAAGAAAGTTAGACACTTGCATAATTTCTACCTTCAAAAGTTGGCAAAATATAAACGTTAGAAATTGTGCATATAAACAAATTACTGTGGCAATTGAAACAACACACTATATGTATTTCAGTTACCATTTCAAAATGATTTGGAAGAATATACATTTGTATCTTTCACAGACTTCTCTGTGGAAAATTCTTAAAGAGATGGGAATACCAGATCACCTCAGCTGTCTCCTGAGAAACCTGTACGCAGGTCAAGAAGCAACAATTAGAACTGGACATGGAACAATGGACTGTTTCAAAATTGAGAAAGGAGTGCATCTTGGGCAAAATGCTGGGCTGGATGAATCACAAGCTGGAATCAAGATTGCTGGGAGAAATATCAATAACTTCAGATATGCAGATAATAGCACTCTAATGGCAGAAAGCAAAGAGGAACTAAAGAGTCTCTTGATGAACATGAACGAGGAGAGTGGAAAAGTTGGCTTAACAAACAACATTCAAAAAACTAAGATAATGCAAAAGCTCACTTCATAGCAGATAGAAGGGGATAAAAATGGAAGCAGTGACATATTTTATTTACTTGGGCTCCAAAATCACTGCAGATGGTGACTGCACTCACAAAATTAAAAGATGTTTGCTCCTTGGAAGAAAAGCCATGACAAACCTAGATAGCATATTAAAAAGCAGAGACATCACTTTGCTGACTAAGGTCTCTAAAGTCAAAGCTATGGTTTTTCCAATAGTCATTTGGGGATATGAGAATTGGACCATAAAGAAGGCTAAGCACCGATGAATTGATGCTTCTGAACTGTGGTTCTGGAGAAGATTCTTAGATTTCCTTGGACAGCAAGGAGATCAACAGTCAATCCTAAAGGAAATCAACCCTGAATATTCATTGGATGGACTGAAGCTGAAACTCCAATACTTTGGCCACCTGATGCAAAGAACCAACTTAGTGGAAAAGACCCTGATGCTGGGAAAGTTTGAGGGCAAGGGAAGAAGTGGGAAACAGAGGATGAGATGCTTGGATGTCATCACTGACTCAATGGACATGAGTTTGTGCCAACTCTGGAAGATAGTGAAGGACAGGGAAGCCTGGCTGCTGCATTCCATGGGGTGGCAAAGAGTTGGATATGACTTAGCAACTAAACAACAACAGCAGATTTTTCTGAAACTGTGCATATTTTTTCCCATTCTAGTTATAAGCACATTTTTCTACTGAAACAACCACACTAGAAGGTACAGAATAATTCTAGATTTTCCTTCTCTCTCACCTCTTACTTTCAATCATTAACTGTGCCCTATTGACTCTACTACCTAGAAATCTTTTCAACTGATCTTCTCAACTTCTATCTCAACTGGCTTAGCCTATGACCTTAGCATTTATGTCCTGGAGTTCTTCAATATCTTTCCACTTCATCTAGCTACTTAATAATTACATTCAATCCATATATAATATACCCAGAGCAAGATTTCCAAAATAAGGAACTTATTTGACTTCTCAGTTTATGATCCTCCAGTGGTACACGATCACCTACAGTCAAGCCCAAACTCCTGAGCATGGAAAACAATCTTTGCTCCTTCCCTTTCCTGCTACCACCTTTGCACATGTACCGGGAACTCCAGACATACTAAACTTTCACAGTTTCTTAAATGCCCCACACATTTTCCCCTCCCTGTCATATTTAACTACAACTTCTCTTTTGCCTAAATTATCTTCTCTCTCATTTCCTACTTCTCCAGGAATGCATTCCCACCATGCATTCCTTCATATTCCTGAAGAACCTTTACTCTTTCTTTCTTCAGTATTGAATTCAAATGTTTCCTCTTGCAGAAGTATTCCATGTAACTCCAGGAGCCATTTTCTATGGTCTCTGAATGAATTGTTTCTACTTCTGCTATATTACATACTACATGGCAGTAATTAAATGTTCTCATGTTTGTCTCCTGCTTTGCTCTATCTTTGTATCCACAGAACATAATTGGTACCTAATTAATGTTTGATTGATGACTAGTTGAGTGAATGAATGGATGAATGAATCTTGTCTGGCTATTTAACAGGAAATACTTACGGGTTAAATATTCTGATTAACAGGATTTTTGATAAGCTGTAGGATATAACACTTAAAATGAAACTTATTTGTATATCTATTAGCATAGAATTATTAAGTACTAATAAACAGCAATAAATAATCATGAAATCTCCATCAAACTTGCATAGCATCTGGTTCTAAATGCTTACTATACTTAAAGGTCTATTTAATTTCAATTTAGACTGTAAACTTCATTGAATACAAAATATTGACTTCCTATAAACAAGTGATTCTCAAATAATAATGTGTTCTTATTACTTAGTAATCAAATATAATCTCAACTTAGGCTTCCTTGGTGGCTCAGTGGTAAAGAATCCACCCGCCAATGCAGGAGATGCAGGTTCAATCCCTAGGTCAGGAAGACCCCTTGGAGAAGTAAATGGCAACCCACCCCAGTATTTTTGCCTGGGAAATCCCATGGACAGAGGAGTCTGGTGGGCTACAGGCCATGGGTTCACAAAAGAGTTGGATACAACATAGCAACTAACAACAACATAATCCTACCGCATACATTTACTTAATCTCATCCATCAAATCTTGTTCTCATCCTCTTCTAGTAAAAATTCCTATCTTTATTGGGGGAACTAAAGCTCTCTTTGTATGCCTTTATAACTTCTAATCAAGGATGGAAGGCAGCAAAGGCATGCTCAATCAGAGAAGAAATAGACAGTAGGGAGGAGGTGTCTAAAGGCTGGTGTAGGCTCCATAGAGGAAAAAGAAATGACGGAAACATTTGATAAAAACCAAAAGTAAAGGGCACTCCCTTAATACAACTCATGGGCACCACAAATTATTATAAATGACTTGCACGCAGGTGTGGAAAGGCTGGTCTCATAATACTTTCTTTCCTATCTCCACATTCTAAATATTCTGAAAGTTTTTTTTTTTTTTTTTTTTACTTCCAAGTTTCAAGGACCAAAAAAAAATTCCTAAATTTTCAGAATTTACAAACCAGTAATTATTTTTTTACAGAGACCATTTGGTACTAGATATACTTGTCCTGCCTGTTAATTTTTCCAAGTAAGGACATTGAAACAAAGAAATAAACTTCATCAATTATCATTATCGATTCATAAAATATTTTAATGCATGAAAAGGTTTAACACAAAATGTCTTAGTAAAGATGCCTGCACTGAATTTAACTTTGTAAAAAACCAATTAAAATTCTATGAATGAGTAAGGATCTCACCGTGGGCTCACCCTAGACTGAACACTGGTATCTGGTATCACTCCTCTAATGATGGAAGCAGCACAGTTTCCTGACCTTAAAGAAGGACGAGTCACAGATAAATCAACTACCTGAGAGGACAGAGGGCAGTAAATGAAGATTCAAAAACACAAGTCATGCACCTGGGTTTAGTAATGGTGATGCTTTCTTAAGTGTCAAGTAGATCTTTTTTATGATTACTAGAATCCAGAGAAAAGTATATAATAAAAATTAATATCATAAGATTGATATTTACAAATATCCATTTGGTTTTAAAAATCCCATCATCAGCACTTCTATTTAGCTTTATCAGTTATCTTTCTCTGTTCACTATTGCTCCCTGACCTTTGGGGATATGTATTTCAAATCCTATCCATTCACCTTGTGTGAATTTCTGCCTATCCAGGGAGCACTTAACTTCACTTCTCTTTCCTCTTAAAGTTGAAATCAAAGTGATCTCTCTTCTTTTAGTTAGACATCTAAACAAACCACCAGCATTATGATAATTTAACTCAACTAATGCAGTAATTTAGAAATAACAACTTCTCTGAACTCTGAAATTCAATCTGATTTGCAATCCAGATTGTTTATAATGATGAAGATAAGAGTATCCTTAATGTTATGCATATGACACCTTAGAATAATGTTTACATGGTTAAAATACACACTTTCAGGAAACGGCAACTAGTAGTGTCATGCTAAATAAAAACATTACCTATTAAATCTGCAGTTTCACTGTTTACCAACAATTTTGTCATAGAACATTATATTGACTAAGCACTAACATGCTTGTGACTTGTTTACTTTTTTTTTTTTTTTTTTTGCTGTAAGATAAACATTACTGGGAAGTAAAAAAAAAAAAATGGAGGGCTGCTTAACCAAGATCACATGCCTGAGGCATTCACTCAATAGATACTTAGAGTCCTACCAAAGTTTTTCACCTATTAACCTTATCTTTACTCTGCTCCTGAATTTGCCCACCTCCATCATCTCACATGCACACACCCGAATTAATCTATCTAGATCTAAAATAAAAGAACAGACAAATCTTTGAAGTCAGAAAAAATAGCTTCAAACCTTGGAACAATCATCTAACTTGGGTAAGCCTCAGTTTTCCCAAACTTAACTAGGAATTTCATCTATATTTCTCTACAAGGTTGTTTTTCCACTTACAGGCAATCATATGCATGTTAACATTATGGAAAGTTTCTTTCTATCTTTCATTCAGCTTCAGGAATTTCAAATCCTTATCTGATTGTCTGGAAATGCATCCGATTCACTAGAAAGCCATAGCTTGTGAACTAAAGCTCTTTCATAACATCATTTGTTATTTGAATATTGTGCAGCATAACAATCCAATAGTAAGGAAAACAGATTACTTAAATAAATGGATTCATTGTAAGTGGTTCTGAGCAGTATTTCTGAGTAATAGAAGCAACAGAGTGTGAGCAACCCCAAGGAGAATGTGTTGCTTAGACAAGTAACAGCAGACGGGGTGACATGAGCTTTCTGCATGTACAACAGTCTGAGGTCAAGATACCTTAGTCTCAAAGACTAACAAACCTGATTTTACCTATTCATGACCTGAATCCAACTTAGGAACAGTCTTACATTAACTGAACTTAAGAGGTTTGAGTTTAAAACCAAAATGCCAAGTTTCTCTATGTTGGAGGAGAATTATTCTTGTTGATATGAAAGACACTAGGGTCCTCTCTTCAACATGAACTGACTGCCCCTGTAGGCAAATCTGAAGAATGTCAAATTTGAAACTGGGATATCACCTTGTTTATTTAATATGAAAACTTTAATCTGTAACTGCCACAGGCACTGGACAGGTGAAATTCTGTAGTCAATATATTATTTCTTGGTAAGTAAGCTTCACAAACACCTAAATAGTGATTAGAAGACTCCCTGGTGAGTATGGGGTCAGAGTAAGTGAAGTGTGTGACCCAACACCAGTAAACCTGTGAATCATGTAAAGAGAGTTTATACTTTCTTAGTCCATTCTACAGTCATAACCACCACCTGGACCAGACGGTTGTTGTAATCTCGAACAATGTGCTCCTGCCTATGGGTGACTGCAGCTAACGTCTGCCTCTTCCCATGGGTCCATGACTGATCTACCTCCCCACTGTCTATTACAGCCCCTCAGTAATGTATATTAACACCTTTAGGCAGAGTACAGGTAAGTCTTAACAGGCTTGGTGCCTGGCTGTCTCTAAACTGTGACAATATTGCCCTGCTTTTAACTGTGGATTTTAAAGCTTAACTCTTAAAGGACAATTCTGCTTTGTTAAGTTCCCATTATTGGGGAAAGCCTGAAATCCTCATCTTCCAAAAAACAGCAGACCCAGAAGGTGGGATATAATGAGTATGAGGAATCAGGAAAATATCTTAATCTTTAAATGGGGAGCATTTACAGAAAGAAGAAGTGGGGGGAAGAGGAGACAAGGAGAGCAATAAGAACATTCTAACCATGGAAGCTTTCAGATTTGGGGCTTACAATTCTCTATGGTACATATCTATAGAAAACATACCACCATTTCCAACTTATAATAACAAACTCCTAATTAAATTGAATCTTAGTTATTCTGCTGTAAGGTTATACATGCAGGGATATGAAATATTCAAATCTCTTTGACCTTGGTCAAACATGTCATCCTTCATGGTCAGCTTACAGACCAAAATCATTCCCAGCAATTCAAAAGCGCAAATCTAAGAAGCAGCAGAAACAGAACTGCTCCTTCTTTCTGCCCCTTTCTATGGAAAAAAAAAGAATGAATGTGTATAGGAGCTCTCACGCTACAGGATATCCCCCAATTACAGAGTTCAATAAAATGATTTGCCTGTAGGACCTCCTGAACATAGTAAGTCATCTTGTTGGCTTGTTTGAATTCTCTCTTCATTTGTAACTCTTATGGACCTTTTGATCACCACTGTCTACTTCTGCAGTGGTTCAATACTTGCAAAATGCCAGAGGAATAGAAATCTCAAAGTCCTGCAGTGAATTTATTTAAAAGATATGAGTTTTCAGATTGCCTAGAAAAATATACACACCTCTACAATAATAATAGGAAAAATTCCATCAAAAATATACTTCTGTGATGCAATACGATACCTCCTGTGGACATATAATAAGGCTATCACCATTTCTTAACCTGACCAACTTTCTGACCTACCAAAACAATGACATCATGAAGAGTATTCAGTAGCTTTATCTCAGTGTCTCCATTTTTCCTCTGACCTTTCCCATCACTACTCTGAAACTGAAGAAGGTTTGTACTCTTCAGTGAAAGGAGATACGCATTTATTTTCTGAGCACTACTGCTCACCATTTTCATTAGTTAACACACCATCCTGCCTGTATAAGAAGCACCTCTTGCGAATGAAATTCTACCAAAATACCTTGCAAATTTTATTATCTTCTTTGTGAAGTTGATTGAAAACCTAACCGTGCAATGTCTTTCTACAGTTATTGTCAAGCCTTTTTTGAGCTGACTTGTGAGCTGATAAGAATAAGAATAAGAAGAATAGAAAGAAATTGCTTGCTTCCACTATCTTTATCCTATTCATGTAGAGGAGGATCTGAAATATAAAAATTAAAAAACATAGCTAGAGAAATCAAGAAGGGGACCCATAGGACTTAGACGAAGGAATATAGGCCTGTATGTCATCAAACCAATAGAAGAGGATATTCAGGACGACAGTTCCCCTGTCTTAACCCACCCCACGGATAAAGGTCACATACGTGATCTGCTCCAGGCCACTGCATAAGATTAAAATTAAGCTCAGTGCTTTCACTTAGTTATAATTCCAGCCCTTCCTCTCTCACTCTGAAAAGCAAACACAAGTCAGTGAACATGACATTATTATAGGGATAACCTTGAATCCACTATAATTTATAAGACAGCTAATCTTTCAAACACTTGAACACCTGACACCTTACAACTGATCTCCATGTGCTGCTATACCATGGTTAAACCTTGAGTTAAACTATAACATGCATTATTATTCACAAAGGATGTGATAGGGATTGCATGATATAAAAGGCCTGGTTTGTAACTTAAGAAACCTTCAGGATCTGCAGTGAATTCAGTTTTTGCTTTGCTTAGCTGTGTAGTGGGGTGGGAACTAGAAAACAATTGTATAAAAACAGAATGAAAAGGGTGAGAGAAAAAGAACTACCAATCTGTCTATAACACAGAATGATGGATTTGTGCACTGGAGAAAGAGCAGGATGTAGAGGAGAAAAAATTTTCAGTAATCAAGCATTTCCTTTTGAATTGTTTGATGGGTTTGCATTGGCTGTCATTTTTCTGCCTGCACTGGTATAATGCTTCATGAATACTATCCCCTTGGGTTTCTCTACAAATGCAAGATGTGTTTCTTATAAGATTATTCCCCAGAGCCTCATTCTGAAATAAACAGTTCATTGCTTATAGAGTTTTTATAGAGTAAGTTCTCTTTCAATAGATGTAAGACTCAAAGGGAAAAAAAAAATGGAACTGATTTAAAACAGTTCCTACACTCTTTTATCCCCAAACCATGGGGTTTCTAACTTCTTTTTTTCTAAAGTGGGTCCTAAGGCCCTCTTACCCCTTCATTTGGAAAACCACACTATCCTTATGCAAATTGTTTGGTTCCTAAATGCAATTGCCTGCCCGTCTATAATACAGTATTTTCTCAACAGTGTATAATAAAGTCACACAACATACAAATCATTAGCAAAGCTCTGGGTACCATAAGTAACTTCTTAGAATTTTTAATCACAAAGAAAATTGACTTTAACTCATGGCATCTCCAACTTTGGCCTTTAAATTCTGTTCCTAAACTCTCTGCCTTTGAAGATCTCACCTTAAAAATGAAATGGATGACTAGTTGGTGTGCTTGCAAAATGCCTGCAAGCAAGAAATATAGATCCCTAACATTTATTTTTATGATCATTGTGTTCAGTACTTTTCTCTTTACCATGCTATTCACTTTTTAAGTCCTATGTTAATATGATATAAAATACCCATATATAGTCCAAAGACTCCAGTAACCAAGTAGAATAAATCATTTTCTCAGACCTTATGGAAAACGGAGAAAATAGTAAATCTACTTTGAGAATAATAAACTTCAAAAAAAAAATAATGAACTTCTACTGTGATAATATAGCACAGACCTAAAACAAATCTTTAAATAAGTTTTACTCAAAAAAAAAAAAAAAAAATACTGTTAGCCCACTATTTTCCAGATCCTGAGTTGAGAATTTATCATGCAAGTAGCCAAGATATGAAGGCCCAAAATAGACATTTTGTCATTTACTTTGACCATCTAACCTCTGTTCAGTTGCTCTAGAGCAGAATTTACTGGGAGAAACTTATTCAGGGAGGGTCAATAGCAGAATGTGAGCCCTTCCTTGCTCCTCCCATTTTGGCATAGCAGCACATGGAAATTTGACAGAGCTGGACATCAGACTCCAGGATAAGGTCTCCTTCAGTTGTGGGCATTTTTAAGCTACATCATTAGGGAAGCCCTGATCTTCCCCTGTTGGCTTTAGGAACCAGGACTCAGTAGCAATAAATGTGCTAATAACATGTCTCTAACCCTCTCTTCTGAGAAGGCAATGGCACCCCACTCCAGTACTGGAAAATCCCATGGACGGAGGAGCCTGGTAGGCTGCAGTCCATGGGGTCACTAAGAGTTGGACACAACTGAATGACTTCACTTTCACTTTTCACTTTCATGTATTGGAGAAGGAAATGGCAAGCCACTCCAGTGTTCTTGCCTGGAGAATCCCAGGGACGGGGGAGCCTGATGCGCTGCCGTCTATGGGGTCGCACAGAGTTGGACACGACTGAAGTGACTTAGCAACCCTCTCTTGCCAGCCCAGCATTCACAGCTTGGGCAGGGGGCCACCTGTGAGACACAGCATGTCTGCAACAGAATCACCAAATGAGTACTCTTGAGTGGCAAAGCTGCCATCCCCAATCTGGCATGATCTTGTAGTTAACCAGGTTTGATTTCCTAAAAGCACTGAACCATAGCCTCCTTCACTGAAATTCGAAGAGGACCATTATTTTTCTGGTGAAAAATCTGTAGAATTAGTACTGGATTCACTCAATTCCCCTTCCTGTTCTCAAATGATGGAAACTGGGGTCCAAGTCTTGTCCTTGACCTTAACTGTCCTAAGCATAAGCCATAGCCAGTATTCTGGAGTTTTGCGGGGAGGTCAACTCCTTTCCTAAGAGGCCAGCCAGCACATGATCAGTGTTGGGTAAGTTAACCCTTTCCTTTCAGTAAGATATTATATTATATAAGGCATTAAGAATTTTATCATACATTATCCCTATCCTAGAAAAGCTTGCAGATCCAGTGTAAACACTGGTGGCACTGGGATGGTTTAGCATCAGCAGAGAAGACCAGCTGCAGAGGCATTGCTTGGAATCCATTTCAAATTTGATAGTTACCTCATTTCATTTTAGCATGATCACAGTGCATGGAGAAACTAGTTTGCTTTTGTCATTCTCTGAATTTTCTTTAACACTTCATCCTTAGTATGAAAGGCTTAAAATCAGTCAAAATGACATAAAACATTTCAGTTGCTATTTACTGAAACTGTTGTTATTATTGAAGGTTTGCTAAATGGCTCCCACAGCTCTGGGTTGGGCAAGAGAAAAAATTTCAAGGAATGAATATATGAAGACTATCCCTAACTCCTAATACTTTTGGCCCTAGATTCATCACTTAATCTCCTAGCATCCTGATTGCCTTATTTACAAAATGAGAAAAGCAGAAGAGTTTATGCATCAGAATGCCAGAATGTGTATACAGTGATGAGTATTTTTATTTAACCAACTTGAGTGAGATATGTAAATTATAATAGGCAACAAGTTAGAATGTTTTCCAATATGTATCTTTGCCCGAGGAATTTTCTCTCCTCTCCTAGACATCAAGCAGAAGCTTTTAATGTCTAAATCACATTTCCTCTCTGACAGAAGTCTTTTCAACCTAACATTTAAGTTGGGTTGTATTTTTGTCTTTGTATAAACCTTTTCTGTATAATAAGGTTACAAGCTTCTGAAGGGCAAGTGATGTTCCTAATACTTTCGTGTGTCTCTAAAATGACTAATGCATTCCTAAGGCCAAACAGAAACTGCTCAGTTATTTGTTGAGTACCACACTAGACCACTAGGAAGATAGCATGTTTCCTTACACTACATCCTCACACACTTTCATTATCAGGGAAAGACCTCTAAGACTTCAGCCATTCATTGCTAGAACCAAAACACCGCTACTTTATTTTAGATGGGTGGCTGATGTCAGTAGGATCATAATTACAACTCTCTGAGCCAAACATCAGGAGGTTAATAGAGGCTGCTGTTGGAGAGAAAAACATCCTGTTGTTCTTCGCCTCCAAAATATCCCAGCAGGAATAAGGACCTCCTACCCGATGAAGAGCTGGAAAGAAGGTCTCGGTTTGCAAAACAATTATCTCATAATCATACTTTCTGTTACCCTCATGGTCTGATGAATGGGCTAATAAAAAAGAGTACTCCTAAGAATGGTTTTATTTGCTTCTCAGCTCTAAAAATACAGTGTCCTCATTGATACCAATGACAGAAGAAAATAGTTTCATCCCCTGTGGCCATTAGCTTTTTCAGCTCTTACTTCTACTGTTAACTAACTTTTTAGAGATAATGAATATTTTTCTAGGTCAGAGGTGTAAAAGTAGCTAGTCTACTATTTAATACATAGCACATTCAATGCAATAATGGATTTTTTTAATCTATCAAAACAATACTACATATAAGTCCTGAGGTAATAATGTATAGCATAAAGAATCTATTTAATAACTATTTAATAACTTTATATGGTGACTATATCAAAATGTATATAAATATTTAGTCACTATGATATATATCTGGGACTAATATACTTGTATACTATGTATACTTCAATTAAAAAAAATACTGCCAACTTTACCAATTAAACTTTGCTGGTGGGTTTTGCTATCTTCACAAAGCAAACTAATATACCTTCACCTGAAGAACTCTGGAGTGTTTTGAGATTCTCCCATTTAGCTTTGCTAAAGAGCAAAATGAAAGGTATTAGGCTGGTTAATATCTGTGAGAGGGAGACAGATGATGGCAAAGAACATGAAGAGTAGAGAAGACTAAAGAGGAAAATGTCATGGCTACCCATCATCACTCATGTTGTCCCATCCACATACTCAGGGTTTCTTTATATCATACTAATCCTTCTTAATCTATTTATTCAATTTAAATCTTAGACTGTTTCAGTTCAGTTCAGTTCAGTTGCTCAGTAGTGTCTGACTCTTTGTGATACCATGGACCACAGCACGCCAGGCTTCCCTGTCCATCACCAAATCCCGGAGTCCACCCAAACCCATGTCCATTGAGTCGGTGATACCATCCAACCATCTCATCCTCTGTCGTCCCCTTCTCCTCCTGCCCTCAGTCTTTCCCAGCATCAGGATCTTTTCTAGAGTCAGTTCTTCACATCAGGTGGCCAAAGTATTGGAGTTTCAGCTTCAACATCAGTCCTTCCAATGAATATTCAGGACTGATCTCCTTTAGAATGGACTGGTTCGATCTCCTTGCAGTCCAAGGGACTATCAAGAGTCTTCTCCAACACCACAGTTCAAAAGCATCAATTCTTCAGCACTCAGCTTTCTTTACAGTCCAACTCTCACATCCATACATGACTACTGGAAAAACCATAGCTTTGACAAGATGGACCTTTGTTGGCAAAGTAATGTCTCTGCTTTTTAATATGCTGTCTAGGTTGGTCATAACTTTTCTTCCAAGGGGTAACCGTCTTTTAATTTCATGGCTGCAATCACCATCTGCAGTGAATTTGGAGCCCCCCAAAATAAAGTCAGCCACTGTTTCCACTGTTTCCCCATCTATTTCCCATGAAGTGATGGGACCGGATGCCATGATCTTAGTTTTCTGACTGTTGAGCTTTAAGCCAACTTTTTCACTCTCCTCTTTCACTTTCATCAAGAGGTTCTTTAGTTCTTCTTCACTTTCTGCCATAAGGGTGGTATCATTTGCATATCTGAGGCTATTGATTACTCAATAGATTTTCTTCATGTCAATGTATGGCAAAAACCACTACAATATTGTAAAGTAATTAGCCTCCAATTAAAATAAATTAAACTTTTTAATAAGAGTGTTGGTCACTCAGTCATGTCTGACTCTTTGTGACCCCATAGATTGTTAGCCTACAAGAGGCTCCTCTGTCCTCAGAATTCTCCAGGCAAGCATACTGGAGTGGGTTGCCATTTCCTATTGGAGGGGATCTTCCTGACCCAGGGATCAAACCTAGGTCTCCCACGTTGCAGGCAGATTCTTCACCATCTAAGCCACCAGGGATGTTCATTTAAAACAACAGATTTGGTGGCCTTATTTTTTATAAATTCAAGGAGCTGCTCAGTTTGTGTTAAACAATAGAGTTTGCTAGTGTTCTGAGGTTCTAAGACCCTATCTGTTTATTCTTAAACACTGTGTCCAAAAAAACTGTCATCTGCTACATACATCCTGCTCAAGCCAATCAAACTGAATGTCGTTTTCCACCCTTGCTCATCCTGTGGACAAGTCACTGATGAAGATGTGTTAAAATATAGGATTTGCTGTCCCCTGCTGGCCGTCCAGGAACCAGCAACTTTTTGAACAGGAAAAATGGAGAGGTTAACTCACTTGTCTAGTCTGAGATTCTAACTAAAAGGAAGAAACAGATTTACACACAGTCTGATATTAAAAACAAAAACTAAAAGCCAAAATTTAAAAACAAAGAAAAAACAAAATCAACACAATTTTATCTTACTTTAGCATAAGTAGAATTCTATGATCTGCATTTAAATAACCAAACTTATCTTGCTGAAATATGGTAGTTTGCAATAGCACAGTGAAAATAGTGAGCAGTTCTGATACCTTTTTATGATGGTGAATGTTTAGTTGGCAATGCACATGCTTATCAAACCTTAAAACAAATATAAAAAATTACTTCCCGTTTCTATATCTGCAAATGTTTACCCCACCTCTCCTCACATTGCTGAATTCTGGAAATAATAAAACAGGGCAGGCACTGTACAAATGTCATTTTCCAAAATCTATCTATTACCCTTATTTCTAAACATAACATTACAGTAAAATGACTATAATTAAGTTATTCTAAATATTTGTAGAACCCTTAGGATTTAGACACACAATCAATGATTTTTTTTTACAAGTTTTTATTTGATATTCCACATATAAGGTAAAATACTTCCCATTTTATAGTTTTGTTATTTTTCAGAACATTCTTCCTAAAGTTATGAAACATCACTATAAATTTCCCTATACCCACGCCAGTTAACTGATTAGGAGCAAACATATATTTTGACAACTCCTTTTTACCTGAATACAAAATTTTATAATAGAAAATCTAACATGCTCTAAAAGGATTGATTTTTTAGTTACCTTAACACACTGAAGTTTAAAAAAAAAGAGACTAAATTATGAAACTCTTAACAGACTGAGCCATCAAATGAGGGAAGTTATTTCTATCATGTGCAGCTTACAAAAGGAATTTCTTTGAAATGCCCAGTAGGTTGGGAAGATGCCCCTAGAGAAGGAAGTGGCAACACACTCCAGTATTCTTGCCTGGAGAATCCCACGGACTGGCTACAGTCCATGGGGTCACAAAGACTCGGACACAACTGAAGCAAATGAGCACAGCACAGGATGCTAAACGCACAGAAGCAGCTGTTTGTGTGCTTTGTACATCAGCTCAGAAGTGTGATTATAAGTGAGAATGAGGTTTGTGATCACTTTCTCTAGGAGAGGCTAATATGGAAAGAAAATAATCACTATTAGCATCATCAACCACCAACCTAACTACCTTTTACCAAGCATATTCTATACATCAAATAGAAGACTAAATACTTTCCCTTTATGACTTGATTGAACTCTCACAACAACGTGTTAGTTGCTCAGTTGTGTGCAAATCTTTGCAACCCCATGGACTGCGGCCTGCCAGGGTTCTCTGTCCATGGAATTCTCCAGGCAAGAATATTGGTTGTAGGTTGCCATTCACAACAATATTCCTGAGCAATTATTATCACCTCCATTTACAGATGATAAAATTGTGGCACAGACAATCTAGGTGTCTTGCCTCAGATCACCTTACGAGTCAGTGTGGGGGGCAGTTTCCAACCCTAGGTTGGCACTGAGGTTCATGTGTTTTTTAGTTAAATGATAGCTCTATGTATTACAAATGCTTTGTTTATTGCCAACATAAATATATCAAATATTGAAAAGAAGTTTAGTCATTAAAAGTTTAAAAAAGACTCCTTTTTACTGTGTGTATGTATGTGCATATGTAAATCTTGAAGAATGAACACACAAAAAGCCAAGTGAGATCATTAATTTTAATTATTCTATTCTTATCCACTCTACCAATAGCTCTAATAAATATGAAAAGTCTTTTGTTGCTTTGAAAACAAAAAGCTGAGCAACACCAGAACCATCCTTCAGATTTGCTGAGTCACTCGATTTGAAACATCTTTTATCCTTAAAGGCCACATTTTGGGGGGCATTAGTTCTATGTAAAAAGAAGTCAGTCGAAGAGACTCCTCAAAAGCTTGAAATATGATCCTCTTGCTAAAAAAGGCACTATTTAGGATTTGTTTAAAAAATCTACTCTCTTTTGAAAGAAAGATTTAAAACAAACTTAACCTCACCATATACACACATTCAAATTAAGTTCTTGCATTTTTCTTCTGGATAAAGCAATCATATAAAGTATAATGAGAAGACCAGCTCGAGTCAGAATCTATAAAATCCCATGTTCTCTGAGATTTCCTGAAAAAAAAAAAAAAAAGGAGTAACACTGTTCCTTGTTGAACTATGTCAAAGAAAAAAATAATTTACAAAGAGTTTACTTAATGGGACCTGAACTTATGCTGAGAATTTAAGTCTGAAAATATGATTAAAAGCAAAGTGGACTTTCCACTACACCTTGTCTTAGAAGGCATCTTCTAAGTGCTTGCAATGTGTTCTCTCTGCTCTAGTAAACCCTATGAATCATTCATCTATGTTGTAGCTAATCAAGATGCTTTGCTTCACCTCCCTTTTGTCAGCATACAAAAGCTTATGTCAGGAAAATTTTCTGAGGTAATCAATCCTAAGGAAAAAAAAATGAATCAAGAAGAAAAGATCATGAATAAGTGCTTTATAGAACTATTTAAATTCACTGTTTTTAACATTGCCATATCTGCAAAGGCAAAATGTCTTCCATCCTGTTTTATAGTAATTGATTTTTAATTAGAAAACAACTACGATTAAATCAATTCATCATCCAAACTCGTGTTTTACTATCCATTCCATCACTGTTTAACCTACTTATTACCAATTTCCCATGGACTGTAATTAACCAAAGTTTTTCTTTGTCCCCATTAACTCCAGTTCATCAAGGTTACTGTCTGCTTATTATTCACTTTAAAAAATCATTATAAATCATGAATCATGTTGAAGGAGAAAGAGATAGCTGAAATATATCTTTTTGGAAGATATAAAGGGATGACAAAAACTCTTACCTATAATAACAAAGTGTTACTTAATAAAATACCAGACGTTGATAGAAATCACCTCTAGCTTTATGCTACTAATGCACACTAATTCTTACTTAGTGCTCACTGTATTTTGAGACAGGCTCTTTGCTAAGTACTACACATGCATGGATACAATCTTCACAGGAATATTATAAAATAAGCACTACTAAGAGCAAAGTTATAAAAGGTATTTTAAGCTGCTTAGCTAATAAAAGACAATACCAGGACCTGAGTCTGATCTGACTGACTCCATAATCACTCCATTCCTTTACTGTAGAGTTGTTACAAGGTTCTCCTTTAGAGCTGTGTATTTTTAGTAGATGAACTAGCATTTTGTCTAGAATAGGCTGGGGGTGTGTGTGTGTCTTTAAAGCATTTCTACAGTTCATCTTCCTTGCATATGACTCCTTACTTTCCATAAAATCTTATTCCTTTTTAAGTTGCATATTTTCTTATTTGCCGACTGATTTTAAAAACGGCACTGACAGAGTGATAGGTGCACATTCATCTGTGGAGGACTGTACTTTATTCAGGCCAGTTAGATGGCAAACCACAGAAATCCATCTCATACTGGCTTAAGAAATAAGGGGAATACATTGGTGTGTATGGCCAAACCACAGGAGTCACAGAGATGGAGTGGAAGACAAGCAGAAATGTAAACTCTACGAGTTTCTCTCAATATCTGTGATGTCATTTCTCTAGTTTCTCTTGCCTGAGACCACCTTCTCGATGCAGTAGGATTGGTTGTTGGAACCTCTGGGCCCCAACGCCTGGAAAAAAGTGAAAGTGCTAGTTGCTTGGTTGTCTCCAACTCTTTGGGACTCCATGGCCTGTAGCCCACCAGGCTCCTCTGTCCATGGGATTTCCCAGGCAAGGATACTGGAGTTGGTTGCAATTTCCTTCTTCAGGGGATCTTTCCAACTCAGGGACCAGACCTCAGTCTCCTGCATTGCAGGCAGATTCTTTACTGACTGAGCTACGAGGGAAGCCCGTGATCCAAGTATAACTGAATCTATTTCAATGAATTCCCTTTATCAAATGATGATGCACATTTACCATGGGGTAATTTGTACAGCTTTAATAGGGAAAATGTTTCTATATTTTTTCATGGAGATTTAAAAAAATAATAATAATAATTTTCAAGACCAGTATTATTACCTTTGAGCTCTGCAAAGAGATAGTGTTTACAAAAACAAGTTGCAGTTGGAGTGGACAGAAGATTGTAAAGAGGCAACCCCGGGAAGGATCTCTTCATAGAAGGCATGGCTGGGAATCCCACTCCCTCATGCCTCATCTTAGATCAAAGTAGCTGGCTAACTATAGAGGTTTAGTTGATTGGATCTTCACTGGGATTATACAGAGAGGCCTCTGGTGTTAGAAAAGCTGACTCATTGGAAAAGATGCCAATCCTGAGAAAGACTGAGGGCAGGAGGAGAAGGGGGCGACAGAGGATGAGGTGGTTGGATGGCATCATTGACTCAGTGGACATGAGTTTGAGCAAACTCCAGGAGACAGCGGAGGACAGCGAAGCCTGGCATGCTGCAGCTCACGGGGTCACAAAGGGTTGGGCACGACTGAACAACTGAACAACAACATTGCCTTGGCATCAGCTTGAACTCTAAGAATTTATCAAAGTCAAGGATGCATGAAAAGCTCCCCATGAACGAGATATGGACAACTTGGGTAAGTGAACTTATTCCTATTCAAGAAGTCAGGGATGGAATTCAACAAAGAGTATACAAACAGTAGTCGTCCAGGAAACCAGACTAAGGGGCCGAGGCCACCAGAAGACAGTCCGCACTCAAGATACAGAATCTGTACACAGAGGAGCCCAGCACAAGTGATCGACAATCACTTGTGACTATAGCACTGACCCTAATGTTCAGCCAAGCACAGAGAGTCAAAGTCTCTGGAGCAGACGGATCTGCTGCTAAAAGTCAACAGTCAAGAGAGTTTTTTTCAACTCACCTACACAAAGGTCACTGGGCAACTTGGTTGGCAGGGAAATGAACTGGTCAATCAATTTATCTTCAATAGAGTGCGACAAAACGCTAAATTCTTGCTGTTTTTAAAACGGGCACTGGATAGTACATTGTGTGGTGCTAAATTTACTGTGTTCAGGGAACTTATTTCAGCTTAAGAGTGAAACTGCTAGAGAGGATACAATGGAACATGATAGTTGCATTTTTCTAACCTATGCACAGACTCCCTAGGTTTACACTCCAGACAGCTAGTATCTAGGATTTCATGTTCATAATTTTCCTTTTATCTGACTGTAATAAAGTAAGAAAACTTGAACTCTCACATCCACAGATCGATTGATCTCTCTCTCTTTTTTTTTTTTTTTTGATTCACATGGCTTTTTTGAGTCTTCTTCATTCAGAAAGTTAGGAAAATTGAACCGTCTCCCTCTAATGACCAAACCAAGCATGACCCAGAGAGATATTTGAGCTGTCTACTAGATTCCCATGAAGGAAATTAAGTCCCAATGTCCTGAGGCATACATTATATGAAATAAACTACTACTTAGAATATTATTAGCTATGTACCATCTTTGGGAGAACTGAACAAAGTCATTCAACCATCTGTGTTCTGTGGTTTAGATGAGGAATCTAGATCAAAAATGCAAACCTCTGCCATGTATCTCAAAATGTCTTTTCTCTTTGGTAAGAAGGTTGTTTGAAAAATCTTATTTGCTTGTATCATCATCTGGCTGTCATCTTCCTCCCACAGCATTCTGTGCTGCATGGCACTGTTTATTTTCTATTAAAATGAGAAAGTTTTAATCTGCCCTGCTACATCTTATGCTACATCAGGACAGGAACTGCTTCTTAATTCTTCAATATCTAGCAAGGAACACATCAGTGTTGGCCAAAAAATGACAGTTAACGTGAAACTTCTTCAACTCATGATTTAGAATCTCAACAACAACAAAACAGAATAATGATGATGTTTGCTCACTCTGTGAATTGTAAGCTTTGTCTGTTTGCCCAAACATGGCCTTTCGCAGAGAATCTAATACCACCAACAGGGAAAGGAGGGGCAGTGTGAATTCAATAGAAATATAAAAATTCTGACATAAAATATGAGCTAACATTGGCATATCTAATCTTATAAAACATTGGCATTTATAAAATTACTACAGGTTTTGGTCTAACTTTGCTCATAACTTTGGTTAAGTCTCTTGCAAGTGTGAAGGAGGATAAACCTTACACCAAGGCTCAGCTGCTAGTAGATTAAGCACACTGGATAAAGAAGGTTCAGTAGAGAAAACCTCTGATGTTGTGATTTATGTTCCTAAGCCACATAGATTCCTCTGCAGGCACGAACTCAAAATACAAAAGACAGAGGAAAGTTTTCCTATTAGACTGAAGATATTTTTTGTTTTTCTTACAACAAAATGAAACTCACATCTTAAGTGCAGTTGAAAACTAGGATTCAATACGTATGTCACTGAGGAAGCAAAGCAAAGGAAAAATAGAGGGGTGGGGTGGGAGGAAGGTGGGAGGGCGGGTCAAGAGGGAAGGGACATATGTATACCTACGGCTGACTCATGCTGATATTTGGCAGAAACCAACACAATTCTGCAAATCAATTATCCTTCAATTGAAAAATAAATTAAGAAAAATAAGAGAATTCAATTCTAGACTGAATTTCTATGCAAAAGCTTTGCAAATTTAGAAAAAAAAAATTACTTATCCCTTCTGCGATTTGGTTTTCTCCTTCAGTAAACAAGCAATTTTGTGAGGTGACTTTTCTCTTTCTTCTCATTCTAAGAACTCTGTAACATAGCCCCAAGAATGTTTATGGTATCCTCATAAACTTTCACATATATTGCCCCAGTATTTTTAAGGGAAATGAGTATTTAAAACAAAATAAAAAGTAATTTTATACCTAAGAGTGAAAAGGGGGCAGAACAGTGTCTATCTTGGAAGAATTTGTCTCCCTCTCCTGAAAGTAATCTTGGAAATCAGACTCTTTTAGATGTGCCAGCAACTCCTGAGATCACACTCGCAGGCTGGAAAGGAAAAATATTGCACATGGGGTGTGATGAACTGTCTGTGCTGATTTACACATTAAATATGGAAAAACACCTCAGTAACAGTAAGATTATGCTGAAACACATGATACCTGTGTTCAGAATACTTGGAAAGATTTTCAAAGATGCATTTTTTATAAAGGTGTGAGATCTGGGCAAATGATATATTAAAGAAATAAAATGTGTCAGAAAAAGTGTATACTATGTACAATATGACACGTATTAACTTATTTTTATATATGAGCTGTAATATACATATGAATTTTGTATACATGTTACATTGATAAATATGAGATGAGAAATATGTATCAGATTTTACAGCTATATATATAATTTAAGATATAAACATAGCTTAAATTCACATGTGTGACTGTGAGTATAAATTATATATATGTGTCTACATGTAATATACACTTTTTTTAGTTCTTCAATGTTACTGACAAGCAAACTTGTCTCTCGTATATCAGAAAATCCAGGAAATAGAGACAGAGGTTTACAGAAGAATTCTGTCCTTTTATTTATATTGCATGCATGCTCAGTAGCTTAAGTTGTGTCTCACTCTTTGCAACCCCATGGACTGTAGTCCCCCAAGCTCCTCTGTCCACAGGATGCCCCAGGCAAGAATACTGGAGTGGGTTGCCACTTCCTTCTCCCGGGATCTTCCTGATGCAGGGATCAAACCCACGTCTCTTATGTCTCCTACATTATCAGGCAGGTTTTTTACCACTAGCGCCAACTAGGAAGCCCCTATTTATATTAAGTGTTGTTAAATATGCTACAAGAGAAAAGTGACTTTATCCTGGAAAGAGAGCTAACTTATAAACATGTGAAACTGTAAAGATTAGTATTACATGGAGATCCACATTTATTCAAAATAAATGTGATAGAGTTTTCAATTAATTCTAGGAATAAAGGCAATCTTCTTGCTATTAGAGTTTCTAATACATTTGGTTTTTATAAGACTGAATTCATAAGAAAAGTATTTACACATGGCTTGCAGAAGAAAACTTACATCTATAATAAGGATCTATATAGCATAGAAATTTATGGGCTAAATAATCATATGTAAAATTTCTGATTCTCTATTTCTTGTTATTTCTCTTCTTCTCTAAGTTTCACAAATATAGGTATTCTTAAGTGTCCTCATTCATTTTTTCATTCTTTTATTTCATCACTCATACAAAACTGAGTATCTATTATATACCAAGACATTGCATAGAGGATGAGGAGGAGGCAGAAGGCAGGGGACGGAAACAAAGAGAGAGAGGCCCAAGGGGAAGAACCAGACTGAAAAGACTTCCCCATCCTCAGGGAACTACTAGCAGCCCCTTCTTGCTTCTCTTCCCCTCTCCCTCTGTCCTGTCCTTTCTCCAACCTTACACCTTCTATGCAGATCATTCCTAAGACTATCTCCCCAGTCTTAAAGTGTCTCTGAGCTGTTGTCAAACGACTCTCTCTGAATGGCTTCATCAGATTCTTAAATTTGCCCGTGACAGAGTTTTTTCATCTTTCCTTCCATTTCCATGCCCCTCTCTGCTCTCAGTGGTATCACTGATTCTCTCATTTATCTAGGTTCTGAATCTAAGATTTGTCAGTGATTTTTCACTTTCTCTTTCTTCTTATAATGATTAGTTGGCACACAATATCTATTCTACTCTGACAATATTTCATACTAGTTTCTTCTTATCTTCTCTTACTTCTATTACCCTAAATTTAAATCCTTATTTCTCTTGCCTGGATTTTCTGAACACCTTCATAAGTGATTTCTCACTTCTCTTGATCTTTACATTGATCCAGTATACAACTTGTCAGATATTTTGCCCAAAACACTACTTTATATTTTGGTAAATTTCATTACTTTGCCTCAAAAGTCTTCAGTGCCCTAGGTTAGAGGACATATGATGATTAACATTGCATAATGCACTTAAAGTGCTTAGTGTCGTGCTTACCATATAGTAAGTTATTCCATTATAATGAACAATTTTTATATGTCATTGTTTACACAAAAACAAAGCATGTCAAATTATTCAACTCTCCATCTAGCCATTCTTTTAAAATGCCTGTATTGCACAAGAGCTCTGTACCAGACTGCCTGTACTCAAGTCCTCTGGATTGCAAAATGTCATGCTTGGGTAAATTGCTTAAAGTCTTTGTGCTTCCATATATTGATCTACATAATTGTAATGATAATATTAGTGTCTACTTTGCAGTATTATTGCAAGGATTAAATAACTGATGCATACAAAGCAAGTATAAGACAAATTTAAATATTCAGGTAAGGTTAGATATTCATAGCTACTCAAAGCCAGCCATAATCCTTCTCCAAATTACCCAATAGGCTTTATCTCTCATTCTCTGTTCATTAGTTCTCTCATCTCTTCTGCTTTTCTAGTGGTGTGTTCAAGCTCTTAGATTGTCTTTGTTCCTGTCCCTTCTAGATGAAAGTTCGTGAAAACCATACCATTTCCACATTTATATATCTAAAATATCTTTCTTATTCCTTAAAACATAGGAATTTAATAAGTACTTGTAGAAAAATGTATCACTATTGTCAAACCCTCAAGTATTTCAGCATGCCATTCTATTCATGGTGCTTCTAAATATTGAATCTTGATTTATATATGGGAATATTTAGAGGCTGAGATGAATATATAAGCCATCATTGGCCCTTTTTCAAAATTTTATTCTTTATTTATGAATAAAATATAGTATCTATTTATGAATCAGCTAAATCATTTATTCTGTTCAGTTCAATTCAGTTCAGTTGCTCAGTCGTGTCCGACTCTTTGCAACCCCATGAATCGCAGCACGGCAGGCCTCCGTGTCCATCACCCACTCCCGGAGTCTACCCAACCCATGTCCATCGAGTAGGTGATGCCATCCAGCCATCTCATCCTCTGTTGTCCCTTTCTCCTCCTGCCCCCAATCCCTCCCAGCATCAGGGTCTTTTCCAATGAGTCAACCCTTTGCATGAGGTGGCCAAAGTATTGGAGTTTCAGCTTCAGCATCAGTCCTTCCAATGAATATTCAGGACTGATTTCCTTTAGGATGGACTGGTTCGATCTCCTTGCAGTCAAAGGGACTCTCAAGAGTTTTCAACACCACAGTTCAAAAGCATCAATTCTTCAGCACTCAGCTTTCTTCACAGTCCAACTCTGATATCCATACATGACCACTGGAAAAACCATAGCCTTGACTAGATGGACCTTTGTTGACAAAGTAATATCTGCTTTTTAATATGTTGTCTAGGTTGGTCATAACTTTCCTTCCAAGGAGTAAGCATCTTTTAATTTCATGGCTGCAATCACCATCTGCAGTGATTTTGGAGCCCAGAAAAATAAAGTCAGCCACTGTTTCCCTGTCTATTTGCCATGAAGTGATGGGACTGGATGCCATGATCTTAGCTTTCTGAATGCTGAGCTTTAAGCCAACTTTTTCACTCTCCTCCTTCACTTTCATCAATAGGCTTTTTAGTTCCTCTTCACTTTCTGCCATAAGGGTGGTGTCATCTGCATGTCAGGATTTTTATATTTCTCCTGGCAATCTTGATTCCAGCTTGTGCTTGTACCAGCTCAGCATTTCTCATGATGTACTCTGCATATAAGTTAAATAAGCAGGGTTACAATATACAGCCTTGATGTACTCCTTTTCCTATTTGGAACCAGTCTGCTGTTCCATGTCCAGTTCTAACTGTTGCTTCCTGACCTCATATAGGTTTCTCAAGAGGCAGGTCAGGTGGTCTGGTATTCCCATCTTTTTCAGAATTTTCCAGTTTATTGTGATCCACACAGTCAAGGGATTTGGCATAGTCAATAAAGCAGAAATAGATGTTTTCCTGGAACTCTCTTGCTTTTCTGATGATCCAGCAGATGTTGACAATTTGATCTCTGGTTCCTCTGCCTTTTCTAAAAGTAGCTTGAACATCTGGAAGTTCACAGTTCACGTGTTGTTGAAGCCTGGCTTGGAAAATTTTGAGAATTACTTTACTAGCGTGTGAGATGAGTGCAATTGTGCAGTAGTTTGAGCATTCTTTAGGATTGCCTTTCTTTGGGATTGGAATGAAAACTGACCTTTTCCAGTCCTGTGGCCACTGCTGAGTTTTCCAAATTTGCTGGCATATTGAGTGCAGCACTTTCACAGCATCATCTTTCAGGATTTGAAATAGCTCAACTGGAATTCCATCACCTCCACTAGCTTTGTTCGTAGTGACGCTTCCTAAGGCCCACTTGACTTCATGTTCCAGGACATCTGGCTCTAGGTGAGTGATCACACCATCGTGATTATCTGGGTCATGAAGATCTTTTTTGTACAGTTCTTCTGTGCATTTCTTTCTTCTGCTTCTGTTAGGTCCATACCATTTCTGTCCTTTATCAAGCCCATCATTATACTGTTCACACACACACAGAAAAACTCAGTCTGGGCTAATTTTTGCTTGAACTTTTCTTATAAGAATTTCAGTCTTTTCCTTGGTCTATTAGAGTCATCAAACCTGCCTTTCAAGTTAGGTGTGTCAATTTATAAGCAACAGAGGAGGTCTGGATTTTGGTTTAGATTGGTTTGTGTGTGGCTATTTCTTTCTTTTTTTGTTTTTCCACAAAGCTATAGGGTGGATTTTTATATAGTTTTTTCAAAAGCTAAAGGTGCTTGTGGTTGAAAAGAGAGAGAGAGAGATCTCCTCTAGGTTTCCTATCCCTGGTTACATTAGTTTTCCAGGGCTGCCATAACAAATGGGTGGCTAAAAAAACCAGAAACTCAGTGCTTCACAGTTCTTGAAGATAGAAGCCTAAAATCAACATGTAAGCAGAGCCATGCTTCCTCTGAAATACGTGGGGAAAAAATCTTTCCTTTCCTCGTATCTTCTCGCAATGGCTGTAACCCTTGGCATTCCTTGGTCTGCAGCTGCATCACCCTATTCTCTGCCTCTGTTAGCACATAGCATCGCCCTGTGTGTCTGTGGCTCTGCGTGGTGTTTTTCTCTTTTAAAAGAATACCAGACATATTGAATTCTGTGCATGTGTGCTCACTCAGTCATGCCCAACTCTTTGCAACCCTATCGACTATAGTCCATCAGGCTCCTCTGTCCCTGGAATCTATAGGCAAAAATACTGGACTGGGTTGCCACTTCTTACTCCAGGGCATCTTCCTAACCTGGGGATCGAACCCGTATCTCTTGCATCTCCTGCTTTGGCAGGTGGATTCTTTACCATTGCACCACAAAAGACCTCAATCTGATTATATCTTATATCTTCCAAAACCCTACTCCCAAGTAAGATCACGTTTATAGGTAGAAGGGTTAGAAACTCAACACATTGAGGGTGGGGGCAGGGGAGAGATAATTCAAATCATAACACATAAAGGCGTCCAGGATATGCCACTGTAGCATAAAAATTATTTTAAATCAAAGGGCATTTGAGTTCCTAAAATCTCTTATCTGCCTAAAAGCAGAGGGTCTCAAAAGAACTCAGAAGGAACTCCTCATAAATCCCTTCCCAGGGAGCAGTTCTAACACTCTGCATGCATGCATGCTAAGTCGCTTCAGTCATGCCTGACTTTGTGACCACCCTGTGGACTGTAGCCCCCCAAGTTCCCCTGCTCATAGGATTCTCCAGGCAAGAATACTGGAGTGGGTTACTATGCCCTCTTCCAGATGATCTTCCCAACCCAGGAATCGAACCTGAGTCTCTTAAGTCTCCTACATTAGAGATAATCTGCTCTAAAATGAGAAGGCATCACTACACCCAAACAGATATTGTCTCAGAACCATCATATCTCCCATCTACTTCCCTAAGGCTCATTTATCTTTCCAAAAAGTCGTTTATTTTCCTATAAGTGAACTTTTCCCATTCCCTGTCACCTGTTAAAATGGTATACAAGTCCCATATTCTAACCACCCCTTTGAATCACATTTTTATTTTTTTTGCATTTTTTATAAATTTATTTTTTAATGAAAAGATTATTTCTTTACAGAATCTTGTTGTTTTCTGTCAAACCTCAACATGAATCAGCATTAGGATAGGTATACATATGCTCCCTTCCTCTTGACCCTCCCTCCATGAACCACATTTTAAAATAAACTTCCATATGTATGGATATGGTTAATTAAATCTGTTTTCCCTTCCTGTCTTCCCTGTCTTTTGTTAATTTAATTTGCAAGCTCCTCAAAATAGGATCCAAGGGAAAAGAGAAAAAATGTTTCCACCAAGTAGTGGTAAACTCAGTATATGCTTAATGATAAACTACCAGGAATTTTTCCTTACACACCTGCCCATCTTGCGCCAGGACTTCTCCAAAGCTAGGTGTGGCAGTACCAGCAGCTATTCTACATAATGCTGAGGTGAGCCTGGTAAAATGTGGAGGTTATCTGATAGTTCTGAAAATATTAGACATTTCCGGTATATACCAAGTGAACAGAACACTAGGAGAAACAGATGAAAAATAAACCCCCACAAAATCTGGGAATACTATACAGTCACTTAGCATAAAAGGGCTGTGTGTGGTTAATTCAGGCACAGCCTGATTAAACCTAAGTTCTTTAATCTCTATCCTAAAATCTTTCCAAGAAAGTGAGAAAATTCATTTCTAGGTATTTAGATTCACCATTACTCCTTCAGAATAATCTAGCAGCAGCTGGGATTACAGAACATCTCTTCAAAGCTAATGACCACTTCTGGTAAATTTCTTTGAAAAGCCCCAGGGTGCTTAGAGGTGACAAATCGGCCTGCTGGCCTTTAC
This sequence comes from Odocoileus virginianus, assembly GCF_023699985.2. Taxonomy (NCBI): domain Eukaryota; kingdom Metazoa; phylum Chordata; class Mammalia; order Artiodactyla; family Cervidae; genus Odocoileus; species Odocoileus virginianus. The sequence goes on from NC_069686.1 coordinate 22,997,895, forward strand.
ATTAAGCTAGTAAGCAAAAAGAGGAGAAAAGAATGAAGACATGGTATGTCAGCAGCATTTGGAGAACACACCTAAGCACTATGATTTTTGTCATGTTACTAATATAGATTTATGCAATATAAGAACATACAGGGTCCCCTGACCATGACTCTTTGCAAATATCTAATACCACATCATATGAGATATGAGATGCATTTAACTTTTGAAAATAGACATAGCTATAAATAAACATCAGTCCTTCCAGTTTCCATTTTATTAAATTTTGGAAGCTTAACAAATTCAAACAAAGTCCATCTGGCTCAATGTCAGGGGTGAGAGGTGGAAGGGAGCTTCAAGAGGGAAGGGAAATATGTATACCTATGGCTGAAAGTTATGACCAACATAGACAGCATATTAAAAAGCAGAGACATTACTTTGCCAACAAAGGTCCATCTAGTCAAGGCTATGGTTTTTCCAGGAGTCATGTATGGATGTGAGAGTTGGACTGTAAAGAGAACTGAGCGCTGAAGAATTGATGCTTTTGAGCTGTGGTGTTGAAAAAGACTCTTGAGAGTCCCTTGGACTGAAGGAGATCCAACCAGTCCATCCCAAAGGAGATCAGTCCTGGGTGTTCATTGGAAGGACTGATGTTGAATCTGAAACTCCAATATTTTGGCCATCTGATGCAAAGAACTGACTCACTGGAAAAGACCCTAATGCTGAGGAAGATGAGGGCAGGAGGAGAGGGGGACGATAGAGGATGAGATGGTTGGATGGTATCACCGACTCAATGGACATGAGTTTGGGTAAACTCCGGAGCTGGTGATGGACAGGGAGGCCTGGCGTGCTGCAGTCCATGGGGTCGCAAAGAGTCGGACACGACTGAACAACTGAACTGAACAGAACTGATGGCTGATTTATGTTGATGTATGGCAGGAGGCATCATAATATGGTAAAGTAATTATCCTCCAATTAAAAATAAAATTTAAATAAAAGAAAAAATAAACAAGGCAGTTAACCTTCTTCAGGGAACATACAAGATAATAAAGAAAATAAACATGCAAGAAAATATTTATTTTCTTTATTATCTTGTGTGTTCCCTGAAGAAGATTAACTGTCTTGTTTATTTTTTCTTTTATTGATATTTAGAATAATATATCCCTATTAAGTAATATACTAAGTACTAAGAAAGTCTAGAAAATGTGCAAAAAAAGAGCTTGAAGGAGGGCTTTGGAGAAAGGAAAATATTTAAATAATGTGTTAAAAGAAAAACACGAATTTAGCGGATGGAAATGAAAATGTTTGTTCAAAGAGAGTGAACTGCAATGTGCATAAATAAGAAAAATGGCAAATTCAAAGGATCATAAGAAGCCTATCCACAAGTCTGTTCTATACATCTGAGTCTCTTTTTCTGTTTTGCATATAGGGTTATCGTTACCATCTTTCTATATTCCATATATATGTGTTAGTATACTGTAATGGTCTTTACTTTCTGGCTTACTTCGCTCTGTATAATGGGCTCCAGTTTCATCCATCTCATTAGAACTGATTCAAATGAATTCTTTTTAATGGCTGAGTAATATTCCATGGTGTATATGTACCACAGCTGAGAAGGCGAGGGTGGGATGTTTCAAGAGAACAGCATAGAAACATGTATATTATCTAGGGTGAAACAGATCACCAGCCCAGGTTGGGTGCATGAGACAAGTGCTCGGGCCTGGTGCACAGGGAAGACCCAGAGGGATCGGGTGGAGAGGGAGGTGGGAGGGGGGACCGGGATGGGGAATACATGTAAATCCATGGCTAATTCATTTCAATGTATGACAAAAACTACTGTAATGATGTAATTAGCCTCCAACTAATAAAAATAAATGGAAAATAAAATAAAATAAAATAAAAATAATCATCTCCCAACTATCATCCTTCATTGAACAGAAAATAAAGGTAAAAATAAATAAGATAAATTATACAGTCTCCAAATTCTGCTAAATAAAGTATTAATGAACTAAAAAAAAAAAAAAAAAAAAGAAGCCTATCATGCAGGAATGGGAAATGGCACAGTGAGGAGTCTGTATAGTTTTGTAAGAGGCATATAAAGAGTTTTGTAAAAGATGAAACAAACAAACAAAAAAGGACGCATCCTGAGCATGCACCCGGTGATGAGACCCACTGGCTTCTAAAGAGACAGCCCAAGTCCGTCCTCAGGTGGATGCTGTCACTGTATTTGAGATTTTTGCGTTCAATATGTCAAGAGACTTGGCATTACGGTGAGGAATAACGCTTTTCTATTCATTTTATCATACTCTTTGCCTCAACAAGTTCACTTTGACAATGTTCTCTCCCTCTAACTTTCAGCCTCCTATAGAATAAGATGGCATCACCCACTCGATGGACATGAGTCTGAGCAAGCTCTGGGAGTTGGTGATGGACAGGGAAGCCTAGGGTGCTGCAGTCCATGGGGTCGCAAAGAGTTGGACATGAGTGAGTGACTGAACTGAACTGATAGAATCAATGAATTATCCATTTGTGTTTAAATACTACATCACTCTGTCTCAAAGAATGGGCATCAGTCAGGGCCACACTGCACTATTGTACTTCTTCTCAGATTCTTTCCTCAGTACCAGAAAAATATATTCTTGGGGCAAAAAGCAGACTTCGAGATGGTATGTTGTAAAATCATTATAGAGGCAAGGCTGGACATTGTATATCCTTGTTTAGAGTCACTTAATGTTGCTTCATCCATTTGCATCAAATAAATGCACTACTATTTTTCCTATTAATTATTTGAAGTTGCATCTTCACTGAAATTCTCATGTGAAATCTCTAGAGAAATAAATATTAAGTGAATTAATTTCATTCTTATGGTAGACGAAATCATTACTGAGAGGAAAACAACTCAGAGCAAGAAGTCCTCTTATTTATTGAGCCAATTATTTATTATTTCTGCTGGCTGCTTAACATGCATTGCTTTTCATAGCCCTTACTATGTGTCATAAGAATAGTTATGTTTTTCCTATATATGAAGGCTAAGGAGATTGAGTCATAGAGACATAGAAAGGTTTGATATTTTGCCCAACATTACACAAGTAAGACATGGAAAAACTTATGTTGAACCTAAGTATGTTTGATTTCAATGCCTGATTATGCTATGGTGCCTTATACAGCAAATGTTTCCAAAGCTCACTGGCTGTGCAAAAACCTTCAGATTTCCAGGTGTGATCCAAGTCATATACCCACTGGATAACATATCCATAGTATGACATTTGGAAATCTATACTTAAAAAAAAGTCTCCTGATCAGTGTTTTGAAGGATATATAAGGTATTATGGTTATCCATAGCTCTGTAACTTATTTTACCATTAAGTACTGTCTGAATATTGAAAGAGTTAGGGTTTTAGCTGTGGCACACAGACTTAGTTGCCCCATGACATGCAGGATCTACCCAGACCAGGGTCAAACTCATGACCCCTTCATTGACCACTTTAGCCACTGAACCACCAGGTAAGTCCTAAAGAATTACAGTTTTAAGGACATTAGAGCTCTAGCAGGCAACATTAATCTATATGAAGAAAGCAGAGATAGGTAATCTGATTTATGGTAGTTGCTAAGGAAATTATTCCACATATACTACAAAAAATTAGTAGCCAGACATTGTTTGAGAGAGGAGGAACTTTTTTACAGTCTCCTTTATACAACATAAGTAAATCAAACATCTTGATTAACTACTAGTGACAGTTATTGTGCTATTATTTAATTCATGATCTATAAATGTGTGTTTAAGAACATAAAACTTAAGTTTCCACTACTTGTTTACAGCATAATTCACTTCACAACTAAAAGAACTTAGTAATTCAACTATAAATGATTTATGAAAATGGTCTCTTCTACCTATGCAATGTGTAAGGAAACCACAAGTAGTAGTGGCTAGTATATGTTCTAATGGGACCCTCATTTAGGATCCAATATTCCTCAAGTTATGACAGTCTTCCTAGCATGTGCATACATGCGCATTGTTTGAATAGGTTAGAGTTTAGCAGTTAGAGGGGAGTCCTGAGGTACATGAGAATACCTGCTCTTCCACTTTGAAGAATTCTTATCATCATAGCTTTCATCATAGGCTGCATAGAGTCCCAAAGAAAGTATACCATCCCCAAAAGAAAGTTTAGAAAGCCTTCTAACAGCTGACTTTTTCTTTGTCAAAACTTCTTGAAATGGAAGGTTTTCTTCCTAAGTTAATACTGAGTTAACATAGACGAAATAAAAGCAAGAAGCAGCCACCACCCCCAAGGACTAGAGGGCATAATAGAAAAAGAGGTGAAGTTACAGGATGTCAAAGCGCCACAACAACAGTACTTGGTAGATGCTACTGATATTCAAATTTTATAGATAATGAAACTGAAGCACACAAATTACATAATCAAACTCACTTGTATCACATTGCAAGTAAGGAGTCAAGTCAAAATTTGAACCAAAGCAATCTGATCCTGGCATGAGAAGCACTAGCCAATAGGGATATCAATTTGAGTTTCCCAGACTCTAACTCTATTGTTAAATTTCATTTCTCTATTCTCCTTCCTTATTTCATCTAATAATCCAATAATTGACTACACTATACAGATAAAAGTACACAGATCCACATTTTTCATCTGTGTACCATAAACACACACTTTTGACTACACATGATTTTGCCTCATTGAATCAAAAGGAAAAAATCAAAATCTTCTGTTTGTTATTGATAGAAAAGTGTTTATCTAACAATTTCAACCATGGCAAGTATGCCATAATCAATGAAAAGCAATTAGAAAAGCACAATCCAAAGGCAATCCAGCTTTCAGAACATCAATAGACCCCTATCCCATGGAGCTATTTAATGTTGATTTTTCAAATTACATGGAACACATAAATAGAGTAAGAGTTCAGTAATTTTTTTACAATGATAGGATACATTTTTATTTTCTAAGAAATGTTTTCTAGAGACTGGGTATTTATCATTAAAAACATGGCTCAGTGTTGACACAGAAACTTAGAGCAGATCAAAACATATCATAAATAAGTCCTTACCGTACATTATTAGGGCTTCCTAGGGGGAGTTAGTGGTAAAGAACCTGCATTTCAATGCAGGAGACAAAAGAGACCCATGTTTGATCCCAGGGTCCAGAATATCCCCTGGAGGAAGGCACTCAAGTATTATTGCCTGGAGAATCCCATGGACAGAAAAGCCTAACGGGATGCCGTCCGCAGGGTTGCCAAGAGTCTGACGTGAGTGAAGCGACTTAGCACACATGTACTGTACATTATTAATGGACGAGACAAAGAAAGCTGAATATTTCCATCACTCAGCAAACCTGGCACAAGCAGCCTGTTGGTAAATACTGCTAAACAAATAGAAAGGTAAAGATGACAACAATTTTTTACTTTTTTTCATAGTCTCCTGAATATTTTAAGAAAACTGAAGCAATCAGAAAAGATCAAAATCTGTGACTGTCTTTTTGACATTTATGAGAGTAAGAATTCCTCTTCATTAAAAATAAAAATTAATCAGAAAACTCAAATGCTAAATAATAAGTAAAATAATAATAAACATAATTTTTACAAAATCACAGAATGGCATTTAGGTTAAAAAAGGGGAAACAAAATATTTTATAGAATTATTTTGTATTCTAAGTATTTATTTAAGTAAAAAGTTAAAATATATATACACTTAAAAAAATATATACATATATATACATTTTTAGCATAGTAGAAACTACCAGGCCTGAACCTCAGTCAAAGATTCAAACTACATAAAAGCGTTTTGGAAAACAAATTCAGGAAGGCAAGACCAAAAGGAGAAGCTTCATCTTTTGCACATTAGTTAGCACCAGGGATTCCAGCAAATTAAACTGCCCATCTAAAACACAAAGAGATTTAGGAGCTGTTCTGATGACAGGATATAGATGCTATGAGAAAGGAGATGTGGAAGCAATTTAGTCATGAATTTGAGGAAGAAACACACAATAGTTCATGTCTGAATCCAGGGAAAAATGAATCACAGAGAACGTGCATTCAATCTGTGAAACTTCTACTCTCCCACTTCCTTAATGGGAATCTCAGAAAATAGGATCAGTTGTTAGACTCAGTTCAGTTCACTTTAGTTGCTCAGTCATGTTCGACTCTTTGCAACCCCAAAAAACACAGCACGCAGGGCCTCCCTGTCCATCACCAGCTCCTGGAGTTTACCCAAACTCATGTCCATTGAGTCGGTGATGCCATACAACCATCTCATCCTCTGTCGTCCCCTTCTCCTCCTGCCCTCAATCTTTCCCAGCATCAGGGTCTTTTCAAATGAATCAGTTCTTCACATCAGGTGGCCAAAGTATTAGAGTTTCAGCTTCAACATCAGCCCTTCGAATGAATACTTAGGGCTGATCTCCTTTAGGATGGACTGGTTGAATCTCCTTGCAGTCCAAGGGACTCTCAAGTGTCTTCTCCAACACCACAGTTCAAAAGCATCAATTCTTTGGCACTCAGATTTCTTTAGAGTCCTACTCTCCCATCCATACATAACTACTAGAAAAACCATAGCCTTCACTAGATGGACCTTTGTTGGCAAAGTAATGTCTCTGCTTTTTAATATGCTGTCTAGGTTGGTCATAACTTTACTTCCAAGGAGTAAGCGTCTTTTAATTTCATGGCTGCAATCACCATCTGCAGTGATTCTGGAGTGCCCAAAAATAGTCTGCCACTGTTTCCCCATCTATTTGCCATGAAGTGATGGGACTAGATACCATGATTTTAGTTTTCTGAATGTTCAGCTTTAAGCCAACTTTTTCACTCTCCTCTTTCACTTTCATCAAGAGGCTCTTTAGTGCTTCCTCACTTTCTGCCATAAGGGTGATATCCCTACATGTCTGAAGTTATTGATATTTCTCCCAGCAATCTTGATTCTAGCTTGTGCTTCATCCAGAGCAGTATTTCTCATGATGTACTCTGCATATAAGTTAAATAAGCTGGGTGACAATATACAGCCTTTTCCTGTTTGGAACCAGTCTGTTGTTCCATGTCCAGTTCTAACTGTTGCTTCCTGACCTGCATATAGGTTTCTCAAGAGGCAGGTCAGGTGGTCTGGTATTTCTATCTCCTTCAGAATTTTCCACAGTATGTTGTGATCCACACAGTCAAAGGCTTTGGCAGAATTAGATGTTTTTCTGGAACTCTCTTGCTTTATCGATGATCTAGCGGATGTTGGCAATTTGATCTCTGATTCCTCTGCCTTTCCTAAAACCAGCTTGAACATCTGGTAGTTCACGGTTCACATATTGTTGAAGTCTGGCTTGGAGATTTTGAGCATTACTTTGCTAGTGAGTAAGATGAGTGCAATTACGCAGTAGTTTGAGCATTCTTTGGCATTGGCTTTCTTTGGGGTTGGAGTCAAAATTGACCTTTTCCAGTCCTGTGGCCACTGCTGAGTTTTCCAAATTTCTTGGCATATTGAGTGCAGCACTTTCACAGCATCATCTTTTAGGATTTTGAAATAGCTCATCTGGAATTCTATCGCCTTCCCTAGCTTTGTTCGTAGTGATGCTTCCTAAGGCCCACTTGACTTCACATTCCAGGATATCTGGCTCTAGATGAGCGATCACACCATTGTGATCATCTGGGTCATGAAGATCTTTTTTGAACAGTTCTTCTGTGTATTCTTGCCACTTCTTCTTAATATCTTCTGCTTCTGTTAGGTCAATACCATTTCTATCCTTTACTGTGCCCATCTTGGCATGAAATGTTCCCTTGGTATCTCTAATTTTCATGAAGACATCTCTAGTCTTTCCCATTCTACTGTTTCCCTCTATTTTTTGCATTAATCACTAAGTAAAGCTTTCTTATCTCTCCATGCTATTTTTTGGAACTCTGCATTCAAATGGTATATCTTTCCCTTTGTCCTTTGTTTTTTGCTTCCCTTCTTTTCACAGCTATTTGTAAGGCCTCCTCAGAGAGCCATTTTGTTTTTTTGCATTTCTTTTTCTTGGGCATGGTCTTGATCCCTGTCTCCTGTACAATGTCACAAACCTCTGTTCATCAGGCACTCTATCAGATCTAGTCCCTTAAATCTATTGCCCACTTCCACTGTATAATCATAAGGAATTTGATTTAGGTCATAGCTGAATGGTCTAGTGGTTTTCCCTACTTTCTTCAATTTAAGTCTGAATTGGCAATAAGGAGATCATGACCTGAGCCACAGTCAGCTCCTGGTCTTATTTTTGCTGACTGAATAGAGCTTCTCCATCTTTGACTGCAAAGAATATAATCAGTCTGATTTCAGTATTGACCATCTGGTGATGTCCATGTGTAGAGTCTTCTCTTGTGTTGTTGGAAGAGGGTGTCTGCTATGACCAGTGCCTTCTCTTGGCAAACTCTATGAACCTTTGCCCTGCTTCATTCTGTACTCCAAGGCCAAATTTGCCTGTTACTCCGGGTGTTTCTTGACTTCCTACTTTTGCATTCCAGGCCCCTATAATGAAAAGGATATCTTTTTTGGGTATTAGTTCTAAAAGGTCTTGTAGGTTTTCATCGAACTGTTCAACTTCAGCTTCTTCAACATTACTGGTTGGGGAATAGACTTGGATTACTGTGATATTGAATGGTTTGCCTTGGAAGCAAACAGATCATTCTGTGGTTTTAGAGACTGCATCCAAGTAATGCATTTAGGACTCTTTTGCTGACTATGATGGCTACTCCATTTCTTCTAAGCGATTCTTGCCCACAGTAGTAGATATGATGGTCATCTGAATTAAATTCACCCATTCCAGTCCATCTTAGTTTGCTAATTCCTAAAATGTTTATGTTCACTCTTGACATCTCCTTTTGGCCACTTCCAATTTGCCTTGATTCATGGACCTAACATTCCAGGTTCCTATGCAATACTGCTCTTTATAGCATTGGACCTTGCTTCCATCACCAGTCACATCACCTTCACCATCACATCCACAACTGGGCGTTGTTTTTGCTTTGCTCATATCCATAACTGGGTGTTATTTTTGGTTTTGCTTTAATCCATTCATTAAAATGACTGAATCAGAATGTGAACTGTTCAAATTTCCAGGAAATGTGAACTTAAAAAAAAACCAAAAAAGCAGGCTTCAAAGTGGCTTTTAGTGTAGTTTCCTTTACTTTCTCCTCCAAAAAGAAAAAACAAATTTAAATCATCTTCATCATTACATATTTTTACTGGAGGAACATCTACTCACATTATAGAAAAGCAGCCATGACATGAATCATTGGACACACAGTCCAAAATGAGTTATAAGAATGTGGGCACATAGAAGAAAAGGGTACATGGAAGTAGATAAGTCATCATCCAGGGGACCTTTCTGGAGAAGAATCATGCTTCACCTAGGAAAGTTATCACTTAGTCGTGTCTGACTCTTTGTGACCTCATGGACTGTAGCCCACCAGGCTCCTCTGTCCATGAGATTTCCTAGGCAAGAATACTGGAGAGGGTTTCCATTTTCTTCTCCAGGGGATCTTCCAGACCCAGGGATCTAACCCAGGTCTCCCACGTTGTGGGCAGACTCTACCAACTGAGCCACCAGGGAAGTCACTCACCTAGGAAAGAGCCTAACAGAATCCTTAGAGTGGACTGCAAACAGGGACTGGCAAGTTCATCTTGAAAAACTTCCCTAAATTAATCTGGTATGCTCAACTTGGAAGATAGTCACAGTTGGGATGGAGGACTGTTTTCTTGATTCTGACAGATACTCAAAGTCCACATTGCATCAAATTACAGAAAGGCTTGGAGAGACGGGATCTGAAGTGTCAGATACCACATTAGACTCTCTACATGATTAGCCTATTTAACCTTTATATACTTCTCACCAAAAGAGATGAGAAATATTAAGCAAACCTCATTTAGCGAAGTTACTCATTTGCTCTACCTTAAATACCTTCCAAAGTAGTTGAAGAATATTTCATTTTTGTTGTTGGTGTTGAAGATGAGAATTACATCTTCCTTGAAATATATTTTCACAAGTTGCTTACTAAACTTAAACTAGTATTAGTGGAATACAACTGTACATTTCTCTAACATCACATCTGGAGACAAAGAAGTTACATATAATTCCTTAAATGTGACAGCCTAAGCCCCTAAACTGTTTTGATAGCTATAATTTAAGAAACATCAATGGCACAAATTGTATAAAACTCATAAGTCACTCCTAGAAATAGTCTTTTGTGGTACTCCTGACAGAGCTTTCACACAGAGGAAACCTGTGTGTAGTTTCAAATCTTTTTAATATACTTTTGTAAAGTTTCCAAGGGGAAGGGGGAAGCACAACACAAAACAGTTCTGAACCACTGCAACTCAGCCAGGGTTAATTGGAATGCTCTCCCTTGGTCCTCTGAGGCTTCAGGTGGTGACAAATTGAAGGCAACCCAACCAGCAAGCACCAGATATTAATATGCCCTCTGCACAGGGCTTAGTTTTAAATGAAGCAACCACAATCAGGTGTTTGCTGTAAATCACCCACCTATAAATGTTATTAACACTGCAACCTGCTTGACACATCCTGTCATTGTGTTTACAACATAAAGGAAATAGAACATAAAATGAAAATATTTTCTTGTCAGGGTCAGGCTACAGTAATTAATTTTATTCTTCACCATTGAGGTTTTTGTGTTTTTTTTTTCCTGTTATTGTTTTTTGGTTTTGCAGATTATTTTCCATGGGAGTTTGTCACTAGCTGACTCTCCACAGACTTTATTGATATGTAGAGAACAAGGGCATTTTAAACCAGAGCTATTTCAATAGCTATAAACAATTAAAGAGACATTGTAACGATGTGGTGGTACTATTGGAATCAAAATACTCAATAGCACAAACAAAAGGAAATGGAGTCCTTAGTGGCTTGACATTCCTAAAAAGAATTACCCATTCTTTTGGAAAAATCCATCTAAACCAGGACTTCTGAAGGTGAACAAATAGTTCTATAAGAAGTGTTTCTAAGAGACTTCTATGTGGGAGGCAGGACAAATAGTTTTAAAATACAGAAAGATGTCATTTAAATTCTGGGATCAAGAACAACATTAAACATTTATAAGAACATTTGTATCATTAATTATTTAATGGATAAATGTGTATCAAATCTTCTTTAACTGCCTTTAAGTTTAAAAAATAAAATAACTTTTGAAACAAAGTCTCACCTGAATAATAAAATGTTAAACTATTCAGGCAATTTTCCATCACTGCTTTAGATGTCATCCTTCAGATAGAGGGCAAATACAGAATAATAGAAGAAAATCCCAAACAGGTAGAGAATTGGAGAGGATGGCTCAGACTGCAATCCAAGCGGCAGTGTGGGACACACAGCAGACATCTAGGAAGAGAAGCAGAACCCAGGGGAAAGGACTTGGGAAATAAAATCTTCAGCAGAAATTAAGGTGCTGAGTGGGGAACACCAAAGGGCTGCAGACACAGAGAAGAGTGGGGATTCTTTGGCGGTATTTTTTACTGTTTATCTGTGGCTGAGATCCCGATCCAAAATTTTATATATATATACACATATGTATGAATGGGTATATGTATGTACATATATCCACACCCATCTTTTTTCCTTTTTTATTGGTAGTGAGAAGTGAATCCAAAAATCACCTTGGAATCACTGAAAACAGTCCTTCTGAAAGGGTTTGTGTGGGTTCCTTGAAATAACTCAGGAAGGACAAATTATTTGTAAGGTATAATCATTTCCTCAGAAGTTAGCCAAGACCTACAGATCCTTGAAGGAGGAAGGAGAACAGTGATTCTGGGCACGTGAAATGGCGTATGAGAGAAGTAGTCCTTGTTCCCGGTGAGGCTTTATAGGGAACTGACAGTGACCTCCGCAGTTCTGGAAGAGCGGGCCTGGTGCAGGCCTAGTCACCCTTAACACTGAGGGCCTGGGATCACCCTGCCCCACAGGAAAATGGGGCTTGTGTGCTTCTGGACAGGGATGGGTAGGGCTCTTAATACCACAGAGGGCCAGCATTTTCTCTCAGATCTTACTCTGATGTGATAAAATAAAACAGATAAAAAATAAACCAGTGTGTTGCAAACTGCAGTGTAAAAACTGTTTACTGAAACTTCTGTGTTAGTTCACACTCACACACAGGCCCCTACACCAACGCACAGATCATTAAAAAATACTAAAAATGCTGCTCAGCGTTTTACACCAAGAAGTGTAATTGCTGGGTCATATGCGGTGTCTGTGTTTGAATACTGTGTTATAAAATGATGAAGTAGACAAATGTTTTAAAGAGATAGGTTAACTTCTCAGAATTCCTTCATTTTCTGACACATTAATTCTGCAGCTAGTAACAAACTTGTAATGAATGCTAATTATGCATTCTTAATATCCTAAAGGAGATCAGTCCTGGGTGTTCATTGGAAGGACAGACGTTGAAGCTGAAACTCCAATACTTTGGCCACCTCATGCGAAGAGTTGACTCATTGGAAAAGACCCTGATGCTGGGAGGAATTGGGGGCAGGAGGAGAAGGGGACGACAGAGGATGAGATGGCTGGATGGCATCACCGACTCGATAGACATGAGTTTGACTAAACTCCGGGAGTTGGTGATGGACAGGGAGGCCTGGCGTGCTGCAATTCATGGGGTCGCAAAGAGTCGGACATGACTGAGTGACTGAACTGAACTGAATATTTTAATGATGCTAAGAGAAAATGGGCCACTATTATATGATAATAATTCTATAGGATATATAATCCTGGACAATCAAATCTCACATATACAATGTAAGCTTTAGAAGGAAGATATTAAGATATAAAAACATATGTAATAAATTCTAAATTAAAAATAAAGAAGTCTTACAAGCATACATAGGAAGACATATGAAGAGAGGTGAAGATCTGACTCACACTCAAGTAATCAGTTCCCAGGACTCAAATAAACCATTTGCTGATAATCCAGATATTACAATTTAGATGAGCTTGAGACAATGTTTGTTACTTTTTGATCTGAAAAGATTATTCAAACACATGAAATACATTAGAATACTTCTGCTCTGAAGTCATAAGACAATATCAAAATAAGTATTTCCGTTAAATAAAGTTTAAAGACAAAATATAGAAACAGTATTCAACATATGTTGCCAAAGGCTTTGACTAAATTAAGAATGACTATATTAATGTTTGGTAATCATTGTTTAAAGATTAAGAAAATTATGTTTGGTTTTATGAAATAAAGATGTTTTATAAATGTCTTCTAAATTGAGTAGTAAGCTATATACACACACAAATGTAGTATCTCAAAGTATAGTCCCTTATGTTAAAGAGAAATTTAGCAAATACTACCAGTTTATATGCTTACATATACTTTAAAATTTTTAAAATGAATATACACATTAAGTAAAATGAAAAAAATCAGAGTTGAGTTGAGCAAGAGTATCATCTCATTTCAAACCACCCACCAAATCCTACTTGCCTTGGATAATCTATGAGTAGTTTAGCACATGCATTTTCATACCTCTTCCTTGCTTATCCAAACACACAAGTAAATACACACACCCACAGAAGTTTGTTTCCAGAATTGACTCACACTATATACTAAATACCTTGAATCCGTAATCTGTCTCTTCATTTTTCACTTAAAATAGCTACTTGCATATATCAGTAGATACATATCAAGCATTCATTTAAAACATTAGCTTCCCTAATTATACTCAAGTGAGCACACAAATATGAACATTTTATTTAAATGGAATGATGCCAACGTGTACTTTTTTTTGTCTTTTTTTCCCCAATTATTTTTATTAGTTGGAGACTAATTGCTTTACAATATTGTAGTGGTTTTTGCCATACATTGACATGAATCAGCAGTGGATTTACATGTGTTCCCCATCCTGAACCCCCCTCCCACCTCCCGCCCCATCCCATCCCTCTGGGTCATCCCAGTGCACCAGCCCTGAGCACTTGTCTCATGCATCCAACCTGGGCTGGCGATCTGTTTCACACTTGATAATATACGTTTCGATGCTGTTCTCTCAGATCATCCCACCCTCGCCTTCTCCCATAGAGTCCAAAAGTCTGTTCTATACATCTGTGTCTCTTTTTCTGTCTTACATATAGGTTTATCATTACCATCTTTCTAAATTCCATATATACGTGTTAGTATACTGTATTGGTGTTTATTTTTCTGACTTACTTCACTATATATAATGGGCTCCAGTTTTATCCACCTCATTAGAACTGATTCAAATGTATTCTTTTTAATGGCTGAGTAATATTCCATTGTGTATATGTACCACAGCTTTCTTATCCATTCATCTGCTGATGGGCATCTAGGTTGCTTTAAATGGAATGACGCCAACGTGTACTTTTTGTTTAGGTTAGAGGTATTTGTCCCTGTTTTTCTCTCTCTCTTTTTTTGCATTTTGTGCTTTCCTTGACTCCAGTACTCTTCACCACCTTCCATCTACCCTACGGTGACATATATTAATAGCCTGATATAAATCATAAAATGGCATGATGCTTTGAAAGTGCTAGAGAGGTTGAATTGCAATGAAGTGCAAGGTATTAGAAAAATATACTATAATTATTAGATCTTAACTATAATAATTCATTTAAAATGTTCTTATAAATTAAAGCCATGAATTTTGCTAAAATAATCTGAACTATAAAATAAAATAGTAATTAAAATATATTATTTACATGATTAAAAAAGAACCATGTAAAAAAGCACTTGAGTAAAAGTGGTTTCTAAACTTGAGATGCAAAAATTTTAATGCTATGAGAGAGATGATAAATTGCATCTGTTTCTGGAGGGAGAAAGACAGTTTACTTTCAATTCTGAGCTTAGCAGGCACATAGAGAAAACACCAGGATTTGTGCCTCTGGCCACTCAAGTTTGAAAATCTGACTTCAGTTTTTCCAACTACTTGCACATCACCTCATTTTAAAGCCACACAGAGCCTAAGAGATCATCTAGTTCAACTGTTTTTTGTTTGTTTGTTTGTTTTTAAGATGGGGAAATTAGGGCCCAGAGAGGTTAAGAAAGCTTTTCTAAGGTTTCGTAGTTAATAAAACACAATGCTGGAACTCCGACTAAAGTCTTTGCTTTCAGTCCAGAAATATTTGTTTTCTCTACATTTTCTTTGTAACCCTGAACTGAAATCTCAGTGACAATGAAAAGCATTTAAGAATCTTCTCATAATTCTATAGTCCCTTAGGAATTAAGATTTCCTTCAGCCCTATGGTTGATAATAACAGAATCCGTTGGAGATGACATGAATATCCACCATCTGTACTGTTGCGAGAGTGCGTGATGGCTGCTGTGTCAACTCTTGGCAATTTAGATTCTAGAATGGCAATTTCCAGTGATAACGTGAGTCAGTGACAGCATCCTACTACTCCTTGAAGTTTGTAAAAGTCACTACATTAGAATTTGTTTAGCTTCAGATGTAAGTTCATCACACTCCTTTGAGTTCCTGAAATCAACACATGGAAAGTCACACTATCATCAGCACACAGAAACTCACACATGTGAACATGCACAAAAACACACAAAGATGCCAGGGTTTTTACTCACTTATTTTTTATACTTCATCTCATTGCAGAATGGTCTAAAACAAAAATAGTAGCATGGGTTTTATATTTCAGAAAATAAAGTCAAGAGTTTCATTCAACTACATGGCTGTGTGTGGTTAGTTGCTCAGTTGTGTCCAACTATTTGCAACACCATGGACTACAGCCTGCCAGGCTCCTTGGTTCATGGAGATTCTCCAGGTAAGAATACTGGAGTGGGTTTGCATGCCATCCTTCAGGGGATTGTCCCAACCCAGGAATCGAACCAGGATCTCTTCTTTACCAGCTGAGCTACGAGGGAAGATCCAAACTTTCCTAACCATAACTAACCATTCAGTTCAGTCATTCAGTTCATGTCCAACCCTTTGCGACTCCATGGACTACAGCACGCCAGGCCTCCCTGTCCTTCACCAACTCCGAGGGCTTGCTCAAACTCATGTCCATTGAGTTGGTGATGCCATCCAACCATCACATCCTCTGTCGTCCCCTTCTCCTCCTGCCTTCAATCTTCCAGGCATCCAGGGTCTTTTCTAATGAGTCAGTTTGCTGCATCAGGTGGCCAAAGTTTTGGAGTTTCAGCTTCAACATCAGTCCTTCCAACGAATATTCAGGACTGATTAGCCTTAGTAAGCAGTTTGATTACTGCTTTGATCTCCTTGCAGACCAAGGGACTATCAAGAGTGTTCTCCAACACCAGAGTTCAAAAATATCAATTCTTCAGCTTTCCTTATAGTCCAACTCTCACATCCATACATGACTACTGGAAAAACCATAGCCTTGACTAGATAGACTTTTGTTGGCAAAGTAATGTCTCTGCTTTTTAATATGCTGTCTAGGTTAGTCATAGCTTTTCTTCCAAGGAGCAAGCATCTTTTAATTTCATGGCTGCAGTCACCATCTGCAGTGATTTTGGAGCCCTCCAAAATAAAGTCTGTCACTATTTCCACTGCTTCCCCATCTATTTGCAATGAAGTGATGGGCCAGATACCATGATCTTAGTTTGTTAAATGTTGAAATTCAGCCAACTTTTTCACTCTCTTCTTTCACTTTCATCAAAGGGGTCTTTATGTCTTCTTCAATTTCTGACATAAGGGTGTTGTCATTTGCGTATCTGAGGTTATTGATATTTCTCCCAGCAATCTTGATTCCAGCTTGTGCTTCATCCAGCCTGGCATTTCTCATGATGTACTCTGCATAAAAGATAAATAAGCAGGGCGACAATATACAGACTTAGTGTACTCCTTTCCCAATTTGGAACCAGTCTATTGTTCCATGTCCAGTCCTAACTGTTGCTTCTTGACCTGCATACAGATTTCTGAGGAGGCAGGTCAGGTGGTCTGGTATGCACATCTCTTTCAGAATTTTCCACAGTTTGTTGTTATCCACATAGTCAAAGACTTTGGTGTAGTCAATAAAGAAGAAGTAGATGTTTTTCTGGAACTTTCTTGCTTTTTCTGTGATCAATGGATGTTGATAATTTGATCTCTGGTTCCTCTGCCTTTTCTATATCCAGCTTGAAAATCTGGAAGTTCACAGTTCATGTACTGTTGAAGCCTGGCTTGGAGAATTTTGAGCATTATTTTTCTTGCGAGTGAGATGAGTACAATTGTGCAGTAGTTTGAACATTCTTTGGGATTGCCTTTCTTTGTGACTGGAATAAAAACTGATGTTTTCCAGTCCTGTGGCCACTGCTGAGTTTTCCAAACTTGCTGGCATATTGAGTGCAGCACTTTCACAGCATCATCTTTTAGGATTTTGAAATAGCTCAACTGGAATCCCATCACCTCCACTAGCTTTGTTAGTAGTGATGCTTCCTAAGGCCCACTTGACTTCATGTTCCAGGATATCTGGCTCTAGGTGGGTGATCACACCACTGTAGTTATCTGGGTCATGAAGATCTTTTTTTGTATAGTTCTTCTGTGTATTCTTACCACCTCTTAATATCTTCTGCTTCTGTTAGGTCCATACCATTTCTGTCCTTTTTGAGCCCATCTTTGCATGAAATGTTCCCTTTGTATCTCTAATTTTCTTGAAGAAATCTCTAGTCTTTCCCATTCCACTGTTTTCCTCTATTTCTTTGCACTGATCCCTCAGGAAGGCCTTCTTATCTCTCCTTGCTGTTCTTTGGAACTCTGCATTCAAATGAGTGTATCTTTTCTTTTCTCCTTTGCCTTTTGTTTCTCTTCTTTTCTCAGCTATTTGTAGGGCCTCCTCAGACAACCATTTTGCCTTTCTGCATTTCTTTTTCTTGGGGATGGTCTTGATCCCTGTCTCCTGTACAATGTCATGAACCCCCATCGATAGTTCTTCAGGCACTCTGCCTATCAGATCTAATCCCTTGAATTTATTTGTCACTTCTACCATATAATCATAAGGTATTTGATTTAGGTCATAGCTGAATGGTCTAGTGGTTTTCCCTACTTTCTTCAATTTAAGTCTGAATTTGGTAATAAGGGGTTCATGATCTGAACCACAGTCAGCTCCTGGTCTTGTTTTTGCTGATTGTATAGAGTTTCTTCATCTTTTGCTGCAAAGAATATAATGAATCTGACTTTGGTATTGTCCATCTGGAGATGTCCATGTGTAGAGTCTGGTTAAAGAATGCAATTTCTACACAAGAATGTCCTTACTGTATTACCAATTACAAATATTTATGGCTACTATTTGGGAAATGATAAGATTAAAATCAGTAAATGGAAAAAATACATAGGGCAGAGTTCAGGAAAATGTGTTCAGTTCACCAAATGTGGAGTTTCTGTTGTCCTCTCCGCATGGAGTCATGCACATATTTCCTTGCTGGTACTGATGTGGGACAATACACACAGCATATTGCCAACCAGGGATGCCCACATAAGCCTCAGTGATCAGAGCTTCATTATGTGGACATGCTTGTTTGATTGCCCATTTGGTTCATGTCAGTTTGCAGTTCCTCTGGAGGTCCACTGATACTGCGTGACCCAAAATCTCCACTCTATATGACACTATTGATCCTTCTGAGGTAGCCAATCTGCTCCTTACGGCTCCAGGGCCCCAAGGCAAACAAAGACATTCCCATCAGGCATGCCATCCCAAGGACTCAGAGATTACCTTCCAGAAGCCCAGGACAGAGGCCAGATTCTTCTCTGGGCAAGATTTAATTCTTTATTACACAGAACTTACTGCTGACAGTGCCCAAAAAGAAAGGCTAATTTCAGAACTCTCAATGCTTTGCCCATGAGAGTTTCTGTTTATTTGTATGGTTACAGACTAAAATTTTCATAGGAAAACTTAAAGGGAGAAACATTTTTCATGGTTCTTCAAAGGTGAAAGGATTTTTATGCTGATGTGATATGACCCTATTAGACAATTTGTTTCCTATAATTCCTCTTAACAGCATCAAATAAAGAAGACAATCTGATGAGGAAGCTGACGGGGTCACTATGTAAAGCACTAAAACAAAAATGAAACGTCAGTAAGTCTCACACATATAATAAGTAATAGTACAAGTAAATTTTAGAAACAAGCACAAGTTAAAAATGCCTGTGTTCTAAAGAATAAGGAGGGATGAAAAACAAACTGTAACTGAAAGATCGATATTTTTCTTTTGTAGACAAAACAGCTAACACTGATCTGCAGACAAAGGAGACAGCAGTATGTTGTCTGAGATCATAGCCATACCCCTATCTCTACGTTCCCTTTTGAACAGTAGTGTATATTACAACCAGAATTATATTTTAAGAAAATATAACAATATTGTTTTCTTTGGTCCATAGATGGATAAGTACAAATGAAAAAAATAATTAGAACTATTGTCCCTTTTGTGTATTTAAATTTTCATTGAGGACTTTGTAATAACACAATAAATAGATACCTTCCCAGGTGGCGCTAGTGGTAAAGAACCCACCCACCAATGCAGGAAACCCAAGAGACTGGGGTTTGATCCCTGGGTCAGGAAGATCTCCTGGAGAAGGGTATGGCAACTCACTCCAGTATTGTTGCCTGGAGAAATCCACAGACAGAGGAGCCTGGTGGGCTATAGTCCATGGGGTTGCAAACAGTCGGATACAACTGAGCGACTAAGACTGTATATGAGGAAACACAAGAAGGATTAGAAACATAACACCAAAATAGAAACCAAAGAGTTACTATGCAAAATATTTGAACAGTGACAATTTGTCTAATTCTTCAAATGACTGTTACATTGCTCTCCAAGGAGATTCAGAGAACTTGTTCAGAAAATGTCCTTCAAATATATTCCTAAAGTTATAAAAAAAAAAAAAAAAGATGCCAAAATTGCATGCTGGTCAATCTAACAATTGAATTTTTTTCCATTTATTTTTATTAGTTGGAGGCTAATTACTTTACAATATTGTAGTGGTTTTTGCCATACATTGACATGAATCAGCCATGGATTTACATGTATTCCCCATCTCGATCTCCCTTCCAACCCCCCCACCCCACCCCACCCCTTCCCTCTGGGTCTTCCCAGTGCACCAGCCCCAAGCACTTGTCTCACGCATCCAACCTGGGCTGTGATCTGGTTCACCCTTGATAATATACATGTTTCGATGCTGTTCTCTCAAAACATCCCACCTTCGCCTTCTCCCACAGAGTCTAAAAGTTTGTTCTGTACATCTGTGTCTCTTTGCATATAGGGTTATCGTTACCATCTTTCTAAATTCCACATATATGCATTAGTATACTGTATTGGTCTTTATCTTTCTGGCTTACTTCACTCTGTATAATGGGCTCCAGTTTCATCCATCTCATTAGAACTGATTCAAATGAATTCTTTTTAATGGCTGAGTAATATTCCATGGTGTATATGTACCACAGCTTCCTTATCCATTCATCTGCTGATGGGCATCTAGGTTGCTTCCATGTCCTGGCTATTATAAACAGTGCTGCGATGAACATTGGGGTGCACGTGTCTCTTTTCAGATCTGGTTTCCTCAGTGTGTATGCCCAGAAGTGGGGTTGCTGGGTCATATGGCAGATCTATTTCCAGTTTTTTAAGGAATCTCCACACTGTTCTCCATAGTGGCTGTACTAATTTGCATTCCCACCAACAGTGTAAGAGGGTTCCCTTTTCTCCACACCCTCTCCAGCATTTATTGCTTGTAGACTTTTGGATAGCAGCCATCCTGACTGGTATGTAATGGTACCTCATTGTGGTTTTGATTTGCATTTCTCTGATAATGAGTGATGTTGAGCATCTTTTCATGTGTTTGTTAGCCATCTGTATTCTTCTTTGGAGAGATGTCTGTTTAGTTCTTTGGCCCATTTTTTTATTGGGTCATTTATTTTTCTGGAATTGAGCTGCAGGAGTTGCTTGTATATTTTTGAGATTAATCCTTTTTCTGTTGCTTTGTTTGCTATTATTTTCTCCCATCCTGAGGGCTGTCTTTTCACCTTACTTACAATTTCCTTTGCTGTGCAAAAGCTTTTAAGTTTAATTAGGTCCCATTTATTTTTGCTTTTATTTCCAATATTCTGAGAGGTGTGTCATAGAGGATCCTGCTGTGATTTATGTCGGAGAGTGTTTTGCCTATGGTCTCCTCTAGGAGTTTTATAGTTTCTGGTCTTACATTTAGATCTTAAATCCATTTTGAGTTTATTTTTGTGTATGGTGTTAGAAAGTGTTCTAGTTTCATTCTTTTACAAGTGGTTGACCAGTTTTCCCAGCACCATTTGTTAAAGAGGTTGTCTTTTTTTATATTCTTGCCTCCTTTGTCGAAGATAAGGTGTCCATAGGTTCATGGATTTATCTCTAGGCTTTCTATTCTGTTGCATTGATCTACATTTCTGTCTTTGTGCCAGTACCATACTGTCTTGATGACTGTGGCTTTGTAGTATAGTCTGAAGTCAGGCAGGTTGATTCCTCCAGTTCCATTCTTCTTTCTCAAGATTACTTTGGCTATTTGAGGGTTTTTTTTTTGTATTTCCATACAAATTGTGAAATTATTTTTTCTAGTTCTGTGAAAAATACTGTTGGTAGCTTGATAGGGATTGCATTGAATTTATAGACTGCTTTGGGTAGTATAGTCATTTTGACAATATTGATTCTTCTGATCCATGAACACAGTATATTTTTCCATCTGTTTGTGTCCTCTTTGATTTCTTTCATCAGTGTTTTATAGTTTTCTATGTATATGTCTACAATTGAATATTTTAATTAAGAATATATTTTTAGAACTTGGAAGAAAAAAACATAATGCCACAGTCCATTTGAAGAAGGCTAGCTACCTATGTGGACTTCTCTGGTGGCTCAGATGGTAAAGAATTTGCCTGCAATGCAAGAAAACTGGGTTTGACCCCTGGGTCAGGAAGATCTCTTGGGAAAGGGATGGCCACCCACTCCAATATTCTTGTCTGGAGAATTCCATGAACAGAAGAACCTGGTGGGCTATAGTCCATGGGGTCAAAAAGAGTCAGGCATGACTGAGCAACTTTTACTTACAGCTACCTACATAATACCATAGATATAACACAATAATAGAAAATTTTGTTTCTTAATAACTATGTATAAGAGCTGATCTGATTCAGTCCTAAGAATAATTCTTAAAGTAAATGAGAAGCATAGGTGGTTTTTTCATTTAAATTTGAGCACTAATGGTATCTTGGTCATATTAAAGAATCAAAGTGACAGGGAATGTTGTGCCCTCAATTAAATTTTTCCAGCTTTTCCATTGCTTAGGACTGACAGACAAAAAGCACAATATATAGTTTTTGCTTGGTTTAAACAGAATGCTAATTCACTAAAGGGAATAGAGAAAATGAGGAGAAAGCAAATTGGCTTTATCAGTTGATTTGAGACTTGTCTGTCTCTCAAATAGACCCAAATTCACCCAATTAAATCTCAAAACCACATTTCTCTTAGAGTAGACTAGTCTCTTTGACTAGATGTCCATCACTTCTTGTATATCACAAGACCTAGTTTCTTATTTTCCACCTTTGACCTAATAGCTCATTTTTTTCCTGAAATATTAAACTCTCTTGCTTAACCAAAAATTACATAGAAAGGAAAGATACATTGTTGCTATTGTTCTTAAGACATAAATTTTAAGTCTCTGCAGTAAGAATCTTCCTCTTCTCATATTTAGACCTTCTTGGAGGACACATAGGGTCATTTAGAAACATAGAGCATGGAATTCAGATTCAAATCTACATCCAATACTTATTATTGTTCTAATTTTCAGGATTAAAGTTTCAGAGTGTCATTTTCTCAGAGTATCCATTTTCTCCTTTTTAAAGTAAGGTTACTAATAACTTCCTTGCAAGTTCACAGTGAGGATTAAACAAAGCAATATATGCCTCCTATTTGGTGTAATGTTCTTATAGTAGAATCAAAGCCACAGTTTAAGGTATGGAAACCTGGAAGAATATCTGCTCTGTTTTTTTATTAGAATGCTTTATAGATTCAGACATAATTCCAATGGATACTGGACCAGGAGACAAATATGAATGGTTACTACTTGCCTGCACTCAGAATCGTCCTTCGCCTTTGTCCACTAAGCCTTTAATCCAAACTACTATCCATGGTCCCTGCTTTCCAAACGCCAAATTTTTTTCTGAACTCTCTCCTCAGAGCTCTACAGAGAGATCATTCAAGCTACATCACCTCAGCCCTGCTCTGGGAGGTCTGAATTCTAGTATTAGGAAAAATTCATTCCTCTGAAAACTCAGCACATGTGTACATGCATGCTCAAGTCATGTTTGACTCTACTATCCTGTGGACTGTAGCCTGCCAGGCTTCTCTGTCCCCAGGATTTCCCAAGCAAGAATACTGGAATGGGTTGCCATTTCCTTCTCCATGAAATCTTCCTGACCCAGGAATCGAACTTGTGTCTCCTGCACTGGCAGGCAGATTCTTTATCACTGAGCCACCTGGGAAGCCCTGTGGAAGCTCAGTGACCCCTGTAAATAGGCTTCCAGTTTCCCCAACTCACTAGCTTACCAGGTGTATCTCAACATGTCAAAATCTCAAACTCAACCTAAGTTTCATATTACTGTTATTTGTCCTTAATATCCTTCCCAAAGATGTGATCAGGGTCAGAATGACTATTTTTAATTTCCAACTTTAATAAACTTATTTGCTTAATGCAGTTTCTCAATAACCTTTCCTAGAAAAATAAAGCAATAATCAATCTCTAACACTTGACCACCCTGTCAAATTTAATACATCCTGGACCCTTGCTATCTCATGTTTTAGATCCATAACTGCTAGTCTGAATTTTGTCTATCATTTGGGTCCCAATAGTTCATATTACTATTACACAGAGACACTTTGGAATATAATCTCAGATCTGAGGCACTTGGTCAATATCACTGATTGATAAAATGAAGGCCAATTGGAATACAGTAAAGCCCATGAAGGTAGAATTACCTGAGACAAATTAGGAATTCCTTTGAGGAGGATGTGAGTGCAGGTTACTACTCAGGGACAGTGGTACCACATGACCCAGGAAAGTTCCAACACCAATGACTCCTTCCCTGGAGCCAACAAATACTTTTTAGAGAAGGAGATTTCTACAGGACCTCAGCCCACTCATAGTATCTAGAAGCCCTGCTCCACCTCTGATTCTGGAATCTGAGCTACTGCTATTCTTTAATTAATGTTATCACCAGTGGTATGAAGCAGATATAATTCATATAGTTACTGTGTAGTTTTTTTTAAAAACAGAATACTAAGGAGTTAAGCCTATTTCCAAAACAAAATTCAGTCTTTTTTAAGAAGCTGCCTTAGAAGAAACTGCCCCTCTCTGCCGTTCATATCCCTCTGCAATGAGACATACTCTCTCATCTTTATTCACTTTCTTCACTTGATCAACCTCAGTTTGATTCTACCTTCTACAAGTCACTAACCACAGGCATATTCTTCTATTACCCTTGATTTCCAAATAAGTATTGCTATGAGGTAAACAATATGAGGAATTTAAAATCCAAGTTGACTCTTTCCTGCTTTTTTTGTTCTACTTAGAGTGAATAGGAAAAAAAAATATTTAAAAAGGTGTTAAATAAAAATGTTTATCAGTTCAGTTCAGGTCAGTCGCTCAGTCGTGTCCGACTCTTTGTGACCCCATGAACTGCAGCATGCCAGGCCTCCATGTCCATCACTAACTGCTGGAGTCTACTCAAACTCATGTCCATCAAGTCAGTGATGCCAGCCAGGCATCTCATCCTCCGTCATCCCCTTCTCCTGCCCTCAAACTTTCCCAGCATCAGGGTCTTTTCAAATGAGTCAGCTCTTTGCATCAGGTGGCCAAGTATTGGAGGTTCAGCTTCAGCATCAGTCCTACCAATGAACACCCAGGACTGATCTCCCTCAGGATGGACTGGCTGGATTCCTTGCAGTCCAAGGGACTCTAAAGAGTCTTCTCCAACACCACAGTTCAAAAGCATCAATTCTTCAGCACTCAGCCTTCTTTATAGTCCAACTCTCACATCCATACCTGACTCCTGGAAAAACCATAGCCTTAACTAGATGGACCTTTGTTGGCAAAGTAATGACTCTGCTTTTTAATATGCTGTCTAGGTTGGTCATAACTTTCCTTCCAAGGAGTAAGTGTCTTTTAATTTCATGACTGCAATCACCATCTTGCAGTGATTTTGGAGCCCAGAAAAATAAAGCCAGCCACTGTTTCCCCATCTATTTGCCATGAATTATCAGTAGTATTACTTTCTATTTAAAATTATATTTATGCTCCAGTCAATTTAAGATTAAAGCAATAGAGGAAGAACTACATTCACTTTTACTTTCCTTTCAAACCAAGGTCAACAGATTTTTTTTTTCATTATGGAATGAGATATTGACAATGCTTGTTAAAATGAAATCAGTTGCCTTTAAATTTTATGAATAATATGAACATTTCTAATCAAAATAAATTCCAAGCAGACTTAAGAGTCTTCTTAAAATAGCATTTGATACTAATTAAATTTAAATTAGAGAAATAAAAGGTATAAAGAGAATTTATAGATTAAATTTGTATCTCAAAATATAAATATGTTCTATGTTAAAAATTCAAGTTATTACTTACTTGCATTTTAAGTTTTCAAATTACCATTTATATCTAAACATATTTTCTTGCCATGGTAAAAATCATCAAGTCAAAATTCAACATTAAAAAAAAACTCAATATCCTTTCATAATTAAAAATTCTCAACAAAGTGGATGTAGAAGGAACATACTTCAACATAATAAATAACAAACCAATAGCCAACATCATATTTAATACTGAAAGGGTGAAAACTTTTCCTTTAAGATTATAAATAAGACAAGAATGACAAGTCTCATCACTTCAATATAGTATTGGAAGACTTAGCCAGAGCAATTAAGAATGAAACAAAAGGCATCCAGTTTGGAAAAGAAGAAATAAAATTGTGTCTGTCAGCAGTTGGCATGATCCTATATAGAAAAAATTCTGAAGACTCCACCAAAAATGGTTACAGCTAATCAATGAATTTAATAAAGTTGCAGGGTACAGAATCAATATACAGAGATCAGTAGCATTGCTATACACTAACAGTGAACCACATGAAAAAAAGTTTTTTTTTAAAAAATTCCACTTACAATATATCAAAAACAATAAAATTCTTAGGAATAAATTTAACCAAGGTGGTAAAACATCTCAAAACTGAAAACTGCAACACACTGAAGGAAGAGATTCACAAAGAGGAAGAAGACACAAAAGGAGAGCTATCCCATGTTCAGACTAGAAGACTTAATATTGTTCAAATGCCCATATTACTCAAAGGCATCTAAAGATACAATGCAATTCCCATCAAAATTCCAATGGCAGTTTTTCACAAAATCAGAACAAACAATACTAAAATCTGTATGGTACCACAAAAGACCCCGAACAGTCAAGCGGTCTTGGCAAAGAACAAAGCAGAAGGCATCATACTTTCTGACTGCAAACTATATTACAAAGCTATGCTAATCAAAATAGTATGGTACCAGCATAAAAATTAGACACACCAACCAATGGAACAGAATCAAGAGACCAGAAATAAATCCACACATGTATAGTCAACTAACATTTGACAACTGTGGGATGGCACACTCTAAGGGCCGAAAGAAAAAAAATGTCGACCACACATCTTTATTCCATCAAAACTACACATAAAAAAATGAGTGAAATACATACCTTAATTGAAAACAACAACAACAAAAAAAAACAAAAACCTAGAAAATCTGACAGTGGCAGAACTGTCTTACAACAAATTCTGAAGGAAGTTCTTCAACTTAAAATGAAATAACACTAGACAGTAACGAGAATCTACATAAGAACAAAGAACATCATTAAAGTTAACTCCATAAATAAATATAAAAGACAATATATATGCATTTTGTTGATAACCTACTTCCTTTTATTTAAAATACCAATGAATAATTTTAAAATCTGTGTTGAAGGACTTATAAAGTCTAAGGATATAATTTCTATGACATTACTAGCCAAAGAAGAAGAGAGAGAATGGAGCTAAGTTTCTGTATAATTCAGAAAGTTAGCTGGTATAAACTCAAATCTTATCTTGGGTTAAGATGTTAATTTAAATTACAAGGCTAACCACTCAGAAACTTGAAACAAATATATACAAAGAGAGAAATGAAAAGAAACATGGGAACTCAATGGCACATTACAGAATAAATATATGATACACACAAAAAGCAATAATGGACTAAAATGGAAAAAAGAATAAAAACATTTAGAAAATAAAGACCAAACTGGTAGACATAAAACCTCCATTATTAGTAATTACATTAAGAATAGATTTTTTTAAAGTCTCCAATCAAAAGAAGAGATTGGCAGGATAAATAAAACATGATCCAAACATATGGTGAAAGTGTATGCATGCATGCTAAGTCACCTCAGTCATGCCTGACTCTTTGTAACCCTAAGGACTGTAGCCGCCAGAATCCTCTGTCCTTGGGATTCCCCAGGCAAGAATACTGTAGTGTAGAGGACATGTAGTCATGTCCTCCTCCAGGGGATCTTTCCGACCCAGGGACTGAACCTGCGCCTCTTACATCTCCTGCATTGGCAGGGGAGATTTTACCACTAGCACTACTTGATGCTTTGAGATGAGTGAAAACAAATCAACATATCAAAACACATGGTAGACACACATGATAGACACTAACCAAGAGTGAAAGCAAAATCTATAGCTTTAAATGCTTATATTAAAGGAGAATAATCTCAAAGCAATTACCCAGCCTTCCACCCGAAGAAATAAGAAAAGGAAGAGCAGACTAAATTCAAAGCAAGTAGAAGGAGGTAAATAAAGTTTAGAGTGGAAATAAATGAAATAGAGAATAAAATGAGAACAGGAGAAAATATTTTGAAATCATATATCTGATGTAGACATATTCTGAATGTATAATGAAGCTTTACAAATCTATAATGAAGAAACAGTATTTCAGTTCTAAAATGGAGAAAATTACCTAAGAAAATATTTCTTCACAGATGATACACAGTCAGTAATTTTGTGAAAAGATGCTCAGAACTATCAGTCATCTTTAGAGAAATGCAAATCAAACTCACAATGACATATCATCCCCATCTACGAAGATGTCTAAAATAAAAATGGCAGACCATAATAAATATTGGAGAGAATGTGTAAACACTGTGAACCCTCATTCTTTACAAGTGGAAATATGAAATAATACAGCCTTTGGAAAATCATTTGGAAATGACTTTGGAAATTTGGAGAACCTTGGAAAATATTCTGTTACTTTCATCTAAATATTAAAGGTAACAAGGATCCAGCAATTATACTCTGAGTTATATACTCAAAAGAAACTAAAGCATATATCTACACAAAAAGTTATACACTAATGTTCATAACAGGATTATTCATAATAGTCAAAAGGTACCAAAAAAAACCACTCACGAATGATCAACCGATAAGTGCACAAGCAAAATATAATACATACATAGTATTTGGTAATAAAAAGGAGTGAAGTACTAATACATATTACAACAAAGATGAACCTTGAAAATATATTAAGTGTCAGAATCACTCGCAAAAAAGTACCACATGTTTATATGAAATGTCCAGAATAGAAAATACTTAGAGATGGAAGGTGAATTAGTGTTTTCCAGGCACTGGGGAAAGAGGGAAATGTGAAGTGATAGGTGGGCGGAAAATGAGTGCTTCATTTGGGGAGTGTTGAGAATGTTCTAAAATTAGACAACTGGACTGATACAAAAGTCCATGAAAATACAAAACAACCCAGCGAATTTCATACTTTTAAAGGGTGAATTTTAAGATATGTGAATTATCTCAAGTTATTCTAAAATTTAAATGGACAAATAGAATACTGAAGTATATACAAAAGGACAATATCCCTTGACCAAGTAGATTTTATCCTAGGATTACCCTCTTTGCAAATCCAGAACCACAATTTTATCAGTATATGCAGGACTAATGGCTTTTTTACCTTTAACACACTTGAGATACATTCACAAAGGAGAATACATAAAAATCATACCATTAATTTACCATGTAAAGTAAAGGAGAATTCCATTCCTATGTATTTACATAAGAGACATGAAAATTTAATACAAAAGGTTGGTTGTGAATATACACAGCAAAATATACATATTTTGTTATTTGTAAAAGAAGCAACCTAAATGTCCATTGGCAGACAAATGGATAATAAAGTTGTGGCACATATACACAATGGAATATTACTCAGCTATTAAAAGAATGCATTTGAGTCAGTTCTAAAAAGGTGGATAAAACTGAGCCTATTATACAGAGTGAAGTAAGTTATAAAAAAACACCAATATAGTATATTAACACATATATATAGAATTTAGAAAGATGGTAACAACGACCCTATATGCAAGATAGCAAAAGAGACAGATGCAAAGAACAGACTTTTGGACTCTGTGGGAGAAGGTGAGGGTGGGATGATTTTTGAGAATAGCATTGAAACATGTATATCACAATATGTGAAATAGATGGCCAGTCCAAGTTCGATGTATGAAGCAGGGCAATCAAAGCTGGTGCACTGGGACAACCCAAAGGGATGGGGTGGGGAGGGAGGTGGGAGGGGGGTTCGGGACCAGGAGACACAAGGACGCCTGTGGCTGAGTCATGTCAATGTATGGCACAATATTGCAAAGCAATTAGCCTCCAATTAAAATAAATTAATTAATTTTTAAAAAGACACCAACAAATGCAATCAGCATATCCCTATGTCTCTATAGTCTTAATTGCATTCATCTCCTATTGAAAGACAAGTGCCTCGGAGGGGAGCAGCACCACACCTTTATTTGATAGGAGATACCACTAGCGAGAATGGGAAGAACTTAAGAGCGATGGATACCTGAGGGGGCTGGGCGAGATCTCCTCCAATAAATAGAGGGACCTATGAAGGAAAAGACACATGGTTGCATTGTGACCCTCTACGAAAACTTGCTTTTCTAACCTAAGTACCAATATGATGTTCTACCCTGGGGATGGAAAAATAAAAGCTGAGGTATTACCACTTTTTATCTTCTCTATGCTAGACTTTTTTGTGTAGTTATCATTTATGCCTCTCCTCATTCATATTTTTAGAACATCCTTCCTAATCAATAATTTGTAGCCACAGCCTAAAATTAATACCAACTGCCTGTCTTATCTTTGAGTATAGGCTAGCACAAGCTTTTCATCTGTCTCATTTTGCAGCTCCATGAACTAAAAATAACATCCATACCTGAAAGGAACAAAAAGAATGTATAAGGCTTAATAACTGATAAGGAAAGGGATGTAATTTCCAGGAAGCTGTGGAAAGCAAAATAAAATTAAAATAAAGATAACTTCAAAATAACAACATTCTTTTAAAGAATCACTTAGAGGGCACCGTGGAATGAAGGCTCATTTATCATCCCCATATTCATCAGCTTATGAAATATTATAGTTTCTAAAAAGCCCAGTCGCTCATAGATACAAAGCCAGAAAATCAATTTTAGAATCACAAGAAGTAATGATAAGTATTACCAATAAGGCACTTTGCAAGTCTTTAAGCTTCTTTTTACCTATTTTTAATGGCAAGGGGGCAATAGCATATTGTGGACCAAAATAATGCTTTGGTTTTTTTGTTTTTCTCCTCCCAACAGTATTCCCAAAATAAATAAATAAATAACTTTTTTATTTAGAGTGGTTTAGAATGAGTTTCCCAATCTATACTCTCTAGGAATGATTTTAGTCCTTAGATAGGAAAGATTTTTCTTTCAAGCAGATGCACTGGTCTTAAGCAAAATTTGAAAACTCAAAATAGTTATTTTGTCCTGATCCAAAGTAAGTATACATTCTATGATTACTTCCTTGAGAAGGGCTACAGCATGAAACCAAAATAAAATGGAACTATTTTTCCCCAGAAGTAAAAAAAATATTCCCGATTTTAGAGGAAAAGCTTCCTAAATCTGTCATCTTCCCATAATCCTATGGCATAAAGTTTCTATTTAATTGATTCAAAACATTTTTCATCCTAAAAGCTTTTTTCTTTTTTTATCATGTCCATGAAACCTTAAAAAGCATCAATTCATCCTTTCCATATGTGTCATTAATTTCAAGCTGCTTCCCAACAGCCTAGGTTTCAGACTACCTGTGCAAAGGTTTTCTAAAGAAATTGGAATACAGCATCTGCAAGCCAACCACAAGTTTGACAAAGCATCTCTATATAGACTAACAAAGTGGAGTAACAAAATCAAGACTCATTTTAGAACTTCTAGCAGAAAAGCAAGTCTGAAAGTGAGTCTGTCCTACCCTCTAAAAGTCCTTATAGGTTTGATACATTGCATGCATTCAAGCTGATCAGAAGAAACAAACAAGATGCACTGGCAAGGTTAGTTTTTCATTCTCCATTTTCTGAAGAAGATTGCCTAGATCAGGAATGAAACTCTACAGTTTTGTGTATAGCAAAGCAAAAGGACTGTTTAGACAAATCCAAGAGATTATATCCCAAGGTTTAGAGTTTAGCAAGACAATTAGATATTTTATATCTAATATATTTATGTCTATATATATTTAAGAAGTGCTTGCAACTCAGAATAGTGATTGCAAAAGTAACTTTAAATTTCTAAAATTATTGCTGCATTCCTATGCCTCATAGATTCTTTCTGTATCATTTCATCTTTGCCCCAGTACAGCCTCAGAAACACATGTCAAAAGAGCCTTGTAACTCCAGAAGCATATTATATCATGTCATTCTGAAATCATTGAATCCAAAGAGTAGAATCTAACACATCCCCTAACTTTTCGTTCTCAATTCTGAGAACTTTAATTAGCATGAGTGACTGAGCCAGCCACTCTTTCAGGCAGGAAATAGACGCAAGTTCAATATAATTATCCTACTGGACTTTTGTTTCTGTTCCTGTATTTTATCAGTGGGGAAAGATGATGAATCCGGCATAAAAAGTATCTGAAATCAATTCCTCCCAGGTTGAAACTTCTGGGCTTTAAGCCTTGTAGTGACTCATAGCCCTGGAGACCTTCAAATTGCCTGGGAAACATTTAATGCCAGTGCTTGGAGTACGGCCCGCACATTCTGATTTAATTGATCTGTAGAAGGGCCCTGGGTTTTATGCTTTTGAGATTCTACTGTCTAACCATTGTTAACAACTGCTGTTGTAGAGATTCAAAAACCTTAACAAACAGTAAAATCATCTAAAGAGCGTATTAAAATGCAGATTCTAATTCAGTATGTTTGAAATAGGGCCTGAAATTTCACATTTTTCAAAAGCTCTCAGGTCACTCTGAGGCTGCCCTTCTATAGACCACATTTTTTTTAATTTATTTTTTTATTGAAGGATAATTGCTTTACATATGGACCACATTTTGAATTCCAAGATTCTAGATAGACTTTTTCTACAAATTGATATGACAACACCAAGGTATATTATCTTCCTAAGCCAAATATAGTGCACTCTTGTGTTTATTTTTTGCAGATTTTTGGGACGGAGGGTGTAGTGGTGCTTAACTATGGTGAAGGTACAGCAAGCACATAGACAAGCTAATCCAACCATCAAATTGAATTCATAGCTGATTGCCACGCCTGTATCACCATCATCACCTCTGCCCTGCAGGAAAGGTACAGTTTTGGGCACTGAGCCTCCCAAAAGGTTCTAATCAAGAGGTCAAGTGGGTGAAGGACTAGGAACCCCAGCCCTACTTTAACCAAAGAAGATTTCTGGAATACTAATTTCTTCAGCTCAGCTATTAATATAATCAATCATACCAGTCAGCACCACTATTCTCTGTCGCTATTTGAGACTATCAGATATTTTTACAGAGAGTGGAGAGAATTTGTCACACTGAATTATATGTTATATGAAAATGTATAGAACAGATCAATAGTCTAAAGGGCCCTGCCAGGGATTTTAGGGTGTTTGTATGTGTATGTGTGAGTGAAGTGTATGTGTATGTATGTATGTGTGTGAAGATTAATATTCACTGCAGTGAGATTTGACTTTAAATTCACTGCTCACTGGACATGTATACAAAAAATTTTATTAAGTAAATTTGATGCCAAAACTGTTAGGGCATTGACGTAATGCATCATTCAAGTCAAAATAATAACTACATTTTCTACCCATTTTATAAAGGCGAAGAATCTCTACATCATTATTTTCAACTTTATATTCTAGAATTAAATTACCTATCTTTTAAGGTTATTAAAATAGAGATGATATGACCATCCATTTGTCTCGGTATATTTTCTTTAACAATGAAAAATTAATTGAGATTTTCAAATAAAAATATCCACATAACTTGTACTTCCAAAATCAAATTTTGAAAGAATTTTCTAAAAGTATTAAAGTTTGTTAAATAAATCTATTTAGAGCTGCTAATTAGTGACTGTTTACATATGTATATATCAGATTCTAGATTCATGCACTTTTTTCAGACTTTATATCCTATTAATCCAATAATAAAATCTAATGTTTAAATGCCTAGTCAGAAATTTCAAAGGACTGTAGAGAAAAGCTTTGCTTGAAACCATTTCATGTTAATGCTTTTACTAGATCATATAACTCTGCAATAAAGCTAATGCTCCAGATACCTCTAAAATGCTGTAACTTTTTCTAGCTCAGGGTTGCTTGTTCTTCCTTAGGGTATACCCACAGCTTAGATAAGAGTCAGATGTTCCCTCAAAAGTGATAAGCCAGCAAATAAAAAATGATCTGAGTGTAAAACCTACTTATATGTCTGCTAGGCACTCTGTAAGAGAAAATACAGGATAATTTTGATTACTCCATTTTCTTACCTAATTTCCCACAGTAGCCTCCTAACCCTCTTCTCCTGGCCTCCACATGTGGTTTACCATACCCACCCATATTATTGTGTATACTTTTCTCCATGCAGCATGAAAAGATGTCCTTTAAAAATCACACGTAATGGACTAGCTCATGGAGTTTTTGTGTGGCAATAATTTGATGCCAGCATTCCTTTCTTGTGGAAATAACAAACCTAATTTTCAATGAAAAAATAATGCAAATGACTAAACTAAATTTAGCTACTGTCTAGGGTAAGCCAGTGGCAGTTGATGAAGCCAGGGAAGGGGCAGGGGGTAGGGGATGTTCTGGTCCTCTCCTAACTGCAACAGAAGCTGCTTAAAAGAGTTTGGACAGAACAGTTTTCTAGGAGGAAAAAGTCTTCTTTTTGGATGATTAGAATTCTGGCAATTTCCCTGAGGGAAGGTCATATAACTGGCACTTACAGTCTTTCTTGCTATACTGCTATTTTCACTGGGAGATCTTGTTTGTACATGAATCTTCCCTTGAAGATATTATCCAAATCACCAAAGAATTTCTCTTGAATTGGGTTAGGGGATGGTCCTAAACATAAGAAAAAGGGCTAGTTTGCCACTGCAGATCTCTGAGCACAGGGCAAGCTGGTCAAGCACAGGAGACAAGCATCAGTTCAATTCAGTTCACTCGCTCAATCGTATCCAACTCTTTGTGACCCCATGGACTGCAACATGCCAGGCTTCCCTGTCTAACACCAACTCCCAGAGCTTGCTCAAAATCATGTCCATCGAGTTGGTGATGCCATCCAAACATCTCATCCTCTGTCGCCCCCTTCTCCTCCTGCCTTCAATCTTTCCCAGCATCAGGGTCTCTTCAAATGAGTCAGTTCTTCACATCAGGTGGCCAAAGCATTGGAGTTTCAGCTTCAGCATCAGTCCTTCCAATGAATATTCAGGACCTATTTCCTTTAAAATGGACTGGTTGGATCTCCTAGAAGCCCAAGAGACTCTCAAGACACTTCTCCAACATCACAGTTCAAAAGCATCAGTTCTTCAGTGCTCAGCATTTTTTATAGTCCAACTCTCACATCCATACGTGACTACAGGAAAAACCATAGCTCTGACTATACAGACCTTTGTTGGCAGAGTAATGTCTCTGCTTTTTAATATCCATCTAGGTTGGTCATAGCTTTTCTTCCAAGGAGTAAAGTGCTGCACTCAACATGCCAGCAAATTTGGAAAACTCAGCAGTGGCCACAGGACTGGAAAAGGTCAGTTTTCATTTCAATCCCAAAGAAGGGCAAAATCAAAGTTATTCAAACTGCCAGTCAATTGCACTCATATCACACACTAGCAAAGTAATTCTGAACCAGGCTTCAACACTACACGTACTATGAACTTCTAGATGTTCAAGCTGGATTTAGAAAAGGCAGAGGAACCAGAGATCAAATTGCCAACAACCATAGGATCATATAAAAAGAGAATTAAAAAAAAATCTACTTCTGCTTTATTGATTATACCAAAGCCTTTGACTGTGTAGATCACAACAAACTGTGGGAAATTCTTAAAGGGATGGGAAAACCAGACCACCTTACCCGCTTCCTGAGAAATCTGTATGCAGGTCAAGAAGCAACAGTTAGAACCAGATGTGGAAAAACTGACTGGTTCCAAATTGGGAAAGGAGTACTTCAAGGTTGTATGCTGTCCTTTAACTTATTTAACTTACATGCAGAGTACATCATGTGAAATGCCAGGCTGGATGAAGCACAAGCTGGAATCAAGACTACCAGGAATAATATCAATAACTTCAGATAGGCATATGACACCACTCTTATGGCAGAAAGTGAAGAGGAACTAAAGAACCTCTTGATAAAAGTGAAAGAGGAGAGTGAAAAAGCTGGCTTAAAACTCAACATTCAAAAAACTAAGATCATGGCATCTATAACCACAGATAGGCATATGACACCACCCTTATGGCAGAAAGTGAAGAGGAACTAAAGAACCTCTTGATAAAAGTGAAAGAGGAGAGTGAAAAAGCTGACTTAAAACTCAACATTCAAAAAACTAAGATCATGGCATCTGGCCCCATCACATCATGGCAAATAGATGGGGAAACAATGGAAACAGTGACAGACTTTATTTTGGGGGGCTCCAAAATCACTGCAGATCGTGACTGCAGCCATGAAATTAAAAGACACTCGCTCCTTGGAGACAAGTATAGAGGGAAGACAAAACAGCATTAAAGCTAATTTGGAAAGGACAAAGGTTACCCTCAATTTCTTGTAGAGCCCCAGCTGGTTTTCTGTTAAATCCTAGTTTTCAGTGAATCAGAGTGGGCCATGGATGAAAACAGTTTTGCCAGCCACTCTCTATCCTCACCACCTTTCCACCATCCATTCCCCTTCCTCATTTGCCCCTCTCTCCCACCCTGACCACCAAGAAACCATTCACTGGAGCCAATGGTTCTTAGAAGATGAAGAACAGACCTATTGCTAAAGGATAAGTGTTAATAGTTGAAGAAAGGGAAAGCTTCCTAGATTTTCCAGCAGCAGCAAATTTTGCAAGGGCATTCATGGGCTCTATACAGAATACAGGCAGCAGAGCCACACAGAGGACCTCAGCATATGGGGCAGCAAACTGATTAAACACTAATTAGAGAACTTTCTCATTTACTCCTACTTTCTCATGGTCTATGTAAACAATTTCTACTCCCTAGGTGATGAGTGAAATACAAACCCCTTAGGGTTTTCTGATGAGGAACAGATTTGAAGAAAAATAATTAAATTGTGAATAGCAAATAAGATAGTAATCAACTATTCAGACAAATTAAGGTGTTATCTAAAAAATCTAAATTTTAAACTATCAAGGACTGGAAAACCGCTATACCAACAGAGTTAACTTGTATGGGCTAGATCTTTATAGTCATCTGTTACTGACAGATGCAGGTTCTGGACTAGGAAGTGGCAGAAGTGTATTCACTGAGCTGTCCCAATGATACTTCCTGCTCAAAAATCAGAGCACGTCACTCGCCTGCCTGAAATTCTCAAGTAGCTTCCCTTTTATTTTCAATACACTCTAAAAAATGCTACCATCTGACCTCTTCCCATCTTGTACTCATTCATCATTCCTCAGCAGATTGCTGAGAAATGATTATCTGCTTACTGATATTCCAATCAAGTTTATTTCCACCTTGGGCCTTCAGCACATTTTACTTCCTCCACCGAGACTACTCCTTCCCCAGATCAATGCATAGCATGATGTAGACCTCACTCTGAATGTCTCAGCTCAAAATACGCATCTTTGGGGAAGCCTTTTCTAACTACCTTGCCTCATTCATGTTCCCACTACTTTTAAGTCATTCTTGATGAACACAATTCTGCCTTCTTTTTCTAATACACTGTACCATGCTCACAAAATATCTTAATGTGTTTTCTGGTGTCTTCAGTTCAGTTCAGTTGTTCAGTCATGTCCGACTCTTTGCGACCCCATGAATCGCAGCAGGCCAGGCCTTCCTGTCCATCACCAACTCCCGCAGTCCACCCAAACCCATGTCCATCGAGTTGGTGATGCCATCCAGCCATCTCATCCTCTGTCGTCCCCTTCTCCTCCTGCCCCCAAGCCTTCCCAGCATCAGGGTCTTTTCCAATGAGTCAGCTCTTTGCATCAGGTGGCCAAAGTATTGGAGTTTCAGCTTCAACATCAGTCCTTCCAATGAACACCCAGGACTGATCTCCTTTAGGATGGACTGGTTGAATCTCCTTGCTGTCCAAGGGACTCTCAAGAGTCTTCTCCAACACCACAGTTCAAAAGCATCAATTCTTCGGCACTCAGCTTTCTTCACTGTCCAACTCTCATATTCATACATGACTACTGGAAAAACCATAGCCTTGACTAGATGGACCTTTGTTGGTGTCTTAGTTACTATCTATTTCCCTGAAAGTGAAAGTGTTAGTCATTCAGTCATGTCCGACTCTTTGTGAGCCCATGGACTGAAGTCCACCAGGCTCCTCTGTCCACTGAATGCTCCAGGCAAGAAAACTGGAGTGGGTAGCCATTCCCTTCTCCAGAGGATCTTCCCAACCCAGGGATAGAACCTGGGTCTCCTTCATTGTAGACAGATTCTTTACCATCTGAGCCACCAGGGAACTGGAATATAAATTAATAAGCTAAAGGAACATGTCTGTCTTGTTTACCACTATTCCTAGAACCTAAAATAGGACATGGAAAATTGCAAATGCTCAGTAAATATTTATGGAATGATTCAAGACTAGCAATCATTTTAAATCAAAACAGTTATTACTCAAATCAATTATTTTGAGTATTCCCTTTAACAAAGGAAGTATCAAAACTTGGAAGTATGATACAGAAAGTTTCTATAAAATACACAGAAGGGCAACTACACAGATAGGTGGGCATGTTGGGAAAGAATTATGCAATAGAGAGTACAGTTTATAAAAAGAAGGAACCTAATTTTACCTCGTGGTCAGGGTATGATCTTATGGATCTAGTTCAATGTATGATCAATTAATCAGTTGATTAGTAATGATCACATACAAATGATCATTTATGATCTCAATTTTTGCCTCCTACTCCATATCTATGCCCCTTGTCATCTAGTGCTGTAGTACCTCTCAGTCTGATTCTTGAGAATCAACAACCATGTGACTTCTTATAGTCAAAGGGAGGTTATTAATCATCATGCAAGCAAAAGCTTGATAAGAATATATATTTATTTTTATGCACAATAGGGTGTGTCTGCTCTTATACATCTGCCTCTACATATATACTGAAACCTATTGGAAGGATTTGAGACACAAATAATTGACACTATTCTAAACCAGCCAACAGCCAACCAATGTTCCAATATATCAGAGTGTCCAGGCCAAATCAGTAACCAACAAAGATAACTATAGAAATATAAATGAGTCCAGCTAAGACCAGAAGAGATGAACAGCTGACATGAAGATTCAAGAATTTTGGATTTGTCATGCAGTGATTAACGCAGCAAGAGATGAACTGGGAGAGAGGACAAAAGAGAAACAGCAAAAACCTGCTCATATACTGATGACTCAAATCTTTAGTTTTAAATCTATCCACAAAACTAAAATGTTCAAATAAGACATTTACTATAAGCCATCCCCAGGTGTTGGCTCTTCAGAAGATTTACCAACGATGGAGAACACAATCCAGCCACTTCTTTATGAGGAAAACTATCACTTAAATGTATTTAGTCCAAATAGTATTTAACTATTATATCCTGCAAAACAGTTTATTAAAATCAAACATATGAGAATGAAATAATTATTTAATGATATTTTCAGGAAAATAAAGCAGATTTTCAGAGAATATTTACTATATATATAGTAAATATAGATACATATACACACACATTATATACACACACATATATAAAAATATATACTGTATCATGTACTAAACATGGATAGGTAATGCCCTTTTGCTTCATTTATATCACCTATTGCAATTCTTTGAATTCTATAAATTAGGTCAAGTAGGGTCTTGCCCTATAATAAGATCCTATTTAGCCACATAGTAGTGACTAGACGTTAGCAACAAAATGATTGAATCCCAATGTGAAGGCAGTGCTAGATTTTTCATAGGTTCCATGTGTTTATTATTTTTTTTTGTGGGGGTGTGGGCAAGTTAGAGGGCTTCCCAGGTGGTGCTAGTGGTAAAGAATCTGCCTGCTAATGAGGAGACACAAGAGACAATGGCAGGTTCAATCCCTGGGTCAGGAAGATCCTCTGGAATAGGAAATGCCAACCCACTCTAGTATTCTTGCCTGGAAAATTCCATGGACAGAGGAGCCTAACAGGCTAAAGAACACACAAAGACTTGGACACAACTGAGCAACTGAGCACACACATGTGTTTTTCATCAGTGGCTTTCAAGGCCTTAAAAGTAATAACTTTATGCACTAAGGCAGGACCAACAGGATTTTTAAAAAGAACATACCACTGTGTTCCCTTCAAACTGTATTCTGAGGCCTGCTTTAATTAAGGCCAACCTCACAATAAACATCACTGAAGTTCACATGTTATTTATCTTGGGTTCATCAAGTATCCAATATTGAGTAAAAATATTCAGTAAAGCACATCAAAACATCATACATATATAAAAAGTTATTATGTGTCTTTGTATTTGAGTATATTTATAACACACACACACATATATATATATACACACACACACACACACACTTTCTATACCCATAGTTTTGGACAATTAATACTCTAAATTACTCTAAAGTTAAAAAGGAATGAGTGAATTGTTATATCAGATCAATGTTATCAGCGCCTGGCTGGCATATACTTCATTTCCTCCTACACTTTGTAAACACACTACTGTAATCCTCAGCTGTATGCTAGGACACTCTGGTATTCTGTGGGATTCCTCCATAAATTCACCACATCATGATCTAAGTGCTAGTCAGATTTTAGGGCTCTACATTTGATTAAGTATGATAATGCTTCAGCTGATTAAATAAATCAGACTTGGATGTTGTCACCTATAGAGGAAAAAATGAGCTCTGTCTACACTTTATGAGTGTTGAGTACACTGGACATAATCTTCAATTCTGAGATTGGCTCAGTATTTTGAAAAATGAAAATCTACTACTCCAGATTTATTAAACACTCAAATGTTTTGATTCAACTCATATGTCACATACCAATGTGGAATTAATTGTTAGAACCATGAGTAATCTTTGGAGTGATTAATGAAACAGACAGTACTGAATCAGCAAGATATGTATTCTGTCATGTTAGAAAAGCTTTTAATTGTTAGGGAAACTTACTCAAAATGAATATTTTTAGGTCCTTCTGTCACATTTAATTCTTAGATCTGGGGCATACCCTCTGAGGCCAGCCTAGGATCAATCTGTCAGTCAGCACTGGGGAAAACACTGATATAAGATGTGCTGATCAAGAGTTGGAGAGAGAGTCAGGAGTCAGGATATGAAGGGTTTGGTAGACTGGTTGTGATGATTAATGTAATATATATGTATGTAAATTTCTTAGCACAGTGTCTGATATACAGCAAATGCTCAATAAATGTTAAATATTGTTGTTTTCATTTAAAGTCAAAATTTATATTTTAATTAAACTTCATGTCAGTTTAGCCTGCTATGTGCATTAGAACAATCTGGGACCCCTTTATTTAACCAGATGTCCTTCCACTTACATAGAAGTTTCCATAAAACAGGGGCACAGGATTAAATTCTACTAATTTAATTTAGGGATGTGTCAGCACATCCCTGGGCTTCCCGGGTGGCTCAGTGGTAAAGAATCCGACTGCGATGCAGAAGACACAGGAGATACCGGGGGTTTGATCCCTGGGTTGGGAAGAATCCCTGGAGGAGGGCATGGCAACCCACTCCAGTATTCTCACCTTGGAGAATCCCAGGGACAGAGGAGCCTGGTGGGCTACAGTCTGTCGGGTCTCACAGAGTCTGACACAACTGAAGCAATTGAGCACACACGCATCACATCCCCCACATGAAGCACAAGACACAGAAAGAGAATGGATTCTGGAATATTTCGCACTTGATTTCCAAAATCCCAGCCCTGCCACTTGACAGCCGTATGACCTTAGTCTTTCTGAAACTCAGTTTCCTCATTTATACATATAACCTCAAACAACTTTTAGGTGACTTTATTTATTCTGCATATAAATCATGCGTCTGAAATATACAGTATACATTAAAAGTTAATTCTTATCTTTGTTTCTTTTCCCAAACCTTAATATAAGCCAGTATATTTTGGCCACCTGATGTGAAGAGCCAACTCATTAGAAAAGATCCTGATGCAGGGAAAGATCAAAGGCAGGAGGAGAAGGGGACACAGAAGACAAGATGGTTGAATTGCATCACCAACTTGATGGATTTGAGTTTGAGCAAGCTCCAGGACTTGGTATTGGACAGGAAAGCCTGGCATGCTGGAGTCCCTGGGGTCACAAACTGTCGCACATGACTGAGAGACTGAACAACAAATATGAGCCAGTGAGTTAGAATTTGTTCAATTTTCAGTGAATTTTTTCTTTTTTTACATATACCCGCAACAAAGCTTCAAATGATTTAGAGTTTTTACTTTCAGTTCAGTTCAGTTGCTTAGTCGTGTCCGACTCTTTGCGACCCCATGAATCGCAGCAGGCCAGGCCTCCCTGTCCATCACCAACTTCCGGAGTTCATCCAAACTCATGTCCATTGAGTCGGTGATGTCATCCAACCATCTCATCTTCTGTCGTCGCCTTCTCCTTCTGTCCTCAAGCCTTCCCAGCATCAGGGTCTTTTCCAGTGAGTCAGCTCTTTGCATCAGGTGGCCAAAGTATTGGAGTTTCAGCTTCAACATCAGTCCTTCCAATGAACACCCAGGACTGATCTCCTTTAGGATGGACTGGTTGGATCTCCTTGCAGTCCAAGGGACTCTCAAAAGTCTTCTCCAACACTACAGTTCAAAAGCATCTGTTTTTCGGCACTCAGCTTTCTTCACTGTCCAACTCTCACATCCATACATGACCACTGGAAAAACCATAGCCTTGACTAGATGGACCTTTGTTGACAAAGTAATGTCTCGCTTTTCAACATGCTGTCTAGGTTGGTCATAACTTTCCTTCCAAGGAATAAGCGTCTTTTAATTTCATGGCTGCAATCACCATCTGCAATGATTTTAGAGCCAAAAAAAATAAAGTCAGCCACTCTTTCCACTGTTTCCCCATCTATTTGCCATGAAGTGAT
Organism: Odocoileus virginianus; assembly: GCF_023699985.2. Lineage (NCBI taxonomy): Eukaryota > Metazoa > Chordata > Mammalia > Artiodactyla > Cervidae > Odocoileus > Odocoileus virginianus. The sequence continues at coordinate 23,040,394 of NC_069686.1, forward strand.
GGGACCAGATGCCATGATCTTAGTTTTCTGAATGTTGAGCTTTAAGCCAACTTTTTCACTCTCCTCTTTCGCTTTCAGCAAGAGCTTCTTTAGTTCTTCTTCACTTTCTGCCATAAGAGTGGTATCATCTACATATCTGAGGTTATTGATATTTCTCCTGGCAATCTTGATGCCAGCTTGTGCTTCTTCAAGCCCAAACAGTTTATTTTCTACTCTTAACATACATCTCAAAATTGAGCATTATCTTACAGTTTTATTTTATGTCACTGGAAGTTGTGTCTGAATGAGTCTGGCAGAGAGTCAGGTGCACTTGGAACAAATATTCTAGTACCCTGAAAACCTAGAATGTAAATTAAGAAAGGAAACCTATTTTGTATTAATATATAAAGATTTTGGAGATTTTAAAGGATGGCAGACATATTCATGGTTAAGAATGAAGGATCTAACATCAAACTTCTTGTGATTAAGTCTGAACTCATCCACTCTTGTCTATAGTTTTGGGTGAGCTACTCTTCCTCTCTGCACCACAGTTTAGGAATAATAAAAATACTTACCTTCCAGGATAGGAAGTAAGATGATGCCATGGAGAGCTCAATAAATCAATACTAATTACAGTGGTATTCTCAGTATAACAATATCCTTGTTTTAGTTATAAAAGCTAAATGCTAGCATCACAAAAATAGTTTGAATTCTCTCAAAACCCCAGAACATTACCTTTCTAGGGCAAGCTTTCTCAATCCTTCCCCAGAGTAGTGATAGCTATCACTGGCCTTTCTACTTCAGAATTTATCAGACTTTCCTCCCCACATAACTACCCTTTACTCCCTCCCTGCCTTCTTCCTAGCTCTTTACCATGCCCCCTTTAGAAGAACTGTTCCATTGTAAATCTATCCTCACATTTCCACCTGTTCACAGAATGCTACTTCTACCCTTTTGACTTAAAAAAACAAACAAAACTTGTTTATCCTGCTGAAACTTTTTGGAGAATTGTTCTATCAAACATCTCCCTATATTTCAGTCATTGGAGACAAAATTAACATGGATCAAATAGTCTTTTGTCCCTTCAAGACTACTATTCTTCCACTGGGATAAAAAAAACCCTTACGTTTTCAAGGTTCATTACTATCTACCTTCTATCCAATCTACCATGTGCAGATAGTAGACTTCCAAGCACATGGTCTTGCTATTTAAATATTTAAGATCTTTAACACCAGACCTCCAATTATTCTGTCTTCACAGGAGCATGTACATCACTAAACAATTTGATCACTGATACTCTTCTCCATTTTATCTCAAAAGTCTTACCCATCTTCTACCATAGGAACCTACTCTCAAGTTTACATTCTGGACCTCATCATTCATCCAACAAGCATTAATTAAGGAGAAGGTCTTTTGTGGTGCACTGGTAAAGAATCCACCCACCAATGCAGGAGAAGCAGGAGATGCAGGTTGATCCCTCGGTCAGGAAGATCCCTTGGAGGAGGAAATGGCAACCCACTCAATAATCTTGCCTGGAAATCTCCATGGATAGAGGAGCCTGGTGGGCTACAGTTCATGAAGCTGCAAGGAACTGGAAAAGACTCAGTGACTGAGAACACATACGCACACACACACATGTCCCAAGCACTTCTGAGTATATAGCAATGAACCAAACTGACAAAACACACCTGCTCTTGTGGAACTTTCTTTCCCCAGGAGCTAGTCTAACCACAAAGTTCTCACACCCTTTTCCAAGTTTGCCTGCCTGTGGTCCTCTCTGATATCCCTGAATATTTAATAAGGCCTTAATTTTCTTTCAGGCTAAATACCTCACCATGGCTTTACTTTCCTCTTTAGCTTCTATATGGTATTAAGACTTTGATCACTGTCTCATTATCAATGTCCCTTGTTCCTCGGCCACTTCAATCCACTAAATCCACTACTTCAGTTCTATTTAAGTACATGATTCCTTTGTCACAGGCTGCAGAGTCCTGCTAGGAAAAAATTTTCAGACCCAAGTCTACCACTGCAAAATTAGCATCCAGTTTCAGGACACTAGGGATTCAATGGAGCAAAGCAGATGATTTCTTGTTCATATTTTTAGGTCGTTAAGGTATTATTAACTTCATCATTTTACTTAAAGACTCTGCAACTCCCTAAAATTCTTAGCTCTGAACCAGTGGCTCTTCCTCCTATTTTGCAAGAATATGAAATCATTCAACAGGGAATTTATTTACAGTTATCCCTACCTATGTCCAATTTTATCTCTTCATTCATTCAACAAATATTTACTGAAAGCCTACCATGTTTCAAGATCTATTCCAGAACATTAGGACATATCAGAGTATAAAATGAAACAGATGTCTGTTCTAAAGTAACTTACATCCTAATAGGGAAAATGGACCATAAGCAATGATAATAATTAGTTATTATATATATACCCATATACACACCACTGCTTATTATTATATAATATTATATTATGGATAAAAGCAAAAGGAGAACAAGGTTAAAGGGATTACAAAAGTCAGGGTGCTTGCAATATTAAATTGACTAATCAAGGGGGCCTCGTTGAGTTTTTTTTTTAGCAAAGTTCTTGAGCAATAAGTTCATTGAATCTCAGAGTAAAGTTTCAGGTTCAGAAGAAAAGAATCCACTTATATACAGTTGAATTCTCCATCTCCACAGGTCTCCTCCAAGTGTCAGTCAGTCAGTCAGTTCAGTCGCTCAGTCGTGTCTGACCCTTCGCGACCCCATGAACTGCAGCACACCAGGCCTCCCTGTTAATCACCAACTCCTGGTGTTTACTCAAACTCATGTCCATCAAGTCAGTGATGCCATCCAACCATCTCATCCTCTGTCATCTCTGTCTCCTCCTGCCCTCAATCTTTCCCACATCAGGGTCTTTTCAAATGAGTCAGTTCTTTGCATCAGGTGGCCAAAGTATTGGAGTTTCAGCTTCAACATCAGTCCTTCCAATGAACATCCAGGACTGATCTCCTTTAGGGTGGACTGGTTGGATCTCCTTGCTGTCCAAGGGACTCTCAAGAGTCTTCTCCAACACCACAGTTCAAAAGCATCAATTCTTTGGTGCTCAGCTTTCTTCACTGTCCAACTCTCACATCCATACATGACCACTGGAAAATACATAGCCTTGACTGGACGGACCTTTGCTGGGAAACTAATGTCTCTGCTTTTTAATATGCTATCTTTAGCACCTATTCAATTCACTTCTTAACCCTTGTAATTTACAATATTTTCTCCCCATAAACATGGTCTGACCTTCCTACATTAGAGATGAGGAAATTCTTTTATCTGACTAGTAATAACATAAATAACATCTAGTTATTTCTTCTCTTATTATTTGAAAGGAAATAAATGGGCAGATGTTACAATCCAGTTGTCCATAACCCCAATGTGGTTCACAGATGTAGTCACTGTGATACAATGTTTTAGAAAATTTTAACTTTAATTTGGACAATTTTAGACACAGCACCTTTTCTACTATATTTGATCTTGCCCCACCCCCCACTACTCCCATCATATTATACTCTGCCTTTCCATTTATTTATGTTCCCTGTTTGGTACTTAAAACATCTGAGTATAAATTTGGACCTATACATCTGAGTGTATCTGATGGAAGACTAAGAAAGACTTTCAGAAAATAACTAGCATGTCGATTACACTATTTGTAAATATTTACAAAATTTAAAAATTATTTTCCAAAAGCAGTGTAAGATAATAATGAAGAAATCCTATGTAATGCCATCTGCGGAGATTTTAAGATCACATATTTTTTATTTCTTTTTTATTGACACATAGTTGATTTATAATATGTTAGTCTCATATTCAGTTTTATATATATACATATTTCTTCAGATCCTCTTCCCTTATAGGATACTACAAAACATTGAATATAGCTCCCTGTTCTGTAAGTGGGTCCTGGTTGATCATTTATTTTATATGATCATTTATTTTATATGTAGCAGTTTTATATGTTAATCCCAACTCCTAATTTGACTTCCCTGGTGGCTCAGCCAGAAAAGAATCTGCCTGTAACTCAGGTGACTGGGGTTTGCTCCCTGGGTCAGGAAGATTCCCTGGAGAAGGGAATGACTACCTACTCCAGTATTTGTTACTGCAGAATTCCACGGACAGAGGAATCTGGTGGACTACAGTACATGCGGTCTCAGAGTCAGACATGATTGAGTGACTAACACTTACCATCTCCCTTTCCCTTTGGGTGACCATAAGTTTGTTTTCTATGTCTTTGAGTCTCTTTCTGTTTTGGAAATAAATTCATCTTTTTTTTTTTCTTCCCCAGATTCTATATCCTAAGCAATATCATATATTGTCTTTCCCTGTCTTTAATTACCATACTAAGTCTGGCTTACTTTACCTTCATCATTATTGAGAATGGATTAATTATTTTATGTAATCTATCCTCCTGGTCAGAGTAATGTTGCTTTACATCAGTGAATAAAAGAAATATTTGAATCATCCTAATATCTTAACCTTCTTTGGGATTCAAGAACAACTTAAATCTAAAGCCACAAGTCCATAACAACTACCATAGAATCACCCTATGGGTCAGAAAGAGTCATGCTTTTCATTTTGGGGCAATACTCATGGCATAATAATTTTTACCTCCAGTTAGAAAATATGCCTCCAGTGTACCACAGAGTAGCAAGAGATGAGGATGAACAGCACCATACAGTTTCCTTAGCAACCTAAGTGTGCTTTGAGAAATGGCACAAACAAGAAAGAAGTCTTTTATGAGCAGTACAATCCTAAGATTTTTCTGGATATAAAGCCCTTAAGTTCTTGTTGTGCCAACATCCTTCTTTAGAAAAAGAGGCTGAATGTGATTTTATTCACTTATGTTGCTATACTCTGTAGCATTTTATCCTGTCCCCTTGCTATAACAAACTAGATCAAGGCATGGTGTATAAACTAAATCAGTCATCTGTGGGATCACTAGTGACCCCAGAGAGCCTGTATAAAAGTGCTGTCTAAGGCTAACCCAGAAAGATAGTCTCTTAGGGATTTGGAGTGTAAAAGATAATGACAAAAATAAGATAGAGTCATAAATACGGAGATAATGATAGAGGTAAAGGATATGGTGTGAGGGTGAGGGGTGAAGAAAGACAGAAAGGAAAAGACCAAGGGGTGCTATTTGGTAGTGGTAGGAAAAAGTAAATGAGCAATAGGGAGCATTTTATTGATAGAGTGCAGAGGGCTAGAAGAGAAAGATTCTTGCTGCTAAAGGTTCAATAAGACTATTCACCATTAGAGATGTTTGGACCCTCAAACCCATTCTAACTCTCCAGGAGGAGCATAAATTTGGATTAGCTACATTCTCTGAAGAAAAATTGCAGTCCTCCATTGACAGAACTGTAAGAGCCAAACAAAACCCCAGCTCTATCTAGTTGCTTTAGAAAAATATCTGGTAGGAACCACATTGGGGCTTTCCAAATTTAGGCCTGAAGGCAGAACAGTGGGAGAGAATAAGGATGTTCCATGCACTTAAATATTAAGAAATACCTATCCTAAATACTTGGGCTGATTCAAAGATGAAAATACTGATGTAGGAAACAAAGACCTATGAAAACACCAGAGGAAAGGAAAAGTAATACACATTTGAAGCTTCAAAGGAAAACCCCATATCTAAAATCGATCTATCTAGAAATAGATTTTTTTTGAAACATGTATATTATCTAGGGTGAAACGGATAACCAGCTCAGGTTGGGTGCATGAGACAAGTGCTCGGGCCTGGTGCACTGGGAAGACCCAGAGGGATCGGGTGGAGAGGGTGGTGGGAGGGGGGACTGGGATGGGGAGTACATGTAAATCCATGGCTAATTCATATCAATGTATAACAAAAACTACTGTAATGATGTAATTAGCCTCCAACTAATAAAAATTAAAAAAAAAATAATAAAATAAAATAATGAGAACTCAGAAATGACAGTAAAAAAAAATAAATAAATTAAAAAAAAAAAGATTTTTTAACCAAAACCAAATTCTCAAGTAGTCAGTATTCTACCTCTACCCTGTGCTGTGATAAATAAGATGTTAAATTATTTGCAACTATGTCTAGTCAGGTGTTCATTATGGTGTGCCCTTAAAGACAGGATCTCTGTTCCTATTTAAAATTGCCACTGTTATCTTGGATTCCAGAGAACAAGTCACCTCGAAACAGACAACCTTTATTCAGTTTATCTGGGCTCCTCATTGGCCTCCCATCTCAGAATAGAGTTCACTCTCACCTAATGAGCTTAATTTTTCCCTCAGTCTGCTATGAATGAAAAGTGCTTAGGTTTTTAAATCCATTATTTTTGCAAATTATTATGATGCATTCTAGGCTTCCCTTGTGGCTCAGTGGTAAAGAATCCACCTACAATGCAGGAGACACAGGAGATGCAGGTTCAATCCCTGGGTCAGGAAGATCCACTTGAGGAGGGCATGGCAACCCACTCCAGTATTCTTGCCTGGGAAATCCCATGGACAGAGGAGCCTGGCGGGCTAATGTCTATAGGGTTGCAAACAGTCAGACACAGCTGAAGTGACTGAGCACACACGCATGTACATAGCTAATAGTGCAATTCTTGTACAAAATTAAAGATGAAAAAAAAATCCTCAATGTTATGAAGGCAAGCAGACCAAAAACAAGTTTCCTCTCATTTTAAAATTAAAAGAGAGAAAGCTGTTCTATACTTAAGATTTCAATGCTTTTTAATTTGATTTTTATAGTAAATTTAATAGATAAATTTATTTAACTGGAGTAAATAAATCTGTAGTAAATTTATTCAAATTTGCAGAATTAATGACAATTGTAATCACTGGAAGACTCAGTTGAACAGGCAAAATAACGATTGAACACAAACTCTGGTGTAAGCAGAGTCTGACCTACAGTAAGGAACACACACATGATACATTCTATCTCAACCCAAGACATCCAAATAATTTTTAGTTAAAAAAATCATTTAATTGAGAATATAAATACATAATTGAAAGTAAACAAATACAATACATGAAGTTTGACACATTTTAAAAGAGATATTTACTAAAGGAGGAAGAGAGCCTTGATAGAAGATGGTGTTTGATGCAAGGGATTGCAAGGAAATCTTCTGTAGGTTAATTATTCTTTTGGTGCCATATTCTTCACAAATATTTAACTTTTTTAGGACTTATGATTGTTTCTTACTCAAATTTCACTTAAAGATTAAGATATAGCACAGAAAAAATAACTTTTGAGCCAAATTAAAGCTAAACAAGATGACGCTTTGAAACACAAAAAACATGTGAATTCAGCAAAGAGATGATCACAGAAGATGCTATCCCTCTATGCCCTTTGGTTTGACATAGTTACATGAAGCCAAACAGGGTGATATTATCCCAACATGGTACACAACTCAAGTTTGTCCTACATATTATCCTCTGAGTAAAAGCCATGTGCCAAGTAAGTTGGCAAAGTGGCTGCCTAAAACTAATATAAAGAAATCACATTTCCTGCCACATTTATTAATGCATAGTGTTTTGAGAAAAATTTGTTACATTAAATGAGGGGCAAAAAGCCATTGATTTGTATGTGTTCTAAACCTACAAAATTCAATGTTCTTACCTTGAATAACAGGTAATGCTTAGTCGCTCAGTCGTGTCTGACTCTCTGCTATCCTTAGGACTGTAGCCCACCAGGCTCCTCTGTCCATGGGATTCTCCAGGCAAGAATACTGGAGTGGCTTGCCATTTCCATCTCCATTGAATTAAAGGTAATCTGAGGTCTCAACTCACATACATAATCTGGCCCTGCCTACTCCTCCATCTTCATTTGAATCACTCTTCCTCTTACTCAGTCTTTTCCAGGGAAGCCGATATTTTTGTTCTTCCAATATGTCAACCATGTTTCTCAAGCGTTTGCAAGGGCAGTTATCTCTGCTGGGAAGCCTCTATATTTCACATATTAGCATGGCTTACTCTTTACCTCACTATCTTCATCAACACACTGCAAGTTCCCTGAAGATAAAAACTGCTTTTATGACTGCCTTGGCACACAATAAATTCTAAACAAATTTGATGTTGAACTAGTGAGTGAACAAACAATATGTTTCTACTTACAAAGATAATAAGCAAAACAAGAGTCATTGCTCTTGAAGAAGGGTGTAACATGGTAAGGTGGTTTTTTTTTTTTTTTTTTTTTTGCGTTTTGGTTTTGTATTCTTGAAGGTAACCACTTTGCCCATACCACCTTGAATAACAGTACTTGAGAATAGCTGGGAAGATGCAAACAAATCTAAATAAGTAATCAAGGAGCTTTAAAAATGTACAAACCTCAGAAATAACATAAATCATTCACATTTTTTTATATTCCTATGAAGATCATCTGGCTTTCAAATAATTCTCTACTGAGAATTGCTTTTGCTGCACTAAGCTCTCGTAAACTTAACAAAGAAACCAATACTCTTTTGTATTTCTGTAAATAGGCTAATTTAAAAATACATCTTAAAGTTGTCTTTTTGGAAATTCACTGCTTGTTAAAATATTCATTTGGCTTTGCATTAAATCTTAAAATATTTCATGTGTATTCTATGAGTCTAGGTGATTAAACTATAATAACATTTGTATAACTTACAACCTGCATATTTCTATGTCATCCATATATTTACTCATTTTATCTTCACAAGCACACTGCAGCAGGAAGTACAGCCAACATATCCCTATTTCACATACACAGAACTGAAGCTAGAAAAGGTTCAGTTCAGTTTAGTTGCTTAGTCATTTCTGACTCTGAGACCCAATGGACTGCGGCAGGCCACACCACCCTGTCCATTATCAATTCCCAGAGTTTACTCAAACTCATGTCCATTGAGTCAGTGATGCCATCCAACCATTTCATCCTCTGTCATCCTCTTCTCCTCACACCTTCAATCTTTCCCAGCCCAGGGTCTTTTCAAATGAGTCAGTTCTTCGTATGCGGTGGCCAAAGTACTGGAATTTCAGCTTCAGCATCAGTCCTTCCAATGAATATTCAGGACTGATTTCCTGTAGGATTGACTGGTTGGATCTCCTTGCAGTCCTGGGGAATCGCAAGAGTCTTCGCCAACACTACAGTTCAAAAGCATCAATTCTTCGGCACACAGTTCTCTTTATACTCCAACTCTCACATCCATACATGTCTACTGGAAAAACTATAGCTTTGACTAGATGGACCTTTGCAGGCAAAGAAAAGATTATGCAATTTAATAATGGAAACAAGTCAGGAGTACAAGATATACCCATGACTTTTGGGCCCATGTTTATTCTTCCATTCCTAAACCCATTCCTTAGAACTCTTAGAAAATAGGTGGTAATTCCAGCAGAGAATCATAAAGTGTGAAACTAGTACTCATATCCTCATTCAGTTCAGTTCAGTTGCTCAGTTGTGTCCGACTCTTTGATCCCATGAATCGCAGCACGCCAGGCCTCCCTGTCCATCACCAACTCCCGGAGTCTACCCAAAGCTGTGTCCATCGAGTAGGTGATGCCATCCAACCATCTAATCCTCTGTTGTCCCCTTCTCCTCCTGCCCCCAACCCCTCCCAGCATCAGGGTCTTTTCCAATGAGTCAACCCTTCGCATGAGGTGGCCAAAGTATTGGAGTTTCAGGATCAACATCATTCCTTTCAATGAACACCCAGGACTGATCTCCTTTAGGATGGTCTGGTTGGATCTCCTTGCAATCCAAGGGACTCTCAAGAGTCTTCTCCAACACCACGGCTCAAAAGCATAAATTCTTCAGTGCTCAGCTTTCTTCACAGTCCAACTCTCACATCGATACATGACTACTGGAAAAACTATAGTCTTAACTAGATGGAACTTTGTTGGCGAAGTAATGTCTCTGCTTTTTAATATACTATCTAGGTTGGTCATAACTTTCCTTCCAAGGAGTAAGTATCTTTTAATTTCATGGCTGCAATCACCATCTGTGGTGATTTTGGAGCCCCCAAAAATAAGGTCTGACACTGTTTCCACTGTTTCCCCATCTATTTCCCATGAAGTGATGGGACCAAATGCCCTGATCTTTGTATTCTGAATGTCGAGCTCTAAGTCAACTTTTTCACTCTCTTCTTTCACTTTCATTACGAGGCTTTTTAGTTCCTCTTCACTTTCTGCCATAAGGGTGGTGTCATCTGCATATCTGAGGTTTTTTATATTTCTCCCAGCAATCTTGATTCCAGCTTGTGCTTCATCCAACCCAGCATTTCTCATGATGTACTCTGCATAAAAGTGAAATAATCAGCATGTCAACATTCAGCCTTGACGCACTCCTTTTCCTATTTGGAACCAGTCTGTTGTTCCATGTCCAGTTCTAACTGTTGCTTCCTGACCTGCACAGAGGTTTCTCAAGAGACAGTATGGTATTCCCATCTCTTTAAGAATTTTTCGCAGTTTATTGTGATCCACACAGTCAAAGGCTTTGGCATAGTCCATAAAGCAGAAATAGATGTTTTTCTGGAACTCTCTTGCTTTTTTGATGATCCGGTGGATGCTGGCAATTTGATCTCTGGTTCCTCTGCCTTTTCTAAAACCAGCTTGAACATCTGGAAATTCACGGTACACGTATTGCTGAAGCCTGGTTTGGAAAATTTTGAGCATCACTTTACTAGCATGTGAGATGAGTGCAATTGTGTGATAGTTTGAGCATTCTTTGGGATTGGAGTGAAAACTGACCTTTTCCAGTCCTGTGGCCACTGCTGAGTTTTCCAAGTTTGCTGGCATATTGAGTGCAGCACTTTCACAGCATCATCTTTCAGGATTTGAAATAAGTCAACTGGAATTCCATCACCTCCGCTAGCTTTGTTTGTAGTGATGCTTTCAAAGGCCCACTTGACTTCACATTCCAGGATGTCTGACTCTAGGTGAGCGATCACACCATCCTGATTATCTGGGCCGTGAAGATGTTTTTTGTACAGTTCTGTGTATTCTTGCCACCTCTTCTTAATATCTTCTGCTATTCTTTGCAGCCAAAGATGGAGAAGCTCTATATAGTCAGCAAAAATAAGACCGGGAGGTGACTGTGGCTCAGATCTTGAACTCCTTATTGCCAAATTCAGACTTAAATTGAAGAAAGTCAGAAAAACCACTAGACCATTCAGGTATGACCTAAATCAAATCCCTTATGATTACACAGTGGAAGTGAGAAATAGATTTAAGGGACTAGTATTGATAGACAGAGTGACTGATGAACTATGGACAGAGGTTTGTGATATTGTACAGGAGACAGGGATTAAGACCATCTCCTTGGAAAAGATATGCAAAAAACAAAATGGCTGTCTGAGGAGGCCTTACAAATAGCTGTGAAAAGAAGAGAAGTGAAAAGCCAAGGAGAAAAGGAAAGATATTCCCATCTGAGTGCAGAGTTCCAAAGAATAGCAAGGAGAGATAAAAAAGCCTTCCTCAGAGATCAGTGCAAAGAAATAGAGGAAAACAACAGAATGGGAAAGACTAGAGATCTCTTCAAGAAAATTAGAGATACCAAGGGAATATTTCATATCCTCATTAGAGAACCCATTTTTAACTAACCAGGCTCTGTGGCTATAGCTTTATCCCTTACAGCTTTTCAAAATGATCCCTTGAAAACTGGTAACTTGCTCCATATTTCTACCAGTGTAAGAGGAATTTTCAGCAACTCAATGCATGTGTCACATAATAAGTGGAACTGCAGAGCTCAGTATGAGTCTCTGCTGCTGCTGCTGCTAAGTCACATCAGTCGTGTCCGACTCTGTGTGTTCCCCATAGATAGCAGCCCACCAGGCTCCCGTCCCTGGGATTCTCCAGGCAAGAATACTGGAGTGGGCTGCCATTTTCTTCTCCAGTGCATGAAAGTGAAAAGTGAAAGTTAAGTCGCTCAGTCGTGTCCGACTCTTCGCGACCCCGTGGACTGTACCCTACCAGTTCCTCCGTCCATGGGATTTTCCAGGCAAGAGTACTGGAGTGGGGTGCCATTGAGTCTCTAGGTAGCTACAATTGACATGAGGAAAATCTAACAGTAGAAAAAAATCTGAAATAACATCTCATTCTATAAAATTTTTTCTTTTCACAAATATAATGTTCTCCTATATGGTATGTAAAATTATTCCTCATTTTAGCAGGTCTGGCTTACACAGGAAGTCAGATTTAAACTTCACAATATCATTATTCACTTCAGTCAGGATGGTTCATGAATCTCATCCTCCACACTTTACACATGAAAATCACCCATGTTATCAACAAGAAAGAATAGCAGCCAGAGCCCTGCATAAGATTATTTTTTCATTTCGTGGAATATCAAATTCAAACCCTGGTGTGTTTATGTGTGTGTTTGTGTTTGAGTGTGTGTATCTGATGGTAAGTTTTTTTATTATATCTTCCACAATAAAACAAAATTGAACCTATTTTTAAGATGTCAATTTAATTTCTACAGAAATATTGTAACCAAGATGATATCCAAGCCAGAGAATTCCCCTTGAATTTCACAGAAGTATTTAGACCATACTCAAGCTACTGGTAAAACTAACTTCTTTGGCTCTATGGGTGACCCTGCCTTGCCTATGTTGTGCTCTGTGATAATAAGCAATACTGACACATAAAAGTATTTGTGAGTATTGAATATCATCTTAACACATTTATTTTTTTATTGTTTTTTTAGAAAAAAAATTTTTTCATTTATTTTTATTAGTTGGAGGCTAATTACTTTACAACATTGCAGTGGTTTTTGTCATACATTAAAATGAATTAGCCATGGATTTACATGTATTCCCCATCCCCGTCCCCCCTCCCACCTCCCTCTCCACCCGATCCCTCTGGGTCTTCCCAGTGCACCAGGCCCCGAGCACTTGTCTCATGCATCCAACCTGGGCTGGTGATCTATTTCACCCTAGATAATATACATGTTTCGATGCTGTTCTCTTGAAACATCCCACCCTCGCCTTCTCCCACAGAGTCCAAAAGTATGTTCTATACATCTGAGTCTCTTTTTCTGTTTTGCATATGGGGTTATCGTTACCATCTTTCTAAATTCCATATATATGTGTTAGTATAATGTAATGGTCTTTATCTTTCTGGCTTACTTCACTCTGTATAATGGGCTCCAGTTTCATCCATCTCATTAGAACTGATTCAGTTGAATTCTTTTTAATGGCTGAGTAATATTCCATGGTGTATATGTACCACAGCTTCCTCATCCATTCATCTGCTGATGGGCATCTAGGTTGCTTCCATGTCCTGGCTATTATAAACAGTGCTGCGATGAACATTGGGGTGCACGTGTCTCAGACTTGGTTTCCTCGGTGTGTATGCCCAGAAGTGGGATTGCTGGGTCATATGGCAGTTCTATTTCCAGCTTTTTAAGAAATCTCCACACTGTTTTCCATAGCGGCTGTACTAATTTGCATTCCCACCAACAGTGTAAGAGGGTTCCCTTTTCTCCACACCCTCTCCAGCATTTATTGATTGTAGACTTTTGGATAGCAGCCATCCTGACTGGCGTGTAATGGTACCTCATTGTGGTTTTGATTTGCATTTCTCTGATAATGAGTGATGTTGAGCATCTTTTCATGTGTTTTTTTGCCATCTGTATGTCTTCCTTGGAGAAATGTCTGTTGAGTTCTTTGGCCCATTTTTTGATTGGGTCATTTATTTTTCTGGAGTTGAGCTGGAGGAGTTGCTTGTATATTATTGAGATTAATCCTTTGTCTGTTGCTTCGTTTGCTATTATTTTCTGCCTATCTGAGGGCTGTCTTTTCACCTTGCTTATAGTTTCCTTTGTTGTGCAAAAGCTTTTAAGTTTCATTAGGTTTCATTTGTTTATTTTTGCTTTTGTTTATAAAATTCTGGGATGTGGGTCATAGAGGATCCTGCTGTGATTTATGTCGGAGAGTGTTTTGCCTATGTTTTCCTCTAGGAGTTTTATAGTTTCTGGTCTTACATTTAGATCTTTAATCCATTTTGAGTTTATTTTTGTGTATGGTGTTAGAAAGTGTTCTAGTTTCATTCTTTTACAGGTGGTTGACCAGTTTTCCCAGCACCACTTGTTAAAGAGGTTGTCCTTTTTCCATTGTATATCCTTCCCTCCTTTGTCGAAGATAAGGTGACCATAAGTTCGTGGATTTATCTCTAGGCTTTCTATTCTGTTCCATTGATCTATATTTCTGTTTTTGTGCCAGTACCATACTGTCTTGATGACTGTGGCTTTGTAGTATAGTCTGAAGTCAGGCAGGTTGATTCCTCCAGTTCCATTCTTCTTTCTCAAGGTTACTTTGGCTATTCGAGGTTTTTTGTATTTCCATACAAATTGTGAAATTATTTGTTCTAGTTCTGTGAAAAATACCGTTGGTAGTTTGATAGGGATTGCATTGAATCTATAGGTTGCTTTGGGTAGTATAGCCATTTTGACAATATTGATTCTTCCAATCCATGAACATGGTATATTTCTCCATCTGTTTGTGTCCTCTTTGATTTCTTTCATCAGTGTTTTATAGTTTTCTATGTATAGGTCTTTTGTTTCTTTAGGTAGATATACTCCTAAGTATTTTATTCTTTTTGTTGCAATGGTGAATGGTACCGTTTCCTTAATTTCTCTTTCTGTTTTCTCATTGTTAGTGTATAGGAATGCAAGAGATTTCTGTGTGTTAATTTTATATCCTGCAACTTGACTGTATTCGTTGATTAGCTCTAGTAATTTTCTGGTAGAGTCTTTAGGGTTTTCTATGTAGAGGATCATGTCATCTGCAAACAGAGTTTCACTTCTTCTTTTCCTATCTGGATTCCTTTTACTTCTTTTTCTGCCCTGATTGCTGTGGCCAACACTTCCAAAACTATGTTGAATAGTAGTGGTGAGAGTGGGCACCCTTGTCTTGTTCCTGATTTCAGGGGAAATGCTTTCAATTTTTCACCATTGAGGGTGATGCTTGCTGTGCTTTTGTCATATATAGCTTTTATTATGTTGAGGTATGCTCCTTCTATTCCTGCTTTCTGGAGAGTTTTAATCATAAATGGATGTTGAATTTTGTCAAAGGCTTTTTCTGCATCTATTGAGATAATCATATGGTTTTTATCTTTCAATTTGTTAATGTGGTGTATTACATTGATTGATTTGCGGATATTGAAGAATCCTTGCATTCTTGGGATAAAGCCCACTTGGTCATGATGTATGATTTTTTTAATATGTTGTTGGATTCTGTTTGCTAGAATTTTGTTAAGGATTTTTGCATCTATGTTCATCAGTGATATTGGCCTGTAGTTTTGTTTTTTTGTGGCATCTTTGTCTGGTTTTGGAATTAGGGTGATGGTGGCCTCATAGAATGAGTTTGGAAGTTTACCTTCTTCTGCAATTTTCTGGAAGAGTTTGAGTAAGATAGGTGTTAGCTCTTCTCTAAATTTTTGGTAGAATTCAGCTGTGAAGCCATCGAGTCCTGGGTTTTTGTTTGCTGGAAGATTTCTGATTACAGTTTTGATTTCCTTGCTTGTGATGGGTTTGTTAACATCTTCTATTTCTTCCTGGTTCAGTTTTGGAAAGTTATAGTTCCCTAAGAACTTGTCCATTTCTTCCAAGTTGTCCATTTTATTGGCATAGAGGTGCTTGTAGTAGTCTCTTATGATCCTTTGTATTTCAGTGTTGTTTGTTGTGATCTCTCCATTTTCGTTAATTTGGTTAATTTCTAATTTTGTTAATTTGGTTCTTCTCCCTTTGTTTCTTAATGAGTCTTGCTAATGGTTTGTCAATTTTGTTTATTTTTTCAAAAAACCAGCTTTTAGTTTTGTTGATTTTTGCTATGGTCTCTTTAGTTTCTTTTGCATTTATTTCTGCCCTAATTTTTAAGATTTCTTTCCTTCTACTAACCCTGGGGTTCTTCATTTCTTCCTTCTCTAGTTGCTTTAGGTGTAGAGTTAGGTTATTTATTTGACTTTTTTCTTGTTTCTTGAGGTATGAATATCATCTTAACACATTTAAAATATTAGAAGATGTATTTCTCACATAGCAGGCCCTTAAAATATTAGCTTTTCTTTAAATTGTGTAATACTGAATTTCCAGCAGGATATGGTATTTATCTACCTTTCCTTCAGAAATAATGGATAATTATATTCAATAAACATTTATACCTTATAACCATCTCTGAAAAAAAAAATTCAATGCTCATCACTTCCGTGAGCTTCTTCTATTTGCATATTTAACTTTTAACCAACATCTCTACTCAGTATAATATCTACTAGATATCTCAGTCTTAACATGAGTTCAGTGGAATTCTTATTTTTTTTATACCTTCTACTCCTTCACAAGTATCTTCTCAGTCAATGATATTCACCTGGTTACTCAACTTGTAAACACAGAAGTCATCTTTGATTACTCTTTTTAATCTAGAGGCTACATTGCATCCATCAGCAGGTAGCAGGTATCATTGGCTCTACTTTCAAAACTTACCCCTAATGTGGCATTTCCCATACTCCCCAGTGGCATAATCTAGTCCAAACCATTGTCTCTCACTTTGAATGGAGTTAAAATCTCAAGAATGTTTTCTCTCAAGCTTCCTCGACACCATATAGTTTTTCTCCACAAGAGACATGTTTATGTTAAATGAAAGAAGAAGAATAAAACTTTACATGATCACTTTAATAAGTAAATCGTAATAAATGGCCTAGGGAAAAATTAGTCAAAATGTGCATCATAGGTTATCTTTCCTAAAGCGTTCTACTTTCCAAACTTCTCACAATAGTTTTATATTAACTTTATAATTAGAAAAGTATTTCAGGAAAATAATTTTTATTTGAATTAAACTAAAAACATATATAAAATAATTTCTTTTTTGTAGCTCTTGGAAACATATTAGAATACTATTCTGTTTCTATAATTTATTACATTTGAGTTAATTTTTTAATTTTATGCTTCTAAATTGACAATAGTGGACATAAATGTAGATAATTATGTTTCTCTAACCTCAAGATATTTTAAAAGAACTACCATAAAAAAATCCATTTACCTTTCATTCTGTGTTAATGTTACAGATATGCCACAGTGATGGTAACAGTGAAAATCTGCAAATTTTCCAATGATTTGGGTTCAAATTAGTCTTGGATCTATTATCTGGCTTTAATGCATAAGGTTATCCTCATGAAGTATAGATATGATCTAATTCTTTTGGGGGCTTATTCTGCATAAATATGAATGCTCCTCTAAAATATCATATATATTGAAACTTTCCTTCTTATCTCCTAATTTTTATCCTTGCTAGATCTTTCTCACTGCACTAGGAAGGGTTTAGTTCAGTTCAGTCACGTTTGACTCTTTGTGACCCCATGGACTGCAGAACGCCAGGCCTCCCTGTCCATCACCAATTGCCAGAGTTTACTCAAACTCAAGTCAATTGAGTTGGTGATGCCATCCAACCACCTCATCCTCTGTCGATCCCTTCTCCGCCTGCCCTCAATGTTTCCCAGCATCAGGGTCTTTTCAAATTAGTCAGCTCTTCGCATTAGGTGGTAAATTATTGGAGTTTCAACTTCAGCATCAGTCCTTCAATGAATATTCAGGACTGATCTCCTTTAGAATGGATTGGTTGGACCTCTGCAGTCCAAGGGACTCTCAAGAGTCTTCTTCAACACCACAGTTCAAAAGCATCAGTTCTTCAGCACTCAACTTTCTTTATAGTCCAACTCTCACATCCATACATGACTACTGGAAAAACTATAGCCTTGACTAGACGAAACTTTGTTGGCGAAGTAATATCTCTGCTTTTTAATATGCTCTCTAGGTTGTTCATAGCTTTCCTTCCAAGGAGTAAGCATCTTTTAATTTCATGGCTGCAATCACCACCTGCAGTGATTTTGGAGCCCCAAAAATAGAGTCAGCCATCGTTTCCATGCTTTCCTTATCTATTTGCTATGAAATGCTGGGACCGGATGTCATGACCTTTGTTTTCTGAATGCTGAGCTTTAAGCCAGCTTTTTCACTCTCCTCTTTCACTTTCATCAAGAGACTCTTTAGTTCCTCTTCATTTTCTGCCATAAGGGTAGTGTCATCTGCACGTCTGAGGTTATTGATATATCTCCAGGCAATCTTGATTCCAGCTTGTGCTTCATCTAGCCCAGCATTTCTCATGATGTATTCTGCATATAAGTTAAATAAGCAGGGTGACAATATAAAGCCTTAAAGTACTCCTTCTCCAATTGGGAACCAGTCTGTTGTTCCATGTCCAGTTCTAACTGTTGCTTCTTACCTGAATAGAGGTTTCTCAAGAGATAGGTCAGGTGGTCTGATATTCCCATCTCTTTCAGAATTTTCCAGTTTGTGGTGATCCACACAGTCAAAGGCTTTGGCATAGTCCATAAAGCAGAAATAGATGTTTTTCTGGAACTCTCTTGCTTTTTCCGTGATCCAGCGGATGTGGGAATTTGATCTCTGGTTCCTCTGCCTTTTCTAAAACCAGCTTGAACATCTGGAAGTTCACGGTTCATGTATTGTTGAAGCCTGGCTTGGAGAATTTTAAGCATTACTTTGCTAGCGTGTAAGATGAGTGCAATTGTGCAGTAGTTTGAGCATTCTTTGGCACTGCTTTTCTTTGGGATTGGAATGAAAACACCTTTTCCAGTCCTGTGGCCACTACCGAGTTTTCCAAATTTGCTGGCATATTGAGTGCAGCACTTTCACAGCATCATCTTTCAGGATTTGAAATAGCTCAACTGGAATTCTATCACCTCCACTAGCTTTGTTCATAGTGATGCTTTCTAAGGCCCACTTGACTTCATGTTCCAGGATGTCTGGCTCTAGGTGAGTGATCACACCACTGTGATTATCTAGGTCGTGAAGATCTTTTTTGTACAGTTCTTCTATGCATTCTTTCCACCTCTTCTTAATCTCTTCTGCTTCTGTTAGGTCCATACCATTTCTGTCCTTTATCGAACCCATCTTTGCATGAAATGTTCCCTTGGAATCTCTAATTTTCTTGAAGAGATCTCTAGTCTCTTGCATTCATTTGTTTTCCTCTATTTCTTTGCATTGATCTCTGAGGAAGGCTTTCTTATCTCTCCTTGCTATTCTTTGGAACTCTGCATTCATATGGGAATATCTTTCCTTTTCTCCTTGGCTTTTCACTTCTCTTCACTTCACAGCTATTTGTAAGGCCTCCTCAGACAATCAGTTTGCCTTTTTGCATTTCTTTTCCATGAGGATGGTCTTAATCTCTGTCTCCTGTACAATATCACGAACCTCCATCCATAGTTCATCAGGTACTCTGTCTATCAGATCTTATCCCTTGAATCTATTTCTCACTTCCACTGTATAGCCATAAGGGATTTGATTTAGGTCATAACTGAATGGTCTAGTGGTTTTCCCTACTTTCTTCAATTTAAATCTGAATTTGGCAATAAGGAGTTCATGATCTGAGCCACAGTCAGCTCCTGGTCTTGTTTTTGCTGACTGTATAGAGCTTCTCCATCTTTGGTGGCAAAGAATATAATCATACTGATTTCGGTGTTGACCATCTGGTGATGTCCATGTGTAGAGTCTTCTCTTGTGTTGTTGGAAGAGGGTGTTTGCTATGACCAGTGCGTTCTCTTGGCAAAACTCTATTAGCCTTTGCCCTGCTTTGTTCAGTACTCGAAGGCCAAATTTGCCTGTTACTCCAGGTGTTTCTTGATTTCCTGCTTTTGCATTCCAGTCCCCTATAATGAAAAGGACATCTTTTGGGGGTGTTAGCTCTAAAAGGTCTTGTAGGTCTTCATAGAACCATTCAATTTCAGCTTCTTCCGCATTACTGGTTGGAGAAGGGAATGGAAAACCACTTCAGTATTCTTGCCTTGAGAACCCCATGAACAGTATGAAAAGGCAAAATGATAGGATACTGAAAGAGGAACTCCCCAGGTCGGTAGGTGCCCAATATGCTACTGGAGATCAGTGGAGAAATAACTCCAGAAAGAATGAAGGGATGGAGCCAAAGCAAAAACAATACCCAGTTGTGGATGTGACTGGTGATAGAAGCAAGGTCCTATGCTGTAAAGGGCAATATTGCATAGGAACCTGGAATGTTAGGTCCAAAAATCAAGGCAAATTAGAAGTGGTCAAACAGGAGATGGCAAGAGTGAATGTTGACATTCTAGGAATCAGTGAACTAAAATGGACTGGAATGGGTGAATTTAGCTCAGATGACCATTATATCTACTACTGTGGGAAGGAATCCCTTAGAAGAAATGGAGTAGCCATGATGGCCAACAAAAGAGTCCGAAATTCAGTCCTTGGATGCAATCTCAAAAATGACAGAATGATCTCTGTTCAAATGGGTATATCTTTCCTTTTTCCTTTGCTTTTGGCTTCTCAGTAATTCTTTAATACAATTTCTGCTGATGGGTGGAGTTGTGTGTCCTCCCTGCTATTTACCTGGGGCCAAACTAAGGGTTAAAGGGTTAAATTTCTATAATTCTAAAATTCTTGTGATTTGCTCAGAAATTTAATCTTATGTACATTTCCATATTCCAAATATAAGCATAACTACAGAAATGATGACATCAAAGGAACAGCTGCATTGATATTAACAGTGCAGTTTGATATTTATATGGAAGATTATTTAAGGGGAATGGAAGAGCCATTCATATTCATATGCTAATCCACATCTTGCCCGTCTAAAAGAATTAATCTACTGTTTCTTTGCATTACAAGCTATCTTGTAATTATAGCATCCTATTAACAAGAGCTTTTGCATTACTTGAAAATGTTTCTAACTAGTATCTTGGGACTGTTCTGTACTGAATGGCTGTATCCTTGACATTTTTATGACTGATTAAGCTTGTACAAAGTAGATTTGTAAAATGGTGATTTAATGGTAGGTTACCTGAAATTATGGTTCTTAGTAAGTTTAAAGACTACATTTATAAACAAGATGAACAAATGCATAAGGCAAATACTATCTATTTGTCACAGATATAGGTCCTACTTGGGATAAGAATGCTTCTGTTTATATAGATATCAGCAGTTATTTTCACATTAACAATTTAATAATTTAAACTGAGCTTAATCAAATATGATATACATTTATTAATACAATGCAATCCAGTCACATAGGAGCCTCTACATCATATAAAGTGTTAGCCTCACCTTTTTTTTTTTTTAGCCTCACCTTTTAATTCTTTTGGGGTTCTATTTTTTTTTTTTTACATTTAGTCCATTTGTGCCTTTTTTTTATATGGTGTGATGCAGAAATATAAATTTCCAGTACTCCAAATTCATAGTCTATTAGGCAAACCTGTTGTTTGATTGTGTTCCTTTACCTAGATTCAACTCACTCCCTCCAATTCTCAGTAAAATGTACCCAGATTTCCACTCACATCCAGATTTCCATGGCACACCATGCTGGATTATTTACTTCCTTAGGTAAGTAAGGAAATGACAAAACCACAGCCTATTTCATCTGCACTCTTGGCTTGCAATAGCTTTGAATCAGCTCACTATTCTACCTTATCTTGTGTTTGCTGCCGGCAACATGCAGCATCTTTGATTTTGGATGTTCAGAGGGATCAAGGATGAATTGTGACTGAAGTGCTTCCATCTCTACCCTCTACCATTTATTTTCCGAATCACAAAGATACAGAAACAGGAAAGAAACTGATGCGGTAGAAAAAAAAATCATTTTGGAACTTCTGTTATTTAAGTGATTTTCCTATTGATGAGCATTCTTGGACAGGTGGCTTTACCTCAGCAGGTTTCAAATGTTTTTCCATCACAATAGAAATTATTTACTTCTCATAGACAATATACACCCAATTTACTTCATAGTAAATGAAAATATCCTCCCTTTTCTCTGTCATCCAAACAAATATGAAAATGAGTGAGAATTATGTTATCACCAGATTAACCTTGAAATAGCTGTGATTTAGTTTAACAAAGCTAATTTATTGACAAAGTCAGGTATTCAAAACCTAGACAGGGTATTAAAAAGCAGAGACAGCACTTTGCCAACAAAGGTCCATCTAGTTAAAGCTATGGTTTCTCCAGTAGTTATGTATGGATGTGAGAGTCGGATCATAAAGAAGGATGAATGCCCGAGAATTGATGCTTTCAATTGTGTTGCTGGAGAAGACTCTTGAGAGTCCCTTGGACTGCAAGGAGATCAAATCAGTCAATCCTAAAGGAAATTAACCATGAATATTCACTGGAAGGACTGATGCTGAAGTTCCAATAGTTTAGCCACCTGATACAAAGAGCCAACTGATTGGAAAAGCCCCTGATGCTGGGAAAGACTGAGGGCAGGAGAACAGAATGACAGAGAATGAGGTGGTTGAATGGCATCACTGACTCAATGGATAGGAGTTTAAGCAAAGTCCAGGAGATAGTGAAGGGCAGAGAAGCCTGGCACACTGCAGTTCATGGAGCCCAAAGGTCAGACAAGACTTAGCAACTGAAAAGAAAGAAGTGAAGTCACTCAGTCGGATCCAACTCTGTAGCCCGCCAGGCTCCTCCATCCACGGGATTTTCTAGGCAAGAGTACTGGAGTGGGTTGCCGTTTCCTTCTCCAAGGATCTTCCCGACCTAGGTCTCCCGCACTGTAGGCAACTGAATAACAACAATTACTTGTTACTAATTATATACCAATCTTCTAGATGATCTCCAAGTTTCCTTTATCTCAAATGTTAAAGATTCTATAAAACACATCAGTCCTGGTCATAAGATAATACACAGTAGCTATTCTCTGAATGTTGCTTAGGTTTAAGCTGTTTAACTAAGGTAAAAACTCATTACCTTAATTAGTCCATGAAAAATACACCCAACCGAATGCAGAGTTCCAGAGATTGCAAGGTTAGATAGTCTTCTCATGTGAACAATGCAAATAAATAGAGGAAATCAATAGAATGGGAAAGACTAAAGATCTCTTAAAAAGTTAGAAATATCAAGAGAACATTTCATGCAAGGATGGGCAAGAAAAAGAACAGAAACAATAAAGACCTAACAGAAGCAGAAGAGATTAAAAAGAGATAGCAAGAACACACAGAACAACTAAACAAAAAAGTTCTTAATGACCTGGACAACCACGACAGTGTAGTCACTAGCCGAGAGTCAGAAACCATGGAGTGTGATGACAAGTGGGCTTTAAGAAGCATTACTATGAACATAGCTAGTGGAGGGGATAGAATTCCAGTTGAGCTACCTAAAAATCCCAAAAGATGATTTGTGAAAGTGCTGCACTCAATATGCCAGCAAATTTGGAAAACTCAGCAGTAGCCACAGTACTGGAAAAAGTCAGTTTTCATTCCAGTCCCAAAGAAAGGCAATGCCAAAGAATGCTCAAACTACCACAAAATTGCATGAATTTCATGTCCTAATAAGGTTTCACTCAAAATCCTTCAGGCTAGGCTTCAACAGTATGTGAACTGAGAATTTCCAGATGTGTAAGCTAGATTTAGAAAAGGCAGAGGAATCAGAAATCAAATATCCAACACCTGTTGGATCATAGAGAAAGTTAGGGAATTCCAGAAAAATATCTGCTTTATTGACTGTGCTAAAGCCTTTGACTATGTGGATCACAGCTAACTGTAGAGAATTCTTTAAGACATAGGAATAACAGACCACCTTACCTGTCTCCTGAGAAACCTGTATGCAGGTCAAGAAGGAACAGTTCTAACTGGTCAAAGAACAACGGACTGGTTCCAAATTGGGAAAGGGGTATGTCAAGGCTGTATATTGTCACCCTGCTTATTTAACTTTAATACAGAGTACACTGTGTGAAATGCTGGGCTGGATTGAATCACAAGCCAGAATCAAGATTGCTGGGAGAAATATCAACAACCTCAGACATGTAGATTATACCACTCTAATGGCAGAAAACAAAGAGGAACTGAGGAGCCTCTTGATGAGGGTAAAAGAGGAGAGTGAAAAAGCTGGTTTAAAACTCAACATTCAGAGTGGTTCCCCCTTCTTTGTTTCTTTTGGCTTCCTCTGTTTGCAGGTCTCTACAATGTTTAACTTTCACCCTGACCAAGGGGCTGAAGGGGGCCACTTATTCAGGGCCACTCATTCAGTCGTGCTGTGGGGAGGGGGACACTGCAGCCAAATGCAGCGGGCATGTGCGGGGAGTGCTCCCAGTGGATGGACCACACTGGGTTTCCCACAGCCCACTGCAGCATGTACTCCCCCGGGGCCAGACTGCTCAGGCTCCAGAGTGCTCTGCAAGGGCGCCGCCCCAAGTGGACCCTGCATTCCGTGCCCTTCCCAGGTCTACGCCGCTCAGGTTCTCAAGTGTTCCGCACGGGCCTTGACCCAGGTAGGCTGTGCATTTTGTGCCCTTCCCAGGCGCTCAGGAAGCACCTTCTGCTTTCAAGGCGCTCAGGCGACTGGATGCTTGGCGAGCACACCTTCCCAGGTGGCCCTTGCCTCTTACGCACCTCCTGATCCCAGCTGCTCCGTGTTCCGGCTGCGCCACGAGGACACTGTCCCAGGTGTGCCTGTGTCTCCTCTGGGGAGCTGATCTCACTCTGACACTCCTGGCAGATGTGTACCACCCAGGACCCCAACCTAGATGTCCATTGGCAGACAAATGGATAAAGAAGCTGTGGTATACATACACAATGTAATACTACTCAGCTGCCTCTTGAGAAACCTATATGCAGGTCAGGAAGCAACAGTTAGAACTGGACATGGAACAACAGACTGGTTCCAAATAAGAAAAGGAGTACCTCAAGGCTGTATATTGTCACCCTGCTTATTTAACTTATATGCAGAGTACATCATGAGAAACACGGGGCTGGAAGAAGCACAAACTGGAATCAAGATTGCCGGGAGAAATATGTAACTTCAGATATGCAGATGACACCACCCTTATGGCAGAAAGTGAACAGGAACTAAAAAGCCTCTTGAGGAAAGTGAAAGAGGAGAGTGAGAAAGTTGGCTTAAAGCTCAACATTCAGAAAACTAAGATCAGGGCATCTGGTCCCATCACTTCATGGCAAATAGATAGGGAAACACTGGAAACAGTGGCTAATTTTATTTTTTGGGCTCCCAAATCACTGTAGATGGTGATTGCAGCCATGAAATTAAAAGACGCTTACTCCTTGGAAGGAAAGTTATGACCAACCTAGATAGCATATTAAAAAGCAGAGACATTACTTTGCCAACAAAGGTCTGTCTGGTCAAGGCTATTGTTTTTCCCCTGGTCATGTGCGGATGTGAGAGTTGGACTGTGAAGAAAACTGAGCACCGAAAAATTGATGCTTTTGAACTATGGTGTTGGAGAAGACTCTTGAGAGTCCCTTGGACTGCAAGGAGATCCAACCAGTCCATCCTAAAGGAGATCAGTCCTGGGTGTACAATGGAAGGACTGATGCTGAAGTTGACACTCCAGTACTTTGGCCACTTAATTCAAAGAGCTGACTCATTGGAAAAGACTGTGATGCTGGGAGGGATTGTGGGCAGGAGAAGAAGCGGAAGACAGAAGATGAGATGGCTGGATGGCATCACTGACTCAATGGACATGAGTTTGAGTAAACTCCGGGAGTTAGTGATGGATAGGGAGGCCTGGCATCCTGCGATTCATGGGGTCGCAAAGAGTCAGACACGACTGAGCAACTGAACTGAACTGATGAAAAAGAACACATTTGAGTCAGTTCTAATGAGGTGGATGAAACTGAAGCCTATTATACAAAGTAAAGTAAGTCAGAAAGAAAAACACCAGTACTGTATATTAATGCATATATGTGGAGTTTAGAAAGATGATAACGATAACCGTATATGCCAGGCAGCAAAAGAGACACAGATGTAAATAACACTTTTGCACTATATAGGAGAAGGTGAGGGTGGGAAAGTTTGAGAGAATAGCACTGAAACATGTATATTACCATATGTAAAACAGATGACCAGTGCAAGTGCATGAAGCAGAACACTCAAAGCTGGTGCTCTGGGACAACTCAGAGGGATGAGGAGGGGATGAAAGTGGGAGGGGGGTTCAGAATGGGGATCCACATGTGCACCCATGAGTGATTCATGTTGATGTATGGGAAAAAACACCACAATATTGTAAAGTAATTATCCTCTAATTAAAATAAATTAAAAAGAAACCCTCAACATCCAAAACACAAAGATCATGACATCTGGTCCTATCACTTCATGGCAAATAGACGGGGAAACAATGGAAACAGTGACAGACTTTATTTTCTTGAGCTCCAAAAATCACTGCAAATGGTGACTACAGTGTCAGTAATTTAAAGCGAAACTTAAAGATACCTGCTCCTGAAAAGGAAAGCTAAATAAAATCTAGACAGTATATTAAAAAAGCAGAGACATCACTTTGCCAGCAAAGGTCCATTTATTCAAAGGTATGGTGTTTACAGTAGTATGTACAGATGCAAGAGCTGGACCATATAGAAGGCCGAGCCCCTAAGAATTGACTCTTTTGAACTGTGGTGTTGGACGAGATGCTTGAGAGTCCTTTGTACTGCAAGATCAAACCATTCAATCCTAAAGGAAATCCGTCCTGAATGTTCATTAGAAGGATTGATGCTGAAGCTGAAGCTCCAATACTTTGGCCACCTGATGCAAAGAGCTGACTCATTGAAAAGACCCTGATGCTGGGAAAGATTGCAGGCAGGAGACGGGGGCATCAGAGGATGAAATGGCTGGATGGCATCATCAACATAATGTACTTGAGCTATAGCAAACTCTGGAAGATACTGGAGGACAGCAAACTCTGGGAGAGAGTCAAGGTTAGTGGCATGCTGCAGTCCATTGGGTTGCAAAGAGTTGGACACAACTAAGCAACCGAATAACAATTTCATGAAATGTGAATGGTGCTGTCCTAGGTAGGATCCTCATTACTCATATAAATGAGCCTGCACAAATAATATTAATTTTCTATCAATCACTTGATGAATATAAAATCATCTGTGGCATAATACAAATTCACAGGAACATTAAAAAAAAAAACCCACAAAAAACACCCTGAAGACTACCTCTGGGTTCCTGAAAGGAAAAAATACATTCAGGTATAAGTCTGCTTATAAAAATCATGAAGGTCTATTTTACTTTTTGCTTTAATGGTTAAGCATAGCTCTCCAGTATAATTTTAACCATGTTTGAATTTGTAATGGGAACAGGATCACACATAAGGTAAGACAGATGTTATATAATCTCTTTTCCTCACAATAATTCATAACCAAGTATACTAAATATGTATCATTCATATTATGCTCAGCATCCCCAAGAGAATGCAAGCTTTGGAGTTGTAATATTAAACATACTGTCTTTTCTCTAGGTATCCTTCACAGTAACTATTCATTATTTTGATGGGCAGATACTATTTTCCATTCAAAAATTTTCCATTCCATTATCTAAGTTTCAGACACATGGTGAATCCATTAGAACTTTAATATAGTTCCAGATTTCCCTTGCAAAAACTTGATCCTTTCAATTAAAAAAAAGCAATTATGAACCTTTCCTCTTTCAACAGGTCTTTTAGTTATAAAAGCATCAAGTTCAAGAACTAGGCATTACTATTGCTAATGAATGGATATTATGGTTAAGTTTTCAATTCAGTTAAAATTTATATAACACAGGTCTTTTCTCTGTCTTCTTATGTGAGCATTGAGTTGTTATTTTTTGCAGCACCTTTCATCTTGAGTCATTTAACTCCTCCACCTCTCCTTTTAGAATTTCCATCTCATTTACATTACATCTCATTTAAATCTACAAATAGATTTATACTCCTTAGGTACTATCTTAATTTCTTTCTTGCCCTTCATATATCAGATCTTGCTATTGATAGTACTGCTTTCTTCACTGAATTATCTTTTTATACTACTTGAGTGACATATGTTGTTTTGTTTGTTTTTTTAATTTAACAACTCAGTTGCTGTGAAGGTTGTCCATAAGTGATGCAGTACTTGAAAAATATTCTTTCATTTAATATTCAACACATAAAAGAGTCTATTTTAAAAAACTGACAAATGTTAAGTATATCTAGCTATTAATCCTGATCTGGACAATGCCTCCTGGCATTTAAGATTTCAGGAAAAAGTCCAATTTTCATAATTAAAACAGTACAGCATTTTACAAATGAATAGAATACAGCATAAAATTTTATAAAGGTGTTTGTGTTTGTACTTCTAATTTATCACAAAAATACAACTTTAACAACTGTTTAACACTAGATCTTGTGGTCATGAAAAAATCAGTGGCTTTAAAATACTTGTTATTCAGTTGCCCAGTCATTTCCAACTCTTTGAGACCCCTTGGACTGCAGCACGCCAGACCTCTCTGTCCCTCACCATCTCCTGAAGTTTGTCCAAGCTCATGTCCATTCCATCAGCAATGCCATCCAGCCATCTCATCCTGACACCCTCTTCTACTGCCCTCATTCTTTCCCAGCAACAGGGACTTTCAATGAGTCAGCTGTTCACATCAGATGACTAAAATACTTAAGTTTCAGCTTCAGCATCAGTCCTTCAAGCTTTCAGGGTTGATTTCTCTTAAGATTGACTGGTTTAATCTCCTTGCTGTCCAAGGGACTCTCAGAAGGCTTCTCCAGCACCATAGTTTGAAGGCATCAATTCTTCAGTGCTCCGCATCTTCTTTACAGTCCAGCTCTCACAACCATACATGATCACTGGGAAAACCATAGCCTTGACTATACATGGACCTTTGTAAGCAGAGTAATGTCTCTGCTTTTCAGCACACTGTCTGCGTTTGTCATAGCTTTCCTGCCAAGAAGCAAATGTCTTCTGATTTCATGGCTGCAGTCACCACTGCCAGTGATTTTAGAGCCCAAGAAGAGGAAATTTATCACTACTTCCACCTTTTTTCCCTCTATTTGCCATGAAGTAATGGGGCCGAATGCCATGATCTTAGCTATTTTAATATTTAATTTTAAGTCAGATTTCCTCCTCTACCCTCATCAAGAGGCTCTTCAGTTCCTCTTCACTTTCTGCCATTAGAGTGGCACATCTGCATATCTGAGTTTGTTGACATTTCTCTTGCCTATTTTGATTCCAGCTTGAAACTCATCCAGCCAGTCATTTCTCATGATGTGCTGAGCATGTAGATTAAACAAACGGGGTGATAGCCAACAGCCCTGTCTTATTCCTTTCTCAGTCTTGAATACTTAGTGAATACACAAAATACTTAGTGTCTTACAATTTGATCTCATTTCTCAGAATTATCTCATTATCAGAATTCTGATAGCTCTTATGACTACATTTATTACCTCAGTACAAATTAACCTAAATGATATCACAATTCTTAAAATATATTCACAACACATTGTAGTCAAAGCACACAGCTATAAATTTAACTTTGTCTCTATGTAAATTGTTTCTATATTCACTTGACAACAATACTCAACAAAATGGAAAATTTTTTTAAATTTTCATATGTAATTCGAATAGATTTAGTTGTCTAATGAGTGCATGTGTCCACATATACAGTCATTAATAACACCACTCCCTTTCATAGAGGAAGACAGATCTATCTAGTCACCATCATTACAATCCTCACTTATAAATATTTGGAAGGCAGATTGTTGAGAAAAAATATGCACTGAACTGGAGCTCAAGATAACTAGTTTTTAGTCAAGCTCTGCTAATAAATACCTATGACATTCAAAAACAAAAAAATTTTCATATTTATGGATCAGTTTTCCAGAATGGAGCTGTTTTCCAAGGCAGCTCCCTTTGGAGAGGGATTTCAATGACTTTTTAATGTGGGGAAATGCAATTAACTAAAATATTCTATTCAAATATGGTAGGCAGAATATTGACTCCCCCCAAATGGTGATATCCTGGACACTGTAACTATGTTAGGCTATAGTGCAAGAGGGTATTAAGTTTGGAGATAGAATTAAGCTTGCTGATCAGCTGGATTTGAGATAGGGAGAGTCTCCTAGGTTATCCAGGTGGACCAAATGTAGTAAGGGTCCTTATAACATGGAAGAGAGATGCAATAAATTTAGTGTTAGAATGGTGGAGCATGAGAAAGGCTTGCCTAGCTATTGTTGGCTTTCATGATAGAAGAGGAACACAAGTCAGAAACTATGGGTCAAATTGAGAAGCTAGAAAAGGACAGGAAACAGATTCCTCTCTTGAGTCTCCAGAAGGAAAGCAGCCAAGCTGTCACCCTGGTTTGAGCCCACGGAAAACCATTCTCAGCTTCTGACCTCCAAATAGTGATATAATAAGTTTGTCTTAATCCACCAAGTTTGTTATGATTATAGAGCAGTAAGAAATACATCATTAAATAAACAGCAGCATAACAAATACTGAAGGTGGAAAAGTCAGTTTCCAAATTACTACACAGTAGTAGTAGGTGGTAAAGAACCTGCCTCCAAATGCAGGAGAGAAAAGTGAGGCATGTTCGATCCCTGGGTCAGGAAGATTCCCTGGAGTAGGAAATGGCAACCCATTCCAAATATTCTTGCCTGGAGAATCCCATGGACAAAAGAGCTGGGTAGGTTACTGTTCACAGGCTCAACAAAGAATCGGACACAATTGAAGCACCTTAGCACATCAAGATTAATAAAATGTCAATTTTCCAGAAAAAAAAATTGTAACACATACAAAGAAATGGAAAAGTGTGACCCATATGCAAGAAAATACAAAAGGCAACAGAAATTGTGAGAGGTCCCAGATATCACATTTAATAGACACAGGCTCTGAAGAAGCTATAATGAATATGTTTAAAGAACAAAAAAGGAACCACTTAAGGAAGATATGAAGACAATGTCACATCAAATAGAGAATAAAGAATCAAATGGAAATATTGCAGTTGAAAAGTAGAGTAACCCAAAGTGTTTTTGGGGGGGAATCACATAAAGGGATCAATAGTTTATTCAAACTGGTCTAAGAATCAAGAAACTTAGATAGGTTAATAGAGAATTATACAATCTGAAGAACAGAGAAAAGGTTGAAGAAATTAACAGAGCCTCAGAGAAATGTGAGACACCATTAAATGTACCAACATATACATAATGGAGAGTAAAGAAAAAAAACAAGAGAAAATAGAAAATTAATGACTGAAAAAGTCTCAATTTGATTAAAAAAATTATTTTAGACAACCGAGAAGGTCAATAAACTTCAACTACTTGTTCTACATAGATTTTAGCCTATGAACACTGATGCTATCAACTAGAGTTTCCTAGTGGATCTCAGCTGGGCTCATATTACTTGTGGTGAGGCCCCAGAGACATTTCCCCACCTAGAGTCAACGTTGTGACTGGACCCACCTTTGTGGTTGCTATGACTGCAAGATGCACTGCAAAAAAAAACATCAGGGAAATTTGGGGAAGAAAAGGGTTTATTACAGTCAGGTCCAAATGGACACAGGACACATCTGGAGCTACCCAAAAAGGCCCCAAGTAGAGAGAGAAAGATGAAGCACGGAATGGGATTAACTGGGGTTCTGCCTTTACTGGGATTGATGGTGGAGAGCTGAGGGTTTTGAGGGCTTGCTTTGCTGGTAAATTTGCAACATAAGAATGGGAATTAATACATGTAAATCCATGGCTAATTCATTTCAATGTATGACAAAAACTACTGTAATGATGTAAAGTAATTAGCCTCCAACTAATAAAAATAAATGGAAAAAAAAAAAGAATGGGAATTACATGGCATGAAGGGAAACACAGGGTTACTCAAGTAGTCAGTTATCTAGGTCATCCATGACTTTCTAAAAGGAAAACTTGGAGTGGGGAAGACTGGTGCTTTATCCAGTTGCATAGAAAACAGTTACATTTATCCAAAAATGTCTTTGAAATTAATGTCTCAATGATCAAAACTTAATGTTAGGCACCAACATTTAATCAAAAAATGAATTGTCAGGTTACACTACAGTAAAATAAACACAAAGAACCACACCCAGACACATCATACAAAATTGGCTGAAGGTCAAAGTCAAGAGAAAATTTTGATAACATAAGAGAAGAAACACTTATCACATAGAAAGAAACCCAAATATGGTTAACAGTTGATATAATCAGTTAACAGTGATGTTCAAAGACAGTGGGATAAGATTCAAAGTACTTAAGAAAAACTGTCAACCAAGAGCCTTCTGGTACACAAAACTATTTTATTTTTTTTGATAAGGTGAAATAAAGACATTTACCAAAAAAAACTGAGATAAAAGAAAATCTTAAATTTGAAAATAGGCAACATTGAGATTAACTCAAATCCACATGAAAATCCAAACAGCACCAGTAAAGGTAATCATGTAATTATAAAAGACAATTATAAATGAATATTTCTTCTTTCTTCTCATATTTAAAAAACATTTAAAAACAGTGTATTTATAACTGAATTCTTGGAACAACAACATAGAAATGTAACAGATTTTACAATAACAGAACAAAGGAGGTAGGTGGGAGGAATACTATATTAAAGTAAATAAATTATACTATATGGTAATGTGAATATACAGGGACAAAAAGCAGCCCAAAAAGAAAATAGTTTAATACAAAAAACTATAAATATATACTTGATTTCCATTCTTATCTCACTTTTCCTTATTGATATAAAATTATACAATGTACTAAAATTATATAAACTAGTATATAACACAATGTACTGTTAGGTAACACATACAGATATAATACATAAAATGGAATGACAAGGGAACAAGGGAATAGAGATCTATAGGAAGAACATTTCTATGTACCACTAGAATTAAGTTAATATAAACATGGAAGTAGATTTTTATGAGATATAATAAGTCCTAATGCTTCCATTAATTAATTTAAAAATACAGTAAAATATGAAAGAAACTTGAAAGTTGCATTTTTAACCATTAGTAAAGGAGGAAGAAAAATGACATGAGAACTATATAAAAAAGTAAAATAATAGATTTGAATCCAATCACAGTAAGAATGGTAAATATTAAAGAAATGAACAATCAAAATGCAGAGACTGCAAGACCAGATTTAAGAAAATGATCCAACTAAGGCTGTTTACAGGAAATATACTTCAGATTCAAAAATACATATTGCTTCAAAGTAAATACATGGAAAGGACTATGTCATACAAACAGAAACCATAAGAAAGGTGCAGTGCCTGTACACATATCAGACAAAATATACTTTAGAACAGAAAACATTACTGGAGATAGAACATTTTATAATAAAAACAAAGAGGCCAATCCACAAGGAAATTTTAACAATTAAACATATATGGACCTAACAAAGTTCTGGAAAAGGTCCATTTTCATTCCAATCCCAAAGAAAGGCAATGTCAAAGAATGCTCAAACTACGGCACAATTGCACTCATCTCACACGCTAGGAAAGTAATGCTCAAAATTCTCCAAGCCAGGCTTCAACAGTTTGTGAACTGTGAACTTCCAGATGTTCAAGATGGATTTAGAAAAGGCAGAGGAACTAGATATCAAACTGCCAACATCACTGGGTCGTTGAAAAAGCAAGAGAGTTCCAGAAAAACATCTACTTCTGGCTTTATTGACTACGCCAAAGCCTTTGACTGCGTGGGTCACAACAAACTGGAAACTTCTGAAACAGATGGGAATACCAGACCACCTGACCTGCCTCTTGAGAAATCTGTATGCAGGTCAAGAAGCAATAGTTAGAATCAGAAATGGAACAACAGACTGGTTCCAGATAGGAAAAGAAGTATGCTAAGGCTGTATATTGTCACCTTGCTTATATAACTTATACGCAGAGTACATCATGAGAAATGCTGGGCTGGATGAAGCACAAGCTGGAATCAAGATTGCTGGGAGAAATATCAGTAACTTCAAATATGCAAATGACACCACCCTTGTGGCAGAAAGTGAAGAAGAACTAAAGAGTCTCTTGATGAAAGTAAAAGAGGAGAGTGAAAAAGCTGGCTTAAAACTCAACACTCAAAAAACTAAGATCATGGCATCTAGTCCCATCACTTCATGGCAAATAGATGGGGAAACAGTGACAGACTATCTTTGGAGGTTCCAAAATCACTGCAGATCGCGATTGCAACCATGAAATTAAAATATATTAGCTCCTTGGAAAAAAAGTTATGACCAACCTAGGCAGCATATTAAAAAGGAGAGACATTACTTTGCCAACAAAGGTCTGTCTAGTCAAAGCTATGGTTTTCCAGTAGTCATGTATGGATGAGAGAGTTGGACTATAAAGAAAGCTGAGTGCTGAAGAATTGATGCTTTTGAATTGTTATGTTGGAGAAGACTCTTGAGAGTCCCTTGGGCTGCAAGGAGATCCAACAAGTCCATCCTAAAGGAAACCAGTCCTGATTACTCATTGGAAGGACTGATGCTGAAGCTGAAACTCCAATACTTTGGCCTCCTGATGTGAAGAACTGACCCATTGGAAAAGACCCTGATGCTGGGAAAGATTGAAGGCAGGAGGAGAAGGGATGACAGAGGATGAGATGGTTGGATGGCATCACCAACTCAATGGACATGAGTTTGAGTAAATTCTGGGAGTTGGTGATGTGGACAGGGAGGTCTGACGTGCTGCAGTCCATGGGGTCACAAAGAGTCAGACATGACTGAGCGACTAAACAAAGTTCTATATACATAAAGCAAAAACTGAAAGATTTAAATGGAGCAGCAGACAATTCAAAATAATAATTTGAGAGTCCAAGAGTCTACATTCAATAGTGGGTAACCAACTACACAAAAGATCAAATAAACAGAAAATTTGAACACTAATCAATTAGACCTAATTGACACTTCACACAGCAACAGCAAAACACTCATTTTTCTCAAGTGCACATGAAATATTATTCAGTATAGATTACATGATAGGTCATAAAACAGCCTTCAATGAATGTAAAAGAACTGAGATCATGGAAGGTAAGTGCTCCAACATGAACAGAGTGAAACTAGGTATCAGTAGCAGAAAATTTTGAGAAATTGATATAAGGGAAAACTTTTAAATGCACCTACATAGCAAATGAATCAAGTAAAAATCATAAGAGAAAAAAATATTTGAGATAAATTAAAATAAAGACATATCATACTACAGAATGCAGCTAAACCAATGGTTAATGTGAAGTTTATCGTTATAAATGCCAAAATTAAAAAAAGTGAAAGAATCTCAAAAAAACAGCCTAACTTTCCAAAGTAAGACATTGGAAAAATGAAAGCAAATTAAACCCAAAGCAAAAAGAATAAAAATAAATACATAAATATTAGAGTATAAATGAAAGATCAGAATAACAAGAAAGAAAAAAAAGTTGGTTCTTTGAAAAGAATTTTTAATTACAAAGCTTTAGCTAGATTAAAAACAAAAAAGAAAACATTCAAATTACTGAAGTCAAAAATGAAAGATGGTGCATTTCTACTGGTGTTAAAAATATTTTTTAATGTTTTAAAGGGGATACAATTCTATGTCAATATATTAGATAATCTACATTAAGTGGACAAATTCCTAGATAGACACAAACCTTTAAAATGAAAACAGGGAGAAACATACCCCCAAATCTGAAAAGACCAGTAATAAGTAGCGTTTGAATTAGTTTAAAAACTCTAAAAAGATAAGCACAGGCCCAGATGACTTCACTGTTGAATTCTACCAAGCATTTAAGAAAAAATTATTATGAATTAATTCTTCACAAAGACTTTTAAAATAACAGAAGAGGTAAAACTTCTTAACTCATTCTGAGGCCAGAATTACTCTGATATCAAAACCAGATGAAGCCATTGTTATGAACACTTTTCTTACACCCATTGTTAGAACACTATGGGTATCTATTAATAAAACATATTTTATGTTTTCATAAAACATAAAAACAATTACAACACACTAGCAAGTTGAACCCAACAACCTATAAAAAGAACTATACATCATGAAGAAAAGTTTGACCCAAGATTAAAAGATTATTTTCCCAAAGTCAATTAATATAAAATGCCAAATCAATAATATACCTTGGAAAAGCTCAGTTTTCATTCCAATTCCAAAGAAAGGCAATGCCGAAGAACGTTCAAAATACCACACGCTTGTGTTCATTTCACATGCTAGCAAAGTAATGCTCAAAATCCTTCAAGCAAGGCTTCAACAGTACATGAATCAACGATTTTCAGATGTACAAGTTGGATTTAGAAAAGGCAGAGGAACCAGAGATTAAATTCCCAACATCTGTTGGATCATACAAAAAGCAACAGAATTCCAGAAAAACATCTAATTCTGCTTCATTGACTAAGCTAAAGCTTCATTGACTAAGCTAAAGCCTTTGACTGTGTGGATCACAACAAACTGTGGCAAATTCTTCAAGAGATGGGAATACCAGACCACCTTTCCTGCCTCCTGAGAGACCTGCATGCAATTAAAGAAGCAACAGTTAGAACCAGACACAGAACAAATGAACTGGTTCAAAATTGGGAAAGGAGTACATCAAGGCTGTATATTGTCAACCTGCTTATTTAACTTCTATGCAGAGTATATCATGTGAAATGCCAGGCTGGATGAAGCACAAGCTGGAATCAAGATTGTTGGGACAAATATCAATAATCTCACATATGCAGATGATACCACCTTAATGGCAGAAAGCAAAGAGGAACTAAGAGCCTCCTAATGAAGGTGAATGAAAAGCTGGCTTAAAACTCAACATTCGAAAAACTAAGATCATGGCATCCAGTCCCATCACTTCATGGCAAATAGATGGGGAAACAATGGAAACAGTGGCAGACGTTATTTTCTTGGGCTCCAAAATCACTGCAGATGGTGACTGAAGCCATGAAATTAAAAGAGGCTTGCTCCTTGGAAGAAAAGTTATGACCAACATAGACAGCATATTAAAAAGCAGAGACATCACTATGCCAACAAAGGTCTATCTAGTCAAAGTTATGGTTTTTCCAGCGGTCACGTACAGATGTGAGAGTTGGACCATAATGAAGGCTGAGCTCCCAAGAATTGATGCTTTCAAACATGTGGTGCTGGAGAAGACTCTTGAGAGTTCCATGGACAGCAAGGAGATCAAACCAGTCAATCCTAAAGGAAATCAGTCGTCAATATTCACTGGAAGGACTGACTGTGAAGCTCCAATGAGTGGACTCATTGGAAAAGACCCTGATGCTGGGAAAGATTGAGGGCAGGGGGGAAAAGGGGCGACAAAGAATGAGACAGTTGGATGGCATCACTGACTCAATGGACATGAGTTTGCACAAATGCTAGGAGATAGTGAAGGGCAGGGAAGTCTGGCGTGCTGCAGTCCATAGGGTCTCAAACAGTCTGACAAGATTGAGTAACTAAACAACTCCATTTATAAGGTAAATGATAAAACACACATGCTCATTTCAATACATGCAAAAACAGAACTGCAGCCCATCAGGCTCCTCTGTCCATGGGACTCTCCAGGCAAGAATACTGAAGTGGGATGCCATTTCCTTCTCTAGGGGATCTTCCTGACCCAGGAATTGAACCCAGGTGTCCCCATTGGAGGCAGATGCTTTATCAACTGAGCTACGCAGGAAGCCCCTGACAAAAACCAATACACCTTTACTATAAAAACCAACTATGAATAGAACTTTCCCAAACTAATAGGGAATCTATAGATTAAAAAACATTGAAAAATGGTAAAAGACTGTATACTTACCCTCCCCCCAAATAAAGAAAAATAAAGGGACATCTACTTTGCACTTTATTCAACATTATACTAGAGGTTCTAGCTAGGTCAATTAGACAGGAGAAAAAAAATATTCAAAGGAATACATATTGGGAAGAAATCAAACTATTTATATATACCATGATTTCATATATAGAAAATTCCAAGGAATCCCACCCCTAAAAAATAACTAGCAGAATAATTGAGTTCAAATTATTTCCCAGCACAAGGTCAATATATTTTTTAAAAAAACTTATTTCTGTACATTACTAATGAACAGTCTGAAAAAAATAACTTATAATAGCATCAAAGATAAAGAGTTTAAAAGAACTGCAAAACTTACGCTCTGAAAACTAAAACATCACAAGAAACTAGAAGATACATAAATGAGTAATAACTACATGAAAAGATGGTCAACATCATTAACCACTAGAGAAAGCACATCAAAACTATGAGATAACATTCTACAGCAGCTTAGTGACTTAGTGAAGTTGCTCAGTCCTGGAGTGGGTTGCCGTTTCCTTCTCCAGGGGATCTTCCCAACCCAGGGATCGAACCCGGGTCTCCCGCATTGCAGGAAGATGCTTTACCATCTCAATCACCAGAGCAGCTAATAGACCACAAATTGCATGTTACATTTATATGAAATTTCCATATTTAAAAATACTACATACAGATACAGAAAATAGTAGCTGCTTAGGGCTGCAGGATTTGGGGTGAAATAGGAGATGACTGCTAATAGGTATGAGATTTCTTTTTGGAGTAATGAAAATGTTCTTAAATTGATGTAGTAATGGTTATATGACAGAATATACTAAAAACCTTTAAAAACTTAAGAAATTTTGGTAAAAAGTTTACAGACAAAGTAGTATACCTTTATTTAAATGGGAGCCTGTTTTTGACAGCTGTATATGAAGATGCAATTCTATGAAAAGTGTTACTCCCTTTCCAAAAATGAAAATATTAAGATAACTGTCACTGGCAAATGTTACTATTTCAAGAATCATCAAGTTGAATTATTGCAGTTCTTCAAAATCAGCATCAGTCTTTTTCTGTAGCAAAAAGATTTTTCCTGATGTAATTGAGTTGATTTCCTGTACTTCAAAAGGTAGATGGCAATATATAAAGAATAAATAATGCTGATTTTAAGAAAATCTTTTGGTTTTGGTGGAAGGCTAAATAATTTCAAGAACAGTTCTTCACTGGCTTTGTCAAAGTAATTTTTCTTTACTGTTTTTCACCTCCCATAAGTAACATAAACCTTTGCCTGGAGATTGTAAGTGGCATGATGCATAAGATTGACAAATATGATAATATATATGTAAATCCAGCTTTAAATATTACATCTGAAATACAATAAGGATAACCACTTTCACAGTAGCTACAAAACAGCAAAGTCTTACCATTAAAAGCCATGTGGTTTTCTGTTTTTAATTCCTTTGCATGGAACCCACAAAGTACGTATAAACTTCAAGTCGTTTGCCAAGAATTTCCATGTTAGATGGGCAACTTGGTTATAACGTCAGTTCATATTTTCTAGCACCACTGACTCCTCACTCACATTCATTTAGCCTCCTGAACTCTTAAAATCCACTCATGGCCATTAATTTAGACTAGAGTAACTAGTTCTGGTATAAAGGAGGCTCTCCTTATTGGCCCTCCTCAACTCTATATATGCTTGATACACAGTGGATTAGGCATTGTCAGGGATTTTTAAGACAATTGTAGAGCCAGACACTAAGATAAAGCCTTTAGGAGTAGGTCTTAAAATTTAGTGACTGATGGAAAAACCAGGTATCTTCCCACATATTCCATGAAGAAGTTTCACCATACACTTGCCTTTTAAGCAATGTGTCCGTGCAGTGCAGCAGCCTAAACTGCCATATATGGTGGTGCTGGCTTTGCATTCACATGAGTTTGAGAAAGCCCTGGGAGTTGGTGATGGACAGGGAATGCTGGAGTGCTGCACTCCATGGAGTCACAAAGAGTTGGACACAACTGAGCAATTGAACTTAACTGAAATTAACACAGTAGGCACTAGTTTCTTTAAATATTGGCCATACCATTTTAACTTGAAAATACCAACTACACTGAGAAATAATTATTACTTCTGAATTCAGAGGCTTGTCTTTAGTATCCAAGTAGAACTAACATTTAGAGAATCTCACATATATGTCAAAGGATGTTGTGTTGTGGCTGAAGTGCATAAATTTTGGTCTAAATTCTATTAGTCATTTCCAAACAATTTTCACTTAGCAAAGACAACTAAGAATAATAATAATAACCAATAAAATTAAAATTAATAACAAAATATTTCATAAAGTCTGTTGGAATTATCAAGTAAAAGGATCAAAGGACTTCTACAATTTTTACCTTTAATATTATTGATGGTGTTTGTATCATTTTACATCTGAAGATGATTTGGTTCATATTTTTAATGCATTACTCTAGTTGAAACTGAAGCCATGAAAGTGTTTGCATTTCTTTAGGTATTTGTACTGCAATAGGAAGTCAAAAAGGGTCAAGAGATTTGTTCAGAGACAAGAAAAGGAAGCAAAATTAGACTTTCATGTAATATAGGGGTATTTGCAAACTACTCAGTCATTCATTCATTCAAAATAGTCACTGAGTTCCTACCAGGCACTGTGTTAGGAAGTGAAAATATAATGATGAGAAAAATCAGATACAGCCTCTGTTTTTCAGACTCTTACGCTCCAATGGAAGAGGAAGAGACACTCATAGTTGAAATAAGCTTCAGTTCCCTCCACTTACTTGATACATCATAACAAAAAGAAGATGTGGCCAGTCTTATAATTCCTTGTGCCTCTAGTACTTCTAATGGTGTCTATCACATGGTCAAAGTCCAATGAACACTGGATAAAGGAATGAATATAGAAATATTAAGCTCCATGGAGAGATAAAACCTGAAAAAAATGAGTTTTGGAATAATTGCATGTGATTGCCTCCAGGCAAATTGCCTACAAAGGATATAACTGCCCCCCAAAAAAGGAAGCTGAGGTTAAAATATTGAGGAATTCTAACTTTAATAGATGAGCAGAGAAGGAGATAAAAAAAAGTATGGAGAATCACCACTTCTATTTATCAACTGACAGAAGTCAGACAATTTTGATTAAGTTCAACAGATCAATCATTCTATATCTTCAGGAGTAGGAAGAGATCTAGAAATACTTACAAGCACCAGTAACTTTCATCAAGTACGTTCTAGTTCTCCAAGTTCTTGATCTGTCCCTCCATACATCCTATCATCTATGTTTACAAGGTCAGAGCATATCAATTCACATCAGAATCAACTTGCAACTTAAAGATGTATGGATTTATGCTCAGAGAGTCTGATTTAATTTTTCTTGAATAGAATACCTGTGACTGAGCATCACTTTCTTGGGGGCATATTCTTGAATATTCTCTTCTAGGTGAGTATTAACAATAATTACAGCAATTTCTAGTCACTCAGTTTATAATGACATTTTTTAAATTTCTGTATTAATTATACATGACACAATCATAGGTTGTTAAAACAAAGCAATAATGAAACTAATTTACACAATTAAAAAACATTAATTATAAGAAAAAATTTCATTCTTATCATTCCAACAAGCCACTTTCTTAAAATTAAACTACAGTCATACTTCTAATCACTTATCTTCCTTCACTGAGCTAATGCAAATGGTATTATTTTGATGTTCAACTTTCAGTTCATGTATCAGGTTAGTGTTCTTATTGATTATATCAACATATTGCTATTCCCAAAACATTCAAATTGCAAGTTTAGCAAGTTTAACCTTATGTTTGTTATTTTCTTTATGTTACTGTGATTTCAATTATTTTTTCCATTATCTTT
The DNA here is from genome assembly GCF_023699985.2 of Odocoileus virginianus. Taxonomy (NCBI): domain Eukaryota; kingdom Metazoa; phylum Chordata; class Mammalia; order Artiodactyla; family Cervidae; genus Odocoileus; species Odocoileus virginianus. The sequence continues at coordinate 23,081,757 of NC_069686.1, forward strand.
CCCTGAAAACAATATTGTATTTTAGCTTTATTTTCCATCAATTTTTAAAACATTAAACACAATGAGAATTAACTTGAAAATGTAATGTGATTTGAAGTATCTGACGTATTTGTCTTCTCTCCCAATATCTCCCCTAAATATTTGCTTTAGTCTCACATGTCACCATCCAAGGTTTACACTGTTTTAAAAATATCTTTGTACCTCTCCTGTTAAAATACATATGCCTTTGAGAAGGACACAGCCCGTAACCTGTAGCAGTTATTAGTTCTTGTTATGAGGATTAATTTGTCAACTGTCACCTTAGAAAGTGGAGTGCAAGCCTCACAGTCTATCATAGAAAGGTAAAGTTGAATGAGAGAGCAAGGCTTTTAGAGATATAGAAGTAAAAAATGTTATTGCCAAAAGGGCACAATGAAGGCATCCTCAAACCAAGGAGCCTGCGTCACCAGAGGCTCTGGTAGTCCTAGGATGTCTAGAGAAGAGACAAATACAGAAAGAAAAAAAAAAGTGGCACAAAATGACCTGAGACAGCAGAGATGGGACCTGTAAAAGTTTGTCTACACTCCAGTTTTCCTTACTTTAAAATTCTCCTTTAGATAACACTGCTACCTAAATGGAAAAAAAATCTAGCATGGATGAATGACTGAACACTCTTTTGCTTTCATTATAAAGCCACTCCATGAGAAGAGTCAGCACACTGTGGTAGAATGAGTAGATTTGAGTCACATGGGCCTGAGTTTAACCATACCAGCACAGATATTAAATGGTTATGTGAGCTTAAACAAGTTACTAAATTTTGTTCTCTTATATGAAGTCAGAAAATTGAATGTAAAACAACTGAAGCATATTTAATGCTCAATAAAAGGTGGCTTATTTAAAATTTATGGCAAGGTGTGTACTCTGAATTAAAAACAAAGGCTTACCATCTCACATGTAAAGTGCAAAAGACAAGAGGAACTCTAAGGATGTAGAAACCAATTCTTATAAGACTGCATCTAAGGGGAGATGTGTTCTGTCTTACATTGTCAGTAATAATGTGAATATTGCTACATATATTCAGTAGTAGATAATAAGTGTTGATTCCGTAGATAGAATATGTGACTTCCTTTAGACTTTTTTAACAGAAACTGTGTTTATTAATTGCCCCATTCCTCCATGTTTCCTAAAAAACAATGGGAAGTATTTCATTAAACACCCTTAAATGTCTCAATGTCTACATGGAATTTTATGAAATGGGGTCTAAAATGCCTTCTCTCATCTAAAAACACATGAGTACAAGTGCAGAGAATGTCATTTAAAATTTTGACTATTTTTTTTACTTGCAGGTAACTTGACTAAATATAAACCCTGTACCATATAGTACTGTATAAAATTTATTGACTAAAATGCACTTATCTCTACCTTTATTGCTTATAGTCACATATGTATTTCCTACACACCTTATTTCTTTTTCAAATCCAGCAATATTCAGTTCTGAAATATACTGAAATCAGTTCTTCATAAAATATGCCTTAATTTTCTTATAATTTTGTTTTATTAGATACAGTTGGTAGCATCAGTGATAAAATTATCTAAAACACTTTATGGAAAGTAGATTTTACTGGAATGATTCAGTACAAGGTAAAAACCATCTGGTTACCCTCTTTTAGATGAGACAGATTCTCTGCTATATATTAATTATGCTCCCCACCTAAATTAGAGTTACCAAAATAAACTTAAAAACAGAGGAATTTATTTCACCATCTACAGACACAAGATCCTTTGTTCGGGAGCCACTCTGTATTTTGCCATTTTTTCTATGAAGAGTCAAGTTAAGTGAAACTGATCTATTCAGTAAAAACATTGAGAAGCCCCAGGAAGTGGGCCAAGTATCCTCACAATTTTAATTCAGACACATAACATTTGGTAAACTTGCTTCATTTCATAAAAGGTCAAACACGTGCCAACATCTGTTCACAGCAGCAGTCTCTGGTGTGCAGTTATCTAGAATCTAGCTAATGGGGGATATTAGCTCATTGCTATGTTGTCTGCTTTATGAAGAAATGTGGTTGTAGCTTCTTCTGCATCCTAGAATTGAATGCATCAGCCATAGCATTTGTTGTTCTCACATTTAATTTTAGCAAAAATCACAAGTAATGGAAGAAAAGAGAAAAATGCTATGGTATGCTATGGTAAAAAAAAAAATCAGTATCTTGATATGCAGTACAATTATATGCAATTATATGCAATTCATAATAAATGTAGCAAAGGTTTCAGTGATTTTCAAAATCCATTATTTTACATCTTCAGATTAAATTTCCCCACATCATCTTTTTGATTCAGTTATTCTTGATCTTGAATTGATATTTTCAGTTGTATTTTGTATAGGAATAACAGCAATGCTAGCATTACCAGCAGCTACTGCTGCTGTGAAAAGAAATGGCAAAATTCTTTCTTAAGAGTAATTTGCCTGCTTTTTACATTATTCAAGAACTCAAAATAGGAGAATGCTTTATAAAACTAGAAGACAAGCTGTGCAGTCCAGAGGCTAAGGCCCTTGACAGAAATAAAGATCTTTTAAAAAAACCCTTCACCTTCAAATATCATTTTAATAATGTAAGCCAATGATGGGTACATTAGAATATGCCACTCAATCAAGTTGTGAGGTTTTGAAAGGCTAGGATTCAATAGGATACTGTATATTATACTAAGGGCATAACACTTTTAATCATTTCCCATGACAGAAATGTACAGACAAGGGAGGGGGGAAAATGCTATTTAAATGGGAATTTTTGGAAATAGAATAAGTGGTATTAAGATACATTTGTATTTCAGATCCTAATACAGCAATTGTTTAAGAAATGTCTCTAGTTTTGGCAGAAACCAACACAATTCTGTAAAGCAATTATCTTTCAAATAAAAAAGTAAATTGAAAATTGAAAAAAAAATTTTTTTAATGCCTAAGTATTTTATATTGATCTGAGTAGGATAACATTTAACCTTTTTTATTTGTTGTTCAGCTTTATTTATAACTCTTCAGATACTTTTTTTTAGTATTCATAATTATAAACTGTTTTATCTTATCAAAACTTAATTTTTCCAGTTGTCTTAAATCCTACCACTTCTCATAATGGTCATTTTCATTTGGATACATGACTTACAGATCAGAAAATAGTTCTGTAAAACAAGACCAAGACTGCTTAAGAATATGTAGTACATATATTATATGTGCATATATAGCACATTATATTTCAATGAAATGATAAAAGGAGAGCATATTAAGAAATAAAAGCTTCTCAAAGAGGTTGGGAATAATCTTTCAATTATATAATATAATATATATTATAATAACTATATTATAATATATTACATAATATATTATATATACTCTATATAATATATATAATATAATAATAAACTTTCAGTTAATAAATGCATTCAGATTAATATAGATATAAAAATGAGTAGACAAAAGTTTTCAATCTTTAAACAATTTAGAGTCCTTTTACCAACAAAATATATAAGTAAGCTACTATGGGAAAAAAGAAAAAAAGCACGAAAATATAACCAGGAAAATAACTGTAAAGCCATTTGGATCATATGCAGTTAAGTGAGGGGAAAAAAAAAATCTGTGTGAAGCTGGAGAGGTAAGAATGTCCAAAACAGAGTTTAAGACTGAAGATCTGTCACCTAGGATAAGGCGACATTTTCAATATTAAAAAGCAATCACAAGTCTGTTCCATACATCTGAGTCTCTTTTTCTGTTTTGCATATAGGGTTATCATTACCATCTTTCTAAAGTCCATATATATGTGTTAGTATACTGTAATGGTCTTTATCTTTCTGGCTTACTTCACTCTGTATAATGATGTTTCAGGAGAACAGCATTGAAACATGTGTATTATCTAGGGTGAAACGGATAACCAGCTCAGGTTGGGTACATGAGACAAGTGCTCGGGCCTGGTGCACTGGGAAGACCCAGAGGGATCGGGTGGAGAGGGAGGTGGGAGGGGGGACTGGGATGGGGAGTACATGTAAATCCATGGCTAATTCATATCAATGTATAACAAAAACTACTGTAATGATGTAAAGTAATTAGCCTCCAACTAATAAAAATTAAAAAAAAAAAAAGAAAAGAAAAAAAAATAAAATAAAAATAAAAATAAATAAATAAATAAATAAATTTAAAAAAAAAAAAGCAATCACATTGCTAGTTTAATAAGGAGTTCCAAATAACCAAGGAAAAGCTATACATTATATTTTTTAAACTTTAGTTTACTGAGATGTAGTATTTAATGTCCTTATCCCAGATGGTGCAACAGATCAAACACAGTCTTAAAATTTGTCTACTCTACTGGGATCCATGTTTTATAACATTATGCCAACGCTATGCAAGATGACAATGTAACCGAGCAGGACCCAACGAGTCTTTCCAGAATAAACCCCACACCCATGTCCTCCACCTTTCTTTTGCTATAGAAAAACTTTAGTCAAAGAATAAATTTAATAAGAGAAATGAATTGATGCAGAAAGAAAACAGTCAAGCAAGACAAAATAAAAATAGTACAGCCATCAAACAAAGCCAAGGACTTTCAGTTCTTCCTCAAATACTTTAATATTCTGAGTGAGCCACGTCCTTTGAGCTGTCTTGCAGACACTAAAACCCCCACCAGGTGGAAGAAGTTAACTATATGCTGCCCACATGCACATAGAACCCAGACCAGCTGAAACCAGAAGGTTGATGATGCTGATTCCCAATCACCTCACTGACCAATCAGAAGACTGTCCATGAGCTGACCACGCCCTGCTCCTTAAACACTGTCAGACTCCTCACTACCCTCTCGGGGAGGAGGGACAGTTCTGATGGTATTAGCCTGACTGGGGCCCCCTTTGCCTGGCAAAACAATAAAGCTAACTGTCTGCACATTTCTATTTGGTACTAGTGAACAGAGGCTGTGTTTTGGCAACAACAACCCCCAAGGAAATCCATAAGCACTGGGTTTAAAAGCCAACCACTAAATGAAAATCAAGTGGATCCATTAATGAAAAAGAACGGATGCTTTCTAGTCCTACCTCCAGAGTCATATGGTAAGTGATAGTTTGTAACCAAAAGACTTAGTAATATTTAAGACCAAACTACCTTTTGAGTGATAATATTAAAAACAAATAAACACCTACTAGAAACCTATATCCTATTGATCAGAGTGTCAGACTCAACCACCAGTTTTTTTCCCGTTGATTTTGCTTTGCACTTTAAATTAAAACATGTGAAATCTTCACGACGTAACCACTGAAACAAGTGGTTTTACAAACTAGAAGAATCTCAGTTTGTACATCTGCCTCTCCAAAGGCTGATTAAAGCCTAACTACAGAAGCCAAGTTACCCTCACACACTCACTAGGGAAGGAGAAAGAAGCACAAAGACCTCAACTTCAACCTTAGTCACACTTGGTGTCTCTTCTCAGGTCGTTTACTCACAACCGGAAAAAGGTATTAGAAGGACTTGGGGCTTCCCCGGTGACTCAGTGGGAAAAGAACCTGCCTACAATGCAGGAGGCATGGAAGAGGATGCAGGTTCGATCCCTGGGTCGGGAAGATCCCCTGGAGAAGAAAATGGCAGCCCACTCCAGTATCCTTGCCTGGAAAAGTCCCACGGACAGAGGAACTTGGTGGGTTACAGACCAGGTTACAGTCTGTGGAGCCACAAAGAGTTGGACATGGCAGAGCAACTAAGCATAGCACCTGAAATTATGACAGCCCATAAGAACATGAACTATTGTATCATAACATACAAAAGTATTCGCTAAGGAATAATAATTATTGAGTGACCCTATTGCTCTTGCTTTTTCCATTCTTTCGTAGTGTGTATTTTAACTTTGCTTCTTTCTGGACCTCTCTCCAGGTACCTCACTTCAAAGCATGATAGACTAGTTAGGGAATAAGGAAGAGAATGGATGAGGAAAAAGCAAAGGAAAGGAGAGGAAGGAAAGAAGAAAAGGGGATCACAATGCTCAATTAGGAAAACATGCTACAGCAAGATGTTTTAAGTTTGTTCTTTTATAATAAAATAAAACTAAATTGAGTCAATAATTTTGTTATTGTTGCTTTTGCTTCTTCTTCTTTTTTTTTTTTTTTGTGACTGGTTGATGGGTTTTTACTTCTTTCACATTAGCTAACTGGTCTGTTAACCACTCCTGCCCTTCATGTACTATACTCACCCTCTGTGATTTTCAAAGTGTGGTCCTCAGACCAGCAGTATCGCTATTACCTGGGAACTTGTTAGAAATGCAAACGCTCAGGCCCTACTCCAGACTTAAACAGAGACTCTAGGGGTTTTGTGTCGTGATCTGGTTTCAACAATCTCTCCGGGGGACTGATACATGCTGAGTTTTCAGAAGCACTGCTCTATACATCTATTTTTCTAAAACACATTTCTCACCATGCTCCTATTCCTCTGCTTAAAATACTTCAACATTTTCTATTTCATCTTCAAAACACAATCCAGGCGCATTCTAACATAAAACCCATCGTGTGGCCTGATTCATATACTTCTCTTCTACCCTCACCTCAAATCAACACAGCATGCCAGCCACACTGAAATTCATTTACTTCCCCTTGTTACCTATGCATATTGCTGTTTGATTATTGGATAACCCTACATATTCTTCTAGATCCAGAACATTTCTAGCTACTTTTCCCTCAATGATCACCTTCTGCATTCATTTGTCCCACAGTCATCCACCACACTGTTTGCCCAACAACACATATTTAGGCATTTTCTCTTCGTTGTATTCTCTTATCACTCTATACATGTACCTGTAGCACTTTGCTTTTCTAGAGATATTTTTAAATTTGTCTCTTTTGAAGGGAAGCAGAATACATCAGCCTAAAATATGCCATTTGTCACACTGATTATTCTGATTTAAGTCACTTCAGAAACAAGAAGGATACTCTAGACACTCAAACATTATCCCCCTGGAAAGCAGGAAATAAAATCTGTCAGGTGAAAAGTAACCTGCACTGTATCAGGAAGGTGGGGAGCATCCCTAACACCGGACATAGGGGATTTAGAGTCAAGAAGACTGTACAAATAAACCTTGTTAACGTCACTAATTTCCAATCCCAAACTCAACTTCTGTCTTGTCAGTCTTCACAGATGTATTGTTTGTCTAAAAGATGTAACAGTCTGCTGCTTTGATCACTTGACTCTCATTTTTATGGGGTTCCTATGCATACAAAATTAGTATGTAACTATTATTATGCAATTATCAATATGTAACTGTTAATGTTTTTTGTCAATTTACTTACTAGACCAGCCAAAGAAGCTAGAAGGCAAGAAAGGAAAATTTTCCCTCCCTAACTGTTTCAAATAGAAAAATATTAGAGGAAATGAAATTTAACTAATGATGTCCTTCTCATTCTTGCATCCCATCTGCCTGTCACATGTAGGGTTAAAAACTGCTTCCATTAATGAACTATAGCTACAACATTTCAGTGATTAAACATCACATATTGTATAATCTGAACTTTCCACAACAGTTATAAACAAGAAGGAAATGAGCTTTTAGTTTAACCCCACACAACAAACAAGCAACTAAAGATATGCTCGCAAAAAAAAAAAAAAAAATGGATGTTTTGGATTAAAAATAATGGAAGCAACCAACTTTTAAATTGTAATCTGAACTTGCAATTATGTAAAGGGCCAAGAATAAAGTAGGATCAGGAAACCACAGTTGTAAGCAGGTTCAGAAGTTGTGGCTAAAGGCTTTTGCTAATCTCACCTCTAGTGGACAAAGATAAGACCCTGAACTAGAACAACACAAGACATGGGAATTGAGAACACTGAATAAAACAGGGATTGTAAAAAAACAGCACACTGAAAGAAAGGACTGAAAAAATATGTTACAGCCAAGAAAAACTTAATCTTGTCTGTCTCATCTTGGACCTAGAGTGAACAGTCTCAAGAATATTTAGTAACAGGCTTCATTCATGTACGTCTATAGGGTGAGAGTGAACTCACCGATGCTGTCAGGAAAGCCACAATGCAAAAAACTAATGAAAAGTAATCAAAACTCACAGTTTTAGTTCCAACATGTCAAGAGCTTGGAAGTTATCATGGAAAATCAGAAAGCCGGCACTCTTCTTAGATCCATCAGAGATCTGAGGTCACAGGGCAAACTGCTGCCTTGAAAGCTGAAGAGATAGGTATTTATAAAGAATCACAGCTGAGATCGGTTTAACAGCTGGAACTTGTTCGGACCCTTAAGTAATAATTGACTAATAGAGGCTGAGTGTGGATTAAAGATTAAAAATTCCTGGGGACCTACTCTGAGGGAAGCCCCCATATTTTCATGGGTTTTAATTCAAGAAACTCCAGTTATAACTCGTGTTTCAGACAGCCCTATGTTAAAACAGGCTCAGAGCATTATCCATCAAAGAGATCTGACTAGAGGGAAATAATTACTTTATCAGGGTTTTAGCTGATCAGGGGGAAGGGCAATTCATTTGGACATCTTCATACCCCTCTAACCTTCCTAATTTACTTAGGAGAAATTGAAGTCTAAGAAAGAGTTTTGAAAATCAGTCCAGCGACCCAGGACCACAAAAACGTAAAATTATTTATATTGTTACATAATCCCAAACGTATAGAATGCTTCTTCCCATTTGCATTTGAATACATCCCTCATTTATTTCAGTGAGTCTGGCAAGATGGTGGACTGGTCATAGCAAAAACCCTCTTCCAACTACACAAGAGAATACTCTACACATGGACATCACCCGATGGTCAATACTGAAATCAGATTGATTATTCTTTGCAGCCAAAGATGGAGAAGCTCTATACAGTCAGCAAAAATAAGATCAGGAGCTGACTGTGGTTCAGATCATGAACTCCTTATTGCCAAAATCAGAGTTAAATTGAACAAAGTATGGAAAACCACTAGACCTTTCAGGTATGACCTAAATCAAATACCTTACAATTATACACTGAAAGTGACAAATAGATCAAGGGATGAGGTCTGATAGAGTGCCTGAAGAACAATGAATGGAGATTCATGACATTGTACAGGAGGCAGTGATCAAGACCATCCCCAAGAAAAAGAAATGCAAAAAGGCAAAATGGTTGTCTCAGGAGGCCTTACAAATAGCTGAGAAAAGAAGAGAAGCAAAAGGCAAAGGAGAAAAGGAAAGATATTCCCATTTGAATGCAGAGTTCCAAAGAATAGCAAGGAGAGATAAGAAAGCCTTCCTTAGCGATCAATGCAAAGAAATAGAGGAAAACAGTAGAATGGGAAAGACTAGAGATCTCTTCAAGAAAACTAGAGATACCAAGGGAACATCTCATGCAAAGATGGGCTCAATAAAGGATAGAAATGGTATGGACCTAACAGAATATGATGGTGTGATCACTCACCTAGAGCCAGACATCCTGGAATGTGAAATCAAGTATGCCCTAGGCAGAATCACTACAAACAAAGCTAGTGGAGGTGATGGAATTCCAGTTGAGCTATTTCAAAATCCTAAAAGATGATGCTGTGAAAGTGCTGCACTCAATATGCCAGCAAATTTGGAAAACTCAGCAGTGGCTGAAGACTGGAAAAGGTCCGTTTTCATTCCAATCCCAAAGAAGGGCAATGCCCAAGAGTGTTCAGACTACTGCACAATTGCAGTCATCTCACACACCAGCAAACCAATGCTCAAAATTCTCCAATCCAGTCTTCAATACTATGCAAACTGTGAACTTCCAGATGTTCAAGCTGATTTAGAAAACATAGAGGAACCAGAGATCAAATTGCCAACATCTGCTGGATCATAGAAAAAGCAAAAGAATTCCAGAAAAATATCTACTTCCACTTCATTGACTACACTAAAGCCTTTGACTGTGTGGATCACAGCAAACTGGAAAATTCCTCAAGAGATGGAATTTTCAGACCACCTTATTTCCCTCTTGAAAAATCTATATGCAGGTCAAGAAGCAACAGTTAGAACCAGACATGGAACAACAGACTGGTTCCAAATTTGGAAAGGAGTATGTCAAGGCTGTATATCGTCACTCTGCTATTTGACTTCTATACAGAATACATCATGTGAAATGCCAGACTGGATGAAGCACAGGCTGGAATCAAGATTGCCATGAGAAATATCAATAATCTAAGATATGCAGATGACACCACCCTTATGGCAGAAAGCAAAGAAGAACTAAAGAGCCTCTTGATGAAAGTGAAAGAGAGTGAAAAATTTGGCTTAAAGCTCAACATTCAGAAAACAAAGATCATGGCATCCGGTCCCATCACTTCATGGTAAATAGATGGGAAAACAATAGAAACAGTGAGAGTTTATTTTTTGCGGCTCCAAAATCACTGCAGATGGTGACTGCAGCCATGAAATTAAAAGACACTTGCTATTTGGAAGACAAGCTATGACCAACCTAGACAGGATATTAAACAGCAGACATTACTTTGCCAACAAAGGCCCATCTAATAAAAGCTATGGTTTTTCCAGTAGTCACGTATGGATGTGAGAGTTGGACCATAAAGAAAGCTGAGTGCTGAAGGTTTGATGCTTTTAACTGTGGTGTTGGAGAAGTCTCTTGAAAGTCCCTTGGACTGCAAGGAGATCCAACCAGTCAATCCTAAAGGAAAATCACCCTGAATATTCATCTGAAGGACTGATGCTGAAGCTGAAATCTAATACTTTGGCCACCTGATGAGAAGAACTGACTCATTGGAAAAGACCCTGATGCTGGGAGAGATTGAAGGCAAGAGGAGAAGGGGATGGCAGAGGAAAGGATGGTTAGATAGAATCACCAACTCAATGGACATGAATTTGAGCAAACTCCAGGAGATACAGGAGGACAGAAGAGCTTGGCATGCTGCAGTCCATGGTGTCACAGGGTCGGATATGACTTAGTGGCTGAACAACAACAATAAAAGAGGGCCTGAGAGCTTATATTCCCCACCAGTCCCCCTTTAGATAATGAATGGTGTGAAAGAACTACTTGTATGTAATATCACTTACTAACATAATAGAATAATGAAATTATAAGTACAAATCAAGTGGTATAGGTTGGCAAAAAGGAATCATGAACATTTAGTCATTGCAGCCTTTATAGTTTGAATTGTTTACTATATGCTAAGCACTGTCAGTTAAGTTCAGTTCAGTTTCAAAGTTGTGACTGACTTTGGACCCATGAACTGCAGATCCCCAGGACTCCCTGTGCATCATCAACTCCCGGAGTCACTCAAACCCATGTCCATTGAGTCGGTGATGCCATACAACCATCTCATCCTCTGTCGTCCCCTTCTCATCTGCCCTCAATCTTTCCCAGCATCAGGGTCTTTTTAAATGAGTCAGCTCTTCACATCAGGTGGTCAAAGTATTGCAGTTTCAGCTTCAACATCAGTCCTACCAATGAACACCCAAGACCAACCTCCTTTAGGATGGACTAGTTGAATCTCCTTGCAGTCAAAGGGACTCTCAAGAGCCTTCTTCAACACCACAGTTCAACAGCATCAATTCTTTGGTGCTCAGCTTTCTTTATACTCCAACCCTCATATCCATAAATGACCACTGGAAAAACCACGCCTTGACTAGATGGACCTTTGCTGGCAAAGTAATGTCTCTGCTTTTTAATATGCTGTCTAGGTTGGTCATAACTTACCTTCCAAGGAGTAAGTGTCTTTTAATTTCATGGCTGCAATCACCATCTGCAGTGAATTTGGAGCCCAGAAAAAAAAGTCAGCCACTGTTTCCACTGTTTCCCTGTCTATTTGCCATGAATTGATGGGACTGGATGCCATGATCTTAGTTTTCTGAACGCTGAGCTTTAAGCCAGCGTTTTCACTTTCCTCTCTCACTTTCATCAAGAGGCTCTTTAGCTCCTCACTTTCTGCCATAAGAGTGGTGTTATCTGCATATCTGAGGTTATTGATATTTCTCCCAGCAATCTTGATTCCAGCTTGTGCTTCCTCCAGCCCACCATTTCTCATGATATACTCTGCATATAAGTTAATAAGCAGGGTGACAATATACAGCCTTGATGTACTCCTTTCCCTATTTGGAACCAGTTTGTTGTTCCATGTACAATTCTAACTGTTCCTTCCTGACCTGCATATAGGTTTCTCAAGTCAGGTGTTCTGGTATTCCCATCTCTTTCAGAATTTTCCACTGCTTATTGTGATCCACACAGTCAAAGGCTTTAGCATAGTCAATAAAGCAGAAATAGATGATTTTCTGGAACTCTCTTGCTTTTTCGATGATCCAGTGGATAGCAATTTGATCTCTGGTTCCTCTGTCTATTCTAAAACCAGCTTGAACATATGGAAGTTCATGGTTCATGTATTGCTGAAGCCTGGCTTGGAGAATTTTGAGGATTACTTTACTAGCGTGTGAGATGAGTGCAATTGTGTGGTAGTTTGAGCATTCTTTGGCATTGCCTTTCTTCGGGATTGGAATGAAAACTGACCTTTCCCAGTCCTGTGGCCACTGCTGAGTTTTCCAAATTTGCTGGCATATTGAGTGCAGCACTTTCACAGCATCATTTTTTAAGATTTGAAAGAGCTCAACTGGAATTCCATCACCTCCACCAGCTTTGTTCATAGTGATGCTTCCTAAGGCCCACATGACTTCACATTCCAGGATGTCTGGCTCTAGGTGAGTGTGAGTCATTGTGATTATCTGGGTCGTGAAGATCTTTTTGTACAGTTCTTCTGTGTATTCTTGCCACCTCTTCTTAATATCTTCTACTTCTGTTAGGTCCATACAATTTCTGTCCTTTATTGAGCCCATCTTTGCATGAAATGTTCCCTTGGTATCTCTAGTTTTCTTGAAGAGATCTCTAGTCTTTCCTGTTCTATTGTTTTCCTCTATTTCTTTGCATTGATCTCTGAAGAAGGCTTTCTTATCTCTCCTTGCTATTCTTTGGAACTCTGCATTCAAATGGGGGTATCTTTCCTTTTCTCCTCTGCTTTTCGCTTCTCTTCTTTTCACAGCTATTTGTAAGGGTGTTGAGACAGTAATTTTGCCTTTTTGCATTTCTTTTTCTTGGGGGATGGTCTTGATCCCTGTCTCCTGGACAACGTCATGAACCTCCATCCACAGTTCATCAGGCACTCTATCAGATCTAGTCCCTTAAATCTATTTCTCACTTCCACTGTATAATCATAAGGGATTTGATTTAGGTCATACCTTAATGGTCTAGTGGTTTTCCCCACTTTCTTCAATTTAACTCTGAATTTGGCAACAAGGAATTCATGATCTGAGCCAGTCAGCTCCTGGTCTTGTTTTTGCTGACTGTACAGAGCTTCATCTTTGGCTGCAAAGAATATAATCAATCTGATTTCAGGTTGACCATCTGGTGATGTCCATGTGTAGAGTCTTCTCTTGTGTTGTTGGAAAAGGGTGTTTACCATGACCAGTGCATTCTCTTGGCAGAACTCTATTAGTCTTTGCCCTGCTTCATTCTGTACTCCAAGGCCAAATTTGCCTGTTACTCCAGGTGTTTCTTGACTTCCTACTTTTGCATTCCAGTCCCCTATAATGAAAAGGACGTCTTTTTTGGGTGTTAGTTCTAAAAGGTCTTGTAGGTCTTCATAGAACCGTTCAGCTTCAGCTTCTTCAGCATTACTGGCTGGGGCATAGACTTCAATTACTGTGATATTGAATGGTTTGCCTTGGAAACGAACAGAGTTCATTCTCTTGTTTTTGAGATTGCATCCAAGTACTGCATTTTGGACTCTTTTGTTGACCATGATGGCTACTCCATTTCTTCTAAGGGGTTCCTGCCCACAGTAGTAGATATAATGGTCATCTGAGTTAAATTCACTCATTCCAGTCCATCTTAGTTCGCTGATTCCTAGAATGTCGACGTTCACTCTTGCCATCTCCTGTTTGACCACTTCCAATTTGCCTTGATTCATGGACCTAACATTCCAGGTTCCTAAGGCTAGAATGCTCTGTTTTAAATTCTTTTCACTTGAAAGCATTGTTATCCAGAAATTTTAGAAGAAACATAACAAATCTTATTAAACTTATTTTAAGAGTTCTTTTTCAGAAAATACTTACTTTGCAAAAATTGCTCAAGAGCTCTTCTAGGAAGGTATTCTAGCTAAACCAAGGCAGTAATATGGGATATAAAAGAGCAAAATGAATGAAGATATTGAGGAACTGGGAAATAATGCAAACTCTTCAATAGTAGATTTAATAGTGCAACTTATCTTGGAGTACTAAAGCACTGTTTGAGACATAAATATGTGTGTGTGTGTGTGTGTGTGTGTGTGAGTGAAGCTGAATGCCCTTGAAATTCTAAAATATTACTTTATAATGAATTATTATATCTTTTGTATTCTTCATATTTGCTGATCAGAGGATCTGAAAGACCCTAAAGTTTGGCACCAAGTGATAAATATTATCTTAGGATTTTTCCTCTCTTTTGTTTATAAAAGAATGATATAACTGTTGCATAATTTCTTCTCATTCCTTGTTTTCTTCATGGTATCTGTGTTTTTAATTTCAACTGAACGCTGGTTTGAGACAAGGATTACATTTCTGAAATGTACTTGCACATAACATAAGTTTTATTTCATACAGATCGTTGTACTGTGAGGTAAAATGACAGACTGGGGTCTGTCAATTTATATATATTTAATTTTTTAAACATTTTTGGTAAACATTTTTGTCTTAAAGGAGTTTGTGATTTATAGAAAAGTTGTAATAATAGCATACAGTTCCTGTATACACTACCATGGTACATTTGTCACAACTAAAAGACAACATTGGTGCATTCGTATTAACTAAGCTCCATACTCAATTCAGATTTCAATAGTTTTTCCATTAATGTCCTTTCTCTCTTCCAGGATTCAGTCCATCATGCCAAATTAACTTTAGTCATCATGTCTCTTTAGTCTTACCTAGCCTGTGACCATTTTTAAGACTTCCCTAATTTTATAAGCCCTTTACAATCTCAAGTTCAAGTATTCTTTAGAATGTTCCTCAAATGAGGTTGTCTGATGATTTTTTCATGATTCATCTGGGAAAACAGATTTCATGAAGGAAGATCACAGAACTAAAATGCCATTCTCATATCAAATCAAGGATATGAGTCATCACTGATGCTATTAACCCTGCACCTGGCCAAGGTGCAGTTTGTCATGTTTCTTCAAGGTACTTCCTTCAGCCCTATTCATACTCTACTCTGTTGGAAGCAAGTCACCAAATATGGCCAAAACTCAGAAAGGAGCAGAGACGAGGGGATTGAGCTATATGAACTATAAGGGAAGTAACCATATGAATTATTTAAAATTCTATAGGAAAGGTTTGTCTCTTCTCTTATAATTTGACCAGTTTGTTATATCAGTATTATTCATGCATATTTATTTTTATAGTCTGACACTGTGTTATTTATTTTATTGCTAAAATCATTCCAGAATTTAAGCAATATCATTAACAACTCTTTTGAGTTGACTCCCAAGTCCCTTTGAAATGTTCCTAGCACCACTGCCCACATCTTTTTTTAGCACTTTCCTAATTTCTGTAGGACAAGTTGCTCTAGCTTTATCTTGTATTTTCTCTACTCCATCAATAAAATCCATCATTTATCCAAGGATTCCTGATTCCCTTTGTCAGAGAAAACCACAATCTCAGTACTTGATATGCCCACTACAACTTTGCTATCACTGCTTCTAAGCCCTCTAAGCTAGAAAATATATCCATATGTATCTGTAATTATAGTCTGCCCTCCATATGCATGGGTTTTACATCCAGGGATTCATAAGGAGGGCAGACTGCATTCATTGTACTATCACCATATATTATAAAAGGGACTCAAGGAGAGATAAGAAAGCCTTCCGAAGTGATCAATGCAAAGAAATAGAGGAAATCAATAGAACGGGAAAGACTAGAGATCTCTTCAAGAAAATAAGAGATAGCAAGGGAACACTGCATGCAAAGATGGGCACAAGAAAGAAGAGAAGTGGACTGGATCTAACAGAAGCAGAAGATATTAAGAGAGGTGGCAAGAATACACAGAAGAACTATACATAAAAGATCTCATGACCCAGATAATCACGATGGTGTAATCATTCACCTAGGGTCAGACATCCTAGAGCATGAAGTCAAGTGGGCCTTAGGAAGCATCACTATGAACAAAGCTGTGGAGGTGATGGAATTCCAGTTGAGTTATTTCAAATCCTCCAAGATGATGCTGTGGAAGTGCTGCACTCAATATGCCAGCAAATTTGGAAAACTCAGCAGTGGCCACAGGACTGGAAAAGGTCAATTTTCATTCCAATCCCAAAGAAAGGCAATGCCAAAGAGTATTCAGACTACTGCACAATTGTACTCATCTCAAACACTAGTAAAGTAATCCTCAAACTTCTCCAAGCCAGGCTTCAACAGTATGTGAACCGAGAACTTCCAGATGCTGAAGCTGGATTTAGAAAAGGCAGAGGAACCAGAGGTCAAATTGCCAACGTCTGTTGGATCATAGAAAAAGAATTCCAGAAAAACCCCTACTTCCACTTCATTGACTATGCTAAAGCCTTTGACTGTGTGGATCACAACAATCTTTGGAAAACTCTTCAAGAGATGGGAGAATACCAGACCACCTGACCTGGCTCCTGAGAAAACCTGTATGCAGGTCAAGAAGCAACAGTTAGAACTGCACTTGGAACAACATATTGGTTCCACAATGGGAAAGGAGTACATCAAGGCTGTATGTTGTCATCCTGTTTATTTAACTTACATGCAGAGTACATCATGCAAAATGCCGGGCTGGATGAAGCACAAGCTGGAATCAAGATTGCTGGGAGAAATATCAATAACCTCAGATATGCAGATGACACCACCCTTATGGTAGAAAGCAAAGAGGAACTAAAGAGCCTCCTGATGAAAGTGAAGGAGGAGAGTGAATAAGATGGTTTAAAACTCAACATTCAAAACACAATGATCATGGCATCCGGTCCCATCACTTCACGGTAAGTAGATGGGAAAACAATAGAAACAGTGACAGACTTTATTTTCTTTTCTCCAAAATCACTGCAGATGGTGACTACAGCCATAAAATTAAAAGCTGCTTGCTTCTTAGATGAAAGGCTATGGCCAACCTAGACAGCATATTAAAAAGCAGAGACATTAATTTGTCAACCAAGGTCCATCTAAGCAAGGCTTTGGCTTTTCCAGTGGTCATTTATGGATGTGAGAGTTGGACTATAAAGAAAGCTGAGCACCAAAGAAATGATGCTTTTGAACTTGGTGTTGGAGAAGACTCTTGAGAGTCCCTTGGACTGCAAGGGGATCCAACCAGTCCATCCTAAAGGAAATCAGTCCTGAATATTCATTGGAAGGACTGATGCTGAAGCTGAAGCTCCAATACATTAGCCACCTGATGTGAAGAACTGACCTATTAGAAAAGACCCTAATGCTTGGAAAGACTGAAGGCAGGAGGAGAAGGGGACGACAGAGGATGAGATGGTTGGATGGCATCACCGACCGACATGATGGACATGAGTTTGAGCAAGCTCTGGGAATTGGTGATGAACAGGGAAGCCTGGTGTACTGCAGTCCATGGGGTTACACAGAGTTGGACATGACTGAGCAACTGAACTGAATTGAATATCCATAAATATTGGCTCCTGGAACCAATCCCCCATGGATACTGAGGGACAACTTCTATATCTATACATCTGTATTAAGTTAAATGTTGAGTCAATACTGATACCTCTAACATTAATCTAGCTCCATACAGCTCATTCTAGCCTGTGGCTTTCTTTCTAAGAGTGAGAAACTTGGCTATCACTGTCCACCTTAGAAGTACTCATCTGCTCAAGCCAGTATACATGTTCTTTCCCTTTTGAAATAAAATTTATTGTTACAAACCTCTTAGAAACCAAGACATTATTTTGAGAAATGTATGAGATATTTGCTAAATCAATAAAAGAATTAGAAGCTTTAAAGTTAAACAAAAATAAAATTTTTGTTATAATTTGATCGTAAAACTGTCTAAGGATCCTCAAATATTATTCTTTTTATTAAGTATAATGTTTCATTTAGTGGCTCTAATAGTTGTATAGAAAAAAGGAGAATTTCCATTCAAACAGACTAACTTCATATCCCAAGGTTTTCTATATATCTTAGCTGCATAGGAAATAGAAAGGAAGGCACATGTGAGCAAAATTAGATATAATGAGCTTTATTCCACTTTCTGAAAATACTCCTAAGACACCTAACAGCTATAAGAGTGGACAATCAGATTTCTTCCCCTGGGTTTTTCTGCTGCACAGGTAAATTTTCTTCAGAGTCTTTAAAGACTCAAATGCTGAAGAATTCAAAGAAATCTCACCTATTAAGAAGAAATTAATATAAGCTTTGTTGTTGTTGTTTAGTCACTAAGTCGTGTCTGACTCTTTGTGACCCCATGGACTGCAGCATGCCAAGTTTTCCTGTCCTTCACTGTCTTCTGGAGTTTGCTCAAATTCATGTCCATTGAGTTGGTGGTACTATCCAACCATCTCATCCTCTGTCACCCCCCTCTTCATCCTCTATCACTTGCTCTTAATCTTCCCAACATCAGGGTCTTTGCTAATAAGTCCGCTCTTCACATCAGGTGGCCTAAGTATTGGAACTTTAGCATCAGTCCTCCAATGAATACTCAGGGTGAATTTCCTTTAGGATTGACTGGTTTGATCTCCTTGCTGTCCAAGGAACTCTCAAGAGCCTTCTCCAAAACCACAATTTGAAAGCATTAGTTCTTTGGTGCTCAGCCTACTTTATGATCCAACTCTCACATCCATACATGACTACTGGAAAAACCATAGCTTTGACTAGATTGACCTTTGTTGGCAAAATGATGTCTCTCCTTTTTAACACTCTGTCTAGTTTTGTCATAGCCTTTCTCCCAAGGAGCAACCATCTTTTAATTTCATGGCTGCAATTACTGTCTGCAGTGATTTTGGAGCCCAAGAAGATAAAATCTGTCACTGTTTCCATTTTTCCCTATCTGTTTGCCATGAAGTGATGGGACCAGATACTATGATCTTAGTTTTTTGAATGTTGAGTTTTAAGCCAGCTTTTTCACTCTCTTCCTTCACCTTCATTAAGAGGCTCCTTAGTTTCTCTTCACTTTCTGCCATCAGGGTGGTGTCATCTGCATCTAAGGTTGTTGATATTCCTCCTGGCAATCTTGATTCCAGCTTGTGACTCATCCAGCCTGGCATGTCACATGATGAAGGAAATGGCACCCCACTTCAATATTCTTGTCTGGGAGATCTCATGGGCAGAGGAGCATGGTAGGCTTCATGGGGTAGCAAGAGTCAGACATGACTTAGTGAACTAAACTGCCACCACCACTCTGCATGTAAGTTAAATAAGCAGGGAGACCATATACAGTCTTGATGTACTCCTTTCCCAATCTTGAGCCAGTCCATTGTTCCATGTCTGATTCTACTCTTGCTTCTTGACCTGCCTACAGGTTTCTCAGGGGACAGGTGAGGTAGTCTGGCATTTCTGTTGCTTTAAGAATTTTCCACAGTTTGTTGTGATCCACATAGTTAAAGGTTTTAGCATAGTCCATGAAGCAGAAGTAGATGTTTTTCTAGAATTCTTTTACTTTTTCTATGATCCAGCGAATGTTGGCAATTTCATCTCTGGTTCCTCTGCCTTTTCTAAACCTACCTTGTACATCTGGAAGTTATAGGTTCATATCTTGCTGAAGCATAGCTTGAAGGATTTTGAACATTACCTTGCTAGCATGTGAAATGAGTGCAACTGTATGTAGTTTGGACAGTCTTCAGCATTGCCATTCTTTGGGATTGGAATGAAAACTGACCTTTTACAGACCTGTTGCCACTGTTGAGTTTTCAAATTTGCTGACATACTGAGTGCAGCACTTTAACAGTACACCTATACACACACACACATATATGTAGATGTATAAATATGTATATATTTTTAGCTATATACCTATATAACATATACCTATATAAGATTATACCTTTATATATATAATATATATATATATACTGTTATATACCTACCTATATATATAATATGCCTATATAACATAAGCATACCTATACGATATTTTGACTTGCATCCCTACCCCAACACTAACTGAACATCACTAATATTGTCTCACTGCAACTGGAAAGAGGTGAGGAGAGGTGAACAGTTTGTAATGGATTTTGCTCAAGGTGTGTGTATGTGTGTGTTTTCAGTCACTTCAGTCATCTCTAACACTTGGCAAGCCTAAGCCGGCCAGGCTCCTCTGTCCATGGGACTCTCCAGGCAAGAATACTTGAGTGGGTTGCTGTGCCCTCCTCCAGGGGATCTTCCCAACCCAGGGATCGAAACTAAGTCTCTTGCATCTCCTGCACTGTAGGCATATTCTTTATCCACTGAGCCACCTGGGAAGGAAGCCCCTTTCTAAAGATAGTTGATTCTTATCCAACCGAACAACTAATCAAGTATTATCATAACCTTTTTCTGTTGTTGTTAAAACAGAGAGAATATATAATTTCTTCTGAGTTATTTCACAGGAAATAAATTCTAAAATTTCACTTTATTTACTTTCCTTAAACATAATCTTAAAAAAGAGGAAATTTATGAACTTAACCCCACCCATTTCAGAGGCTTGTTCTAAAAATCTTTCCATTTTAACTTAACCTTTATGTCTTCTTTTCAAAAATATCCTAACAGCATTATTTTTCAAAATAACCCTGGAAACAAAGTTATAAATTACTCAGTGGCTGCTTTGAGTGACTTTTTCCAACCCTGTTTCCCTTTCCTACAAGATAGTGTGCGAAAATGTCACAGGTGCAGAAGACATTTCTTAACATTTGTAGTCCAAGAAAGAGGTTACAGGGCTGAGATGAAGAATTTACTGGAGAGGTGCATCTACTAGAAATCCACCCTCTAAAATGCCAGGGAAGGCTTCTCAAGGGCAGTTACTTCCTTGAAATCATTCTGCCACGAACTTGCCTGAGAGAGAGAGATGCTCAGGTAAATGCTGACTGCTGCTGCTGTATTTGGTGAGAGGTGGACACGCAGAGAAGGCATCCAGGCTGCGGGAGCTAGAGTTGAGTCAGGGGAAGATGCAAAAAGCTGTAGCAGCTGCCTGGGAACAAACCAGAACGAGAAAGCTCAACTCCTCCCTCCTTCAGCATCTCTCCAGCACCTTCCACTAACAATACTGCAAAAGGAAAATGCTATTCAGAGGATCCACATCTATTTTTGTAGAATAGGCAACAGTGAACTTGGAGCTGAGTGAATAAAAGGATAAGTGGAATAACTTTCTTCTGCATGTGTAATTTATATTATATACAGATGGAAGTTACACCTCATGAGGCTCTCTGGCACCCAGGATTTCTCCCTCAATTTCCAAATATTCCATCAACTTTTTAATTTTGTCCACTATTAGCCTGAGCTGATAAGGCTATGCCTTTTTGTTAATGGAGCTGAGAAGTGTGTTTGTAGGAGATGTATTCTGAGACAAAAAAAAGAAAAGTCAAGCACTTGTAAATCTTACTTATCACCATTTTTTTTCAAAGGAAACCCTCCTATAGTTTCTGCCTGCTTTATTCAGTGTTTTGCTATTTCGAAGAGTTGAATTTGTTTAAAAAATTTTTTAAAAATTTATAATAATTTTTGTGGGAGGTTTCACTGGACTACCTCAAATTGCCAGCATGACTAAAGGTCTGATTTTTTTTTAGGGTAGATTTTCAAGCAAAATAGATTTTCCCAGCATCTTTTTGTTCTTTGATTTGCAACAGAATCTGAAATGCCCAAGTGTTCCTGCCAGGTTATGAAATATTTACCAAGATGAGTGTTTGTGTTTTTCTAGAATGATTATTAAGGCAGTCTCTCTGGTAATAATATTATTGTTAAGCAAGTAATTCAGTTCAGTTCAGTTACTCAGTTGTGTCTGACTCTTTGAGACCCCATTCATGCACTGCAGCATGCCAGGCATCCCTGTCCATCATCAACTCCCACAGTTTACTCAAACTCATGTCCATTGACTCGGTGATGCCATCCAACCAACTCATCCTCTGTCGTCCCCTTCTCTTCCCTCCTTTAGTCTTTCCCAGCATCAGAGTCTTTTCAAATGAATTAGCTCTTCGCATCAGGTGGCCAAAGTATTGGAGTTTCAGCTTCAGCATCAGTCCTTCCAATGAACACCCAGGACTGGTCCCCTTTAGGATGGACTGGTTGGATCTCCTTGCAGTCCAAGGGACTCTCAAGAGTCTTCTTCAACACCACAGTTCAAAAGCATCAATTCACTCAGCTTTCTTTATAGTCCAACTCTCACATCCATATATGACTACTGGAAAAACCATAGCCTTGGCTAGACAGACCTTTGTTGGCAAGGTAATGTCTCTGCTTTTTAATAAGCTGTCTAGGTTGGTCATAACTTTCTTTCCAAGGAGTAAGCGTCTTTTAATTTCATGGCAGCAATCACCACCTGCAGTGATTTTGGAGCCCCCAGAAATAAAGTCAGCCACCGTTTCCACTCTTTCCCCATCTATTTGCCATGAAGTAATGGAACTGGATGCCGTGAACTTAGTTTTCTGAATGTTGAGCTTTAAGTCAATATTTTCACTCTCCTGTTTCACTTTCAAGAGGCTCTTTCGTTCTTCTTCACTTTCTACCATAAGGGTAGTGTCATCTACATATCTGAGGTATTGATATTTCTCCAGGCAATCTTGATTCTAGCTTGTGCTTCATCCAGCCCAGCATGTCTCATGATGTACTCTGCATATAAGTTAAATAAGCAGGGTGACAGTATACAGCCTTGACATACTCCTTTCCTGATTTGGAGCCAGCCTGTTGTTCCATGTCCAGTTCTAACTGTTGCTTCCTGACCTGCACACAGATTTCTGAAGAGGCATGTCAGGTGGTCTGGTATTCCCATCTCTTTCAGAATTTTCCACAGTTTATTGTGATCCCCACAGTCAAAGGCTTTGGCATAGTCAATAAAGCAGAAATAGATGCTTTTCTGGAACTCTCTTGCTTTTTCAGTGATCCTGCAGATGTTGGCAATTTGATCTCCGGTTCTTCTGCCTTTGCTAAATCCAGCTTGAATATCTGGTAGTTCATAGTTCACATATTATTGAAGTGTGGTTTGGAGAATTTTGAGAATTACTTTACTAGCATGTGAGATGAGTGCAAATGTGCAATAGTTTGAGCATTCTTTGGCATTGCCTTTCTTTGGGATTGGAATGAAAACTGACCAAGTAATTACCAGTCCTCTTAACAATTTGTGTTCCCCTTTCATAGAAGACAGACTTCCCAGATGGTTCAGGGGTAAAGAATATACTAGCCAATGAAGGAGACACAAAAGATGCAGGTTTGATCTCTGGGTCAAGAAGATGTCCTGGATTTGGAAATGACACCCCACTCCAGTATCCCTGCCTGGAAAATTTCATGGACACACGAGTCTAGCAGGCTACAGGTTCATGGAGTTGCAAAGAGTTGGACATGACTGAGCACACGTAACTGTCATGTCATGTCTTCATAGAAGAGATTAGTTTCTGGAAAGAGGCTGCCCCCTTCAGGAACTACATTTTTAAGCCTTTATTTCTCCTGGGACTATAGTCTTCCCAAAAATATATAAGGGACCAAAGTGTGCCACATCTAGGCTAAAAAGGAAAGAAACATGTAGACGTTATGAACTCTCTTCTCTAACTAGAATTATCCATTACCATATATGAATGGCAGCACAATAAAATGGAAAGAGCTTGCATTTTTTAATTGCTTCATGTATGGCTACCCACTGAACCCATTTTTTGGGATATAACATGAGAAAGAAATAAACTTTTAGAAGGATAAACTACTAAATTCTAGGATTTATTTGAATAGTAGCTGGTAACATCTTAAATACACCAACTCAAAAGTAATATTAAAGCTCCTGGAGGATGTAGATATACTGGTAAGATTACATTTGTGATTTTAACCCCCCTCCCAAAAAAAATGGTAGTTTTTAGAGCTGACTGTGAATTTATCCAGTTTCTTAACTAGGTACATTAGACCTAGTACCTACATTTAAAACCCTTCAAATGCATGGAACTATTTTAAATGCATACTACACACACAATACAATCTCAGCCACAAACTATTCTGTGACTTAAACTTTGGACCAGAAAGGAAGGGGGTAGAATTAAGAATAGATATTTCCAAAGAAATTACTCTATCTTCACTTTACAGGCATCATTTGCTATGTATAATTCCCAGAACCTACAATTATGAAGACATTTTGATCTGCTTAATGATGTCTATATCCCCAAATTTTCCTTAATTAGTAGGAACACAAAAAAGAATTTTAGGAGACTGAAAGCATGGTGACAGGGTTTGCTCCCTGGATGCTAGAATGCTATTCATCTATCCAGAGTAAGGTAGGACCGCAGCTTGCTACCACAGTCACTATGACTTAGGAATAAGGTACAGTCTCCTGCGGTTTCCCAGATGGCTCAGCAGTAAAGAATCCGCCTGCCAGGCAGCAAGTGCAGATTTCATCCCTGGGTCATTGCGAAGACCCCGTGGAGTAGGAAATGGCAACTCACTCCAGTATTCTTGCTTAGGAAATCTCCTGGACCGAGGAGCTTGGCGGACTATGCTTCATGGTGTTGCAAAAGAGCGGAAAACAACTTAGTGACTAAATGACAAGTCTCCAGTAAGAAGAAACCAGGCAAAGGCTAGGCAGATGGAGCCCTGAGCAACTTGATAGGATTTAGAGCAGAAACCATAAGTTGTCACAGAAAAAAGAATAACCATTAGCAATAGGAACAATGTGGCTGTAACAAATATGATGTAAGTAGAGTATTAGGCTAGAGTACACTACTGTGGTCCAAGAGCCATGTAGAGCATTTCTTCTCCTTCTTGTATTAGAGTTATAACCCCAACTTACTTGTCCTTAACCAAGTGGAAATCATTAACTTTAAAAATGTGATATTAAAAACAGAAATATATCAATCATAGCAGGGCATTCTTTCTTAGCTTCCCTACTCTCCCTAGGCATTCTTCCTCTGCTTTTGCATAACCAATGACGGCTGCCCCTCAAACATTAAGTGGTTAGAACAATTAGCAAAATACGTGTTGCAAGTAGCATCAACAGATGGAACTTCGAGCCAAACCTACAGCCAAAACCTCTGGTCATGTTAGCACTGTAGAAAATTCTCTTTAATGATCAAAGCAGCACTATTAAAAAAAGAAATTAGTTACAATTTCCTCTTTTTTTCTTCTTCCTTATTGTAGAACATAGAACTGTTAACTGGGCAAAGAAAGCACAAGAGGGCAAGGCTACATTGTATATCCCATTGCAAACCACCTTCTTTCTATTTGTAACTGGAAACACAGGTTTAAAAGATTTGCTGATTTCTTCAGAACAACTAGCAAAGTGTATGGTATGCAGAGATGGAGGTGGGGAAGTTGGAGTTTATGGGCCTACATATGCTTACAACCTGCTATAGCAAGTGAGTCCAAATACAACATATACTAACACACAGTGCATTCATCTAATATTCCAAATTTCATTTCCTAGAAAAGATGGGCTTCTGATTTATTAATGGATTTGGAACTGAGAAAAGCAGAATCTTCAGGACGAAGGATGCTAATATCCAACACTAAACAGAGCTGTGTTAGGAATGGAGCCAGTGAGGACCATTGGGATGTGAAAAAAGGTCTTCTGAAAAACTGTGACAATTACTCCCTTTATCTTCTAGAAATAATCCTTCAATTACCGTTTGTCCATTTTCTTTCATTATAATGAATTAATCTGAAGCTTTGGGCTGACTCCCTGATCTTAATAACAATCTCACTTTGAAACCAACATGTGGAAAGAGAAAGAACCAAAATAGTTACTGAGGAAAAGAGTGAGAGACACTGAATTTCAGTTCAGTTCAGTTCAGTTGCTCAATAGTATCCAACTCTTTGTGACCCCATGGACTGCAGCATGTCAGGCCTCCCTGTCCATCACCAACTCCACGTGTTTACTCAAACTCATGTCCATCAGGTCGGTGACGCCATCCAACCATCTCATTCTCTGTCGTCCCCTTCTCCTCCCACCTTCAATCTTTCTCAGCATCAAGGTCTTTTTAAATGAGTCAGCTCTTCACATCAGGTGGCCAAAATATTAAAGTTTCAGCTTCAACATCAGTCCTTCAAATGACTATTCAGGACTGATTTCCTTTAGGATGGACTGGGTGGATCCCCTCGTAGTCCAAGGGACTCTCAAGAGTCTTCTTCAACACCACAGTTCAAAAGCATCAATTCTTCAGTGCTCAGATTTCTTTATAGTCCAAGGGACTCTCAAGAGTCTTCTTCAACACCACAGTTCAAAAGCATCAATTCTTCAGTGCTCAGCTTTCTTTATAGTCCAACTCTCAACATCCATACATGACTACTGAAAAACCATAACCTTGACTAGATGGACCTTTGTTGGCAAACACTGAATTTACTGTTAGTTATTTTAGACAACAATTAATTTTATGAAAACAGTCTTATATTAGTTGTTCCTGAAGGTATCTAAATGATAAAGTGGAAGTAATTTTTTTCTACATACAACAGAGTTTTTTATAAAAGTATTTCTCTCTGTTTTTGTTCTCTCAAGGATGTGGGAGATCAGAGACCAAATCTTTTAAATTATTCTAGAGCTTGTCTTTGTTTTGTGGCTTTCCCTCTTATCACAGATAGATATCAAAACTAAGTGTATTCTTGATGCCAGAATGTGAAAAATTAATTTCTGCTGAAAAATGAACTTTGGACTTTCATATCTCAAAAGCAGAAATTTTATCACTTCAGCAAAAGAAAATTTCTAATAGCTTTTTACCACTTATGTTGATGTTTCCTAAACAGGTCCACTGTCACAAAACAGGTACTGTGATTCAGTTTTCTCTTCCAGGTATTATCATAAGCTTCATCTTTATGTCACTTGAATTTGCAAACTGAAAAGGTGCTAAATATTATCTACACTGAATAGTGGAGTTCCTATTTATGAGAAGATGAACTACTATTGAAAAACCAATATATTATAGTCTATTTTGGTATTAACTTGACTTAATCTATCTAACTGTCATGAGGCTATTGATATATTGTACATGCTGAGACGGTTCTTTATTGGCTTCATCATACATCAAATCTGTGTACCACAGAAATCTATTTGTGGATTTAAAAACAAAATATCTGTCTACTGAAATATTAAAATGCAAAATACTCTTCCAGGAACAGAGGAATAAGGAAGTGGATACATAGGAACATGTATGCAGAAATGAGAATAAGACAAAGTCCTTGCCAACAAAAAAAGATAATAGGTTGATATAGATGGTGAGGAAAATGATACTTAGAAATAAAGGACAAAACTGTGTCTGCTTTTTACTGTTTTTGTGTCTAGCTGAATTTTTAAATTTATCTTTGTATGGTTTAGTACAGTCAGCTAGGGTCAATAGTTTGAATAGGAAAATATTATATATTATGTCCATTTTAATTAACATCACAATGAAATGTGTAACAGTGGAGTATCCTCCTAGTTTTGACATATACCTACTTCTAAGCTTCAGAAGTAACTGTAGAAAAACAGAAAATAGGAGAATCTTTTTTAGTTGGTGTATTCTTTTTTTTTTTGCTTTAAAGAGATTTAACTATAATAACAAAAAAGGAGCTTCATTAAATTTTCTCTGATTATATAAACTTCAACTCTGTTTTACATATATATAATGAATACAATACATATACATATAATTGAATCACTTTGCTATACAATTGAAACTAACACAGCATTGTAAATTAACTATACTTCAATAAATAAGTAACATATATTTAAACCTCTCTATGTCAGGCATTATTCAAAGGACCAAGGATACAGCAGTAAACAAAACACCATCCCTATCATACAACATCTACTGTAGTTGTGGGGAGACATACAATAAAAAATAAACATAAATAAAGCAATACAGGGAGTAAATACTGCAACCAGAAAACAGAAAGAAGCAAACAGGGTTAAATAAATGGAGAAAGGTATGTTTCGAACTGTGTAGTTAGATATGGCCTCAGGTGAGGCAGTATTTGAAAAAAAAAACATGTGTAATCATAGAGCAAGAACTATCTGGGTAAAAAGCATTCCAAGGAAGAAGCATGGCAAATGCAAAGAACTTGATGTGGCATTGTTAACGTTATATCCAACAAACAACGGAAACAGAACCTGAACAACCGAAATACAGCAACTGAGAAAAGCAAAGTGGTAGGAGACATAGTCAGAACGTTCGAAGGCCAGAACATATATGGCCTTTTAATGGCTATTGTAAGGCCACTGGATTTTACTGTCAGTGAAAAGGAAGGCCACTGATGTAGTTTAAAGAGGGTAACATGAACTCAATGACACTTTGAAAGGATTTCTCTAGATGCGGTCATGGAGAAAACTATAAATTGTAATGAATGGAAACAGGAAGACTAGATGAGAGACTAATGAAATAGTACAAGTAGGAGATGATTGTGAGAAACGCCAGAGAGTAGGGAGTTGTCTGACTCTGGATATTTATATATAGAACACATTTCTCCCAAAATGTATGAACAGTGAAAAAGAAAATTTTTTTTCTGGTTTTGACTATACACAGAAGTTCCAAATGCTTTAAAAAGTAAAAATGCAAATCCCCTCTCCCTACCAATTTTTATGTTCTTAAGGGATCACAATACTTATTTTGCGGCTACTCTGAAAAAGGAAAGGGTTGTTAGGGCAGTGAAATGACTCTGTAATGGTGAAAGTGAGTGATAGTCGCTTAGTTGTGTCTGACTCTTTGCCACCCCGTGGACTATAGCCTACCAGGCTCCTCTGTCCATGGAATATGGACAAGAATACTCTCTAGGCAAGAATACTGGAGTGGGTTGCTACATACATGTCATAAATTTGTCTAAACCCACAAAATGTACAATAACAAGAAAAAACTCTAATGTAGACTATGAACTCTGAGTGATAATGATCTATCAGTGTAGGTTCATCAACTGCAATAATTGCACCACTCTTGTGGGCAGTGTTGAAAATATGAGAGAATATCTATGTATTGAGGAACGTGGCAAGTGAGAAATCTCTACTTTTCACTCAATTTTCTCAGTAGAGAAAGTATAGGTTTTTTTCAACAAATGGCACTATTCTCAGTGAATTTAAGGTTCTTACTTTGTCATGGAAAGAATTTGAAGATGAAACAGGGAGGTTAAGAAACTAAAATGAAAATTTATTTCAGCAAGAATATGCTCTCAGAAGCTTCCCTGGAGGCTCAACTGTAGAGTCCACCTGCAATGCAGGAGACGTGGGTTCGATCCCTGGGTTAGGAAGATCCTCTGGAGAAGGAAATGGCAACCCAGTCCAGTATTCTTGCCTGGAAAATCCCATGGACAGAGGAGTTTGGCAGGCTACAGTTCATGGGATCACAAAAGAGTCAGACATGACTTAGCGACAAAAAAAACCCTAACAACAAACAACAAAGACAGGCAGACAGGCAGCAGGGCTGCCCTGGGTTTCTTTGGCAAGCTGGTTTTGTGCTGTTGTTCGGTCTTGTCTGAAACTCTTTGAGCCCTCTTGGACTGTAGCACACCAGGATCCTCTGTCCTCCACTATGTCCTGGTTATGAAGGGCATACAAATGAAGAGGCAGAATATTCACTGGGGAAGGAGGAGTTTGGGGGTTATATTCCTTGATTTTCATCCAAGCTCTATCTTCCCAAGAGAAGGAGGGATTTTTGTCCTTGTTTAGCTTAGATCAGAGTGACATGGCATAGGTGCATGACGGGTACGTCTTATCTTCAAGGCTAATGTTCTTGTAATGAGAGCATAATGAGCAACAGGTTACATTCCAATGCAGGAGGTTCCCACCTTTTCCCACCTTTCTTTGTCTGCCTCCAGGACACGTATCACCCAAACTGTGTAGTTTCCTGTAAATCTGGAGATTCTTGCTTTTCTTTGCCCATGGATCCCCACTATTTACAAGATGTGTGACTTCCTGCCACCTGGCCCTTACCTGCATTTCTCTGCTCATATCTAGTTACCTGCCCGCTGTAACCATACTGGAACAATAGAATATCCATAGGCAAAAGATCAAACCTTGATCCATACTTTGCATAATACATAGAAGCTAAGTCAAATGGATAATAAGACATAAATACATAAAACAAAAGTTTTAGAAAAACATCCTTAATCATCAGGGTAATGTTTTTGCTGTTTGTCATTTTTAGTCACTAAGTGGTACCCAACATTTTTGTGACCCCATGAACTGTAGCCCACTAGGCTCCTCTGTCCATGGGATTTCCCAGGCAAGAATACTGGAGTGGGTTCCCATTTCCTTCTCCAGGGGATCTTCCTCACCCAGGAATCGAACCTGCATTTCCAGCATTGGCATGGGGATTATTTGGATTATTTACCACTGAGCCATCCAGGAAGACCCCATGGTAACTTACTCTAAACTAAAATGTGAAGTGTGATATAACAAATAATTTCACAATTTGTATGGAATTACAAGAAAACCTTGAATAGCCAAAGCAATCTTGAGAAAGAAGAATGGAACTGGAGGAATCACCCTGCCTGACTTCAAGCTCTACTACAAAGCCACAGTCATCAAGACAGTATGGTACTGGCACAAAGACAGAAATATAGATCAATACAACAGAATAGAAAGCCCAGAGATAAATCCACATACCTATGGACACCTTATCTTCGACAAAGGAGGCAAGGATATACAATGGAGAAAAGACAATCTCTTTAACAAGTGGTGCTGGGAAAACTGGTCAACCACTTATAAAAGAATGAAACTAGAACACTTTCTAACACCATACACAAAAATAAAGTCAAAATGGATTAAAGATCTAAATGTAAGACCAGAAACTATAAAACTCCTAGAGGAAACATAAGCAAAACACTCTCTGACATAAATCGTAGCAGGATTCTCTATGACCCACCTCCCAGAGTAATGGAAATAAAAGTGAAAATAAACAAATGGGACCTAATTAAATTTAAAAGCTATTGCACAATGAAGGAAACTATAAGCAAGGTGAAAAGATACCCTTCAGAATGGGAGAAAATAATAGCAAATGAAGCAACTAACAAAGAATTAATCTCAAAAATATACAAGCAACTCCTCCAGCTCAATTCCAGAAAAATAAGCAATCCAATTTAAAAATGGGCCAAAGAATTAAACAGACATTTCTCCAAAGAAGACATACAGATGGCTAGCAAACACATGAAAAGATGCTCAACATCACTCATTATCAGAGAAATGCAAATCAAAATCACAATGAGGCACTATCTCATGCCAGTCAGAATGGCTGCTATCCAAAAGTCTACAAACAATAAATGCTGGAGAGGGTGCAGAGAAAAAGGAACCCTCTTACACTGTTGGTGGGAATGCAAACTAGTACAGCCACTATGGATAACAGTGTGGAGATTCCTTAAGAAACTGGAAATAGAACTGCCATATGACCCAGCAATCCTACTGCTGGGCATACACACTGAGGAAACCAGAACTGTACATGTGCACCCCAATGTTCATCACAGCACTGTTTACAATAGCCAGGACATGGAAGCAACCTAGACATCTATTGGCAGACAAATGGATAAGAAAGCTGTGGTACATATAAACAATGGAATATTACTCAGCCATTAAAAAGCCATTCAAACTGATGCATTTGAATCAGTTCTAATGAGGTGGATGAAACTGGAGCCTATTATACAGAATGAAGTAAGTCAGAAAGTAAAACACCAATACAGTATATTAACACATATATATAGAATTTAGAAAGATGGTAACAATGACCGTGTATGTGAGACAGCAAAAGAGATTTAAAAGAACAGACTTTTGGACTCTGTGGGAGAAGGCGAGGGTGGGATGATTTGAAAGAATAACACTGAAACATGTATATTATCATATGTGAAACAGATCGCCAGTCCAGGTTCGAAGCATGAGGCAGGCTGCTCAGGGCTGGTGCACTGGGATGACGCTGAGGGATGGGATAGGGAGGGAGGTGGGAGGGAGGGTCAGGATGCGGAACACATGTACACCCATGGCTGATTCATGTCAATGTAAGGCAAAAACCACCACAATATTGTAAAGTAATTAGCCTCCAATTAAAAAAAAAACAGTGAATTAGAACTCATGAGCTCCTGTCCCCTAACAGATCAACTACTCCAACCAACTTCATTAGAACTCTAGAAGACAATCAAAGGTTTACAGCAGCCAAACATACATTAAATCAAGAAAAAACAGCTTTAAATGGTAGGAAAACTTTATGGTGCTTTTATTTGCCCTTCCCCCACCACCTCCCTGGCTCGGCAGCATCTGGACAATGGAAATCTTACATTTCCAGTGTGAGAACTTAATCCTTGCTGTGGTGGGAGCAAGCTGTCCTGACTCTTACATTACTGCTTATATCTGCTTTAACCTTTCGGTGGCTACATGCAGGACTTACACAAGGCACTAGTCTAGGTCTCATCTGAAGAACTAACTCAAGCCTGGATAGCAGGGAAGTTGCTCAAAACCACTCAAAAATGGACACACTCTGCAGCAAAAGATCACAGCTGAGATACACAATAGATCACTTGATATCTAGGAGGAAAAACAGGGAGTTCTTTGGGAAAGCAAGGTATTCAAAAGCACACTAATATGAAGAAATTCATAAAGCCACGTGCATGTCCAGTGCAAGATGAATGCTCCAAAACATCTGAGATAACCCTAAGCTTTTTCCTTTTTCTTTTACATAGGCTCAGTGTAAACTTTTAGGTAAGCCCAGTGTAACCTAGGTATTAAAGGAACACTCTAGCACAGAAGTAATCTGCAAAGACTGGGAGAAGAGAGACATTTTGTTCGCTGTTTTAGTTCCTGGCATTCAAGGAACTTGTCAAAACAGTAGCTGAACATAAGCTACAAACACACTTCAGTGATCAAAACATGCAAGGAATACAATCTCTGAAAATAGTAAAAATCACTAAACAAATGGATTATTACAGCTTTCAATAATCACAATAGCAGCAAATCTTAGAAAAAGTGGAGAATCTGATTTCCAGTGCTACTACATTATGGTGTTTAAATATCTAGATTTTTTAAAAATCACAACATACAAATAAACAAGAAAGTATGGCCCACTTAAAGGAACAAAATGAAGTGAGAGAAACTATCCGTGAGGAATTCAGAAACACTGGACTTAATAGTCACAGACTTTTAAACAAGTATCTCTCACCAGCAGTGTTTTCAACAGCAATATTTCTTGTCAACAAAAGAATGTCACTCGCAATCCAGCTCAACAAGGGTTCGGTCACTAGTCACTATAATCACTGACCCTCAACACATCCTGAAAGGGAGGAGACCAGGAATGAGGCATTCTGTGCTCTGGGGAAAAAAATATCCAAAGAGACCTTCAGAGAGTTAGTTTCAGAAAAACACTTTATGGACCCAATTTCTTGCACACTTAATTTCCTTCTCATATCTAATAATTTCTCATACCCAATTTCTTTCACACACATAGAAAAGAACTAAAATCATTAATAGAGACATTTGCTCCTCATGACTAGCAATAACCTTCCAGTGAGATGGATGCTTGACTGCACATATTTGCATTCACCAAAATCATATATATACTGATCTCCCTCCTCTCACCTCTGTAGGCAGTTCCTCAAAGCTATTGATTGGAAAGTTTGTCTCCAAGGCTATAGTCTTCATTAAGCCCCAAATAAAACTGAACTCACAACTCTTAGATGGTGCTTTTTTTTTTTTTCTAAATCAACAGTCTGCTTATGATGGTTGAGGTAGTCTCAAAACATTACAGGTCTTTCCACCATGTTCTCAGTTCATCCTAAGTCCTCATGGACAGTGTTTAACATGCATAATTCTATCATAGTTCAAGGCAATATAGGCTTTTTTATACCATACTCATTAAAATTTTCAAGCCTTTGCCCAATGCCCAATTTTAAAGCCAACTTCATTTAAGTAGTTGTTACAGTAACAGCTGACTTCCAAGTGCTAAAATATGTATCAGATTTTTGTTACTGTTACAACAAATAACCAAAAATTTAATGATTTTAAAAATACAAATATCTCTCTAACAGTTCTGGAGCTCAAAAGTCTAAAATCAAGGTGGTGGTAGGGCTGCATTTCTTCCGGAGACTTAAATATTTATTCCTTTTCCCTCTTTTCTAGTTCCTTGAGCCCACCCTGGCTCCTATCCCCATCCCTCCACCTTCCAAAGGCATCCTTTAAACCCCTGGTTTGGTTGACATAGCTCCTTTTTTCTAACTTTGATCCTTTTGCTCACCAGCCCAGGTGGGATGCATGAGACAAGTACTCGGGCCTGGTGCACTGGGAAAACCCAGAGGAATCGGGAGGAGAGGGAGGTGGGAGGGGGGATCGGGATGGGGAATACATGTAACTCCATGGCTGATTCATGTCAATGTATGACAAAAACCACTGAAATGTTGTGAAGTAATTAGTCTCCAACTAATAAAAAAAAAATAAAAGACTGAGACCTAAAAAAAGAAAAAATAAAAGAAAAAAATAAAAGATCCCTTGTAATTACATTGGTCCTTCCCACATAATCCAGGATAATTTGCCTATCTCAAGATCATTAACTTATATTTACAAAGTCCCTTTATCCCTCTAAAGTAATATCTACATAAGATCCAGGGACTATGACACAGATATCTTTTGAAGACCATTATTCAGCCTACCACATTTAGCCATCAGGGAAATGCACATCCAAATCACAAGGAGATACCACTTTATATCCATAAGGATGCTATCATCAAAAATACAGATAATAATATTAACAAAAATATGGTGAAGTTAGAACTCTTATTCACTGTTAGTAGGAATGTAAAAAGGTGCAGGCCTTTTAGACTACAGTCTGGCAGTTCCTCAAAAGGCTAAACATAAAGTCTCCATATGACCCAGCACTGTGGGATGTGAAAGACTATGTCTACAAAAAAACTTGTAAGCAAGTGTTCACATCAGCATTATTTATAACAGACAAAAGTTAGAAACAACCCAAATGTGCATCAACTGATGAAAGAAGAAACAAGATGTAAAGACCCACACAATAGAATATTATTCAGCAATAAAAGTAATGAAGTACTGATATATGCTCTAACATGAATGAATCTTGATGTCATTATGCCAAGTAAAAGAAGCCAGTCACAAAAGACCACATATTGCATGATTCCATGTATGATTCCATCTCCAGTATAAACAAATTTATAAAGACAGAAAGTGAATTTGGGCTTGTCTAGGAATGGGTTAGGGTAGAATAGGGAATTACTGTCAATGAGTCTAGGATTTCTTTGGGAGAGCATTAAAGTGTTTAAATTTGGACTGCGGTGGTTGTTGCATAACTGTATCAATAAACTAAAAAACACTGAATTGGTAACTTTAAAATGGGTGATTATTTGGTATATGAATTTTTATCTCAATAAAGCTTTTACAAAAAAACTAAATTAAAAAAAACCACTTCATTAAAATGCTCACTGCAAGTATTTCAGGATTTTCCCACTCAATAGAGGAACATAAACAATGTGGTCTAATTAAATGGTGTGCAAACATGAGTGCATCACTTGGAAAATTCAGAAAAACACAGAGCCTTGAGCTTTTCATCTCACTGATGATAATTAGACTGCTTTAAAGAAATCTATTGTTTAAATAACCTTCATTTCCTCCAAAATCAGCACAAATTGTCATTCACCAACAGCTAGGTAAATTAATATTAGTTTAATATTTTACTGCTGCTATTGATATTCTGCTAGATGCACAATAGAATAATATATGATTAGTATAAATAAGTATTTGTTTAATGTGTAAGCAAATGATAACTAATCATTAAAGGGCATGCCAATTAATGTCTTGTTATCTCTTTTCAAGGCTTTCTAGGTGGCTCAGATGGTAAAGAATCTGACTGCCAATGCAGGAGACTCAGGTTCGATCCCTGGGTTGGCAAAATCCCCTAAAGAAGGAAATATGACCCACTCCAGTATTATTGCCTGGGGAATTACATGGACAGAAGAGCCTGGCAGGCTACAGTCCATGGGGTCACAAAAGAGTTGAACACAGCTTAGTGACTAAACAATAGTAACAACATCCCTTTTCAAAATTTCCCATTAATATTTCCAGCTGAAATTTTAGGTTTAACTGAGATATTAGGACCTTAAAATGCATATCCCAAATAAACAAATCAGTTTGTAGAAATACTAGTACAGATGTGGAAAAATTTGGATTATTACATTTTATTTTACATAAAAGTTATCTTTATTTTCCGTATCTCTTATTTTGTATCTTTCAGGAAGCTGCTTCATTAGCAATAAAGTGAAACTGAACTATTAGCTATTTATGACTCTTCCTCCTCATGCTTATGTATTGCTTCCATTGTTTCAACTCTATGTTCCAAAAGAAACATCTAGTCTTTATGTTCAACTAAAACCTGCTATTACCTTTACCTCATATCCATTAACTCATTTAAATATATCAGCTTTCTCATAGTGTTATCAGGCACTTTTCCCCCCATACAATATGAGAAAAGCATGACCCCTTCTGTAAAAGAAGTAAACAAGGAGTTTAGTAAACTGCGGTGCGTTTACACAGTGATATGCTGTAGAAGTGACTGCGGTCAGGGAAACAGAGGTTAGAGGTTTAACAAAATAGAACTTCTTGAGCTGTGTCATGAAGAATGATGAGTTTGCCACTGTGCCAGAGAGGTATGGCAGGGTATGTATCTCAAGCATAAAAACCAGCACACATAAAGGCAGGGCAATATTGAAATTTATAGAAAAGCTTTTTAATTTTATTGTTTAATAGAATTGCATTTTTACTTCTGCTTCCAAGAAGACAGAGCAGAAGCACTTTATCTATTGTTCCCACTGTGTACAACAAAAATCCTTAAATTATGGACAAAACAAACATAGGAAAACTATGAAATGTGGGGAGAAGGCAGAGACCTTGATTAGAGACCTTTGGTTCAATCTCCTGTTTGGGAAGATCCCCTGGAGAAGGAAATGGAAACCCACTCCAATATTCTTGCCTGGAGAATCCCAAGGACAGAGGAGCCTGGTGGGCTAGAGGCCATGGGATTGCAAAGAAACAGACATGACTTAGCAATTAAACAACAACAACATGAACAACTCTACACACACATAAATTTGACAACTTACAAGAATTTCTCAAATAACACAAACTAGAATAAGTTATCAAACATGAAATTGATCATTTAACAACCCAATACTTATTACAAATTCATTTTATAATTTTGAAGTACCCCAAAAAAGAAATATCCAGGCTCAGATGAATTCAATGGAGAATTCTAACAAATTTTTAAAAAAGAATTAACTCCGGTAATACAAAGCCTCTTCTAGAATATAAAAGAGAAGGGAACACGTCTCAATTTTGTCATACCAGTATTGTTGTTGTTCAGTTGCTAACTCACATCCAATTCTTTTATCTAGTGCAATATGCAAGAAATGTTTATTTTTTCCCCTTAAAAAGGCGTATAGATCAGAAATAAAGAAATAAAAGCATCCCTATTTGCAGGTGTCATGATCGTTTACATAGAAAATCTCAAGGAATGTACCTGCCCCCCCAAAAAATCCTAGAACTAAAAAATGAGTTAAGGCACATTGCAGGATACAAGATAGCCATAAAAATAACTGTGTTTCTATACACCAACAAGATTACTTCTCAGACTTCCCAGGAGGTGAGGACAAGGAGACAGCTATGATGGATGTCTCCTTATGACTGCTCTCCCTTTGCGGAAAGACCTGCCCACAGGATGCTGCTCCTGGACACAAAAACACAAAGGAAAGCAATAAGTGAAGTGAGAGGGGGAAAAGGAGAGAGAGATGGAAAAAAAAGCTTGCAGAGACATATCACTTGGCAACCAACCTTAAGAGAAGATTAATCTCTGAGTAACCACAGAGACAGAGAGAGAAAAGGTAGGGGTGGGGTGTGGGTAGATGGGAATAGATTTGTATTAAGGAAGCTTGCTCTGTACTTTGAAATGTAAACTGAAAAAGAAAGACTAGTATTATTTATTTCACAATCACTCCCTGACTTGAATCAATCCAAGACACAAAACAGTTTTCCTCCCTACTGATTATATCAACTTTTAAATTGCATTTATTACTATTTTTTTAATCCAGAAAATATGTATTGAATGTCTGTTATGTGCCGAAAAAGTATTCTTGATAGAGCATTGAACAAAACAGAAATTCTCCACACTCATGCAGCTTAAATTCTAGCTGGAAAGATATGGAAATAAACAAAGCAATAGCTAAACAAATAAGCAAACAGAACGTCACACATGGCATAAATGCTAAAAAAGAGAAATAAAGGAGCAATGTACATGGGAAATTAGTATTTTCATTAGGGTAGTCACGGAAAATGACTTATCCTCAAATTAATTCATGCTAATGGTAGGAGATTTTTAACAAATAAAGATGAACAGAATGAAAAGCTGAAACTTCCTGTTTTATGACCTAAGGTCCCATCACTTCATGGCAAATAGATGGGGAAACAATGACAGACTTTATTTTCATAAGCTCCAAAATCACTGTGAACGGTGACTGCAGCCATGATATTAAGAGCTGCTTGCTCCTTGGAAGGAAAGCTATGACAATCCTAGACTGTGTATAAAAAGCAGACAGTACTCTGCCGACAAAGGTCTGTACAGTCAAAGTTACGGCTTTTCCAGCCGTCATGTATGGATGTGAGAGACGGACCATAAGGAAGACTGAGCACCAAAGAATTGATGCTTTCAAACTGTGGCTTGGAGAAGACACTTGAGAGTACCTTGGACTGCAAGGAGATCCAACCAGTCCATCCTAATGGAAATCAGTCCTAAATATTCATTGGAAGGACTGATTCTGAAGCTGAAGCTCCAATACTCTGGCCACCTGATGCAAAGAGCCAACTCCTTGGAAAAGACTCTGATGCTGGGAAAGATTGAAGGCAGGAGGAGAAGGGGGTGACTGAGGATGAGATGGTTGGATGGGATCACCAACAAAATAGACATGGGTTTGATCAAGCTCTGGGAGATAATGAAGGACAGGGAAGCCTGGCCGCTGCAGTCCATGGAGTCACAAAAGTCGGACACAGCTGAGCGACTGAACAAGAACAAAGGATAGAAAACCTGTGCTAATATATTTCATATATATATATAATTTTTTAATGTGCTACATGGTTTTATTGTCTGAAACATTTGTTCTGTCCATCCTTCAATAAGATGATTCTACTTTTCCACTCACTGTCTTGTTACTTACAGCGCAATCCCCCACTGGCAGAGGAGCCAGGAGGGCCACAGTCCATGGGGTCGCAAAGAATTGGACGCTACGGAGCAAATAAGCACAACACAGTACACGGTCACAGATCACTTCCTTCCCTCACTGTCATCTTTTGCCTCTGTCAGCCAATAAAGTGTGTACAGTAAAGATCTGTTCTGGTTCTGAGAGATGCTTGAAGAAACCTCATCTGTTTCTGCCAGATTTTTGGTACTATTCTTCTGCCATGAGAATGGCTGATCACAAATAGAAGCTAATTTTTGTATACTAGGTCCTGAGGTAAAAACCATCTCGAATAGAGTCACAGAAAACAAGTGTTACTAATGGAAAGTGTGTTATTATATCATGAAAACTAGAGAAAGGTGACTAGTAGATATGCATATATAATGTATTTCAGAAATGAAGTTATATAATACACTTTGCTTTTATTTAGTAAATTTTCATGAAGCCAAGTAGGGTGACTAATATATTCTTTTCCAATTATTTCCCTATGTTTTAAATTACAAATAATACAAGCACTTTAGTTTCAAAACTTAACAGATATGAAGTTAAAAGTGAAATTTCATAGTACACTTTCCCAGACTTTGACAATCCCATCGAATCCCCCAGATAATGTTATTAAAAATGTATAGCATAGTCTTCTGTGAGTATATGACCCTTCTTCCTGTCTCTTTCACATATTCAAACACACTTATAAAATAGGATAGTAGCATCAGACATAATATTTTTGAGTGTTGTTTTTGTGTCTGAGTGTCAATGTGTTTGTGTATTACTGATTATGTCACAATAACCTTTGTAAATCAGTATGACTGTAAAAGATATCTCATTACTTTTAGCTGCATTTCATGTTCTGAATGTAACATAATTAATTTAATTACTTTATTATTTATATAAATGTAGAATATATCTAAATTTTGCAACTGCAAATAAATCTGAAAATGAATTTTTATGTATACTATTTACTAGTGTTAGGAGATAGTCTTCAAGTGGACAAGGACTATATATTTTCTAAAATACTATTTTTTATGCTTGCATATTATGCTATTGCACATGTAATTTATCAAAAATGCCATCTAAATGATCGTTTACTTTTACAGAGTTTTCCCCAGCATTTTACTAGTGTGCATAAAACTACATTACTGTATTTTAATTACAATGAAATTCTTAATTTCATGAATCTAAATTACAAATGTCAGCAACATAAAGTTTTAGAATTGTGATCAGCATTGTCATAGTATTTTCTAGTAAGTTATTACCATTGGCACTGGTGAGATTAGCCACTTCAGATACTTGTCAACACTGGTTGTTGCGACTTGATACAGGATTAATATGATTTACCTATTTTCCATTTCTGTCTTTAGAATAAGTATGCTACACTGTCTTTAAAATACAGGTAGTATATACATTGTGATTATATCTATATTCACTCAAGTGAAATAACTAGAAAAAGGATAGAACGGGTATATATTCTCTTAGTGGACTGGAACCCATGTATCAGCAGTGCATGTGGAACACAAAACTTGTCACCCTTTGTTAAAGGCTTAGCACATTTTAACTATTTTTTGCAGCTTTCTTGAGCTATAATTGATGTACAATAAACTTTACATATTTAACTGTACAATTTGATAAGCTGTGACATTTGTACAAACCCAAGTAGCCATCACAATGACTGAAATAATAAACACTACCATTATCTTCACAGTTTCTTTTTGCCCTTTCATAATCCTTCCTGTATGACATCTTCTACCCATTCCCCAGGAAAATACTTATTTTCTTTCTATATTTGTTTCCAACTTCTACAGTTTTATACAAATTGAAAAATATACTATCCATTCTTTTTTGTCCACTGTTTCATTCCTCGCAATTATTTAGAGATTAATTAAATGGTTGGATGCATTAATAATGTGTTCCTTGTCCTTGTTAAATATGAATATATCACTATTTGTTTATCCATTCATTGATTAATGGATATTTGGTTCTATTATTATAAATGAAGTTTCTACAAAATACTTGTACACACAAATATTTCTGTGGTTGCATTTTTCATTTACTCAGAGTAAACAGCTAATAGGCGGGTGATACAGCACTCATGTGCAGCTTTGCAAACTGTTTTTCAGCCTCATTTTACATTCCACCAGTTGCCAAATCCTCTACTGCAGCCTCAGCTTTGGAATCACCTGAGCTCGGCATGGCAGCCCCACAGTTCGTAAGTCAAGATTCACACCATATAGGAATTAAGAGCCTCTTAGGAAGGAGAAACAACAAGGTTGGCTTCAGCCGAGCCAAAGGATCTACCATGTTCACTTTATTACGACCATGCTTCAAGCTGGTACTAGGCAACTTCTGAGAGCTCCTTCTACCAGGAAACTGAAAGGTAAACCTGGAATAGTGTAACCTATCCTCAACATATCTAACATTCCCAGATGCTACCCTCAACAAACAATGGAAACATGGAGATGAAAATTGCAGAAACACAAGTCTGCTGTCTTTTTGCTCTCCTCTCTTTCCCTTCTTTCCTTTTACCAAATCACTCATAGGTAGAGAAATGAGCTATTTCACTGCACTTGACCCTGCCCTTCCAACATAACAAGATGCCTTAAGGCTCTGCTGTATAAGGGGAAGCATTCTCTTTATGCCTAATCCAAATCTGATTCTGTGAGGACTCCTATCAGAGACAACCACTATCATGAATTCAGTGTATTTGTTTCCTAACAATGTTTTATACTTTAACATATACATGGGCTTCCCCGGGGGCTCAGACTATAAAGAATCTGTCTGCAATGCAAGAAACCTGGGTTTGATCCCTGGAGAAGGGAATGGCAACCCACTCTAGTATTTTTGCCTGGAGAATTCCATGGACAGAGAAGCCTGGTGGGCTACATACATAGACACATACATGAAAAATACATTAAACAATTGTATGTGGGAATTTTTAAAAATTTTATTAAGATATATTTTGAATATACACAAAGTATATAGAAGTATATATGTCATTTTTGTTATTTAAATAATTACTAATAGCTAGTATAAGTATTTTTATTAATATTTTGTGACATGTTCTAAAGTAAATCATAATATCAATCCCGTTCCTGAAGAAAAGAACCTTAAGTTTTAACCTTTCTTTGAATCCCCACTTCTTATCCCAAACCATGTGAAGTATGCACACATTTGCTATTACTTTTGGAATCCTTTAAGTTTTTTTTTAACATGTTTTAAGATATTTTGCTCACCTCTGTTTGTAGAATACCACTCCTTCTGCCTGGAGTTATTTTTTGTGCCTGTATACAGCTTAATCTTATCCATGACAATCTGTGGGGAGATTAAAAGACAAACATTTCAGAAATGTATTCATTTTATTTATGTTTCTGAAAGACAATAGAAAATTCTGACCTATTGTTCCAAAAAATATAAATCATATTGGAATCTTCTTGATGTGAGGTGAAAAGGATAGCTCTGATAAAAAACTTTTTCACTACACATACATTTCGAATGTATTTTGGTTTTGACATTGTTAAATCTGAAATATTAACAATAAGTCTAATTAATCAATCAATATTATCTAAAAAGTTAACCACACATTCTTACTTCCCATACTTGTCTAAATATTCCATGATGTTAACAAGCATAAAAGTTTACATTGAAATAGGTAACAAAAATAAAATGTAAAGAATTCTTATCATGGAAATTAAAGGGTAAGAACAATAGCATAGGAAATTTACTTTCAATCCCATAGAAAAATTTGTCTTAAGACTCGTTTTAACTTGATCAGTGGGAAGACTTGAATCTACCTAACACCCTATGTTATAAATATTCTGAATGCTTAGCTTCTCTTAGCAGTGAAGGGAAATAATTCACAGCATGGTGCCTGGATAAACAGAAATGCCTTAGATCCTAGTGATTTACATTACAGCTTCTTTTTCATTTAAAGGTGATTCTAAGTTTAAAGGATACTGCCAAT
Source organism: Odocoileus virginianus (assembly GCF_023699985.2). Taxonomy (NCBI): domain Eukaryota; kingdom Metazoa; phylum Chordata; class Mammalia; order Artiodactyla; family Cervidae; genus Odocoileus; species Odocoileus virginianus. Next base: position 23,124,961 of record NC_069686.1, read on the forward strand.
TTGTTTCCTTTTTAAGAGAGGTCTTATTTTATTCTGTCTTAGTAGTGGGCTGTTTGGATTATTATGTCTGTGTAAAATGCCTTAAAAATAGTTTGGACGAAGAAATCCAAGTTCAAAGATACTTTCCCTCAGCACTATGAATATACTATTCCATTGTCTTCTGATATACACTATTGGTGACATAAACCTTACCTTTGTTAGCAAAGTAATGTGTCTGCTTTTTAATATGCTGTCTAGGTTGGTCATAACTTTCCTTCCAAAGAGTAAGCGTCTTTTAATTTCATGGCTGCAATCACCACCTGCAGTGATTTTGGAGCCCAAAAAAATAAAGTCAGCCACTGTTTCCACGCTTTCCCCATCTATTTGCCATGAGGTGACAGGACCAGATGTCATGATCTTAGTTTTCTGAATGTTGAGCTTTAAGCCAACTTTTTCATTCTCCTCTTTCACTTTCATCAAGAAGCTCTTTAGTTCTTCTTCACTTTCTGCCATAAGGGTGGTATCATGGGCATATCTGAGGTTATTGCTATTTCTCCCGGCAATCTTGATTCCAGCTTGTGCTTCTTCCAGCCCAGCGTTTCTCATGATGTACTCTGCATATAAGTTAAATAAGCAGGGTGACAATATACAGCCTTGACGTACTCCTTTTCCTATTTGGAATCAGTCTTTTGTTCCATGTCCAGTTCTAACTGTTGCTTCCTGACCTACATACAGGTTTCTCAAGAGGCAGGTCAGGTGGTCTGGTATTCTCTTCTCTTTCAGAATTTTCCAGTTTGTTGTGATCCACACAAAGGCTTTGGTGTAGTCAATAAAGCAGAAATAGATGTTTTTCTGGAACTCTCTTGCTCTTTCGATAATCCAGCAGATGTTGGCAATTTGATCTCTGGTTCCTCTGCCTTTTCTAAAACCAGCTTGAACATCTGGAAGTTCACAGCTCACATAATGTTGAAGCCTGACTTAGAGAATTTTGAGCATTACTTTACTAGAGTGTGAGAGGAGTACAATTGTATGAAGTTTGAGCATTCTTTGGCATTGCCTTTCTTTGTGATTGTAATGAAAACTGACCTTTTCCAATCTTGTGGCCACTGCTGAGTTTTCCAACTTTGGTGGCATATTGAGTGCAGCACTTTCATAGCACCATCTTTTAGGATTTGAAATAGCTCAACAGGAATCCCATCACCTCCACTAGCTTTCTTCATAGTGATGCTTCCTAAGGCCCAAGACAGAGAACCAGGAAGGGGAGAGATGCACAGAGAGAACAGAGGGTCCCCTGTAGTCTTTAGCAGGGGAAGGTGGGACCTTAGCATTGGAGGGAAGGTCCCCAGAGCTCAGTTTGCTGGGACTGGGCCTGCACACACTGGCCTGGGTAGAGAATGTCTTTAGTTCATGAGGCAGAGGACAGAGTCCAGAGGTCTCTTTGAGGCAGACTGAGCTCCAGGATCAGTGCTGCTTAGCACGGTGCTGGAGCAGCATCTGCGCAGCACTGGAGTGACTTTGAGGAGAAACCCCACGTTCAAGCGCAAAGGAGAAGCCCCAGCAAGACAGCAGGAGCAGTGAATTCACGTTTAGAATCAACCCCCATTCCCGCCAGAGACGCTCAGAGGGCTCAAACAAACCTTGCATGCACCAGGACCCAGAGCCCCCACAGAGACTGAGACAGAGCTGTGTTTAAGCATCTCCTATGGAGGAATGGGTCAGCAGTGGACTGCTGCAGGGACAGGGGCTCTGGGTGCAGCAGACTTGGGCATGGCATAAGCCCTGTTGGAGGAGGTCGCCACTAACCCCACCATAGGGCTGCCAGAACTTACACAGGACTGGGAAATAGGCTCTTGAAGGGCACAAACAGAACCTTATGTGAACCAGGACCCAGGAGAAAGGAGCAATGAACCCACAAGAGGCTGACCCAGACTTGCCCAGGACTGCCCAAGAGTCTCCAGCAGAGGCGTGGGTTGGTGGTGGCCTGCTGCAGGGTTGGGGGCACTGAGTGTGGCGATACATGCATGGGACCTTTTGAAGGAGGTAGCCATTATCTTCAGTACCTCCATCATAGTTTGGCCCCAGGTAAATAACAGGGAGGGAACACAGCTCCACCTATCAACGGAAAATTGGATTAAAGATTTACTGAGCATGGCCCCACCCATCAGAACAAGACCCAGTTTCCCTCTCAGTCAGTCTCTCCCATCGGGAGGCTTCCATAAGCCTCTTATCCTTCTCCATCAGAGGGCAAACAGACTGAAAACCACAATCACAGAAACCAAGTACTTTAGTTCTTACACAAACCCATATTGATGTCCCAGCAAGTCCTCTTGACTCTACCTTCAAACTATATCTAAAAGAGGCTGATTTCCTTCACCTTTCTATCTGCTACTCTATGATACAGATTATATGACCCAGATATATGACCCAGATTACTAAAATAGTCTTCAAATTGACCTTGTTTCACTTGACTTCTTTACAACACAACTTTCAAGACAATTATTTAAAAATAAGTCACATCACATCATTTCTCTGTTTAGAGTCCCCCAGTGATTTCCCATCTAATTCAGATATTCAGGTTAAAAACAAATGATTTACACTGATTTACACTTATAATCTACTATCTTCTCCTTGATAATTCCTCTCATACCAATCTTTTGTTGTTTCTTAATGCACCAGCTAATTTTCAGCACAGGCCTTTGCCCTTCCTTTTGCTTTTGGCTAGAAGGCTTCCTCTAACCCCAATATTCACATGGTTTACACCCTTTGTTTTTTGATATTTCCTCAAATGTCACTTTCTCAGTGAAGCCTTTTCACTGTAACCTTCTGATTCTGACACTTGAAAAGTACCTTTTCCACTCCTCTTTAGCACTTATCTCTGTCTAAAATACTACATAGTTTTCTCTGGTTAACTTCTCTGCCTCTGTTAAATTGTAAACCACATAAAAGTTGGAGTTTTGGTTTGTTTTATTCATCTGTATCCCAACATCTACAATAGTGCTTGGCCAATAAATAAATAAAACACAAAATGCTCAATAAATATTTACTGTGTTAAGGTACTATTTTCAGAAGATTTCCTTTTGCAGATGAAAAATTTCTGGAACTAGATGCTGGTAATGACTATACAGACACTTTGAATATATTTAATGTGGCTTCCCAGGTGGCTCAGAGGTAAAGAATCTTCCTGCCAAGGCAAGAGATGAGGATTCAATCCCTCGGTCAAGAAGATCCCCCAGAGAAGGAAATAGCAACCCACTCCAGTATTCTTGCCTGAAAAATCCCATGGACAGAGAAGCCTAGCAGGTTACAGTCCATGGGGGTCACAAAAGAGTCAGACATGACGTAGCAAGTAAACAACAACAATGCTATTGTATTGTACACTACTAAATGGTTAAAGCGATAAATTTTATATGTATTTTACCACAATGAACAAAATGTATATTGCAAAGAAGCCATGACTATCATACATAAATAAAATAACCATATTTCAAAAATTTTATTCAACTCATTGATTAGTAAGAGAAAATAAACTGAAAAAGTTATAACTCAAGAAGTTACAATGGTTCAAAAAGCACTTCAGTTTATTTACATATATGCATTCACAAACATACATATATACAAATACATAGATATAATCAATAAATAATTGTTAGCATAAGGTTTTTAGATGGGATGCAAAATTACTTAATACCCAACAGAATCCAAAATTTCTATCCTATTAGGTTTTATGTTTCATTAATTGGAATTTATTTGCATTGCTGCAGAAAGAAATTCTACAAATTATCCTTTCTCTTATAGAGTTGAATATTATCCAAACTGCAAGGGCACTGACAATAACCCAGGATCCTTTTGGAGTTCATACTCTTTAAAACATTTGTATTAAATAAATGCATTTTACCTAAAAAAAAAAAAAAGTAAGGAAGGCTGACCAATTCTTCTGATTTGACATTTCCCCCATGTTAACCAGGGAAGGTTATGTATCTAGTCAGATTTGACAATAGTTTTGAGCTAATTAAGAAATATGGAGCATATCAATCAACCTAAATTGTTCTAGCATCCTCCTTTCTGCAAAATACCACTTTATGATTTTCCAAGAGTTCTCTAGGTAATTTCAAAAATAATTTTAGTTGTGAAAAACACTGGGAAAATTTGATTTTATTTGTTTTAATTTAGGGTTGAAACTCAAAACTCAAAGATGAAGAGTTTATCAAAGAAGATTTATAAGTGGGTTATACTGGATTATGACTGACAGGGAAACACTGTTACCTATTTAAATAAAGGAAAAATAAAATATTTTACTGTCATAGAAGAGAGGGACATAATTTTAAGGAAACGGCACATTCACAATAAAAAAAATGTTTTTTTTAAATAGTTGAGGACATGATATAGTCAACCTAAAAACAAACAATTATATTGGAAAAGTACAGAGCCTCTGCTAATGGACACATAGTATAGAAGATAAAGAGTAACTGTACTATTCCATGTTAAGACTCAATAACAAATTTACATTTTACCTGAGAGAAATCATTAACATAATATGTACATTAATATAATAATTAACAGTAAAGTCTTAAAAATCTTTTAAAAAGACAAGAAGTTATCTTTCTCTGTCATTATTGTTCCTAGTTTAATTTCACCCACCTATGTTAACTGTAATTTTTCACCAAACTAAAAACTTCTCTTTATAGAAAATACTGAGAAGGTAGAAAAATGAAAACTATCATTTACAATATGTTAGCAGACAAGCTCACATACCTGTAACTTATAAGTACATATAACACAAACTTTCTATAGACACATTTTCTTAAAGTAGCAAAATTGCTGAACACTGATAAACATTATTCAACAGTATTGTCATATCATAATATATAAGATCAAGAAGCAAAAGGACAGAATCTTAAATTTACCTTTTATATGTAGTCCATATTTCAGTATTGAGTCTTAAGTGGTTATTTTCCTGATAAGAAAAAATACCTGTTAATTAATTTTTTAAAAATTAGATAAAGATCTTAAATAACCAAAGAACTCAGCAATTGTTTTCAAGCTAAGAAATGCAAAACAATAATCACTGTTATATAAAAGCCTCAGTCAGTACTGTTATTCAACTTAGTTGAATACAAATTTACATTCTTCATAAGCTTAAACATCATGTAGAAATGTCAGCTTATTTGATCAGCAAGTAGTAGAAGTAGTGCAGATTCATTTACTAGTTACTTTCTGAGGAAACAAACTTAAATTTTATGAAAAATAATTTGAACCTTTGTATTATAGTTAACACTGATAAATCATAGAAAATAGGTGTAGTTTCTTCCTTAAATCAAAACTATAAATCAGTGTGATTTGCTAAATATTCATTTTCATTGTTTGACTTAGATTCTTTAAATGTTTCTAAACTAACAATACCTGAAAGAAGGAGTACTATTTTTCCAGGAGAGAGGAACAGATGATTTAAAGTATGAGAAGACAAGTTTATTTTCTATGAATTTAAAAATACATAATGAATGTAAGTATTTATTTGTTCTTGAAAAATCTATCAGACTAGAACTCTATTAATTGAAGAAGCATTATAATGTAACCTATTTACATCTGGCAGAGATAAGAAAACACTTCACACTTGTCAAAGATATGTAAATATTTTTCTGAATTATAGACACACAAACATAAACACAGATATAAAGAGAACTTACAGCTTCAGTTCTGTAACTTCAGTTGTAGATCAAAAATTAAAAGAAGCACAAAACTCACCAGTTCAGAATTAAGGAGTTGTTCTCCTTCCCAAAAGGCACAAAATTTTAAGTGTTTTAACCTCACAAATAGACAAAGAAACAAAGACTAACAAACCAAGTTCTCTGCTATATATCACCCAAGAGAGGACAGATCATCATCCATAGAACAGGCATCTCACCAGAGTCAAATTTCTATCTATTGCTACCCCGAACAGGAAAAGGAGTACGTCAAGGCTGTATATTGTCACCCTGCTTATTTAACTTATATGCAGAGTACATCATGAGAAACGCTGGGCTGGATGAAGCACAAGCTGGAATCAAGATTGCTGGGAGAAATATCAATAGCCTCAGATATGCAGATGATACCACCCTTATGGCAGAAAGTGAAGAGGAACTAAAGAACCTCTTGATGAAAGTGAAAGAGGAGAGTGAAAAAGTTGGCTTAAAGCTCAACATTCAGAAAACAAAGATCACGACATCCGGTCCCAGCATTTCATAGCAAATAGATGAGGAAAGCATGGAATCGATGGCTGACTTTATTTTGGGGGGCTCCAAAATCACTGCAGATGGTGACTGCAGCCATGAAATTAAAAGATGCTTATTCCTTGGAAGGAAAGTTATGAACAACCTAGACAGCATATTAAACAGCAGAGACATTACTTTGTCAACAAAGGTCCATCTAGTCAAAGCTATGGTTTTTCCAGTAGTCATGTATGGATGTGAGAGTTGGACTATAAAGAAAGCTGAGCACTGAAAAATTGATGCTTTGAACTGTGGTGTTGGAGAAGACTCTTGAGAGTCCCTTGGACTGCAAGGAGATCCAACCAGTCCATCCTAAAGATCAGTCCTGGGTGTTCATTGGAAGGACTGATGTTGAAGCTGAAATTCCAATACTTTGGCCACCTGCTGCAAAGAGCTGACTCATTGGAAAAGACCCTGATGCTGGGAAAGATTGAGGGTGGGAGGAGAAGGGGACGACAGAGGATGAGATGGTTGGACGGCATCACTGACTCGATGGACATGGGTTTGGGTAGACTCCAGGAGTTGATGATGGACAGGGAGGCCTGGCGTGCTGCGGTTCATGGGGTCGCAGAGTTGGACACGACTGAGTGACTGAACTGAAAACTGAAATGGGGAAGCAATTAACAACTGTGTATGAACTAAAGATAAAAACAGCTGAAAGGAAACAAGAGAGAGAAAGAAAGAGACAAGTCAAAAAAGTTAAAATTCATTGCCACTTGAGATTTACTCTAGCAGCCAAGAAGACATGCTTGAATTTAAGTAGCCATGGGGTACATGCATTCTACAATTCAGTTTACTTAGTCCTGTCATCAGTCTACTTGGGCATCTCAATGAATGATCTCCAAACAAACCAATATATATATTGGTTATATATAACCAATCTCTGGATATTATTAGGCCTCTATTTACTTACAGGAGCCCCAGCTATCTGTGTCTAACTTCTGGCTTGTCATTCACATAGTTTTAGCTCCTGTTTAGCACTATGTGAGGTGAACTTGATAACCTACAGAAATGGAGCCTTATTTAGCACTGTGAATCCCAAGACCTTATATAGAATAAAACTGTCCCACAAGAGTTAAAGTATATTTGACACTCCATGATAGTTAAACAGAGTCACGTCTTTTATAGTATGGTCAATTTATCACATCATAAAAAAATTTGGTTCCAAAGCTAATTAGGTTTGTATTTGGGAAAGCCTGAAGAGTTTGTCTGGCTTAGCACATGGTCTTTTTCATCATTTGGATAATGACAAAACAAAATGAATGTGCAATGAATGTGCAAAAAATAGCTTCACAGGACAGATTAAAATGAAAGTTAGGAGTTCTGTTACATTCAGGTTGTAAAATTTCATTTCTATAGTAGCATTTTCCTACAGTAATCTAACTTCAGGGCTTTTGCTTAAATGGCTATAGCTGCCATAAGATCTCAATGAAGCTTTATGCAAGGACTAGATAAAGTGAAAGAAATTATTCCAGATGATTAGAGTTTTCAAACAGTCCATCTCAGCATATGATATTCTTTCTTTATCAGCATATCATTTATATTGATATTATCACTTCTTTACATATTAAATAATAATTTAGTTCAAGTTATTAGACACTAATTACTTATATTTTCAAGCCTACATTTTATTCTAACACTAGAAAATATTGAACATTATAATATTTAAAGACCTCTTTGTAGTCTGTGTAATGAATTTATTCAATTTCCTCTTATCCTTGGTCTTAATGTGAACATCATTGGAAGTTCTGATGTTTTTACCTTGTTCTCAAAACAGTGGAATTCTATGGGTGCGTCCAACACACTGATTGCCACCTAATCTGCAATACTTTTTTCACTTTCCAGTTAATAGGCTCTTGCTCTACCTGGTGAATAAATGGAAAATACAATGGTCAGATCCCAACTGTATCACTCCTTTTGGACAGACTCCCATACTTTGAAGCTTTCCCTATCTCAATCACTTCTTCAAAGAACATATTTTTCAGAGGCTATGATAACAATTGCTAATATATTTATTCATTGTCTTTAAAAAAAACTTTTTAAAATAAAGGCCTCTTTTAGCTCAACTAATAAACCTTTCATAGAAATTCAGGTTTATTAGTTTCAGAGCTGCTGTTACAAATTACCACTAATGGTGGCATACAATAGAAATTGATTCTCACAATTCTGAAGAGTAGAAGGTGTCAGCAGAACCATCTCTGAGGTTCTAAGGAAGATATTTCATGCTTTTATTTTGCTTTTGGTGTTGTCAGCAATTCTTGGGGTTCTTGGCTTATTGATGTATCATTCTAAGCTCTGCTTCCATCATCACACGGCATTTTCCTGAGTCTTCTGTCTTTTCTCCCTTCTTACAAGGATACCAATTGAAAACAATTAGGGCCCACCCTAATTCAGTGTGACCTTATCCTAATGATTATATTTGCAATGATTCTAATTTAAAATAAGATCAACCTCACAGTTACTAGGGATAGGACTTTGACACATATTCTTCAGGGGGACATGATTCAACCCACAATCTTCCAATTATTCCCCAATGGTTACAGAGGCTCTAGTGAAAAACACTGGCAAGCATGCAGTTTAAATCATCCATCAACTATACTTCTCATGCTGTAAAGTGATTATTTTTCACATCCTTTTTGTTTGAATGTAGACATGCTTGGCTTTTCCTCTCAATGTTAAAACATAACGGTGAAGGAAAACTACAGGAGCCTCATGCATCATCTGCAAAATTGGCAGCTCAATTCTGACTCCAAAATTTTTCTTTTAGTGTTAGTACTAGAAGCAGGATAAACATGGCTTGATTTGAAGTCCATATGCTCTGGCTGTGACACTAGAGCATTAGAAAAAATACTGCTGGGAAGCATAAACTAAGAAAATTTAATATGGAAATCATTGATTCAGTCTTAGGAAAGGCACTTTTTCAAACAAAAGACGCATTTTATTGTGCTTTTAACAATCACTACATTTTCAGCATTTTCCATATACATATTAAAAATAACTTAAAGAGTGATTTATATGAAAATATATAGGTATTAATTATCACATGACTGTAAAGCTATTAGATACTGCTTTAAAGGATATAGGAAAAACTAATTTGAGCCTAATTCACATTTTTGATATTTTAATAAGAGCTCAGCTTAATTTTACTTTTGCTTTATAAGAAAATAATTTGCTAAGCATATTCAACTTGTGATGAAATTACCCTCCTTATGTGACAAATTGTATACATGTTCCAAGTAGCCTGGAAATATTTACATATGAATAATTGATACTAATTATAAATTATCCTTCAGCTGTCAGTTTAGTCAAGTTTCCTAAGTTCAGTGTACTTCAAGGCTGAATATAGGCATGGTTGAGGGTGTTATAAAAAGACATTTCTATATAAGAAAAAGCTTTTTAATTCATAATTTTACTTATTCAAACAAACCTGTCCTTGGAGAAGGGAACAGCAACCCACTCCAGTATTCTTTCCTGGAGAATTCTATGGACAGTCCATGGGGTCACAAGGAGTCAGACACAACTGAGCGACTAATACCTCACTTAACTTCATTTTATAAGATGAAGCAATTTAGGATATAATGTTTCTTTTACTAGATGTTATTCCAGATCGCTAATTTTTTTACATTCTGAGATACGAAAGAAAATTTGAGTGAGTAGATATTAAGATTGATTGTTTCCGCAAATGACTGAAAGATGGTGCCTAGAACACCAAGGGGTTTTCTTTGTACAGTGTGGAACCAAATTTGGCTTTATTTCTTATTATGAAAACAATCATAATCATACAGTAATGGTACCAGACTGCATTCTTTTAGTACAGTGTGGGTACTAAAGATGTATATGTCTAACATCACTCAATAGGATTGAGGAGACAGAGGAGTCTCACAGAATCTATTACAAAAATTTACAGAGGAAATATTTTAAGACATTCTGATTTTGTAACATGAGCCCTCATGGAGTAAAACAGCTTGTGATGGTTACAGAAAATTCACTCACAAAATGCTGGGAGGGAAACTGAGTTTGTGGTTCAGGTATTTCAGAGAGAAGCAGAGCAGATCACAGACCTGGGGCTCAGACAAATTCCACTGAACTCATGGTTGCTATTTCACTCGACTTTTGCCTATTTCCTCAATTGTTCTTTCAGTATTGCCAAGCCTCAAGATCCACATTGGGCTTAAAAGACTTCAAACAATTTGAGACAATACCAACAACCATCACCGTTTTAGATTGGTCATGTATCAGCATGTCATTTTTTGTCCATCTCACATGATTAAATGAAGTTCATTTTAATATGATTATGTCGCAGATTTCTCAGATTCCTCATTATACATTAAAAAGTTTATTAAATGTTTATTACCTGTATTTCAGACTTAGCATTTCTGGTTGAGTGAAGTTCTTTAGACCAGGCTTGATTAATGAGGAGTTTTAACTTATCACTATCTCTTACAGAAAGATCACAGCTACCACCATGCTGACTTAAGAGATATTTCTGTGGCCCCTAACGATCTTTCTGAATTATAAAAACAGCTCTTTTGAAAGACTGACCTATTATATAAATTGAAGGAAAATGCTTAATATTTTTGGTATGTTTTTACTGATATTTGAATATTAAGTGATTATTCCTTTAGAGGTTATATCACAATAGAGATTACAAAGATTGTAGCATGAGATGACTGCTTCTGAAAACTCTAGATAGTACCTAGGGAAAATGGGAAGTGAAAGCTTTTGAAAACCAGGCTCAGAACATAAGAAAAAAATGACTTAGAGAAAATATATATGAAAGTCTCAAAAGGTTCCTTATCTTCTATAGCCACAAAACAGATACAACTGAATCTGACTGCAAGGAGCACAAAGCTGCAGTGCCAATTAAATGTGGAACTTAGTCATGTCTCTTTCCTAACTTACAAGCATGGTATGGAAAACACTGGAGCCTAAGATACAGGGTCACTTTGGTAAAAACATATATAAGACCCAGAAATTTGATTTACTAAATCATTCTAATCTTCCTTACTTATCAAAGCAGCTAATCCACATCTGAGTGAACTAGCTTTACTGTTCACTGAAAATTTTACATCAGGCAGTTGCCCCAAGGATGCCTAATTCTTGCAGAGACTCAAATTCATCATCTCTTACTGTCTCCAAGTTCATAGCAAGATATTTTATCCTATTATAGCCCAAATGGAGAAGTTAAATATCTTCTCTGGGAAAACACAGTCTTTGCCCAAAAGAACTGTAGAAACTTGCTAACAGAAGTATTAGCAAGTAAAGATGCTTGGGGAAATCGAAATATCAGATTTTCCAGGAATTATAGGAAGTTGGCTCTTCACTGAAGCTAATACTTTAAAACTCCACTATGAATCACTCATCAGAATTAGTGGCATTGGCTGCTGCTGCTGCTAAGTCACATCTGTGTGACCCCACAGACAGCAGCCCACCAGACTCCTCTGTCCCTAAGATTCTCTAGGCAAGAATACTGGAGTGGGTTGCCATTGCCTTCTCTGAGTGGCAATGGAGCTCAGTTAAAAGATGATGATGTAGGCTGAATTATCTCACAAGGCATCCAGTGAAATCACAGTCATCTCCTATGGTACTTTCCTTAGTCTTAGATATATACTTAGTAACTGAAAGAATTCCTAGCTTTATTCTGTGAAGTGTGGGTCATTACAGTAGCAGTGTCAAGAAGAAGCCATTATATCATACCTATGTCTAGATAGTAACTTAAAAGCAACAAACTATTCCAGGAGATTGGCAGAAATCAATGTTATTATCAAAGTACCTGAAAAGTTTAGTGGTGATGATTCCTATTGCATCCCCACTAATTTACCTTTTGGTTGATACAAAAGCCAGATAGGCCTTGCAAAATGAATGACTATATATTATTGTGAATTTAAGTAAATAATTTCCCAATCAAAACTGTGAAGAAAAAGAAATTTTAGTAGATAAAACCAATATATCTTGACACATCTATGATGCTTTCTTCACACTTCCTATCAATAATGATAATCATGCTTAGATACAGCAGAACACCTTGGCTGTCTTATCTCACAGTACCACAGTTCTGCTCCCAGACATCATAGTCCCAAGGAACACTGTTGTTGTTCAATCGCTCAATCATGGCCCACTCTTTGTGACCCCATGGACTGAGGACGCCAGACGTTCCTGACATTCACTATCTCCTGGATTGCTCAAACTCACATCCAGTGAGTCAGTGATGCTATCCAAATATTTCATCCTCCATCACCCTCTTCTCTTCTTGCCATCAATCTTTAACAGCATCAGGGTCTTTTCCAATGAGTTGGCTCTTCATATCAGGTTGCCAAAGTACTGGAGTTTCAGCTTCAACATCAGTCTTTCCATGAAGATTCAGGGTTGATTTCCTTTAGGACTGACTGGTTTGATCTCCTTGCTGTTCAAGGGACTCTCAAGAATCTCCAGCACTACAGTTTGAAAGCATCAGTCCTTGGGTGCTCAGCCTTCTTTATGGTCCAACTCTCACATCCATACATGACTACTGGAAAAATCAAAGCTTTGATTATATGGATCTTTGTCAGCAAAGTGATATCTCTACTTTTTAATATGCTGTGTAGATTTGTCAAAGCTTTTCTTCCAAGGGGCAAGCATCTTTTAATTTCATGGCTGCAGTCACCATATGCAGTGATTTTGGAGCCCAAGAATCTGTCACTGTTTCCATTGTTTCCCCATCTATTTGCCATGAAGTGATGGGTCAGGATGCCATGATCTTAGTTTTTTGAATGTTGAGTTTTAAGCCAGTTTTTTCACTCTCCTCTTTCATCTTCCTCAAGAGGCTCTTTAATTCCACTTTCCTTTTTACCATTAAAGTGGTATCATTTACATTATCTTATTTACATTATCTCATTTACATTATATTGATTCCAGCTTGTGAGTCATCAAACTTGGTACTTCGCATGACATAGGCCAGGTGACAATATACAGCCTTAATGCACTTCTTTCACAATTTTGAACCAGTCTGTTGTTCCATGTCCAGTTCTAACTTGTTGCTTCTTGTCCTGTATACCGATTTCTCAGGAGGCAGGTAAGGGTGTCTGGGATTTCTATCCCTTTAAGAATTTTCCTCAGTTTGTTGTCATACCCACAGTCAAAGGTTTAGCGTAGTCAGTGAAGCAGACGTAGATTTTTTTTTTTAATTTCCTTGCTTATTCTATGATCTAGAGGATGTTGGCAATTTCATCTCTGGTTTCTCTGCTTTTTCTATATCTAATTTGTACATCTGCAAGTTCTCGGTTCATGTACTCCTAAAGCCTAGCTAGAAGTATTTTAAGCATAATCTTGCTAGCGTGTGGAATGAGTGCAACTATATGTATATAGTTTGAACATTATTTGGCATTGTCTTTCTTTGGGACTGGAATGAAAATTGACCTTTTCCAGTCCTGTGACCACTGCTGAGTTTTTCCAGATTTGCTGGCATATTGAGTGTAGCACTTCAACAGCATCATCTTCTAAGATTTGAAGTAGTTCAGCTGGAATTCCATCATCTCCACTAGCTTTGTTCAAAGTAATGCTTCCTAAGGCCCACTTAACTTCACACTCCATGATATCTGGCTCTAAGTAAGTGACCAAACCATTGTGGTTATCTGGATCATTAAGAAAACCCTGACTATCTTGTAATTCCTCAAACTTCCAGGCTGGTTCATTTTACTGATGATATTACACTAATTCAAGCTGGTGGCAGGACATGACAAATTCTCTAGCATACAAGAGGACAGGAGATGAAGCCTGTCAAAGTTAAGGAGTCTGACACCTCTGTACAGTTGTAGGAAAAAAGGTATATTGGAATACTGCTTCTAAAGTGACAGGCAATTTACACCATATCCTATGAGGAAAGAAGTATAATGTTTGTCTGGAGTCTTAGGATAATTGGAGAAAACACATTCCATTTTGGGGGTTGCTCTTCTGACTCATTCACCAGCCTGTTTAGCAGGGGGTATGAATGGAGAAAAGACTTCAAAGCACATTCTGACAATTTGCCTCCTCCATTCATGCCTTAATACCTGCCATACCTAACAGCAATGGAAATGTCAGTGGAAAAGATGCTAAATAAAGTGTCTAGCAGGTTATAGGGGAATCAGAATGTAGAGTTTAGGACTAAGGACATGCCCTCTTCTGCATAGTTCTCAGATTGCTACTTCAACCTGGTAGAGATTCACTCTAGATATTGTGATTAATTCAAGTTAACTGCACTTTATGACCTGCATATTATCTGATTACTGACGGACAAAACTGTACATAACCAGCAACAACTCACACTTAAATAAAAATACTTGTTAAAACTTGATTAAGTGTTGCTTTTTATCATCTTCATACATTTTTTTCCCTTCTCCATTACCTTGTTCTGAGTTATAATTCTTTAATTGAAAGGAAATAAAGCAAAAGGAGATCATGAAGGATATTTAACTTTCTGAAACATATAGAGAGATTCATAAATATTAATTAATATGGTACTGAAACAAAAAAAATAGTCTAACAACCCACCATATAGCAGATGGTGATACAAAAAGCAATTGTAAGTTACTTCAAGTGCCATTTAGAATCGATTTTCTTCCCTCTAGTAACAATCACATACATAGAATTACAATGTCTACAATCACATGTTCATTCATTATTCATTGATATGTGCTAAGTTGTTTCAGTCACATCTGACTCTTTGCGACCCCGTGGACTGTAGCCCACCAGGCTCCTCTGCCCAAGGGATTCTCCAGGCAAGAACAGGAGAGTGGGTTGTCATGCCCTCCTCTAAGGCTGTAGGGGATCTTCCCTACCCAGTGATTGAATCTGCATCTCCTGCGACTCCTGCATTGCAGGCAAATTCTTTATTGCTGAGTCACCAGGGAAGTTCATTCATTGATATAGATATAGATACAGATATAGATATAGAAAGTCTGCATCATAAACAGTAGATGTTTACAACATTGGGTATATAGGTTGGCATGCTTATAAAAATTAACAGTAACAATAATTAATAATAGTATTACTAATTAAGTTAATAATTATTAGCTTAATTACTAAATAAATTAATGTTCAATAATTATTAAATAAGTTAACAACTGTCACAGGCATGCCTGTGGCTCAAACGGTAAAGAATCTGCCTGTAATGCGGGAGACCTGGGTTCAATCCCTGGGTCAGGAAGATCCCCTAGAGAAGGAAATGACAACCCACTTCATCATTCTTGCCTGGAGAATTCCATGGACAGAGGAGGCTGATGGGCTACCATCGACAGGGTCACAAAGAGTCAGACATGACTGAATGACTAATACTTTCACTTAAAATTACTTAATAATTAATTCTAATGGAAGATACAAATTATTAATTTTAGTTACCCATAAACATAATGAATTTTGTACAAATCACATAAGAATTATTCTTTAAAAAATCAAACAAAAGTTTGTTTTTACTGTCTTTATGATGATTAATTGGATTAATAATACTTAACAAATTTTAACAATATTTTAAACTAATCCAAATTGATTTAACAACCTGAATGTTCTGTCAACCAAGAAGAGAAAGATGTTAAATGATCTCACTTAATTACTTTTCAATGCTTAACCAGTCTTATCTAGTCTTTTAAGTCTAAGAGCATTACAAGAATTTCTTAAAGTTTAGTTATTCCCAGCTTGGCTTAAGAGGGGTAGAAACACTAAGCCTCATTTAATGAGGCTTAACCAAGTTTAATGGAGCTTGAAAATTTTCACAGTTTGAGTTTTAATGAAACATAAGACCTCCTCCTATTTAAGATTTTAAAGATGTTCTTAATATATGAAAAGTAATCTGTTACTCCCTCCCTATCCTTTGTGCTATTATTATGATACAACTTAACCACTATGTGTGATATAACCCCCCAAAACAAAATGTTATTGTGTCTGCCTTAAACAGACAATTATATTTTGAAGAAGTTAGGAAAAGTGTTGTATAGCTACTTATGTAACTTTTATAATGCCTTTCAATCCTTCCTGTAAATCTACCTTTCCAGCATGTATTATTTCTGTTTAGAATGAAGAACTGCCTTTAGCACTTCTTATAATGTAGAACTGCTGGCCACAGTTCTATTGGCTTTTGCTTATCTGAAAATGTCTTTATTTCACCTTTACTTTAAATGCTGTTTTTGCTGGATATAAAATTTATATTTATAGTTCCCTTTTGTGTGTGTGTATGTGTGTGTGTGCCTGTGTTTTAAGCTACTTTAAAGATGTCATTCCATAACTTTTGGTATGCTTCATTCATAATGATAAGTCAGCCATCACATTTAATTGTGATTTGCTATACATATTACTTTTTTATCTGGATGCTTTTAGAATTTATCATAAATTTTCAGCAGTGTTACTAGGATGAAGCTAGTTTGGGATTTGCTGAACATCATAAGCTGTGGGTTAATGCCTTTCATGAAACTTGGAAACTATCTAGCCATTATTTCTTTAAATATTTTCTGTCCTGTTAACTTTTTTCTCTCCTTGGAGGTTCCAATATTAGACCTCTTGCCATTAGATTGATTGTTTGATTTGTTTTGTTTTATCTTGTTCTCTTGCATTTCAGGCTTACCTTCACTATTCTTTCTCAGCAAAACTGGTAATGGTGGTGGGGCAGTAGAGACAATTGTTGGGCGTAGAAATATATTCTTTCACTTGAGTGTCTTCAGGAATACAGTCATTCCTGCCCACTCCTACCTCAACCAATAGCTTAGCTGACGTCTCCTCAATAAATCCTTAGGGCTTTTGACAGAGTTTCTTCTCTCTGCCTGAATCGGGCTCAGCAATTGTCCCAGACGTGTTCAGGGACTTACTGCTCACATATTCCTTTCTCTGGTAATCAGTTCATCAAGACTTCCTTACATCCAGTGTTTTTCAACAGTCCCTTAGATAGGTATAATCTTCTGCTTTATCTAGGTTTCCCTTTGTATTATTAGAGGAGCAAAAGTACTCTAAGTTTAAATTTTACACCCTAACCAGAAGTGCAATTTCCAGTTACATGAGTCTAAAGAAGTTGAAATCCAAGAGATTTTTCTTTTGCTATCTTTCTCTTTCTATTTGAGTCTGTACTGTTGTGATAATCAGTTTCAGTTCAGTTCAGTCACTCAGTCATGTCCGACTCTTTGTGACCCCATGAACCACAGCATGCCAGCCTCCTTCTGCCATCACCAACTCCCAGAGTTTACCCAAACTCATGTCCATTGAGTCGGTGATGGCATCTAGCCATCTCATCCTGCCATCCCCTTCTCCTCCTGCCTTCAGTCTTTCCCAAAATCAGGGTCTTTTCAAGTGAGTCAGCCCTTTGCATCAGGTGGCCAAAGTATTGGAGTTTCAGCTTCAACATCAGTCCTTCCAATGAACACCCAGGACTGATCTTTAGGATGGACTGGTTGGATCTCCTTGCAGTCCAAGGGACTCTCAAGAGTCTTCTCCAATACCAAGTTCAAAAGCATCAATTCTTTGGCACTCAGCTTTCTTTATAGTCCAACTCTCACATCCATACATGACTACTGGAAAAAACATAGCCTTGACTAGACGGAACTTTGTTGACAAAATAATGTCTCTGCTTTTTAATATGCTGTCTAGGTTGTTCATAACTTTCCTTCCAAGGAGTAAGCATCTTTTAATTTCATGGCTGCAATCACCACCTGCAGTGATTTTGGAGCCCCCAAAAATAAAGTCAGCCACTGTTTCCACTCTTTCCCCATCTATTTGCCATGAAGTGATGGGACCGGATGTCATGATCTTAGTTTTCTGAATGTTGAGCTTTAAGCCAACTTTTTCACTCTCCTCTTTCACTTTCATTAAGAGGCTCTTTAGTTCTTCTTCACTTTCTGCCATAAGGGTGGTGTCATCTGCATATCTGAGGTTATTGATATTTCTCCCAGCAATCTTGATTCCAGCTTGTGCTTCTTCCAGCCCAGAGCTTCTCATGATGTACTCTGCATATAAGTTAAATAAGCAGGCTGATAATATATACAGCCTTGACATACTCCTTTTCCTATTTGGGACCAGTCTGTTGTTCCATGTCCAGTTTTAACTGTTGCTTCCTGACCTGAGTACAGGTTTCTCAAGAGGCAAGTCAGGTGTTCTGGTATTCCCATCTCTTTCAGAATTTTCCAGTTTATTGTGATCCATACAGTCAAAGGATTTGACATAGTCAATAAAGCAAAATAGATGTTCTTCTGGAACTCTCTTGCTTTTCAATGATCCAGAGGATGTTGGCAACTTGATCTCTGGTTCCTCTGCCTTTTCTAAAACCAGCTTGAACATCTGGAAGTTCACAGTTCAGGTACTGCTAAAGCCTGGCTTGGAGAATTTTGAGGATTCCTTTACTAACGTGTGAGATGAGTGCAATTGTGCAGTAGTTACAGAATTCTTTGGGATTGCCTTTCTTTGGGATTGGAATGAAAACTGACTTTTTCACTGCTGAGTTTTCCAAATTTGCTAACATATTGAATGCAGCACTTTCACAGCATCATCTTTTAGGATGTGAAATAGCTCAACTGGAATTCCATCACCTCCACTAGCTTTGTTCATAGTGATGCTTCCTAAGGCCTACTTGACGTCACATTCCAGGATGTCTGGCTCTAGGTGAGTTATCACACCACTGTGATTATCTGGGTCATGAAGATCTTTTCTGTAAGGTTCTTCTGTGTATTTTTGTCACCTCTTCTTAATATCTTCTCCTTCTGTTAGGTCCATACCATTTCTGTCCTTTATTGAGTCCACTTTTGCATGAAATGTTCTGACAAAATGTGGTCCACTAGAGAAGAGGATGGCAAACTACTCCAGTATTCTTGCCTTGAGAACCCCATGAACAGTATGTGATAATCAAGTTGCTGGTAATTCTTTATGTTACTTCAAGTTATACTATCTTGGCTCATATCAAAATTGTGCATAAGCACTGCTATTTAGATAAGTTTGGTCTACTGCAACACAGACCAGGAAATGTTTTGCTTTGCTGTTATGATATCAATCAAATAAAAAATATTTTACAAAATGAAAACATCTTTCAGAAAAATATTCTTAATTAAGTCAGAGACTGTTTTCTCCTAAATAACTTAAAAACAATTAATTTTAATAACTCATTCATGTGCTCATGCTCAGTCACTAAGTCATGTCCAGCTCTTTGCTACCACATGGACTACAGCCCACAGGCTCTGCTGTCCATGGGCTCTTCCAGGCAGGGATACTGAAGTGGGGGGCCCTTTCCTCCTCCAGGGGAACTCATTCACATGCACTACCAACAACTGAGGGCTTCCTGGTGGCTCAGTGGTAAAAATCTCCCTGCCGATGCAGGAGACATGGTTTCAATCCCTGGTCCATAAAGATTCCCTGGAACTTACCCAACATCATTACACCAAAATGTTACCAACAATGATGCTATATTCATATCTTCAGTGTTTAGCACTTTCTAGTACTCTTTAATATAATTATCTTAACAATTTCTACACTACTAAGGAAGCAAATAATAAAAAAAAATTAAAAGTAGTAGTTGAGTGTTCTCTCTCTATCTTATTTGATCCCAAATAGAAATTCTTGTTCTTATTTTGAATTTAACCTGAAAAGCATTAATCATTTCTTAACATCTTCTTCACGATCTATAGCTTTTCACTCCATTCTTGCAGGATATTTTTATTTTATTATAATTGTGTAATACTTCTTACATCATTGATAAATGCATACTTAAAACCTGAGCACATACAAAATCCCTACCTGTAGTCACAAATAATTTTCCTTTTCTTAGCTGAAATATCTTGAATTTTATACACCTTAATTTTATTTTTTAATTTATGATTGATTCAAATTTTATTAATATTTAGAGATGATCATGTGATCCTATCTACCTTTTCATTAAATTTAAGAATTTTTTGATAAAATTACCTATTGTCCTATCTAAACATATTGTCTTTTCTAGGAACAAAGAATTCTGAAATCTTAGGCCAAGGTTCTGAAAATCAAGTCCTGTTCTTTGTCTATTTATATATATTAATTTAATCCAAAGGTCACACCTTTCTCCATAAAAAAAGTAAGTATCATTAGTTGTATCCCTTTCCCTTGACTATCTATGAAAATGAAACTATGGTAATTAGCTCTAATTTGCAACAGCTCTTTATTAAGCACAGTTTC
Organism: Odocoileus virginianus; assembly: GCF_023699985.2. Taxonomy (NCBI): domain Eukaryota; kingdom Metazoa; phylum Chordata; class Mammalia; order Artiodactyla; family Cervidae; genus Odocoileus; species Odocoileus virginianus. The sequence goes on from NC_069686.1 coordinate 23,145,315, forward strand.
CTTCCTGAGTGAGCGGAGTAGTTCACTGAGACTTTGACCAATATGAAAAACATTTCACTCACTTCTTATTTTTTATTACATAGGTATCCTAGTCACCATTGCCGAAATAAAATATTGTTATCAAAACATAAATTTTGCTTTCCACTGACACTTTCAAAGAGACTACCAAGACATGACAGATTTAGAACAGAAAAAGAGATCACAAATGCGAGAATACTCAGGAAAAAAACCTATCAAAAAACCATTTGACTGTATGATGTGGTCAAAGCAGAGTCTCCAAACCAGTATCCAATCCTATGTCTGACACCTTCATCTTAATTACTTGAGTAGAATTATATTTCAAACAATTAACATTCATTTTCTCCATTATTTCTTACTCTGCACTCTTTATTGACTCTAAGAAACTCTATCAGCCATGCAAGACTGACAGATGAAATAAGGACTTGCAGAATTTGTTTTCCCATTTTAAAATTTAGTGTAAAATCAAAGCTAGAAAAAGGTAGGTGATATTAGGATGGGAAAGTAATTTGCAGATCAGAGTTCTTAAAGTAGAAAATGAAAAGTAAACTTCCTTGCTGATCCAGTGGTTAAGAATCTGCCTTCCAATGCAGAGTACATGGGTTCAACCCCTGGTTGGGGAACTAAGGTCCACATGCCACGGGGCAACGAAGCCCATGCACCACAACTAGATATAAGCTCATGTGCCACAATGAAAGATCCCACATGCCAAACAGAAGATCCTGTGTGTTGCTACTAAGACCTGACATAAATAAATAAATTTACTTTTTTAAAAAATGAAAAAAAGTCTCTATAATGAGGACTACAAAGTTAGTTGGAAAAACTTCAACATCCATTATGTTCAAAAATGAGGAATCCCCACTGACCCTTACTTTTGTATACGTCCTGCCAAAAAGAGCACCTGACCCTTACTTCTGAACTACCAACAGTCTTCTTGAAAATTTTCTAAACTGAACTGAGGTACTAACATAGAACCATTCAAAAGATTTTTTTTTCCCCTTGATTGATATGGCAGTGAACTATTCCAATAGGTGACTTCCTAATAATCCAGAATAATATTGGACACTAACTGTCATGTTCCTTGGTGTAGTTTTCTTAAGCATTCCTGCATTTATATTTCATTTAGATCCTTGAATTTGCTGGCTTAAAATTATCAACAAATTTGGGGAAAAAATTGACCATAATTTCTCCAGCTATTTTTTTCAACTCACTTCCTATGCTTTGAGATCCAATTTCATAGCTTAAGTCACTTAAATTTGTCCCACTGCTCCTTTTTTCATATTTTTAACGTCATTTTTCTCTGACTTTCTAAATTTATTTATAATTGGGCCTGGTTTTCATTGCTGCGCAGGTTTTTCTCTAGTTGCAGAGAGCTGGGGCTGATCTCTAGTTGCAGTGCACAGGCTTCTCATTGTGGCGGCTTCTGTTGCGGAGGAGCGTGGGCTTCAGGGTATGCAGGCTCCAGGAGTTGCGGCATGTGAGCTCAGCTCAGTAGGTAGAGTCTCTGGGCTCTAGATCACAGGCTCAGAAGTTGTGTGCACAGGCTTAATTGCTGCACTGCATGTGGGAGCTTCCTGGACCAGGGATCAAACCCATGTCTCCTGCATTGGCAGGTGAATTCTTTACCACTGAGCCACCAAGGAAGACCTCTCTGATTTTCATTTTGGATAGTTTCCAGTGTATTTTTCATGAAGATCTTTTCTCATTTCTAGAAGTTTTCTTAGGCATTAAAAAAAAAACAGATACAATATCATTGCTTCACCTGCTTGATTTTTTTCCAGCTTGAATATACAGAATAAAGATATACAGAATACATTATAATAACCTTTTAATTGTTCTTGTAACAGATTCTATCATGTGTTAGTTCTGGGCACATTCCTTTTATTTTTTGTCTTCATTATGAGTCATAATTTTCTTTTCTTTGCCATGTCTGGTAATTTTTACTATATGCCAGACACTGTGAATTTAACCTTTTGTGGTGCTTTATAATTTGTATTCCCCTATATACTCTTGACGGAGAAGGCAATGGCACCCCACTCCAGTACTGTTGCCTGGAAAATCCCATGGGCAGAGGAGCCTGGTAGGCTGCAGTCCATGGGGTCCGCTAAGAGTCGGACAAGATTGAGCGACTCCACTTTCACTTTTCACTTTCATGCATTGGAGAAGGAAATGGCAACCCACTCCAGTGTTCTTGCCTGGAGAATCCCAGGGACGGGGGAGCCTGGTGGGCTGCCGTCTTTGGGGTCACACAGAGTCGGACACGACTGAAGTGACTCAGCAGTAGCAGCAGCAGCAGCAGCATATACTCTTGAGATTTTTCTGGGGAACTCTCAGGAACTTTGATTTTTTTCAAGGTACACTTTTAAAATTAATTATCTGGAAATAAAGCAACATTAATCTAGGGCTATTTCCCTACTGCTGAAGCAGTATCCTGCTACTAAGGAATACCCAATGACCCATAAAACATGAGGTTTTTTTGGATTGTAGGAACACCACTTTTCCAGTATGATCTCTCTGGATTGTTCCCTCCGCTCCTTTCAGATGGTCTTCTTCCTAGCCTCAAGTGTTTCTATCTGACTGAATATGTGAATGACACCCTCAGAATCTCCAGAGCACCTCTCTGCAAAGCTCTTATCTCTCCAGAACTCTGCCCTGGGGCATTTCAGCACCTTGGCCTTCACAGGCACTAAGTTCCATCTCCTCAACTCAAGAATTTTACTAGGATCCTCCCTGGCGTCCCCCTTCCTGTGCTGAATCTTGGAAAGTCTTGGGTAGTAAGTTAAGGCAGTTACAAGTCTAACCTTTTATTTCTTCCTCTCTCATGGTTCACAGGTCACTGTCCTTGCATTACCTGGTATCCAATAATAAAGATAAATAAATACATATTTTTTAACATTGTTTTCATGTGAAAGTATATATCTTGTTACGGGATTCCATCTTGGCTGAAGATCATAGTCCCCTGTGAGTTTATTTTGAAACCATCCCATATTCACAATGCATAGTCACTTTAAAACCACAAAAAGAACCAGTTATTGAATAATTTATATTTAAAATATCAGAAACAGGCAACTGGCAAGACTTTTTGGGAAAGGAATTGGGCTTAATGTTTTATAAATATAATAGTTTCACATTGTTTTATAACCATTTAAAATTAATAGCCTGTAAGTATATATAGCTGTATAGCAGTAAAAAGACAGTTTTTGTGCCTGGTCTTTGCTATTTTCAATGGTTTCAAATTTTAGCAGAAAGTCTTCATACTTTCAAATAGAACAAATTCCAGTGATGCTTTAAAAATAACATTATAGAATTAGTTGAAGTGTGGTCAAAGAGCTTTAGCTTAAGTCTAATTGAAAAATAACTCAAAATTCAATGACATTACTTTGTGCACACATCATTTTAAGTTTCAACTCATGAATTATGTCTAAGATTTTTGCATATGGGATACTAACAAATAACACTATTAAATGAAACATACAAAGTCATATATAAACCAACATAAATATTGTTAAATTCAGTTTCCTAAATAGCTGAATTAGAAGTCCACACTTCATATACAGTGAATAATTACACTGGAAGTTACAATTATGAATGGATAGGATGATCATTCTGTCTTGGTGACGTGAGTTTAATTTAACTGACTGTCAGAGCCTCAGTTCAGTCCTTGTAAGTAGAATTTTCTTTTAATCATTGGGACAAAATTTATTCATTTAAAAAAAAAACAGAACAATGCTTTTACTGGATTTTAAATTAGTAGGCATAGTTCTCAAGTATAAATTATTTTTTAAGGGATATGAACATAGTTTCATAATGTTGTTTACATGATTACATATTAATCAACTAATTTATATTCTAACAGTTCAACCCTCAGTCTCATTCCATTTGTTATACAATAAAGTTCTTGAATTTCTCTCTTAAACCTCTTTTTTAAGGTAATAAATCTCAAAGGTAAGTCAAATTAAGTTCTCTATGCTTTTTAACACTATTTGCAAATTGTTATCTTGTGATGTTTTGTATAAATAATGTGCTAAAAATGAAGGGAAACCATTAACAGGAAACACCAATAAAATTAACTTTCCCAAGCCATAGAAACTAAGACCAATAAATCTATAATAAAGGTATTAAAAATGGCCGGCAATCATTGCTCTAATATTCTCCATCACTTTCTGTCTTTCTAGATATCTTGGGGTAATTTGGCTAATCTTGGGCTAATTCTAAATAGTGTCTTTACCATCTCAGAAAAACTATTTCCTCAGGTTCAGATCTCTATGCCACCTTTGAAAATCACAGACATGACATGGTTCTAGAAGCAGTCCAACTCTCTAAGGTCATCAGAGTAATATACTCTAACTCCCTTGATTTAAAATAATGTTTCTTCCATCCCTTTGGCATGCAAATGCATATAAGTAAAAACTGATTTGTCTAATAATACGTCTTGGGTTCAAAAAGCACAGATAAATAAAATTCATTTTACTTCATCTTTAGTGCATTCTGTGTGTTTAGTCCCATTTTAAAAATGTTTTTGTAAATATGATGTGAAAAATACATTAAAACAAATTCTGTATTATGAATTATTCATATATACATTTTTATGAAATATAAGAGAATAATGAATTTAGGTATAGCATTGTCCTAGCATGCTTGACAATTATTTGTCTACCATGCTTTATTCCATATGCACTGGAAGAGTATACTATTTAAGAGAGAAAATAAATTCTTTTAACGTTGGGCTAATTCTTGGTATGCCCACATTTAATATCAGTCAGTTGGCTTAAGCTCTGACCTGGTTTAAATGCAAATGTTCCTGAGAAGAGTAAGAAATTCAACTCCTATCACGCATTTATGCCTTATTATATATGGTTTGTAAACATTTGGCTAGAAAGGAATCAGTTCAGAATCTAAGAGCACTGTTGTCTGAAATTTTGAAGAGAGAATATATCTGAGAATGGCAAGACTATGAAATTCAAGAACGTAGGGTATTTAATGCTACCAAATTGCTGATTCTATATTTTTATAGTGTATGTTTTTTACCAATATTCCATATTTTTAAAAAGATATTTAAAAATGTAACTCCCACACCTCAAAAGTTTTACAATATTTTGATGTTCTATATCTTGCTGTTTCCACTTTACAATTTATAAATTGGTATCATTTCAGAGGAATGTTTTAAGCAATAAATATACTCATATTTTCAGTTAAAAAAAAAAAAGCAACACATGAAGCTCTAACACCCTTGCCAAATTTTGCATAATTGAGAAAGTCACCTTCATGTGTCAAATCTAATTTCTCTTATTTTCAAATGAAAATGTTGAAAACATGGAGAATCAATTGTTTACCAATTACAGCCAGAGGTGAATCTAAGATCAGGACAGAGATCTCTTAGTTGCCAGTCCTGGTAGTTTGTATGTTTGGTATTTGTAAAATGCTTTCATCCACTTCCCTCTAACAGGGCCTCCCATTTTTCCATGTCTTTGTCCTATATTCCAAGTGTACTTTCAATGGTAATGTCAGTAGAATATAACAATGTGTAATGTATATAATAACAATAGAGGTTGTTTCAATAATTCTTAAGGGATTATTCTCCTAAATAATACCTGTATTTTTAATGGAGCTTATTAAAGTCAAATACTTAAGCACAGAAGGTCACATTGCAATGAGAGGAAAGCCTGGTACCAAGGAACTCACCTTGTGTCTTTCATCCTCTACCAAAGCATTCACTTGCACTACTGCTGGAAGTATTTTCTGAATATGCTCCATGTTAATCCTCTAATCACAAACTTAGTCAAGATGCTTCCCACTAGCCCTGGGAGAAGGAGAGGACTAGACATGATGGGCTCTGAGATACACTGGGAATAAAAATAGTCTTTGCTCAAAATCTGCAAACTTAGATGAAATGATCAAATACAAATCAGATTTTTAAGCAATACAAGAGAATTATTATATATTCCTACAAAAATCCCAAAGTTTTTATAGCAAGATGCATGAAGAAAAGAAGAGAATCTGGGCCAGGTAATCAAGGCATGAAATATTATATGTCACAATCTACGTAATAATGTAGACAAACACGAATCTACTGGAAAAAAACTTAAGCAGAACTGAGGTCATTAGGACAAAACAAAAGGAATATCCTGAATGCCAAGTTGGAGTGGGCAAAATAAGGACAGACTTCTAGAGCAGAAGGCCATAGGAAGGAGATCACAGAATATCACAGGCAAGAATAACCTGGGGCTGTAGAACAAAAAATAAGAAACAAGAAAGCCAGAAGCACTGAGTTCCATCATAAAAAAAGGAGTCACAATATGTATATTACCAAGTGTGAAACAGATCATCAGCCCAGGTTGGATGCATGAGACAAGTGCTCAGGGCTGGTGCACTGGGAAGACCCAGAGGGATGGGATGGGGAGGGAGGTGGGGGGGGGGTTCAGGATGGGGAACACATGTAAATCCATGGCTGATTCATGTCAGTGTATGGCAAAAACCACTACAATATTGTAAAATAATTAGCCTCCAACTAATAAAAATAAATGAAAAAAAAGAAAGAAAAAAAAAAAAAAGGAGTCTCAATTAGGAGCATGTTCATGTACATTTGCGAGGTATGATGTAGTTACCTGTTTACCAAGCTTCATTTCAGATGCTTAGGAAGAACCTACTATATAAGACAGAAAGAAAAAAACGATTCCTTTATCCACTGACTGATTGCTGATTCCATATTCAACACCTCAAGCATGGGGCTTGAAGTTTTAACTCTCCTTAGAAAAGAAATCCTGTTGTTCATTCTTTTCACCTCGTCCAGGTGACATTAGGATTTGTGGTAAACCTCCAGTCTTCATACATTTGGAACCTACAAGATAAGTGAACCACTCTGTGGTTTATACACTGATGCTTTCAACATACCTTTCGTCATATTATTGTTGCACTGTATATACATTTCCATCACTCTGAAAGTAACAGTGAATTAATATTATGTGTATTCATGTCTTCTTCATCTAATATTCTCATTTAAAATCCTTAAAGGATGGCATCATAACTTTCATTGATTCTTTATCCTCAGAAAATAAAATCTTATATATGGTAGGCATTCAATACTAGCTGATAAGAACTTTACTAAAGATACTTTTGTTAAAGAAAACGTGATTTTCAACCATATGAACCAAATATTATTAATTTTCCATAGCATACTGAGAAATTTTTTTTAATTTAAATAAGTTACCCTCTGAGTCCATTACCATGTTTTAAATTCCACGGTGCTCACTATAGAATTAGTGTTAAGAATTGGTGCTAAGAATTCAAATTATGTTTCTACTTCTATCTGACCTACCCTTTGTCCTTGAATATCTCAACTCTTTTTTCCTAAATCTAAATTCGAGATAATACTATTGATTTGTGTGTGTGTGTAATGTAGAGAGGTACCTTTTATCCATTTTTAATAGGGCATCCTATTTGAAAATACTTTTCTAGCAAAGTTATCATTTTTGATGCAATATTGAATGAACTACTATAAATCCTTTCTCAAATATTGCTGTGTAAACATATATATGTAAATATACACACATACAGAGTCTCACCTATTCATCTTTCAGATCAATAGACTCTATTTGGCTGGGGCTTGGAGGACAATTTGTATCAATGCAGTAGAATGAAGCCAAATGTTGTGTCCTTGGTCACAATAGCAAGGTGATTGAAGTAAATGAGTTTAGAAATAAATGTGGTTCATAAAAGTGCCTAAGAAGGTTTTGTACAATCATAACATTTTATCAAGATGTCAAAAGTCTTTGCCAGGGAATTCTTGGTTTCATGTAAAAGTTTCTCAACTCTCATAAATATTTCTCTTTTTATCACAGCATTGAAATAAGATATTTTGATGTGGGAAAATTTAGATAAGTCAATGGGCTTCCCTGATAGCCAGTTGGTAAAAAATCTGCCTGGAATGTAGGAGACCCTGGTCGATTCCTGGGTTGGGAAGATCCGCTGAAGAAGGGATAGGCTGCTGCTCCTGCTGCTAAGTCGTTTCAGTCGTATCTGACTCTGTGTGACCCCATGGACAGCAGCCCACCAGGCTCCTCTTTCCATGGGATTCTCCAGGCAAGAATGCTAGAGTGGGTTGCCATATCCTTCTCCTAGGAATAGGCTACCCACTCCAATATTCTTGGGTTTCCCTTGTGGCTCAGCTGGTAAAGAACCTGACTGCAATGCAGGAGACCTGGGTTCAATCCCTGGGTTGGGAAGATCTCCTGGAGAAGGGAAAGGCTACCCACTCCAGTATTCTGGCCTGGGGAATTCCATGGACTGTATAGTCCATGGGGTTACAAAGAGTTGGACACAACTGAGCGAATTTCACTCTCACTTTCAGCTATGACACAGTGATCTTATTTCAATCAACCTATGCTATTTTTTTTAAGCTCCTTTTCTCTCAGTAAGATTTTTTTTCCTTAAGAATATTTACCAGTGACTAGAAACTAACCTATTCCAGTCTGTATAAACCACACCCTTAGATCCTATACCTTCTCAGCTTCTTTTGAATAAGTAGCCTACTCCATCACCTTGCCATTTGCCACAGCCAACTGAACTAGAAAGACAGTCAACCAGAACTGGGTCAACTGAAATGCCTCCAAGGAATGTGGAACCATTAACCAGAGAGACAAGAAGATGCAGTCTCTGCACTGAGAGAGTCTTGTGGGGCTGTCTCTGAGCTACTGGAGGAACTTAGAGCAACCTGATACGCAAGAAGAAATATTCAAGAAGCTGATTCAAAAGAGAAATAGGAATGAGACAAAATATGAACCCAGAAAGAGAAACAAAGCAAAAAATAAGGGTAACAGTTTTCTTAGTGTCTGATTATTTTATCATTCTTGGTTCTTATTTTCCTAACTAAATTCCATTTGGAATTAGGTAAAATAGGATCATTATAAACATTCTTCCTTACCAGAGTCAAATTCAAGCTCTTGTGTGCACTGCCAACAACTAGGACTATATAGATCTCATAGTAAGCACTGAAAATGGCTATTACTTTTAAAACTATATATAAAGCTACACATAACATGTATTTTTTAAAGACATTAGTTTGCTTAGATACTTTTGTTCCAAGGAATCAAATAGATAAGTTAGGACCCTCACATCTGAGAGAATCATCACTGACAGAGTCTCTGTTATGGGGTATGTGTTGGGTCAATAGTTTTGCATTATCTCATTTTACCCTTCAACAAACTTCTGAATTATGTGCTATTTCCAGCACTTCACAGATGATGAAACTGGGACTTAAATAACTTTCCTAAGGTCAGAAAGGCACTAAGTGGTGAAGTCAGAGAACAAATTCAGGTCTCTCCAATTCCAGAACCCATGTTCTTTTCATATTTTATTTATGTAAAGTTGCTCAAATTTGTATGCATCCAGTTTTCAACTGAGCTGTTCTTCCAGAGTAATGGTAGTTTAAAACACTAAGCTAAAGGCTACTGAAGATGGTTTAAAATACTTGCAATTCTAAACTTACTAAATTAATAAAGTGAATAAAGTTGGGACTAAAGGACACATAAAGTCAAAACTAATTAATTTCTCTAGTGTAAGTGAACTAAAATCATTCAGATGCCATAATTTAATACAGGAGTCTACTTTGACTTTGCCTCACAGGGAGTAAGATGATATATTTTCGTATCTTTAATTTCAACATTACTACCTTTTATTAAGTAAAGTTGGCAACTTACTTGTTAAAAAAACATGTACTTAGTATTTTATAACCATCTCAGGCACAAATAAATGGAGAAATGTCTTTATGATAAAAAAAAATCTGAAAAATGCAATTCACAGAAATGAATAATTTTACAGCATTATTGAAAAGACACTTTTCAGTAGATGTTTCTTATTAATATTAAAATAGGTTTTACTTATAAAAAAATAAATAAAATAAAATAAAATAGGTCTCTCTCTGTCACCAAAATATTCATGCAAAATTATAAGTGCTTCATTATTTTTAATCCACTTTCAAAATTTTATTTTTTAACAGGAGTAACTCACTCCAGTATTCTTGCCTGGAGAATCCCCTTTTGGACAGAGGAAACTGGCAGGCTACAGCCCATGAGATTGCAAAGAGGAGGACATGAGTGAGTGACTAAGTACAGCACAGTACAGCACAGTGTGAAACTGCACCCTCAGTTAAGATGCTGGCCTAAATTAAGACTCAAATAAAGCACACTCAGTACCTAAGTTTGATATTTACAAAATGAATATATGAGAATAACTTCAACTAAAATAAGTCTATTAAGCAATATTATTTGCAATTATGTTTTTTTAGTATGTCATCAACAACAAAAAAGAGAAAATTTTTCTAAAAACTAGTAATTATGTCATTTAAATCTTTAAACTGATTAGCAACTTGTAGATTAAAAATAATTTGCACCATTTTAGGAAAATAATTTTTAAAACATCACTCTTCTGGAAGATTTTAGAATGAAAACTAGAATACAGTTATACATCTAAAGACTTTGAGACAATAATTTCTTTTACATGACTTTAAAAGAATCTCTTTTCTTAGTTATTTTTTGCTTTGTTTTTAATGATAAAAGAGACTAAAAAACAGTTTATTCTTTGAGACAGTCTCTGCATATTAAACAAATTTCAATTACAGAGAAAATATGGAAAGGAAAAAGGTTTTTTAAGCATAGCAATCTTCAAAAATAAGATACACATCTATGGAACCAAAAATGGAATCAGCTGTGTAAAGCAGGAAGTAGAGTTGAAACTTCAAATCTCCTGGGCTTTGCCTCCAGCAGCAGGCAGAGTAGATAGGGAGAAGCACAAATTAAAAATGCCTCACAGACGTAGACACTAAATACAGACTCACTATTTGAACTGAGGCCTACAAAGGGGGTCAAAGAAAAACTGTAACTCTTCCCAAGGAAATGACATATAAAGAGACATACATAAAAACATGGAGAAGAAATAGAAAAATCTTCCCACTAAGAAAGGTACCCAACCACTTGCTAGATCATGACTTAACCTGAGTTTTCCTAATATCTCCAGAAGGTTAAAGTGCTAACTTTAATCAATAACATAAGACCTGTCTATTTATAGGACTTTAGGGCCAAATGAAACACACAAAACTAGAAGTAAGGGAAACTGTATAGAGAGGGGATGAAAGGAGGCAAATGCCACCCTAGACAGGCCTGCAAGCCAAATTCCAAAATAAAAGAGTTTCTATTTGTCTCTTCAGGTATAAAGAAAGTATTTGTTTTATAACTATAGCTTTGCAGATGTCTTAATATCTAGTCAGTATTCTCATTTGTCTTCTTAAAGTGAACCCAGCAATCTCTAAATGTTTATTTTTTCTCCAACATACATTTTTTAATGAATCTGTTCAGTTATACTACAGATCCAGCATAATTATTTTTGAGATTTCATTGGATTTGTAAAATAATACAGAGAAACTTAATAATATTTAACACATTGTAAAGTAATTAGCCTCCAACTAATAAAAATAAATGAAAAATAAATAAATAAAACACATTTAGTATGTTGTGTCATTTCACTATGGATGTGATATACCTATTATTTATTCAAAGTTGTTTAATAAACATAATATAACACATATTAAATACAAATTTATACATTATATATCATACATTTATATACATAAATATCCTGTATATCATATATGAGGTGGAGGGCTTCATGATGGAATTAGTGTTCTTATAGAAAGAGATGGGCTTCCCATGTGGTGCTTCCTCTGGAGAAGGAAATGACAACCTACTCCAGTATTCTTGCCTGGGAAATCCCATGGACAGAGGAGCCTGGTGGGCTACAGGCCATGGGGCTGCAAAGTCAGACATGACTGAGCAACTGAGCGTGCATGCATGTGCGCACACACAAATACACACACACACACACACACACACACACACACAGGAGGATATACTGAGGCAGGAGATAGACAGTCCCAGGCTGAGGAGCCGCAGTATGTCACCTAGGAACAGATACTCCAAGATGAAGATAATAGCAGGAGGCTAATAGGAGAGGCTGAGCCCTACCTAGATAAGAGACAGAGACCACATACTTCTCATCCTTGAGGTCAAGGAGACCTTCCTGACTATACATGTCCAGAAAGGCTCCTTGAAGGTCAAAAAGGAAGTGGTGTCAACCTACTCTTAGGCCTCTTTGCTGGAATCCTTCTTGGCTAAGAGATGCATCAGTAAGCCAAATATGGACTCAGAACCAGGCAAAGCAAGATGACTGGCCAAAGGAAACCCAGGAGAAATGCCTAACATAACTGATTCAAATTACTGTAAGGGCACAACCACCATGTGTCTATTCATGCATACTCTCTATTTTCCCCAAAGACACTTGTTTCACTCCTTTCTGTCTCTTTGTGGGAATTCATTCTACAAAGTCAGTGGACCAGGAGTTTTGTCACTGGCCGCTTGTCTAGTGGCTAGGATTCAGCACTCTCACTGCCGCAGCCTGACTTCAATCTCTGGCCGGGAACCAAAATCCTGCTTCAGGCCACTGCAGACTGAGCCCACCTGAGATCAATACCACGGAACTTGCTTCCTCTCACTCTGCATATGAGACCCCAGCAAGAAGACAGCCATCTACAAGCCAGAAGAGCGTCCTCAAGGGGGAACCAAATGGGCCAGCACTTTGATCTCAGACTTTCCAACCTATAGAACCATGAGAAATAAGTTCCTACTGTTTAAGTCGATGGTAGGCTGAGCTAATATAAATTTTGATACCAAGAAGGGAGGTACTACTATAACAAATATCTAAAATTGTGGAAGTGGCTTTAGATGTGGGTAATGGGTAAAGACCTGAGGAGTTCTGTGGTACATGCCAAAAAAAATTGAGATCACATTAAGAGTGATTCTGAGGAACTCAGGAAAAAAGGAAACAGAGATGGACAGAAATTTTCCATCTTCTTAGAAAAATATATAAATAATCTTATGTAGAATACTGGCAGAAATATGGATATTAAAGGCAGGCCACTTTGAGGTCTCAGATGAAAATGAGTAACAGGTTATTAGAAATCAGAGGAATGGTAATACTTGTTACAAAGTGGCAAAGAACTTGCATGAATTGCATTTGTATTTTAGTGTTTTGTGGAAATTATAATTTGCAAATGATGACTGGATAAATATTGGATATTTAGCTGAGGACATTTCTAAGCAAACTCTTGCTTAGAAAGACTTGTTTCCACCTGCCTCCTTATAATACAAGTGAAGAAGAGAGATAAATTGAAGAAGAACTGTTATACAAAGAAAAACCAGACTTTATATAAGATTTGGAAAATTCTCAGCCTGTTCATATTTCAAAAACTGAGCAAGTATATTCAGAAGACAACACCAAGGATATGGCTGGACTATCACTTGATAGAGACATTACATGCCCGCATGCTAAGTCGCTTCAGTTGTTTCCAACTCTTTTGCAATGCTATGGATTGTAGACTGCCAGGCTCCTCTGTCCACGGGATTTTCCCAGGCAAGAAAACTGGAGTGGATTGCCATTTTCTACTCAAGGATAAAGACATTATGAGAGTATAAGAGCAGAAACACTGCCAGTTTGAACTGAACATAAAGACAGGATAAAATAACCAAAGGCTACTGGACTTCTTAGATTCCACAGGACAGGGCAATAAAGCTATTCATCTACTGCTGCTGCTGCTGCTAAGTCACTTCAGTCATGTCCAGACTCGGTGCAGCCCCATAGACGGCAGCCCACCAGGCACCCCGTCCCTGGGATTCTTCAGGCAAGAATACTGGAGTGGGTTGCCATTTCCTTCTCCAGTGCAGGCATGCATGCTAAGTCGCTTCAGTTGTGTCTGACTCTGTGCAACCCCTACAAATATGCATTATTCTTTAAGAAAAGAGAAGAATGACATTGGGGAAAAAAAAACCAAAACAAAACAACAACAATAAAAACAAGCTTATAGATACAGAGAAAAAGATTGGTGGTTGCCAGAGAGCGAGGGTGAGGGGGTGATGGTGGACAAAATGCATGAGCTGAGTTAAAAGGTAGAAACCTCTAGTTTAAAATAAATAAGTCATGGAGATGTCATTCCCTCATCCTTCAGTTTTTTTCTGGTTGCTACCACTTCTTTCCTTTTTTTTTTTTTTTTTGGTAAATTTAATATCGCTATCTTCCGGAAATATGAATATTTAATATACTCTTATCTTCCATGGTATGCAAGCCCTTCCATGCCTTCTCCCCCAGTAAGTTCTTTTTTTTCTCTCAATAGACAAAGGGGAAAAAAAGCATTTCAGGCTAATGAAGGCCTTATTCTTAAAGAAAATATAAGAGCATATATTTACGGACTCAGGATGGGGAAAAATATTCTTAAGTCAGATCCTCTCCCTAAAATGGGAGTAATGCTAAATTTTTGCATTGTTTCAGACAGGAAATGAACTAGAGTCAAGTACCAATTGGCTGGTTTCTTTTCCTCACCGTTTTGAAATTTAGATTACTAGGTCTGAAAGAATCGACTAAAGTGTACTCAGAGAGAAACCATGTCTTATTTCCATCCATTTCTAAACCATTTCGGCCATGATATTTTGGAGACTAATAAGTAAATTCTGAACCTCATCTCACGTTAATTCATACTCTGCGCAGCTGAGACTCCTGACAAAAGTGCCACCTCGGCTGTGGGGCAAATAAGCTTGACTTTCCCCTCTGTTTCAACTTCCTCATCCTTAGGCATACACAAGTTATTACAGCAAGAAAGCAGGTGTATGATAAATCACCCTGGGAGCTTCCGGGTTGGTGAACCGAAGAGAGATTCAGAAAGCAGAAGCAGAGTTGGGAGGCCCTAGAAGCTCCTGCCCCTTCCTACACGCCTGGCCCTACATTTCTCTTCACGGGGCTGATCTCTACCATGCTGAATGGCTCACCTTCTCTCAGAATAACTTCTTTCCGGAACAGGCATGGCCTCCTTCTCTCCACCTGAGCGCCGGACCCACTGCCGAACGGATGCGCAGGGATGCCGCAAAGCCTCCAGTCGCCAGGCCATCTCCCAAGTGGGAGATACAATTCTCAGTAACTGCTTCAGACGGTCGCCGAGGCCGCGACGCGCCTGCGCAGTGGGCGAAGGCGGCCTTTTGCAGTTCCTGCCAATTCTCGGTGCGAGCTGGCCTGGAACTAGTTCTGCGTTCTGTGGAAGCACTGAACGTGCCTCAGCTGCCGGAGCTGCTTAAGCTATATGACCAGAGGCTCTTTCCAAATGCAAGGTACTATCGCTGTCTCAAATATGGCAGAGTGATAGAGAATTATTGAGTTACTTTTGACACCACGGATTTTCATTCTCATTAAAGAGGATAGTTACGTTTGCTATCACTCTTTCATCAACCAGAGCGATCTGGAAAGGACGATGTAGACAAGTGTTCTAAGTGCTGGGCTCTCATGACGTTGGCGATATGCACCATAGACAGAGCACTGAAAGATTTAAGCATCGTTTCTGGATGTATTCTGCAAGGAGAGGTTTTCATTGCTGGGTCTGGGATTAATCAGAAAATGGTCCTCTGAAATACTTTCCGGGATAGTTGAGTTATTGCGGCTAGTTAAAGGTGGTCAGGGCTTCCCCAGTGAGTCAGGAGTAAAGAATCGGCTTGCAATGCAGGAGAGCTGGATTCGATCCCTGGGTTGGGAAGATCCCCTAGAGGAAGGCATGGCAACCTACTCCAGTATTCTTGCCTGGAGAACCCCATGGACAGAGGAACCTCATGGGCTGCAGTCCATGGGGTGGCAAAGAGTCAGACCGGACTGAAGCAGCGTAGCACAGCACAAAGGTTACAAAGTTCACCTAAGTAAAGAAAGCACTCTTTTCTCAGAAAATCTATAAACATAACTTTTAAAAATACATTGACAGATATGGCTTGGTTGATCAAATATTCTTGAAAACAAGAAAGGTAGAATAAGATTTTAGCCCTTGTTTCTGAGACAATTCATGATGAACTTCAACAGAGCTTCCAAAATCACAGTTCACTTAAGGATTGGGAGCCTTTGAAGAAGGTAGCCGGCAGATGTCAGAATAACATTGCAAATGACAAATGTGGACTCTGGCTGAAGTGAGAGATCACGCTCCAGTACTGTTTGCCACAGTGGGATATCAGTGTTAGCAAAGGAATCAATCATTGACTAAAGAGCCCTTTTAAGTGTTCATCCTAATACATATTGCAGTGTGCTATTGATTTACAGAAAGTAGATCAATTTACAGTTTCCACCATAAGCTCCATCTGCCATGAACAGGATACTATTTCCACTAGTGAAGAGGAAAAGAAGTAAGCTGAATCTGATATCAAGCATAGAATCAGAGATTATAAGAAAACCAGTCTAGCTCCTTATGCAAAAGTTTCTGAACAGTTTCTGGAAAGTTTAGATAAGTCCTCCAAAGGAGAAGTTATCTTTCAGAAGAGTGATTTACAAAAAGACTTCTGAAGATAACAACACCCTTCAAACCAGTGTGGCTATCTTCTACCTTCAACCAAGAATCGAATACTTCAAGAACCATTTCATAAATAGGACAGAACTATGTATGCATTTTTAATGCTCAAAGCAATTCTTTTTTCTTAAATGATTATGTTGAAAATATTTCTGAGACTACCGAAGGAGAGTATCAGTTTTCCTGGAAGGAGCCATAATAGAAAAGATAATTGGATTGCAGATAAACTTGTAAAATTTAGTATTGTACAAAGATAATTCTAAGATTTCTTATATGAATATAGAGTTCTGCCAGTTGCCATATACAGAGGTAAATGAGCAGTAATATGTTTAAGACTTTAATTTCAGCTCACTGGATACAGCCTCCATATTTCTGGAGTGAATGTTCTAGGTGAATGAGGGCTTTGTCCTTAAGACTTAGACACTCATTTATATGTGGAAGGTGCATTCAGTCAATCCCTAGTTTTGCTTACTAATATTTTTATTGGCTAGACTATACCCCACTGCCCATATTTTAAATATTATTTTGAACTAAACATCTAAACCTACCAAAACTTCAATTCAAAGATATAAATTACTAGATTACAACATTAGGGGCTAGTCATTTTTTTTTTTACAACTATCACAGCTGTAGCTCCTAACTTCTTCCCTCAGAGAACATTAGATTAGCCTACTATAAAGAAACAGCTTAGAAAAAATAACCAACTTCATTTCACCAATATAAAACCTGTTGTGTTTGTCAAAACACTTTGACTTTCCATTTATCTAGATACTTAAATTGAATTTTAAAGGTTTGGTTTCTTCCATGTTATTTTGTGTGATTGATTTTGAAGTGTCAGATTTATTTTGCCTTGGTTTACAACCAGTTTGAGCAGAACAGTTGTTCTGGTTTCCATTTTATTTTCTGAGAAACATTGAGAAGTGGGCTATTGGACTAGTGCGCAATAAAAATTGCATTTCCTTTAAGGTTGTTTTTTTCTGTAGACACACAATCTTTTTCAAATTTTTAAATCTTGTAGCTTATGGAGAACAAAGTCTGTCAGGCAGTCAACAGTCAACACATTGAAATACCTTGCATTTCTTTCTCCTTCCTATTTTTTTACAGAAACATTAAAGACTATGTGCAAAAAGCAAATGCTCTGGATTGTGGTCTGTATATGAGGATCAAGAAAGTACCTCAGTAAGAAACAGCCTAAATCAGAGTTTATTTTGGACAAAACCCAAATCAGTGTGCCCTAGAAGCATTAAGTGAGGTTTTTGCCCCACCTAGTGTCCGCTACATGGAATCACTTCTTAGAGATAAAATTTAACATATCACAACTCAAAAGATTAGGGAGCTAGCATGAGGCTGGGCACTGACTCAAAGCAAGTACAGTCAAAGAGACGTTGTTTTGTGCTTCTTTGTTACTATCCTGAAAAATAACCATGCTAAAGAAGCTACTATTAGATCTAAGGAATTCATCAAATACTTACAGGGCCAATCAACAGAAGTACTCTTAAGATTTGAGATGATAGAAACCCTGATTTGGTAGAAATAAGAATGGACGGTGATGGCAGGCAGAATGGCAGTAACACCTGGGAATAAGAAAGTTTACACATATCTAAGGATAAATTTACATATGCATGAATGAGGTCATATTGTGCTGTTTTTTTTCCCTTTCTTTTAGTACAAGTGAAAGATTTCAATATACCCATTTTGAAATTGGACTGAGATAGTGCACAAAAAACAGGTAAAGCTATACAGTTGCTATGATGCAACTGGTATATCTGATTACATAACTATGGCTATATATGGAAAGGGGATTCAAATCACCAAATCAAGAATAATCTTTACTATATATCAATGGAAATTTTTAAAAATCATGCACTTAGCTAAAATGAATATCCAAAAAGTGAAATATTTATATATCACATTCTCATAATATAAACTAGACAGAATTTTAAGTTTATCATAATTATTTGGGTGTTAAGAAGCATACCCAACTCTTGAACCTATGGAAACAGAAAAATAAAATTAAAAACTAAAAATCAGTGAAAAGGAGAATACTTTAAACTGAACCTAGGGGTTACAGAAAAAAAGCAGGATTGAGGAAAAATTGTATCGTCACCATATCCTCGCAATTGTTACTAATAAAGAAAGATGTAAAATAGAGGAGTTGGTATGTACCTTAAAGTATTAGAAAAAGAATGACAATCCCAAATAGAGAAGAGAACTAGTAAAGGTGAAAAGGACTGATTTGCTTTATTAAGAAACAATAATATAAAACAAAAACATGCCTATTTGTGTCTGGTTGGAGGAGCCAAATGCACTATTATTTCCAAGTTATCCCAGCAAAATTTTCAGTCTTGACTCTCTCGCAAACCCATGTCAGAGGCATTTTCACATTTTTAACCATTACCTTTTTCAAAATGTATTGATGTTCTAATTTTGAATTGCCAAAGTGTTTCTTACTACCCAAGCTGGGCACATCTTGATGTTTCACACGTGCTGTTCTGTGCTGACTCACTCAGTCGTGTCCAATTATTTGAGACCCCATAGACTGTAGTCCGCCAGGCTCCTCTGTCCGTGGGGATTCTCAAGGCAAGAATATTGGAGTGGGTTGCCATGCTCTCCTCCAGGGAATCTTCCCAACCCAGGGAATGAATCCAGATCTCCCACATTGCAGGTGGATCCTTTACCATCTAAGCCATCAGGGAAGCCCATATTCCTGATCAAAGGTTAGGAGTGATGGCCAAACTTTTTTTGTTTGGGGCTTTGGCTTTGTGAGATGGTTGGTGTTCAGTCTCACAGTCTCATATCTGTCTCAACCACTCAACCCTGCCACTGTTATTCCAAAGCAGCCATAATCAATATAAAAATGAATAAATAGGACTATGTTCTGATATAAATTTGCTTATAAGAAAAATAAAAGAAGAGGGGTAAGGGCTGAATTTGGTCTATGGGCTGTGTTTGCTAATCCTGGGTTATAGTTAAACTCTGATTTCAATAAGTGCATAACCACCATTAATATGCATGTGAATATATAAGCAAGTTCAGTTCAAAAAGAAATTCATTTGAGGATATAGTAGTGATAATAATAATCACAATTACTGTAATAGTTGTCATTCTGGAAGGGCCTTTCCATAGGTCAGGCACTTTACACAGTGTTTTCCATGTGATTCCTCAATATCCACATCAACCCTGTGAAGCAGGTACTGTTACCATTGACCTATGGAAGATGAAAAAACAAGAGTTTAGACACTTAACATTTATTCAGTGTTCTAGTTGCAAGGTAGCAGTTTGGGATTTAAGGTCATCTCTGCTGAGTCCAAGTTGTAAATTGTTGCTGCTGTTCAGCCGCTAAGTCGTGTCCGACTCTTTGTGACTCCATGAAGTGCAGCATGCCAGGCTTTCCTGTCCTTCACTATCTCCCTGAGTTTGCTCAGATTCATATACATTGAGTCAATGATGCCATCCAACCATCTCATCCTCTGTCACCCACTTCTCTTGCCCAGCAGCAGGGTCTTTACCAATGAGTCGGCTCTTCGCATCAAGTTGCCAAAGGATTGGAGCTTCAGCTTCAGCACCAGTCCTTCCAATGAATATTCAGAGTGGATTTCCTTTAGGACTGACTGGTTTGATCTCCTTTCTGTCCAAGGGAACTTCAAGAGTCTTCCCTCATGCCGCAGTTCAAAAGCATCAATTCAGTGCTCAGCTGAAACTCCAGCTATTACTTAAAGAAACACTTGGAATTCAGGCTGTCATATACCTGGCAAGTTAGGGTTTCCTGGGTGCAGGGAACTATCTCTCAATGTTCATTTTTCTACAAAGGAATTTCACTCCACTTCCTAGGAAGGAGCACTTCGTTTCATGCTTCTTTCCACCTTATTTCAGCGTTGAGTTCTCCCTATAATAGAAGAAATGACCGTTCCGATTAAAGTCTGTACTTTCCTGAATTATGAATTATGAATTATGGGGTTAGGACTAAACCATTATAATTTAAGCAGCATGAACCCAATTCTTTCACTTTTTGGAGAGAGCTATGTGCAGGCAAAGCTAATGCTTGCGCTTGTAAATTCCACGGAGTAAACTGAAGAAGCAGGGCTTCTTTCAGGTCCAGATTATCCAGCTGTAATGAGACAGATCAGAGACTTGAAGATCTCAAATTCTAGGTTCAAAATAAAGATAGAAAGACTCTCCTATACTTTTCAATTCAGCTTTACTGGAAAAATTCTGAGCCTATTTTAATATTTACTGGCTCATTGTCTGACAAATTGGTTAAGTTCCCAAAGATGGGGAGAGCGATTAATTAGTCTCCCTCAAACTCTTGACAATAGAAAACATAGAAATTATAGTACACATCTGAGGTTGCTTAAGAACAAGTCCAGACTCTTTCTGGAGTGTTACCTACCTAAAGTATACCCAAAGGCAGAGTAACTCTAAAGGCTGCTGAATTTCTCTCCATTTAACAACTCTTTGAGTTTCTTAAATGATTGCCTATAATGAAGCTAAGTAGAAAATGAACAAATTACAGTCTGATCATGAAATGGGCTATAACTGAACCTAATGAGACAGTGTGAAATTGCAAAAAAACTGTGGAATGAATTACAAGGGTCAGTGGTCACCACCACTTAAATGAACTGTTTGACATGATGAAGTTCAATTGCAAAGAGATGATTGATATAAAGACAAGTAAGTAAAAGGAAGGATAACCACCAATTTTCTGTTTTCATGGAGTTTTAATGTTCATCCTTAATGTAAGAAGAATTTAATTCAGACACAAGAGTAATCTTTAATTTAAAAAAATGGTGGCAAGGCCAATAAGTTACTGGGATGAGGAAAAAAACTCATTTGTCTATGACATCTTAAATGTCATATGTTTTCCTCTTTTAGAGTCTAGATTCTAGAAGTCTTATCTAAGCCTATGACTTGAGAGACTCACCAGGACTATGTTTTCATGCAATCAGACAGACATAACAGATTCTCTTGGCATCATCTAGTGAGATTGCAGCCTGTCAGTTTACACTTCACAGCTACTGGGAAAGCAAAACGTTGGGTTGTGAAAATTCTCCCTGAGTAAGAGGTGCAATAGAGGGGAGACAGATGTCTGGCAGGTAGAAGGTATATTTTCTTAAATTACTTTGAGGACTAAAACTTGTTAATCACACATCATTTAAGGGGCACAGTCACAAGCTAATTTGGAATTATCCCTGGTTTATCTACACAGCATCAGTAATAATACGGGTTTTCTTCCCAGTCTGTTGTATTTAAGTATAAGATTATACCAAGATATGAATTCTCTCTACTGTTATTTAAATATAAATTCAATCAGCCTTGGAAAGCTTCTGACCAATAGGTACATAGCATAGATATACAATAAATGGAAAAAGATAAACATGTATTAGTTGGATACAATGGGGAAATTGAGTTTCAAGTTATGAGTAAATTAATGAAAGACTGAACTATAGTGTACAGTCAATGTGTATAGAATTGTGCAGAATATTTGTACTGTACAAATTGTACAAATATTTGTATAGAATATTTGTATTGTATTCAAATATACTATTTTAAATGTAAATTATGGTTAGGATATGGATAAATGGAGTAATTAACCCAGAGTAAAGTGTAAACATTGCTTCTAACTTGTTAGAAAACTTTGTTTTGAACAATATAATTCTGGAATGCTTTTTATATAGTCAAGTTTATATATCAAAATGATATACATATGCTTGGATTTATGTGATTAACTCTCAGGAGCTATTGTTTTTTTTCTCTCTGATAATCTTAAACAGTGGAATAAAAATTGGTACTTTATAGAGTAAACACATATATAAATCAGTGTCTACATATTTTTACATATACATTGCCTCTCTCCCTTCTCCCTCTATCAATCTTTTACTCCTCCAGAGGTAACCTAGTTTTGAAAAACTAAGATAATTTATTGAAGCCACTTAGAGCATCTCTGAAAATAAAACAAAACTGGATGACTTTAACATTTCAATGCTGCAAGAATTACTTCGTCTCTGTCCTCAGCAATAGCAAAATAATTAACTCTTTGAGGTGAATCAATATCAGTGCTTTGCTCCTTTGCCAACCTTAAAATAAAAAAAAAATTATGGACATACTATAGGGATATTACATTCCTATCACTGCTGTAGCAAATTGTCACAAACATGGTAGCTTAGGGTGACTGTTACATTATGGGGGGGGGGGGTTTAGATATCTTAAAATCCAAGTGTCATAGGAGCTGCACTTTTTCTGGAGGCTCTAGAGAAGAATCTGTTTCCTTGCCTTTTCCAGCTTCTAGAAGCCTCCTGCTTTTTGGCTCATCGTCCCTCTTCTATCTTCCGAAACTATCGCTGACTCTGACATCCCTGCCTCTGTCTTATAAGAATCCCTATGAGTATACTGCACTCACTCAGATAATCCAGACTACTCTCCCTTTTCACAAGATCCTTAACTTAACCACATTTGCAAGGTCTCTTATATCAGGTAAAGTAACATTGACATTCTGAGCATTGGGATGTGCACATCTTTGGCAAAAGAGGAGGAAGACAGAGTTCTGTCTATTATAGTAACATTTAGAACCCAGACGCTAAATCTAATGTGGTTTGGGAAGAGAAACAAGGTAATAGAGATGGTAAAAGGAAAAGGCCCTTTAGGAAACAATTTGCATTCCTTCGTTATCA
This sequence comes from Odocoileus virginianus, assembly GCF_023699985.2. NCBI lineage: Eukaryota > Metazoa > Chordata > Mammalia > Artiodactyla > Cervidae > Odocoileus > Odocoileus virginianus. Next base: position 23,168,412 of record NC_069686.1, read on the forward strand.
CTAAAACTACAGTGAAAGAGGTTAATATAATCCCTGCTGCTGCTGCTGCAGCTGCTAAGTCGCTTCAGTCGTGTCTGACTCTGTGTGACCCCACAGACGGCAGCCCACCAGGCTCCCCCATCCCTGGGATTCTCTAGGCAAGAACACTGGAGTGGGTTGCCATTTCCTTCTCCAATGTGTGAAAGTGAAAAGTGAAAGTGAAGTCGCTCAGTTGTGTCCAACTCTTAGTGACCTCATGGACTGCAGCCCACCAGGCTCCTCCGTCCATGGGATTTTCCAGGCAAGAGTACTGGAGTGGGGTGCCATTGCCTTCTCTATGAGATATTAAATAGAAAATAAATTCCATTGAGTCATAAGCTGGTCTGTTTTTGGAGGGAATTTTTTTTTATTCTGGACAATAATGTATTTAAACAATTCATAGATGTGAATTGCTTTCCCTTTCTCATTATCTGTCTTATCTGTCCTTCTACAGATATGTGGTGGAAGGAGAAAAAGGAAAAGTACTTCACATTCAAGAAATTTTTTTAAAAGCATCTATCTTACCATTTCCTATGTAATTTATTGTAGGTGGCTAGGTACTGGTGTTTTTCAAGACTGTCCCCTGCAATTTGCCCTACAGATTATTCTTCTTAACATATGCTGCTTACCTATCATTTTGTTACTTCAACACCTTAAGTTGTACCACTTGATGGACTAGTATATTGGATCATCAATTCTTTCATTCATTAGTTCATTCTACTTATATTTTATTGGCCATATCCTAGAGCCTATGCTAGATACTGGGTGGGCGTATGTGTGTGTGACAAGCACAAAACAGTAAAAATACATGGGTTTTTTTACAGTCCTTTCCAGACTCATCACCACTGAGAATTATTTTGTTACCTTTGGGAGATGGCAGCATACTGCTTGGTGATAGACAGGTCTCAAAAATTTCTAAGTTTAGACAGGGCTCAACCATTTATCATTCCTCTGGTCTTGACAGATTACTAACTGCTTCGTGCCTCATATCTTTCCTAAAGAAAATGAGAATTGCTTCAGACCTTACATAATGGTGTTTCTGAAGTTTAAGTGAGCCAGTCCATGTAAAGTACTGAAATTGGCACCAGACACATTGAGAAGCCCTCAACAGATGTTAACTGTTATTATTTCCCAGTACTCACTTATTTCTTTAACAATTACCTACGAACCAAAGATCCCCATACTTATACTAAAAGTGAGTGAAAGAGAAAGCTGGAGAAAAGGATAGTGGGGTTTGTTTTAGTTAAATCACAAGATTTCTCTTGGGAATGAAGAGAGGAAAGAGAAAAGAAACAGATAACCAAGAGGTATATGAAATATGGAAAGTGAAAAAAAAAAGATTTTTAAGAACATGCCTTAGTAAGATACTGAGACTTAGCAATTTTTAAGAGAATATTGTAGAGACTAGCACTGCTTTTACTTAAGGTTTCCAGATCATTTTTTCATTCATTCATTCAATGAATAATTGATGAGCTAACACTGTGTGTCCATATCCTGTGCTAGGTACTCATGACAGACCTGAGAGAAAAAGCAAACTGGATTTCTGTCTGCACTTAGCTTTTGCAGAAGCAAGATGAGAAATACTAATAATCAGTCATACATATGTTAAATTATTAATGTTCTAATTGCTACAAAAATCACTGCAGATGGTGAATAATAATCAGTCATACAGATATTAAATTATTAATGTTCTAATTGCTACAAAGATCACTGCTGATGGTGACTGTTGCCATGAACTTAAAAGACGCTTGCACCTGGGAAAAAAAACTATGACCAACCTAGACAGCATATTAAAAAACAGAGACATTACTTTTCCAACATAGGTCCGTCTAATCAAAGCTATGGTTTTTCCAGTAGTCATGTATGGATGTGAAAGTTGGACTATAAAGAAAGCTGAATGCCGAAGAATTGATGCCTTTGAACTGTGGTGTTAGAGAAGACTCTTGAGCATCTCTTGGACTGCATGGAGATCCAACCAGTCCATCCTAAAAGAAATCAGTCCTGAATATTCATTGGAAAGACTGATGCTGAAGCTCCAATACTTTGGCCACCTGATGCGAAGAACTGACTCATTGGAAAAGACCCTGATGCTGGGAAAGATTGAAGGCAGGAAGAGAAGGGGACGACAGAGGATGAGATGGTGGGATGGCATCACCGACTTGATGGACATGAGCTTGAGCAGGCTCCAGGAGTTGGTGATGGACAGGGAAGCCTGTTGTGCTGCAGTCCATGGGGTCACAAAGAGTTGGACATGACTGAGCGACTGAACTGAAATGAACTGCTACAACTGAAAAAATAGAGGAATTTGATAGTTTAATATACACAGGATGGTCAAAAAAGCATTCCCTGGAATCTGAAAAATGATTAGGTGAAGTAGTATAGACATCTCTGGGAACAAAAGGAAGAAATGTGGCTGAAGTGCTTTCAGTGAGGTGGTGCTTGGAGTGAAAGGTGACTGAAGAGATAGAAAGATGTCAGACCATGCAGGGTCACGAGGGTCTTAATAATGATTTTGATCTTGACTTTAGGAGAAATGGATTGGTATAATCAGTTTTCCAATGTGAAGTGATTTTTCTTTAGACAGAAACTGTTTGGAATAGAAGCAGGTCTGTGGATGTACTCATAGGAGACTCTTGTATTAGTAATGGTGACAGGCAATAGTGACTAGGAGTAGGTTAGTGATGTTGTAAATGTGGATGTGTATATGAATTTAAAAGTGTATTATCTAGGGTGAAACAGATCAGCAGCTCAGGTTGGATGCATGAGACAAGTGCTCGGGCCTGGTGCACTGGGAAGACCCAGAGAGATTGGTTAGAGAGGGAGGTGGGAGGGGGGATCGGGATGGGGAACACATGTAAATCCATGGCTGATTCATGTCAATGTATGACAAAACCCAGTACAATATTGTAAAGTAATTAGCCTCCAACTAATAAAAATAAATGAAAATAAAATTAAATTAAATTTTTTAAAAAAGCTATTCAAAAGTGAATCAGCAGATTTCACTAGTAATGATGGAGTGAGTGAAGGATCAATAAGAATATGACACTGATGACTCCTAATTTCTAACTTGAGTAGCTAATTGGACAGACAGCAGTTATTTCCTGGGAAGAATACAGAGGACTAGAAATTGTGTTGGATTTATTTCTGACTCATTGAAAACTCTGTCCTCAAGATGAAAGCAGAGTTTATCTAGAATTAAAATCATCTCCCTAGAGATGAGTCAAAAGTAAAAATTAACTACAAACATGATATTGAAATTTACTGTTGAAAGGCATCCAAGTTGACAAGACTAGAGTTGTGATTTGGAGGGAAAATTTGTTTGTTCAATCAGAAGATATAAAACATTCTGTATCATGCTTGTTTTCTTTGTTTATTTGTTTTCACTGCACAGAGAAAGCCAAGGAAAATTCTCTGTAATATTGCAGGCTAAACAACATTTTCAACACAATCTGCATGGAAACCCAATTTCTAAAGCAGTAGGACTTTTCTTGGTTGGAAGGTAATGGTCATTATTATAATGTCTGAATGAATTTAAAGTCATTGCACTACCTTGCTGGCTGAGGCTGAAGACTGTGGCTACTGCTATAAAATTTGAAAATAGTAAGGGTTGTTTTCTACTGGAAACTGAAGAAATATTGTGCAAAGAAGAGGATATGAATTTGTTTGTAAGCCCAATAAGTTCTTGTTATAAGAGAAAGATGGAAACCATCAAAGAAACATGAAAATGTTGTCAACTATGAAAAGTCTGCAAGGTCAGGCACTAGTAGACAATATTTCAACAGAGGTTGTCTTCACTACGCTAGAGGTAGTGCAGTTATTTGGATTCACATGCAGAATTTATAACAGCTCTTTATTTTTTTAAGAAAGATTGTTTTGGTATGGACCATTCTTTAAAAGTCTTTACTGAATTTGTTACAGTATTGCTTCTGTTTTGGTTTTTTGTTCACAAGGCATGTAGGATCTTAGCTCCTCAACCAAGGATTAAACCCACACCCCCTGCATTAGAAGATGAAGTCTTAATCATTGGACCACCAAGGAGGTCCCTATAGCAATCTTTAAACAATGACAGTAGAAATAAGCTACCTATGAACTTCAAGAGAAGAAGTTCTACTCTGAGTGACAAGGTATTTGGAATATTGCTAAAAGTTGAACCAAGATAAGAAGGAAACTTTCTTCAAGATTCCTGTCTTAATCACACACCTAGCACACATCTTGATTACTTAGTAAAGTTAGTAAATAATGAAGAAAAAAAGGAGGACAATTGTGGCAGGATTCTAGGACTTAGAAAAAAGAAACAGGCAGATTTGAGGAAATAGATATCATGCAGATAAGCCTCAGGTTCTTGAAGAAAGACACCCCAAGCCTCTCACAGGCTGTTTTTCCAATCTCTGTCTCTAGGATCAGGGCTTCCCTGATAGCTCATTTGGTAAAGAATCCACTTGCAATGCAGGGACACCCCGGTTCGGGAAGATCTGCTGGAGAAGGGATAGGCTACCCACTCCAGTAGTCTTGGGCTTCCCTTGTGGCTAAGCTGGTAAAGAATCCACCTCCAATGCTGAGTCCGATCCCTGCATTGGGAAGATCCCCTGGAAAAGGGAAAGGCTATGCACTCCGATATTCTGGGCTGAAGAATTCCACGGACTGTATAGTCCATGGAGTCCTAAAGAGTTGAACCCCACGATCTCTAGGATCACCAGAGCAAGCCTAAGGCATAGCTGAAGAATAAGATTTACAAGATTTTTTTTTTTTCTGAAATCAAGGTTGATTACAAAATGGATTACTATGACCGCTTAAAGACCCATGGCCTTACATTTCCCAGAACCCTCCTCGAAAACTGAATGACTATTATTCATCTGCTGAGTACAGTTGCACCTTTCAATGCGGTAGATATATGAGTACTCAAAAACATACGAGCACTGTGTTATGAGCACAGAGGGGTGGATTCACCCTGTCTGGACAACCTACAGAAGTTATAAGGAGTGTTTTTAAAACTAGATTATTTACATTTACTAAAGGTTAATATATATTAATTTATCACACATATCATTATATCTATTAAAGAGTACAAATATAAGTGTATGTGTGTGCACGTGTGCTAAGTTGCTTTATTTGTGTCTGACTCTGTGTGACTCTATGGACTGTAGCCCACCAGGCTCCTCTGTCCATGGTATTCTCCAGGCAAGAATACTGGATTGGGTTGCCATGCCCTCCTCCAGGGGATCTTCCCAACTCAGGGATTGAATCTACATCTCTTAGATCTCCTGATTTGGCAAGTGGGTTCTTTACCACTAGCACCACCTGGGAAGGCTAATGTAAGTGTATATCTCAGTGAATTTTCATTAAAATGGATATAGTGTATGTGTGCATGCGTGCTAAGTCATTTCAGTTGTGTCCAACTCTTTGCAACTCTATGGACTGTAACCCTCCTGACTCTTTTGTCCATGGGATATAGTGCAACCATGCAATCAACACACAGATAAAAACATACAAAATGCCAGCATGCAAGAAATTCCCTCTGTACCCCACCTCTGCCAATTTTCCCCGAAAGAAATCATTATCTTGACTTATATGACCATAATTAGTTTGGCAGATAGTAGTATCTTATATAAATAGTATCCTAAAGTATGCACTTTTTCGTGTATATCTTCTTTAATATTATGATTTTGAGATTTATCCAAATTGCTGTATACAGCAGCAATTTGAATATACTATAATATGTATCTATGTGTACTATCTTGATAAAGTATTCATTTAAAGTAGACTCAATAAATCAAGGATTCACTTTGTAATCTCTAGAAAATCAATCTCTCCCCTCTTTGTGATCCCATGGACTGTAGCCCACCAGGCTCCTCTGTCCATGGGATTCTCCAGGCAAGAACACTGGAGTGGGCTGCCTTTTCCTTCTCCAGGGAATCTTCCCAACCAAGGGATTGACCCCGGGTCTCCTGTATTGCAGGCAGACTCTTTACCATTTGAGCCACCAGGGAAGCCCAAATAATAATACAATATATAGTTAACAAGGGTACAGTGATAAAGAATCTGCCTGACAATGCAAGAGATGCAGGAAAAGTAGGTTCAGTTCCTGGGTTGGGAAGATCCCTTGGAGAAGGAAATGGCAATCCATTCCAGGATTCTTGCCTGTAAAATCCAATGGTCAGAGGAGCCTGGAAGGCTGCAGTCTACAGGCTTGTGAAAAGTCGGACACAACTGAGCAACTGAACACACATAGTTAGTTCAGTTCAGTTCAGTCGCTCAGTCGTGTCTGACTCTTTGCGACCCCATGAACCGCAGCACGCCAGGCCTCCCTGTCCATCACCAACTCTCGGAGCTTGCTCAAACCCATGTCCATTGAGTCAGTGATGCCATCCAACCATCTCATCCTCTGTCGTCCCCTTCTCCTCCTGCCCCCAATCCCTCCCAGCATCAGGGTCTTTTCAAATGAGTCAGCTCTTTGCATCAGGTGGCCAAAGTATTGGGGTTTCAGCTTCAACATCAGTTCTTCCAGTGAACACCCAGGACTGATCTCCTTCAGGATGGACTGGTTTGATCTCCTTGCAGTCCAAGGGACTCTCAAGAGTCTTCTCCAACACTTAGTTAAGAAAGAGAAATTAGAAATATTAAAAATGCATTTGATTAATTCATAATAGGTCAAGAAAGAAGAAAAAGGAAATGAGCAAAAGGGAAAAATGGGAAAAAGCAGTAAGCTGATAGATCTAGATCCAAATATACCAGTGATACCATTAAAAGATGAAGATGTTCATTCTGGATGAAAATAGATCTAACTATTTTCTGATTATAAAAAACACATTTAAGAAAGATTGAAAGTAAAATGATGTAAAAATTATGCTGTGCAATATAAACCAAAAGAATGTTTAGTTTTACTAAAGTCATACAAAAATACTTTAAAACAAATAGCATCATTTAAAGATGATATTTCATAATGATAAAAGGTTGAACATACTGAGGAGATATAATGATATTATATTCAATATCTTTTGATATCCAAAATATAGCTTTAAAATATAGAGAACAAATATTGGCAACAGTATATAAAAGTACACACATTCACAGTCATAGTAGGATATTTTGCCATACCTCTTTTGGTTACTCTTAAAAGAAGGGCACAAAAGTGAGGAAGCACATAATGTATTTGAACAACATTAAAAATGACTGACATATAGAACATTCTACCCATTAACAACAGAATACACTTTTCCCACCAAAGGCACATGAAACACTTAACAAAACAGACCACGTCTTGAACCATAAAGCCCCTAAGGTTTAAAAATCATACAGGATATTTATCTGACCACAATGAAATTAAGCAAGTAACAAATAGCAAACAATAACAACAACACAACAACAAAAATAAATCTCTTAACACTATAGTGATTAAATAATACAATTCTAAATAGCCTATTCTGCAAATTGTCAAGGAAATCAGATAATATTTTAAGCTAAATGAAAATAAAAAGAAAACAAACTCATGATATGCACCTAAAGTGGTGCTATGTGAAATTTATAGACTGAAATGCATATTGTGGAAGGAAGAAAGCCTAAGCATTAATAATTGAAGAATCCATCTAAAGTAGCTAGAAAATAATAGCAAATCAAAGGGAAATACAAGAGAAGAAAATAAATAATAAAGATAAAATGCAAAAGCAATAAAATAGAAAATAAATGAACAGTAGAGGACCCAAAAGAACCAAAATTAGTTCTTTAAAAAGACTAAGCTAAAAATTTTTTTTAAAAAAATAGCAAAACTGATTAAGAAGAAAAGAAATTACCAGATCAAGATTTTTTAAACAGAACATCATTACATATTCTAGTATACAAAGCAAAGTGAAAATATAATGGACAGGTCTATTTCTAGAAGTTAAATGTTTAATGGACAAATTTCTTTAAAATGTAGTTTTTCAAATTTGGCTTGGGAAGAAATATAAAATTTGAGTAGTCTGTGAGTAGTCTTATAAAGCCATGATTTCACATGTAAACTTTCTAGACATATACAAAAGCTCTTTCAGAAAATAGAAAAAAGACTTGAATTCTGGAATGAAGTCAGCATAAACATGCATCCAATATCTGACAAGAAAATTTTAAGAAAGTCAAATTGTATGCTGCTGTCTCTCATAATCATAAATGCAAAACCCTAACAAAATATTAGCATATCAAATCCAAAAGTAAATAAAAAAGAATAATATGCCATTATTATATTGATCTACTTTCAAGAATTGAAAGCTGGTGATACATTAGTAAAACAGTTTATTTTAGATGCCCTTTCCTAAGCCAAGTTTCCTTCTCAGCTGAATTCTAAACAATTTGCCTCTTTTGTTTCTTGATTTTTCCAACTTAATTTTTTATATTATCATGTTTCCTTTCCCTTGACTTTCAGAAATCTTAATCTTATTTAAGTCTGTAACTGTCCCTACTAACTTCGATTTGAAATCTCCTTTTAGCAAAACTCAGGTAGCCTTGAGTAAACAGTTTCAGGCATAAAACTCTCCCTATTGGAGCAATTTCTGAGTTCCCTAACTCAGTTGCTCTGTGAAGTATTTCTCTGTATGGCTTCCTGTGTTCTCTCCTATGAGAGCTGAACAAATTCTTAAACCTTTAGAAACTTGCATTAGGGCTGAAATGATGTTAAAAATACTGCCTGGTCAGCCATATTTTCTTTGATAGGATTACATAGAAAATAGAATCTGAAGTAAAAGTTTATATGCTTGCTTTTTGTTGGTGATTGCAATACCACAAGAATTGAGATCTGAGGGACCAAGTACCAATAAAGCATAAGCAAATAGATTTTGCTTCCGGTTCTGACTTCTCAGTGATAAAGGGGCGTGCACAGACATCCAGGAGTGAGGCAGCCACGGCTCTGTAACAAGGCTAAGTTTTTGCTTTAGTTTAGTGGGCGTTTTCCTAGCAGCAGTGTGGAACTACTGCATCCCAAATAGTCCAAACCGGAGAATGTTGAGTGGGAATTTTTCCTGGTTCCCTCTGGACTCTCATCCCTCATTGGTCAAAGTTTTCCCCATAGGGCGTTAATTTGGCCTTCATTTACAAGTGTCTCACCTGATTGTCTCGGCTCCCATCAGAAAGCCAAATTCCTCCATCTGCTGCGTGAAACTTTTTTTGTCAAAAGTGGTGGGATGAGTAAGCATCACAAAATTTAGCTTTAGATTGTTCTGTAGTAATTTGAACATGGTCCACATAAAATCAGTGGATTTGCAGTAACTTGGACAACATAATCGGTTTAGGAAATGTGGGTGAGCTTTAGATCTGTGGTGGCAATCAGTGGTACCCTGATTCTCAGGAATCCCAACTCAGCCTTTTAAGCTCCAGAAATGCAGTCCATACTTCCAGTGTTGACCTTTTAATGAACAAAACTTGATGGTGGTATATAATTTGACACTCAAGAACACTATTAGATTGACTGTCTGATTTTTTTCATATTCCATGCTACTGCATTTTTAAAATCTGGGACCTAGTCCTAGCAGAGCACCTTTAAGTTAGGATCTACAAGTAATTTATCATTCAAAAAATACATCACATGTTGAAATTCATTCATTATGAATTTATTAATAATATATATTAATTATATATTAATAATACTAATGCTTATAGCAAAATTTATCAAAATCAGTAATTCTACCCAAACACATTTTTGTTTCATATTTTATAGCATTTCTTAGAGTACACTCATTTGTTGTACTAAAGTATCTTGGGTGCCCCATGCACTTCTGACATTGTAAAACTTGGTGTGATAATAAAACTGAATCAAGTGTATATGGTTATAAATAATAGCATCTGTAAAATGAAATGGGCTTCCCAAATGCTGCTAGTGGTAAAGAATCCACCTGCCAATGCAGGAAACGCTAGAGACATGGGTTTGATCCTTGGGTATGGAAGATCCCCTGGAGTGCGAAACAGCACCTCACTCCAGTATTCTTGCCTGGAAAATTCCATGGGCAGAGGAGCCTGGAAGGCTACGGTCCATGGGCCCGCAGAAAGTTGGCTACGACTGAGCATCTGAGTACAAAATGAAATAAATTTAGAAAAGAGTGAAATTGAAGAATGGGTGCCTAGAAGTAACAAAAAATTAAAAAAAATCAATACTCTAACTGGCTTATATGCTGTTTAACACTTTTATAGACAAATTACAATGAAACTGGAAATTGTGTTATTACATAAGAGCTGGCTACTTCTGAGTGCATTCCTTTCAGCATTTCCTTAATTGTGTTTAGAAGATGGATTAGAATTTAACTTGTCACTGATGGCTCTTAGTAAAACTTGGAAAGAGTTGCTTTTCAATGTTCCCCACTTAGCAGTCCCAGAGGACCTGGGAAGAGTTTTATGTTCTTCTTGGCATAATATTCTAAGAAGATGCCAATGCTTAGCCGAAGCAGTTACATTAGGAAGAGTAAATGTTTGAAAGAAGGCAGTGCCTCTTTGCTTGGCTAAACAAAGAATCCCTAGAAGGGAACTTGCCTGGTGCTCGGTGAGCGATGCGTGCAGGCTGCTGATGGTGAGTGAAGGGTATTGAGTAAAGAAGCTGGCTCCTCTAACTTGCACAAACCAAATACCTGATGCTCGCAGGTGTAACTCCATTATTGTATTCACGATTCCTGCCAAGCCAGTATATCCCAGAACTTTGGTTTGTCTACACTTGTATCTGGGCTGCAGTTAAAATGTCCATCCCTGGACCTCATTCCATATTTACTAAATTTGCAATAATTTGTTTAAACTAATTTTAAAGCAAACCAAAGTTTGCTGTAAATTGGCTTGGAATATAGAGGTTAAGAGGTTATCCACTGGGGTTAAGAACATGGAGCCTGAATTAGCTCTACCTGGACTCATTAAGTATGTTGAGACGATAATCTTACTTTCCTTATGAGCCTTTAGCTCTGCATATAATATGTGCAGAACGATGTCAGCTCTAATGACAGTCGTCAAAGCACAGTTCCACTGTCACTGCCTTTGCTCATTGTGTGCTGCCTTTTAATAAGTTCATTTCCCCTTTAATAACACTCTGAATGATCATTTTAATTGCATTTCAATTGGGGAGGTTTTTAATTGAAAAAAATGGTGTTCTGCATTCTTCTGGAGTCGGGCCTATTTACCATGGTCTTGTTACTTCTCTACGCATGGGGAAGCATAGAATTATGTAAGGTAGAAGCATCATTGCTCACCTCTATTAAATGTCAGAGGATAGTAGGCTGAGTTATCCCCAAATAACTGAAATAATTGGGACCCTGGACTTCCCCGGTGGCTCAGACCGTAAAGCATCTGTCTACAATGTGGGAGACCTGGGTTCGATCCCTGGGTCAGGAAGATTCCCTGGAGAAGGAAATGGCAACCCACTCCAGTACTCTTGCCTAGAAAATCCTATGGACGGAGGAGCCTGGTGCAGGCTACTGTCCGTGGGGTCGCAGAGAGTCGGACACGACTGAGCGACTTCACTTCACTAAGCAATTCAGAATTCTTTGGAGTTTCAAAACAAGTGTAGAATAGCTTAGCTGGAAGGAAACTGAGTGAAGAGTGAGGAATCCGACTGAAAAGAAAATCTGGGCTATTTTCAAGCAAACAAATTATTAGAGAGTACAATATACTGCATTATTCACATTCTCCATTATGTCTCTGACTTCAATAAATAATTAATCCTCCATAAAATGAATACTTACCATAAGTTTCAGTTTGAGCTGAAGAATGTATTGTATATAATGCCCTCAATAAAATTTTTAACTATAAATGATGTTAGCTGATTTAAAATAAAATAAAACCATTGTGTTTCAGATACAAATGTCAGTTCTCAATCACAGTATTCTTAGTCTGAAGGTCCTCAAGACTCTAAGAATTTCCTGAGCGGTAATATATTTCTTAAATTATCTTCACTCTCTAAATGCACTTTGTTTTCCTTCCCTGTTCTTGGACTATTGAAAATCATTACCCTTGCAGCAAGACAAAATTTTGTGCCTTTACAAATACTGACATTTATTCTTACTGACGACAAGAGTGGAAGCCAAAAAGCAATTGCAATACATTCTACACAGGAAGTCCTTTTAGTCACAATTATGGTATTTGTGTAAACTTTAAAATCCTGAATTGTATATGTCTCAAAAGACAAATTCTCCATTATCATTAAAATATAAATTATCATTTCCTAAAACAATATTCTTTTTTAAAACAAAATCTGGAACTTGTAACTAATTCTGACCCTCAAAATATTGTTCTTCTAAATGCCAATACAAATTGTCACTTTTTTGCAACTAACCTCCCCCAAAATGTAGCAAAAATTTTCATACATTCTGAGTTCTTAAAAAAATTATCTTATTGAAATAAAGTCTGAGCACTTCTTTTATATAAACTCCCTATAATCTGCCTAGAATTTCATACGTGCTTTTTTTTTCTGAAGCACATTAGGGCTTTTATTTTTTACTCAATTGATTGAAAAATCTAATGACCTTCCTGTCAGCTTACTTGTTTCTCTCTCTTCTTTCCTCACATTTCTCTTTGCCTGTGTTAGGGGATGCTCAGGTATTTAATCTGGAACAGACTGAGTTCTGAGTTTGTTTTTGTTTTCTTTTTATAAATCAATCCCTATTACTAAACAAACTTGTCCTGTAGAAAGATAAGTTGCTTTGCTTTTATATCACATGGCCAAATTTCTTATAGCTACCACCAAAGTGACTACTATGTAGTTATTGAAATTGCAACATTGGCCAAAACTTAGCCACTGCTTCTCATGAGAAATGGTTTTGTTTGATCCTTGGCATCTTGATTCAGAACAATTTTGTCTTGATTCTCCATAGTAACTTCTATTTGTCCTTTTAATGCACTATCACATCGAACTGTAAATCCCGTTTATCTGTATCCTCTATTAGGCTATAATTTTCATAAGGGAAAGAAGTGTCTGCCTTGTACCTAACTATATTTGGCACAAAATTTAGGAATATTTGTGTATGAAATTAACAATGAAAAATCCCTGACTTTAAGGCAATTGTGCAAGAAATTAAGAAGGAAGCTAAGAAGGACTACAGAAGGGAAAGGCTTGAGTGGTGGGCAGGATATCTAACACCTTACTATTGACACTGTTATCTTAAACGCCCCTTGTGACATACATCTTAGCTTCTTCCATGAGAGATTTGAACTAGAGATCACTCTCAGCTTTGGCAGTCTAATAATATAATTTTGCTATTCCTTCCAAGTTAATTTGAACAGGAAGTACAGAAAGGAAGCTAAATTAATGTGCATCCTTGCAAATGTGCATGAAGTGTATTATCATGAGAGGAAAGGAGGAGAAAGGGAGCAAGGGAAGGAAAGAGAGGTAAAGGGAAAACAGAGACCGAGAAATGTAGATTTGAGGCAGGAATGACGTTAGATACAGCAGTTGAATCAGCTCAGACATGTCAGGTATAATTATTAATCTCAAAAAGGTCACAGCTGAAATGAAAATAGATCTGCACCAAAACCTTACCTTTGATAAGAAAAAGCTTGAATCAAACAATGGGAACATAGGGCAGGAGGTAAGCTGTGTAGGATATGACTTAATTTGACCACCAGGGGGCAATAGGGTATTTTCTTATTTAAAATGTGATGTGTTTAAAGAAAAAACTTAATTTAAAATTGTTCTTCAAAATGGAGACGCAGATGCAGAAAACAAATGTATGGATACCAAGGAGGAAAGCAGAGGTAGGACGAATTGGGAGATTGGGATTGACATATAGATACTGCTATGTATAAAACAGATAACTAGTGAAAACCTACTTTATAGCATAGGGAACTCTACTCAACGCTCTCTGGGGACCTAAATGGGAAGGAAATACAAATAGAGGGGATAAAAGTATACATATGGGCTCCCCATGTGGCTCAGCGATAGAGAATCTTCCTGCCAAGTAAGCAACCTGGGTTTCATCCCTGAATTGGGACGATCCTCCCAAAGAAGGAAATGGCAACCCACTCCAGTATTCTTGCCTGGGAAATCCCATGGACAGAGGAGCCTGGCAGGCTACAGTCTGCATGCTAAGTTGCTTTAGTTGTATCCGACTCTTTGTGACCCCATGGGCCAGAGCTCCCCAGGCTCTTCTGTCCATGGGGTTCTCCAGGCAAGAATACTGGAGAGGGTTGCCATCGCAACAGTCTATGCGGTTGCAAAAGAGTCGGACACGGCTTAGTGACTAAACAACAGCAACAGCATAAGTGTACATACAGCTGATTCATTTCACTGTGTAGCAGAAACCCAGCATTGTAAAGCAACTCTACTCCAGTAAAAAGAAATAAACAGTGCATGTGTGCATGCTCAGTCCTTCAATCGTGTCCTATTCTTTGTGACCCCGTAGACTGTAGCCCAGCAGGCTCTTTTGTCCATGGAATTATCCAGGCAAGAATACTGGAGTGGATTGCAACTTCCTTTTCCAGGGATCTTCCCAACCCAAGGACTGAACCTGTGTCTCTTGCGTCTCCTGCATTTGCAAGTGGATTCTTTACCACTGCACCACCTTGAAAGCCCCAAATAAAATAATGCACAGATGCAAAAAGTATTTCTTCAATAAGTCACATTTACTCAATGCCCACTATGTGCAGACACTTGAAAAAATATGTTGAGGAAATTCCTTAAATAATGTACACAGTTCATAAATATTTAAAATGGAATAATTATTAAATCCAAAATCAGTTCTGTTATCTAATTTAAGCCAATGTTTTCTAATTCAATTAAAACATAAGTAGCCAATATGTATGCTTCTTGCAACAGCAAGCTATAATTTCTTTTTTGTCACTGACATTTAGCATTATATTGATTTCAGTGTATAGCAATGATTCAATATGTGTGTATATCATGAAATAGTCACCACAATAAACTAGTTAACATCCATCATCACACAGTTGCATTTTTTTTCTTTTTGAGAACTTTTAAGACCTACTGTCTTAGCAAACTATAATTTCTTGAGTGGCATTCTACTCCTCTGTGCAAATGCTCTCTGAATAAATTCCAATAACTAACTGAGTACTAACTGTGTTCTCTAGTATTCAAACTGCTTCATATCATAGAAGGGAAAATCTTTGGGGTTTGAGTTTTCAGGAAATCATGACATTTCTATGTGAAAAATGACATATTTTTATGTAATTCTTCATGACATATTTTTATGTCATTCTTCATGACATGTTATATTATTTTCAGAATGTAAACCTGGAAGTAGAAAAAATCATTGCAGCCAGCTGTTCTGATGCCCCTCCCCCTTTTTTGCAACTGAAGCAACTGAGAAAAAAAATATCTTCTTCAAAACCACACTACTCTCTAGTGCTATAGTGCCCAATGAGGTCGCCGCTAGGCACATGTCATTATTTGAATTTAAATCAGTTTCAAGAGAATAAAAATTTATAGTGCAGTTCCTCAATTTCACTAGCTATATTTCAAGTGCTCAATAGCTCCATAGGGCTAATGACTATTATATTAGGCAGCTATGGAACGTTTCCATCATTGCAGAGAATTATTTTGGAAGGCCCTAGACTAGAGAAAGAACTGGAATAAAACCAGGTCTCTTGAGATAATGGGCCAGAGAAATTGGATTAGAAAAGTGTAGGATCAGCAAACACAAAGAAAAATATAGCTTCAAGAAGGAAATAATAATGCAACAGAGGTGTTAGGCAGATGGAAACTGAAAAGTGTCTGCTGATTCTGACATACAGCAAATCATTTTTTACAGCTTTAATACAGTGCCTGCTCACTTCCCAGAATCCTAACATAATATGATTTTCCAGAGAGGAAAACCCATTGTAACAAAATGAGATTACTGAATTATAGCATATGGTAATACACAATTTCAGTTAATCAGCATTGCAACATGTACAATTGTAATTTTTGTAGTGTAAACTTTGCAAAAAGTTTGTGAAAATATAAACTGAAAGAAGAGTGAAACAGTATAGTTCTTATGGAGACAACAACCATGTCTGTTGCATGGTATTTTACTTATATAAGATACTCTAGTGACTGGCAAGAGCATTTCAACAGGAAGAGCCTAAAGCCAAATTCCAGAATAGAATGAAAGAATGAATGGGGAGGAAGCAAAATATCAAGTACAAGCTCTTCCTTTAGGATGACAGAGAAAAGAAACAGAGCGGTGCTCTGCAAAAACACTGTCTACTTTAAGATTCATAAATGACTCTCAGACTGGCTCATGAATCTTATGAAACTAAGTGCAAAACGTTCTAGGCTTGTATCTATGTGCCTTTTTCTGTAGATGGAGAGTGTAGTGTATCTACAGTCTACAGCCTAATGGGAAAATTAGAAGATAAAGAAAAAGCAGAAAACTGAGCAAGGTCCCAGAGGAAGAAAGTTTAAAAAAAGGGGGGGAGATGCAATCAGGAAGAGATGAGAAATGTAAATCTTAGGGGAGAGTAAAAAAGCCTCAGTTTTGGTCATCTTAGGAAAGAAAGGCTGCATATGTGGAGACAGTCTTGAATAATCATATTGAGAAGTCCTGCAAAACTGTTTCAGTTCAGTTCATTTCAGTCGCTCAGTCGTGTCCGACTCTTTGTGACCCCATGAATCGCAACACTCCAGGCCTCCCTGTCCATCACCAACTCCCGGAGTTTACTCAAACTCATGCCTATCAAGTCGGTGATGCCATCCAGCCATCTCATCCTCTGTCGTCCCCTTCTCCTCCTGCCCCCAGTCCCTCCCTGCATCAGAGTCTTTTCCAATGAGTCAACTCTTTGCATGAGGTGGCCAAAGTATTGGAGTTTCAGCTTCAGCATCAGTCCTTCTAATGAACACCCAGGACTGATCTTTAGGATGGACTGTTTGGATCTCCTTGCAGTCCAAGGGACTCTCAAGAGTCTTCTCCAACACCACAGTTCAAAAGCATCAATTTTTCGGCGCTCTAAATCTCTTCTTGGTTTCACTAGGCCTCCTCTAAGCAGGGAAATGTTTCTGTTAAACGATATGTTACATTTTGTGGGAAATGTGTAAAACCACTAATTATAAACTATTTTATCAATAAATACTAATTAAGCACTTAATATAAGCTGATTACACTTGGTACTATGTTTTAATATTCTTACATATGTTTACTAGTACCAAGGCCAGACCTGTGCAAAGCAAAGCCTTGTCCAATATGACTTTAATAATTTTATATGTTTAGTACACTTGGGAATCTTACTTTTCTTTCCTATTCATCATGCATAATTTATATTCTGCCTTCTCTAGTGTGTCCAAAATCCTCATTATACTTTACATTATGTAACCACAGTTCTTAGGAAGCTTGTCTAATTACAATGTGATACTATTTCCTTTAACCCTTCTAGTTTATTCTAAAGTAGGTATTTGGAAATTGCATTGTTGTTCTGTTATTGTTGTGATTGTTCCTTAATAATCTGTAATAAAAAGTTGAATTGCAGTAAAATGTAACATTTATTAAGTAATTACTGTAAGTTAATGAGCCTTATATACAGTGCATTATTTAACCATCTCAATGACTTTAGACACTGGTACATTATTATTTTGTTTTACAGATAAAATATACAACAATTCTTGAATCTGCAGAGCTCACACTGAGATACAGTGGTAACAACAACACAGTCACTGACCCCTTGGATGTTACATTCTGAGAAGAAGATAAAAATCAAACAGAGAGTGGCACAAGGAATAAATAACTTACAATAAGTAATATGAAATCCCATAGCTGGGATAATTAACTTGATCTGGTAGGAGACAGCAAAGGGTTTCCTAAGGATTTTTAAAATGAAGGATAAACTATTGAAGGGAAAATAAAGCAAGAGGCAAATGGTTTGACAAACATAGAAGAAGCGAAACCAGAAAGAAGAATGAAACAATAGTTCATTCTTTTTGTTTTTTATAACATGGTGAAGGGGAAAAACCTGACTTATTTCCCTTCATAAACTTTCAGAATGCTGGGTTTAGATGATTATCTATTTACATTAGCTGATGTTTGTTGTGCATCAGAAGAGATGGTGTTGGCAAGATATGAACCCTGCTGGACTACTGTTTCATTCAAGATTTGCTCCTTCCAAGGAAACCAGAATTGAAAGACACATGTACCCCAATGTTCATCGTAGCACTGTTTATAATAGCCAGGACATGGAAGCAACCTAGATGTCCTTCAGAAGATGAATGGATAAGAAAGCTGTAGTACATATACACAATGGAATATTACTCAGCTATTAAAAAGAACACATTTGAATCAGTTCTAATGAGGTGGATGAAACTGGAGCCTATTATGCAGAGTGAAGCAAGCCAGAAAGAAAAACACCAATACAGTATACTAACAGATATATATGGAATTTAGAAAGATGGTAATGATGACCCTATATGTGAGACAACAGGAGACACAGACGCATAGAACAGACTGTTGGACTCTGTGGGAGAAGGCGAGGGTGGGATGATCTGAGAGAATAGCATTGAAACATGTATATTATCAAGTGCGAAACAGATCACCAGTCCAGGTTCGATACATGAGACAGGTGCTCAGGGCTGGTGCACTGGGAAGACCCAGAGGGATGGGATGGGGAGGGAGGTGGGAGGGGGGTTCAGGATGGGGAACACATGTACACCCATGGCTGATTCATGTCAATGTATGGCAAAACCACTACAATATTGTAAAGTAATTAGCTTCCAATTAAAATAAATTAATTAAAAAAAAAAAGATTTGCTCCCTCCATCAGCTGGAATATCGGGGCATGGGGAGGTGGGGGTCCTGAAAGGCAGTTGCTTTCTGTTTCCGGAAGGGATGTCCTTGCTTCTGACAGAGAGTTTCCAGCGGGAATGTTGACTTAAAGAAAAACACACAACTTAAGAGCTGTGAGTTTAAGCTTTATTTAGGGACCTTAGGCAAGACGATAGCCGGAAGACAACTGCTCAGTAGCTCTGAGGAAATTTCTCCCAAGAGGCAGAGGAGAAGCCAGTTTATATATTTTTGGCTATGTATGCAGTCAAGCATACATCTTGGTAAAATGCTACTGCTAGTCACAAATAACAGATATCTCAGGTTAATGATTTTACTGCTTTTTTGATTACATGGGAAGATGTGAGAATCTGGGTCCACTAAAATAAATTCTTCCTGAGATATATACATCTATCTATGGGACCTGTTTATCCAGACCACAGGGTGCCCCATTCTATGTTTCATCCTGAATTCCTCTCAGGGTTGTTGGTCAGAGACTTGCTGTGTCTAACAACTTATCCTGTAGAACCTGATTGTGAACAACACAGTTTTTTTTCTTTGTTTAAAGGGAGTTACAAGATGGCACTTACGAGCAGACTTTCTCTAATGTGAGAGTGCAGTCTGGAAGAATGTGTAGGTGAACTTCTCAGGCTATGGCTATCAGTGCAATATTCACTTAACAGGAGAAGAGCCAATTGAATATTGGGTGACTCTGGAAATTTCTTTCATTTCTGGTGATGTGACAAATTGGGGATGCCAGCATCTCTTTGGAGAATCATCTCTTAAGTACTTCTTTTGTGAATTATCTCACTCCAAGTTTGTCTTTTCTTCAGATGGGATAAAGAGATAAAGCAGCAGTCAAGAGGAGAGGAGGGACAATATTTATATCCTGATGTTGATATGATAACTTCCTGGGAAATTGTATATCAACTTTATTTTCAATTAATTTTGTCTTTTATTAAAGTAAAACATAAACATCGATTAAAATGTTAAATAGTCCTAAAAGACATGTGTAAAAATTCATTTTCTTGACTTTAGGCATTCAACCCTTTAAATTATTTTAACTTTCATCTGTAATCTTCTTCCAAATTTACAAATAGTATGCAGACACTTGTTTTTTGACTCATCAATTTAAAGTATTATTTATCAGATTTCTACTATGGAAAATTAGTGTTTCCCCTCTCTTTCACCCCTTGCCCATGCAAACATCCTGCCGATGTTGCTATATGACACAGATTAAACCCACGTTGGTTGCTTTGATAATAAGATTCTGCTAAGTCAAGGAGAGTACCGTAACCATATTTCCATGTGTGTGTGTGTGTGATTTTGTTTTGCTAGGGTTAATACTCAAATCATTTTTAAATTTCCTTATTTTTTTAAACTGTTAACTAAACATTCTCACACTCTTCAAAGTTTCTGTAAAATACCACATTTACTTCCACATTCAGTCTGAACCGGATCTCTTGGAGTCTACAGTGTAGCTCTCATTCTGGCACATTTGTTCTGTTTTGAAACCCTGTTTATTAGATCCCAGGAGTAATTTTGTATTATTTTCTCTGGATAAATCACATTTTTCAAAATTTCTTAAAAACATGGAAAATAAAGCTTTGAGAACTCCTATGTCTGAAAATTATTTATATCCTTTTCTTATGTTACTGATGGTTTCAGTTCAGTTCAATTCAGTCATTCAGTCGTGTCCGACTCTTTGCCAGGCCACCCTGTCTATCACCAACACCCAGAGTTTATTCAAACTCATGTCCATTGACTCAGTGATGCCATCCAGCCATCTCACCCTCTGTCGTCCCCTTCCCCTCGTGACCGCAATCTTTCCCAGCATCAGGGTCTTTTCAAATGAGCCAGTTCTTTGCTTCAGGTGGCCAAAGTATTCGAGTTTCAGCTCCAAGACTCTCAAGAGTCTTCTCCAACACCACAGTTCAAAAGCATCAATTCTTTTGTGCTCAGCTTTCTTTATAGTCCAACTCTCACATCCATACATGACCACTGGAAAAACCAGAGCCTTGACTAGATGGACCTTTGTTGACAAAGTAATGTCTCTGCTTTTTAATAAGCTGTCTAGGTTGGTCATAACTTTCTTTCCAAGGAATAAGCGCCTTATAATTTCATGGCTGCAGTCACCACCTGCAGTGATTTTGGAGCCCAAAAAAATAAAGTCAGCCACTGTTTCCACTGTTTCCCCATCTATTTGCCATGAAGTGATGGGACCAGATGCCATGATCTTAGTTTTCTGAATGTTGAGCTTTAAGCCAGCTTTTTCACTCTCTTCTTTCACTTTCATCAAGAGTTTCTTTAGTTATTCTTTGCTTTCTGCCATAAGGGTGGTGTTATCTGCATATCTGAGGTTATTGATATTTCTCCCTGCAATCTTGATTCCAACTTGTGCTTCAATCCAGCCCAGCATTTCACACAATGTACTCTGCTTTGAAGTTAAATAAGCAGGGAGACAATATACAGCCTTGATGTACTTCTTTTCCAATTTGGAACCAGTCTGTTGTTCCATGTCCAGTTCTAAATGTTGCTTCTTGACCTGCATACAGATTTCTTAGGAAGCAGGTAAGGTGGTCTGGAATTCCCATTTCTTGAAGAATTTTTCACAGTTTGTTGTCATACACACAGTCAATGGCTTTGGCATAGTCAATAAAACAGAATATGTTTTTCTGGAACTCTGTTGGTTTTTTGATGATCCAAGGGATGTTGGCAATTTCATCTCTGTTTCCTCTGCCTTTTCTAAAACCAGCTTGAACATCTGGAAGTTCATGGTTCATACTGTTGAAGCCTGGCTTGGAGAATTTTGAGCATTACTTTCCTAGCGTGTGAGATGAGTGGAATTATGTGGTAGTTTGAGCATTCTTTGGCATTGCCTTTCTTTGGGATTGAAATAAGAAATGACATTTTCCAGTCCTGTGACCACTGCTGAGTTTTCCAAATTTGCTGGCATATTGAGTGCAGCATCTTCACAGCATCATCTTTTAGGATTCGAAATAGCTCAACTGGAGTTCCATCACCTCTACTAGCTTTGTTCATAGTGATGCTGCCTAGGGCCCACTTGACTTCACAATCCAGGATGTCTGACTCTAGGTGAGTGATCACACCATCATGATTATCTGGGTCATGAAGATCTTCATTGTGTAGTTCTGTGTATTCTTGCCACCTCTTCATATCTTCTACTTCTGTTAGGTCCATACCATTTCTGTCCTTTATTGAACCCATCTTTGCATGGAATGTTCCCTTGGTATCTCTAATTTTCTTGAAGAGATATCTAGTCTTTCCCATTCTATTATTGTCCTCTATTTCTTTTCATTGATCACTGAGGATGGCTTTCTTATCTCTTCTTGCTATTCTTTGGAACTCTGCATTCAGATGGGTATATCTTTCCTTTTCTCCTTTGCCTTTTACTTCTTTTCTTTTCATAGCTATTTTTCATAGGCCTCCTCAGACAACCATTTTGCCATTTTGCATTTCTTTTTCTTGGGGGTGGTTTTGATCACTGCCTCCTGTACAATGTCACAAACCTCCTTCCATAGTTCTTTAGGCACTCTGTCTATCAGATTTATTTCCTTGAATCTATTTGTCACTTCCACTGGATAGTCATAAGGGATTTTATTTAGGTCATACCTGAATAGTCTAGTGGTTTTCCTTACTTTCTTCTATTTAAGTCTGAAGTTGGCAATAAGCTAAACTGATGGTTTAGCTGTGTCTAAAATACTAGATTGGAGTTCATTCTTCTCTAGATATTTGAATTCACCACCCCATTGCCTTCTGGATTCCTATAGCACAATTCTTTGTGTTGTGGTTTTAATCTACAGATTTTACTAGAATTTCACTTGTTTTTCCACCAATGTTGTATTAGTGATCAGGATACAATCCAGAATTCCACAATATCTGTACTTGTCGAGCTTCCCTGGTCTCTACAATCTATCACAGTCTCTTGGTCTTTCTTTGCCTTTAGTGACTTTGACGCCTTTGATGTATATGGACCAGTTATTTTTTAGTTTATCTCTCCATTTGAGTTTGCTTTGTGTGCTCACCTGATTAAATTAAATTTGTGAATATTCTGACAAAATATTACATGTCTTATTACTGGTGATGTTAATTTTATCAACGTCTTATTTTGTCTTGGGGTATAGCCAATTATCGAACAATATTGTGATAGTGTCAGGTGGATAACACAGGGACTCAGCCATACATATACATATATCCATTTTCCCCCAAACTCCCCTCCCATCCAGGCTTCCTCATTTTGATCATTTCTTTATGTTGGCCTCTGTCAGGATACTCCACTGTAAAGTTGCTATTTTTTCCTTTGTAATCAATGCTTATTTTGTGACTAGATTCTTTGAGAATATGGAAATATCTATTCCTCTTTTATTTTGTCCTAATAATACTGCATTTCTTATAAAGTAGTTTTAGATTTATAAAAAAAATTTTGAAAACATAATACAAAGAGTCCTATATACCTTCTCTGCACCCCTCCCAACACACACTCACACACTCACACAGAATTTCCCTTACTATTTACATTTTTCATTAGTATGATACATTTGTCACAATTAGTGAACCAATGTTGATAAAATTATTAACAGGAATCCATAGTTTTTAACCTCATGTTCTTTTTGCTGTTCCAGGATCCCATCCAGCTTATCATCTTTATATTCAGTTGTATCCTTAGGCTTCTTTTGGTTATGACAGTTTCTGAGACTTTTCCTTGCACTAATGTCATCAACAGTTTTGAAGAGTACCAGTCAGATAAATTGTAGGTTGTTCCTCTATTGGGATTTGTCTGATGTTTTTCTTTTTGTCTGCAGATACAAGTTCTGGGAAGAAGATCACAGAGGTAAAGTGCTATTTCCATCAAGTCGTTTCATAGGAGTGCATACTATCAACAGGATTTATGACTGTTGATGTTGCCATTGATCACCTGGCTGAGGTAGGATTTTCAGGTTTCTGCACTGTAAAGTTACTCTTTTCTCCCATTTCAATACTATACACTTTGGACAGAAGTCTCTATGTGTAACCCACACTTAAGGGGTAAGGAGTTATTCTCCCTCTCCTTCAGTGTGGAGAATCTATATAAATTATTTACAATTCTTCTGCATGGAAGATTTGTCTCTTCTCCCACATTTATTATAATATTCAATCATTTATTTATATCAGCATGAACTCATGGATATTTTATACTTTGGGTTATAATCCAACACTACTTTACTTATTTCATTGCTCAAATTGTTCTAGCTTTGATCATTAGTAGCTTTCAGTTGGCTCTCTTGTCTTTTTGTTTTGATGTACCCTATCTACTGTGAAGTTTTTTGAGCTTTTATTTTCTGGAAAAGCAAGATGCTCCAGACTCATATATTACATGTCCCAGTCCTACAATCAACCATCTCTCAAAGGAATCTGCTTGATTTTGTTGGAGAATGATATAACTCAAGATTTGGGAAAAAGGTATGTAACTCATGTCTGACTCTTTGCACTCCATGAACTGCAGCACACCAGGCTTCCCTGTCATTCACCATCTCCCAGAGCTTGCTCAAACTCATGCCCATTGAGTCAGTGATGCCATCCAGCCATCTCATCCTCTGTCATCCCTTCTCTTCCTGCCTTCAATCTTTCCCAGCATCAGAGTCTTTTGTAATGAGTTGACTCTTCACATCAGGCGGCCAAAGTATTGGAGCTTCAGCTTCAGCATTAGTCCTTCCAATGAATATTCAGTGTTGATTTCGTTTAGGATGGACTGGTTTGATCTCCTTGTAGTCCAAGGGACTCTCAAGAGTCTTCTCCAACACCACAGTTCAAAAGCATCAATTCTTCAGTGCTCAGCCTTCTTTATGGTCCAACTCTCACATCCACATGATTACTGGAAAAATCATAGCTTTGACTATAAGGACCTTTGTCAGCAAACTGATGTCTCTACCTTTTTAATATGCTGTCTAGGTTTGTCATAGCTTTTCTTCCAAGGAGCAAGCATCTTTTAATTTCATGTCTGCAGTCACAGTCTGCAGTGATTTTGGAGCCCAAGAAAATAAAATCTATCAGTGTTTCCATTGTTTCCCCATCTATTTGCCTAAGTGATGGAACTGGAGGCAATGACCCTTGTTTTTTGAATGTTGAGTTTTAATCCAGCTTTTTCTGTCTGGGAGCTTTAATATCTTTATCTAAAAATTCTAGTATTTCATGGTTATTTTCCCTGTTGAGAAATTATTTCCACATAAATGGATTTGCTATCTCTGGGCCCATTTATTTGGGAGACTTGGGTCCTTCAATTCTGAGAAATTTCCTTGTGCTGTTTATTTTATGATTTATTCTCACTTATTCACTGTACTTTTCCTTCTGGAAGCTGAAGATTGAACCTTTGGAATTTTGTCTCTTATTTTATCTTTAATATACTGTTGTCTCTTTCTTTGTACATACTTGATCATTTTCACAATATGAAACTTCTCCATCATTATTAGCATCAGTTCAGTTCAGTCACTCAGTCGTGTCCGACTCTTTGCGACCCCATGAATCGCAGCATGCCAGGCCTCCCTGTCCATCACCAACTCCCGGAGTTTACTCAAATTCATGTCCATTGAGTCGGTGATGCCATCCAGCCATCTCATCCTCTGTCGTCCCCTTCTCCTCCTGCCCCCAATCTTTCCCAGCATCAGGGACTTTTCCAATGAGTCAACTTTTTGCATGAGGTGGCCAGAGTATTGGAGTTTCAGCTTCAGCATCAATCCTTCCAATGAACACCCAGGATTGATCTCCTTTAGGATGGACTGGTTGGATCTCCTTGCTGTCCAAGGGACTCTCAAGAGTCTTCTCCAGCACCACAGTTCAAAAGCATCAATTCTTTGGCGCTCAGTTTTTTTCACCATCCAACTCTCGCATCCATACATGACCACTGTAAAAACCATAGCCTTGACTAGATGGACCTTTGTTGGCAAAGTAATGCCTCTGCTTTTGAATATGCTATCTAGGTTGGTCATAACTCCTTCCAGGGAGTAAGCATTTTAATTTCATGGCTGCAATCACCACCTGCAGTGATTTTGGAGTCCCCCAAAATAAAGTCTGACACTGTTTCCACTGTTTCCCCATCTACTTCCCATGAAGTGATGGGACCAGATGCCATGATGTTAGTTTTCTGAATGTTGAGCTTTAAGCCAACTTTTTCACTCTTCTCTTTCACCTTCATCAAGACGCTTTTTAGTTCCTCTTCATTTTCTGCCACAAGGGTGCTGTCATCTGCATATCTGAGGTTATTGATATTTCTCCCAGCATTCTTGATTCCAGCTTGTGCTTCTTCCAGCCCAGCATTTCTCATGACGTACTCTGCATATAAGTTAAATAAGCAGGGTGACAATATACAGCCTTGATGTACTCCTTTTCCTATTTGGAACCAGTCTGTTGTTCCATGTCCAGTTCTAGCTGTTGCTTCCTGACCTGCATATAGATTTCTTAAGAAGTAGGTCAGGTGGTTTGGTATTCCCATCTCTTTCAGAATTTTCCAGTGACCCACAGAGTGGATCTCACTCTGTGTGATCCACAGAGTCAAAGGCTTTGGTGTAGTCAATAAAGCAGAAATAGATGTTTTTCTGGAAGGCTCTTGCTTTTTTGATGATCCAGCGGATGTTGGCAATTTGATCTCTGGTTCCTCTGCCTTTTCTAAAACCAGCTTGAACATCTGGAAGTTCACGGTTCACGTATTGCTGAAGCCTGCCTTGGAGAATTTTGAGCATTACTTTAGTAGCGTGTGAGATGAGTGCAATTGTGCGGTAGTTAGAGCATTCTTTGGCATTGCCTTTCTTTGGGATTGGAATGAAAACCGACCTTTTCCAGTCCTGTGACCACTGCTGAGTTTTCCAAATTTGCTGGCAAATTTTCCAAATTTGTTGAGTGTAGCACATTATCAGCATCATCACCGTCAATCATAGATTAAGATTTCAAGAGCTATTTCATATACTGATCCTTCAAATAGCACATCCTATCTTTGTTCCATGGACATATAACTCATTTCTCGTGTTAATTATATTTTCTTTGAATTTTCTTCTTTGCCTTACTCTGTCTTTACTTTCAAAAAGTTACTTTGTTCAGTAGATTTGATTGAGTTCTTCTCTGCCATGATGAAGTCATTCCTCAAATGTCAAGTGATTCTTATTTAGTGATCACTAAGTAACTAATCAGATACACTGTATATTTATGCATGGGTTTGAGGATTGATAAAGTGAATCTTGTGGACTAGAAGACTTTATTCTAGAATGATCCAGTAATCAGTTAATTGTTGTTGAAGGTATGAATGTACCAGTAGCAATGAGTCTATCCTGTGGGATATGCCAAATTTTGCAGGAGGAGAGCCTAGAATCTTCTTTCTGAAATATAAAATGTGATTACCAGAATACTGGTGATAATTAAGGGAAATTACCTGGAGCACAGGGGAGAGTCTCACCATCTAGAATACAAACTAAAAAGTAAAATTGGAGGATAACTGCTTTACAATGTTGTGTTGGTTTTTGCTGTACAACAGTATGAGTCAGCTCTAACTACACATATACGCCCTCCCTCTGAGCCTCCCTCCCACCCCCTCATCCCACCCCTCTGGGTCCTCAGAGAGCAAGCTCAGCTTCCTGTGCTGGACAGCAGCTTCCCACTAGCTTATCTCTTTTACACATGATCGTGTATATATGTCAATGCTACTCTTTCAATCTGTCTCATCCTCTCCTCCCCCCGCTGTGACCACAAGTCCCTTCTCTACATCTGCATCTCTGTTCCTGCCCTGCAAATAGATTTCATCAGTACCATTTTCTAGATTCCATATGTATGTGTTAATATACATATTTGTTTTTCTGTTTCTGGCTTACTTCACTCTATGTAACAGGCTCTGGTTTCATCCACATAACTGAAATTAACTCAAATTTATTACTTTTTATGCCTAAGTAATATTCCATTTGGAGAAGGCAATGGCACCCCACTCCAGTACTCTTGCCTGGAACATCCCATGGATGGAGGAGCCTGGTAGGCTGCAGTCCATGGGGTCGTGAAGTGTCGGAGGCGACTGAGCGACTTCACTTTCATGTTTCACTTTCATGCATTGGAGAAGGAAATGGCAACCCACTCCAGTGTTCTTGCCTGGAGAATTCCAGGGACTGGGGAGCCTGGTGGGCTGCCATCTATGGGGTCACACAGAGTCGGACACAACTGAAGTGACTTAGCAGCAGCAATATTCCATTGTGTATATATCCCATGACTTCTTTATCCATTCATCTGTTGATGGCTATCTAAATTGCTAGAATAAACATTTTTATCAGTGTTCTTCCTTTCAGTCTAGCGCCTCTCCTTATTCTTCTCTCTGTATAACATTTGAGATTTCAGGTCTTTATAATCCAAATTTTCTAGAGAATATACTTCCTGCCTTGAGTTGAGAAAGAGAGCAGCTAGTGGGATAGGCTAGAGTTGGACCTCTGATGGCCTACAGATTTTCAAACAACTCCCTATTTTCAGCACCCAGCTTTACCCAGGTGCAAGTTTCCCAGGTCTCCCTAATTTCTGAGATTTTCTAGCTGTCTGCAGACATGATTATCTGGGCTTTCACGGTATCAGCGCTTTTTTACTATTTATTTTTTATTTATTTACGGCTGTGCTGAGTCTTGGTGGCTGCATGGGCCTTTCTCCACTTGTGGAAAGCAGGGGTTACTCTCTAGTTGTGGTTTGCAGGCTTCTCACTGCAGTGGCTTCTCTTGTGGAGGACAGGCTCCAGGGTGCACAGGCTTAAGAAGTTGCGGCTCCTGGGCTTCCGAGCACAGGCTCAATAGTTGCGATGCAGGGGCTTATTTGCTTCGCAGCATGTGGGATCTTCCCGTATTAGGGATCGAACCCAAGTCTCCTGTGCTGACAGGTGGGGTTCTTCACCACTGAGCCTCCAGGGAACCCCACCAGTATCACTCTTGATAGGTAAGAAACCTAATGCATTTGAGGAAACAAACTAGAATCCAACATTGTAACTGTTCAAATGACTGTTTTTCAATCTGAATTTCTTTCCTGATAATTCTGATTTAGGTGGAAGAAATGTTTATTGATAAATTTAGTTATGCTTTTATAAGTTCTTAAATCTTTAGGAGTCACACATTTCCCCCCTAATTTGCTGTGTGGTGAGGGCATTCAATCCAGTCAGAATGCTAATTGCAGATGCAGACATGGCATGACAGAAGTTACTTGTCAAACCCAATATTTATTCCTACCTTTCTCTACATTAGTAGAAGCCTCAACTTTTGGCTTACCAAATAGACATCAGAATACACATGACGTTCCCCAGGTTGTATCTATGGGTTTAAGTTCTGGCCACCATGATATGAGCTCAAGAATGTGTAAAAGAAAACCTTTGGAGTGCTATCTTTCACGAAATTGGTGTGAATTACATTTTGTTTACTCCCTTTTCCTACTGTAATACAAACGTGTTGATGAACCATCCTGAATCCTGCAAACAATTGTATAATGTAGTAGAGATGGCAGATCAACAAAATTGAAAGAGGCTTATTTGGTGATGTTTTATAATCCTGAATTCCCCTCTATATAGATTATTAGGCTTGAGAGAAATAAATTTATACCATATTTAAGCCACAGTTTTTTTTAGGTTTTTGTTACTGTAGTCAAATCCTACTTTTACACACTACATGCATATATTCAATTATTTCACATATGGACACACAAATTATAATGGAACATTCAGATAAAAACAATTGTGATTTTGTAATTATCTTTGTTTTGTGTTTTATTATTTCACTAGAAAGTATTTTGAGTCTCTCCAGACTGGTTAGAAATCACTTAATAGATGAATCTTGGATACAAAATTATAAGATGGAATGCACTGTGATCAACAACCTTTTGGCAGGTGAGGATTATACCACTGAAACATCAATGCTCACAGTGATCAGGAACATTCTGAACACAGACTCCAGATGTGTCTGTGATTTGTCCAATCTGATTCTTGGCACCACAGGAAACTGTGAGATGAATATAGGCACAGAATGGTCCACCTTATACTATATGAATGTGTTTTCCAAATGAAATATTTGACGTATTTTTCCCTGCTGATTTCCAATGTTTAATTTGGCTTTTCATCGATAGTCTCTGTTGACTATTTGGAACATTTTGGGAAACAGTCAAAAATGGGACATTGTTTACATACACATATATTTCAGGGAATCTGATAAACTAGAATCAGTTTAGTAATTTATCGACTGATAATTAAAGCTCTAAAAAGATTTTTTTCCCACTTTTTTTGTAGGGGGACTCCAGTTGACTCTCACCATCTACAGTCTATTCTTTCAATTCTGAGAATCCTTAAGAAGCAAAACATTTATTTTGTTTCTCTGCAACTGTTTAAGCAACTTTTTACAGTTTTGTTCACTTTCCAAATTCTTATAGTTCTGGAACTTGGGGTAGAATTGAAAACTATGGCAAGGTTTTCTTGGAACAGTTCTAAGGAGTTCAAATATAGTCAGAATCATAAGTAGAATATACAAAGAAAAATAATCATAAGAAACAGATTTTGGTTTTGCAGCACTGACGATGTAGGTAGGTTAGGATGATGAAAACTGAAAGGAAGATATCTTTGTGTACTCCTCCAGAGAAATTCACATGTTGAAACCCTACTCCCCAATGTGACAGCATTAGGAGACAGGGCCCTTGAGAAGTGATTAGGATTAGATGGGGTCATAGAGGTGGAGCCCTTGTGAGTGGATTTAATCCCTGTATAAGAATCACGAGAGAGCTTTTGTCCTGTCTCAGTTCATCATGGGAGGATACAATGAAAAACCTGCAGTCTGCAACACAGAACCTCACTCTGCAGGTACTTTCTAGCCGCCAAAATTGTGAAAAATGATTTTTAATTATTTATAAACCACCAAGTTTGTGATATATTTTATATCAGCTCTAACTGACTAAGACAAAAAGGATCATAGGCATTTGCTTGTGATATTACACATGATGTGGGAAGTTAGTATTTGCAAAAGAAAATATGAACTCTTAACAGTCATAAAATTTGAGTGATTCAGAGACATGTTTCTACAATATGGTTTATTTTATATTCATCCTTAAAAATATCTAGGCCTGGATTTTGACAACAATCCCAAACCAAGGTCTGTTCCTTAGTAGCTTAGAATAAGGGTTTTGTTTTGATGCTGAATGCTTTATCTCTCTGAGTGTCTTGGCATTCCCCACAGACAAAACATTGGACTTTCTTATTTCTATCACTTCTCTTTAGACAGTTCTGTGCTTTGTATCAAGATTCTGCAGCCAGGGGAAATATTCACACTTGTGTATTACAGAAGCATTAAAGTACATAAGTATCATAAATTCAGCAGAATGAAAGCAGATCAACAATTTTCACATTCTTCATATTACATGTGGCCTATGATTTATCACTGGTGAATCACCACATTCTTCCAAGAAGCACTCAGTGAACTGAAAGTATGCTTAGGGTTCATTCTTTTAGCAGATTTACTGAGTACCTACTGTATTACACACTCTGTTCTAAGTATCTTACAACAGGGAATAAACAATTCCCCTTTGTCATGCAGCATGGATTCTTGTGGGAAAAAAACAGAAAAAAACAATCAGCAACTGATATTTAGCATGTCAGATAAAAGTTACAGAGAAAAGCAAGTAGTTGCTAGCTATGACAAGATTCAAAGTTTGAGTGTGGGATTTAATAGCCAAAACATACTAGAGAAAAATCATCTATTAGGGAAGAAATTAGAAACTAGGCTATTAAAATGGTTACCAGCATCCAAATGGATGAGAAATTTGTTAAGTATCCAGACAGCAGGGGAAACTGTCAACCAGAAAATAAATCCTTAATTAATAAAAATATAAAGTCAGAAAAGTAAAAGTTGCTCAGTTGTGTCCAACTCTTTGTGACTTCATGGACTACAGTCCATGGAATTCTCCAGGCCAGATTACTGTAGTGGGTAGCATTTCCCTTCTCCAGGGGATCTTCCCAACCCAAGGATCAAACTCAGCTCTCCCGCATTGTGGGCAGATTCTTTACCAGCTGAGCTACAGTGGAAGCCAAAGATGAATGCTTGATCAGAAGAAGAAAAGGATGATACAGCTAGTAGCCATACTTTCAAAGGAAGGTATGTTTTGATTTGTTTGTATTTTTGGATAATTGTTTAAGGTTTTACCAACTCTTGATGTGGTGATGTGGAGTGAGAATCAAAACACCAAGCCCATCCACACTCCTGACACTAACATCTTTGAGGTTAGAATAAACAGCCTCCACTGAAGCAGGCTTCGAGGGAAATAATTCCCCCAGAGACTTATCTGGTTCAAGTGTAGTGTGATAGAAAAGGTTTCTCCTGATGAGCAGCAGGGCAAGCGGGTCTAGAGCTTCTATCTTCTAAGTACATACTCTGGAAGCACAGCTTGAAACAGAGAAGATTCTTAAGGCAGAGGCCTGGAAAACATACTGCAAATAACCCCTCCCACCAAACATTTGCCCCGGCACAGCAACCCAAAGTGTGATTATCAGCTATTATTATTATTAGGAGCATAATATTTGCTAAGAATTTGTCAGATTAACATAGTAATATTATCTATAGTAGAGAGAAAATATTTGCTCCAGAATAACAACAAAAATTGGTTACTCAACTCAGAAGGTAAATCTAGTATCATTGGTTTCCTTTCTGTTTGCCTCAGGTTTCTATTACTGGTTTGCACAACCGCTTGGGGTTAGTTGCCTGTTTTAGTTGCACTTTATACAAAGCAGTATTTCTCTTTATTTTATGTCAGACATCTTATTTAAACTTTAAAGTATTAGATATTTTATATTGGTTAAATTTTTATCATGTTTTTATTATTTATTTATTTTAAATTTTATCAAATTTTTATTATTTGTACTATGATTGAATGTACAGAAAGATGCATAGAATTTTACTGGGTGAGGCGGATATGTAAGTTGAATTGCTTCAAGAAAAGATCAGTGAATTAGAAAATCTACTTGGAATGTAACCAACCACAAGGTGTGAGGAAGAGAGGCTGGTAATTCATATATTGTCTATTAAAAATAAATCAAGTGGATGTTTGATTACAAAATAATGATTGTTAGTTTTTGGTATGATAATTGTATTGGGTTTTTTTTTTTGGGAGGGGGGCGTTATTCTTTAGGAGCCCCTATCATTCAGAGACATGTGCTGATTTTTTGGATAAAATAAAATAACGGTACTGCTGCTGCTGCTGCTGCTAAGTCGCTTCAGTCGTGTCCGACTGTGTGCGACCCCATAGACGGCAGCCCACCAGGCTCCACCGTCCCTGGGATTCTCCAGGCAAGAACACTGGAGTGGGTTGCCATTTCCTTCTCCAATGCATGAAAGTGAAAAGTGAAAGTGAAGCAGCTCAGTCCTGTCTGACTCTTCCGCGACCCCATGGACTGCAGTTCCTCCGTCCATGGGATTCTCCAGGCAAAATTACTGGAGTGGGGTGCCATTGCCTTCTCCAAATAACTGTACTACTTTTAAATTAATACAAGGTAAAAATGTGGGTATAGATAAAATTGACTTCATATTGACAATAGTTGAGGCTGAGTACATAGGAGTTTATTATGCTTTCTATTTTTGTATATATTTGGAAACTTTCCATAGCAAGTGTATAATAAAACAAGCAAACAAAATAGAAGTAATAAGATCTTTTCCATGAATCATGGATGAAGCATGCTATTTCTGACATGGATTGGAGAGAACTTAGCTTAGTTTTCTTTATTTTTCTGTCTGATGCCTTGGGACATAAAATTTGAGCCTCTTATAAATGCACATAATTTCTTTTACCTTTTCCTTACTTTTATTATCTATGTTGTAGGATTCTTTTTTGTTGTTGTTGTTGAGGAAACTTCACTACTGAACAAGACTGGGTTATAAAATGAATATTCTGTGATGTAGCAAAATTTCCAAACTCCCTCTGGGAAAGCGGGTCCATCATCTTTTCGCCACCCAGAAGTACGCTGTTGCGCGCTAGTTTTTCAACATGTGGATAACTGTTCCTCTGTCCTTGTGTCTCAAGTGACCAGAATGGGAAGGAAATCTCATCTCCAGGGAGAAGGTTGTAGGGACTCCAACCCATTCTTTCCTAAACATCCGCACACCGTCCCCCCACCCCCAGAAGCCGAGCACACCTCTACAGCAACGTCCAGATTTGGATGCTGCAGGCTGACATCTGCCCCTGGCAGGCTCTATGGAGACAGCGAGGCAAGGAGACAAAGCAAGCGACTAGAGGTAGAGACCTGAGTTTGCTGCCTTTTCCTCCTCTCCCGCTCCTGTCCCTCCGATTCGCGTCTCTTGGCCCACCCCCAGCCGCATCCCGGCTCGTCCCGGATGCTCCGCTCCTTCTGGCCCTAGCAGCCCTCGGCCCGCCGCCCCTCCTCGCCCGCCCTGCTCCTCTCGCCCCCTCCCTTCCCGAGCAGCTGGCAGAAGAGACGCCACGGGCCGCCGCCGCCGCCGCCGCGGCCCGTCTGGGTCGTCCTCACCCCGCCCGCGCCGGGTCCAGAGGCTGAGGGCGCGCCCCGGCCGGGGGCTGAGGGAGTCGGCGAGCGTGGCGTGGCTGGGAGAGGGGCGGGAGGACTCCAGAGGGCTCAAAAGCGGCCTCCCCGCGGCGGGCAGGACTCCACTGCGCCTCTGGGCAGGAGAGGTCTTTGGGGGACTGACTGGACGGCCGCCCCAGAGACACTCTGCAGCCGGCAGTTCGGTGGGTCCGTGGACTGCGGAGCTGTCGTGGCCTGGGTGGCATCAGCTGGTGCGGGCAGGCGCCACCTCCTGAGCAGCCAGAACTCAGGAAAGCAGAGATCCGGAGGAAAGGGAACCCAGGAGGAGAAAGGGGGTCCAGGGAGCCCAGCTTCTCGGGGTTCCCGAAGGTGCTGGTGGAAGCCTGTCACATGGCAGCAAGTAAGTACCTTTTTCTTGCTGAGTGCCCAGTCCCAGGTTGGTGATAACTGCCGTCTGCGGCCGGACTTTCCGGCCCACCCTGCCTGCCCCACCCCATAAACTCCCTTAGGGTCCCCGGTGGGAAGTTCTGGGCTCAGATTGAGAACCGCTTCACCAGCAGCCACGGTCTGTGAATGTTTTCTCCGCACTGTATGTTATGTGTGGTCAGTCTTCTCATCTCGCCAGGTAAGTTTCTGAAAGCAAGATGCTCTGGTATAGTAAAATATCTAAACACCTTGTATTCCAATGACTTTTTGGTTACATGATACAATAATAGAACAGAAGGAATAAAAGCTTCTGCCGGATAAAGTAGACTTCTTCTGACGAATCTTCTCTCTTACTCCAAGTAACTTAGTGATTTCAAGATAGGTGCTTTTTGTGTAAGAATCAATAGTATAAAATTAGCAGCACAAATGTGATAGGAAATAGCGTGCCCAGTTTTAATGGCTGGGCATTTTGGTACTGTTTGGATCAACAGGTTTTTGTTTTCATTTTTCCATTGTTTGGCTCTGTAATATGCATACCTTCTGAAGGTTTTCTTTGGAAAGTGATGATGATTTGTTCATGGTGACTCTGGTTATATGTTGCTTCCAATACTTAGGATATCAGTCTAAGAAGGACAAATGATGAATTCACGTGGAATAACACACTAATGGGTTCCTTTCATTAGTGGAAATAATGGAGTCAAGTTTGGATACTGGCCAGAAAAATCTCTTGAAATGGGAAGGAGTCTGAGTGGTGCTTTTTGTGAATATTTTTCTTCCTAGCTATCATGTAGTCTATAGCAAATATAAGGAAGCCAGGCCCTGCTATGACCAGCCCTAATTCAAGTTTCTGTAACCCAACCTCTAGTTTTACAAGTAAAGAAGATAAGACCCATGAGTAATAATTTGATGAGCTTACTTGGGTTAATCACTGATGAGCTAATCACTGAAGAAAACTTTGAATTTAATATGACAAATTACTTTCAATTTAATGTGGTAAAACTTTACGTTTGTTTCCATGAAATTGAAGTTATTTAACTTTTGATTAAACTTTATGTTTCTTATTTGTAAATGATATAAAAAATTACAGATCCTGATAAGGACCAAATGAGAGAGATTACATGGAGGTTTATGTAAAGGTAGTACCGTGTGTAACTATTGCTTATATAAGGAATTGTTCCTCTTTTTCATCCACTTCACTCTCTAGCTCTCAATTAAACTCCAGTTCAGTATAAGTTTTGACAGGGCTCACTAGAATGCACTAGAGGAAGCAAAATTCAAATTCAAGTCATGAACTACTGCCACCAAAACAATTTAAAGTATATTCAACCTGTGAGCCTCCATCCTTACAAAATTGTGTGCCTTGGATAACAATTCATATTTAAACACTTCTGAATATTCTCAAAATATGCTTTACTATCTTCCTCTTTTTAGTTTTAAATTGTTTTAGGTGTATGTTGGAATGAAACCATCAAATATTTGGATATTGCTGAATTTGTTTGGTCCACTAATTAACACAGGAGAAGTCAAAGTTTAGGCATAAATACACTATTCCTGATAGCTAGGATTTAGTAAAATTCTTCACTGAAGGAAGAGGTACTGTGAGCTCCTTTTTACCACCAATGTATTCAAAACAGGGGAAAAAGCTGAAATAGGACATAGGCCCAGGGAAAGGACCAACAGATTTCAAATGACTGGATACTGTGTTGCTGTGTCAGTTACTGGAGAGGGGGCCCTGGAGCTAAGCACCCAGAAACTGGGTCCTCTGTTTCCTGTGGGAGAGGCTCTGGGAGGATCGTTGACACATTCCCACTAACTTTGTGCAGGGAGGATGAATACAGGTCTAAAGCACACTGGAAATGGGAACAACCATAATTTACTCAATGTCTCACTTAGGAAAGAAGTATCCTAATATGTCCCAGTCCTAGATCTCATTATGACAGGATCTGTAACACCACTGACATATTCAACCCTCAACCTACCACCATAGACTCTCTCTTGAAAACTTATGGTGGAGGCATCAGCCTGAAAGAGACATTCAAGATTCCTGGGAGTCTGGTTCCATGATTTCCGCTAACTCCTGTCACAATTGGTCCACTGTGAGAGGACATCTTTCTTCCCTGACAAGCAACCATCATATGACACTAACTTTATGGACAAACCTCATTTTCCCCTGAGTAGGTCCACTTTTCTTCTATTAACTTGGGCTAACCAAGGCCATGCAAACAAGGTCTTACCTCTTCAACACTGAAAAAGGGAACCTTTAATGTTGAAGAGGAAATTTTCGAGATTATACTCTATGCTTATGTGGGGAACTCTCATTTGCGTAGATAACATATCTCTGTTGTATACACAGTGTTTCTGATTGGATTGACTCAGTTTGTTGCTGACTGAGGACAGCCAGCTCTGTGGACAGTTTTGATTGTGACAGTTTTGATTGTGGTGACAGCCAGGTGCTGGAGTGTATCAGCATCAAACAGAAGCTTAATGAAAATGTTGAAGCCCCACTCAGGGAAATTTCTGATTTTAAAGATCAAAGATTATTCTGTCCAGGGCACTTGGTTTTAAACTAGGACATAAGAGGATACTGACTGGGGGCTGTACTCCCTGCTTGTATATATGGTACTGAGTGGAATATTCCTTCTCTCCTGCTTTAAATGACCCAGTGAGGCTCCCCATCCACCAACCTCTCATTCTTTGGGTTTTTGCAGAGACTGCCTGGTCTAAGCAACTGATTTGGCTTTGGCTCTAGTCCATAGCTGGTCTCACCCTAGTATGTTTTATGGCTCCTCTCTAGTTGCTTTCCAATTTGAGAAGGAGTTGGTGTCTGTGTATTTGGTTCCACTTTTGAAAAGCTAGAGTAGTTTCAGGGTGGTATAAGTAGATCCCGGAAAAGCAGACCGACTGTTTCAGAGTGGCCTGGAGCAGAGGTAAATAGCCAGTTCTAAGAGGCATCCTGGGTTCCAGTGACTATGCGAGTTCTGGAATGTTTTTAATTTTTTTTAATGTTTTTTAAATGTTTTTAAATGTTTTTAAATTTTTCCACAGATTCAGTGGAGCCTGAAACCATAGGCCAGAGGGTCTCAGGATTGCTAATGAGTCTAGAAGTTACATACATAGCAAGCTCTCTTTTGTATTATTCTCACAGGAGCAAGAATACTTTCCTCCCTCTTGAGTTCTTAGCTCTTAGGTGGCCTCTGGCCAGATTCTTGTGATCAAGGGCTGATTGACTAGGATCACAAGAATAACTAGTTCTAGAAAGATTCTGGCTTTTCCCCAAAGTGCTTGTTTTGGTGGCCTGGACAGGCACAGCTATAAATTATTATCATATCCACAGAAACAAGGAAACAAGGGACCCTGCTAGTGAACCATGAGGTTGCCATAGAGAAGCTCAAGTGGGCATGCTTAAAACCCAGGCAACTTTCCTTCTTGTTCCTGGAACTATTCTCTGCCTCCACTGCCGGTTCTAACTCTCACCCTGGTGAGAGTTCATCTCCCACAGGCACTTACTCTCCTGCATCCTATCAAAGCATTCAAACATGCATCGACCTTTCCATTGACCTTTCCTTGGGCTTGTTCTTTTAAGTGGATGTGAAAAGAGACTGGGTGCTAAGACTCTCTCATAAGACTCTTGCCCAGATTTCTTCTCCTCAGTATAAATCATACCACTGTGAATGTGTGGTATCTGAATTCCTGAACTGCACCTCTCTGGAAAGACGACTCTTCCAAAGACCTGATCTCCTGGTTATATTAGTGAACCATCCTAGAATTCGAGTCTATTAGATTTGAGGAGAGTTCAGGTGTCTCAGACAGTAAAGAGTCCACCTGCAATGCAGGAGACCTGGGTTTGATCCCTAGGTTGGGAAGATTCCCCTGGAGAAGGGAATGACTACCCATTCCGGTATTCCTGCCAGGTGGCCGACAGCCCATGGAATTGCAAAGAATTGGACACGACTGAGCAACTAACCCTTTCACCTCTCACTTCATTTCCCAAAGTAGAACTTTTAATTTGCGGGAAAGATGGAACGTATTCCTTTAGATTTTTGCTGGTATTTATTTATTTCCAAGACTTCTTTCCTAAGTTTTAAATCCAGAGAAGTACCCAGAATGAAAAAATTCTTTAGAAATAGAATCAAAACAAAATGGCAATGCATATTTATATTTTTGAGAAAATTACTTATTTACTACTTTTTCTGCAGAATAATATATTCTAGGAATGTGCTGGCTGAAATTGTCATAGTGAGGGAGTTGAGTCCAGAATTAAGTGGATGTATTGAAGCCAAATCAGAATGACCACAGCTGCAGGCAGAATCTAGGTCCAAGTGTAGGAGTCAGATAATCAAAGCTAAACAGGAAGTAAGCAACTGAAGTGAAAAATACGATCCCAAAGCAGAAAAAGAAATAGGCTGAAGTCCTGGGGAACAGACAGCTATAAAATCCCAGGTGGATTGGCATTATTCTGGTCAATCTCCTTTATCCCCAAGCCTCAGTGTGTAAACTTTACATTTCTGGATTTTAATAATGCATGTACATGGTAAATTATGTTCAAGTAGTACTTTTCAGGTGGCACAGTGGTAAAGAATCCACCTGCTAATGCAGGAGACGCAAGAGACACAGGTTCAATCCCTGGGTCAGGAAGATCCCCTGGAGTAGGAAATGGCAACCCACTCCAGTATTATTGCCTGGAGAATCCCATGGATAGAGGAGAGCCTGGTGGGTTATAGTCCGTGGGGTCACAAAGAGTCAGACATGACTGAGTGAGCAAGCACGCATGAGGATAGAAATACTAACAAGAAAGCAACAGAGCTCTTTGACACCTTTTCAGTCCTTCTCCAGAGACATAGCAGTTTCTTCGTTTTAGAGGGAAAACGTCATGCATGTGCAAGCATATATGCCACTGTGTATCTAAAATGTTTTATTCAAAGATGTTCTTTGAATGCAATACAAGCTGTTCTCAACACTATGTTTTTCACTAAATAATTTATTTGGTGAATCTTTCCATATGAACTTAAACTTCAGCAACATATTCATAGGGCAGTTTAACTGCTGGGTGAAAGAGTTCATTCAGCATTATTTTAGGGGGTATTGTCAAGCAATCTTTCAGAAAAAAATGAACTTGTTTACACTCTCAACTGAACCGTGAGAGGGCCCATTACTTCTGTATCCTAGCCTGCCAAAGATGGCGTCCATTGGGAAGACTCTCCACTATGTCTCTAGAGTTTTACTGCTAAAATTATTGATTGTTTTAATCTTACCATATCTTTCAAAATACCATGACTCATCTTTCCTGATGCTTCTTAAAAGACAATTAAAATATTTTTGTATCCTTCATGAGAAAAAAGCAATGCATCTAATATCATTTGAGTTCTAAACCCTGGGGAAGAAAAAACAATTGAGAACTCTTGGTGAAAGGGCTTTGAATCATAGAATTTAGCTGTGAGTCATTACAGAAACTGGGAAAGATGAAATATAAGCCATAATACATCTATGAAGTGCAATCAAAAGGCTCCAATGAATAGAAATATGATCTAAATTCTTCACTAAATCAGGTGTGGTTCCTATATTCTCAACAATACAGAGATTCCAGTTAATCATTACATTAACTCTGTCTCCCTCACGCATGCAGTACATTCTAGTCTCCAAATGTTTACAGCCTTGTTACTACTATCATTACATTTTTTTGCAAATAACTGAATGTAATTGGTGCAAGAGGCTTGCTGCATTGTCCTTGTCTGATAGCAAAATTGTCTCAAAATAGCTTGGAAAGCATGTGAGAAGTCATTTTACCCTTTATTTCCTATTTCCTGTCAGAGTGAAATTGACATTTGCTGTTATCCCTTCTCTATGGATCTATGGTGCTAATTTTTGCTTCATTTTTTTTTTAGTTTGAATTATCTTGCTGTACAGGTCTACACCTTTGGAAGTTATGCTAAATCTTTTGGTAAATGTATTAAGAGAATTAATAAATATATATATATATATATTATCCCATACAGAGTAAAACATTTCATGATTCTCTTTGGCAAAGCTATTCTAGCATCTGTTTCTCATGCTGAGGATCAACTCTGTCTTCCCAGAAAGCATATGGGTTGATTACTTAGATGCAGTAGTTTTAATTCCTTCAGGTGGGAAAAATGAAAGTGAAGAGGCTGTGAGTGCTCTGGACAGTCACCTACATGTGCAATATCTGTCTTCACAGCTTGGCTGCATTACTGGTAGGGTGTGCTCTGGGAATTGAACTGAGGGACAGGGAAGCAGTGGGTAATAGGATACGGAGGGAGAGAAAAAAACACTGACTTCTGGTAGCCCCTTTCTTCCCTGGCCTTCATGATCTCTGAGACGATGCAGCTGCAGTTGCTGATTGAGAGTGCTGCTTATCCACACAGCCTTCTTCCTGGGAACTTAGCTACCAAGGGGCTGAGCATGAGACGACTGGTTGAGTGACTGTGTCATTCATCATCTAACTCAGATGCTTTCTTTTGAAACAGACAGGGAATAGCATAAATAATTAGTTCTCAGCAACAAAAATACACTCAAATTGTCCCAAGAACCCTGTGATTCCTGGTCATGCGACTGAACTATGAAACTGAGTGGGTCAGAAACAAAAGGAAAGGGTGGAAGGGAAAAGTTAGATTTATTATCTTGGGGGGAAACTGGGAGCAACAGGATAAGGTGGATGTTCTGGTTGCATGTTTTATTTCAAACTTTAGACCTGTTTTGCACCAGAACACATGTGGCAGAATGGCAACATCTGGTAAGGTCAAGGCACCCACAGAATCAGGAAAGTTCTAGAGCTGAGGGAGATAAGGGGTCCAGAGAGTGAAAAGCATGTGATCCTTTGGAGAAGTGATATTCCAAAGCAGGTATTTGCCTCAGAAATTCTGGTATAAGCCTCATCTGTCTCTCATACTTGGGATATCAGAGAACATAAAACAACATGTAATGATGTCTCTGCTTGCTTTATGAGGGTGGTTAGATGAAGCATGGCTATCAGCCAAGGAATCTTTCTCTCTAGCAGGCTGCATTAGGTTCATCCCAAAGGGCCCTAGCCCAAGATACTCTGAAATTGT
Source organism: Odocoileus virginianus (assembly GCF_023699985.2). Taxonomy (NCBI): domain Eukaryota; kingdom Metazoa; phylum Chordata; class Mammalia; order Artiodactyla; family Cervidae; genus Odocoileus; species Odocoileus virginianus. The sequence goes on from NC_069686.1 coordinate 23,210,120, forward strand.
CTGTATGGGTTGGGCTGCTGACTCCTGCATTTTCAATATTAGCACTAATATCCAGTCAAGAGCTGATATAATTCAAATCAGATGCATGAGAAGGTATTCTTTCCCTACAACTCTCAGTATCGGGATGTTGATCCAAGGCCACCATCCTCTTCCCTTCCCCATCATCTCAGAGGCCTCAGGATTCATAAACTGCAGGTTTGACATGCTCACATCTAGTCAACCACCCAGGACCATGTTATTGAAGGTTTTGTGCCCATCTCAAGCTAACCTAGAGCTAGACTAGGTGCTGGAGGTTTATGGTTGGCCCTAGAGGACAACTGGTCCAGAGCTGTTCCATCTGATTTGCAGATTTAGGGCACCATTTGTGGATCTATGAGCTTAGTTCCACTGGTCAGAAGCTGAGCAACAATAAAGGGCTAAGAAAATCCACAGTTTCAGTGCAGAATGAGAGGATGCTTAAGGAGGTCAACTGGTTGTGTATGGTCCCAGGAGCACCAAGGTATAGTTCCAGTTCTGTATTTTTAAAACAAATATTGAGATCATATCTTATACCTCAGGGGAACTAGTTGCATCAAGGACTTTAGGACTGAAGACAACATATAGAATCTAGTTGCATGACAAAGCCCCTTTGAATTCCTATGGGAAGTGGCAAAGAGTACTTTTTTTTTATATTGTTAACCCCTAATATGGCTACTGGCCAGGAATTTTTGGTTAATGATCTAACAGATCTTTGGGTTCATGAGAAGTACAATTCTAGGAAGATTCCAGTTCCATTACAATGTGCTCATTTTTTCAGTGTAACAAGGGGTAATTCAGAAATCCCAGAGGCCACTTTGACAAAGCAGTGGAAATTTTGAGAATACCTAGAAAAAATGGGAACATTGAGTGCTTTAGAATATTGAGTTAGACCACTTTCCTAAACTCACTGGTAGGAAACCAAAGCAGTTGTTTTCTTAGAAGATTCAAGTAAGACTATTTAGGGTAGAATTAGTTTAACCTTTTATGTTCCTGGCAATCAGGCTTTCTGTTGCCTTTATCACTGTCAGAATAGTATTTTTTGTTGAGCTTGGAGACCCTCATTGGGATCCTATACCCAGTGATCTGCATCCCTTCTTGGTATTTCAGCTGCCAGTAAGCTTTCTGTTCATTGTTCTCAGGCAATTTGCAATCAGATGCAGATAGACTGTTAACTGATGCTAGCTGTGATTTCCTATTGTGTGTATTGACTGTCATTCTGAAGTTTAAGGTCCTTGACTGTGCTTCTTTCTTCAAGAAGAGAGATGTTAATTCTCATTGTTGGAAAATTTGACAAACTCTCTAGAATCCAGACCCACTAGTGTTGGAGATGATTTTAATTTGCATCTCTTTTGCTTTGAAATAATAATTTTCAGAGATAACCAAGATAACTTGATTCTTATTTGTTAACAAGTCTGTCTCCCATTGTCCTTAAATTCAGTAACTATAATTTATTAATATTTACAGCACTGATACCTAGCTCAATGCTTGGCACTTAATAAATACTTGTTCCACAAATGACTGATAAATGAATGTCAAAAGGAAACACCATGGTTAAACTTATTGCCCTATATGACATGTCATACTGCAATAACAATCTTTAAAGGAAAATTAGAGCTCACTTTTTAAAAACATACCTGAAACCAAAAAGCTAAAATATAGAATTATAAACATATATGATTGTAGATATATTTTTGAGAGACTTGAGAGATAAATTTTTGAGAGTGTTTGCAGCCACTTTCTGCAACATGTGCTGTGCTTAGTCGCTCAGTCATGTCCAACTCTTTGCAACCGCATGGACTGTAGCCAGGCTTCTCTGTCTGTGAAGATTCTCCAGGCAAGAATACTGGGGTGGGTTGCCATATCTTTCCAACACAGGTATCGAACTCATGTCTCCCGCACTGCAGGCAGATTCTTCACCGTCATACCAGGGAAGTCTTCTGTAAGATAACATATTCCAATAATGTGTTAACAAGGGGTCTGAGATGGGTTAGGACAAGGAAACTAAGGGAGGATAGAGTTGAGCAATCAGAAAATCTGAAGCCACCAAAAAGCCCAGAACTGGGACCTGAAGTAGGTCAATCCTAAGTTAGGCACACATATTGTTGTTCAGTCTCCCAGTCATGTCCAGCTCTTTGCGACCCCATAGACTGCAGCACGCCAGGCCTCCCTATTCCTCACCATCCTCCAAATTTGCCCAAGTTCATGTCCTTTGCATCGGTGATGCCATCCAGCCATCTCATCCTCTGATGTGCTCTTCTTCTTCTGCCCTCAATCTTTTCCAGCATCAGGGATTTTTCCAGTGAGTCAGTTGTTCGCATCAGATGACCAAAGTACTGGAGCTTAAACTTCAGCATCAGTCTTTCCAACAGTATTCAAAGTTGATTTCCCTTGAGCTTGACTGGTTTGGTCTCTTTGTTTTCCAAGGGACTTTCAAGAGTCTTCTCCAGCACCACAGTTTGAAGGCATCAACTCTTTAGCACTCTGCCTTCTTTGTGGTCCAGCTCTTACAAGCATACGTGACCACTGGGAAAACCATAACCTTGCCTGTGTGGACATTTGTTGGCAGAGTAATGTCTATGCCCTTCAACACACTGTCTAGATTGGTCATTGCTTTCCTGCCAAGAAGCAGTTTTCTTCTGATTTCATGGGTCCAGTCACCATCCGCAGTGATTTTAGAGCCCAAGAAGAGGAAATCTGTCACTACCTCCACCTTTTCCCCTTCTCTTTGCATGAAGTAATGGGGCCACATGCCAAGATCTTAGTTTTTTAATATTTAGTTTTAAGCCAGCTCTTTCATGCTCCTTCTTCACCCTCATCAAGAGACTCTTTAGTTTCTCTTTACTTTCTGCCATTAGAGTGGTGTCACCCACATATCTGAGGCTGTTGAGGTTTCTTCCACCTATCTTGATTCCAGCTTGTAACTCATCCAGCCATCATTTCTCATGATGTGCTCAGCATATAGGTTAAACAAACAGCATGACAGCAGACAGCCCTGTTGTATTTCTTTCTCAATCTTAAACCAATCAGTTGTTCCATACAGGATTCTAACTGCTGCTTCTTAACCTGCATACAGGTTTCTCAGGAGACAGGTAAGATGGTCTAGTATTCCCAACTCTTTAAGAGCTTTCCACAGTTTCTTATGATCCACACTTGTCAAAGCCTTTGGTGTAGTCATTGAAACAGAGACAGATGTTTTTCTGAAATCCCCTTGCTTTCTCTATGATCCCGCGAATGTTGGGAATTTGATCTCTGGTTCCTCTGCCTTTTCTAAACCCAGCTTGGATGTCTGGAAGCTCTTCATTTGCAGATGCTGAAGTGTAGCATGCAAGATTTTAAACACGACATTACCAGCGTGGGAGATGAGTGCAGTTGTTGGATAATTAGCACATTCTTTGATACTATCCTTCTTGGGAACTGGGATGAGGGTTGACCTTTTCCGGTCCTGTGACCACTGCTGGGTCTTCCAGATTTGCTGACATACTGAACGTAACACCTTGATAATGTCATCCTTTAGGGTGTTGAATAGCTTTCCTGGAATTCTGTCACATCCACTAGCTTTATTAATAACAGTGCTTTCTAAGGCCCACTTGACTTCACACTACAGAATGTCTGGCTCTGGGTGACTGACCATACCATCTTAGTAATCTGGTTAATTAAGATCTTTTTTGTACAGTTCTTCCGTGTATTCTTTCCTTGTCTTCTTGAACTCTTCAGCGTCTACTAGGTCTCTGCTGTTTCTGTGCTTTATTGTGCCCATCTTTGGGCAAAGTGTTCCCTTGATACTTCTAATTTTCCCAAAGACATGTCTAGTCTTTCCCTTCTGTTGTTTTCTTCTGTTTTATGCACTGATCATTGAAGAAGGCCTTCTTGTCTCTCCTTGCTATTCTTTGGAACTCTGCATTTAGTTGTACGTACCTTTCACTTTCTCCCTTGCTTTTCACTTCTCTTCTTTTTTCCGGCTATTTGTAAAGCCTCCTCCAACAACCACTTTGTCTTGTGCTTTTCTTTTTCTTTGGGATAGTTTTGTTCACTGCCTCCTGTGCAATATATGGACCTCCATCCATAGTTCTTCAGGCACACTGTTTGCTAGATCTAATCCTTTGAATCTATTCATTACCTCCACTGCATATTCATTGGGGATTTGATTTAAGTCATACCTGGCTGACCTAGTGGTTTTCCTGATTTTCTTTAGTTTAAGCCTGAATTTTGCTATGAGAAGCTGATGATCTGAGCCACAGTCAGCTCCTTGTCTTGTTTTTGCTGACTGTATACAGCTTCTTCGTCTTTGGCTACAAAGAATGTAATCAATTTGATTTTGGTATTGACCATTTTTTGATGTCCATGTGTAAAGTCATCTCTTGTGTTGTTGAAAAAGGGTGTTTGCTGTGACCAGTGCATTCTCTTGGCAGAATTCAGTTAGCCTTTGCCCTGCTTCATTTAGCCATTCCCTCCTCCAGGGGATCACATTTAGTCAGAATTCTCTGCTATGACCTGTCCATTTTGGGTGGCCCTACACAGCATGGCTCATAGCTTCATTGAGTTATGCAAGTCCCTTCTCCATGACAAGGCAGTGATCTGTGAAGGGGTTGGCACACATAATGAGGAGAATTAACCAAAACTGGCTAAACGCTGGGCAGAACACAGCTATAGAGAGTGTAAAGACAAGAGCCAGAAATCAAATCATTTAAGTCAGGAAAGGGTGAAACAATCTCAGGGGCAAGAAAAGGTTGGGTTAAAGAAAATGTTAGCTACACTGGAGTAAAGACATTCCAACACAGGAAAAATTCAAGAATATATATTAGTTATGCAGCAAGTGGAGTGAAGGCTGAACCAGTTTTTGGCGGCTAGAGCTTATATACACATGGGAATACAATAGCTATTTTCATCAGATGTTTGATCTGCCCTAACAGCTGCCTTTCAGTCAGTCCTCACATGTAGAAATATTTCTCTTGTCCTCATATATAGAAATATTTCTAGCTGTGCCACTTTAAATCATCAGGTAATAAATGTGGCATGTTTTGAATTATACTTGTTACAGTCGGAACTTGAGTTGACTTTGATACAATTCTTGCCAAAATCTTACTTTAGCAATTCAGTTTTTTAGAAAAGCAGTCTAATGGACAGATTAACTATTAATCTTTCTATATTTTTCAGGCATTTGTGCTATATTAAGATCACTCACCAGAAAACATAGTGCCTGGATCATACTTCATAAATTCCCCACAGAAATGCTTTTACTGAATTATGATTTATGATTAATAATTTATAATCTGCACTCAGCTGTCTAAAAGTTATATGCAGGCCAGTTTCATTTGATTAAGTGCTTGCATTTCTTTATCATACTATAGAAGATAGTGTCCACTATCTATTTATTCATCTAGTCAACAACCATGGTAGTTTCATTCAACATCAAAATTATGACTAAAGAAGTCTTTTGGTATAACTGACTAGGTAGGGAGAGAGAATTAACAGTGGTAGTCAGTACTGTGGGACAGGCTTACATATATAGTCTGGTTTCATGTTTATGACTCTGTGAGGTACATGAGGGGTTCCAAAGTTTACCCAGGCTATGTTATTAAAGTCTCATAGCTAGTAGGTGGCAGACTGAGGAATCAAAGATTGTTGTGCTGTGAAGGGATAACAGAAAGAAAAAGAAGATTATATTTGGACTATTACACATTTAATGTATGTGTATGTTAGTCACTCAGTCATGTCTGACTCGTTTTCAACCCCATGGACTGTAGTCTGCCAGGCTCCGTTGTCCATGGGATTTCCCAGGCAAGAATTATTGGAGTGGGTAGCCTTTCTCTTCTCAATGGGATCTTCCCCCCCCCCACCAGGGATCAAACCTGGGTCTCCTGCATTGGAGTCAGATTCTTGACCACCTGAGCCACCAGGGAAGCCTATAGAATAAGAATACTGACTGACAAATTAAATTTTGAGGTTTCTATGGATGGTGTCCAAAAATATTTTCATTAATGGTAGCATCTTTGCAATAAGTTTATGACATCCCTTTGTATCTACTTTTAAGGACAATAGTTTTGATACACATAAACTTAATAATGTTTCTTAGCAGTTAGAATGTATCCCTAAAAATATAAAAGAAACGTTTTTACTTAATATGAAATGATATTTGTAAAATGCTTTTGATTTTGTTCATTCAATGCTGCATAGTTTTAGTTTATCTAATATTTAGCCAAAACCTTTAGGTCATATGATACTCTGTGAAAATTCAATTCAAAGATTCTAGGATTGGAAAGTTCTAAGACTATAGGGTCACAGTCAATGAATAACTCACCAATAGATGGAATGATTTGAATTTTATCAACATTCTGATCCCATTTGAAGACCTTTCAGTTTACATGCATGCCTTTTGATTGTGGTCATGGAATACAGCAGAAGAGAGAGTAACTGCCTCCTCCATTTTCCTTCAGTATAGATAAAGGTTATATTAAGTTTCTTGGTAGACAAAATCAGCATTTATTGATACTGCAGTTACTTTTAACTAAATCCCCTTGGCAGTTTTCTCTGCTGCAAAAATACACTTACTGCATTTGTGCAGACAGGTTGTTTTGGTTCAAATTTCAAAACCTGATGTGTATTGAACTATACTATTATTCTATTAAATTTGACCAATCATTCCAAGATATAAAATTATATCACAGTTTAAAATTTTTATTTATTTTGAACCTATTATGTGCCAATCATTGTACTAGGCATTTCATTCACATTACTTGATTTTATCCTTACTTAACCTAGGTAGGATCCCAGTTTTATGACTGACAGTTTCAAGAATATAAGTAGTTTAACTGAGACCTCTAAGAACAGAACAGAATTAGTAACAGAATTTAGGATTTCAATGTAGGTCTAATTCCTAAGTTTGTGATTTTGTTTATACTAGCCTATAACCATGAGCCATTAAGGAACAATTCAAGGAACTCCATGTAAGGAGTACAATTTTGAAAGCTTATTAAATTTTTTAAAGGAAGATTCTACGTGTAAGTAAGAGAAAACTTCAGTTGTTTGTAGTGTGTCTTCATAAATTGAACGTATTCAAAGCATTTTAACTCCCCTCAACAAAACTTGATATGTGAGGTATTACTATGTTATTGTTCATTCATTCATGTGTGCCTGACTCTACCACCCCATGAATGACAGCAAGCCAGGCTTCCCTGTCCTTCACTATCTCCCGGAGTTTGCTCAGACTCATGTCCTTTGAGTTAGTGATGTCATCTAACCATCTTACCCCCGTCTGTCACCCTCTTCTCCTCCTGCCCTCAATCTTTCCCAGCATCAGTGTCTTTTCCAGTGAGCTGGCTCTTCACATCAGGTGGCCAAAGTATTCAAGCTTCAGCATCAACATCAGTCCTTCCAATGAATATTCAGAGTTGGTTTCCATTAGGATTAATTGGTTTGATCTTGCTCTTCATGGGACCCTTACGAGTCTTCAACACCATAGTTTTAAAGCATCAGTTCTTTGACACTCAGCCTTCTTTATGGTCCAACTCTCACATCTGTACATGACTACTGGAAAAACCATAGCTTTGACTGTATGGACCTTTGTTGGCAAGGTGATGTCTCTGCCTTTTAATACACTGTCTAGGTTTATTGTAGCTTTTCTTCCAAGAAGCAAACGTCTTTTAATTTCACGGCTATAGTCACCATCTGCAGTGATTTTAGAACCCAAGAAAATAAAGTCTGTCACTATTTCCATTTTTTCCCTGTCTATTTGCCATGAAGTGATGTGAATGCCATGATCTTTGTTTTTTGAATGTTGAGTTTTAAGCCAGCTTTTTCACTCTTCTCTTTCCATGTCTGGTTCTAACTGTTGCTTCTTGACCTGCATACAGGTTTCTCAGAAGGCAGGTAAGTTGGTCTGGTATTCCCATCTCTTTAAGAATTTTCTAGTTTGTTGTAATTCACACAGTGAAAGGCTTTGGTGTAATCAATGAAGCAGAAGTATATGTTTTTCTGGAATTCCCTTAGTTTTTCTATGATCCAGTGCATGTTAGCAATTTGATCTCTGGTTCCTCTGCCTTTTCTAAATCTAGCTTGTACATCTGGAAGTTCTTGGTTCATGTACTATTCAAGCCTAGCTTGAAGGGTTTTGAGCATTGTGTTTATATGCACATATGGTGTGTATAAACAATTATTAATGGTCCTTTAATAAGTATTTTGTGCATGATTGAAGCAAGTTATTTGAAAAATAGGTAAATTTTTTGATGTGCAATTGTTAGTTTTCACTAATTAACAAAGAGGGTTCCAAGTTGATATATGTTAATATTTCTATTCCATATTTCTCTCTTTTAGAATTGCTTAACACCCCATCCTTGCAATATCCTTGGAGAGTCTTGGGCGTAAGCAGACATTGCTATTATGAAAAGTCCCTCTGTGTGGTCACAAATGACTGAACCAAGGGAAAATAAATCCATTGGATAGACTGAGTATCTTTTTATTTACATTTTGGGAAATAGAATTTATAGGTAGGAGCTTAAATTGCTTCAAATAAAGTTGAAGCAGGGGTAGCATTTTGTTCTATATACATTCTTAGAAGGGAGCACAGAAAGTCGTTCTTTAGATGCCTAATGCAGTAGGAATTAAAAGAAAAGCCAAGAAAACTGTGATGTCATGAAAGGTGTAAGGAGTTGTCCCAGTGATTATTTTCCATTTTTATATTTCAGGATTAAGAAATGGACTGTGTGTCCTCTCCTTGGATGTCTGGAGATTAGCATTTGTATAGTTAAAATATCTCTTACAAACCACTTATTTAAAGCTGGTACTAGTTTGATTCTCACAATGATTTATACTCCATTATTGTTAACCAAGTTATTTTTTTTTCTTACTTTCCACTAATAGCAAGTAATGGATTCAACTATTAAAAAACTCAATTTTACACAACAGAGGAAAATTCTGGATTAGTGTATCTGTGTGTATGTTGCATATGTATGTGATTTCTGTCTAATGACATATCATATCAATAGGATAAATTTACCTAAGGATGGCACTACAAGAGACAAAATAGACATGTAGAAAATGCTGCAAAATCAAGTACAAAATCATTATTTGCAATAGTAGAATTGCAATGAGGGTTAAAGAGAATGTATAAAGAATAGACAGTTAGTTGTTACTGACTCAGTAGAGTCACTTGAAGAGTTGGTTTTGACAGAAATTGGGCTGGAAAAAATCAACAGAAGAGCATATTTCAATGTAAAAGGAAAGAATAAGTTTCATTAATGGAGAATTGATACATGAAATTATATTTAATGAAGACTAATTCAAGTGGCCTATAGAATAACTTGAAATAGATAAAGACTAGAATTCCAGAGATAGAATTACAAAGATGGCTACCTTGATGTAGGTGTATGAACAATGGATAATATTTAAATAACTGATGGAAAATTATTATAAGAAGATTATTTTTTTCTAAGGAATTAGTGACAAAGAAAAACATCTTATAAGTAATTTTCAAAGTAATGAGCTTATATGTAATTTTACAATGACTGTTAGGTTAAAGAGTGGTTTTAGTCTTGGGAAAAAACAATAAATTTTGTTTTTACTTGCTAAATTGCTGTCATTGGTGGATTGACACATAGATGACTAAGAGAAGGGAGTGTTTTGGGACATGTACTTGGTGAATACCTATTTATAGTACTTTAAACTCTGTGCTTGCCTATGTATTTACTAAAAAGATGAGGTAAAAGAGGGAAAAGCAAAACTTTAAAGGATATCAAAGTTGAAATTTGGGGGGAAAAACTAAGTCAAAGGAAGTGATCAGAGCTGTAGGAAGAGATACAGAAGAGTTGGTCATAGAGCCAATGAAAATTGAGTTTAGAGAAGCAAAGTCTAGTCAGTGACTAAATACAGTTGAGAGTGAAATGATTGGGTTTGGTCCTCCAACAATCTGCAGCCACTTTAGAGCTTTTTCATTACAGGGGAGAAACTGAAAGGCAGATTTCAGTAGAAGAAAGAGGATTCAATGGATGAGTAAATGAAATAGAACGAGTTATTGATGAAATTACAAGTTAAGTCTAACATTAAGGGAAACAAAACCAAGTTTAATAACTCAGATTTCTCTTAAATGTAGGAGTTTTCATTGAGTGCATTGTTTGCCATTCTCTTTCATTCATATCCTAGCCTTTTGTACTTTAATTTTTTTCTTTGTTGTATCCAAATCTTATGCAGAAATGAAGAAAATACTTTTCTTGCAGGGGCTAAATTGAAAATGGCTTCCCCAGAACCTAAGAGCCTGGTCCCTTTCACCAGAGAATCTCTTGAAGTTATGGAACAGCATAGTACTAAAAAGCCAAGTGAGGAAGAAAAAGATTTAAAGCCGAACTGCGGCTTGGAAGTTGGAAAAGAGCTTCCATTTGTTTATGGAAATCTTCCTCAAGCGATGGTGTCAGAGCCATTGGAAGATGTGGACCCATACTACACTAATAAAAGGGTAAGGATTAATTAAGCTTACTGTGGCTATATTTTTATCCATTGTCCAGACATGCAAAAAACTGTAATAGAAAAAGAATGAAAAAAGACAGAAGAATAAGTGAAGTAGTTACAGAAAACTGGACAAGAAATTTAACACATATTTGAGATTTTTGTCAAAACTGATTATTTGCCTGGTAGGTTGGTCTGTTTGGGATAACTGTACTTTGTATGTGATAAGCTATACTGGCATACCTTCAGGTTTCGTTTTATGGGAGCATGATGGTTGGCTACTTAATGGTATTGATTTTAAAATAACTATAATATAAAATTTCAATTACACGTGCAGCAGTTTCAACTGTTCAGCTTGATGTGCTTACTCAGTAGTTAGGGAAATAAAACCAAACTATATTTCATTCATAAATCTTATTCATTCATACAGTCACATCCTATCTTATTCCCAGAATGATTTGAGAAAATTACTAAATATTTGACAATTCAGCAAGAAGCACAAAATGATAAAAATAAAAACGATTATGCTTAGAAAAGACAGAGATCTGTGTGGACTGACAAAGCTGGAAGAACCTTGAATTACAGCTTCAGAAACACTTCAGTTTTTACAAGGCAAAAATCTTCTGTGGACAGGCAAGAGCATAGATTAATTCTGAAATAAGGAAGAGATGGGCTGATGATAGAACTGGAACCCTGTAGTTGTTGTAAATTGTGGGAAATAAGATGAGATAATGGAGATGACAACATGGCTTTAGTGTGATGGCCAAAGTACTGATGTGATCAATGCAATGTTTAAATAAGATTAATCTAGAGACTTCTACATTATTATTTCATGGTAGTGATAGAGTCAGGAAGATGAAATAGGAGAGAGAGTAATCCGGGCCTGAAGTCAAGAAGTCTGGATTCTAAGAGTGCCTTGGAGACAGAGGTAACACACTTGAGAAGAAACAGCAGGATTTGAAGACTGATTAATAATGCCAAGGTTCTGAGCATGAAAGCTTCAAACAAAAATGAAGTAATTATTAAAAAAAAGGTCAAACTTGGGGGAGGTAAGAATTAACCCCATTGTGGACAAATGTAATTTGATATTCTTTGATATTGTAGTACATTCAATGATTTTACCAAATGAGTGAAAAGAAAATGAATTAGTCCCAGGTGGCACAAGTGGTAATGACCCCACCTGTCAATGCAGGAGATGTAAGAGATGCAGGTTCGATCCCTGGATAAGGAACATCCCCAGGAGGAAGGCATGGCAACCTTCCACTCCAGTATTCTTGCCTGGAGAATCCCAAGACAGAGGAGCCTGGCAGGTTACAGTCCATAGGGTCGCAGAGTCAGACACGACTGAAGGGACTCAGCATGCATGCTGGATAGAAGGCAAAGAGATCATTCTGTTAATCACAACTCTTTCAAATACTTTGCATGGTGGAAGCATGCTGACATTTTACAGTATAAATGTATATATTAAAAAGATTCCAATGTCCTTATATGCCTTTTATGCTATACATTATTTAATGTTATTACATTGTAGTGTATATAATGTTTGCGATGTGTAATATGAGGACTTCCCTGATGGTGCATGGATTCAGTCATTGGGTCAGGAATTGGAGAAGGAAATGGCAACCAACTCCCGGTATTCTTGCCTGGGAAATTCCGTGGACAAAGGAGCCTTGCAGGGCTACAGTCCATGGGGTTGCAAAAGAGTCGGATGGGACTTGGGGACTAAACAACAACAACAGCAATGTATAATATAGCTATGCATACAACACATGAATGAATTTTCCAAATGGATGTGTGTGTATAACAAAAGTGCATATATGTGTGTGTATATAATTCTGTGTCTTTATATATACACATACACACACATATTATGTATATCTGTATTTTACACACATATATCTTCACATATACATATACATATATATATATATATGTCCTTTTTAAGACGTTTATGATACCAACAGATTAGTCTTACATGACATAAATTTTTGTATTAAATATATTTATGTCAGTGATAACATACAGCATGGTTATATACCATAGAAAATTACTAATGATTAAGATAATGTTTGCATGCATTGGGTGGGTCACTTTTACTACTGCAGTCTCATATCTTATTTGCTTCAAAATAAAATTAACTTATTTTACATTTATTGAATTTTAGTATGCTAAAATGGATACTCTTGAGCCATCAAGCTATAAATTTCTTTCTATTACGTCAGTTCTGCAGGAAAACTTAAGGATTGGCTAACGGTTTTCTTAGTAGAACACTGGCAAAAAAGGTATGATAGATAAGCCTAAATATGAATAAAACTAGCTTAAAAACCTTTCCATTTGATTTAATCTGTAAACAGATATTAATATTTAAGTATAAATGTTAGACTTCATGACTGAAAAATGGTCATTGGAGAATATTGCATAATTGATAAGATGATAATTTTCAGTTCTAATTTCACTTGATTTTCATTTTTTTTTCTTATAGACTTTCATAGTATTAAATAAAAAGAGAACAATATTCAGATTCAATGCTACCTGGTGTACATTGTCTCCTTTCAATTCAATTAGAAGAGCAACCATTAAGATTTTGGTACATCCATATCCTTTTCTGTTGGTTTTAAACTGTACTAACATCAAATGCAACTATTCTATTCAAATATTGCTGCAGTCTTTTTCTCTTTTTAATTAACATATCATTTTATGTCAAATTGAAATCTTGGTTGTAATTCCAGTGTGTTCCATATTTGAAAATACATTTAAAATGTATTTTCTAGTGCACACAAGTAGTGGTAGCAAATCTTAATCCTCATTGCTTTTCAATATAAATAGTACATTTTTTGAAACTTAAGAAACTATGTGATCTCATGTGTGTACATATAAACAGATTATAGAAATGTATTTTAAATATTATTTTTATTACTATTGTTCCTTGACTGTAACTTACCTTTTTCCGACTATTCATTTTGGTTAGCGTCCTGACTGACTGCATATTTATGTCTATGACTGATTTGCCAAGATGGGGGCCAGCATTGCAGTAAGTTATATAATTTTATTATGTGTAATCTCATATATGATTATATGTTATATTTAACACACTGTGTTATAGTACATTATATACTACATATTATAAGATGTTACAAATTAATATTTATAATTTACAGTAGTATACATTGTACATAATACATATACATATTCCACAATTGATGAATTTTCTGAATAAAATATATCCACATGTTGTTAATCAATTTTAATGTTTTTCTTCCCATCATTACTCTTAATTGGATTTTAAATTTCCCAGGATGTTAGGTTAACATGATATAGATGCTTGAGCCTTTAGCTGTATATGTGTTTATGCCTGTGGCATCTTATAAGTGAGGCTTTATTTTTATTCTAATGATTGATATATTTCAGTGCTTCAGATTTTCTTTATTATTGCAGTCCCACACCAGATTTATTTCAAACACAGATAACTTTTATCCTGTCTATTCTTTAGATAAAAAGATATCTTTTTATTCCTTTCTGTTCTACTTCTCTTTCCTGAGGGGTGGGAGTAGCTTACCTTGCATTAGAATACAAAAATGGAAAGGCCCATTACGTTTTCTAGGGAAGAAGACCTCCTTGATGCCACTCCTCAAGGTTTCTATTCTTAAACTTAGTTAACTTTGGAAGGTAAATATGTGTTATACTGATTCACTGTAAAAATTTTTGTATATGTATATAATAAGTTCTTTCATACTTGCCTACATTTCAGTTGCTTATTGCTGGACTCCCAATGTGGGATAAATTTGATATTTTGTATTTATTCTTTACTTAAATATATATAAATATAACCCTGAGCTAAAATTTGTTGAAAAAAAACTGATAGCCAAATTTCATAGTTATTGTTATAAGACTCAGGAAGCCCTAACTAAAGCCCTAGCCTGTGGTTGTCTAGTTGATTGGTTGATTCATTGTCAAATAATTAACATAGACATTTCAGAATTATGATATATTGGTTTAATTTTTAATATGAAAAGTAATGTGAAAATTATGTGAAATTTTTTCTGCAGGAATACTTTGCTTGGAATTTATACATTTGAAATACTTGTAAAACTTATTGCAAGAGGCATCTGGGCAGGACCTTTTTATTTCTTTGGTGATTCGTGGAATTGTCTTGATTTCAGTGTAACTTTATTTGAGTGAGTACGCCTTTTTAGTTACAAACATCATAATGTTTGCTTGCTAAAAAAAATGCTTTTCATAAAGAAACATTGAGGTTGACAGAATTTTCTGCCTGTAAAAATTCTGTGAGTACAGAACAATTCATAAATCATAGACATAGTGAGTTCTCTTAGGCAGCTCCAACTGAACTAGTCCTGACTATGCATTGAAAATTAAAGGAATGGGATATTATCTCTGTTTTCTATCTGAAGCAAAAACAATAGAGGTTGAATTTTTTGCATTTGAGGTGATTATGTTCAGTGACCAGAAAATATCCTGGAGACTTAGGAGAGGATTCCAGCATATTTGATTCTGTTAATCGATATTGCTTAAGAACAGTAAATATTTTAATTATCAGAATATTTTATACACATGCACATTTTTCTGGAATGATACATTAAACTCAAATAATTTACATGTGTATTAAGTTTTTCAATCCTTCTATTTAATGTACTCTATTTTATGGCTAAAGTAATTGTCACAGCTATCAAACTCCTGTTAAAAATAAAGTAATACTCTATTTGTAGAGTTAGTGTCAATTTTTTAAAAAGAAATAACCTTTATAAAGAACATGATTAGTATCTTCCATGTGTGAGCAGTCAAAAAATAGTAGCTAATATCTTTGAAATTATTATCACTACTTCTGCTATCACTAGTATCATTTTTCTTCTTGCCACTGCTATTAGCTAAAACTTGGCTAACACAACTAAGGGCCCTTAGTATGTGAAAGTGCTTTGCCTATGAATGTATATCAATTAACTAATTTAATCTTCCCCATATCCTCAGAATTAGAAAGTACCCTTATCCTTACTTTTCACATTTGAGGAAACCAAGGCAAAATAGGTTAAGTAATTTTTTCTTATCACACAACTAGTAAATAGCAGAGCCTATATTTCTATACCAGCAGTCTGGCTCTAAAATCTGTGTCCTTAACCAATATACATTTTGATTTCTGCTACCATCACCATCACCATTGTTATCATCATCAACACCAGGAGTTTAAATACTTAAAATAAATCTTATTCCTTTCAAAAGCTATGTATTTTCTTATTTTAACTATCTTTTCAAACCAATTAAGATTGCAAAATATGAACATAATATAGAGTATTTGATGAAATTTTGACTACTCAAAGTGTCAAGCTTTTTTTAATAAACGCTCATAATTTGTAGATTAATGTTTACTTGATTACATTGCATGGTAGAAATCTTTCCCTTCCAATCAATAATAAAGCTATTTGCAAAATGCAATAATGTAAGCAAGGGAACATTTGGATGTCTGGTTTTAGAAACAAGCTTCAAATATTATAAAAAGTCAAATGTCAGTAACATAAACTCAATATGATTTCTAAATGACTTTAATTCCACAGGCATATTTCAAGATATTCACCTCTGAATTTCACTTCATTATTTAGAATTATGAGAAATTTGAGAATTTTGAAAATTATTCCTTTAAACCAAGGTAAGAAAAAGCATCGAGTTCCTTGTCTTCATTTTGCTTTATGTACTTCCATGTATTCATTTGAACAGCCCTGCCATTGCTTGGAGAAATGTTAAGTTAAACAATGTTTCATCTTTGATATAAATGAATATCAGATCAAATATCAAATTTATTTGTCACTTCTAGAATGGAAAGGAAAAAAAAATACCACATTTGTTACTTATTTGAAGTGGTTTCAATGCTTATGATAACAAAATGTAGAGCTCAATCAAAGCATGTTACTTCTCTATTTTTTCTTATTTCTTTAATTTTATGTCTTAAATATGAAATACCAAAATTGTCCTTAGACTTCTGAATGAATTAGCAGTCCAGACAGTTATCTAATCCATCCTCTTCTTTTCCTCATTGAATCTAAAAGCCAGTTGAAATGAACAAAGTTATATAAAATAAGATAAGTACCCTTTTACTCTCAGTGCTTGGATAGGATGTATTCCACATGCCACAACGTTCAAGAAGGTTCTGTTAAGTATTGTACGACCATGACCACATTGATGGAAGATGCTGAGGAGTAATTTACACATCCCATTCCTGAGTATGTCTTAGGGAAGCCTACTAATACCTTCTGATTTGTTGTTCAGAATGAATAAAAACAATAAGATAGGAAAACTTCACTCAGAGTTTTTTTGTTTTTTTTTGTTTTGGCTGTTATGAGTCAGAAGTTTTATCAAATAGTTGAATGAATAAACCCATGAGCTAGTGTGATAACACCAAAAGTAAGATCTGCAAGCAACGTTCATCCACTGGAACATCATGAAGAAGGCCAGATGTATGCATACTCTGTACTTGGAGTCCAGGCTGGACAAAACAGCAAAAACATTAGGGAAATGTGATAATAGATGCCTTACCTTGTGGATATGACATTCCTAGTGGCTCAGACGGCAAAGCGTCTGCCTACAATGCTGGAGACCTGGGTTCAATCCCTGGGACAGGAAGATTGGCTGGAGAAGGAAATGGCAACCCACTCCAGTATTCTTGCCTGGAAAATCACATGGATGGAGGAGCCTGGTAGGCTACAGTCCATGCAGTTGCAAAGAGTCAGACACAACTGAGCGACTTCACTTCACTTGTGGATATACTGAAACATTGAATAGTATACATTAAACAAGTGAATTGTATGGTTCATAAATTATATCTCAATAAACCTGTTTGATAAAAATGGTCTCTGACATGGTAGCTTCACCAAGCACAGTGAAGAAACCAGCAGCAAGAAATGTCCTTGCAGGAATTTCCACAGTCTTAGTTCTTTTACTACTCTCCACAAATTACTGGAACATAAGTTGTATCACCTTCATCTTCATCTTAGAATTAGAGGTAAAGATTATAGAAGAATTCAGGTAAATCCAAGTAGAATACAGTAACTAGACTTGGGAGCATACAGGCTGGTACGAATTGCTCTTATTTTTTTTTCAAAGGAGAAAACAACCAAGGCACATACTGGTAATACAGTGTGTATGAAAACAAGGAAGAAGGGAAAAACACACTATTCAAGAGAATGAAAATAATCCTTTTTCCTTTTAAAAATGTACTCTAAGGCATAATGTATAAGCCAGTTTATAAAAGTGAACATGATTGAGTTAAAAGTGTCTGTCAAGATGTAGAGACTTGAGCTTCTTTGGGGTCCAAGTGCTGGTTAAGAATCTGCCTGCCAACGCAGGGGACTTTGGTTCGATCCCTGGTCCAGGAGGATCCTAGACGGCACTGGGCAGCTGAGCCCATGCATCACAGCTGAAGAGTAGCCCGCTGCTCGCCGTAACTAGAGAAAACCCATGTGCAGAATCAGTGACCCAGCGGAGCCAGAAGTAAAAATTAATTAATTAAAGAGATATATAGACTTTAAAATTAAATCAGAAATAAGTTAGAATCCACAAAAGATACACCTAAACTAAAACAAAATGAAAGTTTAAAAGTAAAAAGAAGGAAAAAGTTATACCAGGAAATCAAAATCAAAATTGACATATGGTTCAAAGCTTTGAATGGTAGATAGCAATGGATGGAAGATAGCAGTGAAAATTACTAATAAATTTGAGTCTATAAAGTGTGATGGTGACTTCTTTCTAATCATCGATTAAAATGTTGACACTAAAAGCTCCATAAGTAGCTTGATTATATATATTCTGTATAGAATATATTTATGTCATAGTAATATTAATAAAAATATTTTGTAGTTATATATGTATATGTATACTTTAATTTATATATATTCTATAATATCACTATTATTAATAAAATATTTGCATGAGTTTATGTTTATATACACACATACCTTCATAATTATATTTAAGAATTTCCATTCCTAATTTCAACAAAACAATGTGAAAATTTTTTTCAATACAAAATATACACAGGACTCATGACAGTGACCAAATATAAAAATACACTGTGCAAATACACATATTTTAAAAGATATTTATGGTGATCATGGCAATAATATCAAATTAAAATGTCCCATTTTTCTTCTAATAAACTGGCAGTGATTTTTTTAAAATGTCCTACCTTTAGTAAAGGCATGATTATATATTTATAGTCTTTGGTTTATGCAGTGGTTCAAATACTCTTTAAAAAAATTTGAACATATGAATTAATACTTAAATATCTCATATACTGTGACACAGAAATTCCATTTTTAATGTAATACTTTAAAAAGACTTGCATATAGCAAAACAATTCATAGTATAATTCCAAGTGGCCAAAGTAGCTATAAATATGTATTTTAGGATGATAGCAATTAAAATTATATATTTGTTCTAGGTATCACATTTCTTTAATCACAGGAGTAACTTTCAGTCAGTTCAGTCACTCAGTCATGTCTGACTCTTTGCAATCAATGAACTGTAGTATGCCAGACTTCGCTGTCCATGACCACTCCCAGAGCTTGCTCAAACTCCTGTCCATCAAGTCCTTGATGCCATCCAACCATCTCATCCTCTGTCATCCCTTTCTCCTCCTGCCTTCAGTCTTTCCCAGCATCAGGGTCTTTTCCAGTGAGTCAGTTCTTTGTATCACCTGTCCAAAGTATTGGAGCTTCAGCTTCAGCATCAGTCCTTCCAATGAATATTCAAGACTGATTTTCTTTAGGATGGACTGGTTAGATCTCCTTGCAGTCCAAGGGACTCTCAAGAGTCTTCTCCAACACCACAGTTCAAAAGCATCAGTTCTTCTGCTCTCAGCCTTCTTTATGGTCCAACTCTCACATCCATATATGACTACTGGAAAAAGCAGAGCTTTGACTAGACAGACCTTTGTGTACTAAGTAATGTCTCTGCTTTTTAATATGCTGTTTCGGTTGGTCATAGCTTTTCTTCCAAGGAGTAAGTGTCTTTTAATTTCATGGCTGCAATCACCATCTGCAGTGATTTTGGAGCCTCCCAAAATAAAGTCTGTCACTGTTTCCATTGTTTCCCCATCTATTTGCTAGGAATTGATGGGACTGGATGCCATGATCTTAGTTTTTTGAGTGGTGAGTTTTAAGCCAGTTTTTTTACTCTCCTCTTTCACATTTATCAAGAGACCCTTTAGTTTATTTTCACTTTCTGCCATAAGGGTGCTATCTGCTGCATATCAGAGGTTATTGATATTTCTCTCAGCAATCTTGATTCCAGCTTGTGCTTCATCCAGCCCAACATTTTGCATGATGTACTCTGCATATAAGTTAAATAAGCAGGGTGACACTGTATGGCCTTGATGTACTCCTTTCCCTATTTGAAACCAGTCTGTTGTTCCATGGCCAGTTATAACTATTGCTTCTAGACCTGCATACAGATTTCTTAGGAAGCAGGCAAGGGGGTCTGCTATTCCCTTCCCTTGAAGAATTTTCTACAGTTTGTTGTGATCCACACAGTCAAAGGCTTTGGCATAGTCAATAAAGCAGAAGTAGATGTTTTTTCTGTAATTCTCTTGCTTTTTCTATGATCCAACAGATGTTGGCAATTTGATCTCTGCTTCCTCTGCCTTTTCTAAATCCAGCTTGAACATCTAGAAGTTTCCTTTCATGTACTGTTGAAGCCTGGCATGGATAATTTTGAGCATTACTTTGCTACTGTTGAGATGAGTGCAATTATGTAGTAGTTTGAACATTTTTTTTTGCATTGCCTTTCTCTGAGATTAGAATGAAAACTGACCTTTTCCAGTTCTGTGGCCACTGCTGAGTTTTCCAAGTTTTCTGGCATATTGAGTGCAGCACTTTCACAGCATCTCCTTTTAGGATTTGAAATAGCTCAGCTGGAATTCCATCACCTCCACTAACTTTGTTCATAGTGATGCTTCCTAAGGCCCATTTGACTTCTGACTCTGGGATGTCTGGCTCCAGGTGAGTGATCACAGCATCGTGGTTATCTGGGTCATTAAAATCTTTTTTTGTGTAGTTTTTCTGTGTTTCTGCCACCTCTCCTAGTATCTTCTGCTGCTATTAGGTCCTTACCATTTCTGTCCTTTATTGTGCCCATATTTGCATGAAATGTTCCCTTGGTTGTCAGGAAGCATCTAACAGGAGGCCTCCTGTGTGCTGTTATGGATTGTCAGGAAACCTTTGGCTCTTATTGATTCCTGAATATTCAGGAATTAAGAGGAGAGGCATGCCTTTCCCTGGGCTGAGGAATCCAGGCATTTCCTTTGTTAGTTTCTCATTATGGTGGTTAGTACCTCTTCCATCTTTAATAGGGATCGCCTTGTGTTTTTTAAGTCTGAAATTTTAATCTTTATCTTTGCTGAGAATAACGACAATATATATGCCCATGCCATGTTGATTGAAACACCTTTGCTCCATCAGAGCTTCGGTCCCCGTGTCTGTCTTTCTTTCTTTCTCTTCCTCTCTTTCTCTTTATCTCTCTTTTTCTGGCTGATTCCCTGGAGCGCGAAAGCTGGCTGCATAACCCAGGGAATAATTAGCCTCTTTCCTTCTTTCACTTTCTCATCATCGACTCCGGGCCACCAGGTTCTGGTCCATTAAAGGACCAATATTTGGTATCTCTGATTTTCTTGAAGAGATGTCTAGTCTTGCCCATTCTATTGTTTTCCTCTGTTTCTTTGCATTGATCACTTAGGAAGGCTTTCTTTTCTCTCCTTGCTATTCTTTCGAACTCCATTCAGATGGATATGTCTTTCCTCTTCTCCTTTGCCTTTCACTTCTCTTCTCAGCAATTTGTAAGGCCTCCTCAGACAATCATTTTGCTGTTTTGTTTCTTCTTCTTGGGGGTGATTTTGATGACTGCCTCCTATACAATGTCATGAACCTTCATGCATAATACTTAAGGCACTCTATCAGATCTAACCTCTTGAATCTATTTGTTACTTTCACTGTATATCATAAGGGATTTGCTTTAGGTCATATGTGAATGGTCTAGTAGTTTTCCCTGCTTTCTTCAATTTAAGTCTGAATTTTGCAATAAGGAGTTTATGATTTAAACCGCAGTCAGTTTCCAGTCTTGTCTTTGCTGACTGTTTAGTCTCCATCGTCAGCCGCAAAGAATATAATCAATCTGATTTTAGTGTTGACCATCTCGTAATGTCCATGTGTAGAGTCGTCTCTTGTGTGTCGGGAGAGGGTGTTTGCTATGACCAGTGTGTTCTCTTGGCAAAACTCTATTAGCCTTTGCCCTGCTTCATTTTGTACTCGAAGGTCAAACTGCCTGTTACTCCGGGTATCTCTTGACTTCCTACTTTTTCTTTACAATCCCCACGATGAAAAGGACATCTTTTTTTGTTGTTAGTTCTAGATGGTCTTCTAGGTCATCATAGAACCATTCAACTTCAGCTTCTTCAACTTGAGTGGTTGTAGCATAGATTTGGATTACCGTGATATTCAATGGTTTGCCTTGGAAACAAACAGAGATCATTCTGTTCTTTTTGAGATTGCACCCAAGTATTTTAAAGGTAGTTTTATTTCAGGACTCTCTTTTCTAATAACTTTATTTCAACCCTATTCTATTACACTCAAGAAATCTAATCATCTGAGGATGTCATTTTAAAAAAATAGATTTTCAGTTCTCACAATGATGTATGACATAAGTATATTTATACTCCCTTAAAAATAATTAAACAGAAACTGTAAAATGTTGGTAACTTGCTCAACATCATGAAGTTGGTATATTTTTATCCATTATTGGAGGAAAGAAGAGTTATGGTAGTTTCATCTATGAAGTGTAATTACGGGGTTTTTGTTGTTTCTTCTTACTTTCTATACTTTCTGAATTGAGCATGTATTATTTAATAGTTAGAAAAATGAGTGTCCTTAAGTAAAACTAACATTGAAGTTGAATTCTTAGTTAACAAGTATTCTGGTATAAATACAGTGACATATAACCACAGTTGTATGTTATTCCATTTCTATTCATAAAATTTTTTCATGTTTTATTTAATGAGCTTCAAAAATTGAGGTCATAAAAAATAATAAAAATGTATAGAATACTGCTATTTCAAACTATTTTTTTTTTCAACAACATTTGCAACCCATGTTGATTTGTCACTCTGTGCCTTTACCTGTGCTTATAAATAATGGTGATTAGTATGAAAAACAGTAACCAAGAGAGGAGGCCTGTTCTTTATGTAGTAAAAAGAAACAAAACAAATAAGTAAAAGTACTAAAGAGTGTCTGAATTATTGCCAGGTGTAATAAATTAGCAATAATACAGAAATCTCAAAGTTTCGCATGTTATTTCTTTTATTTATCAGATCTAGATAATGATAAATGAAATTATAAAACACAAAGCTATTGATTTCAATGGCATCTGCATTCGCCATGGGAGAAGTTTGCTAATGCTGCTTTACTAAGGTATTTTATTTTGCCAAAAACAAGCCTTTCTCTTTTCAGGAATGAAGTCTTTTGTAGGGATACTCATCCATTGTTTGAAGAAACTTGCTGTAGTCATTATCCTAACTCTCTTTTTTCTGAGTGTATTTTCTCTAATTGGGATGGGGCTCTTCATGGGCAATCTGAAACATAAATGTTTGCGATGGCCCCAAGAAAATGAAACTGACATGCTGAGTAACAGAACTGGAAACCCATATTATATTCGAGGTAAGAATCCCTTGCCATCTATATCAAAATGCATTCTTCACAGAAATGTCGAACCTTCAATTTCAGAACAAATTCAACTTCAGAACAATCTTTATGCAAATACCTAACTATGCTCAAGTACTAATTTGGATCAGTTTCCTTTATCAGGATGATAAAGTTCCAAGTCTTCAGACAGTTATGTCAGGGAAAGCAAAGTTTGGAATTGCTAAAACTCACAAATTTTATCATTTCAAAAATAAATAAATATGACCAAAGCCTCCTAGGTTGAGAGAAAATGGTAGGCTACAAACTCATTCCTTCTTACTGTAGAGAAGGATGTTCATCTGTACAGATGTAATTGGGTTTTATTTATTTATTAAATTAAAAAAAAAATTTTTTTTTTGTAATTGGGTTTTAGATAAATGCTGTTCACCCAAAATTAGATACAAAATATCATGTCTTTCATATTTTTTCAGAAACAGAAAACTTTTATTATTTGGAAGGAGAAAGATATGCTCTTCTTTGTGGCAACAGATCAGATGCTAGGTAAGTGGTGTTAATGTTTTCTTCTATCAAGTCTGTGTTGTAATGGAGAAGAATGCTCAAAAGCCAATAAGAGGCCATTTAGTGAAAAGGAAAGTTTGCTTTATTTTAGATGCTAGCAACTGAGGGGAGGGTAGACAAATGTTCAAAGGCTGACTCTCCATCTGCCCCGACAATCAGGGGTCAAGAGGGAGGGAGCTACATGCAGAAACAGCACAGTCAGCTGACAGTCATCTTGAAATCGGTCCTCCGTGGTCTGACCAGCATCACGTTGATTGTTTTAACTATGATTAATCTTCGGATCCAGGGTTGGTTGGTTTCAATTTCCTTGAGACCAATTCTTGGAGTTATGGCAGCTGACGGGAACCTGGTGGCTTAGTGGTAAAGAATCCACCTGCCAGTGCAGGAGGTGCTGGCTTGATCCCTGGGTCGGGAAGATCCCCTGAAGGAGGAAATAAATGGCAACCCTCTCCAGTATTGTTGCCTGAGAAATCCCATGAACAGGGGAGCCTAGTGGGCCTCATGGAGTCTCAAAAGAGTCAGAAATGACTTAGCAACTAAACAACAATAGGACTTAAAATAATTCTTCAGTGAGATGACAAAACTCTCAAGTCTTCTTCAGTTCAGTCGCTCACTCATGTCTGACTCTTTGCCACCCCATGGACTGCAGCTCTCCAGGCGTCCCTGTCCATCACCAACTCCCAGAGCTTGTTCAAACTCATGTTCATCGAGTCAGTGGTGCCATTCAACCATCTCATCCTCTGTTGTCCCCTTCTCCTCCCGCCTTCAATCTTTCCCAGCCTCAGGGTCTTTTCTAGTGAGTCAGTTCTTCGCATCAGGTGGCCAAAGTATTGGAGTTTCAGCTTCAGCATCAGTCCTTCCAATTAATATTCAGGACTGATTTCCTTTAGGATGGACTGGTTGCATTTCCTGGCAGTCCAAGGGACTCTCAAGAGTTTCTCCAACACCACAGTTCAAAAGCATCAATTCTCTGGTGCTAAGCTTTCTTTATAGTCCAACTCTCACATCCATACATGACTATTGGAAAAACTTTTATTTTCTTTTAATTTCAGATGACGAGATAAAGTTGAAATAGAGTGCTTCTCAGCAGTAGAATGGATTAATTCCTTGTGTTACTTTCCTCAACTAGAATGACTTGACATCCATCTGAAACTCAGTTCTTAGAGGCTCTGGGCCTGAGATAGAGAAAAAGCACATAGGGGCAGGGGAATGAGTTATGTAGTTTAGTCCTATTAAAGTGATTTGGGGGCTTCCCAGAGGCTTCCCCTGTGGCTGACATGGTAAGAGTCCACCCGACACTCTTTCAGGAGACCTGAGTTCAATCCCTGGAGGAGGGCATGGCGATACATTCCAGTATTGCCCAAAGAATCCCATGGACAGAGAAGTCTGGTAGGCTACATTTGATGGGATTGCATAGAGTCGGACACGACTGAGTGACTAACACACACACACACACACACACACACACACACACAGAGGGGGCTTCTCAGGTGGCGCTGGTGGTAAAGAACTCACCTGCCAACCATCTCAGGCCTGTCCGTGCTGGTCATGCGCGGCCACCTCTCCAGTGGACTCTGAACTCTGTGCTTAGCGCCTGTGGGAATGACAATGGAAGGATAAGACCCCCCTCTGGGCAGGGGAATCTTGAAGAAGAGAAAACAGACACTAATCACCCCTGCCTCTGGACAGTATCTATTGAAATGTAACCACAGGCTTATTGATTATTAACTGTTTGAACACATAACACGTGAATGATGGGGTTATTGTGATTGTATTTACCCTTCCTTTGTAAGCCTCAAGGGATTTGGGGTGGTGGGTTTGGACACGTACACATGGGGTATAAAAGATTTTCACAAATGCTGTTCGGGGCCCTTGGCTAAGAGGAGACTTTGCCTTGGGCCCACCAGTGTAATAAACTGCATTCGGTTCAGTCCCTGGGTCAGGAAGATCCCCTGGAGTAGGAAATGGCAATTTGCTCCAGTATTCTTGCCTGGAGAATCCCATGGAGAGAGGAGCCTGGCAGGCTATAGTTCATAGGGTCACAAATAGTCTGACAGGACTGAAGCGACAGCGTATACAAGGTGATTTAGACATTTCATTGCTTATTCAACCTTTTTACCTCTTCACTGCTGGACTCCCAGTCTATTTTCAAGTCCAGATTGTGAATCCATCTCACTGTGTCTGCCCCATCCCACTCGAGCTAAACCTTTCTGTGAACATTCCAAGCTAGATTTGACGTGAAATGCATGTTCAAGATACCAAGTCATGGATAGTCAGAATGACAATGATATAGTATACCAAGCCCAGAAGAGAATGTCAGTGTTTCATCTGCAGCCATTATACTTTGCCGTATGATAAACTATCCCAAAAGTTAGTGTTTTAAGACAAGAACAAAAATTCATCTGTTCAGACTCTATAGGTCAGCGATTTAGCAAGCCTCAACACACAAGTAGTTTTTAAACCTCTGTTTGTATCACATTTGTTAGCCACTAACAAATATGTAAAGCAAGTCACATGGCCAAAGCTCCAATAATGTGGGAGGGAACTACAGAGAGGTGATGAGAGAAGAAGCATGATTTATTGGGCCACTACTTTCATAATGGACCACAAGAACCAAGCCCTAGTCGGTAAAATTATGAAGACTCCATGAAAGGAAATGAAATAAATATTTAATCTGATCTTTCTACCAAAGTGCCATTACTGCTTATAAATTATTGATGAACAATGTTTTCTCACTCTTTAAATAATGGTATCTAAGGGTTTGAGGTGAGATCATTTAAAAATTAAACTCTCAACTACTGCAGTTTTATTTTTATTAATGTCATTTTCCACCAGTTATACTTTCACTTTGATTTTGGGTAGTAAAGAAATCTTTAACAAAGACTTGGCAAAAACCATTTATGAGTCCCTGTTGTCTTTTAGCTTAACTAATACTGTTCACTTATATCAGCTGAAAATCTAACTCATATGCAACTTTTTTTCACTGGGAATTGTTTGGGAGAAGACTATGCCCCATGAAAGAGGGAGCCCTTTATTATTCATGGGTAGATGTTCTGAATTTGTGATTTAACCTTGATCTGAAAGTCACCTAAGAGTAAGCAGTTTTTCTTTTCTTCATCTTAATTAGTCAGTGTCCTGAAGGATATGTGTGTGTAAAAGCTGGTGTAAATCCTGATGATGGCTACACAAATTTTGACAGCTTTGGCTGGGCCTTATTAGCTTTATTTCGGTTAATGATGCAGGATTACCCTGAAGCACTTTATCACCAGGTAAGAACACAGAGAATCTGCACTGCACGTAAGAATGATGCCATGCTCCTCCTTTCTAAAATAATGATCAAATGTAATGTACTTTATTAAATTTTTGTGTGGAAAAGAATTTGAGGCCAGAAGAAAGTAGAATTATTCGATGTCAAACTGTGTGTAAACACTTTAGTGTTCTTATGTATTGGTATCTTATTTAATCTTTGAAACAGTCCTACAAGGTCAGGATATAAATCTGTGCATATGCTTTTACATGAAGACCCTAAGATCAAAGCAGTCAGATAACTTCCCCAAAGTTAAAACACATGTATCTACCAGCGATCAGTGTACTACTCTGTGGTCTTATAGATTTGACGTTAACTAGAGAGCATTTCTAGGTGCTAATTCTTCAGACAAAAATTTGAAACCTATGAGATTACCATCTGTTAAGAAATTGTTGGGACTTCCCTGGTGGTCCAGTGGCTAAGACTCTGAGCTCCCAAGTCAGGGGGAGTGAACTTGATACCTGGTCAAGGAACCCCGTGTACTGCAACTAAGAATTCACATGCTGAAACTAAAGATCATGCCTACAATGTACTATTTCTTTTTAATTCTTCTATTTCTTCTCATCCTCTTTTAATAGTCAGTCATGCTCCAGTTATAGTAACAGAAAGCTTACTGTTATGAGACTTTAAATAAAAATTCTGATTCTCCGTTCATAACTGATGATTTGTGTGCCACAGTTTCTCAGAAGGATATAATATATACTCATTAAAAATGTAGATTCAGCTTTTCTTTTAAGAAAAGTGAAATATGCAGTGTTTTTCAGCAGCATAGTTAATATCAAAAGATATTATATAAAATAATTAAATTCCAAAAGTATGTGCAGTTGAAGAATACTTTAAACACACATGTACTGTACTTTTTATGATTGAATAGATAAATTATGGTGTGTATGTGCATATGTGTATGTTTATAGGCCATTAATAATGATAAGAATAAGGTAATATATTTTTAGCACAAAGATTCATAATATATTATTAAATGAAAATCAAGTAAACCAAACATGCTTGTAGGAAAATTATGTTTCTAGTAGAAGTACTTAAAATATTACAAGTGATTGTTTTCTTTATGCAAACTATATTTTTCTGATTTTGAAAGAGTAGTATATTGTTATTTGTCAAACTTTTTAACAGGTATCATGCCTCCTCCACAACACTAGGAACTTCTTATTTCTGAGCTAATCTTACCATGTTATCCTCTTCAAAATCCTCCAGTGATTTCCAGATGTCTATAGGATGAAGTTCAGTGTCCAAATGCATGGTCCCTAGCGCCGTTTAAGATATAGTCTCTGCAATCATATTTGCTTGTTCAGTATTTCTGCCCACTAGGAGATAAACGACCTAAGAAGTATTTTGTCTTATTTTAATTTTTGTCTTCTCAGCATCTAACATATAGAAATGCTTAATAAAATTTTAATAAACAAAAAATTTAAGTGAATATTTATGAATTGTTTACTTTATATAATAGTGAATGTCTTGCCTTTTATTTACAGCTTTCAAAGTGTATAAGTTAATTTACTTGTTAGCAATGGTTTAAAAGAAATCCCATCACACACCAGGGAAATGAGAAATCAGTCTGGGAGTGCCCTGATTCTGGAGTCTTTCAAGACCTTCATCATTATTGCACTCTAGGATTTTATTGACTAGTATAGATAAGGTTGGCTTTGATTTGGACTAAATTTTTTACTCAGCACTGCTCTATTGAACCATGACTAGGTAAATTCAACAGTTATTCCCAAAGAGTACAGCTTGTGTTTTGGAGAATAGCATTCCCCATTCATTAAACAAGCATTATTTAATCCAAGTACTCTGATGTAGCATTGGTACAGAAATGAACAAAGCAGGTTGTCAGTTCTCATGGAGTGGGGTTATATTCAATCATAGTTCACGTTTATCACATGGCAACATGAGCTAAGATCTTCTCATACATTGTTTCATTTGATTTTCATAAAAATATATGGTAAACAGGCTATAATTAACCCCTGTTTTCTGCTAAAATACAATAAAACTTGAATTTGCACACTTTTTCATTCCAATAAGATTGTATGCTTTTATTCTCATTCAGCTTCATTTAGTGAAAAGAGCAAAAATTTTGGATTCAGGCATTTCCCCACAGCTGTGAGATCTTTTATCTAATTTCATCTCCTTTCTACATGGTAAATACAATGTAAATGTTTTACATGGAATTAAGGAAATAACAAACATAAAGTACTTATTAATGTGTATATCCTACAATACTCATGATATCTAATACTGACTTTTGAACGTATTGTGGATAACAGCTATTTAGTGGGGAAAATATTTAATCAAGTCCTAAATAGCTTATTCACTTGGATAATAGAGTTTATTAAAAATACTGTTAAAGGAAAATATACTATAGATTAGTAAGAAGTTATTTCTGATTAAATGTTAGAACTTCCTGTTAATTTGCAAACATTCTTAACATGTCAGCACAATATTTTCTGTAAGTAATACAGAAAATATTGATTCAAATGATTGATTCAAAATATTGATTCTATTGATTCAAATGAATGCTTAAAAGTGAAAACTTTTCCATATGTTTTCCTGAAATTTTTTCATCTATTTTTAATCAGTGGCGATAGATCAGTGCACTGTATTTTGGATTTGTAATATCTACTTATAAATTTTTCAATTTTCCGATTTATCTTAGGTAATTATTTTGAAATAAAAGCCGGTCGATGCTCAGTTTAGAGATCTACTACTTTGTATTTTTCTATCCATAAATGGGGTTTCCCAGGTGGCACTAGTAGTAAAGAACCTGCCTGCTAATGCAGGAGACATAAGACATGCAGGTTCGATCCCTGGCTTGGGAAGATCCCCTGGAGGAGGACATGGCAACCCACTCCAGTTTTCTTGTCCGGAGAATCCCTAGGACAGGGCAGCCTGGCAGGATACAGTCCGTAGGGTCACAGAGTCAGACACGACTGAAGCAGCTTAGCACACGTGTGCAGGGCTTAGTGTCTCAGTCTTGTCCGACCCTTTGTGACCCCACAGATTGTAGCCCTCCAGGTTCCTCTGTCCATGGGGATTTTCCAGGCTAGAATACTGGAGTAGGTCGCCATGCCCTCCTCCAGGGGACCTTCCCAACCCAGGGATTGAACCCGTGCCTCCTGCATTGCAAGCAGATTCTTTACTGTCTGAACCATAAGGGAAGCATGCATCTATATCCATAAATGACTTAGTATATATGAATTATATGACTTTCCTAGGTGATTTGTGTAGAGGTTCTTCACAAAAGCAAGTATCCTGACAGATAATCAAATATTCCTGTTCCTCCTCTCTCTGAACAGACATGATCTTGTACTTTGTTGTGATGTTTCCATAAAGTAATGATCCAAAGAAAGTAATATCCAGACACTCATCCTTTGACTTTATTACACTTCATATATTTAAAGATTCTATTGCAAAGGAAACAATCATTCATATTCGGACTATCCAGCTTTCTTTGTTGAAAGATGACAGTTTTTCCTTTCATTATGTTTGATCTGTTAATGAAGACAAAAACATCAAATGCTCACCCTGAATTAAATTACGAAATTCTTCCCTGATTTTGTACCATTATTTTTTATCTTACATATGTGTCTAAAGTTAAAGAGCTTTTCACTTATTTCTCCAGGTAAAGCCAGTACTTTAACTGTCTTGTAATTGCATTCCACTTGTAACTAAATTCTAACAAAAAAATTTTTTTTTTCATTTTAAAATAAGAGATCACAGTAAGACAAATAACATTTCCTCTCTGTCTTTTTTCCACCTCTCCTTAGATCCTTTATGCTTCTGGGAAGGTCTACATGATATTTTTTGTTGTGATAAGTTTTTGGTTTGCCTTTTATATGGCAAGTTTGTTCTTAGGCTTACTTGCTATATCCTATGAAGAAGAAAAGCAGACAGCTACTGAGAAATATAAGATTGATCAGGAATTTCAGAAGTCTTTACCAGAACTTCAAGAAGAAAAAATAACAGCAGAGGTATATATTTTTTTAATGCTCTTTTAGAGTCAAAATGTATCTTCTCAAGTCTTGGAGCATATGTGTTCTAACAGATGTTCATTATCTATGTGTGGTACATGATAAGATCATAAGTGATTTTAGTAAAAGGGCTGACTTTTCCTACATAACATTCTTTTCTGAGTGTGGTGTGATAAGAGTGACCAACATTTTTTTGTCATTTAATGTATACAATATTTTTGTTCCAAAATGCTAATACTACTGCTAATAAACTATGGATGTATATATATATATATATATGTATATATATACACCGCTGCTGCTGCTGCTGCTGCTAAGTCACTTCAGTCGTGTCCGACTCTGTGCGACCCCATAGACGGCAGCCCACCAAGCTCCACCATCCCTGGGATTCTCTAGGCAAGAACACCGGAGTGGGCTGCCATTGCCTTTTCCAATGCATGAAAGTGAAAAGTGAAAGTGAAGTTGCTCCTCTGTCCATGGGATTTTCCAGGCAAGAGTACTGGAGTGGGTTACCATTGACTTCTCTGATATATATACACAGTATATATTATATAATATATATTATATATATAATAAACTACGGGTGTATATATATACATATATATGTATCTGAACTTCTCGTAACAAAATGCACACTTTTTTTCCCTCGTAATGCAGGCTTAGTTTATTAATTTAAACTTACTTCATACAGAACATCAGAATTGACTTTGGAAATTTTCAGTGTTCAACTCAAAAGTGATAGCATCTTCCATAATTTAGAAGCTAGAAAGTACTAAAAGCATGGATCAAAGTGTAGTGAAGTTGTAAAAAGAGAAAAAAAATATTGACCTTCTGGCTCTTTCAAGAGGAAGTGCACTTTCTATCCTGGCATAAGAAGTTATTTTATCTGTGCAGTAATTAAGTTCATGATAAGTAAAACTTAATACAGTTTTACTCTAATTTTCAATTACCCTGGTATTCCATTTGAATGTACTTTTAGATGTTTAGCTTCATAGCAAAAGATCTGGTCTATGAATCTAAAAGTATTGGCAGAAGTAATATTAAAGTTGTAGAAAATTATCTTTAAAAAAAAATCTAAATTCTGCTGTAAGTGTGCAAAAAGGGAGAACAGGCCCCGGAAAGCAACCAGAAGCAGCTTTCTTATACTCCACAGGACCTGGCTGTCTCACACCTCTTCCTAGGCTTAGCTCAGCCGCCTCGTGTCCCTCCCCAGAGCTGTCCAGGTGTGTGGTGGGCAGGGGCCAGAGCAGCCTGAGGGGTGGAGCTCATGCCTCTTCTGAGGTGTTGCTCCCTTCCCCGGTGCTGTGAGGTGCCCCGCTGCCTCCGAGTTTGTCCGTTGGAAGGTGCTCGGCCCAGAGGGGTCACAAGCAAGTCCAGTGCGCCCACCCACTGACCTGACTGCAGGGCCCTCACCTGTGGGAAGGGAGCCGAGCCTTGCCATCTCTTCCCTCCCTCTGGGTTTGTTACTGTTTTCACTCTTGGCCCTTGCTAATGAAGACTGTCTACATGGGAAGAAGTGTTTGAACTACATTTTCTAGTAGATGTAAAAGGGACAGAATTGAGGGAGCAAAGGATGGAAAAGAACTGTATCTTGCTTATCCCTCACATAGAAAAGATAAAAAAAAAAAATGAGGAAAAGGGCCATGATTCACTCTGGCATGTGTGGTATGACTGGCTAAGAAGTTCATTAATCAAAGGCCTCTGCTGGGCCAAAAGGGGAAAATGATAACTCTCTATTAACTAGCTCTCTCATTAAGCTGTGATCAGTAAAGAAACTCAAGAAAAGTCATTCCACTAAAAAGTAGGGCCTGCATGACATAATGTAGGATCATACCAAATGACAAGTTATTGATAGATACATGTATCTACGTGGTCAGTGCATACCACTGAAAGAAGAAGCAATTGTGGACGGTATGAAGAAAGCATGTATATTAATCAAAAGAAGTTATTGAGTATAGCCTTTATATCACTCATGAGGAAGTCCCAGATAAATTACACAGCTTTCTGTCTCTAGAAATGAGTCTGAGATCCTACAGATTGAATGACTGTAGTCCGAATGATATGTGGAATGTATAATTTGTTTTGAAGTGGCATTTCAAATGATAAGAGCTACACACAGATATATCCAAGAGCACAATTCTTCTCTTATTTCAGATGAGATGCCCTATTAACTCTGCTTGTGAAGAACTTAGAGTATTTTGTAATTTCCCAATATCTCCATTCATTTGGCTATTCGGGACCACATAAACCCTTGCTGGATTTAAATAGTCTTTCAATTATGAAAGATTTCTTTTCCTGGAAGAGTACTAGAACATTTTGTCATTCAAAAGTTTCCTGGGAAAATGAGAGTAAAAGTCATTTTTACAAGATATATTTTCTTTTCCTTTTTTACACATAAGAAAATGCTGGAGAGTGAAGAATTTTAAATGGAACATACTGAGGAGAGGACTCGTTAGGTGACTGATGTAACACTCGGCAAATTCTAATTCCTATGTTGAAATTACTGGGAAATTGCATATAAGTTTCATATTCTCACATTACAAGAAAACAGTAGATTATATTGGCTAAAATCACAGTTTCGCAGTTAGACTAATACAGATTTCAGTCCATTTTAGCTGCTTACTAGATTTATGATATTTGCCAAGTATGTTAACCTTCCGTTGTTGTTACTCAGTCAGGTCCAACTCTTTGCAACCCCATGGACTGCAGCACGCCACGCTTCCCCATCCTTCACTATCTCTTGGAGTTTGCTCAAACTCATGTCCATTGAGTCGGTGATGCCATCCAACCATTTCATCCTCTGTCGCCCCCTTCTCCTCCTGCCTTCAGTCTTTCCCAACATCACGGTCCTTTCCAATGAGTTGGCTCTCCACATCAGGTGGCCAAAGTATTGAGACTTCAGCTTTACCATCAGTCCTTCTAATGAATAGTCAGGGTGGATCTCCTTTAGGATTGACTGATTTGATCTCATTGCAGTCCAAGAGACTCTCCAGAGTCTTCTCCAGCTCCACAGTTTGAAAGCATCAATTCTTTGGTGCTCAGCCTTCTTTATGGTTCAACTCTCACATCTGTATAGGACTACTGGAAAAACCAGAATTTTGAATATATGGACCATAATGTCTCTGCTTTTTATATGCTGTCTAAGTTTGTCAAAGCTTTTCTTCTAAGAAGCAAGTGTATTTTAATTTCATGGCTGCAGCCACAGTGGTTTTGTAGCCCAAGAAAATAAAGCCTGTCACTGTTTCTATTTTTCCCCATCTATGTGCCATGAAGTTAGGGGACCGGATGCCATGATCTTTGTTTTTTTGAATTTTGAGTTTTCAGCCAGCTTTTTAACTCTGCTCTTTCACCTTCATCAAGAGGCTCTTTAGTTCCTCTTCACTTTCTGTCATTAGGGTGGTATCATCTACATATCTGAAGTTAACCATTTTAAACCTCAGGTTCTTCATCTGTAAGGTGTATATTATAGTATCTGTCATAAGTTGTGAGATTCGAATTAAATAAATGCTTGTAAAGCACTTAGCACTGCTTAGACTATACTAAGCAACTGAAAAAATGGTATTGATTAATTACAGGAAACACAGGAAGACAACTGCAAGAAGGCATAGCAGTCCATATGGAGAATACTTCTCAATATGAAATTCTCGTCTTTGACTGTGTCCCCCTAAAGGGATAATTAAAATAATAATAATAAAAGTAATAATAATAGTATATAATATTTATTGTCAGCTATGTGCCAGGAGAAGAGAGCCGCAGAGAATGAGATGGTTAGATAGCATCGCCAATCAATGGACGTAACTTTGAGCAAACTCAGGGAGATAGTGAAGGACAAGAAAGCCTGGCATGGTGCAGTCCATGTGGTCACAAAGAGTCAGATATGACTTAGTGACCGAGCAACAACATCATGTGCCAGACAGATAAATAGTGTCTTCACAAATTCTCAATTTAATTCTTGTTGAGGAGTTCCAGTTGCAAAATTCAATCTGTATTTATAGGTATTTGATTTCTTGACAGTGAGAAAGAGAACACATTTTTCATCATTGTTCTAGAGAATCAACACTGAAACCTTATTATTCCCTCAACTACACAGTTTCTAGGTGAAATTTGTCTATGAATTCTCAGTTATTGGCAAAACTTATGAAAAGAATCAGATATATACAACAGTAGGAATGTAGGTATTAAAAAATATTTGCCCATCTAAAATGACAATCTTAGAATTTACATGTATAATTAAATAAAACATCATTGATAATTTTCTGTATTAGGCTTGTATTAAACATTGGAGATTTAAAAATTAGTGAATACAGATACACTGTCTATCTTCATGAAGCTAGTGGTCTACTGGGGAGATAAACTATAAAACTATTATAGCAAATCTGTAACTGGGACCACCAGGCATTGTGTTTCCTGATGTTTTTAAATAAGAAACATAAAACACCACAATATATTCTTGCCAAAATCTGTACTGTCTAATAAGCTTCTAAATCTAACCATCTCTTTCTAGAGACTATAGAAGAGAAGAATGCATTGAATTACACTAAAAAGACATAATCTGCCAAATTAAGAATGTGGAAAATTCTATGAGTGATTCAGTATTTTTAACAAATCATGTAGGATAAATAAAATGATATAAGATAACCAACAGAACTACAAACCGAAAAAAGTTTTACCTTTTTTGTATTTTGATTGGAACAAATTAACTATGATAGAATGTTTCTGAGTAATGAAATAAAATTGAGCATGATCTAGGTATTGGATAATATTAAGGAATTGCTAATTTTGCTTGATGTTGGTAATGGTGTTGTGATTATTTTTTAAAAGAGCTTACCTGAAATTTTATGATGTGTGAAATTTGTTTTACAATACTTCAGGGAAAAAGTAGGGTGGGTAATACATGAAAAATGGAAAGTATAATGTCATTAATGGTTGAAGCAACCTATTGGGTACCTGGTGAGTATTATTCTTCCCTAAAAAAATTAAATGAAAATGTGGAAGGTGCTATAAAAGTGAGAAACATAGTTCTTTGAGAGCCTTTAATGAGGGATTTCTCTGAGTCAGAAAAGGTTTTTATGAGATCTGGCATTTGAGTTGAGATCTGAAGAATGAATCCTTGCTCTCTGGTGGGCAGGAACAGTTAGAGAATGAAATAGGTCAGTTAGAGTTAGAGTTAGAGAATGAAATAGGCCAGTGTGGTTTCAGTAAGGAGAGTGAGCCTGAGTCCAAGATGAACAATCCAGGTGTTCATTGCTTGACACCAAAAGTATGAGTGGGTTCTTCCTTATTAATAGCTCCCTTCCAGAGAAAATTGAAACCAGTGCTGAGAAGAATCTTAGCCCCTTCTTCCAATCTAATTTTAACATTGGATTGTCCAAAATTCAGGCATATGCCCTTATTAGCACTTATACTTTCAAAAAGGAGATTTTTTTTCCATCATAGTCCTCTCAATTTGCATTATAAAATAGTAATATCGTTAGTAGTTGGCCAACTTATGGGCACTTATTCAATATTTTTTGAAAGGCTCAATTGAGGTAAATATATTACTAGACTGATAATGTAGTTTGTTCATTTCATATCCTAAAATACATCCTTGCATGTGTGCATGCTAAGTCGTTTCAGTTGTTTCCAACTCTTTGTGACCATGTGGACTGTAGCCCACCAGGCTCCTCTGTCCATGGGATTATCCAGGCAAGAATACTGGAGTGGTTGGCCTTGCTCTCCTCTGGGGGATCTTTTTGACCTAGGGATCGAACCCACATCTCTTAAGTCTTCTGCATTGGCAGGTGGTTCTTTACCACACACCACCTGGGAAGCCCAAATGTATCCACAGTTCAAACTAATCAGTAAACAATTGAGCCTTGACTGTATCAAGAATAATATTATTACCCTCCCCCCTTCACTGCCCCTCCAACCATGGACGGTTATCTTTACCAGATTGTTCTTTGATGTAAATTCATCAAACATTGTCACTATCAGAAGCAGCTCTGTGAGGAATAATTCCTCAGTATTAAGAATATAGTGAAGGATATTATTAACGATTTGACAGGGTATCTTTATGAAGAAACACATGGCAAATTCCTCTTGGGCTTTAATGACAGAAAAATTATAGTTCTGTTGGATTTTAACTCATAGAAATTTGGAATTATATAAATTATCACATATTTTATATAGCCTTGTAAGTCAGCTAAGAAAATACTTTCTGGAATAAGCATGGTTTAGGTCAATAAATTAGTTTTGCATCCTGAGCTTATGCTTATTTTTTCAATTAAGAAAAAAGTGAAGCAACAGAGATCTGTAGACTTAAAGAAACTGTCATTTTTCAGATGGAACTCAGTATGTAGTGGAATTAGTTTTTACCTCTTTGAGCTCTAGTATTTTTGAAATTAGGGGGAACTTGACTGATACCGAGTGAAATGAATTTGATGATTTCCTTGATGTCTCTTCTGGGACTTCAGATAGACCACAGCAGAGCCTGCCTGCCAGAGTGTTCTGGGTTATCAGTGAACCCCAACCATTAAGTCCCTCAGTGCCCATGCCAGTTATCCTTATTCAAAAGGCACCTCACCTATGTAAGTGTATTCACTGGTGGCTCAGATGGTAAAGAAATCTGCCTGCAATACGGGAGACCCGGTTTAATTGCTGGGTCAGGAAGATCCCCTGGAGAACGGAATGGCTTCCCACTCCAGTATTCCTGCCTGGATAATTCCATGGACAGAGGAGCCTGGTGGGCTACAGTCTATGGGGTAATAAAAAGTCAGACACACCTGCGTGACTAACACACACTATTTCACCTATTAGGCTCACCTATTTACCAAATTAACAAACATAGAAATATTATTATTCTTCGTGTGTGCTGAATGTAAAAATCATTGGGAGTTCTATGGTGTGATATCATCTACCCCTTGTCAGTTACTTACAGTTTAAATTCAAAAACAAAATTTACTCATGATCACTAGAAACCTCTGGGGCCATACTTGTGATCATCATGAATATGTAGAACTTGTAATACCTACATCACAACCTTAAGTGTTTTGAGCGCCTTTGCAATGCAAGGGTTCT
This sequence comes from Odocoileus virginianus, assembly GCF_023699985.2. NCBI lineage: Eukaryota > Metazoa > Chordata > Mammalia > Artiodactyla > Cervidae > Odocoileus > Odocoileus virginianus. The sequence continues at coordinate 23,248,168 of NC_069686.1, forward strand.
TTTAAACTTTGTTATCAGCAAAACAGGATGTCTTAAAACCGTTATACAAGAGACAAGAGGGACAGAAGAAAATGACTTCTTTTTGGGATTATTATGTGTGTTTTAATCAGACCCATCCTTTAAAATTCATTCTGTTACCTGATATTACATGAGACATATTCTATCATCTCAAAACCAAATAATTTGATTTAATCAAGAGTGTTTACAAAGTCGTAGTTAACACATCAAATATAAGGTGTTAGAGAAATGTAAGGTGTTAATACTCAGTAGCAGTTAATATTCAGTAGCATATCTGCCAACTGGATGGTCCACAATAATTCTAAACTGGACATTGAATTCTTTGTCAAATATGGGTAATAGCACTAACATTCTCTGGTTTACTCCTTTTATAGTTTACCTCATAGTATAAAGTGATTTGGTTGACTTACAAGTAATGCACATGTGTTTCCCAAATAATCCTGTCGGTTTAATAGTACACATAGTGGGACTTCCCGAAAGTCTAGTGGTTCGGACTCTGTGCTTCCACTGCAAGCGCAGTGGTTTGATCCCTGGTTGGGGCACTAAGATCTCTCATGCCACACAGCACCCCTCCCCCAAAAAAGTAACTATAGTGTAAAAAGTGGCCAATTATGGAACCCAGAAAGGTTTTTGGAAGTAAGAATTGGCATTTTTTAAAAGGTTATAAACCTTCTTATAGCTATAATCTTGAATCTACAAAGGGGAGAAGCAAGAATTAGACTCATCAAATTTCTTTTTAGACCAAGACCATACAGATAGAAATGAAGAAAAGATCATCAACTTCTGTGATTACTTCTTTGGATGCATCGGATGATGCTACTATCAACCATAAAGAAGGTAAAGTAAAAAATATTTAGACGTGATGAAAGGTATCATTTTTATAACTCACTTTTAAGAAATCCTCCAGTTTCTTCCAAATTTTAGTTGATAATAACTAAAAGTTAACGAAGAACATGAGACTATTAGGGTTAACAGTACTTTAAAATTTCATAAGCATAATGTTTTAAACACTGAAAAAGGCCACCAAAAACTGCCAAGGAATTTTCTTTAACACTGAAAGTGACATGAGTATTTTAACTAAAAATACAGGTTGGAGTATATAACATTAACATATTGAGGCTCTTTTTATACTTGTCTCTACTTTTAATATATGTATAACCAGTAATCATTATTATAGATAATATTGAAAGACATTATTTTGTAAAGCATATAAATCTAAATTTATAAACATGGTACTCACAATTATATTCCATATTAGTTTTTCTTGAGAAGTATTCCTATATTTTAATTCTAGTACATAATTTTTTCATTTTCATTTGCCTTAACACAGCAAACATGAGCAAAATAGAGGAAATTTACTTTGCTTTGATTTTCATTAATTCAAAATATTTCTGTTGCTATTTCAAAATCAGAAGTCTAGTTTATAACCTCCCTTTGCTTGCAAAAGTAAAAATTTTCTACTAATTAAATGCTTAATGATTAAATAAACAATTAACTCATGTATAATTTTCTGTTCTTTCAGTTTCAGAGCTTGAAAAATCCAGGCAGAGATGCCCATTTTGTTGGTATAGATGTGCTAAAACTTTATTGATCTGGGATTGTTCTCCCTGTTGGTTAAAATTGAAAGAGTTTGTCCATAGGATTATAATGGACCCATTTACTGATCTTTTCCTTATTATATGCATAATTCTAAACATAAACTTTTTGGCCTTGGAGCACTATCCAATGAGTCTGGAAAGCAGCAATATTCTCAGCATTGGAAACATGGTAAGTCTCTCATTGTAAGTTATTTTCTCCTGCAATTTCAGCTTTTCTTTAGTCACCATTATCCTCATTATTTTACTTTAAAACTCCAAAATGTTGCAAATACATTGCATGAGTATTAAATGAAGTATCATTTTCATGCTTCCTTACCTCACCTCTCCAAGCCCTCCTTTGTAAATGTTCTTACCTTTGAATAGATTTCTGGCTAGAGTCTGTTTAAATTTAAGATTTCTAGCCAGCTACATGGCAGTCAAGTTAAATAAAAATTATTTATTTCCTCTCCCATCTCAAATATCCCCTCTCTTAATATGGTAGCCTCTAGATCACAAAGGCAGAGGTGAAATAACAGACACAAGTTCTTCACTGACACCTGAATTTTGAATCCTGTTACAACAGAGCCTACCTTAGATTGGAGCTTATCTTTGTGGCAAGGTATTTTTGAAATTCACCTATCTTTTTTTTTTTTTCCATGTAAAAAAAGGCAAGAGAAAAAACTTTCCATGAGTTTAAAAACAAGTCATATTCAATCAGTTTTGGTCAATCTATATTGTTAATTTTGTTTGCTTTTATGCTGTTGTTTAGTTGCTTGTAACTAATCAACAAGAATAGTAGGCTTTTCTGGTGTCTCAGATGGTAAAGAATCCGCCTACGATGCTGGAGACCTGGGTTTAGATCCCCTGGAAGAGGACATGGCAACCCACTCCAGTATTCTTGCCTGGAAAATTCCTATGGACAGAGGAGCCTGGCAGGCTGCCATCCATGGGGTCGCAAAGAGTCAGACACAACTGAGTGACTAAACACAGAATAGCACAGTTGCTTGATATTAATACTGTCAGTTGCTACCAATTTTGAACGATATATTTATTTGCTACCGAAACAATAATTTAGTTATTTCTGCCAGTACAGTTTTTCAAATGACAGTTTTCATAGGTTTACCTTTTTTAAAGTCATCTATATTTTTAAAATTTCCCTTTATATTTTTAAAAAATTAAGTATCTTAATATGTACTCTTTATCCCCAAAGGAACTATTCAAAATGAAAAGATTTTCACTCTCAAATATTCTTTTGTTTTCTTCCAGGATGGCTTTTATTAAAGTAATTGAAGATTCCATATATAATGTTTGACTTTAGATTGTCAAACAAAATGTATGAACATGTCCTTGTGATGCAGACTCCAAAACTAATCATATGTTGACAGAGAAAATATGAACAAAGTGACAATGAAAATTTATTCTGTGTATGAGGGTTCTGATAGAGCTATTGAAATCATATTCTCATCCCTGTGTTTTGTTTTATTTAGGTGTTTATTGGAATTTTCACAACAGAAATGATGTTTAAAATAATTGCCTTGCATCCATATGGATATTTCCAAGTAGGCTGGAACATATATGATAGCCTAATTGTGTTCCATGGTTTAGCAGAACTTTATCTAACAAATTTTCATGAACTGGCTATTTTACGATCATTCAGGGTGGTAAGTAGAATACAAGACCTAAATTTTATTTTATAAAAATTCATTTCAGTTTCCCCAGACATAAAGTGGGAAGAATAGTAATACCTATCCTGTTGGTATGTTGGAACTATTAAATGAAATAATTCATATGTAACAAGGTTAGAAAGTAACCCAGAAAAGAGTAAGTAGTTTCTAATGCTGTTTGGCCCGGACATTATGGACTTTAGAAAGATGGTAACGATAACCCTATATGCAAAACAGAAAAAGAGACTCAGATGTATAGAACAGACTTGTGGACTCTGGGAGAAGGCTAGGGTGGGATGTTTCAAGCGAACAGCATTGAAACATGTATATTATCTAGGGTGAAACAGATCACCAGTCCAGGTTGGGTGCATGAGACAAGTGCTTGGGCCTGGTGCACTGGGAAGACCCAGAGGGATCGGGTGGAGAGGGAGGTGGGAGGGGGGACTGGGATGGGGAATACATGTAAATCCATGGCTAATTCATTTCATTGTATGACAAAAACTACTGTAATGATGTAAAGTAATTAGCCTCCAACTAATAGAAATAAATGGGGAAAAAAAAAAAACTAATCTTTTCCTGCTAAAAAAAAAAAAAAAGAAAAGAAATAAGCCATATATACAGTGAATTTGAGATATAGTTCTATAAAGCAGGGTCAGGATTACTGGGGCAGTTTTGAGAAGCAGGATAATACAGAGTCCCAAAAGCTGAATGCCAATGTGTAACTAAAGAGTTAGAATCAGGTGAGTATCTCTAAATATAGATTTCAAAATTTTGTAAAAGAAGGACTGTCAGGCTAATAGAATGTTACTATGAAGGTTATCAAGTCAGAATCAATATATGCCTAAAATGTAGGTGGCAGTAAAAGCATCAGGAAACTAAGCAAAGAAATTATGTTATTAGAATAATATTTATGGAAATGTTAGGTATTTGATAAATAATATACTGTCTTATTCTGTTAACAAGTTGAAGGAATATAGCAGAAATGAGAACAATTAGGTAGATTTAATCTCATCCAAGTAATTCTTCAGAACCCTGTCTTTATCCATAGGCTTATCTAATGACTAAGAGGAAAATATAAAAGTTGTATTTATTGAATTTATAAATGAAGCAAGACTAGGAAATACAGACAATACAATAAAAGATTGTATCAAAATATCTGAAAGACTAGTAACAGATTGAACCTAAAATGATTAAGTTTTACATGGTTAAGTGTTAAGTCCTAACCCTTGAGTCCCATAAGCCAACTACATGCCAGAAAAAGTTGGGGAAGGTATAGCACATATAAAAACAATATGTGGATTTTAGATGACTCAAATATTAAAGTGATTTTGTGCCATGTGAATAAAAATTTTTAAATCTAGTGAAAATAAGTGAAATATTCAGATTAAAACCTTGAATTAAACCTTGAATGTTTCACTCTCATGTTAATTTTAAAGGTAAATATACAATAGTACTCTTGCCTGGAAACTCCCATGGACAGAGGAGCCTGGCAAGGCTACAGTCCATGGGGTCACAAAGAGTCAGACACAACTGAAGTGACTCAGCACTCATGCACACAATAGAACTGTCAGTGGACTTCAATGGCTTGAGACTTTTCCAATATCATCTATATGTTGAAATGCAGGAAAATATTCAATATATTTTGTTAAAAGAAAATTAAGAATGGAAACTTGCTTTACCAGATACTAAAACAAAACTGGAGTACTTATAATAGTATAATATTGAAAAAATGGGAATTGACAGATCAATAGAAACTATACTTCAGTTTGGTGTAAAAAACTATAGAATGTGTAAGATGTATTAAAAGTTGTATATAAACTGAATTTTCAGTGCTTAGTATTAATAATGCTCAAAAGTGAATATTACATTAGAGACTACACACGTTTATGGGTATAATGCTAATAAAAATTTTAAATGTACATTGTAATTAATAGTGACCAGAGTTTTTGTCATTTTTTTTCCTTATTTTTGTTGTTTTTACATTGCTCTATCAGTTACGAATTTTTAGATTGGGAAGATACTGGCCAACATTTAAGATTCTGATGCTGACTCTTTGTAACTCAATTGTTGCCCTGAAAGACTTGGTCCTGCTGTTGTTCACGTTTATATTCTTTTCTGCTGTGGTTGGCCTAAACCTGTATGGTTCAAATTACAAAAAATATGTCTGCAACATAAATGAAGACTGTCAGCTTCCACACTGGCACATGCATGATTTCTTCCATTCTTTCCTGAATGTATTCCGGATTCTCTGTGGAGAGTGGATAGAGACTTTATGGGATTGCTTTAAGGTAGCAGGTCAATTGAGTTGTATTCCTTTTTACATGATGGTGATTTTAATTGGAAAATTATTGGTAAGTAATCCGTGCTTTAAAACTTTCCTTGAAAAAATCATGTATTGCAGTCTGGCATTTTCATAATGAAGACTTATGGAAGCCAGTGGTCTACAACTGTGCTGGCTGATATGGAGGCCTTTAGCCACATGTGGCCATTAATCAGTTAAAATATGAGTGGTCCACTTTGAGATATGTCATAAGTGTAATATACCCACTGAATTTGAAGTCTTCAGTTCAGTTCAGTCGCTCAGTCGTGTCCGACTCTTTGTGATCCCATGAACCGCACCATGTCAGGCCTCCCTGTCCATCAACTCCCGGAGTCCACCCAAACCCGTGTCCATTATGTTGGTGATGCCATCCAACCATCTCATCCTCTGTCGTCCCCCTCTCCTCCTGCCCTCCCCCAAAAAAGAATGTAAATGATTTTATTAATAATTCTTATATTGAAAGTGCTTCCTAGGTGGCACTAGTGGTAAAGAATCCGCCTGCCAATGCAAGAGACACAAGAGATGCAGTTTCAGTCCCTGGGTTGGAAAGATCCCCTGGAGAAGGAAATGGCATCCCACCCCAGTATTCTTGCCTGGAAAATCCCATGGACAGAGGAGTCTGGTGAGCTATGGTCCATGGCGCCATCAGGAGTTGGACATGACTGAAGTGAAAGCATTTTAATTATAATATTTTTATACATTTAGTTGAATAAAATGTATTAGTTATGTTAATTTCACCTGTTTTTGTTTATACTTTTAATGGGGCTGCTGGAAAATTGCATACATGATGTTCATCATATTTTCATTGGTTATAACCTGCTACTCAAAGTAGCTTTGGTTTTATGTGGGAGACAATTATTAATGTAGACTCTCAGACCCCATCCCAGACCTGTGAAAGCGGAATCTACATTTTTAACAATATCCCTAAGTGATCTGTGTACACATTAAATTCTAAGAAGCACTTAAATGTAGCGCTGGTTGTCAAATTTGACTGCACATTGGAGTTACTTGGAGAACTAATAAAAATAAAATAATGTCTTGGATTCATTCCCAGAGATTCTGATTTTATTGTTATGTGGACATAGCTTAGTCATCAGGATTAAAAAAAAATCCTCATTTGATTAAATTGTGCAGCAAATTTTGAAAACCACTGATCTTTGAAACTATCATACATTAACTAAGAGGAAGCACTTTCACTCCTAAATTTCCAGTAATTGGAGTGATTACATTAATTGAAGTATCTTATACTTCTTCTAGGGCGTCCCTTGTGGCTCAACTGGTGAAGAATCTGCCTGCAATGCAGGGAACCTGGGTTTGATCCCTGGGTTGGGAAGATGCCCTGGAGAAGGGAAAGACTACCCACTCCAATACTCTGGCCTGGAGAATTCCATGGACTATGTAGTCCATGAGGTTGCAAAGAGTCAGACACAACTGAGCGACTTTTACTTTCATAATTCTTCTTAGGGAAAAAAAATGGTTTATAAAATATATTTGTTCTTATTGGGGAAAAAAGAGACTCAATATTTACTTTTCTCTCCTAACTCACAGAGATCAAGTGGATCTCCCAAAAGACAGGAACAAAAAAAATCACAGGTTAAAATCCATTGTATAAGTGCATTTCTCATTGCTTTTATTTACCCTGGACCCACTCCTGTCCTAAGTACATACTGACACTGTGTTTAATTGTTCATGTACTTGTCTATCTTCCTTATTAAGCTAGAACTTCCATGAAGGAAGGGATCATGAGCCCCATAAAGTGGTTGCATTTTACAGTGTTACACAGTTCTTTCTTTACATCACAGCATTTTCAACTTAATTTTCAGTCTTAACACTCACTGCATATGTATATATGCGTGATAGGGAGTGTGTGTACATGTCTAAGATATAAGAAATGTTAGATCGTAAGCTCTTAAAAATACAATTGTATTATAATTTTTCCTCTCCAAATCCTGACATATAAATCTTTCATTTGTTCCATAATTAATTAATTTTTCAACAAATATTTCATACTTTATCATGTACTTTGTGCTTTGCATTGTGCTAGTTATCTACTGAAGAGAAAAAATGGTTCCAACGCATATAAAGCTTGTAGTCATGAAATTTTTCCTTAACACCCTTTCTTTTTTCTCACTGTGAACAATACTTAACCAAACAAAGGAAAAAGAAACAACCAACAACCTTAAATTATGCTTGTTCTTGCTCTTCATCCTTTGAGAATGATAGAGATGTTAATAAGGTAGTTTCTACAAGGCCCATGGAGCCCCTGCCCAGATTCTGTGTATATAAACCTTGATAGCAAAACGGGATACTAGTGGAAGAACAATCAAACTAGTCTGTAGGTGTTGTTTTTCAGTTGTTTTGTTGTTTTTCCGCCCAGTCGTGTCGGACTCTTTGCAACCTCATGGACTGCAGCATGCCAGGCCTCCCTGTCCCTCACCATCTCCTGAAGTTTGCCTTAGTTCATGTCCGTTGCATTGGTGATGCCATACTGACATTCAATTATTGTCTTTTCAGTTTTCAATTTTTCAGCCGTTGAGAGTCTGTCATGGTAGGTTACAGAAAATACATGTTATTGTTTAGGAGATCTTACCTGTAAGAAATTTCCAATGCTGAGCCAAATGTTAAACTCTCCATTTTATTTTATACACCAAACTATGGTTGCAGCTAAGATAATTTATTTTATGACTTTATTATCTGCAAAAGTATTTTTGTTTGTCCACAAGTGAGTCTTATTTGAGCTTTCTATATTCCTAAGAGATAAAAAGATTTGGTTATTGAGACTTAAAGGTAATCCATTAGAATTGAACACAATTTGGTGGGTACGTCATAATATTTTAGCTGTATATGTGCATGAGAAACTCAGCAATTATCAGAGTGTTTGAGAATTCGTCTCTTCAGATAGATCCAAAATTCTGAAAGATATTTTAACAAATGAATGTTGCAGATCTTCATATAGTTAATTATTTTATTTTATGTACACATAAATTGTCAGTGTAAGTATTAAGAACTCGGAAATACAGTAGAAAAGTTTTATGTAAGTTATATACATATTCTTATACATAATATCATTTGAACTTTTCCCTTTAAAAATAATATGTAAAGCATATTATTTTTATTAAATTATATATTTTTTATTAAATTATTATAAAGTAATTTAAATTTCCAAAAGTTCAAATATTTGAAGAGAAGAGAGAAAACTTCCAGAAAGGACAAAATGCCTAAATTATTACTTTAAAAGAATGATCAATGCATCTCTAATTATCTCTAATCTTATAATCTAAAATGATAATTTATACTCTACAATAAGAAACAAAATAAAAATCTAATTCTCTGAAAATTGGACATGCCTTGATCTTATTTCTCAGTGATAGTAAAGGTTGACATACACACTATCTTCGAATTCAAAATAATTTGCATATATTAGGCGTGATCCTTCCATTACTCATCTCTTTCTTATTTGACCAAATTTATTACCACAGAGAATCAACTAACCTACCTAAACCCTGTGCTTGCACATCACAAGGAAAATTAGATGTGGCCTTCAAAACTAGGGATAGCTTTCTCCCCAGGAGAGTCCTCATGAATTTGCAGAACCCATGAAGATGTCATTACATATCTTTCTGATATCTTTCTGAGTTAGGTTGAAGTGAATTCAGCCACCTGGAGTAGCAATTGATTTTCTCACCTTGGGAGAGTCTGCCTGGCTTAGTAGAAAAGAAAACAAACTGGAGTCAGACAGACTTAAGTTCAACCTATGTGATTTTTGATACTTGGCATCTGTAAGCTTTGTGTTTTTCATCTGTAAAGGAGAAACAAATGATATTTCATAAAACATTGTAACCTTCTGGCTATCCAAATTCCTAACACAGCAACTGATCCTCTGTAGAGAAGAACTGAATAGCCTAAAGAGCATCATAGTGTGTATTCTGTTTTCAGATTGCAGGCCAGCTTTTTAAAAATATTTGTTGTTGTTGTTGTTGTTTGAAAGAAAACAAAAAATGAGATGCATTTAGCTTCATTTACTTCCACATTCAGATACTTTACCTGTTTCTGGCGTTGATCATCTCATTTGGTTCATACAAGCCTGCAACAACTGAAGAAAATGATGAAGCAAAAAATCTCCAGCGTGCAATGGCAAGAATTAAAAAAGGAATAAATTATGTGCTTTCTAAAATACTATGCAAAAAACAAAATGTTCTAGAGGAAACAATGGACAATGTAAGTGATGTATATGTTAAAGAGAATATTTCTGACCATACGCTCTCTGAATTGAGCAACACCCAAGATTTCCTCAAGGATAAGGAAAAAAGCAGCGGCACAGAGAAAAACACAATGACCGAGAATGAGAGTCAGTCGCTAATCCCCAGTCCCAGTGTCTCAGAAACTGTACCGATTGCTTCAGAAGAATCTGATATAGAAAATCCGGACAATAAGGAGATTCAGAGCAAGTCAGGTGATGGAAGCAGCAAAGAGGTAAGTTGTTTTAACATCATGGTTGCGTACTGTTGATTGATGGGACTGTTGACAAGGAAGTGAAGCAATGCTGAAGTTCCAAAGTTAGATTATTACCCATTCAGTCCTAGCTGCAGCACTCCTTCTCCTGATTTTCTGCTCCTGATCCAGTCTCTTAAACTTCTTAAGTTTCTTCATCTGTGAATGAGGATAAAATTGTATCTATTTCTCAGAAGAGCTAGAATGATTAAGAAAAATAGTTCAGTAGTACATAGGATAATGTCTAAAATATGGAAGCACTTAGCAAACATTAGATAACATAATATCTTCAGTTAATGGGGTGATAAGAAGCATAGTGAAGAAACCTAGATTTTTACAATTAATGCATATTACTGGAGAAATCACTAAACTCTCCTAGGCTTTATCATCTTTAAAATATAAGATGGGACTAGATACAGATACTTTCCTGCTTGCTAAAATTTTAAGATTCTTGTCAGTTTATTTCTGCAACATATATTATAACATAATTAGTCCAGCATAATTGAGTTGGACTAAAAGACCAAAGGGTAAAAGAAACATCAGTTGTAAATGTAAACAATTTATTGTTGTTGTTTAGACACTAAGTCGTGTCAAACTCCTTTGTGGCCTCATGGACTGTAACACGCCAGGCTCCTCTGTCCATGGGATTTTCCAGGCAAGAATCCTGGAGTGGGTTGCCATTTCCTTCTCCAGGGGATCTTCCTGACCCAGGGATTGAACCCACATCTACTGCATTGTAGGCAGATTTTTTACTGCTGAGCCACCAGGGAACCAAAAAAAATAAAGGATCACCTTTAAAGAAGGGCAGATACTACCATTCACTTAGCTTTAAAAATGTATACTTTGCTGAATCCAGTTTTACTGTCTTCATTTGCAAGTAGCACAATGTCTTAGTAGGAGGTACCATTTAATACAAAGCTACATCTGTAGCGATCACATCTGCAGTGTGAGCCACTTCCACTGAACTTCACTAGAGAATTGTTTTATTTCATTCACTGGCATAGGGCAGGGAAGATAATGTCTTTTTTCAGATCCTCAAAGTCTCTGGTACCATCTTATCTCCCAGACCTCTTCTGGTTTATCAGCTGTTCTCTGTAATAGCTTATCAAATTGGCCTTCTAACAGGAATTAAGTTTCAATTATCTAGAGTCCTTCTAGTTTCTGGTAAAGGCATCTTCCTTTCAGAGAAACATTTTCACTCCTTATCATACCCAGTCTTGTCAGGTCCATTTTCCTTTAATTAATACCATTGTTAGGAAATGAAAAACATTCTTCTCTTGCACACTGATTTTATTTAAATTATAACAACATTATAAGGCATGTGCTACTATACATTTCTGGTATAATTGCTATTTATTGTAACACATTGTGTGGAAATGTCCTGAAAAACTTGTCAATCTCATTAGAGAATCTGAGATATGAAAATATATAGGAAATATGGAACTTAATGTAACTGTAAATGTTGAAGTTTCAGAAGTTGTTACTTAAGCTGCATAATTATTTGGTTCTTTTGATTGGTTAACTACTCAAAGAAGATTTTATCATTTATATATTTCATTATATATTTAATTAATCACTTTCCAGATTATGTAGCCCAAGAGTATTTAGGATGTTGATCTAAAAAAGCAAAGAATAAAATATAAAAATTATAAGTGATATGATAATTCAGAGATTCATGTTCTTGTTTTCTCTGGTATTTTAACTTTTATCTTTTAGTACAAATATATAATTATATAAATTTTATAAAAATAACATCAAACTTAAATCAGATTTTGAAACATTTTTCATAATGTACCCATATATATTGGTCACTAAGTAATCTTTTATTAAAATGATTTATAATTTTGATTTATTTATAAATTTAAAATAAATACTCAGGGTTTTGAGAAAATCATATCAGATAATTTATGTGTTAGGGTTTTAAATACTGTAATGAATCATTTAAATATATAATGTATGATTTTCCATTATTGTATGCTTGAATATTACATAATATTATTGTCTACTCCCAAATCAATGCATTGCTATACCTTATTTTATCAATAATAAGAGAATACAAAGGGAAATCAAATAGTCTTTTAAAAGATTTGTTTATTTAAAAGTAATATCCTGCTGAATATTTTATGTTCTTAATAGAGCAGTATAATGTCTTAAAATTGACAATATATGGCTTAAAGCAAACAAAACTTCCTAATTTTATTTCTTTGACATTTATTGTGCAAAAGACAAAGAGGTAGAACAAAATATTTATGTTTTTTTTATGTATTCTAACTAGATTTTTCAGAAATTTGGGATAGCCTATACATCTTTTAGAACTGTTATTCACTATATGTTCATTTTAATGTGAAAATTTTTTTATCTTACATTAATTTTTAAAATGTCTTTAAACATTTTGACTCCCAGAGATATGTATACATTTAAAATTTATTTTTAATTTAGTTTTTATTTTTTGTAAAAACTGGCATGTGGCATGTGGGATCTTAATTCCCTGACCAGGGATTGAACCCCTGCACCTTGCCTTGAAGCTCAGAGTCTTAACCCCCAGGCAGAAGTCTCTGTATGCATTTTAATATCAATCATGAAATTGGCATAAAGTCTTTTATTGTGACAGTAATTTTTCTGTACATAATTTTTCTTTTTTCTGAAAATGAAATAAGCTTTAGGTATAGTGAGTAAATGAAACTTTAATGGCAACTTTCTTGGTGGGACTTACTTTTTCAGAAAGTAAAGCAGTCGAGCTCATCTGAATGTAGTACAGTTGATATTGTTCTCTCTGAAGAAGAAGAAATGGTCTATGAACATGAAAAGCCAAAGCATCTTAGAAATGGTAAGAAAAAAATAAGTTATTTTAATCATTATATTAACATTAGGCTAAATTTCTCTTAACCTAAATAATACTATTAAATACACTTTTAATTTTAAAGAGTTTATTAACTTGACTAAGGAATACACACATGCAAATGTGTTTGTGTGTGTGCATATGCACTCATGCTCATATATATACACATAGAATCTTATAATAAATGTCAAAGAAAAAGTCAATGTCTGGAACGGAGATAAAGGGCCTGCTTCCTAGGGGATCTCATGAAGTAGTTAAACGTTTTAGTTCTGAAATCACACATACTGAGTTCAGATCCCAGCCCACCATTTACTAGCTTTTCCTTACCCTCCTCTGACTCATTTCCTAATATATAAAATGAGGATAAGAATAAGACTTACTTCATGGGATTAATAGAAAGATTAAATTAGTGTGTGTGTGTGTGTGTTTATACCTCATAGAACGGGATCAATATTTAAAATACTCATAGGAAAACAAATGTAATAGTCATTTATTTTTATAAGCTTCGTGAATATTAAGAAATATATAGGGCTCTGGTCAGTTGACTAAGTTATTAAACATGTAATATGCACCTCTCTCTAATTTATAATTTAATTTAGTTTCCTAAAGGGGCTTCCCAGGTGGGGCTAGTGGTAACTAATCCACCTGCCAATGCAGGAGACACAAGAGATACAGGTTCAATCCCTGAGTCGGGAAGATCCCCTGGAGTAGGAAATGGCAAACCGCTCTAGTATTCTTGCCTGGAAAATTCCATGGACAGAGGAGCCTGTTGGGCTATAGTCCATGGGGCTGCAAAGAGTCGGAAATGACTGAGCTACTGAGCAGTGTGTTAGTCTCCTATCAAGACTGACAAATAACCATAGGTTCTAAATATTTAAAATCACTGAAATCATCAAAATGGCAATTCCTAAATGTTCAAATTCCTATACTCAAAAATAAGCATCTGCTCTCAGTAGCCTGAGTTCTAGGACTTACATGATAAAAGACCAGGGAGAAAACATTTCTTATGTTTTTCTGACCAAGAATGTATAAATTGGCTCTAGGGAAAAAATTTAAATGTATTGGCTTTAAACTGCACCCACCTCCATGCTTCATTGTCTTATCAGTTAATCACACCCTTTTCAAGCCTCAGGTTTTCCTTATGCTAACTCTCTTGATCAGAAGATAGAATTACACCTGTACCTTACCCATAAAAAACTCCATAATCCAGGCCTAGCTCCTTAAATAGTCTCATTCAAAATTTCTATCCCATGCCACTGAAGAACTGGGATAAATTTAATTTATTTAATTGATATTATACCTCTTAACATGTAATAAATATTTGCATATTTAAATGAAATGCTTGTTATGCCATGTAAATCTTCAAAGAATGAATTTTCAGGCATTACACCAAAAAAAAATCTAATAATCAGAAGATGGTGTGTGTGGGTGTGTTTGTTTTGTAGGAGTGGGGGTATCTTCTTTCTCAGATTCTGTCTAATAGGGTAGGAGGATGTTCTGAGTCATCTGTGCCTTTCACAATTTCTTTTTTCCTACTATGGCCCCAGGTGGTGCAGTGGTAAAGAATCTCCTTGCTAATGCAGGAGACTCAAGACATATGGGTTTGAACTCTTGGTTGGGAAGATCTCCTGGAACAGGAAATGGCGACCCACTCCAATATTCTTGCTTGGGAAATTCCAGGTCAGAGGAGCCTGGTGTGGGCTACTGTCCATGGGATTGCAAAGAATTGGACGCGATTAACATATACTTACTTACTTGTTGTTCAGTTGCTGATTCATGTCCAACGCTTTGCGACCCCGTGGACTTCAGCATGACCGGTTTCCCTGTTCTTCACTATCTCCTAGAGTTTGTTCAAACTCATATCCGTTGAGTTGGTAATCATCCAGCCATCTCATCCTCTGTTGCCCCCTTCTCCTGCCCGCAGCCTTTCCCAGCATCAAGGTTTTTTTCCTTCCTTCCTTACTATTATGGAACTCACAAGTTTTTCTTTTTTTCTCAGCGATTGCAATGGTCACTACAGTAGGTGTATAAATCTAATGTTTATAAGTCAGAGAACTTCTATATTAGATACTGTAAATAAATGATTGTTAAAACATTTGAAATGTTTAACTTTTCGTGAATTTCTAGATTTTTGTTCTTAATAGTTTCATTCTTGACAGTTTATGAACGAAGATCTTCATCTGCTCAAATCAGTAGAGGCCCCAAGGAAGGAAAAATCTGGCAGAACATAAGGAAAACTTGCTGCAAAATAGTAGAAAACAGTTGCTTTAGGTGTTTTATTGGCCTTGTCACTCTGCTCAGCACAGGTGCTCTGGTAAGTGAGCGTATGTGATATTTTTACGGGAAAAATGCATCATATGTCTATTAATTCATAATGTCACCAAGCCAAATTATTTCCCCCCAGAATACTTATTATAGTACCAAATTTTATATTCTATGATTTTAGTTTTGGAAGATATACATTGCAGTTTCTTAGAGAGTCTGTATATGCCTCATTCAATATTAAATAATCTCAAAATATGTGAATGATAGCAGGAAAAAGAATGTTAATAAATACCTTATTCTTTTAATAAAGTTTAATAATGTGCACATATTGTGCTAGTACTTTGGTACTTGTTCCATAAGGAAAGAGGAATATATATTTTTATATATTTTTAAGAAGCTTTGAACTACAAAAATATTTACTCATTGACACAACTATCTTAATTCTGGGAAATTAGAATCTTCACATGAGTTAAGTGCGTTTACAAGTCTATGCACTGAAGAACTTTTGTAATACCAAAATATTATTTTCAATTTTCTTTTGAAAAGCAAAAAGAATATATATTAAGTGACTGTTTAAATACACTATGGTACAGTCATCCAGTGGGATACTATGCAGTTAGCTAGAAAATGCAAGACCTGTTTGCATGTTGATATTGCATGATATTACCATACCCAAGGTATGGTAACAAGTGAAAAAAAAGAAAGAATAAAGTACACAGCATGCTGCATTCTATGTAGGAAAGGAAGAAAAATAGAATGTGCATTGATATTTGCTTGTGTCTGATTAAAGATCAGAGACTGATCCACAAGAAATAGTTAATTGTGAGATACAGGAAACAGAGAAGATGGTGTGATGGTTGGGAACCAGACTTTGTCCTGCATACATTTTTAAAGTAAACTTTATATTGACATTTAGCACACATCCCGGAAAGCATACAGATCATAAGTGCATAGCATAAAGGATTTTCACCAAGTGAATGTACCCACATAACCGTCACTTGCCTTGAGAAGGAGAGCACTCCCAGGACTCCAGAACCGCACTCTGACCCCTCACAGTTACTTCTGCATTCCGCGTGGGTAGCCAGCGTGTGGGCTTCAACTGCCTTCTACTGGTTTCGCCTGTTTTTTTAAAAAGATTTACTTATTAAATTTATGGCTGCACTGGGTCTTTGCTGCTGCGCAAAGGCTTTTCCAGGTGCTGCGAGTGAGGTCTACTCTTTGTTGAGGTGCCCGGGCTTCACACTGCGGGAGCTTCCCTTGTGGCGCACTGGCTCTGGAACTTGGGCTCAGCAGCTGTGGCCACGTGGGCTTGGCTGTCCTGTGGCATGTGGGATCTTCCTGGACCAGGGATCAAACTTGTGTCCCCTGTATTCGTAGGCAGATTCTTTACCACTGAGCCACCAGCAAAGTCCCGAGGTTGCCTATTTTTTTAATGTTTTAATTGAAATAGAGGCTTCTGCATATCTTTTTATATTATTTTGCATTATGTATCTTCAGTAGGTGACTCCATTTAGTAAATAGTACTTTAGAATAACTTTGGCTCATGTTTATAATCTGTTTTAAAGGATACTTTAGTCCATACTTGGTTCCATTGAGCCAGTTAATTCTATTATTTTATATATACTTTTATTTAGCAGTAGTTTTTCAAGAATCACACCTTTCTTTACGTCTGATTATTTTCATCTGTGTTGAATCTTTGACCTCCATTGCACTCTGCAACAAGTCTGCCTGAGGTTATTGATACTTTATGGCCTTTTTTCAATGCTAAAAAAATTACTATGAAATTAATTTGAATGACATTATCAGACTTTGCTTCCTCCACAATAAAACTGAGGTTGACCTATTAAAACTGAGAAATGTAGAAAAATATTATAGTCTTATTTCATACTCATTTATTTCCACTGGTTTATCTGACACGCTTTGTGACTTTTCTTGTAAAAGCTGTAGGGATTTCTGAAAACACAAGTTTAGGGGTTTTCTTTGTATCTCTACTCTTTGATTCGTAATGGCATGTATCTGTGAGATGGCTATAAGAGATAAGAACCAGGTCAGATATGACTAAAGATTCCATCTAAGTTTGAATAACTGATTTGAGAGAGACTTTTCAGTTCACTGTTTAGAACAGTGTTGAGGTCAAGTTCAGACTCTATAAGTAGAGGTTCTGGACTCAATTAGTGATGTCTGCTACAGGCATGGGAGCAGAAAATGGACATGGATTGTTTGAAAAAACTCACACCAAGTGTACAAGCCTTGAGACTGCAATCTCTGACAGTGGTCACCATCTGGAGATGGGATTTCATTCCCCACTTTGCCAGAAGAGTTTTTAGAATTTACATGTACACTGATCTTTAAATATTTCACCCACAGGCTTTTGAAGATATATATATTGATCAGAGAAAGACTATTAAGATCTTATTAGAATATGCTGACATGATCTTCACTTATATCTTTATTCTGGAAATGCTTCTAAAGTGGATGGCATATGGTTTTAAAGCCTATTTCACTAATGGCTGGTACAAACTAGACTTCATGGTTGTTATCGTACGTATTTTAAAGAAAAACTTTAAAGGCTATTTGTTTACTCTTCCTTCTTTACTCTTACTCTGACTTTCTTTTTGATTTGTGTGTATCTTTCTTTTACCTTTCTCTATACATTCTCAGTCACCAATATCCCATGTTTCTTTATATGTAATGTTTAACATCCATCCTTTCCATTTTAAAATTTTAACATTTCAGCACTTAACTCCTGGATTTTTCTAATCATTACCTATAAACCTGCTGCTAAGAGAATAGGCTTATTGAACAATATTTTGAAAATATCATCATTATAAACTATTCAAGTTCTATTGGTTCTACCTTTAAATCATACATTTAAAATTAGACCACTTAACATAAACTTCGGGGTTCCCATATGGCCCTCGTGTAAAGGATCCGCCTGCTGAATGCAGGAAACTTAAGAGACACGAGTTTGATTCCTGGGTCGAGACGATCCCCTGGAGGAGGAAATGGTTACCCACTCCAGTATTCTTGCCAGGAGAATCCCATGGACCGAGGAGCCTGGCAGGCTACAGTTCATGGAATTGCAAAGAGTTGGACACAACTGAGCATCTGAGCATAAACTTCACCAGTAGCACACTGATCCTAGGTACCAGAACATGTGAATCATTACAGTAGATTCCACCACTGCACACATTTATTCTGTTCTCCACATAACAAGAAAAATAAGCTCCATTAAACCAAAATATTTTCTCAATTTTGTTCTCTCCTTACCCTGTATGTCTAGAACAATTCATGTCACATAGTAGGTGCTCATTAATTTTTATTGAATGAACAAATGTCTCCCCATTCTATCAACAGTGATTGAAACTTCTCAGTCTATAAATAATGACTTACAATATCTGACCTTTGTCTTCTAACTTAATTCTTGCAAATTAACCTTCTATTTCGATGATACCACACTATACCTGCAAGCCACCTTCCTGTTTCTTGGTTATTGTTCTTTTGTATCTGCATTCTTCCATGTGTATGCAAATGATATCCTTACTTTGAAGCCCACTCTGAGCCTCTTTAGTATAGGGTAAAAGAGAATAATTTTTTTCATTTATATTACCTTGAAAATATAGAAAAATGAAGGTACAACAAAATTACTCATAACTATACCACCTTCATTTTTATTAATATTGAATCATATTTATGCATGTATGTTTACTTTAAAAAAATCACCTTAGAATCCTTTTTTTTTGTAATTAGTATTTGAACTTAACAATATTCATTTCCTCCTTGATGCCTCATCTCTGAAATCCTATTTTTCATATTGTCTTAACTGTATATATATTTGGTTTCATATGAAAACATATTTTCAATTCTGTTTAAATGAATATACTGTTTACTATTACTCTATTGCAAATAATCATGAAACTAATTCTTAATCTAATTTTAAAATAAAAATGAATGTAAATATTAATTTTTTACTATAAAGAATCTCAAATACACAGTTTTTTATCTCTAACATTTATTATTCTCACCAAAAAATACTTTTGAATTTTGTGAAATAGTTTTTAAATAGCTTTAGAATACTTTAAAAAATTTTCTGTAATAAATGTTCATTTACAGATTGTTTTGATTAAATTTAAAATTAAATTCTATTCAATTTTTTATTTATATATATCCAGGTGTTCTGTCTTAGTTTAATAGGCAAATCTCGGGAAGAACTAAAACCACTTGTTTCCATTAAATTCCTTCGGGCACTCAGAGTTCTATCTCAATTTGAAAAAATGAAGGTAAGAGAAAAGTTTTTAATATAATCTACAAGTTTTTATCTGAGATTAAGAAACATCCATAAATTAATAATCTTTGTTATCTTCTCATTTGTGTCTTTATTAATACAAAAGCCAAATTTCTAATGCATATTCAGTTTAGTGATAGAAAGATTTCATACAATATTCTAGGGCTATAAACTACACATAGCCTATTAAAACATGGGTTGTGGGTGAAGGAAATGGGGAGATGTTGATCAAAGGATCCAAAACTTTCATTTATAAAATGAATAAGTTCTGGGGAATTTAGTATACACCGTCATGACTACAGTTAGTAATACTACATTATATACTTGAAATTTTCTGAGAGTACAACTTAAAATGTTTTTCACCATTTATCCCAAAAGATATCTATGTGAGGTGATAGATGTGTTAATTAGTGTGATTGTGGGAATCATTTCACATTTTATACATATATTTGGACATCATCTTGTACGTCTTAAACTTACACAGTTTTTGTAAATTATACCTAAATAAAGTGAAATACATATACACATATATAGTTATACACACAAATTAGATAATAAATGTAACTAAAATAACATGTTTTAACTTTAAAAACATTCTGACATACCGTGTAGATACATGGAGAGGAAAAAAGAGTTTCAAAATCAGCAAATTGTCTTCCCTCAATTTATAGAAACACAGGCAATTTTAGGAAATGATTTGCTAGGGAAAGTCAGAAATCAAGTCCTGTACTATTTGATGCCATACATTAATTAGAATGGCAATGAGATAGTAGCCATGGATAATTTGAGATCAGATAAATAATTATGCTTAGGCCAAAGTCAGATCCAGATCTTAATCTTCATCTCATCCTCTGGAAGTTCTATCTGTAGTTGAATTAATTCTGAAGATATATCATGGGTGTATAAGGAAGCTATGTGATTACAAAATTAAAATTTTATGTATTTAATAAACTTCAGGTCTTCAGGTGCTCTTATTACTTGAATATTTATTTCAACCATATCTCTTTCTTTTATTCTTAACATTTGTGTATATTTTCTAATAGACACAGACTTGTTTTCATCAGAGGCATCAGCAGATCTTTCAAAATATGTAGTGTCAACAAAAGATCTGTGACTTAGTTTTAGAGATGAAACTAAATATAATTAGAAGTACAATTAAATGTAAAAATATTAATTCAAGGACAGAAATCTAAGGAATATAAACAAGAAAGTACAGACAAATGGCTACATTTTCAGTAATGGCTGATAGAAGGCAAGATTAGAATGATAGGAAAGAGAATGGTGCCTCAGGGTGTGGGGAAAAGAGAGAAGGAAGTGAGACTGTGGAAAGGGAGTCAAGTGTAAATGATAAAGAAAAGATAAAGAGAAAGCAAAGATGAAGAATATTGCATTGAGTATAGCCGCTGGTTTACATTTGTATAAGAGCTTTAGTGGAATGATAGGAATAAAATTCTGAATATAATAATTAAAGAATAAAGGGACCTGAGAAAATGGAGACAATGATTATAGATTATTGCTGCTTATTTAAGTTTAGGCAGTAGATTCATTTCCCAGACTTCCCACTCTGAAGTGGTTCACCAGAGACAGCGGCTCAGAGTGGTCAGTGATTTTGAGAAGCACAGTGCCCACTGTGTTTCTTTAAATAATCACTTGCCTTGGCTTCACTGATCTACAGTCTTCTGGTCTTCCTCTTAATTTCCATCCACTGTGTAGGTTAATCATCCCTGAAGTTAGAATCCCCAAGACTTAGGCCTAGGTTCTTTTCACTCTCATTTTATCTGCTTTCTAAATAATCTCATACATTTACACAAGCTCACTTGTTTTGCCTATTTCTGGTACAATATGGGAGATGGATAAACATGTTAAATCAGTGAAATAATTATTTATTTCAGTATTTATACTAATCAGTGCAAAATTTTTGAGAATATATGAATTTTTAATATATATTTTAAATATAAATTGTTATTTAGGTTATTCAAATACTAGCAAGTGACCTATTACATCTTCAAAGATGGCCTTTTTTGTTGTTATTTCAACATGACATTATATTAATAAATATTCCCAATATAATTAAAATACTTTCACATTTCTTACTGAAAGTTTATATGTTTGTCTTTTATATGCCAGGTGGTAGTGAGAGCTTTGATTAAAACAACTTTACCCACATTGAATGTGTTTCTGGTCTGCCTTATGATCTGGCTGGCTTTTGGCATCATAGGAGTACACTTATTTGCTGGCAAATTTTATGAGTGCATTGACCCAACAAGTGGAGAAAGGTTTCCTCTATCTGAAGTCATGAACAGAAGTCAATGTGAAAGCCTTGTATTTAATGAATCCATGCCATGGGAGAATGCAAAACTAAATTTTGATAATGTTGGAATCAGTTTTCTTTCACTGCTTCAAGTAGTAAGTACATGTTTGAATTTTTGAATTATGTTTATTCATATTGTAGGTGAACTTAAAGGACAAAATGTGGGATGCTTAATAAAATTAGTTTTAAATTATCTTAGCAATTGATAGTAGATATATGTTATGGGACATAGTATACTAAGCTCACTTAGAAAGACAAAAGTGAAATATAGTCCTTGCTTTGTTGGAAAAAAGAAGTGGAGATAAAGGTAGAACTAGGTTAACAGAAGAAATGCCAAGTATTGACCAAACCTATTACCTCCACCACTGACCAGACAGTAGGTACACAATTTTTGATCCAACTCAGGTTACTGCTGTTTTGTTTCTACTTAGTACTTTGAGGAATAACTCTTCAGTCCCCCAACATCTAGCATCTTTCCTGTCTTACCTCCTTCATAGTATAAAGCACACATATAGCAATTACAAGTAACTATGACACTTGGGCAGCATGTAGTTATTTACCATTTATCCAGCTGTCTAACCAGCTCTTTTTATTTATACTGTTCTAAAATATTTTGAGTTACTACAAATAAACTACATAGCTTTATTTATTTATTTATTTTTTATTATTATTTTTATTTATTTATTTATTTTTTTCCCATTTATTTTTATTAGTTGGAGGCTAATTACTTTACATCATTACAGTAGTTTTTGTCATACATTGAAATGAATTAGCCATGGATTTACATGTATTCCCCATCTACATAGCTTTAAATAGTTTTTAATAGACAATATAAATGTAATAATGAAAGTGGTAAAGATCTCAGTTACACAGTATTTTGAAGTGTGGTTGACCTTACTAATCAAATGTTTTACTGTATTAATAATATTGACCTTTAATTTTTATTTGCCTCAAAGCATAAGATTTCCATAAGAATTAAATACATGCCATTTTTACAGGCAACATTTAATGGATGGATCACTATTATGAATTCAGCAGTTGATTCTACTGATGTAAGTACTGTACAATCTGAGAACCATCCTTAAGGTTGGCTAAGTCATTTTTGCAATTCAAGGACAGGACACAAGCAATAATTGAGTAATTAACATGGTAATAGCAAATGTTTATGCTAGACAGAAAGTTCATTTCAGATTGAATATTTCATGAACAATGAACTCCTTCCAGAATTATATACAATGGTTGAGGCCCAATAGGCACATTTGAAAATTATCAAAACAATGACTAAACCAATGCAATAAGCTTTAAAATTCAAATAAAAGCAGTGATATCTCTTTTCCAAAGAACAAAGAGGAAATACTGCCTCAAGTAACACTGTTAGATTTTCTTGTCCTAAAATGTTTTCTAAATCTTATGCTTTAAAAAGTCAGTGTCAATATTTTGCTGTTTTCTCACTTTTTCATGTATTTTATTTTTAAAAACATATTTTTTTCAGAGCAGTTTTAGATCTACAACATTGAGAGGGAGTTACAGAGATTTCCTATATACCTTTACCTTCACAAATGCATAGCCTCCTCATTATAGATATCACTCACCACAATACTATATTTTTTTACCAAAAATAAATCTACACTAACACATCATGATCACCCAAAATTCACTCAGTGTTGTGCATTCTATGGGTTTGGACAAATGTATAATGACATATACCCTTAGTTATAAGGGTATCATATAGCATATTTTCACTGTGCTAAAAATCCTCTGTGCTCTGCCTTATTTTGCTTATTTTCTTAACTTTTAGGTAGATATGCAACCTAATTTTGAAAACAACATCTATATGTATTGTTACTTTATTGACTTTATTATCATTGGATTATTTCTTCCTCTGACTATGTTGATTGGTGCTATTGTTGCCAATTTCCACAAGCATAAAATAAAGATAAGTATAAATATTCTTTGTCAATCAATGCCCAAGACGGCGGGGGGCCGGGGGGGTAGGGATGTCCTGCTTCAAATAATTGATTTTAGATTCAGCTTAATAGCATTTTTATTTGGTACTTACCTTTAAAAAAATATTTATGTTCTTGCAGATTGAATATTGCTAAAATGTTTATCTTTACACTCTTTTCTATATTCAAATAAGCACAGACAAGTTTAAACATTAAGCATTACAACTGTTTCCGTGTATGTGTTTGTAAATCATGACATGCTGAAAAATAGCATTGTTATATCTGCACAAATATGTGAAGATGTTCAAGGAAAATAAACCACACTGTTTTACTCTTTGATGTACTCAAAGTGGTTCAAAATTGTACCCAGCAGAGACATCTTTGTCAGTTGAAATGGCTTTTTCTGCTAAAAGTGAAAGTGAAGTAGCTCAGTCGTGTCCGACTCTTTGCAACCTGGTGAACTGTAATCCTACCAGGCTCCTCCCTCCATGGGATTCTCCAGGCAAGAATACTGGAGTATTCTGCTGAAAATAGAGAGTCATAAATCCTAATTAGGTGACCTAAATAGAAGTTCCTTGGAACAAATAAGAAAATTCAGAGGCAGAATTGAAAAACCCCTGTTCAGTGTCATCTCCACACAAAGACTCCCTTCAGGGCTTCTGTTAATACAAATGCCTCAAATGTCATGTAAATCCAGTTATTTTAACCTCAGGGATCTACTTTCTATTAAGTGTAGAAATGCCTTCTAGTGAATCAAAGAAAAGAATAGTTTAATCTTGAAATTTCCTAGTTAGCAAAGTCATCAATGTGGTGTAGAATCTGGTAAACAGATCATTCTGAGTCTGCACTAATTAGATGGGATTAGAGTTATTAGATGGGCTTTCCCACTTCAGTAGTCTTGCCTGGAAAATCCCATGGATGGAGGAGCCTGGTAGGCTGCAGTCCACGGGGTCGCTAAGAGTCAGACACGACTGAGCGACTTCACTTTCACTTTTCACTTTCATGCGTTGGAGAAGGAAATGGCAACACACTCCAATGTTCTTGCCTGGGGAATCCCAGGGACGGGGGAGACTGGTGGGCTGCCATCTATGGGGTCGCACAGAGTCGGACACGACCGAAGCGACTTAGCAGCAGAAGGACTGAAGCTACTTAGCATGCATGCATGCAGAAGGATCAGTGATCATTGGACTCTATGCTTCAGCTTCTTAAGGATTTCAGCCCAGTGGAATAACATCCTAGAGTCTGACCAGGGGCTTCAAATTGGTGAACCCGGTCAATTTAAGTGACCCAGTCCTGACATGGGCAGTAACAATTCCTAACTCCTAGATTAACACATTAAATGTTCACCTCTTATTCACTTTGCTTTTCCTATATAAGATACCGAAACTAACACTAAAAACACAAAAACGAATAATTCCTAGAAGGTATTATGAAGGGGTAAGCACTAGGTGCTTTTGGAATAATAATGAAAAGGTATCTTCTGATAGTATTTGGAAAATTAAGTAACTGTGGACATATAAAAACAAGTATATGACCAATTCTATTTTTTCTTGATTATTGAAAGGTACAAATCAAGTTCAGCTTTTGGGGTTAACTATTCTTAGTAACCTTTCCAGATATCCTCTGCTGTTTTTCTTTCGTCTCTAACAAGAGTTAGGTCCCAGTAACTAAAAAATTAAAATAGGGTTGACTACCCACAGCAAAATGCATCAAAATATAATTGAATATCAATCATTTCCAGTGTATACTCTGTATTTTGTATGGATTTTTGTGCAGAAGGTCAGACATGTTTAAACATTATATAGCTCATTGCAGTTAAGCATTCTTTAGAGGATTAAATCAATAATTGCCAAGCTTTAGAAAATGCATATTAACATAAGGTGAAATGTGGATTAAGTATGATTTTAATATCTTTTTCTTTCATTGCTTTACCAGGGAGGCTCAAATATCTTTATAACAGTCAAACAGAAGAAGCAGTGCCGTGCCCTGAAGAAGCTGATATATAAAGACTCTCAGAAACAAGTACTTCACCCAGAAGTAAGGAAATATCTAGATTTTTTAGCTTTCTGAAAAAGTTTCCTTTATATATTCTCTGTTACAAATGAAGATGTGTTTTTAAAATTCTTAACAACAAATGCTTTTGACTTAATTTTTTAAAGGTGTTCCTTGACACAGCTTTTGATGGTCTTTTTGTTTATTTTCTTTGACTACATGCTGTAATTATAGTTTGGTAAAATCTTAGTTTTCACGTATTCTACTATTTATGCTGGGAGGGAAGTTGTAAATCTAAAGACAATGTGTATAAATATCTTATTAATAAGAATATTACACCTTTTTCCTTTATACACAGAACAAGTTCCAACGATTTATCTTTGACTTGGTAACAAGTCGAGTTTTTAATATCATCATTATGACTCTTATATGTTTCCAAGCAATAACCGTTATGATACAAAGTGATGAACAGAGTCCCCAAATCGACACTGCTCTGTTTTGGATTAACTCAGTTTATGTTATGCTATATATTGGAGAATGTGTACTAAAGCTCATCGTTTTCCATTGTAACTATTTCACCAGTGGATGGAACATTTTTGACTTCATGGTGGTTGTTTTCTCTATTACAGGTAAGATTTTGTTTAGTCAGATTTTCATTTGTAATAATATTAATTCAGTCAAGCTCTTATAGTAATCATCTTCTGAGGTATAGTCTCTTTAATAAACACAATGGTGGGTGGGGGGGTACTCTTTCTATTTCCAGCAGGAATGCCTTGAAAACAGTGAAAGTATTAGTCCATTTGAGACACCAGGAAAGCCCCAACTTCCCGAAGGAATACTGGAGTGTGTAGCCATTCCTTTCTCCAAGGGATCTTCCTCACCCAGGGATCAAACTCGGGTCTCTCACATTACGAACAGATTCTTTACCGTCTGAGTCACCAGGGAATGCCTTACATGTTTACATTTACACGTGTACACATGCCTGACAGATATATAACATACTGAAAAAATACTTTCTGAATTAATACATAGACTTTATTACACTGACCACCAGATAAATGCTTAATTATCCCTTCAGTATATTACATACATTATTTATTTAAGATGACACTAGGAGGACCTTTATGTTTTAGTGTGATAGAACCTTTCAAACTCATTGTTTTCTTTCCTCTAATCTATAAAATGTTTACTAGTTTCACAACACTAGAGTTTTAGGCTTTTATGAATTGGTCACAAGTTTTCTCTTACTCTGGAGATCTCAGTCCTTTATTTAACAAATATATTTGATTATCCTCTTTCTGAATAGACATTATGTTATATGCAAAGAATTCAGTAGCGAATGAGGTAGGCATAATTCCTATATATACATAGTTTATAATCTATCAAAGGATACAGATAATTAAATAGTACATGTTAATGTGCTATTAAGGTATTGGTAAGATAAGAAGCACAGGGCGCCCCGGCACCACAACAAAGTGAGAAGCACATAATCAGTAAGTAGAGGTCAGAGAAAGCTTCACAGAAGAGGCAAGAAGCTAAATGGAGACCCACTGGTTAAGGAGCTAGCCAAGAATCTAGGATAAAAGTGTTCTAGGCAGAAAAGGTTTACCGTCTGCCTCCCATAAGACACATACTAGAATGTTATCTCCATAAGAGTATGGACAATATCTGTGTTACTGTCAAGTACTATTCTAGGCAGTCAGTAGTGAAAATGTGGATAAGCTTTCTGCCCAGTTTCACCTCCAGAAAATTAACTCATTCAGCTGGTAGTAGAGGCAGTGCAGTCAACACTGATAGACAATTGCAAGAAGCTTCCTAGAAAAGCACATGAAATCAGGAGAGAGCTGAAAGAAGGAAAATGGAAGAAAATGCAAGTAAGGAGCCCTCTAGGTTGAAATGAGAGTAATTGAATCAGACGTCTAGGAGGAGAGGAAATATCTCAGAAGGTCAGATATCCTGGGTTCAGAACATACTGATAGATAGGAATAACTAAAGTAAAATGATAGTATTAAAGTTAACAAAGCCAAAGACTGAAAGACTAGCCTTTCAATGGACTGTTGACGGTAGGTGCTGGGATGGAATGGACAACAGTGAGCTGTGTACTAAGGTCTACAATGAATATGAATGAGGGGGAATGAACAGATCATAGAGCTAAGGAATGGTAGATGTTATAGTTGAATGGCATGATCCACACACTGTCAAAATTTTTTTCTTTATAAAATTAATGTGAAAGAGAAGTATCTGGAAATCACATTGGAAAGAAGGAAAGATGCTTGCTTGTTCCATCTTTCTACACTGAGAAATGTTGAGTGGGAAAGAATGAGCTGTCTGTGCTTGAGCGGAAGTAGTATCCTCAAGATAGAGACAATTTTCTTCACTTCCTTTCTTATCTAAAATCTTAGTGAATAGGGAGTAAAGATGTGTTTACAATTAAAGGGGGAAACCTCCTGCATAATGTAAGAGTTTGGAAGATTGAGGAGAAATGAAAATTTGAGTCAGAGTAGAAGGTTCACTAAAGCACTGTGGAGAGGGGGATATATGTAAGATATAACATCAGAGAGAATGCCATCATTGCCAGTAACCAAATTAACAGAAATGTGAGACACGATCCTTCCAGATTCAGCAAATATACCATCTCATTTAGAAGCTTCATAGAATTTTCCCCTTCTCCATCTTTTCAACTCAAAATGAACCACCCTGTCTCCAGTACTTCCAGAGAGCATTCCTTATGTTTTTTTTATGGTAATTATAATTTCACCTTGTTTTATAGTTATATATCTCACTCTCATAGTTCTCTTCTCACCACAGCGAGAAAGAAAACTTCTAGACCAAGACTTGTTTATTCACATTTAAAATTCCTAAGGGTCCATATGGTATTTATGAAGTCAATAAACCAAATTATAACCTATGAATCTGAATGCAAAGTATTTTTTCAATTATATTTATCAACTAGGTCTTTCTGCTTTGCATGATAATTAGTTTAAATGTCTACCTCTACTGTCTATATCATATGGTCTTTGAGAATAGGAGTCATGTCATTTACCTTTGCATATTTTCATGGTACCTTTATTAGGTATCCAGTAAAAGTTGGTTTGAACTAAATTGCTGGATCTAACTGCAATCAGAAAAAAAATATGACTACTGTCCTACATTATGGATACATGCCATCTGTGACTCCAGAAGTGTCTGATCCCTAATACCGTGGAAATAATGGTAGAAATAATTCTCATTCAAATTTGTTAGATGCTGAACATTGCCACTATTAGTATTTGGCTAAGCCAAACTTTCAATGTGTGCCAAATGTTATAGGGGAAGGATTAATTATCTGAACATATAGAAAAAAACAAATGTAAAATAATTTATATTCCTCTAAGTAATTGTATTGCCTGCTTTATTTTTTCCTACACCTAGGACTATTTCTGCCTCTAATGGTAGGATATTACCTTGTATCTCCTTCCCTTGTGCAACTGATACTTCTCTCGCGGATCATCTACATTCTGCATCCTGAGAAAGGACTAAAGCTGTTCCATAATCTGCTGCTTCCTTTGATGCTGTCCCTCCCTGCCTTGTTGAACATCAGTCTTCTCATCTTCCTGATCATGTTTATCTATGCCATCTTCGGAATGTATAATTTTGCCTATGTTAAAAAGGAAGCTGGAATTGATGATATGTCCAACTTTGAAACCTTTGGCAGCAGTATGCTCTGTCTTTTCCAAGTTACAATATTTGCTGGTTGGGATGGGATGCTCAACGCAATTTTCAGTAGTAAATGGTCTGACTGTGATCCTGATAAAATTAACCCTGGGACTCAGGTTAGAGGAGACTGTGGCAATCCCTTTGTTGGGATTATTTATTTTGTCAGTTACATCATCTTATCTAGGCTGATCATTGTAAACATGTACATTGTTGTTGTCATGGAGTTTTTAAATATTGCTTCTAAAAAACAAGCCAGGACATTGAGTGAGGAAGATTTTAGGAAATTCTTTCAGGTATGGAAGAGGTTCGATCCTGATAGAACCCAGTACATAGACTCTAGCAAGCTTTCAGACTTGGCAGCTGCTCTTGATCCTCCTCTTTTCATGGCAAAACCAAACAAGGGCCAGCTTGTTGCCAT
Organism: Odocoileus virginianus; assembly: GCF_023699985.2. Lineage (NCBI taxonomy): Eukaryota > Metazoa > Chordata > Mammalia > Artiodactyla > Cervidae > Odocoileus > Odocoileus virginianus. The sequence continues at coordinate 23,277,990 of NC_069686.1, forward strand.
GGATCTTCCCATGGCTGTTGGAGACAGAATTCATTGCCTTGACGTCTTACTTGCTTTAACAAAGAGAGTTATGGGTAAAGATCTGAGCATGGAGAAAGTTCTTTCAGAGATGGAATCAGGATTTACATTAACCAACACTTTTAAGATCACATATGAGCCAATTACAACTACTCTGAAACGAAAACAAGAGGTAGTCTCAGCAACCATCATTCAGCGTGCTTATAAAAGTTACCGCTTGAGGCAAAGTGACAAAAATACTTCAGATACTCATATGATAGGTGGTGACAGGGAAGTTCAAGCTATCAAAGAAGATTCCTATATTGATAAAGCTGAGGGAGTGTCAATAATTCAAAGCCAGGTATAATCCCTCTTACTTCCTTTTCACCTTTTTTACATGTCCCCCAAATATTAAAAGTTTAAGAAAGTAAAGATTTCACTTAATAATCAACTGTTTATAACCCATGAAAGATTAGCTTGTGCTCACAAGATCCCATGTCCAACTTACATTTACCCCTAAATATTCAATCTAACCAAGACAACCCCTTAATATTACTGCAGTTAAATTAGGTTAAAATTATTGTTTAATATTCCAATACTTCCTTTCTCTATATGGCTTATATGGTGTGTACTTCTAGAGGAAGAAGGAGGTAATGGCAGAAATTAATAGGAAAAGGAACTTCCTTATATGTTTTATGTTTACTTTAACTTGATGGGATTCAAGTCACCACTAATAGGACTTAACTACAAATAAACAAGTACTTTCTTAAAGTGGGATGGTGTTTTGAAAAATAATACAGTGCTACAGGCCATTGAATCATAAACTAGCCTAGACAGATACCAGTCAGGGGAAGGGAAAATGCAGTTCTTAGAAGTGCCTTTGAGATCAACCAGAGAGATTCTTGGACTGCAGATCCAAACTATTTTTGAAAAAGATTGATTAGAGCCCAGATTTTGTTTTTGATTGTTTTGGTTTTATTTTACATTTGATCTGGGAGTTAGTTATTTCTTTGCTCTTGAGTTCCCAGTGTCTTATCTCTTTGGCCAGTTTCAGTTAAGGACCAGCTCTTTTAAGAGCACGGGTTCCTAGAACATAAAGGGAACTAAATTTATGGCCTACATTTTCAAATTTATCTCATTTCTCCTTGGAAAATAGTAGTCACTTTACTTTTCACGGCACTTCACTTTTTTTTTTTTTATAACTTTAAGAAAAAAAGAAATCACTAAAACCATGTGGACCTCTGAACTAGGAGATCAAAATATGAGTTTGTTAGTGGTAGTGTTTTATAACATTAGTGTATGCAAGTTAATTTTCCATTTCTCATTTATTTTTCCAAGTTTTTGGTCTTGTTTTTATTTCATCACATACGTAATACTCTGTAAAATACTTTCTGTTTGAAAAACTTTAAAATCCTAAGCATTAATTTTCACTAGTAAAATTAATTTTAAAGATAGGCACAAATAGTTGTTTTCATGTAATAAAATTTAGTCACAGGCATTGCTATAGTTTGGGATTCTGGTATTTACTCCATTGTCTTAAGACTGACTTCTTTATGCCTACAAAGTGCTAAAGGATCCAAAAAGAAAATATATATACTGTTGACTTAATGACAAGTTTTAAATATGTTGTATGGCATTCAATATTACTTAAATATCAGTAATTGTATTTTATTATGAGTGCATGATCTTGATTGAGCCTTAACTATTATAATCTATTTCTGCTTCTCAGAAATGTATTAACCTGACCAAGATGCCTTTGGGGGATTCCCTAAGCAAATGTAATTTCAGGGTTCTGTTTCTTATTATAAGTGTTCCTTCCCTCTCTCCTCCCATTCTCCATCATGTGATGGGGACCAGGGAGGAGTCAGTGTTAATTTGGTGACATGGTAACAGATGGTGCTTTGTTTAAGCTTCTCAGTTTTCTATTTCTTAGAAAAGCTTTATTGTGGAAACTGCTTCATATACTTAAACTGAATCTTAACTTGCTTCTGTAAAATCCATAAAGACTATGAACTGATTTTAGTTTGAAAATTATGTCTTTTAATTTTAAATCATGTTTGCCACTAACCTTCTAAAAACTATGTAAAGAATTATTTTTAGGAAATCTTACAATATTGTACTTTTTAGATATTAAAGAAAATAGTAAATACTACTTGTTAACTATGTAAGCTTTGGTTCTTTTTCTTTGGTAAATTAGCTTGGCAATTTGTATAATAAGAACTGTTTAAGATGAGCTGTAAATTAAAGCTTATTCATTCAGACTTTACCTGAAAATATGGAAAATAGCATCTCATTTTCTTTTTGTGCTAAAATTCTTATAGCATAGACTGTCTCATATATACCATCAAACCAGTCTGTTCACATTTCCAAGTAGTGTGCATTCATACATGCTAAGTCATGTTGTACTCTGTGCAGTCCTATGGATTGTAGCCTGCCAGGTTCCTCTGCCCTTGGGATTCTCCAGGCAAGAATACTGGAGTGGGTTGCCATGCCTGCCTCCAGGGGATCTTCCCGACCCGGGGATCTTACCCATGTCTCTTATGTCTCCTACATTGGCAGATGGGTGTTTTATCATTAGCTCTACCTTGGAAGCCCTTCCAAGTAGCATTCAGTTCAGTTCAGTTGCTAAGTCATGTCTGACTCTTTGCACCCCATGGACTCAAGCATGCCAGGCTTCCCTGTCCATCACCAACTCCTAGAGCTTGCTTAAACTCATGTTCATCGAGTCAGTGATGCCATCCAACCATCTCATCTTCTGCCATTCCCTTCTCTTCCTGCCTTCAATCTTTCCCAGCATCAGGGTCGTTTTCAATGAGTCAGTTCTTCACATCAAATGCCCTAAGTATTGGAGCTTCAGCTTCAACATCAGCCCTTCCAATAAATATTCAGGAATGATTTCCTTTAGGATTGATCTCCTTATAGTCCAAGGGACTCTTAAGAATCTTCTCCAACACCACAGTTCAAAAGCATCAATTATTTGGCACTCAGCTTTCTTATGGTCCAAATCTCACCTCCATACATAACTAGTGGAAAAACCATAGCTTTGACTAAACAGGCCTTTGCCGGTAATGTCTCTTCTTTTTAATATGCTGTCTAGGTTGGTGACAATTTTCTTCCAAGGAGCAAGCATCATAATCTCATGGCTGCAGTCACCATCTGCAGTGATTTTTGAGTCCAAGAAAATAAAGTCTGTCACTGTTTCCATTGTTTCCCCAACCATTTGCCATGAAGTGATGGGACCATAAGCCATGATCTTAGTTTTTTGAATGTTGAGTTTTAAGCTTTTTCACTTTCCTCCTTCACTTTCATCAAGAGGCTCTTTAGTTCCTCTTCATTTTCTGCCATAAGGGTGATGTCATCTGCATATCTGAGGTTATTGATATTTCTCCTAGCAATCTTTATTCCAGTTTGTGTTTCATCCAGTCTGGCATTTTGCATGGTGTACTCTGCATATAAGTTAAATAAGCAGGGTGACCATATACAGCCTTGACACAATCCTTTCCCAATTTGGAACCAGTTTGTTGCTCCATTTCTGGTTCTAACTATTGCTTCTTGACACGCATACAGATTTCTCAGGTGGCAGATAAGGTGATCTGGTATTCCCATCTCTTGAAGAATTTTCCACAGTTTGTTGTGATCCACACAGTCAAAGGTTTTTGTGTAGTCAATAAAGCAGAAGTAGATGTTCTTCTAGAATTCTCTTGCTTTTACTATAATCCAACAGATGTTGGACATTTGATCTCTGGTTCCTCTACATTTTCTAAGTCCAGTTTGAACATCTGGAAGTTCTCTGTTCATGTACTGTTGAAGACTAGCTTGGAGAATTTTGAGCATTACTTTGCTACCATGTGAGATGAGTGCAAACATGCGGTAGTTTGAACATTCTTTGGCATTGCCTTTCTTTGGGATTGGAATGAAAACTGACCCTTTCCAGTCCTGTGGCCACTGCTGAGTTTTCCAAATGTGCTGGCATATTGAGTGCTGCACTTTAACAGCATCATCTTTTAGGATTTGAAATAGCTCAGCTGGAATTCCATCACCTACACTAGCTTTTCGTACTGATGTTTCCTAAGGCCTACTTTACTTTGCACTTCAAGATGTCTGGCTCTAGTTGAGTGACCTAAGTAGTGTATTTAGGTACAAAAATCAAGTTAAAATACAGAGTCTCTGACTTCAAGAACTTGTCATCTAGGTGGGAGAACAGAAAATTGGTAAAATGATATATAAAAGTTGGTATATATGACAACTCAGATTATTAATGGAAGTAAATGTACCACAGCTGCTATATTGATGATCACCATAGGACTCGTTCTGGCCTTTGACCACACGCTAGCAGTATGCATGCAATTAGGAAAATATTTTCACATGTTTCAGTCCAGTTCTTCCTCTCTTGCTTCAACTCCCAATTACTTGAAGTTCTCCTGTTGAGAAAATCACAACTTTGCTGCCACAACCCAGACTGAGCACTTGAAAATCCATCATCAAGCATACTGAGTCTAATGCTCTCAAAGCTTACAGTCCATCCAGTGGAAACAGAAATAGTGGACTCCTTTCCAAATGGGCAGTATACTCTGTCATCTTGAAGGGCAAAACTGCAGAAAATTCAAGGCACAAGAGTAAATACTGTTCAATAAATTCCTTTCACTGAGTGAAAGCTTTAGATAAAAGTTTATTTTATAACTAAGTCTCTTCACTAAGTAGACTCTGAGTATATTACAAGTGACTATTAGCTCCTCAAACATATTCTCCCATTCTTGTATGGTAATAGCATTCCTGCTTCTTAGCTAGATACATGGCCTTCTGGAATAAATATTTTATAACATTTTTTTTTTTTTTTCAGTTGAGGCTGGCCATGTAACTAAATTCTTTCATTTTTAACTTTCTTTCCACTGACTGGACATGGATGAAGAGGCAGGCCATCTGTTATGAAACAAGGAAGGCCAACAATCAGTGAATGATAAACAATAAGCTAGAAGAGCCTGGTTCAGGTAATCATATTTAATGATTAAATTATAATCATATTTTATGATTAAAGCAGGCAGCAGTCAGATCACATTGTATCTCCTTTTCCTAAGTTATGAAGAAAAGTAAGAACCCTTGAGGGATGACCCAAATCTCTTTTCAAAATTTCTAAACAAATGTTCAACTCTTTTTAAAAAAAAAATCCACACCATATTCTTTAGGGTTCAAACCAGAAAAATTGTTATACAGTAGAGAGCATATCACTCTAATATAATATCCTATTATAATTTGCTCTTCATTAGCCATGCAGGTGTTACGAAAAGTAGTTTCCAACCCTATGTTGACTTTTACTTTTTATTTAGTATGTACTTCCCTGGGGGCTCAGATGGTAAAGAGTCTGCTGGTAATGCAGGAGACCCAGATTCAATCCCTGGGTTGGGAAGATCACGTGGGAAGATTCAGCCATTCTTTGAGAAGGGAATGGCTACTCACTCCAGTATTCTTGCCTGGAGAACCCCATGGAGAGAGGAGCCTAGTGGGCTACAGCTCATGAGGTCGCAAAGAGTTGGACATGACTGACTGACTAACATTCTCCAAAGAACCCAAAGAACTGAGCTAGAAGGAAACTATCATAAACCCATAAATAGTGCAATGTGAAGTAGGAATGCCTTTTTGATCATTGGGTACATCATACTGTTTCAGTACATGAAAGAGCTATCTTTTTTGTTGAATAATTATTTCTGCATCACTGACTCAATGGACATGAGTTTGGGCAGACTCCGGGAGATAATGGAGGATGGGGAAGCCTGGCATGCTGCAGGCCATGGGGTCACAAAGAGTTGGACATGACTGAGTGACTGAACAACAACAATTATTTCCTTCTGAAGGTTTTATCAGATATGCTTCACAGTTCCGGTGAACGACAGTATTTGTTTTCTTGACTGAGTGAAGCTTTCAGATCAAGGAGAAGCATTGACATATTTAGGACATGTAAGACTGAAATAGTAGCATCAGTTTGATTAAAGAAGATGTGTTGATTTATGCACCCTTTACATCACAGAGAGTGACTAAGAATCATCTCTAAGATGTCTGTTTTCCTCCTGAACCTTAAATTATTAAACATATTTCCCTGTCCTCACATAGCTTTCTGCAGAAGAAAATACTGCATCCTTCCAGTGAGCACAAAGATTCTACTGCAGGGTACCACAAGCAAAACCAGCCAAGGTCTCCTGGGGATCTCTGCTGCTGCAGCATTTAGTACACACAGGAAAGGTCTCATGAATAATACACAGGTATAAACAGGTGGCCATATCAAGACCTTCACTTAATGCTATTCCCAAACACACTCCAAAGAAAGTAATTGGATACCTTCATGAGTGATTGATCTGTACAGGAAGAGAGTATGATGAAAAGCTTACAAGACATTGATTGCGTGTGCATTAGCTTGAATTGGCCTGCATTATTATCTACTGAAAACCCACACAAGTCATAGCAATAATCAGAACTGTAGTGCTAAACAGAAATATAAAATGTTTTAAAACAATGAGTATGTACATCCAGAACAATTCATTCACAGTAGAGTATGTTCAGAAGCAAAAACAGCTTATCACGAGGCCACGTTATAATTAGACAAGTGCTCATGAGGCAGTGTTGAGTGCTGATGTACACCAATGGAACAGCTTGGAGAACATGAGTCCATTCTAGTCCATTTTCTTAACACCAATGACAAGAAATGTCAGGAGGCTCTAAGCACCTTCCTGGAACAGCCATCATTAATCTCCAGTACAATCACATTACCTTTTTATTATTTTAGATGAAAAAAATAGTGAGTACTTTTTGTTTTTGCATGATCACAGACTTGTGCTAAACCTACAATATAACAGCCTTTGTTCATTCACCTCAATCTGCCAGAATTATTAACCCAATTGACTGCTGCTCTTGGTAGAAAGAGGAAGGATGACCCTCAAGGCCAAGTCATATACTACAGATATAAACCTCTCAACTCTGTACACAAATCTTCTTTAACAAGAAGATGGAAATGTGATATACTATCCTAACTAGACTGTAAATTATCATTATACTAAGCATTTATAGGTATTTGTAAGACAGCACTAGAATAATTTCCGTATGTTTTTATTTGTTTTATATTGCTTTATCTCAGTGCCTCTTATGTTATCAATAAGTCCTATAGAATATTACTTGCATCTGACTAATTTTCTCTGAAATTATAGAGTAATTCATCTAGGTGATCTGGAGATTCTATATTGTTGGCTGTGGCAGAGCTTTGGTTATATCATTATTCTGCCATGGTTATGTTCTCCATATCTTAGTTACTTCTATTTATCTGTGTTGGTTTAATGCATGAAAATTGAATATGCTAATGTAGAAGAGAAAAAAATCAAATTCTAAGCTGTTACTAATGTGAGATGCAATCATTGGGGGTGGGGGAAAGGAATTTATTTAAGATTATTTAAAGTCAGGATCTTCTCTCTACATTTACAAAAGATTGATATGGGAATTGCCATCTCACTGTAAATAACTAGAAAACATAACAAAATGTGTGAAACAAATATTTGTATATATCAATCAATAGTGAGCACAAAATTATGAAATCTGAGAGAATGGGTCCTGGGACTGTTAGTTTCAGGATCTCCACCCTTTATTAAAGGTTGCTCTAGACCTGACTTAAATACACGTCAATGCAAGCCTCAAAAAGACTAAACAAGTCTGAAAGGAATTTAAGTATTGCCATACTTAAGCAATACAATAAAATATAGCACTCAGTAATGTAAAATTCACAATGTCCAATATCCAAAACTTTCAGATAATGGAAGAAGCAGGAAAATGTGGCCCTAAAGCAGAAGTAAAAAGAAAGAGATTCAGTTTTGATATTAATTATGAAATAAGAGACCAGGATGTTAAAATAGGTATTCTGAATATCATAGCTATGGACAAGATTATAAAGGTACATATAATTAATAAGGAGAGAAATTGAAAGTGTAAAAATTATACAAGTAAAGTCCTAGGGATAAACAAAAATCATCTGAAATGAAAAATAAACCAGATGAATTCAACTGCAGATTAGAAATTGCAAAAGAGATCAGTGAACTTGAAAATGTGGAATAAAAACTATGCAAATTTAACAGAGAGAAAAATAAAATGACAGAGATTTAGTGACCAATGGGCCAATAATTAGCAATCTTATATATGTATAATCTTGCCGAAATAAAGATGAATACTTTTTAAAAATAATTTTACTTTCTTTTTCCCTGTGCTGAGTCTTCGTTACTGTGCAGACTTTTCTCTAGTTGCGGAAGCAGGGGCCTCTCTCTGTTGGAGTGTGCAAGATTCCTTTTGGGGTGGCTTCTGTTGTGCGGAGCACAGGCTGTGGATGCAAGGGCTTAAGTAATTGTGGCATGTGACTCAGCAGTTGTGCTTCCCAGGCCCTAGAGCACAGGCTCAGTAGTTGCGGTACTTGGGCTTAGTTGCTCCATGGCATGCGGGATCTTCCCAGACCAAGGATAGAACTCCTGTCCCTGCATTGGCAGGCTGACTCATCACCACTGAGCCACCAGGGAAACCCAAGAAGCCCACCAAGTCCAAGCCCACCACTTAAGCCCCCTCTTAAGACAAACACCAGTAATGCCTTACTACAAGATCAAAGGAGGTTCTTCAGGTGGAAAGCAAACATGAGATTGAAATGTGGATTTAAGCAATGGACTGAAGAGCACTAGAAATTGTAAATGTGGATAAATATGGAAGACATATTTCTCATCTTTAACAGTTTTTAAGTTGACTGTATAAAGCAAAGGTAATGTATATTTTTAATAATTTGTAATACATGTATAAAAATGCACAACAACATAGTGAAATGGATAAGACTGAGGAAATATTAATAAAAGTGTTAAAAGTGTACTGGAATAGGTTTTATACTGCCTATGTGAAATGGTATGTTATTTGAAATTAGACCATAATAAGTTCAAGAAACACATTCAAAATTGTAGAATAGCCATTAAAAAATATAAAAAAACAGAAAGTAATAATCCAAAGAGAGGAATATAATGGAAAATTTAAAGTACTAAAATAATTTTTAAAAGAAGGAAAACTTGAAAACGAACCAAAAAACCAAACAAACAAAAAACAGATGAACTAGATAGAAAGCAAATAGTGGATAGCAAGATGATTGATGTAAATATCAATAACTGCTGTTGTTTAGTTGCCCAGTCATGTCTGACTCTTTTGCAACCCCATGGATAGGGATTTTTCATGCAAGAATACTGGAGTAGGTTGCCATTTCCTACTCCAGGGGATCTTCCCAACCCAGGGATCGAGCTGCATCTCCTACATTGGCAGGTGGATTCTTTACCACTGAGCCACCAGGGAAACCCATACACTTGACATGATGCAGCAAAAAAAATATGCTACTTCTGTGATCTTCTTCCTCAAATCCTATAACCCCTGTCTAATCATTGGAGAAACAGAAACAAATTACAACTGAGGGGAATTTGGCAGCATTGACTTGATACGAAGGGCTAACTCATTTGAAAAGACCCTGATGCTAGGAAAGATTGCGGTCACGAGGGGAAGGGGACGACAGAGGATGAGATGGTTGGATAGCATCACCGACTCAATGGACATGTGTTTGGGGACTCCGGGAGTTGGTAATGGACAGGGAGGCCTGGCGTGCTGCGGTTCATGGGGTCGCAGAGAGTTGGACACGACTGAGCGACTGAACTGAACTGAACTGAACTCAGCTGAAGTCTTCACAGTTGTCCAGGTCATCAAAAACAATGGAAGCCTGGGAGACTGTCACAGAAGACATGACAGGTACAGGCAGTGTGTTATCCTGGATGGGATTTTGGAACCAAAAATGAACATTAGGTAAAAACTAAGGAAGTCTGAATAAAATACGGACTTTAGTTAGTAATTATCTCCCAGTATTAGTTCAATAATTATAACAAATACCATGTTAAATTAAGAAACTAATAATTGGAGGGACAGGGTGAGATATATGGAAATTTCTCATTTTTGTTGTATAAATCTAAAATTGTTCAGAAGATTTTTAAATATAAAAATATATACTTTTAAATTTAAAAATATATTATAAATTTATGTATATATGAATCTAAGACAAATTACTATATTAAGTATTTAGCTCTAAAGATAAAAGAACAGAGTAAAAACAAATCTATTTCTAAAGTAAATAAAAATCACAAAACGCATATAAGAACAAAAATAACTCCATAAAATTTGCTCTTAAAAATAATTTTAAGACTATATATAAAAAAGAAACAAATACCAGATATATATCCTCAGAGATGTACAAATAAAGGAAATAGTAGAGGTAGGTTGAAACAGCAAAACACACACACAACCAAATGCTAATAAAAAGGAAGGTTAGCAATATTGACATTAGACAACACTAAGTATATGATAAAAAGCTTTAATAAATAAAAACTATCTATCATATAAATATTTATCATATAAAACTTTATCATATAAAACTATTTATCAATATAACTGTATTTATCATATAAAAATATTTATCATATAAATATTTATCACATAAAAACTATATGATAAAAAGCTTTAATGAACAAGGATGCTACTCAAATGATTAAAAAAAAAAGCAAAAAACTAGGAATAAAACTACCACATGACCTAGCAATCCCACTGCCAGGCACACATCCTGAGGAAACCAAAACTGAAAAAGACACATGTAGCCCAATATTCATTGCAGCATTATTTACAATAGCTAGAATATGAAAGCAACCTAGATGTCTGTTGACAGATGAATGGATAAAGAAGTTGTGGTACATACACACCATGGAATATTACTCAGCCATAAAAAGGAAAGCATTTGAGTCCATTCTATAAGGTGGATGAAGCTAGAGCCTATTATACAGAGTGAAGTAAGTCAGAAAGAGAAAGATAAATATTGTATGCTAATGCATATATATAGAATCTAGAGAAATGACACTGAAGAATTTATTTGCAGGGCAGTATTGGAGAAAGAGACATAGAGAATAGATTTGTGGACATGGGGAGAGGGGAGGAGAGGGTGAGCTGTATGGAGAGAGTAACATGGAGACTTACATTACCATACGTAAAATAGATAGCTAACGGGAATTTGCTGTCTGGCTCAGGAAACTCAAACAGGGGCTCTGTATCAATCTAGAGGGGTGGGATCGGGAGGGAGATAGGAGGGAGGTTCAAACGGGAGGGGATATATGTGTACCTATGGCTGATTCATGTTGAGGTTTGACAAAAAATAACAAAATTCTGTAAAGCAATTATCCTTCAATTAAATAATAAATAAAAAAGCATAAACCTAACAAGGTGGCATTCAAATTAGAGGTGCAAAAAGTAATAGAATTATAAAAAAAGTTATATATTCATACAAGGACATACTTTAGCATACTTCTTCGAGAAATATATTATGTAACAGAAACTAATAATAATTTAGAAAACTCAAAGATCACTATTAAAGAGTTGATTTAACCTGCACATAAAAAATATACAACTTTTTCAAAAACATGATCATTTAAAAAATTGAAATTGGTAACAAATAATGAACAAGAACATATTAGAGAAATTTCTAAGAGCTATTAAGTCATTTTTCAAAAAAGAATTGAATAAGTATGTTGATGGAAAGCCTCAGTATTAAAAAAAATGCAAACTCTCCTAAAATTAATATAATTCAAATTAATGTTTTTTCTTCATATTACTGTTCTTGTTGGAATTTGGCAAGTCATGTGGAAGAGAAGTTGTCCAAGCATGCTGAAGACAGTTGTGAAAAAAAAAAGAATGAATAAATAGCACAATCATCTTTCCACACATAAAAAACAGCAACACTTTTCTTCTTTCCATTCTCCCTCCTTGGTCTTCTGTCCTCACCACTTTATTTTTCACAGTCTAGTTTTCCTCAATTTCTCCTGCTCTCCCTGTTCCTTCCTTCCTCCATTTTTTCTTTCTTAATTATTTATGTAACTTAATCCCATAATGGAAAGAGAAACTTCAGCCAAGATATTGGAAAACAATGTTCTGTTTAGTGACTTCTCACACACTTCTGACTTACATTATAATTTCAGGAATACCTTATCCTCATAAGTAGTCAATATTCTTTGACTGAGCCATCAGATATATCCTAATGAAGGAATACCTTTGAAATAATTCTTCTCAGATAGTGAGATGGATTCCAAATCGGATTCTAGTAAAATAGATGAAATAGTACCAATCAGGGGATTATCATGATATCAGTGCTTTATATATTATAAATTAGCATTTATAATTAGCATTATAAATTAACTTAAATTTTTGTATAATTTTAATAAATCACAAGATATCTCACTTTATTAAATACTGGTCTTACTCTAAATTCTGATTATGACTTTCTTTTATTCAGTCTATAGATATATAAATAGTATAAAAGAGAGAGTATATCTTTCTATATCTCTAGTATATAGAGACAGCAGATTTTTTATTGTAAATTTACCAACCAAATTAGCCACAGAAAAATTATAAGAAAAAATGTTTCAACTAAATTTGTACTAAACACTTTAGTGCTTACAATAATACAGCAGTCATAAAAGCATTTTATGCCTAATGCCATAAATTTCACTCTTTCCCTCAAAGGTGATGAATAACAATACTAATAATAGTGGCAATCATTTATTGAATGATGACAATAAGCCAAGCTCTCAATGCTGAGCATTTTATACATATTACCTTCTTACAAAGTTTCAGTGGATGGAAATTATTCTTGTCCTCATTTTACAGATGACTCTTAGGCTGGTATATGCTAGAGATATGATTCAAATCTATGTAATCAGACTCTACAACACTTAACCACTTTTAAATAAAAACAGTGAAATGTCTATTTGGTTTTCTTAAATGAAGAAAAACTTATATTTGTATAGATATTGATTGGTAACCCATACTTTTCTAGAATGGGAGGTAAGGTAACTTTTAAAATTATTTATATAGTAGATTGTATTTCTGGTCCCAATTTTTCACTCTTCCCTATAATGCCCTTTACTACGTGGTGTCAGAGTTTATCTCACAAGAGAGTGAGAAGTGTTCATTTCTCCATCCTTGAATCTGAGCTTTGTCATGTGATTTGCTTTGACCTTTTCACACCAGTTCTGAGCACAGGCTGCAAGAGATTTTATTTATTTCCACTTCTGTGTCGTGTGCCTGAAAACATGGAAACCTGCCTCAGTGAGCCTGCAGATGGTGAAAGATCTGCACTGTAGAACTGAGCTGTCCAAAGTGTCCCAGCTGAAGCCAATCTAGGCCAGTCTAGGTTAGTTACTGGTTAGTTACTTCCGGCCAACCTCCAAATGTGTAAGCCCAGTCCAGACAATTAGGGCCACCCATACAATCTCTGAATCAACCACCAAAGAATTGATGCTTTTGAACTATGGTGTTGGAGAAGACACTTGAGAGTCCCTTGGACAGCAAGGATAACCAATCAGTCCATCCTAAAGGAGATCAGTCCTGAATATTCATTGGAAGGACTGATGCTGAAGCTGAAACTCCAATACTTTGGCCATCTGATGCAAAGAACTGACTCATTTGAAAAGACCCTGATGCTGGCAATGATTGAAGGTGGGAGGAGAAGGGGATGACAGAGGATGGGATGGTTGGATGGCATCACCGACTCGATGGACAGAAATTTGAACAAGCTCTGGGACTTGGTGATGGACAGGGAGGCCTGGCATGCTGCAGTCCATGGGGTCACAAAGAGTTGGACACAACTGAGCAACTTGACTAAACTGAACTGATCCAATCCCTGTGGCAACAAATGCCAATTATTGTATGTCATTGAGATTTTTGTGACTGCAGATGATCCATTATTATTATGGCTATAAATAACTGCCTGAATAAAAATTTCAATGAGCAGAGATTGTGAGTGTTCACCTTATTCTAGATCCTAGAGCTAGAGTAGTTATTTAAACAGACAAGGTCCTTGCTCTTTGCAGAGATTACATTCATACAAGAACACAGATTTTTTTTAAATGTGTACAAGATACTTTCAGATAGTTAAAGGTACATGAAGAAAATCAAACCAGATGGTGTAACAGAGACTGACTGGGAAACAGAAGATGTGAGGCATAGAATGTGATCAGGGAAGGAAACATTGTGGAGTGGCATCACTACTGATTTCAGAAAGGGACATTTGGGCTGGTACTTGATAACAAGGAGTCAGCCATGCTAAGATCTGAAGGCAGACCATCTTAGGCAGAGGAAACAACCAGTGCTAAGTCAAACTCTAGGCTTGTGTTGAGAGTTGAATTTTGTCCTGGATAAAGACACGTTCAAGTCCTAACCACCAGTACCTATAAATGTGGCTTTATGTAAAAAAGGGTCCTTGCAGATGCCATCAAATTGAGATGAGATGAGATGACTGGTACCTTTATAAGAAGAGGGAAATTTGGATATTTGGACAGAGACAGACATACTCAAGGAGAGTGCCATGTGAAAACAGAGACCAATTCAAGCATTTAGAGACCAAAAAATCACCAAGAACTGTCAACAATGACCAAAAACCAAGAGAAAGGCATGGAATAACTAGTTTCTTCCCTAAGATCCTCTAGAAGAAATCAACACTGCCTACACCTTGCTCTTAGACATCTGGTCTCCAGAACTATGAGAGAAAAAATTTCTGTTTTTTTAAGGCAATCTGATGTTTGCAGTACTTTATCACAGCAGCCCTAGGAAAGGAATACAGCTCAGAACAAATTTGGTGGATTATAAGACCTGAAAGAAGATTTAGGAGCTACAATATGGTGGATGAGGAGGTTAAGTGTAGAAGTTGGATTGGGAGAGAGAGACTCAAGGATCCCAATATTTAGGGAAATTAGTTATTTTTTAGTTTTAAAAGCGAGGAAAGAAGGGAATGAAACTAAAAGAAAACAAGGGAAGGAAAGATATAATGAAACCAGCAATAAATTTAAGTAGGCAAGTATTCATTTCATGGGTTCCCTATACTTGTTAGAAATGCATTATGAAAATTGTCTTAAATTTTCTATCATCCTCTACAGAGAGAAACTGATGAATCAAACTCCTCTTAAGATAACAGCAATCTGATTGCCAATCACAGACAAGATAAAGTCTAAGTTCCTTGGCATGTCATAAAAGTCCCTCCATGATTTATTTCTGCTTATCTTTTCCACTTCACTTTCATTCATTCCTTTCCTCACTGTTGTTGTTCAGTTGCTAAGTTGTGTCTGACTCTTTGTGACCCCATGAACTGCATCACAGGGAAGGACAGGCTTCCCCGTCCTTCACTATCTCTGGGAGTCTGCTCATACTCATGTCCATTGAGTTGGGGATGCCATCCAACCATCTCATCCTTTGTCACCCCCTTCTCCTGCCCTCAGTCTTTCCCAGCACCAGAGTCTTTTCCAATGAGTTGACTCTTTGCTTCAGTTGGCCAAAGTATTGGAGCTTCAGCTTCAGTGTCATACACGAAAGTAATCAAATAGATTGTCATAATTTCAACGCCCCATTTATTTCTGCCTTCCATGTTTGCACATGCTATTTGATAAAATATTTTATCACCATCAGCCCCACATTCATTTACAGTTTCTTCTTTATTATTACATTCGTTCATTCAACATTTGAACTTCTTCTCTGTACCAGACATCTTTAGCATTAAGGTATAGTAATAAATAGAGTGTTTCCCTGGTGACTCAGGGATAAAGAATCCACCTGCCAATGCAGGAGATGCAGGTTCGATTTCTGGGTCAGGAAGATCCCTTGGAGAAGGAAATGGCAACCCCTCCAGTGCTATTGTCTGGGAAATCTAATGGATAGAGAAGCCTGGTGGGCTTCACTTTCTGGAGTTGCAAAGTGTTGGGCACGACTTTGAGACAAAACAACTAACAACTATAAATAGGATACATATATTCCTTTTTTCCCCATAGAGTTATGGTCTAGCAGGCTAGGCTGAAAAATAGAAAATTAATTACAATTGTGCAAAATGTGATGAAAGAAAAGTACAAAGCATAGGGCAGGGAGAACCTGACCCAGGCTTAGAAGTTGAGAATTGGCTTCAAATTGAGAAATAATGGTTGAAAAGAATTATCTACACAAAGAATGAGGCTGCCTTTCCAGTCAGAGAAAGCTGCATGGTCAAAGGCCATTGAAATGAAAAGAAGTACTTCATGTTCCAACAATCTGAGATAAACTGCTTCTCCTTTCTATCTCTCTTTCTTTCTTTGTACCTCCCTACTCCTGTTTCTTCCTCCTTCCCTTCCTCTTTCTCCCTCTTCTTCTCCTCCCTACCTCTTTGGTTGTTGATTTTTGTTTCAACTCAGAAGAGGTGGTATAGCATCATTTATTATTTGTGTAGAAAATTATTTAAGATATGCCCCTAGTCTCCTTATCTGTTCAATAGGAACAGTAAAAATCCTTAACACTTGGATTGTATTCAGGATTAAATGTGACTGTGTGCCAACTGCCTCAAAAACTTAGCTATTGCTCTATTTATTCATCTATTTTTCATTGAGCATTAACTATCAGTTTTACATGACAAGCCTAGTCATAAGCGCTTTGTATAGACATGGTCTAACGAAATCTTTACAGACTCATACAAGACAGGTGTTACTATTTCCATAAGGAGAGAACTAGGGCATAGAGTGTTTAAAAAACTTTTTCATAATAACACAATTGACAACCTTCACCTGCCCCTAAAGCCTAGGTTTTTTAAACACTACAGTACACTTCATCCTTTCACGAGTTTCATGAGTTAAACACAACAGTATATTTTATCCTGTCATCTTTTTTAAAAAGGAAATATGTTCTTTAATATCTGACTCTGACAAAGCTGTTTAGCTTTGTTTAGGTATAGAGAGTCTGAACTCAAATGTAGGATAGAAACAAGATAAGATAGCAGGACTCTTCGGCTCATAAGTAGCTACTGCAAAGTTAAATCACTGGGGAAAAAAAGGATAGAAAGCAAAGTGATTGTTACAAGAATGTAAAACAAAATAAGTCAATCAAAGTGCAGCCATTATGTTGTTCATTTTTGAGCACTATAATGTCCTTGCCAACCCAGCTTAACGACACAGATCATTTTCCAAATATGTATAATTTGGGAGATTTCCAAAAAGCCTGTAGGGTAGATCATTAAAAGCTACAATTAGCCAATGGCCATCATTTCAGCCTTCTGTCACCATCCTCTTCCTTCCCCAGTTCCCATGAGGCTGATGCTTTATGATAACAACCCTCAATGTGGGCTAGTGGCCTAAGAGATCAGAAAAAGCATTTATATCAATTGGATCTCAGTTTACAGTTCTCTGATGGTCTAGTTCAGATATATATTTTAGGGTACAACAGGTAAATATTAGGACAGTATCCCCTTCCTTTCAACAATGATTTTGCATTACAGAATGTAATACATTCTCTGATAAGAACCTGAAGTGAAAATCATCTGTACTTATTAAGTCCAGATAATCTGTGCATCATTTGAGTTGGGGAAGACACTCCATGTTTTTAATCACACTACAAAGTCTATGCAGCCATGAAATTAAAAGACACTTACTTCTTGGGAGAAAAGTTATGACCAACGTAGACAGCATATTAAAAAGCAGAGACATTACTTTGCCAACAAAGGTCTGTCTAGTCAAGGCTATGGTTTTTACAGTAGTCATGTATGGATGTGAGAGTTGGACTATAAAGAAAGCTGAATGCCGAAGAATTGATGCTTTTGAAATGTGTTGTTGGAGAAGACTCTTGAGAGTCCCTTGGCCTGCAAGGAGATCAAACCAGTTCATCCTAAAAGAGATCAATCCTGAATATTTTCATTGGAAGGACTGATGCTGAAGCTAAAACTCCAATGCTTTGGCCACCTGATGTGAAGAACTGACTCATTTGAAAAGTCCCTGATGCTGGAAAAGATTGAAGGTGGGCGGATAAGGGGACGACAGAGGATGAGATGGTTGGATGGCATCACTGACTCAATGGACATGGGTTTGGGTGGACTCCGGGAGTTGGTGATGGACAGGGAGGCCTGGCATGCTGCGGTTCATGGGGTCTCAAAGAGTCGGACACGACTGAGTGACTGAACTGAACTGAGTTGAACAAAGTCTATGGTAAGGAGTAATATAAATAGTAACAGACTCTCCAAACAAGAGGTTGTCACTGTTGGCCCATGATTGATACAAATTCATTAGGCATTTTCATGTGTCCTCAACTTCTGACTTCTCTATAACGGGGATCAAAACCTCCAGTCTACACCCTCATTGTAAGCAGGTATCTATCTGGCTTGAAGGGGTCTACAGTCTCCCAAACACTTATACCTCTAACAAATAGCCAATTCACTCCCTTGTCTCCAATGCTTTGAATCTCTGACTTCCAGGGAAAAGTCAGAAATACTGCCAGATGATACAGACTGAAAAATACTTTCTTCAAACTCTCAGTTTCCCCATAATAATACAACAGGGCAGTTGGCTCCACTTTCCTCAACATTTCTGTGCAGTACTGACTCTTTTGAGACAGAGGAATCAGGCATAAAGAGTAGTATGGAGGCTCGTTGGGAAGTCATCTCAGGAATCATAGCTGAGCAGAAATAAAGGAAGACGGGCTGGGCAAAAGAAATTGAATCTTAGTGCAGTTGCAGGAGCAGCCTCAGGCAACTTAGGGCACTTACTCCCCTTTATCCAGGCAAAGCGACTGGGTCTATGTACCCTTCCATGAACCAGTCATTGGAATATGGGCTGCCTCTGGGGAGGGGCCACACCTTGAGTTAGGCTTCTTCCTTCATTCAAGGATAACTCCCATATAGGACCACAGCTATAAGCCATGAGGAATCCATACATCTTCTGATTTCAGGGATTAGTTTATTTTTCCTGGAGGATGAGAAACGTGCCACAACATCCACTATGTAGACACCCTGTGATACACTGGATGGGGTACACTGGATATTTGTTTGGTTCTCTTCTCTGTGTTTTGTTGCCAAATGTGGATCCCTAAAGTGACAAGCATGAAGGAAATAGCAACCCACTCCAGTGTTCTTGCCTAGAGAATCCTGTGGACAGAGGAGCCTGGTGGGCTGCTGTCCATGGGGTTGCAGAGAGTCGGACACGACTGAAGTGACTTAGCAAGCATGCATGCATGCATTGGAGAAGGAAATGGCAACCCACTCCAGTATTCTTGCCTGGAGAATCCCAGGTACAGAGGAACCTGGCGGACTGCCGTCTTTGGGGTTGCACAAAGTCGGATACTACTGAAGCGACTTAGCAGCAGCAGCGAAGTGACAAGCATAAGTCAAGAAAATGATATGAGCAAAGTGAGGTTGCCAGATAAAATTGAGTTGTGACTCCTATCAAAAACACTTTTTTCGAGATTATGTTCTGTGTACTCCTTTGGTGTTAAAATATAGGTTTTAAATATCATATTTGGGATTTTTAAAAATGACAATACTATGTTGAGTCCACACATCCAGATTTCTTCCTGAACACTTCCACCTGGATGTCCCCCAGTATCTCTTAGTCATCTAATTCTCACATTAAGTCTATTCCTCTTATAATACTCTTGGCGAGTAGCAGAGGGTTATTAATAAAATCAACATTGTCATCTATTGCCACTCATGTCAAAAACTTTTGATCTATCATAAATATCTCAATCTATTCTCCTGTCTGAATTCAATAAATATGTATTTAAAAAAATTCTACTTAAAGGAAAAAAAACAAACTATGAGTTCTGACTATACTGCTCCATTTTTACTTCATTAGTTTCTTTAGGTCTTTATTTTTTCTCCTCTGTATGATTATTTAAACTGTCCTTCCCAGTGTTGCCAGAGTAATGTGTGTTTTTTTTTTAATATAAGTTGTTTTTCTACAAATCAAATATGCTGATGATAATTCATATTTTCAAAACACTGAGAATGTCACCCTTCTGGATTAAGTCCAGACAATTTATTAGTGTACATTCAAGACCTTTTATGACCACATGCCTCCTTCCCTCTTGGTTTATGTTCTATCATTGGCCCAAATGCTTCCTAAATTTCCTTCAAACTGAAAGTGAAGTCATCTGCAGCTGCACAGGAATATTCCTTCTTCCTGGAAGGCCTTTATCCTCAACTCCATCCACCTGACTAATTCATGAACAGCCTCCCAAGTCCGGCTAAAGCATCACTTCATTGGGAAGGTTTCGTTGGCACCCAAACAAACAGTTACAATAAAATGGGATAAATGTTTTGATAAAGTTCAGGGTATAATGGAAGTAGGGAGGAGGGGAATTAAATCCATCCTTAGCACTGCAAGCAGGCCTTAGAGAATGTGACATCTAAGAGCTGGACGATGACAGGGGTGAGTCTAGCATAGGTATTGGGGCAGACTGCTTCTTTAGAGGAAAGCACAAGAGCGAAAGTGTTCCTGTTGGAGGTAAAACCTAAGTTAAGAAATTTGACCTTCATCCTGAAGGCCACTTGGTAAATAGGGACTGTAGAGAATTAGAATTGGTAGTGCTGAAGCTGAAAAAGCAACGTGTATACTGTTTATATAACCCAGATAAAAGTTCACGCCACTCAAGCTAAGAGAATGGGAATAGTAATGGAGATAAATAAATTTGAGAGAATTTGGTATAAATACTCTCACCCACAAAAGAAATAAAGGAAGTAAGGAGAAAAAAGAAAAAAGAAGGAAAGAAAGATCTCATGGAGAAAAGTTTGTTCTATGCTTCTTTTCTCCTTTGCTTAGATAGAACAAACATGCTGGACATGTATGGAGGCAGGGTGTATATGAGAAAGATCTGTATCTCCCTTTCAGTTTTGTTGTAACTTAAAGTTTCTCTTAAAAAACTACTTAAAAAACAAAAATAGAAGAAGAAAAAGAAAACAGTATAAAAGATTACGTTTCTGTAACATTTGACTTATTTTGAACACCAGGTGGCAGTAGATATAACATTTATCTCATATGAATGCTTAAGGAGAGAACAGTTTGTATTTTGTGTATGCTCAGATTTTTTTCTACTATCTAGGGCATGCAAAGCACACATAAATGTGGAATATAATGTACTAATCTGTTAATTCCATCATCTATATAATTTTTGAGTCTGTTCCTGTTAATTTGCTTTTCTGCTAGTTACAGTTCATATTTTCCTTCTTTGCAAGTGTGATAATTTTTTTAAATGAATGCCAGTCAGTGATAATTTTACGTTGTTAGGTCCTTCAGAAAGCGTTTAATTTGATTCTGGCTAGCATTTTAGCAAGTTGAAACCAGTTGTATTCTTTCAAATCTTGCTTTTAAGCTTTGTTGGTGTAAATCTGGAGCAACTTTAAAACTAATTTAGCCCCACTACTAAGACAATTAATACTCTTCTAAGAATTCTACCAGTATCTCACATGTAACAAGGTCTTTACATGTTCCCTGCAGGAATGCAAATTATTTCTAGTCCTGGCACGAAGGCCAAGACCATATAAAATTAGATCAGCAAACATTCTGAAGCTGACACATTTTTAGGAAACTGCTTTTCTCCTGCTGTTTCATTATGCGTAATTTTATATGCATATACATAAATAATGCTTATTACTCCAGATTATGTCTAAGCTCTTCTTTGTATATTGTGTATGTCTGCGCTCAGTTGCTAAATTGTGTCTCTTTGCCACCTCATGGACTGTAGCCTGCCAGGCTCCTTTGTCTATAGGATTTTCCAGGCAAGAATCCTGGAGTGGGTTACCATTTCCTCCCCCAGGGCATATTCCCTATCCAGGAATTGAACCTGTATCTCCTGCTTGGCAGGTTTCCCCAGTGGTAAAGGATCTGCTTGCAATGCAGGAAAACGCTGGTTGGATCCCTGGGCCAGAAAGATCCCCTGGCCAAGGGCATGGCAATCCACTCCAGTATTCTTACCTGGAGAATCCCAAGGACAGAGAGAGCCTGGTAGGCTACAGTCCATGGCGTCGCAAAGAGTCAGACACCACTGAAGTGAATAAGCATGCATGCACGCACTCCTGCTTGACAAATGGATTTTTTATCACTGAGCCACCTGGGAAGCCCTTGCATATTGCATCATGTTTCTAGACCTTTATAATTTTACTTTGAAACTACTTTTGAACCCTACTTTTTAGCTATGTATACAGAAAAACTTGTAGCTGTATTCTCCCATTTTTACGACATTGTAATGGCCTTATCTCAAATTAGAGTACTGTCATTAGCACATACTAGAAAAGAAATATATTTCTAATCCTATTTAATGAGAAAAAGCAAAGTCTGCCAGTACTACATTGCTTAGTTTATTGTCTCACATTGCTGCCTACATCTTCTCCAGAAACTTCTATAGTTTTGAAAATTGGAGTGGCAATTGTGAAAAAGTCAAATGTGTAGATTTCCATGTTGTGTGTGGGTGCTAATTTACTTCAGTCATGTCCGACTCTTTGCAACCCTATGGACTGTAGCCTGCCAGGCTCCTCTGTCTATGGGGATTCCCCAGGCAAGAATACTGGAGTGGGTTGCCATGCCCTCCTCCAGGGGATCTTCCCAACCCAGGGACTGAACCGGTTTCTCCTGTAGCAGATCCTTTATCGCTGAACCACCCGGGCAGCCCAAAGTAAAACAATTCTTTTTTGCTTTGGTTTTGAGGACTAATGTTAGTAATTGCAAAATACAAACATCTCTACTTTTTTCTACCTAAATTATAGAAGATCAATTGTGAATAGTTTAAGACTTAATTGGTTGCTGGCTGGTACAGCCAGGCTCTTCTCTGCCTCCTACAATTCAAGCCTACCTTTTAACCTTTTCAATGACATTATCTAGTTATATCTACATATAACACCATCACTGAATATTTGGTGAATTCTTAGGGGCATTTAAGGTAATATTGAATAGGGACTCAGATGATCACTTTCTGAATTTAGGCAGAGACAAAAATATAATAATCCCAGCACTGCCAGAAGAACAATAAAAACACAAACAGCAAGGACTAAAGGCAAGAGATTACAAAAAGGTTGTGAGACTGAAAAGGGTACGTGAACTAAATAGATGTATGGTAACTAAATAGTTGGGAGATGAAGCAGAATTAGAAAAAGAATGAATAATACACACCATATTTTGCAAATAAATTCACAGGCAAACTCTCACCAGGGACCCCTCATACACACCAAGGAGGTTTTATTTTTTAAGACTCCCAATGAGAACCTAGGTATAGTGAAGGGACTCCTACAGTGGCAAAGTATGGTATGCACTCATTGTCAAAGCATGGTATATATTATTTTCTTAGTGGCAGGGGGAGAGGGATACTAAATCCCTTTCCTACCACACAAGTGAGGAGAACTGTTTTTTACCATGAAGAAAAACAGCTATACTTCATCAAACCAATGAATCACCTAGCCTAGTACTTCATCACTATCCCAAGAGAGGTTTTCTGGACAGTGTTATATGACATTAACCACCAAAATTGACTCTAATTTCCTATATGGTGCCATCATTTATCAGTTCATCTTGACTCTTTTTGTCTTGATTTTATATCATCTCTAGGAAATACAAATCCAATAAACTCACTTTATATTTTATAGCATGGTACTTTGGTTTGTTCTTGATTGCTTCTTAAAGGCTTTGAGTACTACGGAATTTGACCAAAATTCCTCTTAATCATATTAATAAATTTAATCATCTCATAGGCATTGGTCATTATTTCTTTGTCTTAATCAGCTAGAGTCTGTATGTTCTAATTTACATTTTCTTGAGGAAAAAGTAACATGAGTTTGAAAGTCTCTGGGCTCTAATTATTCTGAATATCATATGGATTATTCCCTAATGAAACCCAGATTAGGTGTCAGGGAACTATAGAGAAATGGTTGGTTGAGCTAATTTTACATCTCAGTGACTGTGCATCAGACAATTTAGTTGAAGGGGGACTTCAAGGTAGTAAGAAAAGACAGTGACTTTACTGCATTTAGTCAAAAAGGCTATCACTCCTACTACAGTTAATTCTTTTTCCTCTATCTGCAAATAATGAAGAGAAAGTGACTTGGTCACGAAGTGGCATTGAGTATTAGCCCCAAGTGGCCGAATGTACTCTTCAACTGAAAGCGTCACAAACTTGACAGCTAAGGTCCAAAGGGCAAATCTCTGAAGCTCAGTAAGCCGCCCAGAAAAGTAAATCCTGGGGCTTGAAATTCTGTGTGTTTACCACTAGGTTATCATCTCCATATTAGAAGGTATGGAAGTAAATTACACTAAAGCTGCAAATGCCATCATTCATATTTACATAGCAAGGCGATCTATCTCTTTTTTAAGGCCGGGATCCACTTTGCCACAACGTCAAAAATCCTTCCAGTTTCCTCCTTGGTGGAAATTTCCCGTTTCTCTTTGAGAAAGATAATTCGATTCTGTTTGCATCCTTCTTCCTCCCAACAGGCTGTTGTAGAAAACGCGCGCGCGCACACATGCAACCGTACACAATGATTTATAGAGATTTCTTTTCACAATTGCTCCTACCCAGCTCCGAAAGTCAGAACCTATATGACTGATGGCCTATCCAGATGAGCGGGTCCCAGGTCGGGAAAGGGACCCTGTGCGCTAAGTCTCCCTCCCCACCCAGGGCGACCTGGGCTCCTCACTCCACCTTTGAAAGGAAATGCATTCTTTGCTTGCCTGGAAGTCTCGGTAGCCCGATCGATCTATTATAAAAGAGAAAGGAAAAATCGCAGCCTAGAGACAGGTCTTGCGCGCCACCATCCCCCCCAACAGACTCCGTGGGCCAACTCCCAGGGAGGGAACGGCTTCCCAGTATTGAATCCTCGGGGCTCGAGGCCCAGGAGGGACTGGCGGGGTCACTGCCATCGGTCTCCACCTCCTCTGCCCGTAGTTCTTTCTCTCGCTCTGCGTCAAGTGTCTTCTCGGAAACGTTAGCCGATTCAGCAAAGCAGGAAGAGTGGAAAGGGTGATGGGGCGGTGTGAAATAAGGGAAGGACTCTCCTGGCAGTTGGAGGGACACACACACACACGCACACGCACACACTCACACACATTCACGCCCCAACCAATGGGGTAGGTGAGGGTGCGCAGTCGAGCGACCCCCTCCTCGGCTCTCTCCTGGAGGACAATGGAGAGCAAGTGGCATCTCCAACACGGAGGTCGGGGCTGGCCCCCGCCCGGGTCCCCGCCCAGCGCCCCCAGCAGGAGCGGAGGGCTGCGCCGAGCGAGGGTGGGGCAGGGGCGGGGAGCGAGGAGGGGCCGGAGCTCCGGGGCGGGGCCGCCGCCTTTCTGGGCGCGCCCCGGAAAGAGGGGCGCAGTCGCCCGGCTGGCCCTCGCCGGCGTTCGCCAGGCGAGTGTCTGGTTTCCAATTCCGCGGGCTCCGGAATTGGGGCTGGGCTAGCTTGGGTGCCAGCGGCGGGTAGTGGCAGGCGCCGGCCGCGCAACAGGAGCTCAGAGAAAGAGGGCGCGGCAGCAGTGGAGGGGACGCCGGGGGACAGGAAGGGTCCCTGAAGCCCGCGCCCTCCCCGGGGCCAGACTCTGCGGGCGCACTGGGTGGGCATGATCGGCGGGCACGGCGGCAGGTACGTGCCTTTTCTCTTGCTCCTCTGGTGTGGCGGGGACGGAGGCCGCCAGTCCGTCTCTCGCCAGTCCTCTGCTCAAGCGCCACACCCACCTGTGTCCGTTTTCGCGTCTCTGGGGTTTGGGCCACCTGGCATTAACGCCACCTGGAAGTAGAGCGGGGAGAAGTTAGGCGAGGAGGTGCCAGCGACTGGACAAAGGGGAGCTGGAAAGGCAGCTGTTTCCCTTGCAAGGTCGGTCTTTTGCCAGTTTTGACAGTGTGGGTTTGCTGCCAGATCCTGAAAATGTGGAAAGGCAGAGCCGCTGTACCGAATGGCCACTGTTATTTCTCTTCTGTCTACGGTAGCTGAGTCGCCGGATGGGTTTCGGTTTCAGGGTTAGGTCATATTCTTTAGGAGCAAAAAACATGTGTTCTGTTTCCCATTTGCAAAGGTGAGCGTGCCGAACCCGCAGAACTGACACTACCTGTAGGCTGGCAAGGATGCGCCGCACCCCTTCCGAGCACATAAACACAGATGATTGACGGGAGGCTTAGCCTTATTTCTCCGGGCAGTTTATTTTCTTTTCAAACGAATGTGCATTTTGTTAGTGAAATTCAGATGGGTTTCAGAATCATTTTTAACTTTTTATCGACTAAAGCTGAAACTATCATTTAGTTTTTAGAAGAAAATAATTGTTTTCGTTACTTCTTTGAAATGCAAACCTCAAAACGAGATTAACAAACTAGAAACTTCAGTGCCAACTTTGGTGATTATAGCAAAGATTTCTCATTATTTTAGTGTTTATATTAGCAGCGTTTGAAATAATTTTAGTTTTTTTTTATTATAGTAGCAGCGTTCGAAGTAATTTATATCGGCTCTGAAGGTAAGAGCAATTTTTATGTGAGAGAAGCTTAAGGGGAAGTTTTAAAAAGCTCACTTCAGTAAGATAAATACCAGATCAACGAAGGCTTTTAAAAGGATGATGGATTTTCATTTGTTGTTGTGAAGTCAGTATTAAAAGGTTCAAGTTTTTTCAGAAACACAATTATTGTTCTTGTCTATTTCTCTTGGTTCTACATGGCAGGAGAAAGGTACTGTCCTTTTTTCTTTCTCTTGGTAATTTAAAATATATGTTCATGATTTTTGCTTTAATATCCATAAGACTTATCTATATATAATCTGCAAACCACGTCCAATTATTCAATAGCCCATTTTATTGAAGTCTTCAAATTATTTTCCATCATTTAAAAAATATAAACTAGAATTCATTTTTTTAGAAACTAAGTTGTTAATCTTTATTTATTTAATCTTTGTTTAACATTTTAACAATGTTATTAATTATTTGAAAGCTTGTCTTATTTGAGCTCTATATATGGGATAACCATAATTGCTAGAACAGCTTATTCACAATAAAATGCTGGACAAAATATGTCTTATGATATAATGAAGGATGTGCCCTGTGTTAAGCAAATGACAATAGCTTCAGATAAGTTTTGTATTTTGTAGATGGTTTAAGTACCTGTCTATTTAGAGGTCCCCTTTTGAAGGTGAACCGTTGTGCGATCGAGGGACATGGTGACATATTATTGTAGAAGCCGGTGTATGGTATGCCATGATTCCTACGGTACAGGTTAGGGCTTACAAGGTACCTGATGCTTTTATGGAGGAAAGATGAGTCAGGTTTGTGTCTCTGCCAAGAGCAGCCTCCTGCTCTCCTAGGACCAGGAGGTTATCATGGGAGCCCTGCTGTGGTAGTGCTTCTGTGTTTTTGCTACCTGTTGCTGAGGAGACTTCTGGCAGCAAAGAGAAAGTAAGAAATTCAGAGGTGGAATCTCTGGGATCCTATTCACCCTATTTAATGTGACGGACCAACTTTCTCTGCGGCAAGGAAAAAGTAGAATGTTGTGTTTTTCATGAATAATAAAAATATTTATCTAATATCTATGCCTATTAGATATGTGAAAGAGTGTGAAGTACTGGGAAGAATGATATGCTGTTTTTTCTAACCTTGTAAAGGAACTTAAAGTTTAGAGCTATGAATGGGTCATTCTGAATGTCATAATGGTAACAATGTATGATTTTCCCTAAAACTCTGTCTCAGATCCTTTTCCCTAGTCTTTGTCATCTGAATTAATGGTTCTACCATTCACCAAGTATTTACTCCCTTCTCTTCCTCCTCATAGCGTTTCATCCCTAATCAGTCCATATTTTGATCTAATGCATCTCTATCCAATTATACTTCTCAGTTGTACCTCTTCCACCCTGCTTTCTTTATCTACCCTGCCACCAGATTTGTGGCATGATTATGACTTTCGTGGATTCATGCTACAGCCTTGATGCAACCTCTCTACTTCCAGAGTTTGCTCCCTTGTGATTACCTCTCCAAGAAAGCAACACCATTGTGTCGCCCCTTAAGAACATTCAGTGGATCATAACTACAAAGAAAAAAGGAATAAATGCAGAAACACAACAATGGATTATCAACACATTTCTTCTGTTAGCATCCAGCTCACTGTCTAATCTGGCCCTCCGCTACAACCTCTCTGAGCGCATCTCCCATTCATTTATGTGCTCCAGCCACCCTGGTCTTTTAGTACCTGAAACACAAGAAGCAGTTTCACTCCCTAAGGGCTTTTCAAATGTTCCCAGTGCCTGGACTGTTCCTTCCTCTATTTAAATGTCTAGCTTGTTTGCAGACTTACAACCTCAGCTCAAAGGTCTCTCCTTCATAGAGATCATCCTTGATCTCCTTGTCAAAAGTAGACATTACATATTTGTTTCTGTCTTGGTACCTTGTTTGTTTCCTCCATAGTGATTATTACAGCATGCTGGTATTTTGTAGATCTGTATATTTTGTGGTTTTATGTATTGGATGCTCCAAATGAATGGACACCATATCTTTCTTGCTGACCCTGCTTCCAGAGTCATACCTGCAGTGGGGAAGTAGGGGGTTCTTGATAGTTATGAACAAAGATAAGACTTATTTCACCATAGAGTTCAGTAACCCTGTAAACTTAAGCATGTTAGGATTCCACTTCTTTCTTTGTTGAGCATCTGGTAAGTTTACAATGCAGAACTATGATTCTGAAGAGGTAAAATTAAAATATCTTGAGATGTATTCCCATCTCTCAGCAGTGTAGGCTTTAGGTATTCAAAGGGAAGTGTATTATAACACACCCTAAAAAGGCAGTAACCACAACTGGATTAAAATGTATTTTAAAGACACATTGGAGTGCATAATCCAATGATTTTATGACTTTAGTGCAAGTGACTCATAATATACAATGATGACCTTATTAGGTTTAAATCTACATCTTTCACCAGGATTTGAGACTCGCTTTGTAATCACTAAATTTAAAATCTTGTTTCATAATGAATGAGAACAGTGGGCTCAGTGGATGGAAGTATAATCAAATGAAGTGGAGGTCATAGATTGGTGCCCACATGATCCAAATTTGTGTTTACTCCAGACTCAAGGGGCAAATTATCTCACAAACCCAAAATGTTCACTAGGAAGACTCAGACAGACACTGTGGGCTAACCTAGGAAGATCCATCACTATTTTGGGGATAGGAGCTGCTGCTGCTGCTAAGTCGCTTCAGTCGACTCTGTGCAACCCCAGAGATGGCAGCCCACCAGGCTTCCCCATCCCTGGGATTCTCAAGGCAAGAACACTGGAGTGGGTTGCCATTTCCTTCTCCAATGCATGGAAGTGAAAAGTGAAAGTGAAGTCGCTCAGTCGAGTCCGACTCTTAGACCCCATGGACTGCAGCCCACCAGGCTCCTCCGTCCATGGGATTTTCCTGGATAGAAGAGTGGGCTTCAAAATGCTTGTTGGTTAATGATAGCATTGTAATTATACTGCAGTTTATGCACACACACACACGTGTGTGTGCATGCCCACAATTTGTGTGGCAATAAGCCCCCTCTTTTTCTGAGCCTATACATAATGATATTAAATGAAAAATAAGTTTTTATAGTAACATTTGGTTGAAAATTTAGCTTTCAAGTAGGCACTTAGCTTTGATTAATGATATTTTTGTCTTGCAAGTGATCAACCATTTGTTTGTTTTTGGTAAAGAATTGGGCAGTCGTGTTTCTTCTTGAAGAACTGAACTACTTCATGAATTGTCACTAGGGATTTTGTTAAATTTGCCCTTATGGTTGTACAGTGGGGTTGTTGTAATGTATTGGAGTGCATCTGTGCACTCATTGAAGTTAGGCGTCCATTTTACATATCCTACATTAACTAATTCATTCCCACATTTAGTTATTAGGCTTCCTTCTTCGGAGCTGTGTAGGATTAGGTTACTATTTAGGATGGCAAGGTCATAATGAAATGGATATCCTAAGATTGTATGAAAATGATTTTTCTTACGGGAATTTATAAGAGCACGTTCAAAAAAGGTGGGTAGATTACTTTTGTGGAATACGAGAGAACAGTTGGTGTCTCGCCATCCTGCAGAATGAAATTTCTTCATCGAAGGTTTAACTTACTTTTCCTTCTCTGTGTAGCTGGAAGGCAGTGGCTTTAGGCAACAGGGAAAACCATCAGCCTTGGGCACCTAAAAGTAGAATGAAGTTTGGAGGAATGAAACCTTTGAGTGGTGAGGAAAAATGCCAGACCATGAAAGAGGGGAAGGGGGAGGGAATGTCTCAAAGAGTGCCAATAAATATCATCTGCCGCAAACAAATTTGAATTGATATTATATGGAGAACTGAATTATTCTGTATCTTTTTAGTCTCACTGAGAAAGTCATTCTCTTTTCTTTTCTCTTTAAAATAACTGTATTTTAAGTGAAAAGAAATTCTGTCATTGCTGCTTTTTAATATAGGAAATACCTTTGGATTTTTAGAATAATATAACCTGGAGCCAAAAGCCATATATGGTTGTTAAATTATACCATTACTTTAACTGTAATTTCATTGCTATTCATTTTATAATTTCCTTTTGTTGTGTCAGGTGTTTGAGAGACTGCCATTATTGATCACAACTTTCTTTAAAACGTCTCTTTGGATTTTTTACAAAGCTGTCTGAATCATTTATCAACGTATGATAAAACTTTAATTGCACCTATGATTGTTCACTTGGAAATTGTTCACTCTTGAAGGGAGTGGGTGCATTTACGTTATCATTAAATTACCATCCCTTCCCTGAAATGAATGTCTTTTTCTTTCCCTTTCTCTCTTACATTTCATCTTCTAAACAGTAATACAAATTTTGCTCCACTGTTAGGCCAAAGTATTTATACAAATAATTAGAAAATTGAGCCTCTAAGAAGAATTAATAAGATTAGATAGATGTATTAAAATACAAAGACATTTCTATAGAGATGGTTAATGAAATCTTTGTGTTATATGCCAAACCAAACTTCTTGTGTCATCTGATTTTTTTTTTTTAATTGGGGCAATTTCTTGGTATGTAGTGTCTGCCAACTGTATCAGTCATTCAATGTAATTAAAAATGTCAACTTCTTCAGGGCCTATGATTTACAAGTTCAAAAAAGAAGCAAATAGAAGTAAATAGTACATATTCATATTGATACATAAAAATATAACCTGGGAAAACAAGAGAAATGTTGTTTGGTAATAAAATATCTCCTTATGTATGACTTATATTCCACTAAATGTTCATTCTTTCAAGTTCAATGGAGCTGCTTCCTTTAGGGCTTCAAGTAGGATGATTTGCTAACTATACATATGTTTTAAATGGAATAAGTAAAATATTTTATTGGTAAATTATGCTTTTACTTTCTCTGGGTGATGGTATAGAGTTAATATTGCTTATAGGTAAATTTTATGGGCCCAATATTTATAGGTAATCCTTTCATGGAACAAATTTTACAAAGTTGAAATGACCTCCCTCCTCCAGCATAATATATATATTCTTGTTATCCTGGACAAATTATGGTAATTCAAGTAGGGAGAAAAGAAATGTCATCATCAGGGGTCAACTGGAAACAGTTCTGTTCAGTCGTTCAGTCATGTCCAACTCTTTGCGATCCCATGGACTGCAGCACGCCAGGCTTCCCTGTCCATCACCAACTCCCGGAGTTTACTCAAATTCATGTCCATTGAGTCAGTGATGCCATCCAACCATCTCATCCTCTGTTGTCCCCCCTCCTCCCCTTCAATCTTTCCCAGCATCAGAATTTTTTCAAATGAGTCAGTGCTTTGCATCAGGTGGCCAAAGTATTGGAGTTTCAGCTTCAGCATCAGTCCTTCCAATGAATATTCAGCTTCTTATAATCCCGAGAGATCATCTGACAGACTTTCAGGAATGAATGTTTGTGGAATGACTATGCAAAGAATCTCTTTTGGAAATTCATATTGTCTCTCCTATAATTCAGAATCTTTGTAAAATACTGTATAATGTGTTGAAAACACAGAGGAATAAATTTGTGTTTACATTAGTGTAGTGAAAGAATTGTTTTCTAGATATCTCCCTTGTGGAACATATGATCTTAGTCAAATGCTGAAAAGTGAAAGTGTTAGTCGCTCAGTTGTGTCCAACTCTTTGCAACCCCATGGACTGTAGCCCACCACGCTCCTCTGTCCATGGGATTCTCTGGTCAAGAATACTGGAGTGGGTAGCCATTCCCTTCTCCTGGGGATCTTCTTGACCCAGGGATCGAACCCAGGTCTCCAGCATTGCAGGCAGATTTTTCACTGTCTGAGCCACCAGGTAAGCCCTAGTCAAATGCTTTCACTTCTCAGATCAAATTTACTATAAAATTGATAGTGTCCATTTCTCAGGGTGGCTGTACAAATTAGGTTAAAATATATATATTAGCAACAGGCATTTTAGTGTCTCACATTTTAGGGAAGTGTTCAGTAATGTTGGCTAGACATTTGGTAACAGTATATTATAGTCAAAATTTACCCATTATATTTTGAATACAAATGTTGCAACATCTAAAGTTTATGATTGTTAATTCTACATTTAATCCTGTTTCAGTGAATACTAACAATGCACTTTATCCTGACTTTTTAATGATAGTATAGTTATACATCTCAAACATAGGACCACTGCATTTATAACACTTGCTGGTAAAGTTTTCAACTACAAGCTATTACAAATAGTTTATATGAAATATGTAAGAACTTCTCAGTAGGAAGACATGAGAGAGGCATTCAAAGATCAAGAATTTAACCATCCAGTTACACTTTATTTATGACTTTCAACCTGATCCATCAGAATTCTGCATTAATAGAGAGCAGGTCAGTGGAGGTGACCTGTCAGATGTCCTATTAGTGATCTTACAACAAATAATATCTACTGTGATAAGAATTTTTAAAAAAGCATACATGAAATTTCTCACTTATGTATGAAATCAGACTTCCTCTACTAATTCAATTATCAGAGTATAACTTTGCATTTATAAATCAGTGAATAAAATGTGTGAACTTGAGGGAAATAATTGACAGTTACATTCATTCACTTACTTTATTCCACTGGTGATACATGAACAAATATCCACATCAAATTAAGGATGATAATTAGTTTTTTAATTGTTTTCTTTAGCAATTCATACATTTTGCTCAGATACACAGAATAATAAGACATGGGCTAGAGCAGTATCATGAAGACATAAAATAAGTGTATGATGGATACATTACCATAACGGAAAATATAGATAGCACAATTTACATCTTGTTAAAATTACTAATTGCTCCTTGGAAGAAAAGATAAGACAAACCCAGACAGTGTATTAAAAAGTAGAGAAATCACTTTGCAGACAAAAGTCAGTATAGTCAAAGCTATGGTTTTTATAGTAGTCATGTACAGATGTGAGAATTGGACCGTAAAGAAGGCTGAATGCTGAAGAACTGATGCTTTCAAACTGTGCTGCTGAAGACTCTTGAGTATCCCTTGGACAACGAGGAGATCAAATCAGTCAGTCTGAAAGAAAATCCACCCTGAATATTCATTGGAAGGACCGATGCTGAAGCTGAAGCTCCAGTACTTTGGCCACCTAATGGAAAGAGCCAACTCTCTGGAAAAGACCCTGTTGCTGGGAAAGACTGAAGGGAAGAGGAGACAGGGATGGCAGAGAATGAGATGGTTAGATAACATCACTGACTCAATAGACATGATTTGAGCGAACTCCGGGAGATAGTGAAGGACAGGGAAGCCTGGTGTGCTGCAGTTCACAGGGCTGCAAAAAATTGGACATGATTTAGTGACTGAACAACAGCAATATTACTGCTAATAACATTAATTTAATAGCTTTATGTGTGAGGGCCTCCTTTTACACTGAGCAGTACATTAAGTGATTTGCTAATGCTCTTTTTAAATCCCCACAATCACCCTCTGAGGTGAGAAGACTCTAAGTCTCAGAAGTTAGCTAACTTTCCCAGAGACTCACTATGATTGTGAAACGTGGGTAACATAAATACTCCTTTTAATGAAAGCAAAATCTTATTTACCCCAAAATTAAGCTTGCAAATATTCCACACAGATACACCTGATTACTGTGTATTCCACCAACACTTTTTTAACCCATAATGGTACTGAAATAATCTACATTTGCAATTAAACATACCAAACAGTGTAATTATAATACTAGAGAATAAGAAAAGGAAAGATTGAAGCTTATTTAAATGTTCATCTTGAATATTGATCTTAGGGAGCGCATTTGTATTAAACTGAAATTGAGATGTAGGTAAGAGTTTGAAGACATTGTATTATTATGAAATGCATCTATACATTTGAAGTGTTTCTGAGGTTGTTTTAGACATTGGGTAGCTTTGCTTTCTTGATCTAGACATAGATCTGACATGACTATATTATTATTATTCTGACATGACTTGGCCATAATTAGAATATTTTGCTTATATGAGAGAGTCAAGACAGGAAAGGAGACTTTCCCAAGGTGGGCAAAAGTTGAAAGAAGGGTGATAGTGTCATTGAAAAGGGTATGTGTGTGAACTGTCTGGGGCAGATTTATTCAGCTATGAGCTATGAAATGGAGTAGAAGCAGGGAGTGGAGTGTATCTTGAGATCCTGGGTGCTAGAGAATGGAGACGGAGAGATTGCAAAGTGATCTTGTGCAGGGTAAGAAAAAAAGATAGTATTCATCTAAAGTGTTTTTTATGTTCTAAAGCTTAGCATTTATTGTCACACAGAATCAATTATTTATGTCAATTACAGTGACTCTTTAACATCAGTGATTCAGGGTTCAATAACGGTTTTAAAACATTTGGGGAAAAATAATTTATTTTACATGACATAATTTTCTAAGATGATTTTCTTTTAGTATCTGTTATCTACTTAGATACTGTGCTTTGAGTGGTATATAAAAAACATGAGAAAATGGGCCCCTAAGTTCTATGATATATCTCAATCTGTTCTAGTGATTGTGCCTTGTCCGTGTATCCACTAGACTATTAAAGTTTTAATAGTAGAGACCATAACTTGTTCATATTTGCATCTCTGCATGGTGCCATCACAGTCATTCTTAATACATATTTCATCAATAAAAACATATTTCATCAATACTTATTACACAACCATGTCCTTGACTTTAATTAAAAATAGCTTTTTCATTGAAACGGAACACTTTCTAAGAGTATAGGAGGAATAAGTTAAGAATTTAATAATTTATATTTCTCTTACATAGTTTTTTACCATTACAACATAAATTATGTTTTTTATTTCTTACTTAGGGAAGGGACAGCATTCCTGCTTATTTCCTTATTTTCTGCTCCAGTGCGGGTTCATCAATTGTAGATGACAATATTTAGCCTTCTTTGCCTTAAAGAGCCAAAATATTTTGACATGTACGCAAGTTAATGCTTTAAAAAGGCTGAAACCCAAATCCTTTTCTAAAAGTGAGCTTTCTGTTGGAAGGATTCGCATAAGAGATGAATCGGTAGCCAGATAGTTAAAAGAAAAAGTTCAAAGTAAAATTTTCAACTGACTTGTCTGGAGGTTGAAAATCAACCATTAATCAATCATTAAGCCCTGTCTGGTTGGCCTCCAGAATGTGTAGGTTAGGCGTTCGTATCCAAGATGGTATCAGTGCCGTTGAGGTTTGTGGGGAGGGAGGACCTGGCAGAGATCCCAAGGACAGTGGTAAAGGGATGCAGAGTTGCCCCAGGTCAGTTCCTAGAACGCTCAGCCTCACTCTTCTCAGCATTTGTGTATGTTCTTAAATTTGATGGTATTTCCTTCTTTCCTTCCCTCTTCCTTTGTTCACTCCCTTCAGCAACTATCTATTGGGTAGGTATTCAAGGTACTATTACAGACACTGTACATGCAGCATTGAACAAAACACAGCAGTTTCCTGCTAGTTTTGAGGCTGATAATGAATAAGTAAATAAATGTTTATCACTTCCTGACCTTACACTGTATACTGTGAGAAAAAAAAAAAGCAGGACAGACCACATATAGGAAAGCAGGCGTTGTTTATTAAGGGTGGCTTTTGTCTTTTAGGGGTGCTATTTGAACAGAGACCTGAAAGAGATAAGGAAGTGTGGAAGCCAGCTAAGTGACAGGAAATTTATTCCAGTCACAAGAAGCAGTGATCGCAATAGCCCTAAGGTTTATCTGATGTGTTTGCTGAATAGCAAGGAAATCAGTGTGACTGAAGTGCAGAGAGCAGAGTTGAAAGTGGTAGAAGATGAGGGCCTTTTCTCAATTTGGAAAAGATTACTAAGTCTGCCTGGAGGTCTGTGTGTTAAACCAACATTACAGTGGGAGCAATGTTATAGCAAGGGACAAACTTTGGGAGGGGGTGAAGTGTGCATGTTTTAAAAACTGGATCCCATTCTTAATGTGAATACCACACAATCCAGATTAATGATTGAAAAACTCTTAATTTCCTTACAAAAGTTATCTTTTAGTCATTTTTTCAATGATTTATATGTAAAGGTCATATTGTTTTACCAACTGCAATAGACTAGATTCTTGGAAATCATTTGAGAAAAGAAGGGGTAATACAGAGCTTACAGTTGAGAGTATCTAAATGTTTAAATTCTGGAAATTAAAACATGGTGAAAGTACAGTAACACTTTGTATATTTTGATTACTTTTTATATCATGCAAATTATTTCTCATAAAATAATGATACTGCATATATGTGATTGAGTCCTATAACTTCTTGGCCTTTTTGCTAAGATCAAGTGTATAAAGGAGTCCTGCCTGGCAAAATAGATAGCAGGGAAGCACATCTGAATCCCATCAAGTTAGACCCAATGCTAATTGCTGTGACTTTGGTATCTCTTGACTCTCTTCCTTACAGTTGTCAGAAAATTTTTGTGAATTAAAAAATAAAAAAAATTTTGTGGTAAAATATACGTAGCATAAAATGTACTGTTTTAACCATTGTTAAGTGTTTAATTCAGGAGCATTAAGTACATTCACATTGTTTGCAACCATCACCACCATCCATTTCCAGAACATTTTCATTATTCCACACTGAAACTCTGTACCCATTAAACAATAATTCCTCATGCTTTCTGTTCCCCCCAGGCCCTGGTAACGACCATTCTACTGTCTTTCTTTATGAATTTGCCTATTCTAGGTACCTTATATAAGTGGAGATATATGGCATTTGCCTTTTTTTGTCTGGCTTGTTTCACTTCACATAATATTTTTAGGGCTCATTATTGTTACAGCATGTATCAGAATTCCTTTCTTTTTAAGGCTATCTAGTAGCTCATTGCCTGGAGAATCCCCATGGTCAGAGGAGACTGGCAGGCTACAGTCCATGGGGTTGCAAGAGTTGGACATGACTGAGCGACTAAGCACAGCACAGGAGTCCCTTGTATGTATACACCACGCTTGATTTATCCATTCCTCCACTGATGGATGTTCAGGTTGCATCTGTGTTTTGGCTATTATACATAATGCTGTGATGAGCATTGTTGTACAAATAGCTCACTGAGTTCCTGCTTTTAATTCTTTTGGGTATATAAAAGAAGTGGAATTGCTGCTGCTGCTGAGTCACTTCAGTCGTGTCCGACTCTGCTGGATCATAGGATAATTCTACAATTAATTTTTGAAGAAGTGCCATACCCCTTTCCGCCATGGCTGCACTATTTTATTTTATTTTTTTTTCTGCACTATTTTATATTGCCACCAGCAATGTACAATGGTTCCGATTTCTCTACATCCTCATTAACATTTACTTTCTCTCTTTTTATATAATGGTCATCCTACTGGGTGTGAGGTTGGATTTCCCAATGGTTTTGATTTGCATTTCCTAATGATTAGTGAAATTGGTTTTTTCATGTGTATATTGACCATTTGTACATTTTCTTTGAAGAAATGTCTATTCAAGTCCTTTTGTCATTTTAGAATAGAGCTGTTTGTTTTTGTTGTTGAGTTTAAGATTTATTTATATGTTGTGCCTATTGATCCCTTATCAAACACATGATTTGCAAGTATTTTGTCTGTTCCCGGGTTGTCTTTTTACTCTCCAACATCTCTTGACACACGAAAGTTTTCATTTTTGTGAAATCAAATTTATCTTTTTCTTTTGCTGCCTGTACTTTAGGTACTACATTCAAGAAATCATTGCCAAATCCACTGTCTTAATGATTTATCCTGTGTTTTCTTGTTTTTATAGTATTAGCTCTTATGTTTAGGTCTGTGATCCATTGTTGATTTTTTTTTCCATTCCTGTAGATGTTATAGAGTTTTAGAGTCTCCCGCTTTGCATTACCCACCATTCCCAGTGGTTTGTTCTTTAGTTCAGTATTCCTTACTCTGAACATTTTCCTTTCAATAACCTCCATTGCATTTTTTCTTGTATGGCAAGATTAAAATGCTTAAATTATTGAAAAAGTATAGTAGTGATATAGAGGGATTCCTGGTACAGAAAGAATATTACATATTCATATTCTCCTAGTCTCTAATTGGGTTCTTTCATTCTTTAAATGATTATTATTAAAAAATTATTATAGTTTAAGAATTCTGATTCCTTACTAACTAGTTAATAGATTCAAGAGCTCTTTATATGCTCATTGTAGATACCAGTTCAGTTCAGTTGCTGAGTCATGTCCAACTCTTTGGAACCCTATGGACTGCAGTGTGCCATGCTTCCCAGTCAATCACCAAATCCCAGAGCCTACTCAAATTCATGTCCATTGAGTCAGTGATGCCATCCAACCATTTCAGCCTCTGTTATTCCCTTCTTCTGCCCTCAGTCTTTCCCAGCATCAGGGTCTTTTTCAATGAATCAGTTCTTCGCATCAGGTGGCCAAAGTATTGGAGTTTCAGCTTCAGCATCAGTCCTTCCAATGGACATTCAGGACTGATTTTCTTTAGGATGGATTGATTGTATCTCTTGGCAATCCGAGGGGCTCTGAAGAGTCTTCTCCAGTACCACAGTTCGAAAGCATCAATTCTTTGGCACTCAACTTTCTTTATGGTCCAACTCTTACATCCACACATGACTACTGGAAAAACCATAGCTTTGACTATATGGACCTTTGTAGCCAAAGTAATACGTTTGCTTTTTAATATGCTGTCTAGATTGGTCATAGCTTTTCTTCCAAGGAGCAAGCAGCTTTTAATTTCATGACTGCACTCAACATCTGCAGTGATTTTGGAGCCCAAGAAAATAAAGTCAGCCACTGTTTCCACTGTTTCCCCATCTATTTGCCATGAAGTGATAGGACCAGATGCCATAATCTTAGTTTTCTGAATGTTGAGTTTTAAGCCAACTTTTTCACCCTCCTCTTTCACTTTCATCAAGAGGCTCTCTAGTTCTTCTTTACTTCCTGCTGTAAGGGTGATGTCATCTGTGTATGTGAGGTTACTGATATTTCTTCCAGTAATCTTGAATCCTGCTTGAGCTTCATCCAGCCCAGCATTTCACATGATGTACTCTGCATATAAGTTAAATAAGCAGGGTGACAATATACAACCTTGATGTTTCCCAATTTGGAACCAGTCTGTTGCTCCATGTCCTGTTCTAACTGTTGCTTCTTGACCTGCATACAGATTTCTCAGGAAACAGGTCAGGTGGTCTAGTATTTCCATCTCTTTGAAGATTTTCCACAGTTTCTTGTGATCCACATAGTCAAAGGCCTTGGTGTAGTTAATAAACCTGAAGTAAATGTTTTTCTGGAACTCTCGTGCTTTTTCGATGATCCAGTGGATGTTGGTAATTTGATTTCTGGTTCCTCTGCCTTTTCTAAACCCAGCTTGAACATCTGGAAGTTCACGGTTCATGTACTATTGAAGGCTGGCTTGAGCATTACCTTGCTAGCATGTGAGATGAATGCAATTGTGTAGGTAGTTTGAACATTCTTTGGCATTGCCTTTCTTTGGAATTGTAATGAAAACTGACCTTTTCCAGTCCTTTGGCCACTGCTGAGTTTTCCAAATGTGCTGGCATATTGAGTGCAGCACTTTAACAACATCTTCTTTTGAATTTGAAATAGCTCAACTTGAATTCCATCACCTCCACTAACTTTGTTCTTAGTGATGCTTCCTAAGGCCCACTTGACTTCACATTCCAGGATGTCTGATTGTAGATGAGAGATCACATCATTGTGGTTATCTGGATCATGAAGATCTTTTTCGTACAGTTCTTCTGTGTATTGTTGCCACCTCTTCTATATATCTTCTGCCTCTGCTAGGTCCATACCATTTCTGTCCTTTATTGTTCCCATCCTTGCATGAAATGTTCCCTTGGTATCTCTAATTTTCTTGAAGAGATCTCAGTCTTTCCCATTCTGTTGTTTTCCTCTATTTCTTTGCATTGATCCCTGAAGAAAGCTTTC
Source organism: Odocoileus virginianus (assembly GCF_023699985.2). NCBI lineage: Eukaryota > Metazoa > Chordata > Mammalia > Artiodactyla > Cervidae > Odocoileus > Odocoileus virginianus. The sequence goes on from NC_069686.1 coordinate 23,318,173, forward strand.
TTATCTCTTCTTGCTATTCTTTGGAACTTTCCATTCAAATGGGTGTATCTTTCCATTTCTCCTTTGCTTTTCACTTCTCTTCTTTTCTCAGCTATTTGTAAGGCCTCCTCAGACAAGTATTTTGCCTTTTTGTATTTCTTTTTCTTGGGGATGGTATTGTTCTCTGCCTCCTATACAAGTTCACGAACCTCTGTCCATAGTTTTTCAGGCTCTCTGTCTATCAGATCTAATCCCTTGGATCTATTTGTCACTTCCACTGTATAATCATAAGGGATTTGATTTAGGTCCTACCTGAATGGTCTAGTGGTTTTCCCTATTTTCTTCAATTTCAGTCTAATTTTGGCAATAAGGAGTTCATGATCTGAGCTACAGTCAGCTCCCAATCTTGTTTTTGCTGACTCTTTAGAGCTTCTCCATCTTTGGCTGCAAAGAGTATAATCAATCTGATTTCGGTGTTGACCATGTTGTGATGGCCATGTGTAGAGTCTTGTGTTGTTGGAGGAGGGTATTTGCTATGACCAGTGTGTTCTCTTGGCAAAAGTCTATTAGCCTTTGCCCTGCTTCTTTTTGTACTCCAAGGCCAAATTTGTCTTGGAGTTATTCCAGGTATCTCTTGACTTCCTACTCTTGCATTCCAGTCCCCTACAATGAAAAGGACATCTTTTTTGGGGTGTTAGTTCTCAAAGGTCTTGTAGGTCTTCATAGAAACATTCAACTTCAGCTTCTTCAGCATTACTGTTCGGGGCATAGACTTGGATTACTCTATTATTGAACAGTTTGCCTTGGAAATGAACAGCAATCATTCTGTCATTTTTGAGATCGCCTCCAAGCACTGCATTTCAGACTCTTGCTGACTCTGAGGGCTACTCCATTTCTTCTAAGCATTCTTGCCCACAGTGGTAGATATAATGCTCATCTGAGTTAAATTCACCCATTCCAGTCCATTTTAGTTCACTCGTTCCTAAAATCTCGATGTTCACTCTACCTGTTTTACCACTTCCAATTTGCCTTGATTTACGCACCTAACATTCCAGGTTCCTATGCAATATTGTTCTTTACAACATTGGACTTTTTTTTTTTTTCATTTATTTTTGTTAGTTGGAGGCTAATTACTTTACAGTGTTGTAGTGGTTTTTGCTATACACTGACATGAATCAGCCATGGATCTACATGTGTTCCCCATCCTGATCCCCCCTCCCACCTCCCTCCCCATCCCATCCCTCTGGGTCTTCCCAGTGCACCAGCCCTGAGCACTTGTCTCATGCATCCAACCTGGGCTGGTGATCTGTTTCACACTTGATAATATACATGTTTCAATGCTATTCTTTCATGTCATCCCACCCTTGCCTTCTCCCACAGAGTCCAAAAGTCTGTTCTATACATCTGTGCCTCTTTTTCTGCCCTGCATATAGGGTTACCATTACCATCTTTTAAAATTCCATATATATGCATTAGTATACTGTATTGGTGTTTATCTTTCTGGCTTACTTCACTGTGTATAATGGGCTCCAGTTTCATCCATCTCATTAGAGCTGATTCAAATGTATTCTTTTTAATGGCTGAGTATGTGCAGATGACGCCATCCTTATGGCAGAAAGTGAAGATGAACTAAAAAGCCTCTTGATGAAGGTGAAAGAGGAGAGTGAAAAAGTTGGCTTAAAGCTCAACATTCAGAAAACTAATATCATGACATCTGGTCCCATCACTTCATGGAAAATAGATGGGGAGACAGTGGAAACAGTGTCAGACTTTATTTTTTTGGGCTCCAAAATCACTGCAGATGGTGATTGCAGCCATGAAATTAAAAGACGCTTACTCCTTGGAAGGAAAGTTATGACCAATCTAGATAGCATATTTAAAAGCAGAGACATTACTTTGCCAGAGTTGGACTGTGAGGAAAGCTGAGCGCTGAAAAATTGATGCTTTTGAACTATGTGTTGGAGAAGATTCTTGAGAGTCCCTTGGATTGCAAGGAGATCCAATCAGTCCATCCTAAAGGAGATCAGTCCTGGGTGTTCATTGGAAGGACTGATGCTGAAGCTGAAACTCCAATACTTTGGCCACCTCATGCGAAGAGTTGACTCATTGGCAAAGACCCTGATGCTGGGAGGGATTGGGGGCAGGAGGAGAAGGGGACGACAGAGGATGAGATGGCTGGATGGCATCACTGACTCGATGGACATGAGTTTGAGTAAACTCCAGGAGTTGGTGATGGACAGGGAGGCCTGGTGTGCTGCGATTCATGGGGTTGCAAAGAGTCGGACATGATTGAGCGACTGAACTGAACTGAACTGAATATTCCATTGTGTATATGTATCACAGCTTTCTTATCCATTCATCTGCTGATGGGCATCTAGGTTGCTTCCATGTCCTGGCTATTATAAACAGTGCTGTGACGAAACTTGGGGTACACGTGTCTCTTTCAGATCTGGTTTCCTCAGTGTGTATGCCCAGGAATGTGATTGCTGGGTCATATGGCAGTTCTATTTCCAGTTTTTTAAGGAATCTCCACACTGTTCTACAGAGTGGCTGTACTAGTTTGCATTCCCACCAACAGTGTAAGAGGGTTCCCTTTTCTCCACACCCTCTCCAGCATTTATTGCTTGTAGACTTTTGGATAGCAGCCATTCTGCTGGCGTGTAGTGGTACCTCATTGTGGTTTTGATATGCATTTCTCTGATAATGAGTGATGTTGAGCATCTTTTCATGTGTTTGTTAGCCATCTGTATTTCTTCTTTGGAGAAATGTCTGTTTAGTTCTTTGGCCCATTTTTTGATTGGGTCATTTATTTTTCTGGAATTGAGCTGCAGGAGTTCCTTGTATATTTTTGAGATTAATCCTTTGTCTGTTTCTTCATTTGCTATTATTTTCTCCTATTCTGAAGGCTGTCTTTTCACTTTTCTTATAGTTTCCTTTGTTGTGCAAAAGCTAAGTTTAATTAGGTCCCATTTACAACATTGGACTTGACTTCCATCACCAGTCACATCTACAACTGGTGTTGTTTTTACTTTGGCTCCATCTCTTTATTCTTTCTTGAGTTATTTCTCCACTCTTCTCTAGTAGCATATTGGGCACCTACTGACCTGGGGAGTTCATCTTTCAGTGTCCTATCTTTTTGCCTTTTCATACTGTTCATGGGGTTCTCAATGCAAGAATACTGAAGTGGTTTGCCCTCCATTCTCCAGTGGAGCATGTTTTGTCAGAATACTTCTCCATGACCTGTCGGTCTTGGGTGGCCCTACACGGCATGGCTTATAGTTTCATTGAGTTAGACAAGGCTGTGGTTCATGGGATCAGTTTGATTAATTTTCTGTGATTGTGGTTTTCATTCTGTTGGCCTTGTGATGGATAAGGATAAGAAGCTTATGGAAGCTTCCTGATGGGAGAGGCTAACTGAGGGGAAAATTGAGTTTTGTTCTGATGGGCAGGGCCATGCTCACTTCACTTCAGTTGTTCAGTTGTGTCCAACTCTTTGTGGACCCATGGACTGCTGCATGCCAGGCTTCCCTATCCATCACCAACTCCCAGAGCTTACTCAAACTAAACGTACATCACATTAGTGATGCAATCCAACCATTTCATCCTCTGTTGTCACCTTCTCCTCCCGCCTTCAATCCTTCCCAGCATCAGGGTCTTTTCAAATGAGTCAGTTCTTTGCATCAGGTGGCCAAAGTATTGGAGTTTCAGCTTCAGCATCAGTCCTTGCAATCAATATTCAGGACCGATTTCCCTCATGATTGACTGGTTGTATCTCCGTGCAGTCCAAGGGACTCTCAAGAGTCTTCTCCAACACCATAGTTCAAAAGCATCAATTCTTCAGCACTCAGCTTTCTTCACCACCCAACTCTTACATCCATACACGACTACTAGAAAAACCATAGCTTTGACTTGCCAGACCTTTGTTGGCAAAGTAATGTCTCTGCTTTTTAATATGCTGTCTAGGTTGGTCATAGCTTTTCTTTCAAGGAGCAAGCGTCTTTTAATTTCATGGCTGCATTCACCATCTGCAGTGATTTTGGAGGCCAAGAAAATTAAGTCTGTCACTGTTTCCATTGTTTCCCCATCTGTTTGCCAGGAAGTTATAGGACCGGATGCCATGATCTTAGTTTTCTGAATGTTGAGTTTTAAGCCAACTTTTTCACCCTCCTCTTTCACTTTCATCAAGAGGCTCTTTAGTTCTTCTTCACTTTCAGCCGTAATGTTGGTGTCATCTGCATATCTGAGGTTACTGATATTTCTCCTGACAATCTTGATTCCCGCTTGAGCTTCATTCAGCACAGCATTTTGCAGGATACTCTGCATATAAGTTAAATAAGCAGGGTTAAAATATACAGCCTTAACGTACTCCTTTCTAGATTTGGAACCAGTCTGTTGCTCCATGTCCTGTTCTAACTGTTGCTTCTTGACCTGCATACATGTTTCTTAGGAGGCAGGTCAGGTGGTCTGGGATTGCCATCTCTTTAAGAATTTTGCACAATTTGTTGTGATCACACAGTCAAAGACTTTGGCATTGTCCATAAAGCAGAAGTAGATGTTTTTCTGGAACTCTCTTGCTTTTTTGATGATCCAGCTGATGTTGGCAATCTTATCTCTGATTCCTCTGACTTTTCTAAATCCAGCTTGAACATCTGGAAGTTCACAGTTCACAAGTATTGTTGAAGGCTGGCTTGGAGAATTTTGAGCATTACTTTGCTAGCATGTGAAATGAGTGCAATTGTGTGGTAGTTTGAACATTGTTTGGCATTGCCTTTCTTTGGGATTGGAGTGAAAACTGGCTTTTTCTAGTCCTTTGGCCACTGCTGAGTTTTCCACATTTGATTGCATTTTGAGTGCATGCTCAGTAAATCTTTAATGCAATTTTCTGTTGATGGGCAGGGCTGTGTTCCCTCCCTGTTGTTTGACCTCAGGCCAAACTATGATGGAGATAATGAAGATAATGGTGACCTCTTTCCAAAGGTCCCATGCGTGCACTGCTGCCCTGAGCGCCCCTGCTCCTGCAGCAGGCCACCCCCGACCCACGCCTCTGCCAAAGACTCCTGGACACTCACAGGCAAGTCTGGGTCAGTCTCTTTTGGGGTCACTGCTCCTTTCTTCTGGGTGCTAGCATGTACATGGTTTTGTTTGTGCCCTCCAAGAGTCAGTTTCCCCAGTCCTGTGTAAGTTCTGGCAGCTCTATGGTGTGGTTAATGGCGACCTCCTCCAAGAGGGCTTGTGCCGTACCCAGGTCTGCTGCACCCAGAGCCCTTCCTGCTGCGGCAGGCCACTGTTGACCTGTACCTCCGCAGGAGACATTCAAACACAGATCTGGCTCAGTCTCTGTGGGTTCTCTGGGTTCTGGTGCACACAAGGATTGTTTGTGCCATCTGAGTGTCTCAGACTAGTTGGGGTTTGATTCTAAACACGATTTCGCCTCCCTGCTGTCTTGCTGGGCTTCTCCTTTGCCCTTGGACGTGGGGTATCTTTTTTGGTGGGATCCAACATTCTCCTGTTGACTGTTGTTCAGCAGCAAGTTGTAATGTTGGAGTTCTTGCAGGAGAAGATTGAGTGCACGTCCTTCTCCTCCGCCATCTTCCTCTGCCACCAGACTCCTCTATCCATAGGGATTCTCCAGGCAAGACTGGAGCTGGTTGCCATGCCCTTCTCCAGGGGATCTTCCCAAACCAGGGATCGAACCTAGGTGTTCTGCATTGCAGGAGGATTCTTGACTGTCTGAGCCACCTGGTTACTCTGTGGCCACTAAGCAGTCTGGAATTTTCTCCACTATTCTAAGCCTGTTTGCATCTATTTATGAGATTCTAAAATTCTGTCTAAAAATGGTAGAAAATAAGAAATACCATCAAACATTTAATTCACTCCTCTTTGAAAATAGTCATACTATTCATCTTCTGACTATCTTTTAAACAACTGTTATGTGGATTCCATCCTAGTCCCAGATTAAGGTCAGGGTTACTGAATGCCTTGCCGTAATTATAGCCTCAAGTTCCAAGAGGGAGTAGAGAAGTAGGAGGTATAGGAAGTTTCTCTGTTGATGATCATAGTAGTTTGATGGACATTTAGTTTGCAAAGGACTTGTAAATCCTTGTTATTTATTCAGTGGTTCTTTACCATCCCTAATGAGCTTTAAGTAAATAAGTTGTTTGTTTAGAACCTTAAAACCTTCTCTTCCTGCCATTATGCATACTAAAAAAAAAAAATACACCAAAAGCCTTATAAGTCCACAGCAACTTTTCATGATAATGTCTGCAAATATTCCAAAGAATCTCTTGGCTGTGTGCTAGTTAACTCACTTGTTCTGATATTGAGTTAAAGGGCTCTGAGTCTATTGACCATTCCTGGTCTGCAAGGAATATTTCATCAGCAGCTGTCACTGCTCGGATTTTACCTTGAATGAATGTCTATTCTTCTCATACTTTAGCTTTAAGTTCTGGAGCATCCACTACAAATAAAGAATAATCCTCTGACCCCCTATGAGAAATTTTTCCCTTTTTTGTTTTTTGTAAATAATGTTTCTCTGTATCATTCTGACTGTTGCCTACCCTCAGCATTTTTAACCCATTGCATGATCCTGCTCAGCCCTAAAGAATCATTTCTACTGTCAGTTGATTAATCTTCTGTGAACTTGCCACATTCCTTATTTTCATATACTTTAAATTATTTTATTATTTCCATTTGGTTTTCATCAAATTCCAGTTTTGGGTTGTCAGATATTTTAAATTCTCAGTATATTGTCATTTAACAAGCCTGATTGATTTACTAGTTATTATCACATCTGAAAAACAATGTACATATTCTATATACACTTCACAAACTGAGCCTTAGGTTGGGTGGGGACCAGATGACTGTGTGATAGATATTACCATCTGTTGATAGAAAGCAGTGTCGTTTTGGTTTTACAGTGATCATCAGTTCAGTTCAGTCACTCAGTCGTGTCCGACTCTTTGCAACCCCATGAATCGGAGCACGCCAGGCCTCCCTGTCCATCACCAACTCCTGGAGTCTACCCAAACCCATGTCCATTGAGTCGATGAAGCCATCCAGCCAGCTCATCCTCTGTCGTCCCCTTCTCCTCCTGCCCCAATCCTTCTCAGCATCAGTGTCTTTTCCAATGAGTCAACTCTTCACATGAGGTAGCCAAAGTATTGGAGTTTGAGCTTCAACATTAGTCCTTCCAATGAACACCTAGGACTGATCTCCTTTAGGATGGACTGGTTGAATCTCCTTGCAGTCCAAGGGACTCTCAAGAGTCTTCTCCAACACCACAGTTCAAAAGCATCAATTCTTCGGCACTCAGCTTTCTTCACCTTCCAACTCTCACATCCATACATGACTACTGGAAAAACCATAGCTTTGACTAGATGGACCTTTGTTGGCAAAGTAATGTCTCTGCTTTTTAATAAGCTGTCTAGCTTGGTCATAGCTTTTCTTCCAAGGAGCAAGCATCTTTTAATTTCATGGCTGCAGTCACTATCTGCAGCGATTTTGGAGCCCAGAAAAATAAAGTCTGACACTGTTTTCCCATCTATTTCCCATGAAGTGATGGGACCAGATGCCATGATCTTACTTTTCTGAATGTTAAACTTTAAGTCAACTTTTTCACTCTCCTCTTTCACTTTCATCAAGAGGCTTTTTAGTTCATCTTCACTTTCTGCCATAAGGGTGGTGTCATCTGCGTATCTGAGGTTATTGATATTTCTCCTGGCAATCTTGATTTCAGCTTGTGCTTCTTCCAGCCCAGCGTTTCTCATGATGTACTCTGCATATAAGTTAAATAAGCAGGGTGGCAATATACAGCTTTGACGTACTCCTTTTCCTATTTGGAACCAGTGTGTTGGTCCATGTCCAGTTCTAACTGTTGCTTCCTGCATACAGGAAGCATACAGGTTTCTCAAGAGACAGGTCAGATGGTCTGGTATTCCCATCTCTTTCAGAATTTTCCACAGTTTATTGTGATCCACAGAGTCAAAGGCTTTGGCATAGTTAATAAAGCAGAAGTAGATGTTTTTCTGGAACTTTCTTGCTTTTTTGATGATCCAGTGGATGTTGGCAATTTGATCTCTGGTTCCTCTGCCTTTTCTAAAACCAGCTTGAGCATCTGGAAGTTCACGGTTCACATACTGCTAAAGCCTGGCTTGGAGAATTTTAAGCATTACTTTACTATCATATGAGATGAGTGCAACTGTGTGGTAGTTTGAGTATTCTTCAGCATTTCCTTTCTTTGGGATCGGAATGAAAACTGACCTCTTCCAGTCCTGTGGCCACTGCTGAGTTTTCCAAGTTTGCTGGCATATTGAGTGCACCACTTTCACAGCATCATGTTTCAGGATTTGAAATAGCTCAACTGGAATTCCATCACCTCCACTAGCTTTGTTCGTAGTGATGCTTTCTAAGGTTCACTTAACTTCACATTCCAGGATGTCTTTCTCTAGGTGAGTGATCACACCATCATGAATATCTGGGTTGTGAAGATCTTTTTTGTACAGTTCTTCTGTGTATTCTTGCCACCTCTTCTTAATATCTTCTGCTTCTGCTAGGTCCATATGAACAATGATCATAGATCTGTTTTAATCTTTAAAATATCCTGGAAGTAGAGACTCACAGACATAGAGTACAAATTTATGGTTACCGGGGGGAAAGAGGAGAGGAGGGGTACTTAGGGACTTTGGGATTGACATATACACACTGCTAAATTTAAAATGGATAACCAACAAGGACCCACTGTATAGCATAGGGAACTCTGCTCAATGTTATGTAATAACCTGAATGGGAAAATAATTTGAAACAGAAGAGATACAGGTATATGTATAACTGAATTACTTTGTTGTACACGTGAAACTAGCACAACATTATTAATCAACTATACTTCAGTATAAAATGAAAAGTTTAAAAAAATAAGTACAGCTCCTAAGAAAGCAAGTTGGGAATCTTCTACAAAATTACAAACATACATATCTTTTACCTTAAATAAATAAATAAGTAAATAAATAAAATACACTAAAGAGGAAAAGTTTCTGTTTGTAGATAAATGCAAAGTTCTATTATGAAGTAATCAAATTTATTATCCTTTCTTAAGAACGTTAGGTGTGCACAATAAATTGGTAAGAAAGTTGATAAAAATCATGCATAATAGTTGTTATAGCTTTTGTGTACTTAAAACGTTATCAGGAAGTGTGCTAAATGAATGATTAGAATGTACTGTACACTTAAAATGTACTAAAGAAATGTGCTTCATGTTTAAAATGCATTGTCTCATTTTTTCCCCTAAAATGAACTTATTGGATAATCATTTTCAGTCCTGTTTTCTGATGCAGAAACCAAGCTTTAGAGAGGTTGACTTGCCCCCAAACACAAGCTTAGAAGCAGTAGAGATGGGATTTATATTTTTAAGTGATAAATGCAAAATATGAAGTGGTGTCTATATAGAATATTATTAGTGTGAAAAGAAAAATTAATAGTTATATATGTGTTTATAAAAACACATAGATGGATACATAATTGTTATCTCAGGATAGGAGTCTGGGTGGCTGGGAAACAAAGGAGAGAGGGAGAATCACTTTTCGTTATATGTACCTTTGTGTTTTGTGGCTGTATTTATTCTTCAAAAACAAATGTAAGGATGCTGTTTAGGATAAAAAGTGAGTTATAAACCTGTAGTTTTGGCCCAGCATTTCAACTTAAAAGTATTCTCTCCTTGGAGTTACTGATTGCTCTGAAACTTCGGGCTATAATCAAATAATATATCCTCAAAAATACATCTAAACTGAATTTAAGTGAATGAATGATGCAGGTGAGTGTTTAGCGTACTATAATGTATATAAGAATATATGATATTTTTAGCCTTATTTAGAATATTCATCTCAATTAAATAAATTTCACTATACAAAAATTTGAAATGCAGTAAATTTTATACTGAAGATCTGAGAATGTGCTTGACCCAAACACCAAGAAAAGCAGAGAGGCAGAAGTTGGGTTGGATGAATCCAGTCAAGGTAAAATGAGCAACCTCTCTTAAGCCTCAGACATGACTCCAGGGCCTGTGTGATTCACTCATTCCTAGGTCTGTGATTCCAGAAATGTATCTTGGAAATAAAACTCTGCTCTCACACAATGAAAAAATACATATGCATAAAAAAAAATGAACATTCTAATTATAAAGTAAGTATATTGTTTTGTAAAATAGCAATTATTTAATTCTATTTATTTTCAAAAATAAGGTTTACCAAAGACAAAGGTTAAGATGACAAACTGGCAAAAAAATAATAGAACTTTTGTAAAATGGGGCCAAAATCCTTAGCATAAAAGACTCCTTATCAAAGAAAGAAATGATGAAAACCCCAATAGAGAAAGGACTAAGAGAGTAAGAGAACTGAACTGAACTGAAGAGAGTAAGTAGATTTATTAAAGAAGAAACAGATGTTCCATGGAATGCACATTTTTAAATTTTTTTTTATCAAATTGGTAAGCATTTTTTAAATTACTATATTTAATATTGCTTGGGTATGGAAGAATATATGCTTTTATATTGCTAGAGGGAATGTACATTTTTACAGCCTCTCTGGAAAGCGTTTTGGCAGTAGGTGTGTGCCTTAAAAGGACAAAGGAAATACATCAAAATATCATCAATAATTTGCTTTGAATAGATTACTTTTATTTTAATCTTTATGCTTTTCAGTGTTATCTAAACATACCAATGAAAGTTTGCTATACTTATATTCAGCTATGTTAATAACTTTAAATTTGTTATATGTACAACTTTCTTCAAAGTGTCATATGTTGGTTTTAACAGTATAGCCATAGCTTGGACTCTACAGACCTTTGCTGATAAAGGTCCATATAGTCAAAGGTATGGTTTGTCCAGTAGTCATCTTCATATATAAGAGTTGGACCATAAAGAAGGCTGAGCGCTGAAGAATTAATGCGTTTGAATTGTGGTTTTAACGAAGACTCTTGAGAGTCCCTTGGATAGCACAGAGACCAAACCAGTCAATCCTAAAGGAAATCAACTTTAAATATCCATTGGAGGACTGATGCTAAAGCTGAAGCTCTAGAATTTTGGCCACCTTATGTGAAGAGCCGACTCTTTGCAAAAGACCCTGATGCTGGGAAAGATTGAAGGCAGGAGGAGAAGGGGGTGACAGGAGATGAGGCAGTTGAATAGCATCACTGACTCAATGGACATGGGTTTGAGCTAACTCCGGGAGATGGTGACGGTTAGGGAAGGTTGTTGTGCTGCAGTTATGGGGTTGCAAAGAGTAGGACACAACTTAGTGACTGAATAGCAGCAGCAACAACAAAAATATTTTCTGTACAACTTGGCCTTGTTATTTACCTACAGATTTTAAATAAACTGCATTATTAATGGCAACATTTAAGCTGGCATTAATCAGCAATTTAGTATTGTATCTGTGCCTAAGTTTCTGTAATAGTTGAGTAAGTTACCACTTTGCTAGAGATCCAGATATTGGGATATTTGTCCTTAATCACGTATATTTTCAAATAAAGTATTTGTAATTTGGGGATGCTCAACCACTGATGAAATGGAAAAACATTCCTAATGAATTTTTAGGAGTGGCTAATATAATTATGAGTATACATGACTAGTATAATTCAGAATTGAAGAATTTTAACATGGATTTTCCAGTAGTCATGTATGGATGTGATAGTTGGACCATAAAGAAGGCTGAGCACCAGAGAATTGATGCTTTTGAACTGTGGTGTTGGAGAAGACTCTTGAGAGTCCCTTGGACTGCACGGAGATACAACCAGTCAATCCTAATCAGCCCTGAGTATTCACTGGAAGGACTGATGCTAAAGCTAAAACTGCAATACTTTGGCCACCTGATGCAAAGAGCCGACTCACTGGAAAAAGACCCTGATGCTGGGAAAGATTGAGGGCGGGAGGAGAAGGGGACCACAGAGGATGAGATGATTAGATGGCATCACCAACTCAATGGACACGGATTTGAGCAAACTCTGGGAGATGGTGATGGACAGGGAGGCTTGGTATGCTGCAGTCCGTGGGGTCGCAGAGTCAGGCATGACTGAGTGACTGAACTACAACATTTGATTAGGTGATGTTTACCATACTAGTCTCTCTTCCTGTCTATCAGATCAAGCTTTTAACTTGAGTGTTTTTGGTTGTTAGAATACTGCTTTCACTAAGGCAAATAGATAGTAGCTTTTATTTTGGTATCATTAAAATGAGAAAAGACAAGGTTTTCACTTTCAGTTGCTCAGTCCTGTCCGACTCTTTGTGGCCCCTGTAGCCTACCAGGCTCCTCTGTCCATGGAATTTTCCAGGCAAGAATACTGGAGTGGGTTGCCATTTCCAACTCTATGGGTTCTTCCCGGCCCAGGGATCAAACTCCCATTGGCAGATTTATTCTTTACCACTAGCACCACTGGGGTAGCCCCAGTTTTATATTTCTTGCATACATGAGGCTACACATAAGGTAAGGAATTGTTTCTGAATGTGTTTTAATTTTTTAGAAGAGGAGAAAAAGTGAGAATACCATAACTTTTTAAAAAATTTCTGATGTAAAGTCAATGACATGACAGTTATTAATTACTGTATTTGAAGATAATCTTAAAATATTTTAAAAACTCTCGGGGCTTCCCTGGTGGCTCAGAGGTTAAAGCATCTGCCCGCAATGCGGGAGACCTGGGTTCGATCTCTGAGTCGGGAAGATCCCCTGGAGAAGTGAGTGACTTCACTTTCACTTACAACTATGTTGTAGAATAAAGATGCACTTTAAAAAAATACTAAAAACTCTCAAGTATTCATAATTTTATTAAATAATAGTTGTAGTTCACTTACAAATCAGTGTGACATTTACATTGCCTTAAAGACAGGGTGCTTGATTCTTCCTGTATTTGGGTTAGAAGAAGTTGTCCTTCTTCAAGTGTTCAACAAGTTCCTGTGACATCAAGATACCATGCAATATGCTAGTGATAAAAGATATCCAAGACAAGTTTCCTGTCTCAGGAGCTTAGAGTGTGGTTGAAGAAGACAGACATGGAGACTAATGAAAGAAAAGAGGCATATAAGAAATATGATATAAATATGCACTAGGGGGTAGGTGGAAATGCAAATTAGATAGGAGAGGTGAGAGAAGGAGAAGCTGATGAAGAGTTGAATTTATATTTGAGGGAAGAAAGGTAGGAGATGAGATCAGATCTCTTCATATAAGTGCTGAACTGAATTTTTAAAGTAATGAGATGATCATAATAGTTGAAACTGGATAGAAGGAGCAGCATAAGAAAGCAGGGGTCATAGAATAATCTGGCTGCTGTTTGGGGAAATGAAACCTAAAGAGATTTAGCTGGAATGTAAAAGACACAATAGGGGAAGGAAAGAGGCCTATCAGCACCTGGCTAGGAAAAGTTTTCTGTGCTTTTCCTAGCCATGGCAGATTATCCTGTAGGCAGCTGTCAGCTATAGAGGATTTTTTTTTAGCAGGGGAAGATTACTGAATTTCCCATTATAAAGGCAGGGTTTCTTGTATATTGAATGAATGTTAGAACTGACTGAATATCCTTGGTACTACGAACTACACGCTTTCCTCCTAAAGGAATTATTTTGGTGCTTCATTAAGAAAAACAGACACAATAGAAATATAGGGTTCTTAACAATTTTAAATCTTGGTCTAGAGAAAATAATTCATTCATTGTTCCAACAACCCCTGATACTCCTAAATTGAAATCCACTAATGTGGCCCGTGTCACATGTACAGAAATGACACCCAATTTTCAACTGATAGAGGGACCAAACCAGAGAAGTATGGAAACTCAAAGCCCCTTTTCAGATGGGAGGCTCAGATTCCTAATAAAGGCTCAGTTAGGAATTTCATCTCTTTTTTTAAAGTTTGAAAGTCTGACTATATTCTTGTAATTGTGGAGGCAAAAGTAGTTTGATAAGATATAGCAGAATATCTTCAATATTATTGTAACTAAAGGGAAAAATTAACAAATTTGAAGCAGAATATTTTTAATGAATTCATTTAAATTCTAAAAAAGATGCATTCAATTACAGCAACACATGTATTTTAGCTAATGATTAATAGGTTGTGACTGAGAATTGCCTTCCTAAGTACTTCTTTACTTCCGTAGTCCTTTCTAGGGCGTGATTTGGTTTCTTAGTTTCCGCCTTTCTGTACTTTGCTCTTATAGTAGGGTTTTTTTAGAAAGTTATCATCATCATTACACTATCATCACATCATTACATTATCACTACAAGGGCTTCCCTTGTGGCTTCGCTGGTAAAGAATCCGCCTGCAATATGGGAGACCTGGGTTCCATCCCTGGGTTGGGAAGATCCCCTGGGGAAGGGAAAGGCTACCCACTCCAGTATTCTGGCCTGGAGAATCCCATGAACTGTATAGTCCATGGGGTCTCAAAGAGTCAGACACGACTGAGTGACTTTCACACTTCACATCACCATCATTAATTTGTCATTGTGTTTCATTTTTTGAATTTCACTTGTTTAGATAATATTTTGTATGTTTTACTTTTTGTCTCAGGGCAAAAGAGTGCACGTGTCAACCCATGTAAATATTTGTTGAGTTGAACAGGCTTTATTTTTTTTTAAGTTTTTTTAAAATTTATTTTTATTAGTTGGAGGCTAATTACTTTACAATATTGTAGTGGTTTTTGTCATACATTGACATGAATCAGCCATGGATTTACATGTATTCCCCATCCCGACAGGCTTTAAAAGTACATCATTAAATCACTATGGATTTATCTATTCTAAATTTTCTATTAAGCTGTCTGAAGGAGAACTGTGTAAAACTGAAATTCATTTAACTTATAATAGGAAATGTACCAATATTCCAAATTAGCAGTTTTTTTCCCATTTTACAGGCATGAGGTTTATTTTCTAGTCACGTCAGTATAGTTTCAACATTGTATAATGTGTTGCTTAAGAACATGCAGAAGAAGAAAGGACAGTAGAAAAGAGTATTTGTGATATAGTAGATATCATATATAATTTAGCCATATAATAAAAGATTATATTATAATGGAGGTTAGACTATGTATGTTTGATATATACATATATACATATGTATAATATATGTATATATGTATAATATATATAATATAATATATATGTATATATGTATATAATATATGTATACATGTGTATAATATATGTATAATATAATGTATATATATAATATATGTATATATATTCTAGTGCAGTGTGTTATAATGTTTTCTATTGCTGTAAGATAGTAAAAATAAGTATATATACAATATATATGTATATAATATATATAATGGAATAAAAGACATTTTAAGGACTGTATTATTTTATATATACATATTCGTAGGTGGCATCAGGAATGCTGATATGCTTCATAATAATTGTTTAAATCTCCAGAATGAGATTTGTTCCCATTATAATCAAGCAGGATAAGGCATTTTGAAAAAAAAAAAAAGAAAGGATTTATTCTCTGGTAATTGAAATTAACTATATGAAAAGATTTGGACTCTGTGATTCCACATGGTTTTTCTACCCATCCCCCAAGCTTAATGACTTAGATGATCCTGTTGTATTCGCTTGTCCATAGCAAAGACAGATGGCTCAGCCAGGGAATTCTCCACTAGCTCTGCCTCTCTGAAACCACAAAGTCAGGAAATGTAATCAGAGTGCTTAGCTGAACCAGAGCAAGAGCTTTCCTAATGGGTAACTGTGACTTGAGAAATTACATCCATTAGATAAAGTGATTAAATATACATCAGTCGTTTGGCAAGGGAGCCATGAAGATATTGCAATAGAACATCATCATGTAACCCATCTCTCCTGCTGGAAAAAAGAAACGTGTTTTTACCTTTGACATGTATCATCTCTAAATTTCTTAGCTCAGTTTCAGGGAGACATTTTTTATAACAGGATTTATACAGTTCTGATTTTCTGTGAACTAGAAAACATACAAAACATTACAAAATATTTTGGAATCACTCATTCCCCCACACTGTTTTTGTTTTATATTGTTTTTCTTCATGTTTTAGGCATTTCATGCTTCAAGTTATTTTTTAAATTCTTCCAATAGAAGCCATTTGTGTCCCCAAATTAGACTTTTTTCACTTAGATATACACATCTTAAATATATACTTAGAAAAAAACTTTGTTGTGCTAATGTTCATGCAGATTTCTCTTAGCTTTCTAAATAGTTTATGTTAAAATCATGTTAAAAGAAAATTTAGCTTCGAAAAGAAATATCACTATCAAATAGCATTGACCTTGAATATATTTATAGTTCTAGAGATTCCTGTTTCTTACTCTTAGTTATAACTACCTTTTGATTAATAATACACTGCCCATCATATATTAATATACTTGCTACTAACCTACTTGAGTTAATCCATGCATTTAAGATGTTCTTTTTTAAGTGATGAATAATCTTTCACTTTATCCTTGGTGACCATCAGCAGATAACTGCAAGATGACTGACGGAAAATGTGTTTAAAATTATGGACTCATAGATAACTAAGTTGAAAATACCCTCCAGAAGAGTCAACTTCCTCACTTTATAGATAAGTCCCTGAGCGCTCACCTTGTGTCTAGCATAACAGAAAGCACAATTAAAGACATGAGCAAAAGTAATCATCCTTTTTGAAGTTTCTTTAGTGGATTCCTGAGCACACTTATATACACACTAATTCCTCTCCCCCCAAATCAAGATTTCTCTTTGTATTCTTTTTTATAGTTAATTTTATGTATTTCTTTATGCTGGGTCTTCATCACTGGGCAGGCGTTTCTCTAATTGCAGCGAGCAGGGGCCACTCTCTAGTTGCAGTGTGTGGGCTTCTCAGTGTGGGGTATCTCTTGCGGAGCATGGGCTCTGGAGCAGACTCGGTAGTCGTGGCACCTGTGCGTAGTTACTCCACGGCGTGTAGGATCTTCCAAGATAAAGGATCAAACGACTCTCTCCTGCGTTGGCAGGCAGATTCTTTACCACTGAGCCACTGAAGAAGCCCTCTCTTTATGTTCTTAAATCTCCAAATCCTCACTCAGCAGTTTTTACCATCTTACAACAGTAAAAAAACAAATCCTTCTGTAATTACCTGTAAATTATACATGCAGGAATAATGGAACCAGAATTTTAATTCAGAAAAGTACTTTACAGATGTATAGTTAAAACTTCCCATTGTATAAATGTTCTTGGTGCCAGAGGTAGTTTAGCTATAATGTAGCAAGTTAAAATCAAGTCTATGAAATAATTTATTGGTAGAAAGGCTTTGAACTAAAAATACAACAGACCTGACATGTTTCTATGAAACATTTTTATGTACACGATGATTCTAGATTCCTATATGTACTGCCCTCGGTGTCTACTTAGAGTGTTTAGTAAAATTATGCCGTAAATTACAATGTAGTGCAGATATTATAATTCACAGAATTGACAATATTTTAAGTCTCTCTGGCCACTGAAAATATTCCATTTAATATTCCAAGATTGGGAGTTGAGGAAAAAGTATTCAATAGATAAGTAAAATATGTGGTTCAGTGCAGAAATTGAAATAAATAAAATGGATTATGTAGAAAATTGTATAGAAAATAATAACTATGAGAGAAAACTGGAGAACTCTTATGTAATTTTGACATTTCTCTTTTATTGAGGTCTTGAGTTTTGAGCTTCTTCTAGCCTCTTTTGGATTAAGGAATTGAATGAAAAGTATATAACCATTGAATCAAAGTTTGTTGTCTGCCTACTATGTGCTTCATTATGCTAACCATTGGGAATTGAAAGATGAATAAGATGCCCAGTTATGATGAGAGGAACTACTTTGGAGATTTAATTAAAGTTGTCCTGGGTGAGATAATCCTTGGGCTGGCTTCTGAAGGATGAATGGAATGTTCCATTGGACCAGAGTCACTTAGCTAGATTTCTGGATAGGTGTGCGGGCCTGAATTTCAGGGAATGAGGCTAGGATCACTGAAGAAAGGCTTTTGTAGTTAATCTCATAAACCAAACATTGATGATTTTTATTATAAGTAGAGAAGTGATGTTGTCAGTTTTTATTTACCACTTTGATATTAATATGTAGTCTATAGATTAGAGGTAAAAAGTGAAAACCTAGACATAAGAAACTATTGTGATAATGTAGATAAGATGTGAAGAATAAAGAGATACGCTGTGGGGGTGTAAAAGGAAATGAATTTAGGGGTGATTTAAAAAGAATAATTAGTAGGACTTGTTGACTGGATATTAAGAGACTATTCTGAATCCCCAGTTGGTGATATTTGTTACTTCTAGTACTGGCTACTGGTTAGTTGAGTCATTTAAATGATCAGAGTAATATAAGAGTATAGGAAAAATAGATAAGAGTTTGTCAAATCTGAAGGACATTGCTGCTGCTGCTGCTAAGTTGCTTCTGCGTGTCTGACTCTGCAACCCCATAGACGGCAGCCCGCCAGGCTCTCCTGTCCCTGGGATTCTCCAGGCAAGAACACTGGAGTGGGTTGCCATTTGAAGGACATATCTAGGTTGGAAAATAATTGTTTTTTTCATGTTTTTACAATGGAAAGCCTTTCCATCCTTAGTTTGTAAAAAGACAATCCATATGATAATCAACAAACAACTGCGCATGTGCAAAGGTGCTGTTTTAGCTGATTTCCATCGGCTCATGAGTTGACTGCTGCCCGATGTCCTCCCTGAGAGGCACCACATGATAGCTAGGACGTGGGCCATCTCTCTCCCACATGTTCTTCCTGCGTGTGTACCCGATGTGAGTACCTGCCATCTTACTGTAGGAAAAAGGCTCAGTCCCTCTGGAACATGGTCATGAAAAGTTGCCAATTCCTTATGTAGGTCCTGCATCTATTGAAATTCAAATCCAACTGGGCACCGCATATTTTATCTGGCAACCCTGTCCTATATTTTTCTAAAATGTTCATCCTTTTCTGTCTCCTCATGACCTCATTATATAAGCTCTAGATCAGAATGTCCTCTGTAAATTCTGAGACATGAACTTCAAGTGCACATGAAGGATGGGGTCAGGGGAAGATCATCTACCAGTCAGTTCCAGGTACTTCTGACACTAATTCCTGGATTTATTTTCAGTGTTGTAATTTACCAGTGACTTCACATAAAACCTTAATGTGTTTATAACTCAGGCAGAATGATGGAATAATAATAACAGGGCCCCAGGTGTGTTTTGAGCATTAATTAGTTAATTATGGAACAGTTGAGAGGCATACTAAATAGCATAGAATTCAAGGCTTTTCACTTCAATTGGGGGTCCACTTAAATAGCGCTTTACTAAGCCAGGGAAAACAAATACAATTTGCCCATGAGGTACACAACCCACTGGGAAGGCTGATCTCCTAGTGTGGCCACTTGAATGAAAATATATTCCCTGGGTGTCAAAGGCTTTCTAAGAGCAATGATTCATGAACCTCTTGGGTTTTTAGGATGGTATTGTGAAAATATTTTCATCTGAACTCTTAAACGGTTACTTGACTTGATTAAAATATTTTATGCTTTGATCCAGAAGTTACGGGTGTAAGTGGAAATGACAGAATACTCCAAAAAAAAAAAAAAATCCTAGAGGAGAGAGGGTGACGAGTTAGGAAGATGGAGAGAGTGATGGGTGGGTCAGTACCTAGAGATTGTAGACAAACTTGCAATACTAATGCTTCTATTTTACATTCTCTAGATCCCATTCTTATTAATTCAGGGTCACTGTAATACATAAAAAAAGAGAGGGTGATGAGTTAGGAAGATGGAGAGAGTGATGGGTGGGTCCGTACCTAGAGATTTTAGACAAACTTGCAATACTAATGCTTCTATTTTACATTCTCTAGATCCCATTCTTATTAATTCAGGGTCACTGTAATACATAAAAATATATTTTAAAAAAGAACAATCAGCAAATTGATGTGGAAGAGGAGGAGACATGTAGATGACTCAGCCCCAGTCCCAATTCCCCATCTTAATCTTCATGTGAAATAGTCAGCCTTTCAAGCAAACTGAGTTCTGTCCAGTCTGAGGCTCAAATGATTTGAATCGCTATCTCAAAACTATTGTGCAGGTGCCTTGTTTTCTGTATTTTTGTTGTTTGAGTTTTTCCTCTCCTGGCTTTCCCACCTACTACTCGAAGTCATATACTTTATCATGTACATTTGTATATTATATACCTTTTTCATTGAGCATGACATTCCCACCTGAACCCATGCTTTAGAGAGAACAATGATAAATTTCTCTGCACCTGTTCCATGTTTAGTAAGTTTCCAGTTCCTTTTGGTGTCAGACAATAGCAGTTACCTCTGCAGTCCCTCAGGTCAGTACTGTGCTTGGCTTGTTGTCAAGGTAGCAGCTGAACTATATCTTTCACAAACAGATGGTAAATTTTTTTCCAACCTGAGCAGAGCACCTCCCATTCATTAGCAGAAATGCCCCTAGAGACCCATCTCTATGTTGTCTACATGGCTCAAGCATTGTATACTTTAAAATGTCTAACATGTACAGTGTTGAATTGTTTTAAAACATTTAAGTATCCTAGTAAATCCTCTGTGTTGAGATGAATAAAAGGGGTTCAGTTTCCCAAATCAAGACTGAAAAGGTCTATGAGAAATGCCAAGTCATGGTAGATTCTTTGGGAAAAACCGAGAAAAGTTTTGTGCAAAAGATTCACCATCTTTGGTATTAAATTTTGGAATTAAGAATAGACCTAAATAATGAGATTTTCTGATGATCTTTTCCATTTTTATGTCCCCTGAGCAAGCCCATTTTCTTTTTGAGAAATTGACTAAGGCAGGAAAGAGGGGGCAAGTGTTAGGGCATCATTAGTCCTTCTTCCCTTGTTTGTTTACAAGTGGTGAGACAAATTACCTCCCACAGCAGCACAGGTTAATCAAGAGGCTCAGAGGAGTAGTGGATGAGACACTCCTTATTGATATTTCAGTAAGAATTCTCCATCTTGGTGGTTTCAAGGCAGGTGACAAAAGCTCCTCAGCCTATACATCCCAACAAGCAGACCTAATGACATAGAACTTCATCACGTGTTCCAGGGAGGCAATTTTAATTGTAGAATACTCCCATGTTTTAGCAAGGTTGCTAGGCCATTGTTTTTTTAACTAGAATGGAAAGTCTAACCTATAATACCTTGGTTCAAATAGTCTTTGGTTTCTAACAGATTATAACTTTAGAAAAGAAATTTTCTTGGGGTGAGAAAAATACAGGGTAGGCACTGTTAGTTTTATTTTGGGTGAAGTTGATAGTAGGGAAAACATAGCCAAGGATATCATCCTTGTTCCTAATACTAACAACATGGAACTTTGGGAGCTCGGGAAGAAGGTAAGCAACAAATGTTCTCACCTTCAGCAGAACCTTCTGGTAAATATACTTGTTCTGTTTGTTTGGTTTTTATTTTATTGGTTTTTAAATTTCTCTATTGACCTGAAATCCCTGTTTATACTGTGTGTTTTCTTATAACTTGCCCTTGTATCTCAGTCAGTATCCTCCTTTTCCTCTATCACATTTTAAAGGGTCTACTGACCTGAACGTGATGAAAACTTTCAAAACAGGGAGAACTGAGTTTAGCTTGCCTCGGCCCCTTTCTAGTATAATAGTATCAAAGAAATGTCTCTAAGTCTCCATAAATTGAGATGAGAATAATAACTGTTTCTGAAAGGATTATAATTCTAACACAGAACTTAATGCTGCTTTATCTATATATTAGTTTTCTTCTATAAAACACCGAAACCCCACCTTCACTCAAAAATCATGTTCTCTCCTGATGGCATTCATAGTTTTATAAAAGCTCTCTTATCACTAGCCAATTTTCTAAGCTATGCACACCACAACTCAGTACCAATTTTGTCCTGAAATTACCTAAAGATAGGCTAAGAGTAGAGATTCAATGAAAGAACTTTGGGAACTCCTAAATTGAGATATGTATCATCCAGCTGCAATTTGCTGGCTATTCTATACAGATGAGAGCTGAGGCCTCTATTTAGGCCACTTGATGCCCATCTTACATGGCAGCTGTGATATTTTAACTCCTGCAGTAATTGGGGTTGTATTTGCAATACAATCAGCTCAAATCTAATTTATCAATTTTATGAGGTCTGAAACATGGTGAGAGCTCCCTTTCAGAGGCTTGAGGACAAGCTGCTCTGCCAAGATAGCAGAGGGCATGACTCAGGCTTTTCTGACTTGCACTCCTGCTTCACATCAGACCCATAAAATTTTATGTTTAGCGACCTTCTCCTCCCATGTGTTCTGGATTTTCTCATCTAAAGACACAGCTATGATGTCAGCGGTGGGAATTTCCATCTCTGTGTTTATTATCTTGAGGAGTTTTTCCTGCCTGGACAAAGGATTTTAGGTGGCTTTCTGTAAAACACATGTGAAAGGGATCATTAAAAGGAATTTCAAAATAAATTAGACATTATTGGCAGTGAAGAAAACAAGCAACAGGAAACTTTGTTTTGTGTTTGACAGAAGGGCTTCCACATACTGGTATATTGCTAGGATGATGATTATTTATACAGGTCAGATACATCTTCTTGAGGTTTGTCCTCTAGTCTCTTTTGACCAAGCCCAATACTCTACAAGGTTGAATGACTCTGATGATGCATGAGTAGGAGGATGTCTTTTTAAGCCAAAGCATATGATTACACATCCTTAGTTTTATAAGATAACTTCTCACCAAAAGGCTTTACTTTGTGGTTTCTCATGGGTCACACTTCTGATAACTCCTAGGTGATGGTTAATGGTTCAGTGTTGTTAGGTTCCAGTGAAATAATAGATACTAAAAAAGCCTCTAACTGTTGTCAAGAAGCAACAGTTAGAACCGGACATGGAACAACAGACTGGTTCCAAATCGGGAAAGGAGTAATTCAAGGCTGTATATTGTCACCCTGCTTATTTAACTTATATGCAGAGTACATCATGCGAAATGCCAGGCTGGATGATGCACAAGCTGGAATCAAGATTATTGCCAGGAGAAATATCAGTAACCTCAGATAACGGAGATGACACCACCCTTATGGCAGAAAGCGAAGAACTAAAGAACCTCTTGATGAAAGTGAGAGGAGAGTGAAAAGTTAGATTAAAGCTCAACATTCACAAAATGAAGATCATGGCATCCGGTCCCATCACTTTATGGCAAATAGATGGGGAAACATGGAAGCAGTAAGAGACTTTACTTTTGGGGGCTCCAAAATCACTGCAAGTGGTGACTGCAGCCATGAAATTAAAAGACTCTTGGTCCTTGGAAGAAAAGCTATGACCAACCTAGACAGCATATTAAAAAGTCAGAGACACTACTTTGCCAACAAAGGTCCATCTAGTCAAAGTTAGACTGGTTTTTCCAGTAGTCATGTATGGATGTGAGAGTTGGACTATAAAGAAAACTGAGCACTGAAGAACTGATGCTTTCAAACTGTGTTGGAGAAGACTCTTGAGAATCCCTTGGACTGCAAGGAGATCAAACCAGTCAAACCTAAAGGAAATAAGTCCTAAATATTCATTGGAAGGACTGATGCTGAAGCTGAAACTTCATGTTGGCCACCTGATGCGAAGAACTGACTCATTTGAAGAGAGTGAAAGTGGGAGTAAAAGGGGACAACAGAGGATGAGATGGTTGGATGGCATCACTGACTCGATGGACATTAGTTTGAGTAAGCTCTGGGAGTGGGTGATGGACAGGGAAGCATGAAGCGCTACAGTCAATGGGTTTGCAAAGAGTCAGACACGATTGATCAACTAAACTGAACTGAACTGAAAAAGCTTTATAAAGTTAAAAATATATATATATATCAAAGTATGCTTTTAATGATGCTTCATTGATTCTAAATAATATGATGTGGTTGATCATTTTTCAATTAAGTATATGTCTGTGCCAGTTTAGTCTGGTTGATTGCAATGTGATCCTCCTAAAGCTAATGCAGTGGATTGGATCCATATAGGAACACTTAGCATTTATTTCTCCATGGAAAGATATATTATACTCTCAGACAGTCCTCCATGACCCTAGCCAGTTATCCACATAAGCACAGAATTGAACCTTAGCATTTTGAGTTTTAATATTTTATTGAGTCATTCTTACATTCAGCACCCCTCTCAGCACCATCTGTATAAATAGATGGCTTTACATGCACTGTCTGTTGTAATGCACACAATAACATTATGAGGAACAGTACTATTGTTGTCATCACTTCTTAGATGAGCAAACTTGATCTTAGATAAGACACTAATTCATTATACACAATCAGAAAACGATAGGACTGGATTTCAAAAGCTCATTTGTCTGACTTGTTCCTAATACAATACCATGTTCCTCAAACTAAAGGCTTTGACTAATTTTGAAATGTATAGAATAATTCTTGGGGTGAAAAAAGGAGAAGTTTTATTTCCATTTTTTCCCTTTCCCAAAAAAGGTATCTGGCAGGTATTTTGCATCAACTATAACTTCTTTTTTGAAACACAGTCATTCCCAGTTCTGTAAAATATTGACATATGTAATATCTTAGGGCTTCAATATGTGAAGACTTCTTGTTTTTGTTTCAAAATAAAACACCAGTTATAATTCTAAATGGATTATCTCAAATATGTAATTTTCTATAAAACTGGTAAAGGATATGACAAAAATTTTATGTGCTCTCTTTTTCACCACACCGAGAAAAAAATCAGTCTTCTAATTAATTTATATAAATTTAGTGTATATTTCACCTGCACTAAATTTTGTGTTGGGTTGGCCAAAAAGTTCATTTGGGTCTTTTCCAAATACCTATAAATGCTTACTATAATAATCATTTACAGCCAGAAAAATCTGAAGGAATTTTTTTGCCAACCCAATAGTTAATTTTATGACACCTAGAAAGATGTAATACAGATATTACAATTAATTTTAATGTTGAAAAAAATTGCTAGTTTCAAAACCTACAGTATTCTGTGTTCTAAAAGTATTTTTGCAGTATGAAGGCAGGAATAGATAGGGACATGCTTGCCAGAGTTCTCCAGGGATGTTTTGGTGGTAGATTTGAGGCCTGAGCATGTCAAATAAATTGTGATTTGAACATGGGAAAGGCATATTCTGCTGTCTCCAAGAGGATTATGAACATCTAAGAAGGATGTTTGAAGATTTTTTTAAAAAGTATTGCCTTTAAATTTTCAATCTTTATGTCCACATTTTAATATATATGCTATTTTGTAGTTGTACATGTAGATTCTTTAAAATTTAGCAGTGGTACAAATTCATGTACTGGGAGATGCTCAACTTATTATTACTGTTACTGTTACTTTGCTAGTAAAAATGAGTCTGGGAGGTTTTCTTAATGATGAGGATTGCAGACATGATCCTATAAGTATCACAGTCTTAAGGAAAGGCAGGAAAACTAACTGCAGGAATTAATTGTAGGGCTCATGATTGGCCTAGTCACAAACATCTCTATATGGCTGAGTAGATTGGCCTCACCACTGATTGAAATCATTTGTGTTTCCTAGTCAACCTTGAAATAACACAATAATTCTACCTTATTTTGAAGTAAATATAATATATTATCATAATATATCTAACATATATTGATATATATTTATTTGCTCTTTTTTCTGTTTGTAAGTTATCATAATTTCTCAGATGTCAAGGACAGAATCTTCATGACAAGATTTTTGGAAAGTATATGTAGTCATCACTCAATTGATTGTTGTTTTGATAGATATTTATACAACACCCACAGAAATAAGTCTGAGACATTTCCTGTGTATTGACCTCATTATTCTGCAAGTATGCTTACAAGACAATAAAAGAGAGCTGAGAATCTCCTAGTTTTCGTAAAATTAAGATTAAAGCTTGCCTCATATTTCCTGAATGAAATGACAGGTTAATATTATTGATGAAATGATTATGGCTTGGCTTCCTTGAAGCATAAGCTGTTTTAGTTTTAAAAAAAAGCAATTAGGAAAATAATAAAGAAATGAAATAGCAATTCCTCCTCCATTTTTCCCTTTCCTCGTATTGTCATAAGCAAAAGTAATACAATAGCCACTAATTATAGGAAACCTCTCAGACTTTGTAATTGAATCTCTCATTTTCCCCACATAAACTATGAACTAAAAATTTCTTCACGCAAAGGCCTGGTTCATTCTCTTGAACTCTTATCAATGTGTCTTTATGAGAACCATAAAAAAAGAGAGACACATTTAGACCTATTGGCTAAGCTGGTTCCTTTTTCAAAAAAGAGCAAATATATGTAGGCTTATTATGGTCAATTCTTCCATCTACTATCAAAGTAACCCATCTTAAGCATAATGAAGTGGTGAAAGGCACTGTACTCAAGCTCAGAACTTGACCTCTAGTCATGATCCCAGTATTTCCTTCAATATAAATTTGCAAATACTAAACTGTAAAACTTGATGTCACCATTTTTTTTAAACAGATAGAATATCTACATTTTATATTTCAGAGTATTCCCATATGAGAAGCAGGTATAAAAATTATAAAACCATTGTAAGTCAGTGTATATTTATGTAAGTCTATGTTATTCTTGAATGTAATGTTTCAGCAACCAAAATGCTGAAGAGGCTGAAGTTGAAAGTTTCTATGAAGTGAAGACCTGCAAGACCTTCTAGAACTAACACCCAAAACAGATGTCCTTTTCATTAGAAGGGACGGGGATGCAAAAGTAGGAAGTCAAGAAATACCTGGAGTAACAGGCAAATTTGGCCTTGGAGTACAAAAAGAAGCAGGGCAATGAAAGGCTAGCAGAGTTTTGCCAAGAGAACACACTGGTCATAGCAAACACCCTCCTCCAACAACACAAAGGAAGACTCTACACATGGCCATCACCAGATGGTCAACACTGAAATTGGATTGATTCTATTCTTTGCAGCCAAAGATGGAGAAGCTCTATACAGTCAGCAAAATCAAGATTGGGAGCTGACTATGGCTCAGATCTTGAACTCCTTATTGTTTTAAATTCAGACTGAAATTGAAGAAAGTGGGGAGAACTACTAGACCATTCAGTTACGACCTAAATCAAATCCCTTATGATTATACAGTGGAAGTGACAAATAGATTTAAGGGATTAGATCTGATAGACAGAGTGCCTGAAGAACTATGGACGGAGGTACATAAACTTGTACAGGAGTCAGTGGTCAAGACCAACCCCAAGAAAAAGCAATGCAAAAAGGCAAAATGGTTGTCTGAGGAGGCCTTATAAATACCAAGAAAAGAAGAGAAGCAAAAGGCAAAGGAGAAAAGGAAAGATATACCCATTTGAATAGAGAGTTCCAAAGAATAGCAAGGAGAGATAAGAAAGCCTTCCTCAGTGATCAGTGCAAAGAAATAGAGGAAAACAATAGAATGGGAAAGACTAGAGATATCTTCAAGAAAATTAGAGATAGCAAGGGAATATTTCATGTGAAGATCGGTACAAGAAAGGACAGAAATGGTATGGACCTAACAGAAGCAGAAGATATTAAGAAGAGGTGTCAAGAATACACAGAAGAACTGTACAAAAAAGATCTTCATGACCCAGATAACCACAATGG
Source organism: Odocoileus virginianus (assembly GCF_023699985.2). Taxonomy (NCBI): domain Eukaryota; kingdom Metazoa; phylum Chordata; class Mammalia; order Artiodactyla; family Cervidae; genus Odocoileus; species Odocoileus virginianus. The sequence goes on from NC_069686.1 coordinate 23,345,676, forward strand.
TATGATTACTCACCTAGAACCAGACGTCCTGGAATGTGAAGTCAAGTAGGCCTTAAGAAGCATCACTATGAACAAAGCTAGTGGAGTTGATGAAATTCCAGTTGAGCTATTTCAAATTCTAAAAAATGATGCTGTTAACTTGCTGCACTCAATATGACAGTGAATTTGGAACTCAGCAGTGGCCACAGGACTGGAAAGGTCAGTTTTCATTCCAATCTCAAAGAAAGGCAATGCCAAAGAATGTTCAAACTACCACATAATTACACTCATCTCACATGTTAGCAAAGTAATGCTGAAAATTCTCCAAGCTAGGCTTCAACAGTACATATACCCTGAACTTCCAGATGTTCAAGCTGGGTTTAGAAAAGGCAGAGGAACCAGAGATCAAATTGCCAACATCCGTTGGATCATCAAAAAAGCACAAGAGTCCAGAAAAACATCTACTTCTGCTTTATTGACTACACCAAAGCCTTTGACTCTGTGGATCACAACAAACCATGGAAAATTCTTCAAGAGATGGGAATACCAGACCATCTGACCTGCCTCCTGAGAAATCTGTATGCAGGTCAAGAAGCAACAGTTAGAACAGGAGATGGAACAACAGATTGGTTCCAAACTGGGAAACATCAAGGCTGTATGTTGTCACCCTGCTTATTTTACTTATAACCAGAGTACATCATGTGAAATGCTCAGTTGGATGAAGCACAAGCTGGAATCAAGATTGCCGGGAGAAATATCAGTAACCTCACATACACAGGTGACACTACCCTTTGGCAGAAAGCAAGAACTAAAAAGCCTCTTGATGAAAGTGAAAGAGGAGAGTGAAAAAGTTGGTTTAAAACTCAACATTCAGAACTAAGATCATGGCGTCTGGTCCCATCACTTCATGGCAATTAGATGGGGAAACAGTAGAAAGAGTGACATACTTTATTTTGGGGGGGCTCCAAAATCGCTGCAGATGGTGACTGCAGCCCTGAAATTAAAAGACGTTTACTCCTTGGAAGAAAAGCTATGACCAACCTAGACAGCATATTAAAAGCAGAGATGTTACTTTGCTGACAAAGGTTCATCTAGTCAAGGATATGGTTTTTCCAGTAGTCATGTATGGATGTAAGAGTCGGAGTATAAAGAAAGCTGAGTGCTGAAGAATTGATGCTTTTGAACTGTGGTGTTTGAGAAGACTCCTGAGAGTCCCTTGAACTGCAAGGAGATCCAACCAGTCAAGCCTAAAGGAAATCAGTCCTGAATATTCACTGGAAGGACTGATGCCAAAGCTGAAATTGCAATACTTTGGCCACTTGTTACAAAGAACTGACTCATTGGAAAAGACCCTGATACTGGGAAAGATTGAAGGTGGCAGGAGATGGGGGAAACAAAGGATGAGATAGTTGGATGGCATCACTGACTCGATGGATGTGAGTTTGAGTAAGTTCCAGGAGTTGATGATGGACAGGGTGTGCTGCAGTCCATGGGGTTGCAAAGAGTCAGATATGACTGAGTGACTGATTTAATCTGAATTATCCGTGAATTGGAAATGTATTTTTAATTTTTTTGCCTAAACGGGTGCTGTCAAGGGGTATTGCCAAAACAAATTAATTCTTTAGAAAATAAGTTGGCATATTTTCTAGCCTTTCCCTTCTCCAGAGCATCCTCCCAACCCAGGGACTGAACACAGCTCATAGCTCAGTTGGTAAAGAATCCGCCTGCAATGCAGGAGACCCTGGTTTGATTCCTAGGTTGGGAAGATCCCCTGGAGAAGGGATAGGCTACACACTTTAGTATACTTGGGCTTCTCCTGTGGCTCAGCTGGTAAAGAATCCGCCCACAATGCGGAGACCTGGGTTCAATTCCTGGGTTGGGAAGATCCGCTGGAGAAGGGAAAAGCTACCCACTCCAGTGTTCTGGCCTGGAGAATTCCATGGACTGTATAGTCCATGGGGTCATAAAGAGTCGGACATGACTGAGTGACTTTCACTTTCACTTTCACTCCCACATTGCAGGAGATTCTTTACCAGCTAGGCCACAAGGGAAGCCCAAGAATACTGCAGTGGTTAGCCTATCCCTTCTCCAGGACACCTTCCCACCCCAAGAAACCAGCTGGGGTTTCCTGTATTGCAGGTGGATTCTTTAACAACTGAGCTATCAGGGAAGCCTGGCATATTAATGTCTGTCAAAAATACAAAGAAATGTATATATAAAAATAAAATATAGAGCAAGTACACAAAACCATGTTCTTAGCATAAATTTGTGCATCAGGAAGTAAACTTCATCATGTGATGAGAGGACTAAAACATTGGAAACCTGATAAAGTAAAAATTAGAACACCTAGAATCAGTAGGATGAGTTGAAAGAAAATGAATCAGAAGTCCATAGTGAAACTGATGTGAAAGCAGTGCTTGGTAAAATACACATGTGTCTTTGGGCTTCCCAGGTGGCGCTAGTGATAAAGAACTTTCCTACCAATGCAGGAGACTTAAGAGATTTAGGTTCGGTCCATGGGTTGAGAAGATCCCCTGCAGGAGGAAATGGCAACCCACACCAGTGTTCTTGCCTGGAGAATCCCATGGACTGAGCAGCCTGGTGGGCTACAATCCATGGGGTTGCAAAGAGTCAGACACAACTGAAGCGACTTGGCACACCTGAACATATGTGTCTTTGCCTTTAGATTATATATATATCCATATTAAAGTTGTATAGTTTGAGAAAAAACACATGTCAAGTGCAGTCAATATAAATTATAAAATTTCTAAAAATATTTTCTTTTTAGCTTGTGTTATTTGGGAATTTTGTTTTCTCTCATTTTCATTAAGAGATGGGTTTCCTATTTGCTTCCTTCCTCCCTCCCTCCTTTCTTTCTTTCCTTCCTTTCTTCCTCTTTCTTTCTTTTAGCTGTAATGCAATAGAATAAAACTAACCAGTTTGTAGACATGTGTATCTTATGGTTTCTTCTCAACAGATTAGCCAGTTAGGTTTCTTACCACTGAAATAGGATGTGGAATTCTAGAGTAGTGGAGAGAATAAATTTCTTCTTGTTTATGTTGACAGCAAAAGTGTTGTCACAGCATTTGCTTTTGTGGTAAGAGAGCTTATGATTTGCCAGCTATAATTTGCTGCCTCTCTGGGCAGTGGACATTAGTTTCAAAAAGAAATGTCAGATGTTTTATGTATTTATATTCTGCACTAAGGTGCTCGTTTATTTTATATTTTTGCCATATTATACTGAGATTATTTAAATGAAAGTCAGTTCATCTTACTGAGATGATCTTTGTACTAATATCAAGTTTATTCTTTGCAGTGGTGAATTTATCATTAATTAACCAATACTTATTCACAGACAGATATAAGGGACTCAATTTTGTTAATGTATATCTTTTATTTAAATATAGAGACTTGATATCAAATATTAAACGAAAGGCAATAGATTTAAGAAGCTTCTCTTCCACCTTCATAAATTCATTATGTTTAGGGATGGGGGCCTATGAAAATACAAAGACCAATAGATTTGTTGTACTTCTACAAAATATGAGAAAATATGTTTCCTCCCCAAGGCATATCTTTCATGTTCTCTTGTCCTCATCTATTTTTGCATATTTACTAATCTTTAATTACAATAAGTCTAAATTACAGACTTAGAAATTCCCAAATTGTGTGCCTGTCAATGAAAAATTGCTGCCTATGAAATCTTTTTTCTTAACATTAAATATCAGAGAGTTTGCAGTTATTTGTTCATGCCTTTAAGGAAGTTAAGAGCAAACTGAGTGTCATTTTAAATTTGATTTTCAAAGAGCAGTGTGACAGAAATGTGACATAATCACACCAACAGATTGTATCTTCTCAGTGTTACTGATGTGTAGACATTCCTCAATTAAGTTTCTGGGGATTGTTTTATTTAATTATGAAGGCAGTTTACTAGATAAAGTACTTGCTGATTTAATTTCTAAATTCAAGCCTGCTAAACAAAGCCAAATGAATCATCAGTTAAGAACTCCAGTGACTCACATACCAAGACCTTTGTGATGGGTACATCCTCTAAGCCATGTACTTCTGCATTTTGAACTTTTAAAATCATTAATATCCCTTATCTGGTGTTATCTTTTTTTCCTACATTGATAATCAGCAACCTTAGTTGCTTAGTCTTGACTCTGCTTCACACAGCTGTGTCATCTTGGACAAAGTCACACCTAGATGACATTTCAGATATAAGTGAACATGTATACTCAGCCTCAGTGGAAAGTTACACTGTGGGTCATGGTCATAAACTGTGAGGACTTCTCTAGAATCTTACCAATCTTTCCCACTCTGTTTATATTGGTTGGTTTGCAAATACAAACTTAAATAACACCTGTTCCCACTACAGATTTTTCATTGTCTTAATAGCCTTAAAAGCACCATGTCCCCAAACAGTAAACCTCAAAGCAAACACAAACCAGAATGATTCATGCCTGGAATATGTATGATATAACTTTTTGATTATATTAAAAGAAGTCATGAGGGGAGGGAGGGAAGGAATATATATACATAAAATTATGACTGATTCATGTCATACAGCAGAAACCAACACAAATTTGTAAAGCAATTCCACCAATTAAAAAAAAAAAGCAGAATGTGCTCAAGGCACTAAATAGTATTTTGCTCTGTTAAGGTGAGGTGCATTTTAAAGTATTTTCTGCATCCTAAAAGTCCATTTGGTGGTTAAATTTTAATGTTGACTTTGCTGCACCCTATTCCTTTCAGAACAATGAGTCTGATCCTGCCATCCAAGACTTGCATATTAAATCAAGATGATTAATAATTGTTGAGCCTCAGTAGATAGTAATTAAGGTAGTCTTCTTAAAGTATTCAAATTGTCTTTTTATTTCTAGGCTATAAAATAGATTTTAGTACTTTCTTGGAAAATCTTGGTTTTGGAAAACTCCAATTAGGAAAAATTATTTTAATATAGCCATTTATATGCAGACCATTTGGACCAAGGTCTGAATGTACTATAGTTATTGAAGTCTTATTAAAATATTACCTCTGGATTCATGAGAATAGTCCTTGGAATTTTCTTATAAGTGAAACTGTTATTTTGCTGTGCTTGGAACTTCCTCTTAAATGGCACCTATGATGCAGTCACTTTGTGCTCTTCTCTTTGGAAAAATAATACTAATTATGATATTAAAGTTGTTCAATTATAGGGTTGTTTTTATAGCTGTCTGCAATTCATAAGGACTGTACTTCTTGAAGCACAAACCTGCTTCTTGAAACCAACCTGTGTGGTAACATGTCAAACACTGAATAGGATAATTTTTAAAAATTAGGTATAATTGTGAAAAATGAAATAATGTTTCATAAATGTAAAAAGCAGAAACACATGAAATGTGTTTCCATGTGGTATATGATGTTATTAAGAGTGATTTAATTCAGTTAATTGGTTTAATTTAATATGAATCAAATTAATATCACTTAATTTGATAGTTATTCAATATTGCTTCAGCATTATATGGAATTACATTCCGGTGCTAACAATAGTGACTTGAACACAGTGGCTTAAACTCCCATATGCAGAGTACATCATGAGAAACACTAGGTTGGATGAAGCACAAGCTGGAATCAAGATTGCCAGGAGAAATATCAATAACCCCAGATATGCAGATGACACCACTCTTATGGCAGAAAGTGAAGAAGAACTAAAGAGCCTCTTGATGAAAGTGAAAGAGGAGAGTGAAAAAGTTGGCTTAAAGCTCAACATTCAGAAAACTAAGATCATGGCATCTAGTCCCATCACTTCATGGCAAATAGATGGGGAAACAGTGGAAATGGTGGCTGACTTTATTTTGGGGCTCCAAAGTCACTGCAGATGGTGACTGCAGCCATGAAATTAAAAGACGCTTACTCCTTGGAAGGAAAGTTATGACCAACCTAGATAGTTTATTAAAAAGCAGAGACAGTACTTTGCCAACAAAGGTCCGTCTAGTCAAAGCTAGACTGGTTTTTCCAGTAGTCATGTATGGATGTGAGAATTGGACTATAAAGAAAGCTGAGTGCCAAAGAATTGATGCTTTTGAACTGTGGTGTTGAAGAAGACTTTTAAGAGTCCCTTGGACTTCAAGGAGATCCAACCAGTCCATCCTAAAGGAAATCAGTGCTGAGTGTTCATTGGAAGGACTTATGCTGAAGCTGAAACTCCAATACTTTGGCCACCTCATGCGACGAGCTGACTCATTGGAAAAGACCCTGATGCTAGGAAAGATTGAGGGCAGAAGCAGAAGGGGACAACAGAGGATGAGATGGTTGGATGGCATCACCGACTCGATGGACATGATTTTGGGTAAACTCCGGGATTTGGTGATGGACAGGGAAGCCTGGTGTGCTATGGTTCATGGGGTCGCAAAGAGTCGGACATGACTGAGCAACTGAACTGAACTGAATGGAAGGCCAAGATAGACACCCAGGACTGGTCTAGTGCCTGCAAAAAATCAGTAGGTACCTACACGGTCCTTCTTCTTCTGTTACTTCTGACTTCCAACCAGAAGTTCCATTATAGTACAAGATGGTTGTTGGAGTGCTAACATCCAAGTTCAAGTCAACAGAAAGGAGGGAGGACTCAGCTTCTCCTTTTTCAGGCGTCTGCAAGGAAGTTCCATCAACACTTCTTACATTTATTTAGCCAGAACTAGTCACACCCCTACCTGTGAGGAAAACCGAGTAATGTAGTTATTCAGTAGGGCCAATAACCCAGGATTCTTGTGAAAGAAAGAGAGTGAGAATGAAATATTAGAACACATACATTTCCTCTTTTGTTCCAAATGATGGGAGCATTTTGGGTTTTTGAAATTTTTTCAAGAAGCAGTCTCATTATCAAGTAATAATGAAGGATTTATTAAATAGTCATTTATATTGTGCTTTTTATTCAGAAATAGTTACAAGTTTACAAAAACTTTTTCTTCAGAACTTTTATTCAGAACAAATTACAAGTTCAGGAAAATTATGAACTCTTTCGACTGAAAAAGAACTTTAAGATCATCATCTAAATTTTTCATTTTCCCAGTGGAGTAACTGACACTAGGTTAAGCCATATAAACCCTGCTCCGGGTCTCATAGGTGACAAGAGTAAGACCCAGAACATAAATAATGGTTTCCTAAGGTTCCTACTAATACTCTTCCTGCAACATAATGGCATAAAAATTGCTGCACAGATTCCTAAAGAAGTGGTTAGTCGCTCAGGCGTCTCCGACTCTTCACCATCCCTTGGACTAGCCTGCTAAGCTCCTCTGTCCATGAATTCCCCAGGCAGGACTGCTGGAGTGGGTAGCCATTCCCTTCTCCAGGGAATCTTCCCGACCCAGGGATTGAACCCTCTCTCACGCTGCAGTCAGTTCTTTACCGTCTGAGCCACCAGGAGAGGAATGCCTATGAAACCACTACTCTCCTAGGAAGTTCTGGTTCATAATCATCTGTTCCTGGGTTTAATGCTATCAAGTATTCCATAGACCTCTCATCATTTCTTTAGTTTGCTCTGTGTGTTTTGACGCATCAGTGCCTTGGTTCATTTTGTTCCCTCTGCCGGATCAATAATGATAATAATAGCAATCATCATAGGCATTTATTAAAGTCTTAGTGTTTTAGATGCAGTTCTGAGGAGTTTATATTTGTTGATTCATTTAATTCTCCATCATCCTTTTCATACTCATCTTACATGTGAGTAAATTGAAATGCCCAATTAAGTTATTTGACCTAGGTAACATAGCTTCTAAGTCTTGAAGTCAGGATTAAAAAGAAGTTATCCTGCCTGGGTTTTACAGTCAGGGTAATTAGAAATATCCATTCAACCATGAACTTCTACAGAATTCTGGCTTATCTTTCCTACCCTAGCTCAAACCCACATCTACATCCTTGTGTTTCTAAAGTACTTTTTCCATTCAAGTAATTATATCCTCCCTTGTATTATGGTAATTTGTACATAAGTCTTTCTTAAAGACTATTACCCTTTAAAAATAGAATTTTTTTCTGGTCTGTGTCAAATGGTTTTTTATGTTGATGACTCCAGAGTTACTATTTTCATCCCCACTGATATACTGAGTTCCAAAACAACATGGTTCACTACTTATTCACCTGTATACTTTGTGTCTCCAGACATCTCAAACACATTATGTGCAAAACTGGACCCATCATTTTTCTCTCTTGTTTAAGTCTCATCCTCCTAATTTTCTTACCAGTGGAAATTATGGGAGCATTTACTTGGTTGTCCAAGTTGGATACCTGAAAGCAATTTTTGGTTCTTATCTCATTCCCAGGGTACCACATTTAAGTGTCAGTTTTAACTTTTCGTTTGCTCTCAAATATGATCATGTTTCTGCACCTTGATGTGCTACATTTTTGTACTCATTTGCTAGCTGATCTCTATACTGTAAATTCACCCTCTGCACTGTGGAAGACTTGAGCTTTACTAAATACAGATTTGATCATTTTCCTGATTAAATTAATTCACAGTCACTGCATCTCCCCTATTCTCCAGCCCTCCTTTCTCGTCATTATTTTTTCAAGGACATGGTTCCTTTAAAAGGAATGGGAAGAGTGAATATTTCCCAAGTGAAATGGTGTCAATATCTAGGTCTGTAGCTCTGCACAGATATTCTTTATAGTGAGTACTATAACAGCAGTACCTAAGGTCGGACCAAAGCTAATGATAATGTAGTGATTATAACTGAGAAGGGTGGAGCCATTGTGGATTTATTGACAGTCTACAATGCCCATGAGGAGAAGGAGAACTAAAAACTGAGCCATTTGCTCAGGGTGTTTACAGTGTAAACAACAAGTAGACAATGTAAGAATCATTTAGAGTCAAATTAGCAAGTAAGTTCCTAAGAACCTTGGCCAGTGCTAAATCAGAGGGGCCCATGGATGAAACTGTGGTCTAACCATAGGTTTCTCAACTCAGCAAGATTGACATTTTGGGCCATGTAATTCTTTGTTGTTGGAGACGTTCCTGTAGGATGGTTAGCAAGCTCCCTAGACTCTTCCTGCTAGATGTTCAAGACAAGCACTCCTGCTCTTACTGAGTTAGGCGTTAATGATAAGAATTGTACTTTTTTGGTGGAGATAATATTAATATAATTTGGTGATGTGTGTATGCTCAGTCACTCAGTTGTATCTGACCCTTTGTGACTCCATGGACTGTAGTCTGCCAAGCTCCTTTGTCCATGGAATTTTCCAGGCAAAAATATTGGAATGGGTTGCCATTTCCTACTCCAGGAGATCTTCCTGACCCCGGGATCAAACCCATGTCTTGTGTCATTAGCAGGCAGATTCTGGGACACTCATACTTTGGTGGATGTTTACCTAAAGGTGTGTTGTTTATTCAAAGTTGAAGCAAAGTATAAATGAGTCTCTGAGTGTTGACGGTCCTGCCATATTTTACATAATGAGCAACATCTGGTTTATATTGACAGTAAGGGCTTCCCTGGTAGCTCAGTCGGTAAGGAATCTGCCTGCAGTGTAGGAGACCAAGGTTCATTTCCTGGGTCAGGAAGATCCGCTGGAGAAAGGAAATGGCAACCCACTCCAGTATTCTTGCCTGGAAAGCCTTGTGGACAGAGAAACCTGGTGGGCTATAGTCCACAGGAATAGTCACAAGAATCAGAAATGACTTAGCAGCTAAACACCATGTTGACAGTAATGTAATCATCATGAAATTATTTTCTTATTTTAAGATTTTGCTCAGACAGAATGATTGGAGAATTTTTGTAGTTTTGTTTGCATTCATTACTTTTCAGTTCTCTTACATTCTAAAAGCTAGTGGCTCTCTAACAAATACAGTGGAGACAGTCCCCCTATTTGAAGCACTGAAATCATACATTCATTCTGAAAAGGCCCCACAAATTCTTGTTGATTTTTTAAATAATTCACTGAGTGATGCCTCCTTATTTCCTGTTTATAGTTTTCAGTATCTCTTTACAGTACAATTATGCTATTTGAAAGCAGAGAAGAAAGTATTATTGAAATACTCCACTGCTTAAAAGAACTTGTTGAATGAAAAAAATCAAGGAAAATGTTATTCCTTAAATGCCAAGGCTGTTTTTAAAAGGGAAAACTTTACTTAAGAACAAGTGGGGGGAAATCCATCTTCTAATGAATGATTATTATGGCAGGTGTGATGACTGTATTTTGAAATGGCTCTTATCTCTTAAAGAATTTGATTCTAGCTTATGAATGTTGCTAAACACTCTTCCAGAATGGGGTAACTGGAACCATCTGTAGTCAAAGAAAAAGAGGTTTAAAATTCAAGACAGTGTTTGTTTGTCAGTAGACAGCATTTTAAAAAGTCATAGATCATTAGAGATGACTTAGTCCTAAAAAATACAAAAGCAAGTTATGTCATGAAAGGTAGTATTGTACACTTCAAAGAAATCAGTCATATGACTTCAGAGTCATTGGCCTTATGTACATATGTGCTCAGTATTTCAGCTTGAGAGGCTGATGTTGACCATGTTTTCTCATTAATGAATGTTCAGTGGACAAAAGGATGAAATCAGTGGATATGAACACTGTACCAGATATGTTACAATATAAATGGAACATAGACTCTAATTGTGAGAAATTTTATATAAGAAAATTCTGCAAAACAGGGAGCTGTTAATGAACACCAAATCACCAAGGAGATTTAATAAAGATACAGATAATTTAGATACTGATAATTTTAGATACACAATGAATGAAATTTTAAAGTAAGTATGCTTTATGTGTATGTTTTATTTATCTCAAAATGGGCATAAGCAATTCAGTTCAGTTCAGTTCAGTCACTCAGTCATGTCCAACTCTTTGTGACCCCATGGACTGCAGCGCACCAGGCTTCCCTGTCCATCACCAACTCCCAGAGCTTGCTCAAACTAAGGTCCATCGAGTCGGTGATGCCATCCAACCATCTTATCCTCCGTCATCCCCTTCTCCGCCCTCCTTCAATCTTTTCCAGCATCAGGGTCTTTTCCAACGAGTCAGTTCTTTGCATCAGGTGGCTATTGGAGTTTCAGCTTCAGCTTCAGTCCTTCCAGTGAATATTCAGGACTAATTTCCTTTAGGATTGACTGGTTGGATCTCTTTGCAGTCCAAGGGACTCTCAAGTCTTCTCCAACACCACAGTTCAAAAGCATCAATTCTTCGGCACTCAGCTTTCTTTTTAGTCCAACTGTCACATCCACACAGATGGACCTTGGTTGGCAAAGTAATGTGTCTGCTTTTTAATATGCTGTCTAGTTTGGTCATAGCTTTTCTTTCAAGGACCAAGCCTCTTTTAATTTTATGACTGCAGGCACCATCTGCAGTGATTTTGGAGCCCCCCAAAATAAAGTCTCTCACTATGTCCATTGTTTCCACTTCTATGTGCCATGAAGTGATGGGACTGGATGCCATGACTTTGGCTTTTGAATGTTGAGTTTTAATCCAGCTTTTTCACTGTCCTCATTTACTTTCATCAAGAGACTCTTTCGTTGTTCTTCACTTTGTGCCATAAGGGTGATGTCATCTGCATATGTGAGATTATTGATATTTCTCCTGGCAATCTTGATTCCATCTTGTGCTTCATCCAGCCCAGCATTTCCCATGATGTACTCTGCATATAAGTTAAATAAGCAAGGTGACAGTATACAGCCTTGATGTACTCCTTTCCTGATTTGGAACCAGTCTGTTGTTCCATGTCTTGTGCTAACTGTTGCTTCTTGACCCACATACAGATTTCTCAGGAGGCAGGTAAGGTGGTCTGGTATTCCCGTCTCTGAATAATTTTCCACAGTATGTTGTGATCTACACAGTCAAAGGCTTTGGCATAATCAATAAAGCAGAAGATGTTTTTCTGGAACTCTCTTGCTTTATCTATGATCCAAAGGAATGTTGGCAATTTGATCTCTGGTTCCTCTGCCTTTTCTAAATCCATCTTGAATGTCCCAAAGTTCATGGTACATGTACTGTTGAAGCCTGGCTTGGAGAATTTTGAGCATATTTTTGCTAGCATGTGAGATAAGTGCAATTGTTAGGTAGTTTGAACATTCTTTGTCATTGCCCTTCTTTGGGATTGGAATGAAAACTGACCTTTTCCATAATTGCATAAAAAATTAGAAATGATTTAAATTTAACTGAATGTTGTGATTTTTTTTTTTTTTTTGCTAAATCTGGCAACTCTACCTGAGGAGTGAGTAGGGGAGTATTCCCCTGTTGAGAGAACCACTAGTTTAGGCCAAGATCAAATAATATAGCATTCTAATGATTATTTAAACTACTTTATTATTGAGCTTTATATTTCTCATAATCACAATATTCCTGTTTGTCCCAGACTTCCCTGAGGATGAAAACTACAAATACTCTACTAAAAATGTAACCTTAAAGGAAAATTTAATTTTGAAGTATTTTAATCACTTAGCAAAACTGCTGTCTAAAATTAGCCTGTTCTTTTCATAACCTAGTTTCCACACAGTGAGTCAGAAGTAATTTTCCCTTATTAAGCAAGAATATTAGTTGAAAGCAAGAGAAATAAACATTGGCTCTCTCACACCAAAAGGGGATTTATTGGAAGATTCTGGGTTCTCACACGGTCACTGGACAGCTTTGGGAATCTGGACAAGCTGGATGGGGAAGTGATCAGACCAACAGGAGGGCCAGAAGCTATTTGCAGACTCATCTGGCCAGGGCAGGACTGCTGGAGAGTTCTGCCACAATTGGACTTTACTGTAGTTGCACAAAGACTCAAGCACCTAGGAATCCCAAGTTGACCTTCCTCCATCTTGGCTTCACTCAATCCAGGGTAAAAGTAAAGGGAAAGTTAGTCCATTTGGATAAACTTAGGAGATGCGGCCTCACTATTCTAACAAGAGTAGAAAGGAGGGATAATTCACCTTAGACTTTTATAGTAAGAGGTAAAGGCTCAAGTTCCATCACCACTACTCTCAAGGGGACATCCCTGTTCACCCCAGTAAAGACCAAAGATTGGTTGTTGGGTATAAATGTATATACATATACACATACACACACAATTCTCTGCATAAACACATCTGTAATTTCCTTTGAGGTTAAAAAATGAAGCAAATTAATATCTGACTATGTAAGACTGATATGTATGTGCAGTCAGTTGGAATAGATATACCATATATACCTTCCTTTGCTTGAAGCAAAGGATACTTTTCAATAAAGTATCATTTTATATTTAAATTTAAGTCATCTGGTAGCAATTGGTAACCCCTTCTCTCCAAAGGAGACCCGGAGACCCGCGTTTGATCCCTGGGTCGGTAAGATCCCCTGGAGAAGGAAATGGAACCCCACTCCAGTGTTCTTGCCTGGAGAATCCCATGGACTGAGGAGCCTGGTGGGCTACAGTCCATGGGAATGCAAAGAGTCAGACACGACTGAGCGACTTCACTTCACTTCACATCTCTCCAAAGTAGGGGTTCCCTTGTAACTCAGTCAGTAAAGAATCTGCCTGAAATGCAAGAGACTCTGGTTTGATCCCTGGGTCAGGAAGATCCCTTGGAGAAGGAAATGGCAACCCACTCCAGTGTTCTTGCCTGAAGAATCCCATGGACAAAGGAGCCTGGCTGGCTACCGTCCATGGGGTTGTAAGAGTTGGACATGACTTAATTACTAAACCACCACCGCCCCAAAGTAATAGATAATTTGTGGTGCTTTTCTATCTGTGTAGTTGTAATACTGTTGTTCAGAGAATTCCTAAGTGATTTAGAGCCCACCTATGCCTACTGTCTAATTTGATAAGTGAACTATGAAATAGTATAATATGAAGAGGTAACACAAGTATGAAAGATAACACAGTAAAAGTAGATTATGGTAAAAAGAAGCCGTTAAAATGATTAAACCTTAAGAATTTAAGTTTTAAGTTCTGCTTATGTTTATTGTAGTACTGCTATGCAGCTATCACATCTGTCTTTGAGCAAAGCACACAATACCGAGATTGCATTCCTTGACAGTGATCAAGACAATTAGTCTCACATGCTTCCTGAAAGAGGAAATTTTTATTACAAGTGAGTGCCTTATAAGGCTCTCAGGTTCTTCTTGGTAACTTCTATGATGTCTCAAGAGGAAGATAGGCATATATGTCTCTTACAATTTATGTCTTGGTGTCTGATGTGATACAGCATTTAATCTTGACAAAAAATTTTGCTTTGCTGTGTAAATGCCACGGTTATCCTGCCATGGATGGAACCAGATTTGTACAGCCAGGGCATATCTGTCTGTTGCCTTCCTCCAGTGATGCTATCTGGCGGATTCTTTACCACTAGCGCCACCTAGGAAGCCCCTATCAGGTATTCATGTATGAGTAAAATGAAGAACTATTGAGAGGCCTTCTACTTATGATTCAGAAAGCAGCCAACACTTGCCCCACACCTGGTTTAGTTACTGTTTTTCCTCTGTATTCTCCAGATTTCATCCTCCAGCAACTTTCCCTTTCTTATCTAAATAGTACAGCTACTGGTTGACGAATGTGCACTTCCTCTTATCTTTATTTGTTTCACCTTCATCTTCCTTGTTGTTGACAGTTAGGATCTGTATGATCTAGGTATTCCTCTCATGTGCTGAAGCTGGGTGTAGGAAGGATCCACATGTTTCCTTTGGAGCCAAGAGGTAGAGCAGAACTTCCAAATTCATCTGAATTTTTTCACTTCTCATGAAAGAGACCTTGTATCATGACAGTCATACTAGAAGCTTGCCTCTCTCGTCTCGCCGATGATGACTTCCTCTTTTATCATGGGACTTTGGATTTTACGAACAGAAAATTTGTAAAGGGAATGTCACTGAATATAGGTGAGGATTTTAAAATGCTTTGGTGGTGGGACTTCCCAGGTGGTCCAGTGGTTAAGGATCCGCCTTGCAGTGCCGGGGACGCTGCTTCAGCTCCTGGTTGGAGAACTGAGATTCCATGTACTGCAGAGCAGGTGAGCCCACCTGCACTGCATCTAGAGCATCTGCACTGCAATGAAAGATATTGCATGATGCAGCGGAGATCCCACATGCCACAACTGAGATGCAAGTCAGCCAAGCAATTTTTTTATTTAATGCTGTGGTGGCAAAGAACACTTTGGTTGTAAGAAATGGTTCATCAAGTATATCCCTGATAGCCAGAGTTGTCTGTTGCCTTATTTGTTGTTATCAGGTGTTTGTTGTTATTATTTAGTTGCTAAGTTGTGTCTCACTCTTTTGAGACCCCATGGACTCTAGGCCACCAGGCTCTTCCGTCCATGGGATTTTCCAGAAAGAATACTGGAGTGGGTTGCCATTTCCTTCTCTAGGGGGTCTTCCTGACCCAGGAATTGAACCCACATCTCCTGCCTTGGCATGCAGGTTCTTTACCACTGAGATACCTGGGAAACTATTGGGTGTTTAGATGTCAGTAAAATGAGAATTTTGGATTCAGATTTCTTTCATCACAGTGTTATCCTACAGTTCCTAAAGTAATACAGAAATCGAAACAGAGCCTTTTGTAAGTTAACTGTATCATCAGGCAGATATATAATAAAGCCTTAATTTAACAATTTAAAAGATATTTGGCATGCTTAACACTACCGAGTGAGTGAAATTGCCCTTGCACTGTTGTGCAAAGTCGTGTCTGACTCTTTGCTACCCCATGAACTATAGCCTGCCAGGCTCCTCTCTTCATGGGGCTTTCCAAGCAAAAATATGGTAGTGGGTTTGCCATTTCCTTCTTCAGTGGATCTTCCCGACCCAGACCTTATTCTAAAAGAAAATATACATGAATCCCTTATAGATGAATTTTTTAGCCTACTTAGTCATAATGATCTCAAGTATAATTAGGGCTCAGACATTGTGACTCCAGTCAAGTTCTGTGTTTATAAATTGTAAACTTATTCCTTACCCAAGAGGGCACATTTATAACAATTACCTCCCAAGCATAATAACTTAAAAATTGATCAGCATTTCTAATGGATCTTATATTTATCAAATCTATGCTATCTTTACTGTGTAAAACATTATTTTTATGTATTAGTTATAGCCCATTTTATTTAAAGTAGTTCAGTTTTGTAGATCTATTATCGCAGGTACATTCTAAATAATAGCAGTGTATTTACTTGATAAAGTCAAATTACTGAGACATTGTTAATGTCACATAATATTAGTATAATTTTACAACTGTGATTTCTTCTTGTTTTAAATGAACTACTGACCTTGTAATTGCTTTAGATTTACAGAAAATTTTTACAGGTAGTACAGAGTTCCCATGTAAACCATACTCCGTTTACTATATTAATAAATAATTTACATTGTTATGGTATATTTGTTGCAATTAATGAAACCATAATGATACATTATTATTATTAAAGAATGCCTTTACTGTACTTAGATTCCCCTAGGTTTTCCCCACTGTCTTTTTTCTCATCCAGATCCTGCCCACATTACCAGTATTACATTTAACCATCATGTCTCCTTAGGCAGCTGCAAGCCGTGGCAGTTCTTCAGACTTATTTGTGTTTGATGACTTTGATGATTTGAAGGAGTGCTGGTCAGGCATTTTGTGAAATGTCCCTGACTAGAGTGTTTCTGATGTTTTCCTCATGATTTAGATCAAAGTTTTGGGGAGGAAGACTATACAAGTAAAGTACCAATATCATCATATACCAAGTGAGCATATTATCAACATGTTATCACTGTTGATGTGAGGAATGATTTCTCTTAAACTGCTCTTTAAAATGCTTGTGTATGGATTCCATGGTGCCTTCGGAAAGCTTTAAAAATAATTGGTACTCAGGCTAAAATCTTACCTGTGGGAAAATATCACTACTTGTTTCCGGATAAGTGGCAGTTTCAAAGCAGTTTTTCACTTGACAACAGGAAGCATCAATACAACATTCTATTTTACTTACTTTTACATTTGTCCACTGTTTTAAATAGTTTAGATTTGACTGAAGTTGATTCAGATTTTGACAGATCTTCAAAATGGTTTATTGAACCTATTTTACTTTTATATAAATTTAAGTTAGCTATAGGTAAGAACTCAGTAAGGAAATATAAAGCAGAATCTGAGATTATGAAAGAATTTTGAGCATATAATTATTCTCCTGCTCCTTGAAATGAGTAAGTATATCTTTAATTGTCTAATCACAATGAAAGAAACAGGAAGTCCAAATGGTGCTTTCTTTCTACAAGAAATATTGAAAGCTGTCAAATGAAACTAACTGCTAAAGGATTTCCATAGGAAATATTTTAAGAGAATAATTCTATTTTTAAATGTATATTACATGTGTAAGACAAAATATGCTGATATCATTACAAAAGCCTGACTCTCATTAGAAAATTATATGGACAAAATATATACATATGCTACCTGAACCACAATAGACTAGAAACTGTCATTAATAAACCAATTGGGAACTGCAGTTTAGAGTCTCAGTATTAGGCACCTGCCATGGCGCTAAGGGAGCAGGCCGCTGAGACCTTTGTCAGCATAAGATAATGGGCACAGACGTTTTCCCCTTTCAGGCATTTAAGTAAGGACTGGTTTGGGGGTTTACTTCAGTGACTTCTGTGAGAGTCCCAATTTGGATAGTAAATATCTATGGGACCCCATGCCCTTCTCACTGTCAGAGGTTATTTCTATGGCAAGGGCTTCACAGGACTCTGAAGATTAAAGGAATCCCCCCAAACAGCTTCCTGATGGCTGCGGCTAATATAGGACGACAAATACCCAGTTTTTGAAACAGTATGTTCAGAGCCATAGAAAGTACCTAAGTCCCTAAAACTGTCTAGAGACTGTCATATTTCTTTGCCTGAAGGAAGGGATCATTCTTGTTCTCTGTTTAGAGACTCTATTAATGATACTTAAATGCTTCTTAGACAGTGAACCAACTGGTAGAATTCATTTCCTGTCAAGTCTGTTCACAAATACAAATTTAAGTTTAAAAAAAAAAAGAAAAAATCTTAATGATAGTTCTTGAACCACCTAACTTTGTATAAATAAAAAATATCTTGCAAATCTTCATATAAAGTTCAGGGCAAAATAATGGGGATTTACTTAAATGAAACTCAGTAGCAATCTAAATTTCTGAGTAATCAAAATGCCTCCTAGGTATATTTGTACTGTTTAACATTATGTTTTATGAAGTAACCAGTTCTTTTATAAATGCTTTGCCATCTTTGGGTTCAGAGATTTTGCATAATTTTAATATACAAGATCGCATACCTAGTTACTGGAAAACCTCGGTTTCAAACTTTAGGACTTTGAGCTCCTGAATTTGCCCTTGAATCACTTCTCTGAATCAAATCTCTGCTTATGTTATACACATATATGAGCTATGTTTCATCATTTCAGTTCAGTCGTGTCTGACTCTTTGCAGCCCTATAGACTGCAGCACACCAGGCTTCCCTGTCCATCACCAACTCCTGGAGCTTACTCAAACTCAAGTCCATCGAGTTGGTGATGCCATCCAACCATCTCATCCTCTGTCGTC
Source organism: Odocoileus virginianus (assembly GCF_023699985.2). NCBI lineage: Eukaryota > Metazoa > Chordata > Mammalia > Artiodactyla > Cervidae > Odocoileus > Odocoileus virginianus. Next base: position 23,364,116 of record NC_069686.1, read on the forward strand.
CCCTTCTCCTTCCACCTTCAATCTTTCCCAGCATCAGGGTCTTTTCCAATGAGTCAGTTCTTCGCATCAGGTGGCCAAAGTATTACGGGCTAATATATTTCTATAAACTGAAATATCCTCAAGTTGATAATAATTAATAGATCTTAGTTACATATGTATGATGAAATTGACCCCAGCAAGAAATTTAAATGAAAGAATGAGACAGGTTAATAATATTAATGGCACCATTTATGGTTACTATATGAAAAACTCTCTCCTATGCTCTTTATATACACTTAACCATCCCAATCCTAACCACCCTTTTAGGCAGTGATTATTAACCCCATCTTCAAACTAGGAACCTGAGGCTCAGAGAAGTTAAGTCATATGTACAGAGTCAATAGCTTTAAAACATAGAATGTGGATTGTGATAGGAAAGGTCAAGATAAAATGATCTGTGAGCTACTGAAACCAGTTCAGATTTTCCTGTATTGAGGGCAAGTACACCTCATGAAAACTTTTGTCCTTTTTATATTTTACATTTTGGAAATTGAGCCATACTTTCAATGTCTTACAGAAACTCAAATTTGAAAAGAAATTGGAGAAACTTATATAAAGTGAAAAATTATTTTTTTTAAAGTGTGCACATTCCTAAATAGCATTCATAAATTACCACGTACCTTTAGTTTTAAGGGCTTCCCTGGTGGCTCAGATGGTAGAGAATCTGCCTGCAGTGCAGGAGACCTGGGTTTGATCCCTGGGTCGGGAAAATCCCCTGGAAAAGGGAGTGACTACCCACTCCAGTATTCTTGCCTGGAGAATTCCATGGACAGAGGAACCTGGCAGACTACAGTTCCATGGAGTCACAAAGAATCGGACATGACTGAGCAACTAGTACCTTAGTTCTTAAGCTGATAAACATGCTTCTTTTAATAGCTTCTTTTTTTTTTTTTTGCAGTGTTGTCATTTATTCCTGAAAGTTGAAGATCAACTTTTTTTTAACTGAAGAATAATTGGCATATAACATTGTAATTAATTTCAGATATACAGCATAACAATTTGATATTTGTATACATTGTGAAATGATCTCCACAGTAAGTCTAAATACCATCTGTCATGCATAGTTAAATTTTTTTTTCTTGTAATAAACACTTTTAAAGTTTATTTTCTTGGCAACTTTCAAACCTGTAATACAGTATTATTAACAATAGTCACCATGGAAGAACAGCTTTTTAAAAGACATACTTGGAAAGGCTAAAGGTAACTCTTGGTATTTTTTTTTTTTTAGCAGTAATAGCTATTCCTCTCCATGCCTATTGCTTAGCAAACATTATCTGAGCTCACATGAGAGCCCACGGATTTGAAGGATGAGTGAGTGTGGGGGACACTCCCAGGAGGAGCATTGCTTACCTCAAATGAAAATGGAGAGAACAAAGGATACAAAACTGAAATTTGCAGGCTTAATAGTGATGAAGCGATATGAGTAATACCATGTGTGGTTTAATTGCCAAGTCATGTCCGACTCTTTGTGATCCCTTGGGCTGCAACCTGCCAGGCTTCTCTGGCCATGGGATTTCCCAGGCAAGAATACTAGAGTGGGTTGCCATTTCCTTCTCCAAGGGCTCTTCCTGACCCAGGGATTGAACCCACGTCTCCTGTATTGCTGGTGGATTCTTTACCAGCTGAGCTACAGGGAATGCAGCATGAGTGATGCTTAAAATGTTGAGAATTAAAAATAAAAATTAATATGGCAAACAACTTGCTTTGCTTTTTTATTATCTTGGACTTTGTAGCTAGAAGAGAGCTAAGGGATTTAGGGTATTTTTGTTAGTCTTTCTCCTTTTTCCCCAAATAAACTCTCCTTTCCTGTTTAGTTTGTTTATTATCTTCCTTCTCTTGCTCAACCTCTTTCATTTCCTCCTTTCCCCACCTCATTCCCAAAACTTCTTTCTTTAACTGAGCATGATATAGATTCAGTTCAAAAACGTGTTGTTTTTATCGAATGGAATTTTATCCTTTCAGTTTTAACATGGAGACTTTATTTTTTTTTTTCTTTTTTTTTTTCATTTATTTTTATTAGTTGGAGGCTAATTACTTTACAATATTGTAGTGGTTTTTATCATACATTGACATGAATTAGCCATGGATTTACATGTATTCCCCATCCCTATCCCCCGTCCCACCTCCCTCTCGACCCGATCCCTTTGGCTCTTCCCAGTGCACCAGGTCCGAGCACTTGTCTCATGCATCCAACCTGGGCTGGTGATCTGTTTCACCCTAGATAATATACATGTTTCGATGCTGTTCTCTTGAAACATCCCACCCTCACCTTCTCCCACAGAGTCTAAAATTCTGTTCTGTACATCTGTGTCTCTTTTTCTGTTTTGCATATAGGGTTATCATTACCATCTTTCTAAATTCCATATATATGTGTTAGTATACTCTAATGGTCTTTATCTTTCTGGCTTACTTCACTCTGTATAATGGGCTCCAGTTTCATCCATCTCATTAGAACTGATTCAAATGAATTCTTTTTAATGGCTGAGTAATATTCCATCATGTATGTGTACCACAGCTTCCTCATCCATTCGTCTGCTAATGGGCATCTAGGTTGCTTCCATGTCCTGGCTATTATAAACAGTGCTGCGATGAACATTGGGGTGCACGTGTCTCTTTCAGATCTGGTTTCCTCGGTGTGTATGCCCAGAAGTGGGATTGCTGGGTCATATGGCAGTTCTATTTCCAGTTTTTTAAGAAATCTCCACACTGTTTTCCATAGCGGCTGTATTAGTTTGCATTCCCACCAACAGTGTAAGAGGGTTCCCTTTTCTCCACACCCTCTCCAGGATTTATTGCTTGTAGACTTTTGGATAGCAGCCATCCTGACTGGCATGTAATGGTACCTCATTGTGGTTTTGATTTGCATTTTTCTGATAATGAGTGATGTTGAGCATCTTTTCATGTGTTTGTTAGCCATCTGTATGTCTTCCTTGGAGAAATGTCTGTTTAGTTCTGTGGCCCATTTTTTGATTGGGTCATTTATTTTTCTGGAGTTGAGCTGGAGGAGTTGCTTGTATATTTTTGAGATTAATCCTTTGTTGCTTCGTTTGCTATTATTTTCTCCCAATCTGAGGGCTGTCTTTTCACCTTGCTTATAGTTTCCTTTGTTGTGCAAAAGCTTTTAAGTTTCATTAGGTCCCATTTGTTTATTTTTGCTTTTGTTTCTAATATTCTGGGATGTGGGTCATAGAGGATCCTGCTGTGATTTATGTCAGAGAGTGTTTTGCCTATGTTCTCCTCTAGGAGTTTTATAGTTTCTGGTCTTACGTTTAGATCTTTAATCCATTTTGAGTTTATTTTTGTGTATGGTGTTAGAAAGTGTTCTAGTTTCATTCTTTTACAGGTGGTTGACCGGTTTTCCCAGCACCACTTGTTAAAGAGGTTGTCTTTTTTCCATTGTATATCCTTGCCTCCTTTGTCGAAGATAAGGTGACTATAGGTTCGTGGATTTATCTCTGGGCTTTCTATTCTGTTCCATTGATCTATATTTCTGTCTTTGTGCCAGTACCATACTGTCTTGATGACTGTGGCTTTGTAGTATAGTCTGAAGTCAGGCAGGTTGATGCCTCCAGTTCCATTCTTCTTTCTCAAGGTTACCTTGGCTATTCGAGGTTTTTTGTATTTCCATACAAGTTGTGAAATTATTTGTTCTAGTTCTGTGAAAAATACAGTTGGTAGCTTGATAGGGATTGCATTGAATCTATAGATTGCTTTGGGTAGTATAGCCATTTTGACAATATTGATTCTTCCAATCCATGAACACGGTATATTTCTCCATCTGTTTGTGTCCTCTTTGATTTCTTTCATCAGTGTTTTATAGTTTTCTATGTATAGGTCTTTTGTTTCTTTAGGTAGATATACTCCTAAGTATTTTATTCTTTTTGTTGCAATGGTGAATGGTATTGTTTCCTTAATTTCTCTTCCTGTTTTCTCATTGTTAGTGTATAGGAATGCAAGAGATTTCTGTGTGTTAATTTTATATCCTGCAACTTTGCTATATTCGTTGATTAGCTCTAGTAATTTTCTGGTAGAGTCTTTAGGGTTTTCTATGTAGAGGATCGTGTCATCTGCAAACAGAGAGAGTTTCACTTCTTCTTTTCCTATCTGGATTCCTTTTACTTCTTTTTCTGCCCTGATTGCTGTGGCCAACACTTCCAAAACTATGTTGAATAGTAGTGGTGAGAGTGGGCACCCTTGTCTTGTTCCTGATTTTAGGGGAAATGCTTTCAATTTTTCACCATTGAGGGTAATGCTTGCTGTGTGTTTGTCATATATAGCTTTTATTATGTTGAGGTATGTTCCTTCTATTCCTGCTTTCTGGAGAGTTTTAATCATAAATGGATGTTGAATTTTGTCAAAGACTTTTTCTGCATCTTTTGAGATAATCATATGGTTTTTATCTTTCAATTTGTTAATGTGGTGTATTACATTGATTGACTTGCAGATATTAAAGAATCCTTGCATTCCTGGGATAACATGGAGACTTTAAATTTTCACATTTTACTTCCCACTCCCTACTTTTCAAATAAAGCAGAACCCAAAAATTTTTGTGTGGTTTCAATTGCATTTGTTTTCTCTATTAAATAATGAGACCTAGTCATTAATTTACAGTGTTCGTCTGATTTTTTATAACAGTTTATGCAGTGTGTGGCTGTGTGGGTTTCCTCTATGATGGGCAGGGGCTGCTCTCCAGCTGCGGTGGGCAGGCTTCTCATTGTGGTGGCTTCTTGTTGCAGAGCAGAGGCTCTCGGATGCACAGGGCTTCCCTAGTTGCAGCAGGTGGGCCCGTGAGCTGTGGCTCCTGGGCGCTAGAGCGCAGGCTCGGTAGTCGCAGCGCACAGGGTTAGTTGCTCTGCAACATGTGGGATCTTCCTGGACCGGGGATTGAACCAGTGTTTCCTGTGTTGGCAGGTGGATTCTCTAGCACTGAGCCACCAGGGAAGCCCCAGTCTGATGTTTTGATTTAGTGCATTTGTTGCTTTAAAAAAATGATTCTTAAAAGAAGTCACATCAATATTTTATGATTTTTTTTAAAGTAGATAAGCTGAAACCCTCCCTGAAAAGTTTTATCTCAGCATTACTTGGATAAACCCTGACAGCTGTGTTTTTTTTAAGTTATACACATGATTCTTTTATATACCTACGTTGAGAATGGAGTATACCTTCATTCTGACATAAATATTTTCTGGTAGCTATAGGGAAAGTACTTACTATTTTGAAATAGTGGTATTTAAGAAAATGATAGGGAATAAGACTCCTTATTTTCATATTAGGGATTCTTGATATTGTTCTCTATCCTCTCAAATTTCTATGGGAATGTTAATTTTAAACCCTTAATATTCCCCCTATGTTTGCTTTTTCCTTTCTTCTGGAGTTAAGAGTTTGATCTGTACATCTTAGTCCTTCAATTTCATGTTTGGTAGTTTTGATTACAAGTTTACCCTTAGTTATCTATTAGTAGTTATAAATAAAATGTTGTGATGTTGGTCAGGGTTTCTTCTATCCTTATGTAGGCCTGTTTTCCAAATAAGTACTCCCTTGAAAAGGCAGGATGGGTGCAAGCTGTCTGTACGTATCTGATGAGTTGATAGACTGGCTTCATTTTAGGATAGATGGGCAAGAAGAAGAATCCATCTTTCCCCAGACTCCACTCCACTTTCACCTAAAATGAATATGGACATCCTAGAGGTCTTATCTCAGTTAATTCAGAGATTAATGTTTTGGTTTTAGCATCAAGATGAATTCTGCTGCCTTATACAGGAGTATAGAAGGAATTGTGGGATAGCAACCTGCAAGTTGTTAAATTGATAATCCTTGGTTAGTCAAGGACTTGCCTAACCAAAACTTGGTTTCTGACATACTTGCTTGTGTACCAACTCTATGACTTCTGTGATAGAAAGAAGTATTTCTTTCTTGAGCATTCTCAGATGAGTGTTTTAGGCCTTGCCTTCTCCTCTTATCTCCTCTTTAGGGTAATCCCATCTGCTATCTCTCTGAAAGTGAAGTCGCTCCGTGTCTGACTCTTTGCGACCCCAGGGACTGTAGCCAGCCAGGCTCCTCTGTCCATGGGATTTTCTAGGCAAGGATATCAGAGTGGGTTGCCATTTCCTTCTCTAGGAGATCTTCCTGACCCAGGAATTGAACCTGGTTCTCCCGAATTGTAGGCAGATGCTTTACCGTCTGAACCACCAGGGGAGTCTGTATATATCTCTATCACTATCTATCACTATCTCTTTAGTTTTGTGAAAACTCTTTAGTGACTTTTTTTGGTTTTCAGTGATGTCATAAAACCGTTGGTTCCCTACTGTGCATCTTTGTTTTCAATGCAGTGGGGATTTAGAAGCCAAAGAGTGATAAACACATGGAATAAGACCACTGTCGTGAACTGGAAGCAGACATTGCTTTGACTGGAAAGATGCAGAAGATAAAAATAGGCAGATTGTAGATGCATACATACATAGGTAATAGCTAGAAAATAAGAGAGTTCAGAAAATACTTTCATTGATATTAATACATGGAAATATGGTATTTTTAAATTATAAACTTAAAAAGAAAGAATAAATATTGGCTAATTTTATTAACTGTCTTGTTGCTGGTTAGTCACTAAGTCATGTTTGACTCTTTTGAGACGCTATGGATTGTAGCCTGCCAGGCCCCTCTGTCCTTGGATTTCCCAGGCAAGAGTACTAGACTTGGGTTGCCATTTCCTTCTCCAGAGGATCTTCCTGACCCAAGGATTGAACCCATGTCTCTTGCATTGGCAGGTGGAATCTATACCGCTGAGCCACCAGAGGTCAAATAAATTTCAGTGCTTCATTTTTAAGTACATTTTTTTGGTTGAACCTGTGGATGTGGAACTGCAGCTATAGAGGGCCAGCTGTATAGTTATATGCAGATTTTTTACTGTACTGTTAGGGCCTCTAACCTCTTGTGCTGTTCTGGAGTTACTTGTATGTAGGAGTAGAATTACTGGTTCATTTGATAACTCTTGGGCTTCCCTCGTGGTTCAGCTGGTAAAGAATCCGCCTGCAATGTGAGAGACCTGGGTTTGAACCTGGATTGGGAAGATCCCCTGGAGAAGGGAACGGCTACCCACTGCAGTATTCTGGCCTGGAGAATCCCATGGGCTGTATAGTCTATGGAATTGCAAACAGTCGGATACAACTGAGTGACTTTCACTTCACTTCACTTTTGATAAAACAGTATGATATTTTTATTGTTAAAATTTGAAAAAATACAAATAAATTAGTAAATAACTCCTAATCCTTCAGCTAGGAATAGCATTCATTAAATATACAGTACATTTAATTTCATACTTTCAATGCATTTTAAAAAATTGAGTCGAAAATAAGTGTATGTTTTTGTTTGTGTACCCTATATTCTGTTATTTTTATAAGATTTGTAAAATTTATTAAATAGTCTTTAAAAGCACTCTTTATATGCCACTCAGTTTCCTATTATATGTTCATTTTTTCATTTAATGAAACCCTGACAGACTTTTGGATAGGTTTACACTTTTTCAATATTATAAAAACATTGCAGTAAATATCTTCATAAATGTTTAAAGACATCTGAGATTATTGCTTTTGGTTACATTCCTAGAAGTAAAGTTATTTGGCAATAAAAATGAATCAACATATTTAAGGCTTTTGATAGATATTGCAAAATTACCCTCAAAAATTTGTACACATTATGTTTTCCCATCATCCAGATAGGAGGCTATGATTTCCCCTCTACCCACCAAACTAGAGGATGATTATGGAATCTGACCCAAAGCTCTTCAACTTACTTTTTTCAAGACCCTCATGTTAAGCAAGTGCTTAGCGTCTTCCTTCAATTTAGCTTGAGGAAAGTATCTCCAATTGTGGTACCACTGACTTGAATCACCCACCACCCTCACTGTTTGCATATACTTTAGTGATTTGTAAACTGTATACTGAGAATGTGCATGAATAGAGAATGAGGACAAGAAAAACAGGGAAAAAGAAAATAACAATATTGGAAGAGTATTGGATATCTGAGTTCATGACATCTACTTACTGGAATTTCTGTCAAATAACTCTTGAAAGATGTGACATCTCCATTTGAATGTAAGATGTACAAAAGTACCAGTTCTTCAGCCATCTTTTCTCCCAGGAGATCAAGTATGTGTACACTTAAAGTCAATCAGGACAAGTAACCCTGCTTACCTTTATGATTTCAAGAAGTGTTGAGGAATCTCCTAAACCCAAATGGCAACTGCATTCACTGCCTTGTTTTTCAGAGAGATGTAGTATAGTTTCCAAAAGGCTATTGACTTCTGGAATCAAGTGATTTGTGACCACAGTTTTATAAATTGTACCAGGCTTGGCCTTCAAGTGCTAAAACTAAATCATAGCTTCTCCTAAACTAATCTTACTCCAAAAGCAATTCCGTGTTTATACTGAGACCATAGAGACTTATGCAGAGATTGGTGTTGAACATGTGCATTTGTGTCCGTTTTCTAAACCTCTTTTCTTGACGTAGGACAGTTTTCATGAATTTCATGATTCAGGTTTCTTAGAAATTGTTTATAAAAGTTTTATGGGGGTATAGCTTACATATCATAAAAATCATCCTTTAAAGTGTAAATTCAGTGATTTGTAGCATAGTTACAGAGTTGTACAATCATTGCATTATCTAATTTTAGACTTTTTTAATCTCTCTGAGAAACTTCATTCCTATTAACTATTAACCCCATAACCATTAATGGTCATTTCTCCCTATTCCCTCCCGCTAGCCTCTGGCAACAGTAATATTCTTTTGGTCTCTGAGGATGTGACTGTTCTGGACATTTCATACGGATGGAACCATCCAGCCTGTGGCCTTTTGGATCTGGCTACCTTCATATGGTTTTCAGGGTTCATCTGTGTTGTAACATGTGTTCATATTTTACTAATTTTTATTTTCATGTAATATTCCATTATGTGGATACACTTCATTTTGTCAGTTGGCAGACATTTGGATTGTTTCCACTATTTGGCTATTAAGAATAATGCTGCTATGCACATTCATGTACAAGCTTTATGGAGATATGTTTTCAATTCTTTTGAGTACTTAGCTAGTAGTGAAATGATGAGTCATGATTCATTCTCTCCTGAGTCACCCTGGCCTGCTTTTGAATGTTCACATTTCTTGATATTTCTTATCTTTCACTAATTTCTTTAAAAAAAAAAGTTATCTCAGCTTTAGTTTCCATCAAAATAAATGTTTCTTCTTACTGGTTTGAATTTATAGAAACAATGGAGTAAATGAATGCACGCATGCTAAGTTTCTTCAGTCATGTCCAACTCTTTGCAATCCTTTGGACTGTAGCCCACCAGGCTCCTCTGTCCATGGGATTCTCCAGGCAAGAATACTGGAGTGGGTTGCCATGCCCTCCTCCAGGGGATCTTCCCAACCCAGGGACTGAACCCACATCTCTTACAACTCCTGCATTGGCGGGTGGGTTCTTTACCACCAGCACCCCTGAGAAGTCCAATGAAGTAAATAATCTTAGTCAAATACTTTAAAACCCAGGAAAGCCAGCAAACATGTAGTCATTAACTCTTCAAATTTTGTTCAAAAGCAATATTATTAGCTGCTTGTGGCCAGCAGAATAGACTGACTTTGTTCTTTTCCATAATTATAAAATTCCATAATTCTGAATCCAGGTAGAGATATGTTCTTATTTCTAATTATGCCATTGCGTGGCTTTCAACATGTTCTTTCCTGTGAATGATTGCTATATACCTACTATTTATAAGAGGGTTTTAGTTTTGCATATTTGGAGAGGATACTAAAAGAGTTCTAGAATTTGTCAGAAATGTTTGAAATTTTGTTCTTAAATCAGAGAATTCACTACTTTCTCTTACATATGGTACCCTCTCTCCTGATACATGCCTAATTTCTCTGTATTTGTTTCTACTTTCAAGATATAAAAAAAAGAATGTGAGTTAAACTAATTGTATTCTCCGAGAGGAAATGGCCCAGTACTCTTGCCTGGAAAATCACATGGACAGAGGAGCCTGGTAGGCTACAGTCCATGGGGTCACAAAGAGTTGGACACGACTAAGCGACTTTACTTTACTTTACTATGGTCAAACCAGGTTTTTCTGTATGCTTCGCTTCAATTGGTATTCCTTTTTAGAAGTTTCATAAACACAGAAACTGTTTCCTCCTTACTCTCACAGCTCTATATATCTGGTATAGAAACATGTCCAGATTAACTATTTGGTAAAAATATTTTGAATGAATATGAGTTAGCAGAGTTAAAAAGAAATGTGATAAGACATTGCCATGGCAAGACCCAGATTCAAGTGTGTGGTGGTTTAGTCACCAAGCTGTGTCCAACTCTTGCGACCTCATGGACTGTAGCCTGCCAGGGGATCTTCCCAACCCAGGAATCAAACCCAGGTCTCCTGCATTGCAGGCATATTCTTTTCCAATTGAGCTGTGTGATAAAACATAAAAATATTATTTTTCAGAAAAGCTAAATTTGCTTTATAAGTTTTTACATAAATGTACATTGCAAAATGATTGTTTTTATGTTGTTTTTAAACTGGTTTTCCACCTTTAAAAAATGGATAGAATTCTGATAAGGGCTTCCTTGGTGGCTCAGAGAGTAAAGAATCTGCCTGCCATGCAGGAGACCTAGGCTGGATCCCTGGGTCAGGAAGATCCCTGTGGAAGGGAATGGCAACCCACTCCAGTATTCTTGCCTGGAGGATTCCATGGACAACGGAGACTGGTGGGCTACAGTCTGTGGTGTTGCAAACAATTGGACACGACTGAGCGATTAACACTACTACTTACTGATAAGGGTTGTTATTCTTATACTGTGCTCAAGTAGCTAAGGGGAAGAGTCATCCATTTTGCTATAAACATAACTAGAGTTGATTTTGTTTATCATGGGAAGAGGAGAAATCTGTAAAAGAAAGAATAATTAGTTTCAGCTTCCTTTCACTTCTTTTTCTGAATCTATATAACCTGTGTTGTCACAGTTGTGATTTGCTTAATATTTTATATTTCACAGTGGAAAATAAAAGAGCAGACCATGGCTTCTCTTAGCACATCCTCCCTTTGTATATCAAGATATCACTTAATGCACAGTCTTTCAAGCTGTCCACAGCAGGTTGACATACTAGAAGCTGGTATATCCTAACTCTCAGGCAATCCTAATGCAGAAGGTCTCATTTTTATTTCCCAGTGGAGGAGTTATGAAGTTACCTTGACTCAATGAAATAATGCACCTATTATTTTTAAAATAATAACTGTTAATTTTATACTTTTATTTATAAAATTCCAAAATAATTCCAAAATAATAATATATAATTTTAAAATTTTTCTTTCCTGTACTTTTTGTAATGTTTTGTGTATACATATAAGTCAATTAAGGAAGTCATAATTTGAGTGCCTATCATAGTTGTTTTTTTTTAACTTTAAAAATTGAATCTATCCCAAACATTTCCAAAATTCCTTTTATCTTCTTTGTTCTTCTAAAGCATTTCCCTAAATTGTTTTTAATTTAAAAGGAAAAAATGTTTTCTAATTTGTAAAATGGCATGTATTTATTGTGTGTGTGTGTATGTTTGTGTTAGTCACGCAGTGGTGTCTGACTCTTTGGAATCCCATGGACTGTAGCCCACCAGGCTCCTCTATCCATGAAATTCTTCAGGCAAGAATACTGGAGTGGATTGCCATTCCCTTCTCCAGGGAATCTTCTTGACCTAGGGATCGAACCCAGTCTCCTACATTGTAGGCAGATTCTTTACCATCTGAGCTACCAGGGAAGCCCATGTATTTATTGTAAGAAAATCTAAATGTGTAAAATCGAGTAAAACAATCTTTCACCACTTCAATTTATAGAAATGAGTTTCTTTAAGAGAGAGAGAGAACTGTGAGTATGGCAGACAGAATAGGATCAGGTGATGCAGAAAGAGGAGAACTTGGAGAATGGTGCTGTCCGAAGCCCTGTCATAAAGATTTTTAAACAAGGAAAGTTGAATTGCACTAAGAGTAAGCACAGATGAAAAGTAAAGCGAATTAAGCATTTTTAATTAAGCTGTCACTAAGATCCGTGAAGTACTAAGTTCAAATTCTTAAATAAAGTTCATTAGAGGGCATGGAAAATAAGTCATGTACATGGTAGTCACTTAGTAAGTGCCCATTCAACATGATGGTAATTGTGTGAACACCCGACTTCTTGCAATTGAAACCAGAATCTCTTTTTTATTATTACTATAATTCTTATTATTATTTGTTAAGTGTCATTCTTGACTGGCAAACAGTTAAGGCTGTCTTTGTTTCTCCTTAGGCCTCTTATATAAGGAGTTGAAGGGGAAATAAAACATACAGGATGAAAAGATGGCAATGTTGCCTCCCCCGGGACCTCAGAGCTTTGTCTTCTTCACAAAACAGTCTCTTGCCCTCATTGAACAACGTATTGCTGAAGGAAAAGCAAAGGAGCCCAAAGAAGAAAAGAAAGACGATGACGAAGAAGGGCCAAAGCCAAGCAGTGACTTGGAAGCCGGCAAACAGCTGCCCTTCATCTATGGGGACATTCCTCCGGGCATGGTGTCAGAGCCTCTGGAGGACTTGGACCCTTACTATGCAGACAAAAAAGTGAGTTTACTGTGCCTGCAGTGGTGCGGTCTCGCTTTACCTCTTGTACAAACAGATACTGAGATTAAGAGGAATTTAGTGAAAAACTACATCATGAAAACATGTTTAGTTAAAATGCATATGTAGGATATTTCAGAATATGTACTTTTTCTAATTTTTCATCAAAACTGATTCTGTCACTGGCATACTATTTTGATTTTTTTTTAACCTAATAGTGTTCGGTATCACGTTCTGCCCTTTAGACATGACATAAGTGCATCCTCATAGAAATAAAATAACTGTCAATGTGAGAAGTAAAACGTGGGTATACGTCCAGAATGCATTTGCACAGAGGTGTCAGTTGAATCTATGGGAATATATGAAATCACTTAACTAATTATAGGGTTTCAAGAGCCACTCATTTAGGGGGTTGGAGAGAATAGAGAATCTGAGATGGTCAGAGAGGTAAGACATAAATCAGAAAATTTTCTACTATTCAGAAAAAAAAAAGGAAAGAGAATATCCCAATAAAATTACTCAGGAAGCTGAGGCTAGATAAAGACTACTGGAATGAACAAGGAGGATGAGTTGGTAACTTTTTTGCCAGCAGTTTATGTTAGTTGATGGGAATCAAAGCCAGAGAGTGGTAACTCTACTAAAAACTCTGTAACAGCCTATACGGGAAAAGAATGTTAAAAAAAAGAGAGAGGGTATATGTGTAGCTGATTCACTCTGCTGTATGCCTGAAACTAACACAACATTGTAATTAACTATACTCCATTCATTTTTTTAAAAAAAGCAAGATAGTGGTGGACAGAAAGTGAAAAAGAGGAAGTGTGGGTGCCAGTTGATGCATGCTGGGAAATTTGAGAAATTTCCATCAGAAAGATGGTCACTTAAGCAACAGAAATTGAAAGCTTTTTTTTTTTTTTTTAAATAATGAAACGTTGCAGTTACAAATTTTTTAGTATTTATTTTTGGCTGTGCTAGGCCTTCCTTGCTGTGTGCAGGCTTTCTCTCACTGTGGCGAGCAAGGGCTAGTCTATCGTTGTAGTGGCTTCTCTCATTGTAGAGCGTGGGCTTCAGTAGTTGTGGCACGCAGGCTTAGTTGTCTCATGACATGTGGACTCTCCAGACCAGGTATCAAACTCATGTCACCTTGCATTGGTAGGCATATTCTCAACCACTGGACCACGAGGGAAGTCCCTTGAAAACCTTTTTTACGTAGGGTATAATTAGCATGTTTAAAAGTGGAAAAAAATTATTCCCAGAGAGGAAAATACAGAAGGTTGAGTAAAGCAGTTAGTTGCTGATGTTAACAGACAAGGGATAAACCAAAAGTCGGCTTGCATTTGCGTTAGAAAACTGCAGAAAAGTAGAGAGAAGCCTTACTGTGTGAGCCTTGTAGGGCAAATAGGATGAATTTAAGATATGTTGAAGTAAATATAGGCACATCTGAGGAAATGCATGTTAAATAGTGTCAATATTTTCCATACTACAGGAGTGGAAGTTGTCCTTTGAGAGTCAATCTTGGAAACAGCAGATCTGAGAGTATTAATTGCATTAAGGACATGGGAGAGTTTGAAACAACTGCTGTAAAGATAATTCTACCAAGAAAATGAGAAGGAGGTTACCATCATTTTTGAGACAGTAGCAGATACAACCAGATTGAACTTGACAAAGAGGAGACAGTACAAGATAAAATCAGCAGGTTCCCTAACTTTCTCCCAACAATACTTTGCTACACAGCACCTGCAGACTTACCGTCAAGAGGTCAAGAAAGGCAGGATAAAGTTCATTTAAAAGTTATTTTGATCTAAGATATAAATAAAAGGGCACATTTCTTGATTAAGATAGCTAGCAGATAAAATAAGGAAAAGTGAAATGTCTTGTGAAATAGAAAACATGATGAACTTAATTTTGATGGTGTAAACACATCTACTTCAGGGAGAGTTGCTATGAATAACAATACATAATTTTTTGCTTCATATTAAAATCAGAATCTCAACAAACTGACAGCCTGTCAAGAGTAAGCCGAATACCTGAGAAGCCTTTGAGATAATACTCAGCATTCTTATTAACCCATCAGTAGTCTGACACAGAAAAAAAGAAAGCTAGCATGTTTTCAGGGTCTCTGTGACAGACAGTGGATTTTTCATACAAATTAGCAACATATTCATCACAACCTGGAGAGATAGGAATTAATAAAGGATTTGAGGAAATTAATTAACTCACAAAATGTTACATAAACACTCATAAATTCTGTCCTAGATTTTTTAGTTCAAGTTGATTTGACTCCCTACTGAGATGTTGTACATCGTCTCTTAGGTTAGTTTAGTTTTTGTTGTATAGCAACTACTGTGCTCACAACTTTATAAAAATGAATGGAATAATGAATGGATAAATAATGAAATAGGCAAAATTAAAAATACTTTCTCATTTTACTTATATTACTTCATCCTGAAAAATGTCTGGCTCCTTCATCTCCCATTTGCAGAGGGGGCCTGGATGTAATTTAACCAGCCTCTCTTAATGAGGAAAAAATCTTTCTGGAGTAAATCCCAGTTCAGAGACATAAACTAATATTGGCTTAAAGTGACTTGGGGGGTAAGAAGAAAATGTTTGCATTTGGAGGATGGAAAATGGAATCATTTTAGCTCTGGGATAGACTAATGTAATAGAGAATATTTGGGATGGGACTCCAATCCCTCGCTTTGGCCCCAACTCCTTTCAGATGTGACACCAACCATGTTAAAAGCCCAATGCACATCTGCATCAGAATATAATACTTAGGTAGAGTTAAGTCAGACTAAGTAATCTATTTTTCATGGCCCTCTCTTAGCAGATGAATAAATACCCAAAGGGATTATTGAGTCTTCTTATTTTTATTTTTTCGTTTGTAGCTTTAAATGATCAACTTTCTGAGCCATGTCCTAGCTCCTCAATCATTCTTGGTTAAAATAGTTTGGACTTCCCCTTGCAACTTCAGGGTTGACTTTCATGTGGATTGAGCCTTTAATATTTCACATTATTCACTCTAATAGACGAGAACTTTATTTCTGCTACACTATAATCATTGCTTGGAATAAAAATCTTAATGATTCCTGATTTGTCTTAGGTTCAGATTTTAACTTATGCTTGAGTGCATTTATCTTATGCATTAGCTTATGCACTGAGCATTTATCAATGCCTTGTTAAAAAAAAGAACATGTAGTAAACTAATGTAGAGGTGTGTAGTGGTTAGGGCATCATTTTCATATATGATAAATATATTAAGTGGCTTCCCAGGTGGCCCTAGTGGTAAAGAACTCACCTGCCAATACAGGAGACATAAGAGATGAGGGTTTGATTCCTGGAGTGGGAAGATTCCCTGGAGGAGGGCATGGCAACCACTCCAGTATTCTTGCCTGGAGAATCCCATGGACAGAGGAGCCTGGTGAGCTGCAGTCTATAGGGTCACACAGAGTCAGACATGACTGAAGTGACTTAGCACACATGTATGTTCCAAACATTAACCAAGAATTTACAATGTACCAGAACTTACTTTTTTAAAATTTATTAATTTTAATTGGAGGCTAATTACTTTACAATATTGTAGTGGTTTTGCCATACATTGACATGAATCTGCCATGGGAGTACATGTGTTCCCTACCCTGAGCCCCACTCCCGCCTCCCTCCCCATCCCATCCCTCTGGGTCATCCCAGTGCACCAGCCCTGAGCACTTGTCTCATGCATCGAACCTGGACTGGCGATCTGTTACACATATGATAATATACAGGTTTCAATGCTATTCTCTCAAATCATCCCACCCTCACCTTCTCCCACAGAGTCCAAAAGACTGTTCTATACATCTGTGTCTCTTTTGCTGTCTCGCATACAGGGTTATCGTTACCATCTTTCTAAATTCCACATATATGTGTTACTATACTGTATTGGTGTTTTTCTTTCTGGCTTATTTCACTCTGTATAATAGACTCCAGTTTTATCCACCTTATTAGAACTGATTCAAATGCATTCTTTTTAATAGCTGAGTAACATTCCATTGTGTATATGTACCACAGCTTTCTTATCTATTCATCTGTTGATGGACATCTGGGTTGCTTCCATATCCTGGCTATTATAAAGAGTGCTGCGATGAATCTTGGGGTACACGTGTCTCTTTGATTTCTGGTTTCCTTGGTTTGTATGCCCAGGAGTGAGATTGCTGGGCCATATGGCAGTTCTATTTCCAGTTTTTTAAGGAATCTCCACACTGTTCTCCATAGTGGCTGTACTAGTTTGCATTCCCACCAACAGTGTAAGAGGGTTACCTTTTCTCCACACCCTCTCCAGCATTTATTGCTTATAGACTTTTGGATAGCAGCCATTCTGACTGGCGTGAAATGTGTACCATAACTTAAAAGCTCCACAGACACCGAGTGCTAGCTCTCAAGTTGTGAAATGGTAGATCAAGTATTTAGAATACTATCTGTCCCACTCCAAAGCTTATACTCCTAAGTTCATAATTCTCTAATTTTATGTTCAATAAATTATTAAATAAATGAGCCATATTAAAATAACTTATTCAGACATTGACATCTGTACATTTGCTAGCAGGATTTTAGAGTTTTCTAGAGATACTCATTCTGCTACTCAAAATTTCATATCTGTTTTCCCATCTGTAATTAACTAGTGGGTGTGTATAAATCCAGGCAATCCTAAAGAAGTTTTTAATGTAAATGAAAACTAGGAATTTGAATTTAAAAATAGTAAACCAAGTCTTTTTTTTTTTTTTAATTTCAAATACAAGTTAACTTGATCTTGTCAAGTTGAGGCAGTAATATCATTTTCATGTTAGCTCAGATGACTTCTGTTTCATGAAGCCTCCCTGATTATTCCAAGAGACATAAGACCCTGCTCCCTCTTCCCTCTCATGCTCTGCCATTTGTATTTCTCTGTATGATACCTGTCACGTCATGCCTTGTATTAGAGTTGCGCTGTCTGCTTAGTCGCTCAGTCATGTCTGAGTGTGACCCCATGGACTGTAGCCTGCCAGGCTTCTCTGTCCATGGGGATTCTCTAGGCAAGAATGTTGGAGGGGTTGCCATGCCCTCCTCCAGGGAATCTTCCCAACCCAGGGATCGAACCCAGGTCTCCTGTGTTGTAAGCAGATTCTTTACTTTCTGAGCCACCAAGGAAGCCCTGTGTTAGAGTTACTGTGCTCTTAGTCACTTTTCTCTGAAATCTCTTAAATGCAAAATTCATGCCTCACTTATGTTCAATTCTACTTCAGTATCTCTTATGCCATAGTTGCTCCCAGGTGGCACTAGTGGTTAAGAAAAAAAAGCCTGTCTATCAATGCAGGAGAGACTTAAGAGATACTGGTTTGATCCCTGGGTCAGGAAGATCCCCTGGAGGAGGGCATGGCAACCCACTTGAGTATTCTTGCTTGGAAAATCCCATGGACAGAGGAGCCTGACAGGCTACAATCTAAAGGGTCACAAAGAGTTGACAACAGTGAAGTGACTTAGCACACATGTTCACTACACAATTGTAGAAAATATTAGATCAATGAATTTTAAAAAGCATAGTGTATTGAGATTTGAGAAAACAATAATTGTACTCAAACATGAGGTATTAATTTTAAAACTAATTTTCAAGATAAAAGTGAACTTTATGTTCAATTATGTTTTAACATAACTGGTATAGTAAAAGGGACCAGGAGTATAAAAAGTTAACCTAAGATAGTTCTTGTTTGTTTTCTCAGGAACACTGCCACATACAAAAGCAAGATTACCCAAAGTTATATCTCTAAAATTTGGTGGGAAATATTTATTACATATGTTTGCCGTTCATAAACATATGTAAAATTCAGAATCAACATCAAAAAGACCAAAAATCAGTGTCTTCTGTTAATAGATAGCACAAGGAATTTGCTTGCCAGCCACAGATAAGTAAGAGGAGGCTTTGAACTTAAGTCTTTCTGGTTTCCAAGCCAATTCCTTAGATTGTTTTAATGTTTTGTTGTTATTGCTGTTTATTTGTTTGGCTTTTAAATTTTTCAACTAAATACCAAACCATGGAGAATGTAACTCATTATTCAGTGGTTGCATAAGATATTTTTTAAATGTTTGGTTCTATTCACATTTCAAAAAATTACCGTGGACAGTAGCAAACAAGTTCTTTAATTTGTGTTCTTTTATTTTAGCTGTTATTAGTATTATATGTAAAATAGGAAAATCAAATTGAGTAACAGGATTCTTTCAACTCTAATGTTCCTTAAATTCATGAAAATATTTTGAAAACTCATATTTTAGAACATTTGCTACTAACCCTGACAATAGCCAGGAAGTATTACAATTCTCAAAGCAACATGTTAAGAATCAGGGATAGCTGGTTGCTATTTGGTTTGCATAAAATGCAATGTAATGATACAAGGAAGTTGTAGTTAAAGTAATTCAGTGGCCACAAGTTATTGTTACTGATTTGAATGTTAAGGGATATGAAAAAGAGAACACTGCGTTTTGAAAGTTCTAAATAATACATACTCATAAATGGCTCACTTCTTACTTTATTGAAGAAATGGACTATGGACTTAGAGTTCATTGGCTAACTTGACATGAATATCTCCATCAATGGCCTTGGAACCACATTGCTTGAGTCTGATGGCAGTGTTTCTTTAATATGACTGTACCACATGCAGAGGTAAACTGCAATATTAATGTACTAGATTGAAATTTTGAAATCTCAATTCATACTGTTTTCTTTTTGCTCCTGCAGACTTTCATAGTGTTGAACAAAGGGAAAGCAATCTTCCGTTTCAATGCCACACCTGCTTTGTACATGCTGTCTCCTTTCAGTCCTCTCAGAAGAATATCTATTAAGATTTTAGTACATGCATATCCTTTTTAAAATGCTTACTTACAGTGGTTCTTTAAAATGTAATTTCTGGCTATTTTATTTAAACATAGATTTTTATTTCTTTTTTACCTGAAAAGACTCAGGTTTATCAATCTCAATATAATTTGGTGTAGATCTCTGAATAGATTGGGAGTATGGCAATTTTGGTCTTCCCAGGTTGCCCTAGTGGTAAAGAACTCACCTGCTAATACAAGAGACAAAGAGATGCAGGTTTGATCCCTGGGTCAGTAAGATCCCCTGGAGGAGGGCATGGCAATCCACTTCAATTCTTGCCTGGAGAACCCCATGGACAGAGGAGCCTGGTGAGCTACAGTCCATAAGTTTGCAAAGAGTTGGACATGACTGAAGTGACTTAGCTTGCATGCATGCATTCATCATATCATCGTCATCATGGCAATTTTAGTATTTTAGGATAAATTGCTTTTATCCATTACCCTTTTGTTTAGAGAGGTTTTTTAAAGTCTATAGGCTCATTTAGAATTATTTTCTAAGGAAAAACTGTCAGCATTTCAACAAATGTTATCAGATATTCAAAGTTACCATGTGTTCTTTGATCATATTCCTTGATTCTAAGCTACCGCATTCAGCATGCTTATCATGTGCACTATTCTGACGAACTGCATATTTATGACCATGAGTAATCCTCCAGACTGGACCAAGAATGTAGAGTAAGTGGGTATAAGTACATTTTAATATAGTCTTTGTATGGTTATTGTTATCCTTCCTTTTTCATACCAGGAAGTTATTGCATGTATAAAAATTGTGGTGATTATCTTCCCATGTTCTATAGTTACTTTACTTTCAATTAGTTTTTTCACCTCTACAGTATTAACTTGCTAACATTAGAAGAGAATAATACATGCTACAGTCTTTTCTAGAAAAAAAGATCTTACCAGATACCCTGCCTGTTCTTAGACATGTCATGTATCTCTTGTCCTTGGATGTATTTCTGATAGGAACAATACAGGAGTTTTCTAGTCTGATCTCATACCTGTGTTCTTAGTAAATTTAAAATACCTGTACTTTCTGGGAGTGTTTCTGACATATATATTTCAAGATTTTCTGGAAAGATCTTAATTGTAATTTATTCTCATAGTTGGAATGGGCGCCTTAATCATCAGCCATACTCTAATCAGTGTCTTCCTTTGGTTGATCTGAGAAAAATAACTATAAAGGCTCACATGGTACCATATTCTTTTCACAATGGATTAATATCACAATGGACTCTTTTACCTAGGTACACTTTTACTGGAATATATACTTTTGAGTCACTTGTGAAAATCCTTGCAAGAGGATTCTGTGTAGGAGAATTCACTTTTCTTCGTGACCCATGGAACTGGCTTGATTTCATAGTCATCGTCTTTGCGTAAGTATTTATTTTTTGAAACTCCAAACTCATGAAACTCTCAGACAGCACAGTATCCCAGTGAGAAAGAACTTTGGGATCAGACTTTTCCTGCATATAATAGTTTGATTTAAAAGATACTACATGGAAACTAGTCATCAAAAAATGGTAACAATTTTTCAGAAAGAGCATTTCACACTCAAACGTGTATATATGATATCGTTATAATAGAGGATCTTCCTCTGTGCTCAGCATGTGGATGGATAGCATATGTGGTGCCAGTTAGAGTCACACTTTTTTCCAGGTTCCTATTTAATATCTGGTAAAACCGATAAGAGAAACAGAGAAAACGCAGGCATTTATTATTAGCATGGTGCTCTTTCTATTAATGTATATTATTCAAGAACTAATAAAATATAGAAGCAAATCTTTTCATAAGGACTGTCACTGCATACTAAACCTAACATTAATGCATTGTGTATGTATTACATAGGCATCCACAGTTTATTTTCATGGGAAAAATATCACATTAAGATATAATTTTAGCTTATTTATATTGCTGCTCTTTTCCTAAATATATTTGTCAGAACATTTCTTTAGTTCTTAAATCTCAAACCTAAATACAATATTTTCCCTCTGTCATTTTGAATTGTAAAAGTAATACACGTTCATTGGAGGGATTTAGACAATATGCAAGGGTCTTGAGATTTCTAGTCTCCAATTCTGCACACCTGCCCCACCTCTTTGTCCTTCATCCACGACTACTGTAGGTCCACCCACCATCTGCGAAGATAACACTGTGTCAGAGAAGGCTGCATCTTCTCAGGGGTCTCCTTTTTTATTGAGTATAAATTACATGCCATAAACTTTATCTTTTTTAAAGTATAAAATCCAGTGTTTTATAGTATATTCATAAAGTTATGCAGCAATCACCACCCTCTAACTCCAGAATATTTTCATTATCCCAGAGAGCAGTCACTTTCCTTCCCCTTCTTTCCCCAAGTCCCTGGAAAACACTCATCTATCTTCTGTATCTGGATTTGCCTAATGGAGACATTTCACATGAATGGAATCTTAAAATATGTGGCCTTTTGTGGCTGGGTTCTTTTAATTAGCATAGAGTTGTCAAGATTTGCTGATGGTGTTTTATAGAACATTATACCATAATATTGAAGTCTAGTCATTGAAGCATTTCATCATTTATTTAGGCATTTAAGTATATGAAGCCATTTTAATATTTGCATTTTGCTCACATCAAATGACTGAAATCAAATTAAATTAGTAATGATAGAAGCAAAAGATTTGCAGAACTATAAATTTAAATAAGAAGTTCCAAGCATAGGAAACACCTTGACTAAAGGCACAGGTAAGTATTATAGACTCTATCTAAATTCTGAATAACTCTGATTTAATTCTACAGGTATTTAACAGAATTTGTAAACCTAGGCAATGTTTCAGCTCTTCGAACTTTCAGAGTGTTGAGAGCTTTGAAAACTATTTCTGTAATCCCAGGTAAGAAGTAACTGGTGTGAAGCATTAGGTCACTCATAACTCCAATTCTCTGGGAGTTGTTCTTTGCTTGTGTGTGTGTGTGTGTGTGTGTGCGTGTGTTGTCACCGTGTTTGTGTATAAACTCCCCATTACAGATATGTGACAGAGTTTGTGGACCTGGGCAATGTCTCAGCGTTGAGAACATTCAGAGTTCTCCGAGCTTTGAAAACAATTTCAGTCATTCCAGGTGAGAGTGGGGTTAAACACCAGGGCTGACTTTGATCTTTTGAAGGAAAAAACAATAAAAACTTAATCTTAAATAATTTTTAATTAAATTTAATCTCATGTTTTTCATAATTGTTATGAAAAGTCAGCCTTTGAGTTTAATCAATTGCATGAGTCTTAGAGGATGAAGATGGCCATTTGGTTCACATCTAAACTTGAAATTTTTCCTCCTGTTTAACAGTTTATTTTCCATTTTGCTTATCCAGGAATGAAAATTTCAATTTGTTTTACTGCTTTTCATAGAATGAAGAAAAGAGATACAAAAATATTAGCATGGGGAGGATTGCATGACACAATGCTTTTTTCTTTCCTCAACAAACCATTTCTTTACTGAAAACTTGTCACTGTATCCTGCATTTCAGCCTCTGTTTTGGTCATTATAAAGAGATGGTTTGTCTGACAGACATTTACTGAGCTGACACAAGTTATTTTTTCAAGTGAGTGTGGCTATGATTCGAGCAACCAAATTATTCATTTTGACTGGTTATTCTCTGGAAATACTTTAAAGTTTTTAGTCACTTGCTGTAATATACAGAAACAAAATATATAAAACAGCAGATCCCCCCTTTTGAGCTGGTAGACTTTTTGAACCAGGTTATTTAAGATCATTGATTTGATAAACTGCATGCATTTCTCAGAAAGCTTGTATTTTGTTTTTGTTTTTCATTTAGAAACTTTATTTCATTTTGAACACCTTTCCTTCTCTGTATTCAGGCCTGAAGACCATCGTGGGGGCCCTGATCCAGTCTGTGAAAAAGCTCTCAGATGTCATGATCCTGACTGTGTTCTGTCTGAGCGTGTTTGCCCTGATTGGGCTGCAGCTCTTTATGGGCAACCTAAAGCATAAATGTGTGCAAACTTCACTTGAAAACAATGAAACAATAGAAAACATATTGGATACCCTCGATGAAGAAGAATATGCAAGTAAGAATACCCCTGTAGTTGCTAATAGGTTGAAATAATGCTAAGAGCATTGTACTCTTTTGGCAATGAAATGTTGCTTTTATTTTAATTATTTCAGAATCACTCAAATATACAGAAAGTTGCAAAAGTGTGAATTTTTATCATGTATTTTCATAAATTTCCCTGAGTCTAGCAGTTCTAATATTGAGAACTTGGGATAGTTCCATAATTCTCAATTTCTGTAAGATAAAAAAGAATAAACTTGGCTGTAGAGAAATAAATTTAGCTATAAATTTATGATATTGACCATTAGATTTCATCATGAACTATGTATTTATATACTGTAGTTTTATTGTGTAGTTTATGCTTACATTTTTATAGTATGATTTATGTAATAATACAATTACCTTTTTATACTTATATTATTCTTATAACATTATTAATCATGGTACAATGTCAATTATCACATATTAAAATATTTGTCTCAATATATTTCTAAAGATTTGTATAAGCAGAGAAATCTACTCAGCTTTATCCTATTATATTAAGCTCTCTCCTCCTATTATAACCAATGATGTGTTTCACAGAGCTTTCTAATGGCTCCCTTCAATCTAGCTAATTGAAGTTTAATTCCTCAGAACTTGTTCTGTAGGTGTCATTTCAGATGATATGTATACACAGTCTCAGAAGTCTACTTAATTCACAAATGTATTTTTGAGTATCTTACAGAAAGCATAAATTGCATGTTTCCTAACAGTTATCTCCTACCACATTTTCTTTCACCAAAGCTGATTAGTTTGAGTGAGAATGAGGTCTGGCAAGACTGTACTTTCTGTCTTAACACCTGCAGTGTGTCTGTATGATGTTACCCAATGAACCCATGAAAGTTAATAGATAATTGAATCCAGAGGTAAAATGGACATGTAAGTTCCTTAGATAGAAGGGGATCAGGGAGTAAAGCTCAGGTGTTAATTCTCCTTAAATAATAAAGAGTCATATATGTCTTTTTTTTAAACTCAGTGTGTTTTTCCTACTCACTGAGAAATATAAAGGCAAATAAAATCTAGCTAATATAGGAAAAAACTGTAAATAAAACTGAAAAAAAGGAACCTAAAACAAGAAAACTGAAGATTTTAAAAGTAAAATTTTAATGTATTTTTTTTTACTAACAGTATTTGATAAGGAATTTAGCAAATTTTCCTTCCCTTTTTTAATTTATTTTTTTAGCTTCTGATTTTATTAACAGGATCCTAAATTTTATTTATTTCCCAAAGACTTTATTTCTAATTTATATGCCATAAAAATTTATATATCTTACAGGTAATTGCTGACATTTATATTCTGTTTTATGAATTGGTTTACAGCACTTACTTAAACTTGACTTTTTGTACTAGGATCACTATGTCCTTTTTTCAGAATCTTGGTCTCATTCCTGAGTTCATGATTTGAATGATTTTTAAAAACATTTTAGAATTACTATAAGCAATTTTTTTTTGAAAGGAGTAGTAAAAGCTCTTAGATTTTGCAGTGTTTCCTCATGTTGCATTTACATGTGAGTGCATGACAACTTAGCTAAGAGTGAAACTTTATACCACCATCTCCCTCACATCTGTACATTAGTCTTGATTTTCCTCTGAAATATACTTTCACAGCAGAGATTACTGTGTTAAATCTGAGTTTGATTTCCCACCTGTTTTTTGTGTCGTAGAAGCCTGATCTCACTGCAATATTTATTCAAGCATTCATTTATCGTGTCTGTTTATTGAATGCTTCCTTGAGCTAAGCATTGTGCAAGTTTCTGGAGCTGCAGCGATGAGTATGATAGCCTTAGACCCAGCATCCACAGAGCTTATCCTCTTGGGGGAATAAAAGAATTAAAGGAGGGGAACAGACAAATAGCAATATTAAAAGTTATAATAAGTACTATGCAAAGAAAGTAAATCTCAAAAAAAAAAAAAAGAAAGTAAATCTCAAGGGCAGAGATACCAACTAAATGAAAAGCCTTCTCTGAGGAGGTGGCATTTAAGCAGAGATCTGAAGGATAAGAAGAAGTCATCACACAGTTTAAGTGTATATGGAGGCTGTTCCTTAAGTTAGAAGGAAGAGCTTGTGGGAGAGCCCTAAGACTGGAAAGAGTGTGTATTTAAAGAATGGGAAAAAAAGAATGCGAAAACAACAGTGTGGATAGACTTTAGCAAAAGAGAGGCAGAATGGCAACAGAGAAAGTAAAGGAAAAAGGCAGGGGTCATTTCATGCAATATATTTTAGCCCAAGGAAAGGAGTTGTGATTTTATTTTAAATGGAGTGGTTTTAATCACTTTTGCCATATGGAGAACTCACTGGGAAAGAATGGATGGTAGACTGAAATAGTGAAGACCAGTTAGGATGTTGTTTCTGTTATCCAAACAGGAAAAGATTGTGACTTCATCTTGAGTGAAATCAGAAAATGAAAAAGGTGTGTTCAAGATGACACCTATAAAACTCATGGATGAATTAAAGAGGAGTGGAGGGCTTGGGGATCTCATCTAGGTTTCTGGCCATAGTAACTGGATAGGTGGCAATGGGAAATGAGGGAAGAGTGGGCAGGCTTATTGGAGAAAGCAGTATTACCCAGTTAAAATTGAGAAGCCACTGGAACATCCAAATGGAGATAGAAAGTAGACAATTGGAGATTTAAGCATAGAGACCAGAGGAACTGCCTAGTTTGGAGATATATACTTCAAAGTATTCATCAAAAGGAAAAGATATGTACACAACTACCCACTTCCTTCTGAAAACCCTGATGTTTATAAGTAGGTAGAAAATGGGCAATCTGTTTTTTAAAACAAATTCGGTGGTTAGAAACTGCTCATCTCCACAACCCTAATGTCTGGAAGGCAGGTAGAGAGGAGTACCCCAAAGAAGATATAGAGTGGCCAGTAAAGCAAGAAGCAAAGATATAAGTAGGGATGCCAAGAGAAGAAAGTATATTGAGAAAAAGGGAATGCTTGTGTTGAATGATGCTGAAAGATCAAGGATTAAGGTTAAGGTCAAGGATGATGAGGATGGAGCAATGTACATTAGCTTAAACAACATGGAAATCATTAGTCACTTTCATGCAGAAATTTTAGTGGAGTGGGAGGAGTTCAGGGTTGGACTAAGGTGGTGACAGGGGTGAATAAGATAGCAGAACAAAGAAGACAGTATGTGTGGACAGTTCTTCAAAGACATTTGTCTATAAGGGAATCAGAAAAACAGTGACAGTGGCTGGCATTTTTGTAAAGGTGGATTTTGATAGAGATATTTTTCTAGCACTAAAAAAGGAATGAGTAGTAAAATATGGATTAATAATTCAGGAGAGTAGGGAGAGGCAAGTCCTTGAGAAAGTGGAAGAGCGAAGGGGAGACATCTCCACCACTGAAGCAGGAGGAAAGATGGAGGAGCAGGCTCCCGTGTTCATCAGAAGAGGATTAAGTCAAGCCCAGGGGGTTTTATTTCCACAGAAAAGTGTGAGATGTATCACTGGCTGGGAGTAACAGAAGAGGAATCCTTCTCTTCATATTACATTCTCCCATTACATGTTAACCTTAAATTCTCTTGAGGCTAATTACCTTAATACTTTACTTGTTTAGGATTTATTTTCAAGTGTTCCACCAGACCAGCGTGAGCTTTCCCATTGCTTTCCCTTTCATCATTCATGTGCTGAATTGAATAGTCAGCCTTGCAGCATGCCTATACAGGCAGCTACAGAGCCCACTTTTATAAAGCAACTCCTCTGTGACTGGCCAATGTGAATCAATATTACTTTAAGGATGACTCTAAAGTAATCTTTCCATAATAAAAAAAATCTCAGATATTTATGGATTAAAAAGTTGCATGATAAGTTTTCTATCCTCATTCTGCCATGTCCACCCTCCCTGAGGCACAGGATTTTTTTTTTTTTTTTAAAGCACAGTGTGAGAATTTTCTCCCCAAACTAAGAGGCTTTATTGCTTTGTGTCTTCTAAGATTTGTGTCTTCTGCATAAGGTGATGTGTAAGTCGGTCAGTCTTACCTGAAGTTTTTTAATAAGAGCTGCTGCTTTTGAGTATTTATATAGAAAGTGTGGGGTACTGTGTTAAGTGTTTTACCTGCAATAACATATTAGTACTATTCAACAGCTCTTTGAAGTAGGTGTTCCTATCCACATTTTACAAATGCAGTAGCTAAATCATGAAGTGGTAAAACAATTCACTTACATAGGAAAGGGTAGAAGCAATATTCAAATTTAAGTACATCTGACTTCAGAGTCTTTGTTCTACTTTTACTCCAGAGGCTGCTAAAAATTACATATATATGTATTTTTTTTTTTTTTTGACTTGAGCCAATAGGAAGTTGAGCCCCTATTAAAATTGTTTTTGTCCTTTATACCTTTACTATGTACTTTTGGATCAGCCCTCTGTATTAAGAATAAGTTGTTATAGTGAATAAAGAAGAGTTATGAGTTCCTTTACACCTGAAAATGGGCACGAAGGGTACCGTGAGAGGGGAAAATGTGCATTTATTTTAGTCCCAGGTCCTCAACATTCCAGAACTTAGTCAGTCGTAAGTCGATATTGATTAGTGCGTAAACAATGAGAGAATTTCAGAAAATATGTTTCCTTCGCTTATGGTCTTGCCTTGCCGATTCTTCCTCTTCTGGAATCCTTGGGGTCTTTTCCTTTTGTGGTCCCTATCTGCCCCCGCTCCACTTTCTCTCTGGGTTCATTCATCAGATCCCCTTGGCCTGACTGTGGTTGATACTTTCACTGACCTTAAGACATATTCATCCACTTACTTGCTTAACACATGTAATTAAATACCTAGTAATCATTTCAAACAAAGTACAGCTAAGACAGAGAGCCTGGTTTTCCTTCAGGCCATTTCTTTGCCTCAGGCTTCCTTATCCCGTAACTGGCACCACTCTGACCAGTTGATACATCCCCGTGTCCCCTCTCTTCCACACCCCCCACACAGGCCATCAGCACATCCTGTCACCTTTGTTCTCTCCCCTTCCCTCCGTATCCATGGCACTCTCTGGAGCCCTGTCACCTCTCACTGTAGTCTCTTAGCTTGTATCCCTGCCTCCACACTTGCCCTCCTATTGTCCAGAGTCCACAGAGCAGCCCCAGCAACATTATCTTGTATCTCTACTTCCTACTTCTATTACTTCCTATCATACTTAAAATCCAAACTCCTTTCCATGTCATGCAAAGCCTTGCCACGTGGCCCCTGCCTATCTCTGCCCCCACAATACCCCCCGCTCACTACACTGTAACTGGGCTGACCATTTTGCTGTTTTGTCCCATATACCAACTTTATTTCTACCTTAGGGTTTTATTCTGCTCTTTACCCTGTCAAGATGTCTCTTCATCAGGATCTTTGGGTAGCTGGCTTCTCTGTAGCATTTAAATCCCAGTTTAAATGTCATCCCTTTAGAAAAGACTTCCCTGGCCACATTTTTGTCACACTTTCTTAATTTATTTTTTAATGGCATCTTCCCCTATGTGAAAATCCTTTGTGTATTTATTTATGTACTTGTTAAGTGTTCTTCTCCATCCCTAGCCTCCACCCTTACCTGAGCATAAAGCTTCATAAAACTGATGATCTTATTTATCTTGTTTGTCGTTGTATTCACTGCCTGGCCCATAATAGGTTATCAAGACATATTTAAGTGAGAATTTGTAAGAATACAATAAATAAATGAATGCCTATTGCCGGACCTGAATATATTTATAAATAGATCTGTTTTAGTTAACTCACCTGCTCAGCCACCCTGAAAGCTTACACTCCATAATGTGATATTGTCCAATTTCTTCCTAAACAGAATATTTTTATTACTTGGAGGGATCCAAAGATGCTCTCCTTTGTGGTTTCAGCACGGATTCAGGGTATGTAATATTTGTTTCAATTTTAGTCTAAAGACTGAAAAAAAGAAAAAGCAATCTCAATCAGTATGCTAAGAAGGACCTTTGATACTATGTTATTTTCTTATATTTCATGACATTATTTGACTCATTCTGTCCCATGGTGAGTCCAGACTTTAAAAAGATCATGGTTAATGCATACTTTTAAAAGCAAAACATAGGTATGCTTGAATTAAAACAAGATGCAACTCATATATATCTTAAGGAAGTAGAAAAAAGTTACTTACAAAAAACTGAACCAAAAGTTGTTTGGATAGTTTCTAGCCTTTCTTCTTTCCAGAAAGAAGAGTGATAAAATCAACTTTTCCTTCCATCCCCAAATTCTACTCATTGTTCCATCGAGTACAGTTCATAGGTGACAGAATGCAGTGACAGTTTGGCCACTCTAAACAAAAGGGTACCATGGACTTGGGTAAAGGGTCCCATGGGTAAAAAGGGTCCCATGTCCCATGGCCATGATACTATTTTAAGGTATCATATTTATGTAAGTACCTGCTGTTTCTCCCATACACCTTTATTTCTGCTGTAGGGCCTTTGTTCTTGCACTGCCTGGAGATCTCTTGACCAGGCTTTGTGTATACAGGGAACATAAAAATAAACAATATAAAGTTGCTGCTCCCAAAGACACATCAGAACACCTTTTATCTGTCATAGTGGATACCAATCTACCAACTTTAAAAAGACAAAAAGTCTAATTATAAATCTCCATGAACTTATACAATTGCTATCTGTTGACTGTTGTTGATTCTAGTTCACCTCAAGAATAATTTGGGGAAACTGTTTTATTAGAGACCTGTATATTAATATCAATCTTTGTGAATATAAGAATTGTTATATGATATCTAGTGAAAGTTTTCAAGTTTTGATGATTGTTTGATGATGATACTAATAGCAGCCACCATTTATCAAATGTTTTTTAATGTACAGGAAGTAGGTTAGGTAATTTGCATACATTATCTTTTTTAAACTTAAAAACAATCTTAATCTATGGAAGTATGTATTATTGTCTTATCTCATGGAAAGAAGAAACTGGGCCTTGCAGAATTTAAGTAATTTGACAAAGTCAGCAACTAGTAAAAAGTAGGGATGGGGTTGAAACCCAGTTCTTCCTGACTGCAAAAAGTGTGTTCTTAATCCTTATTCAGTATTGTCCCCTAGAAAGGAATCTTGAGTTTTTGACTTCTCTGTAGTACCCTTTAGCTTGCATCCTGAAGGTCCTCTGACGTATGATATTCTTTTTCACATGTAGTCAGTGTCCAGAAGGGTACACCTGTAGGAAGATTGGCAGAAATCCTGACTATGGCTACACAAGCTTCGACACTTTCAGCTGGGCCTTCTTAGCCTTGTTTCGGCTAATGACCCAGGATTACTGGGAAAACCTTTACCAACAGGTGAGTGCCAAGAGAATCATTCATTGTATTCATTGCATGAAACAACTGATGTATGTCCTAACCCGCTTTATGTATGAGATATTTTATTCAGTTTAGAATGGAGAAAACTCTATTGTATTAGTCCTGTGTGTTCTATTTCTAGTACTATTAGAATGGATCATTCTTAAATCATAAATTATTTTCTTATCTTTTCTGGGCTTTTTGATATCCAGATCTCTTTCCCTCTTTGTGAATGTAGCATCCCATGGGGTCCTAGGTAAATAGCAAGACATATCCTATAACATTCTCTCATAGGGCTGCTGTACACGCTATGCTCCCGCCCATGCCTCCCTGCTCACAGTGCTCTAAGTACCAGGCTCTCCTGTGCTCACCAAGCTTTGTTTTTGAACTACCTTGGACACTTGTTCTGGACTCGGTAGTATCTCCCCCAAATTCATATGTTGAAGTCCTAACTCCCAGTACCTTAGAATGACTATGTTTAGTGTTATGGCCCTTAAAGAGATAACTAAGTTAAAATGAAGGCCTTTCCAGGTAGCTCAGTGGTAAAGAATCCACCTGCCAATGTAGGAGATGCAGGTTCAATCCCTGGGTCGGGAAAAACCCCTGGAGAAGGAAATGGTAACCCACTCCAGTATGCTTGTTGGGAGAATCCCATGGATGGAGGAGCCTGGCAGGCTGCAGTCCATGGGGATGCAGAGTCAGAAACGACCAAGCGACTGAGCACAGGTTAAAATGAGGCCACTTGGGCAGGTTCTAAACTGATCTAATGTTCTCATAAGAAGGAAAAGTTAGGACATGCGTGAGACACCACACATACACACACACACACAGAAAATGCCGAGTGAGGACTCAGAAGGCATTCGTCCACAAGCCAAGGGGAGAGGCCTCAGGAAAATCCAAACCTGGCAACACTTTGATCTTGACTTTTCATCATCTAGGACTATGAGAAAGTACACTTCTGTTGTGTAAGCTACCCAATTTATAGGATTTTGCTATGGCAACCTGGGCAAACTGGAATAAGAATAGAAGACTCAACTCATAGCTCTAAGTTTTCCTCTCCTAACTCAACTGCAGGTTACAGCATCCATCTCTTATAGTGGGATTCTTCATTCATGTGGCCATCTCCTCCAACTTACATGTGATCTTCTTGGAATTGTGGGCTCTGTCTTTTCACCTATATGTTATCAGCATCCAACCTCAAGAGAAAGGAGAACAAAAATGATTATTTTGTGTTACAAAAAATAATGAGTCACTTTTCTCAGATTGCCACAGATTCTTCTTTTGGCCTGTTTTATGTCTGTTTCATTTCTGAGACTATTATGAATGAATTATAGAAATTATATAGAAATCTTACTTCACAGGAAAAAATATGAAATATACAAATGACTGTTTAAGGATACAAAAAGATACTCACCTTTACTGCAAATTAAAACTAGAGTGACACATAACTTTTCATCTCTTGGAATGACAAAGATCAAAAACCTGATCAAAAGGAAGATGCTGTCTGATTAAGCTATGGGGAGGCAGATTTTCTCACACATTTCTGTGAACCACTGGAGAGGGTAGCATGGGAGTTTCTATGAAAATTAATATGAATATGCCTGTTGACTTAAGAATTCCACTACTAAGAATTTGTCCAAAATAAGAATTCAGTAACAACTGATACTGATAGCAAAGGGAATTGAGTTATTAGAGATAGGATAAAGAAACTTATTTTTCAGTTAATATCTGTTTGTACAATTTAATTTTTTACCCTGTATTACATTAAAAAATTTTTAATGTTAATTAAAAATATGTAAAAGTTGAATACATAAGTTCATTTAATAAGGCTATCTACCTTGTGATAACATAAACATTAACACTTAATATATCAGAATGTGATACTATAGAAATTGTGTAGTCCTATAATTTGAAAATGAGTAAAAACTGCTAGTTTTTGAGTAATTTTCAGACTATGGGAGAAAAAATTCAGAGTTATTATTAAGCTTATAATAGTCTAGAATCATATTTAATTTTGGTACAGGCTTAGTACATTGCTATATCTTTTGTCCTGGAAAAGTGTGTGTTTTAATACTGATTGTTTTCCATGAAGATACAATTTTATTCCTTTATTTTTCTATAACATGAGACTATACAGAACTGCTCGATTTACCATGCCTTAATAAGCCATCCAAGTTGAAATGATTTACCAAAAAAAAAACCCTCTGTGTTATTAAAATAATGATTTCCTTTTTTGCCTAGACCCTGCGTGCTGCTGGGAAAACCTACATGATCTTCTTTGTTGTGGTGATTTTCCTGGGATCCTTTTATCTAATAAACTTGATCTTGGCTGTCGTTGCCATGGCCTATGAAGAACAGAACCAGGCAAACATTGAAGAAGCAAGGCAGAAAGAGTTCGAATTTCAACAGATGCTAGATCGACTTAAAAAAGAGCAAGAGGAAGCTGAGGTATTTTTATTTGGTTTAAACTTTTTCCTAGAAGTGAAAAGGCAAAGGGGAATAACAGAACCCCTGTGGTCTCTGTCCAGCATTTCCCAGGGAGATTTTCCTTCCTGGATTCTTTCGTATAAACTGAATTTTCATTCTGGTGTGGTCAAAGGAAGCAGTTCTGGATTGAGTTAGAATTGATATCTGTTCCCTTCTACCTTCCCCCTAATCAGCTCCCTCCAGCATGGAGAATGTTCTAAGCTCTTTTTCCTAAGCCTGTTCCCCATGATTCCTCCGTGTATGGTATTAAGCAAAGTCCCCAAACATTTATGATGTTATTTCCCCACAGTAACAATTGTACACATGTCCTTAGGGAGAATTATTTTGATATTAGAGTTAACAAATACACTGTGGAGTAGGAAGCAAATGGGCATCAGTTTTGGTTAAAGTTGCAAAAATTTTAAGGTAATGTGAGATGTTGAAAAAATCATACTTATGATTGTGGCCACCTTAAGTCACAAATTTGTGTGGATTTCTCCTTACTCCTCCCTCCAAAGGGGCACGTCAGTGGAAAAGTTTGAGGAGGTTTGTACTAAGAGAACCAAAATTTCAAATATTTTCCATGAGTTTGATGGTTTGTCCTAGTAAAATCTTTTCAAGAAATCTAACCTATTGGAAGGAAGTTAGTAGTCTGTAATGCAGAGAAGCTTTTAGGCAGAATATTTTAATATTCTGTAATATTTTAATATTAAAAATCAGAAAGAATTTAAATTTCAAAAAATTAGAAAATGGCTAAGAGGATTATAATATTTTTGTGTCTTGAAATATTATTCAGCCATAAAATGATGTGTTTTTAAGAATATTATGACAGGAAAAGGTGTTAATATAATAATATATTAAGTCATAGAATATAAAATTGAATATAAGATATACATTAAAAATACATGAAGACTGAAAAACATGTTACTGCCAGTTATTCCTGGGAGGTAGGATTGTGAGTATTTCTTGCTTTTTATTCACAATATCTTTAATTCCAAATTTTGTAAGGGTTGGAAGGTTTTATAAGGGTTTTTAATAATAAAAACTTAATTTTTGTAAAAGGGTCAGCACTAGGCTCTTGAAGGAATATCCTGGGTAGTCCCTAAAAGTGTCTTTTATTTTCTTGATATATTATTCTGTAATAATTTATTTTATTTTAAAGTAATTCTTTCTTCATTTAACTATAGAAATGTGTGAATCTATTGATAATATTGAATTATATTGTATGCCTGAACAACTTATACAAATGAATTATCTTGTCACATGGTTGATATGAGTTTTATGTCCCAGAATTATCTAAAGTTAAAACTTTTACATATACTATTTAAAATTGCTTTATTATAAGTATAGTAATAGTATATAATAGTTTAATTATGAAGCACAATATGGCTTTATTAACAATGCAGGAGAAGTGATAAGCATATATTTTATAAGCTCTCTAATCATGATGCAAAGGAAACATTACTTCCCATATGAGGGACATGATTATATGCACAGTATAATTAAATTTGTGGTAAAGAGGTGCATTTTGCAGTTCTTGGAATTGACTCACCGTGTGTGTGTTCTCTTGGTTCAACAGGCAATAGCATTAGCAGCAGCTGAATATACTAGCATTGGGAGAAGCAGAATAATGGGTCTCTCCGAGAGTTCTTCTGAGACATCCAAACTGAGCTCTAAAAGTGCTAAAGAAAGAAGAAACAGGAGAAAGAAAAAGAACCAAAAGAAACTCTCCAGTGGGGAAGAAAAGGGAGATGATGAGAAACTGTCCAAATCAGAATCTGAGGAGAGCATCAGGAGAAAAAGTTTCCACCTTGGTGTTGAAGGTCATAGGCGAGCGCGAGAAAAAAGATTGTCTACCCCTAACCAGGTACCACTGACACCATCACGTGTGTATTGCCAGAGGTGGGATCATAGACATCTATATGAGGGAAGGGCACTCAGGAGAAGAGGGAGTGACTTCATTAGTATGTTTTTAGGTAAAAACCTATTGATGACTGGGCATTTATGGAAAGAACATAGAGATATATAGTATTCCATTTAAGTTTGACCATTTTGAAGGAGCTTATGGTTTTAGAATTATCATATCTTCTCCAATATAAATATCCAAAACACGTGTTCATGAGAACCGATGTAGAAATGAAGAAATAATTTACAATATCAGTTACCTTTTCTTATTTTTATTCAGTCTTCATTTTGCAGTGCCTCATTGGTTAAAAACTAACCTCAGATTAGTTTTTTTTTTTTTTCATCAATGTAGGTACACCAGACTACTGTAGGTATCACCAGATTACAGTAGGTAGTCACTGAATAACTGCAGGTACACCAGATGACTGTAGGTAGTCACCACACGACTACAGGTAGTCACCACTTTAGGGATCACCAGAATATCAGTCACCCAAACCTTACTGCCTCTACCCCAAAAGGCACCAGTCTGTAACATCTAGTCCCATAGTCTCTTATTTTTCCTTGTGTGGAATTTCTCTTTCCCTTTTTTTTTTTTTCCACTGACACCCCTGTATTTTAGAATTTCCTGCCTACAAACCTCCAGGAGCAATGAACTATTATTCCTGTTCTTCTTTACATTTCTCTGGTTTCCACTGCACAGTCCCTTCAAATAATTTTTCTAAAACAAAGTAGTTTTCCTGCTCAACCTAAAACATAAAAAACAGACAAAAGCTGTGTTGAATAGCCACTGGCTACAGAACAAGACCCATATCTTGTCAGTGCTTTGATCTTGCCATGGCCTTGATCTCAGTCCCACTCTGGTCAACCTCCATGTCCTCTCAGCCCACCACAGTTGTTCCTCTCACCTCCATGCCCCATGTTTTCATGCCTTTTTACTTGGTGCACATGATCTCCTCTTCCTCCTTGTTTTCCTCCTGGCATGGGACCACCCACTCTTTCCCCTTAGCTCTGGTGCCACCCATCCACAGTCCTCTGTTCTCTCTACTCCTCCCAGTCTACCCTTCGTTACCCACTTAGAATTACTACCCTTTCCATCTGTGTCGTTAAATTTTCTAGCTTCTGCTGCTTAAGTCTGTAGGACCCTACCAGATATACACAAAAGTAAAAGAATCCCTTCCTTCAAAGATTTCATATTCTAGTTGGGGAGATAGAACTTGAATGTAATATTGGTTAAAAAAAAGTAAGACAAAACTGTTCCCAGAGCAGTTCAAGCTAGTTTTAAGGTAAAGACCTTATTATATGCATTTTCCATTATTCTCAATGCCTATCACCTTGTCCTTAACATAGTAAGCGCTAATGTTTATTGAATTAGATACATCCAAGGAATATGCAGTTTGATTTATACACATAGTTTATCTTGGACACAGTCATGTAAATGTGACTTGTTTTCACCTCTTTGGTATTGGACAGCTTCTTTTCCATGTTCTAATATTATTATGAGGGCTTCCCTGATGGTTCAGCAGTAAAGAATCCACCTGCCAATGCAGGAGACACGAGTTCAGTCTCTGGGTGGGGAAGATCCATTGGAGAAGGAAATGACAATGCACTCCACTATTCTTGCCTGGGAAATCTCACAGAGGAGCCTGACAGGCTACAGTTCTTGGTTTCGCAAAAGAGTCAAACATGACTAAGTGACTAAACAACAACAACAACAAATATTTTTAAGACTTTGTAAATCCATTGGTATTCGAAAGTCTTTCTTAACAGACCTTAATGGAGCCCTCAGTATGCAGAATAGAGTTGCAAGCAATGGAATGCAAAGATGCATACAGTGTGGTCTTAGCCTCAAGAAAGTTTCACTACTTAAGGAATGTAGGGGTTGATGTATGAACAGCTCTGTAACAGCTATTAGTATCAAATTCTTTTTTAAGTAATAATTTATTTATAGCAACATGAATGGTACAAGATGAGTGGAGAGATAACTTGAGGCCACAAGTATAGAGAGTGATACAGTAGCAGATAACGTACTTGGTCCTGAAAAGATGAGCTTTTCCAGTCTCCTCTTTCCTTATGTGAAAAAATGTGTCGTTTTGCTGAATTTCTTTGTTTTTAAATATGTTTCTTTTAAACGCAGGACAGAGCCCTCTGCCCTCAGGTCAGTGGTCTTCATGGGAGTTCTCGGAAATGCATGCCTGCTTCAGCAGATACACATCACCTTTTCTTTTTCCTGCAGTCACCACTCGGCATTCGCGGCTCCTTGTTTTCTGCAAGGC
Organism: Odocoileus virginianus; assembly: GCF_023699985.2. NCBI lineage: Eukaryota > Metazoa > Chordata > Mammalia > Artiodactyla > Cervidae > Odocoileus > Odocoileus virginianus. Next base: position 23,401,639 of record NC_069686.1, read on the forward strand.
GGAGCAGCAGAACAAGTCTTTTCAGCTTCAGAGGTCGAGGAAGAGATATTGGATCTGAGACTGAATTTGCCGACGACGAGCACAGCATCTTTGGCGACAACGAGAGCAGAAGGGGCTCCCTGTTTGTGCCGCACAGACCTCGGGAGCGGCGCAGCAGTAACATCAGCCAAGCCAGTAGGTCTCCCCCAGTGCTGCCAGTGAATGGGAAGATGCACAGCGCTGTCGACTGCAATGGCGTGGTCTCCTTGGTGGATGGACCCTCCGCCCTCATGCTACCCAATGGACAGCTCCTGCCAGAGGTGATAATAGATAAGGCAACTTCTGATGACAGCGTAAGGACGTTTTAAATAGCTCAGGCATGGTTCGGCCCTTATTCTTGCATCCATCACTCTCTCTGCTGGAGGGGCCTTCTCTCTGGTCCTCTGAATGGCTCTGCATCTTGCAATACTTTTTATGCTAGAAACACACCTTTAACTGCTTAATGTAATCCTTATACTATTGTTGTAGGTATCCAATTCCAAGATATTTAAAACCCCATTTGTGAAAAATGGTACTTATCTACTGATATTATACTTGATTTTGAATTATCCCCTTAGGAAACAATCTATATATCAGCATAAAATGCATTGATAATGCTAACATTATTAGTTGATAATAGGTTCCATGTCTGTAAGGAGATTTGGGTTATTTGCCACCTACCACTATTTTTTCAAGTCACTACTTTATATATACCTTGCTCTAAGGGATCTTATTTGAGTTCTTAATAATTAATAATAGTAATAATAATAGCAGACATGTTAGTATTTATAGCAGCCCTAGGAGGTGACATATTAATATCCCTTTTATACACCTGGGGAAACTGAGTCACGTGGAAATGAAACAATTTGTGCAAAGTCACTCAGCCAATAAATGGTAGTCCTGAAATTCAAAAAGAGGCCTTCTGTTTCTGAGCTTGTGCTTTTAACCACCACACTTTCTCTCCAGGATGTGGTAAACTTCTTAGGAATAATTTAGAGTAACTGATTTTCCCCCACACATAAATGAAACACACTGTTATCATTAAAAAAAAATACCAGAACTCTTCCATCTGAAATCTGTGAATAAAAACATAATATGCAAAATACATAGGTAAATGCAAACATATACATATAAGACAAAAATAAAACACCTTTCCAAAACAACAGTTTCAAGAGTTTGAGAGTCATTGAGTGGTATGAGAAAAGGGTGTGATGAAGCTTGAAAGTGAGATCTTTCTGGTTTTGAAGTTTCTTGGTTACCTATTAAGGTCACTCACCATGTTACATTGTGTTGCTTGATATCGGAAAGGCTTTGACTAACCTAACAAGCTCTGAACTCGTGCCACCTATTCTTAGATCATATTTGCAGACAATGAAGTGTTTTAAGTGAGAATGAAGTTCCATCAAAGCCATGGCCACACATATATTTTCATTTGAATGCATGCATGTGCTTTTAGGTCATATGTGACCTTTGTGCTTGCTTGATATAGCTCCAGCCCTCTGTGAAGGTGTTTTTCTTATCAAATAAGCATGTTAAATTTCCATGGAATCATGTCTTTGTTGTGTTTTGCTTTTTGATAATGTGTATTACCTATAAAAGATTATATAATGTGTATCAGATTTAGAGGTCATTTCCTATTTTTAAATGAAATGTTTCACTTAATACTTAGTTTTACCACAGAAAAATCATTATCATTCTAAATTCTAAGACTAAAACTACAGAACTGGAGTAATTAGTGAATACTTTATAATTCAATAGAAATAAATGCAAAACATAATAGCGTGAAATAATGTACAGTTTAGATGAAAACATTGCATGAGAAATAATATAACCTTGACACCTGAGACTGTCTACATGGAGAAAAAAATGATTTAATCAACACAGCTATTTGTTTGACTTAGGGAGAAAAGAAATCTCTGCTTCTAGAAAGTCAGTAAATTAGAGAGTATATCAGCTAAAACATGGTTATAGAGAGATCTATGTAAGAAGCCACCTGCAGATATGTGTGTATATGTCCTTGCACATATATGGGCACATATATGTGTCCTTGCACATGTATGCATGTCCATACATAAATATATACACACATACATGTATTTATCCCTTTTTTTCTACATTTTGATATACAAGCATATATATCTAAACAACTATATTTTACAACTCTAAATCTATATATCTATATATATGTTTGTAGAATGGTGTGTGTGTGTGTATACACATATATATATGCATACCACATATAAGTAGACAGATAATAAATATAAAGATGTATGGTTGTTTATATGCATATATGTGTATGTGTGTGTGTGTATTGCTGGCCTGCACTGAACTGGCACAGTGTTTTAACTTTGAATTAGTTGCCAAGGTTTAGAAATAAGACATCTTTACATAAAAATGGGTATACCTGGTAAGACTGAGCTCATATTCCTGCATGGCATCAATCCTTTGGAGCCTCTTTCAGATGGAGCTTACATTCTCCACTTTGCTACAGTTTCCACCTGTCTTAATCATCGTTTTCCTACTGAGTCATTCATCTTGATAGACTCAGAGCAGTTCTTGAGATCTGCTTTGGCATGAGAAACAGTCATTACCACTGCCCTGTTATTGCTGTACCCCAGCAAAGAATAATTACAGAAGTTTATCAGAGAACACTGAAGTTCTTCCTTTACACACACACACACACACACACGCACACACACACACCATTGCAACACTTATTTAGCTGTTTTCATGTTAGGACTCTTACATAGTAAAGCTATCTGAATAAATTGGAGACCCAGAAAGATAGATAATGATAGTGATTATAACAATGAAAGCAGCTCATTTTAGTTTTTATTTCCTTAGTATTAAGCCATTTAATCCTCATAACAAGATTTTGAGGCAAGTACTATGATTATTTCCATTTCACCAATGATGAAATGGAGACAGAGAGGTTAAGTAACTCTCCTATGATACACAGCCAGTAAATGGCAGAGCCATGACTCAAATCAACAGTCTAGACTCTAATTACTCACTACAACTTTGTGAGCAAGATTTTATTTCTACCTACAATTTATTGAAATTCCATTCTTAAAACTGTAATTAATCATCTTTTTTTTTCCAGGGTACAACCCATCAAATACACAAGAAAAGACGTCACAGTTCTTACCTCCTTTCTGAGGATATGTTGAATGACCCCAATCTCAGACAAAGGGCAATGAGTAGGGCAAGCATATTAACAAACACTGTAGAAGGTATGGAATAACATTCACTTTACCATACAGATTGTTAAACAAAATTCGGGTAAGTCCTGGTCAGTCTTAAATAGATATAGCAAGTACTTAGGAAGAAGTCAAAGAATATAAAATGGTGATAACAATGGTAAGACTAACCAATAGATACTACTGGAATTGTCTTTAGTGCTTAAAAAGTGGATAAAGTTCTTTGTGATTAAAGACAGGCTTTGGGTTATAATGACCTTTCAAAAATAAATAGCTTTATGGTACTAAATGAAGAAAGTGAGGGTGGCCCAGGGCTATGTGACTCTCTCACTGTATTCTCTTAGAAATCTTACTTAGTCTCTCGAAATTGATCATTTTTCTAACAGGCAAGAAAACAATACCAACTTCCAGATTCTGTAAGTTTCTTCTTCTGAGAACATTCTATAAAATTGTAAAATAGTAATATGTGACACAACATCTGTCAAGATAGTGATGCATAGCACTAGAGAAAGCAGTTTAGAGAATATGATGTGAACAGTAGTGATCAGCCAAAGGGTGGCAATTTCAGCAATGTATTGGCGCCCACCCTCTCTCCCCACAACATGCCTCTGGTCCCACCTTATCCATGGGCTACCACCTCATCCCCCAACACGCCCATGATGGACCCAGACAGAGTTTTCTCCCACCTCCTAAATTTATGATGAGACTAAATGGGCTAATGGTGTGTGCTACCTATTGCATGAATAGCTCTATAAATTATTTCTAGTCTCTTGGTCCTGGGATTATTTTCACCTGTGAGCTGGCAAAAGCTTTTCCTGTAGAGAATAGAAGTGTGTTATTATTGTAATAGAATTCAGGGCACAGGGGAGTGTATATATTGGGGTGTGTGTGTGTGTGGTGTATATGTATATATATTGGTTTATATACATTTATCTTAAATATATACATTATCTGAATTAAGAAAGCATCAATTCTTTTGTTTAACATCATATGTTAAGTGCTTGTTTCTCTCAGAGATACCCATATATGTTCCCATTCATTAATTTCACTGCCTTCTTCTTAGGATTGATCTAATAAATGAATGCATGATATAAGATTTTTATGTTATATGCTATGCTCTCATAAAAAGAATATTGTTAAACTTACAAAGTATAAAGCAGAAGACTTGTTTCAAATGTTAAAGTGTACTGCTGATGTGTATCTGGTTAGGAATAAAATATATAATATGTAATGATTAACTTGGTGTTCTCTGTGGTTTGTTTCTTCCAGAACTTGAGGAGTCCAGACAGAAATGTCCACCTTGGTGGTACAGATTTGCACACACATTCTTGATCTGGAATTGCTCTCCATATTGGATAAAATTCAAAAAATGTATCTATTTTATTGTAATGGATCCTTTTGTAGATCTTGCTATTACTATTTGCATAGTTTTAAACACACTGTTCATGGCTATGGAACATCACCCAATGACTGAGGAATTCAAAAATGTGCTCACTGTGGGAAATTTGGTAAGTCTGTTAATGTGTATTATGACCCAGAATGTCTCTCTTTGGTTGTCATGATTATCATTCCTTTTTTTTTTTAAAGTCAGATGGATATTTAGCTAGGTAGTTATGCATGCTCAGAATTCACAATGTGAATCATTGTACAGAGACAAGTTTCTGGTGATAAACACTATCTTAAAGTAATTGTGCAGGCATATTGAGGTCTATGGATAACAGCATTATCTCCATAATGGGTCACCATCTTGGGAGTAAATGTGTGTTTGTTTTCTGCCAGGCATGTCTGTTAGCAGCAACACTTTGAAAACTTGATACTTTCTTACCCATTTTATAATTATATTGCAGCTTACTTGTGAGTACATACCCTGCAAGTTTTCATAAAAACTATGGATACTTTGTTTTGACATATAGGTAAAGGATTCAGGCCTTTGGAATCCCAAAGTCCTTAGTTTGAGTCCTGGTTTTGCCTCCTAGTAGTTATATGACCTTGGGGAAAAATTTTAATATCTATAATCTTTCATTTTCTCATTTATGTAATAGTAATGGTTTCTTTATAAAATAATATTTTTATTTTAATATAACAATAATGCTTTATTTATATTCAATATATAAATAAAATTAATGCTTATTTATTAATATTTATTGAGAGGAATGAAGACTTTCTACTTATTAGCCAGGCATATAGTAAGTACTTACACCTGTTTTCATCAGTCATCACCATCATCATTGTAATCATCATGCTTTCTTTTTTAAAAAAATTTTTGTTGGAGTATAGTTGATTTACAGTGTTGTGTTATTTCTGCTTTACAGCAAAGTGAATCAGTTACACACATAACGTGTATCTACTCTTTGTTGTTTCCCATGTAGGTTGTGATAGAGTATTAGGCAGAGCTCCCTGTGCTACACAGTAGCTCCTGATTAATTATCTGTTTTTTATAATCATCATGCTTTCAATGAATCAGCAGAAACAAGCCTTGAGAACAAGAATATTTAGAAGTCAAAATGATTAAGCTGGACACAGAAGAAATAACGGCAGCCTAGAAGGGATCTGTAAGCTTCAGGAAGATACAGGATTCTGTTAGGAAGGTTGATGCCAGAGTGATCTCTTAAATGGGCAGTGGTGGTCACACTCAATTAATGCCTCATGGCAAACAGAAAGTGCTCGTTTCCAGCGATCTGCATAACCAGGCAGAAGTTCTATTTCACAGCCAAAAGGTCCCAGTGTGTGACTCCATCAATCGTGAATAACTCTGGATGTCTCTGCAAAATGTCTGTATGAGATAATTTTGCTTTTGACATGGTCCCAAATCAATTGATATTTGAAGTCAAAGAGTGTTTCTGAGTTGGTCTTCTCTCCAAATTTCTTACACTTATTTCAAGGCAGGATGTTTAAAACTCATGTACCCTGAGTTAGCATTCTTCTTTCTATTCCTAATTGCAAAAGGGCAGGATCATCTAGTTTCTAATTGTTGGTAGAGGTCAGATCATGAAAACCAGTACCTTCTCATTGAGTTGTCTGTATCACTGTGAATCCAAAAATGATCCATCATGTTTCTTGTCTGTAACTACAGTCCCAAGTCTGGGTGCTCCCTGCTAGTCTTGATGACGTATTATTTTACAGATGACTCACAGTTATAGAGTTAACCTTTTCCCTTTGAACGTTCTTTGTTCAGTTTCTTTGAATCAGATTGTACCCAAGTGATTTATAAGACTTTCACTGTTGCCTTTTTGATTGAGTCCTTTTGATGCCATGTCATAAATTAATGATGTTCTGTGATATACTTTTGTGTCAAAGCTTTGGAAATCTTTGGGGCTGCACTGGTGGCTCAGAGGATAAAGAATTTGCCTGCAATGCAGGAGCCCTGAGTTCAACCCCTGGGTTGGGAATCCCCTGGAAAAGGGAATGGCTACCCACCCCAGTATTCTTGCCTGGAGAATTCCATGGACAGAGGAACCTGGCAGGCTACAGTCCATCAGGTCACAAAGAATCAGACATGACTAAGTGACTAACATTTTCACTTTGGAAATCTTACTTTAGCTGCCACTGTATTGATTTAATACTTTTCCCTCTTCTACTGATAAATCTTTAGAGTGAATCAACTTATTCCTTATTACTCAAAGAGCAATCAGAACAACAAAAAAGACTGGCTCAAAATTTAAGTATCAATATGTTTCCTTTTTACTATCTTCCAGAATAACTTGTTGACATAAATTATTTAATAAATGTTTTACAAAGAGTGCCTATCCTAACAAACACATGAAAAGATGCTCAGCATCACTCATTGTCAGAAAAATGCAAATCAAAACCTCAGTGAGGTACCATTACACACCAGTGAGAATGGCTGCTATCCAAAAGTCTACAAGCAATAAATGCTGGAGAGGGTGTGGAGAAAAGGGAACCCTCTTACACTGTTGGTGGGAATGCAAACTAATACAGCCACTATGGAGAACAGTGTGGAGATTGCTTTAAAAACTGGAAATAGAACTGCCATATGACCCAGCAATCCCACTCCTGGGCAGACACACCAAGAAAACCAGATCTGAAAGAGACACGGGCACCCCAATGTTCATCGCAGCACTGTTTATAATAGCCAGGACATGGAAGCAACCTAGATGCCCATCAGCAGATGAATGGATAAGGAAGCTGTGGTACATATACACCATGGAATATTACTCAGTCATTAAAAAGAATTCATTTGAATCAGTTCTAATGAGATGGATGAAACTGGAGCCCATTAAACAGAGTGAAGTAAGCCAGAAAGATAAAGACCAATACAGCATACTAACGCATATATATGGAATTTAAAAAGATGGAAACAATAACCCTATATGCAAAACAGAAAAAGAGACTCAGATGTACAAAACAGACTTTTGGACTCTGTGGGAGAAGGCGAGGGTGGGATGTTCTGAGAGAATAGCATTGAAACAAGTATACTATCAAGGGTGAAACAGATCACCAGCCCAGGTTGGATGCATGAGACAAGTGCTCAGGGCTGATGCACTGGGAAGACCCAGAGGGATTGGGTGGAGAGGGAGGTGGGAGGGGGGATCGGGATGGGGAACACATGTAAATCCATGGCTGATTCATGTCAGTGTATGACAAAAACCACTACAATATTGTAAAGTAATTAGCCTCCAACTAATAAAAATAAATGGGAAAAAAGAAAAAACAAAGAGTGCCTATCTTAATTTTCAAAGGTTTTATGTATTAGAGATTTTAGCGTGCCCTTCTGAAATGCTCTCTAAAGGTGATGAAAACTGATAGGAGAGTTAGAACTTCTTAACTGTTCGATTCTTATAGCTATAAGAATAGTGATAGTTGGTTTATAGGATTAAATGAAATAATAATATATGTTTATAAAGTATCTTTATAAAGCACCTTGTCTGAAACACAGTAAATGCTACACAGATAGTCATTATCATCATTAGGTTGCTTTTATACCTTTTAATAATGCTAGAAATATATTTTATTTCTCATGTAGGTCTTTACTGGCATCTTTGCAGCTGAAATGGTTTTAAAACTAATTGCCATGGATCCATATGAGTATTTCCAAGTAGGATGGAATATTTTTGATAGTCTTATTGTGACCTTAAGCTTAGTGGAACTTTTTCTAGCAGATGTGGAAGGATTGTCAGTTCTACGATCATTCAGACTGGTAAATATAGACCAACATTGCCTTTATATTCTATATATAAAGGGGTGTTTCTTTGGTTTTACATTACTATTTTTTTTAACTTTTGGAGATGTGATTCAAAATATAAGATTAGATCTCTGTAGCTAGTAAAATGAAGTTCCTTCAGTAGCAAATGCACTTAAAGAGCTCAAAAATATTTGAATGTTTTAATTTTGGGATCTTGATGACATATTCAGTTGTATATGCTAGTATTATGATAGGGCAGTAATTTATATCACAATAAGAAGCTTATGGTTTGTAGAATTTCAATCATTATAATATGTTCATAACTTTGTGGATTTCATAAAGATTATCCCCTCAAAATTGTTGTCTGATGTCAAAAATATTAAAAAATAATGACTTTTTAATGCTTTTCCCTCTAATTTATTGAACTTTCTCCTTATGTCGGCATGAAAAAAAATTATGAAAGTATCAGAAAATAGAATTAAGGGTAAATGACCAATTCTAAAGGATATAATATCTGATACTGTGATAAGAGATTTCCGTAACTATCCTGCACTAAAATTGCAGTTCCTTCAAAATATGTGTAGCAATTTTATAGTGGCAAATATAACAAAATAATAGGAATATTGACAGTAGATTAAAAGTTAATAATAAAAATAATTGATTTTACCAGGTAATGATAATATCTTAGAATTAAATTTTGGAACAAAGCTTAAAACTGGAAACATTGAGAACTTTTTCATAAAAACTGATAATAAGTTTTGTGTTTACTCTTAGCTCCGAGTTTTCAAGTTAGCAAAGTCTTGGCCAACACTGAACATGCTGATCAAGATCATTGGCAATTCAGTGGGGGCCCTGGGAAACCTAACCTTGGTGTTGGCCATCATCGTCTTCATTTTTGCTGTGGTTGGCATGCAGCTCTTTGGTAAGAGCTACAAAGAATGTGTTTGCAAGATCAGTGAAAACTGCGAACTCCCACGCTGGCACATGAATGACTTCTTCCACTCTTTCCTGATTGTGTTCCGGGTGCTGTGTGGAGAGTGGATAGAGACCATGTGGGACTGCATGGAGGTCGCTGGTCAAGCCATGTGCCTCATTGTTTACATGATGGTCATGGTCATTGGCAACCTGGTGGTATGTAATCACCTGTTCATACATTTAAAATTCTCCATAGAGCATTATTATATGATGATGTGGTCATTTATTTTTATAATTATAGGATTAATTAGGTCTAAAGCCATTAATTGTAATAGAATGTTGACTATTTTAATCCAGTGAAGAACAGAAAAGATAATGAATTATTGTCTTGATTTCTCTGCCAGATAATGCTTTTTTATAGCTTTCACAATATTTATTTTAATGGAAAGTTTTCATTTTTCTACTTCTTTCATTTTGATAGTCATGTCATATAAATTAATCCATGGTTTTCATATCTCCTAAATGTTGATTCAAACATGAAGCCATGCTAGTAAACAGAATATGATTAACTTAATAATAACAAAATGAATTTATAATGGAACAAGGCAAATGGAAGGCCTAGTCCTACTTTGTTATAGTCATATATAAGACTAGCATTTATAACAAGTATCAAAAAACTATATGGTCCAAGGGCCAAATCCTGCACACTGCCTGTTTTTGTTTCATTCCTGCAAAGCTAAAATGTTTTCTACATTTTAAAATAGTTTAAAAATATAAAGAAAAATATTTTTTGGCACAGGGAAATTAAATGAAATTAAAATTACAATTTCTATAAGCAAAATTTATTGAAAACAGATACGCTTATTCATTTTCATGTTGTCTGTGGCTGTCTTACTCTACACGGACAGAGATCCTCTGTCCTACAAAGCCCAAATAACTTACCACCTGGCCCTTTTACAGAAAAAGTTTGCCTACCACTACTCTCTAGTTTCTCTTTTACAAGTGATCTACTTCTCCATTAGTGTTTTCTTAGCTTGTATGCCTTCTGTTTCCTTCTATCTTATACCTACCTGTTGGTGGGAATTTTCAAGCTTAGAGGCAGGAGAAAATTGGGATAAAGTGCTCTTCAGTGACTCACTTCAATTTTCAAAGCCATCATGTTCATTTGATGTAGTTGGTTAGCCTGTTGTCAGACTGCTCATCAAGTATGATTGTCTATGGTAACAGCCACATGGTTGGTACCTTCACTTCCCATTGGCTTGAAAACAAGTTGTTAATTTTTTTTTGTCCTTGTAGTCCCCATGCCAACTTGAAACTTGGTAAGAGAGTAGGCTTAAATGCTCTCACTGCAAAAAGATAATGGTAATTATGAGGCTTGATGGAGGTGTTCTTTGACACTGTGGTGGCAATCATTTTGCTGTCTATAAGCTCATCAAACCATGTTGTACACTTTAAACTTATACAATGTAATATGATAATTATATCCCAATAAAGCTGTAAAAGCTAAATCTAATTATAAGTTTGAAGGAAAAAAGAAATCTATTAACATTTGCATTGATTAAGGAAACTAAAGGGAAAATGAACCCTTGGTTTGTCATCACCATTCCTATTAGAACACACACACATCAACGAACATATATTTTACAATGAAATATATTTTTTTATTGACAATGAAGACAGACAGGAAACTAGTCTCAAAATTTCTTAATGATTCATCAAATTTATTTCTATGATTTTCTTTTCCCCCTCCATCTCAGATTCTTCTCTTAAGCCCGCTATATTAACACAGACCTTTTTTCACTTGTGCTTTTCTACTTACATTTCTAAGAAATTGTTCTAAGTGTGACCAAAATTAGTGGTGAGTCCTTTTCCTCAGTTTGGTATAATTTTGATTGTTTAAATATGAAGTAGATGTTAGGGTTTTTCAATCATCTTTTTTATATAAAATATTTTAAAAATATAATTTACATATTTTGAGCCCTCTTTGAGAATTTTTTTTTAAATAATGTGCAGTTTACTTGGACCCTTGCCTCTAAGGAGGGAAACAGAAATGGTTTTGCACACAAACAAAATTTTGCTTCAAGGATAGGCATTATCCTGACCTGTTTTATAATCTTTTCCAGGGCCACCCAATCATAATGCCATTATCTCATTTGAATTGGGTTCAACGGGCATATCTTTTTCTTTGCTTTAAAAGTCTCATTAAGTTGCAAGTTGGCACAATTCTTGGAGAGGATATTTTATTACAGGAACTCTAAGAGCATTATATGTTCCACTTATTGCAATAAGTGAAGTTTATCTTCTGGGAAAAGTAAACGCAGATCTTGGCTTAAGTTACCTTCAGCACAACAGACAGTAGTCACAATTTTCTTGTTCTATTTGCTTCTCACAGGTTACAAATATTAAGTAAAGGCAAATGTTAAGAGGGCATTTTAGGCGCATAGAAGGGATATGGACACAGGTTTTCTGCTGTAGAAGTGAGTTTAGGAATGACATCACGGTTAATGGTGAGGGAGCATGTGCTTTGCTCCTCATGCTGGCCCTTTAAGGGTTAGGCTGACCTCTGCTCCCGCGTTCACAGAAGCTCACACACGGGGAGACTAATGAGAATTCTAGCTTCTCTGCTGCCCCATCCCGTGTTCTTATCTATGGATGAAGAAGTATAGAGCTCTTCACTACTGGTTTGGATTTTGGCCTGTATTTCCAAAAACTGTACTTATTTTCTTTTTTTATTTCCTATCTCCCTGTTTATCCACACCCTATTCTCCACCTGACTTAGGTCCTCAACCTATTTCTTGCTTTATTACTGAGCTCATTTAGTTCAGACAATCTTACAGCAATTGAAGAAGACACTGATGCAAACAACCTCCAGATTGCAGTGGCCAGAATTAAGAAGGGAATAAATTATGTGAAACGAAACTTACGTGAGTTTGTTCTAAAAGCATTTTCCAAAAAGCCAAAGATTTCCAAAGAGATAAAACAAACAGAAGATCTAAATTGTAAAAAGGAAAACTACATCTCGAACCGCACACTTGCTGAAATGGGCAAGGATCACAATTTCCACAAAGAAAAAGATAAAACCAGTGGTTTTGGAAACAGCGTGGACAAATACTTAATGGAAGAAAGTGATGGTCAATCATTTATTCATAATCCCAGCCTCACAGTGACAGTGCCAATTGCACCTGGGGAGTCTGATTTGGAGATTATGAACACTGAGGAGCTTAGCAGTGATTCAGATAGTGAATACGGCAAGGGGGTAAGATTGTTTTTTTACATATATTGTCTCATGTTATTAACTATTGTGATGAGTTAAAATTTCAGATTTTTGCTGTATGAGTTCTTGTCTAATATGTATACTAATAGGTAATTTGTGTGTATGTGAATTTGTACAGTAACCTCCTGAAGGTTCACGTGGTAAGGTTTTACCTACTGGTTCTTAATAACTGATGTAATCTTCTTTAGCTGGATTTGAAAGTATGGGAATATTTAAGTCTTCCTTGCCTTTATTCCATTTGTCATCCACTGTAAAGTCATATGCAGTCTCCTCTAATAGTGTCTGTTGAATCCACAGCTCTTCTCCATCACCTTTGTCTTTGCCCTCTGTTTGCCTAAGCCATTTCCACTTGGTGTCCCCACTGATATCTCTGCCTTCATTTTCCATCTACTCTAATCCATTTGTTTGATTAATTTTACTCAGGTCCAATCCCAGTCACATCACTCCTTTGAAGTATCCTTGATCCCCAAGATAGATATGAATTGTACACTGTAGGTAAAAGCCTTCATATCATGGCCTCAACCAACTGACTAGCTGTGTTACCTCATCCTCAAACTGGGGCTCCTACACCTGAACCAAGCCAGTTTTCTTCTGGGCCACATACGCTCACAACCTGCGTTCCTTCTTCAGTCAAAATCCTGAATACGCCCTTTAAGACACAGCCCTCAGTTTCCTTGTATGTAAAATTATTAGCCCTTACTAAGAGCTAGGTGACAGTTAAATGAATTGCACGTGTTAAATGCTTAGAACAGTATTCACAGTGCTCAGAAGTTATACTTATTATTTAGCATTATATTTTATATTCTTAAAAAATTATTATATGCATCAAATGGTACTGTAAACTCATTGAGAACAGGAAACTTTATTACAACTTTTTTGTATCCTCCTTCCCCACCTCCAGGGGCAATATATTCAAAGTATTATTGAGCTGCATTTTCATTAATATGGAATATATTAATCATAAATGAGTTTTATGACAGGATTTTTATGGCATCTCTCTAAAGTTTTAAGATGCCATTTTACAATATTTTTCTTCTCTTTAGGTCACATTTGAAAATATTGACGTGTATTTCCCAAACATCTTCTATCTGCTTGACCCTATGTTAAGACCTGGGTTTTCCAGGTGGCACAGTGGGAAAGTAAAGAATCCACCTGCCAATGCAGGAGACCCAAGAGATGTGTGTTCAATCCCTGGGTTGGGAAGAACTGCTGGAGTAGGAAATGACAACCCACTCCAGTGTTCTTGCCTGTAGTGTTCCATGGACAGAGGAACCTGGCAGGCTACAGTCCTTGAGGTCACAAAGAGTCAGACAGGATTGAGTGAAGGAGCGCACATATTAAGACCTATCCTTCTTAAATTTATAGTGGATTTCGGAAAAAGATACAGAGCTCTGTGTATGTGTACACATATGCACTGGCCCTGTAACCAATACTAGGTGCATAGTAAATGCTCAATACTTATTCATTGAATAAATATATGATTAGTAAATTTTGAATATATATTTTAAGTAGCCAAAGAAATTATCTCCAAGATCACAAAGTAAGGAATAAAATATTTTATTTTTTATTTTAAAAATCTTTACATGGAAGAGGTTAATAACTCCAAAAATTCGGAAGGTGTAGTTGTTTTGGTTTGAAAGTAGAAAATTAGATTCCTCATACTCTGTTCAGGAGCAGTAATCTGGGTCTAGTCTCATGTGAAAAGAAAAACTAATTCAATTACCCATTTTTCTGCCTACAAAGATTAGAGTTGTAAAACCCTAACTGCCTAGCAGACTTTCTGAATAAGCTTGAGATTCTGGGTGTTAAAGCACTTTGGTAGCTTGATTGTAGCTTCTTTATATCTTAATATTTGAGAGGAATAATTTCTTACCTGGTCATTTTTTCTTTGCTCAAAGCCTGTGGCTATCCTTACATGGATCTCCTTAAGTCACTGGCAAATATCATATTCTTAGTATGTTGAATTAAAACATTTTAAAGGGAATCTAATAGACCTGTCCTGTATAGCACCTCATTTTCTAATTCAGAAAGCCAGTAAGAGAAAGCAACTTTATCTACAGTTTTGAAGCTGGCTCAAGGCAGAGCAAAATCGAGTCCCAGCCTTGATGTGCATAAGTCTGCCTTTATTCTCCTGTCTTTGTCCCTTTCAGGGATAAAACTCACATTCCTAATGGGGTTCATACCCAGTTTGTCTCCCCTGGGATACTGAGCCATGCTTCTGAAGAATTCTGTGGTATCCAGAGGAGGTTTGTGATGCCATAGTATCCAACTGTCTTCTATAATTAATGATTTCATCTATAAGTTATTTGGTACTGAAATAGACTATTTTAACCATTCATAAAGTTACTCTGCCACCTGTCCTGTGAACCTTTCCTAAACCTAAAAAGCATGAAATTTTGTGCACTTCAACTGTGTTATCCAAAGACCATTTGATGGTAATTTAATATTCTTAATTATCATTGAGTTTTTATGACATTGTAGTCATAACTACTTGAGAAAAAATACATTTTTTTCTATTTCATAGAAATGGAAATATGTGGCATAATATTCAGGAGCTTGAGGCTACCTCATAGGTCATAATTAAAAATATATAAACTAGTTTCTTTAAATCATTTGCACAGTATTTGAGTTGGTAAGCTCTAAACAAATGTTAGGTATCGTGTTTATTATTGTGTTCATCATCATTATTAGCCTCCAAAAATTCAGATTTTAAATTATGGGCTTTGAAATTTTGTCCTCCTTCATAAGACATTTTCCATGACATATATCAAAAGTGCATCACCTTGAGTGTATTCAAACCTGCTTGACTATACACTGAACTTGAGAAGTAATGAAATTTCAAGATCTATAAAAAATTTGTTATGTAGTATTAAGCAGTTGCCAACTGTAAAAACCGGCATCTAGAGTCTTCCTCTCGAGTGCCTTGTGATTTAAATGTTTCTAGTTATGACTTATTGGTTTTATTTTTCAATTTGGAACACTAAAAGAAATTCACATTTCCTTATTTACCTGAAGTGTTTCTACATCATTTCAGGCTAAGCTCTCTGCTCTAATTCCCCTAATCTTCAGCTCCCATTGAGTTCCCAATTTTTTAACTGCTTAATTCCCTCCTTTGTATCTTTCCTATATTTTCATCTTTGAAATAATTCTTTTTTTCACTTTATTAGTTGGAGACTAATTACAGTATTGTAGTGGTTTTTTCCATACATTGACATGAATCAGCCATGGATTTACATGTATTCCCCATCCCGATCCCTCCTCCCACCTCCCTCTCCACCCGATTCCTCTGGGTCTTCCCAGTGCACCAGCCCGTAGCCGTTGCCTCATGCATCCAACCTGGGCTGGTGATCTGTTTCACCCTGTTTCGATGCTGTTTCGATGCTTTTCTCTCAAAACTGAAATAATTCTTGATGAACTTTTCCCAAAAAGGCAAATCATAATTATCCAACAGAAAATAATGCCCAACTAAATATATGTCAGTTATTTAAGTCTTAAGCACTACCTGGAGTATTGTGAAGAAGGCAGCCTCTGGAGATAGAATTCTTGCCTTAGATCCCAGCTTTAATATTTACTGTCTCCATGATTTGAGCAATTTACAAAAACCTCTGGTTATTTTTTCTAGTTTCCTTATATGCAAAATAGGATTATAATAAAGATTAAATGATTGGGGTAAACAAACAAGTGCTTGTTGAAAAATAAGTGCCCAATTAACAATTACCATGGGGATGAAATTGAGTAGTCATGTACACATTGTAAGCAGCTATTTGCTACAGGTTAAATTTTTATGTGTAAAGACAAATGTAGGAGCTTGTTACAAATGCCTGTTCTGGGCTATATCCTGCACACGCTCTTCTGTCTAAGTCTGGATGCCCTCTCAGAGTCCTTACTGGCAGTGTTCCCAGTGACCACTGAGATGGATTGGTGGGCATAAATGAACCTAAGTTCATCTCTGGCTTGTCTTGATCCAGGTTTCTGAAAATTCATTTTCTTTATTCAAGGGCTGGGGATATTTTCCACATTTGTCTGTTTAAGAATCTGCATTTTGAACAGGAGGGATAAAATCTCCAACCTTTCCTACTTTCCCCTTCCCCATCCAGAAAACAAATCCTTCTCTTTTATGACATAAAATCCTTTTTTTTTTTTTTCTGCTCTCTTCTAGCGTCAGCTCTCAGATAGGCAAGTGTTTGTCTTCTGATAGACAGTTAGATATGTACACTCCAGAATGAAAGCAAAATATTTTGTCTTCAAATACCTTACCAGAAAATGACCAGAGATGAGTTCAAATAAGGTGTTGAGTAAAATATCTTGTGAGTTTTGAGACCATAATTGGCATTAGAACACCAGCATTTCTCTGAGGATGAGTCTGTCTCAGAATCAAGAAAGACATGCTGTCATCCCTAGAGACCCATGAGAATTAAGGCTCCTGTCACTGCTTCTCGGAACACACGCTGAACTGATGGGCCCCCCTCAGAATCAATCTCCTCCTGGGATGCAGTGCAGCCCTCCACGCCTTTGGCAAACATTAACACACTGCAGATTTTCACCATTAGCATTGAAGTGCTTCATTATTATGAGCCTCAAATGAAGCATGAAATGCATCCATTCATTCAATAAATATTTATTGAGATCCACTATGCTCCAGGCATTGTGCTAATAGTTGCTTAGAGAAAAAAAAATTTTTTCACCCAGGTGCAGTAATTCAATGTGATTGGCATCTGGCTTAATTAAGTTCTTAAGAAGTGTGGTTCTTTTTTTTTTTCTTCTGTTTTTAAATCATGCCAAATCCCAAAATTGAAAGTTGTAAAAAACTAAATTAGTAAGTTTTTTTTTTTAATGGCGAGCTGTTTCTTAGAGGGTTATAGAGACATCCTTTTGTTTTCAGTTATTACAGATTGCTTCCTTTTTTGCTTTAAAGATGAAAGAAAAATAGCCAGTTTGTAGACTTGTGATGTTAATTATAGACGTGTGATGTTAATTTTGAATGTGTGTGTAAATTTCAGGGGAAAACATTAAATTTATCCATTTTATTTCTCCAAATATTTTAAAACATAACAGTCTTATGTGGTTTTTGGAATAAATTCTGACAGCTTTCAGAGATGCTGGTAGCTATGAATCTAAAACCCTAAATGTTTTTTAATGCTCTTTTGACAAATGTGTTAGCAATGCTTGCTTAGGTAAATTTGCTCATCTTGTGTACTCAGCAGAGAGGAAAACATCCTCACAGGAAGATCTCCCCATTCATTCTTCCTCTAGCCAAATGCAAAACTTAGCTTTACTCAGTGGTTCTTCAGTGTTTTCAAACATTGTCTCCAAGTTGTGATGGAGCTAGTTGAGGTCCTTAGAGAAAGGAGAGCAGTGAAACTTTCAAATTTTATATAATCAAACTTCTCACCTTCAAGGGAGTGTCATTTAGTACACTGCAAAAACAGTTATGCAAAATTTATGTTCTTAAAGGAAGTGAAGGCCACCTAAAGCCCTCATTCACTTTGAAAAAGGAATCCATGAGTATATATTCTGTTAACTGTGACTATTCACTTTTTCAACTTCCATTTCCTAAACACCTGCTTGTTGCCATATGCCTTCTGGACTCTCGAAAGATGTCAGCAGTGTACTCATTTCCTCAGGAGATGTGGTTCAGAGTCTTCTTGGTCTCTGGTGGTGTTGTAAATGGTAAAGAGTAAAGCTAGGTCCCTGCCTTTGAGTTAAAACACACACAGAAATCAGAAATTATAAGTAAACCTGTAAAAATACTTAAAACGGGTTTTTTAGAAAAAATCTTGAGGCAAGATAAGGATAGGGTGGCTAATGTTGAAAATAAATTGGAATACTTCACAATGGGGATGCCAGTTGAAGTATGTTTTATGGTAAAAAGAATTCATCAGGTGAGAGAGAGAATGAGAGAGAGCAGGGAGAGAAGGGGAGGGATGGAGGGAGACAAAGAACAGAGAAACACCTTTCTGGTAGATGTAAAAGGCCCAGCCTGTGTGGAAGCATCCAGATACAAATCACCCATTAAATACATGAGAGGACGGCCACAGAGGAAGTAGCAGGTGACAGAGGTCGACTGGAGCCAGATAGTGAGTGTCTTGACTTACCGTCATTTGGAGATTGAAGTAAGTTTCTTTTTATTTAACAGATAGGGGAAACTTTGTCTTGCTTGGTTATTCTTTGTTGTTAGCAGATTTCTACTTTTAAAGGAAGTTTGTTTGGGAGTGTAATAAAGGTGAGGAAGCAGAGGGGATGGCAAGTTGTGGCAACCATCCTAAGGACACTTGCTGAAGGCTCAAGCCCAGGGAGTGATGGTGACACGTGGGATAAGTGTAAGACATGGCAAGCTAAAATGTAAGGGCTCAGGGTCTGGATCTGTGAATTATGAGCTGTTTCAAAGGGCATATTCATTTTCTGTGGCTGCCATAACAGCGTATCACAGACCTGGGGCTTTGTACCACAAGAACTGTGTTCTCTGAAAGTTCTAGAGGCTGTAAGTCTGCAATTGATGTGTCAACAGGGCCACGCGCTCTCTGTGGACTCTAAACAGGATGCTCCCTTGCTTTTTGCTCGCTTCTGGTGGTGGTCTTTCATCCTTAGCCTTCATGACCAGTAGCTGCATCACTCTGATCTCTGCTTCTTTCGTCACGTGGGACTCTTCCTGTCTTTTCTTTTTATAAGGACACTAATTATATTGGATTAGGGCCTACCCCAGTGACCTCATCTTAACTTGGCTACATCTGCAGAGACCCTATTTCCACATAAGTTCATATTCAAGGGTAACAGGCATTAGGACTTCAACATTATATTTTGGGAAATACAAAGTAACTCATAATAAAGAGTTTTGGCTTAGACGACTGGATGGATATTGATGCTATTAAAAATATGCGGGGGGGTGGAATATATAAGGGGGTAGGGGAGAGACAGTTTAATTTGGGGACATCTTAATTGTAACCACTCACAGGATAGCTAAGTGATAGTGAACAGTAGATATTTGGAGGTTTTAAGAAGATATTCAGAGTTGTAGACTGCTTGGACTTTTGTATGTTGATTTTACGTCAGGTTCCCTGGGAAACCAACTGTGAGTAGTGTTTTCAGGTTAAACACCTAACACCTGGATGAAATGATGGAAGCAAGCTGACTGGGCAGAGGGAGGAGTTGACATGCTCTACAGCTGTAGCAGAGGGTTCAGCTGATTCTCTAGACATCGCTGGTGTGTCCGAGCCTTTGGAGGAATCCCAAAGCAAAGCAAGGGCTCGGGACCTGTGTGCCCTGGACCCATCAGTCATCGGATACAGGTTCTCCCTCCACTCTTCAGGGAAGGGAGTATGATCTTGGGGAAGGCAGCTCCCTTCTGTATCTCCGTTCCCAGAGAGGGACTCAGCTGTGAGCCTTCAGCTGCCAACACTGCTAGAAGGTGGAGTAATGAGTAGCCTGTTTGAAAGGCAGATCTGGGCAGTGCACCACAGCATCCACTACAATAGAGGGACCACAGGAGGAAGAGGACAAGTGAATAACCAAGCCCTTGAGAAGTGGACATGAAAGCAAGCACCAAAGAGACCAAGGAGAGAATGTATACATTAGCCACTTTGATATACACTATATAACTTTCCTCCTTACAGCAACCTGGGAAAGAGGGTGATAGTAATCTATGTTTACAGATAACTAAGATGCTAAAGGATTAAGAAATAGTGCAGGCTAGTTGCTGATGTTTCTGGGAGTCATTTTAAATTTGAACTCCAGGCTTTAACCACCTCTAATACATATCATGGAAAGGCAAAAGCATGAGTAGAAATATATTCTCTGTTATATCCCTATAATGCTGCAATTCAGGGTCAGATTTTCTGTTATAATGGTATTGTGCATTTGCTGATTCATGTTCAGTTTCTAATCCTCCTTAGTGCTTATTGTCTACCTTCATACTATAACACAGAGCAGAACAAAGCACATTCCATTGGAGAATGAGAAGCCAGTCCAATGAAGATACATTGAGTAACGGATTATATTAGGTTGAAGGCACATGAAAGGAAGTGGCACCTAAGCTAGACCTTAAAGAATGGAGATCATAACTTTGTGTGAATGTGGTGGAGATGCCTACTCCGCAGGTGCCTCCCCCCAGGCAGAGGAACAAACAGTGGTGCTGTTCATCTGATTCACTTATTCACTTATCCATCCACCCATTCATCTATTCAGTATTCAATTTCTGCAAGCCATCATTTTGAGAAACTTTGTGTGCTTACTTGTTATTAAATTGCTTCCTTTTATTGATTTGATACAAATTTTAAATATTTGCAGTCATCAAGGTTGAATATTTTATGTTTTTTACTATATGGTGGTTTATGTTGAATATTTTACGTATTTTTACTATATGGTTGTTTTATTACACTGTTGTCAGGTCTGTCTCTCCTAAGATTTTTGTAAACTTTTTTTCCACTAAAAGGCAGTTGCAGGCAGTTTAGATTTCTTCGCATTATTCCATTTTAGAAAATATATTAATTTTTCCAGAAATGCATTTGATTTTGCAATTTTCAGTTATATTTCTTGGGGAGCTGACGTTTGATCCTATCTTTCATGCATAGATTCTTACAAAGACAAAACAGAATACCCCTATAGAATTTCACTTAGATCATTTTTTTGCAGATTGGGTCTAAACTGTTTAAATTTTTTTCCTCTTTATTGGATTTGTTCATGTGTCTAAAAACAATGAAATTTTGGTCTGGTGTTTAAATCAATGTTTCTCAATTGTTATATTTTGGTAAATTTGAAAACATTCCTTTCATGTAATATCATTTGAAATGTCAAAATTAAATCATCAATGCTAAGTTTAGAGTATGCTTCAAAAACCACGTACTGTCACTCTCACCCCACTCCAAAATTGAGGATCACTTCCTTTAAAATGTCTGTTATGAAGAGCAAACAGAATGCAAAAGGTTGCCTTCAGAAATTACAGTGTTTAATTCATCTCCTAAACAACAGAATGATATAACTGTTTAGTTCATTATTTTACAACCTATGTTGAATGATATATAACTTTATTACTGTGTTGCAAATATGTTTCTTGTGTTTAGCATATAGCATGCATTATCAAATATAACTAATTTCTACTTACAGGTATGTGACTTTAAACATTTAAATCAATTGATTAAGCTGTTCCATCATGCTTCACTTCCATACCTCTGTACCTAACTTTCTTACTTCTCACAGGGGTAAAAACAAACTGGATCCATCAAGGATGCAGCTCTGTGCTTTTAACCAGGCAGAGACATATGTGACCACTTTTACACAGGTTACCTAAAAAAAATTCATACATATGTATATGATATTTTTTTTCAGTGTCATGCATGCTGTTCAGCTACAAAATCTCTCTGCCTGACCCATTGCAAGAAAGTAGAAACATATACAATTGTTCCATAGACAAATTGACATCACAGCATGTCACGAGCAGTTCTATTTTTGTTATTCTCTCGATGACTCCCTTGATATATCTCTCATGTCCTTGGGTGATTTCAAGTGCATGAGCTATAGATTTTAATTGGATAGATTATAAAAGTAAGGTATAGCATGTAACAGAAACCACTGAAGCAGCATTTAATTTAAAAACCTCTATCAACTTCCCCTCCTAATTTAAGCTATACGGTTGACCCTTGAACAACAGGGGTTTGAACTGCATGGTTCGACTTATAAAGTGATTTTTTTCAATAGTAAATAATATGGTACTATGTGATCCATGGTTGGTTGAATCCACAGTTGTGGAATAGAGGATACTGAGGAACTGTGAGTGTGGAGGGCTGACTGTAAGTTTTAATCAGATGTTAGACTGCACGGAGGATCGTGCCCTGACCTCCATGATGTTCAAAGGTCAACTGTATATGTATAGATATATATCATATTAACTTTCAGGTTTATTGCGATAAGAGTAGAGTTTTAATATTCTCACCATAACAACAACAAAAACGGTGATTATGTGAGGTGACGGATGTGTTAATTAACCTTATTGTGGTAAACATTTCACAGTATATACATGTAATCTAATTATCACCTTGTTTGCCTTAAATTTACACAATGCTATATGTCAATTACATCTCAGTAAAGCTGGGGGGAAAATTAAAATTGTCACATTAAATTCAGTAAATTAAAATTTTATTAAGAAAAATTTTGTGAGAGTATTACTTCAGATATAAATATAAAAATCTTATAACAAGAAAGGACCATTCTTGTGCTAGTCTTTTATTCACAGGTTAAGGTAATTGAGGCTTGTGCAGTTCCTGAGTATGCATGTAGAAATTTGAAGACAGAGACAGAGTACCCAGCTTTTAGGCCAAACTTTGCATATATTTTGAAATAGTTTTAAGCAAAATGATAACTAGGGCTTTATTCCCTTATTGATTCAGTAATTAACATTTGATTTTTACTTGATCATATGTAAAATGTATCAATTAATAATTTACTGGGCCTATGAATGAATGAGTTATAAATGCCTGAAATGATTCATTTGATTCCAGAAGCAACTTTATACACTGATGAGAATAAGTTTCTGATTATGTACATTTGGCCCTCTGTACCTATGGGTTCTGCATGTGCAGATTCAATCAAAATAGGGATCAAAAATATTCTAGAAAAGTCCAAATAGCAAAACATGAATTACTTACATGCCAGCAAGTATTACATACATTTACATTGTATTTAGCACTGTTTTCATAGCATTCACATTGTATTAGCTATCAGAAGTAATTTAGAGATGATTTAACCTATAAGGGATATATAACGTATAAAGGATGTACATGTAAAGGCTATATGTATATACTATACCTTTTTATATAAGGGACTTGAACATATGCAGATTTTGATATCTTCTGTATATATCTGTGATTATTTCATGAGGAGATAGATATACAGAGTAGCTTCAAGAGATAAAAAGTTTAAGTGGAACATGTTATGAAGTGGACACTAAATCTGTCGATAAGACATAAAACACTTTCTTAAAAGAAGAAACAGATTAATATGAATTGCTATAACTAATGTCTAACACATATAAAAAATATGCTATTCAGATATAATATCTTGTTTTAATTTTACTATAGCTTGTTGAATGACTGAACTGGAAGGAAAAACCCATGTTAATAGGAATCATGCTTTTTTTTATACTTAATAGAGTTCATATTGTTAATTTATTTGTCATTGTTAGAATGTTTGTATTATTGTTTTCTATTTCAAATGATGAAAGCAAAACTTTATCCTGAAGTTGATACTCTAGGAATAGTGATGCTCAGTTTCAAATTTAAAAAGAAGCATATAGTTTGTTCTAGTTTACTTGCAGTTAATTTTAAAGGAATTCCTGAGTAAAGGACATATTTTTCTATTTCAGATTAATGATGATTTAGAGGCGATATTGTCTTAGAAAACTATTTTGTTCCAAAATGTAGTCAATTTCCTCCTCCTAGAACCTAAGTAAAGATACACACATATGCAATAGCATCTATATATATATATATATAGGTAAAACACTATTTTTGAGAAAACTGTTTTTAGGAATATATATACACACACACATATATAAATGTATGTGTGCTTAATTCCTAAATTATTATTACTTTTTTTCTTGTTATCAAACTACATTAGAAAACATGAGGTGCATATTAAGGAATGGTCATTCTCCAGATAAACAAAGGCTCAATTGCAAAGAATGACTTGAAATATCTTCTTTGGCAGAAGAAATATATTTTTATCTGTGCCAAATTCTATTTTTACATTGTGTTTGCCATATTAGAAGCCTGGATATTTTAAAAAATGATAATTGTTATATTCTTGGAATTCGTCATGCCTTGTCCTTCCTCCTTACGAGTGGATGGTTTTAGGAAATAGTATTCATCATTCAGAGGCACAGGCAGTTTGTTCTTTGTCATTTCTTTTTTTATTATTAATAATATGTAGTGATCTTAAGGCACAGAGTACATGCTTTTACCTCCTATTTTGCTGTCATGTTTGCCTATGTTCCAATCCTTATTTACCAACTTGCAGTATTCTGCTGCTGCTGCTGCTAAATCACTTCAGTTGTGTCCAAATCTGTGTGACCCCATAGACGGCAGCCCACCAGGCTCCCCCGTCCCTGGGATTCTCCAAGCAAGAACACTGGAGTGGGTTGCCCTTTCCTTCTCCAGGCCTCAAAAGTAGAACTGTTTAAATATTTGTTCCTAAAATTTTTAAGGTATTCTTTCTGATTTGACCCACTGCATGCCAACTATTTACATACTATCCTCTGCAAATAGCAAAAGCCCCTGAATACCAATTGTTGCCTTACCTTTCAAGACCATGACTGCCAGGGTGAATGCCATTTTCCATTAGAAAGAAGTGGATGATACTGTAGGATCTGGCTGAGAAGTCTAAAACCAATTCAACCTCCTTATATGACAAAACTTTCTTGCATTTTTGTTTGTTTGTTTTTGTATGCAAGATCGTATCTTTCAGTCACAAAAATTGTCATGTATTGGACAGAAATTACCCTAGGTATAAGCTTTTAAGAAAACAAAGACTTTCAGCAAAGGATTTGCTTTGTTTTGAATTTCCTGGTGGTGACTGCGATTTTGCCTCATTATTTCTCCATTATCTAAAACTATAAACCATTTGATCATGAGATGGACCTGTTAAGTGGGTTTCCTGCTGAATGAACAGCTGTTTCCCCAAAGCCTGTTCAGCTTCTCTAATAGCAGTAAACAAAACACTAGGAAAGGAAAAACTGTTTTCTTGTCCTTTATTTTAGAAAGTGCTGCTGTTTTAGCTGCCCTTAATGTGGAGCCCTGTGCCAAGGTCACAGGATAAAAATCTCTGGAACTACCAAGCCCCATAGCAACTGTTTCCATGAGCCTCTGGATCTAAACTGGCCAGTTCCCTGACCCCATATTAAGTAAAATACCCACCCTATTATCCACCCCATAGTATCCTAACCAATCACCCAATGCCACCATTCCGGTCGGAATTTTCTCTGTCTTGAAACTATACAAATTGGCTGCTAGCCTGCAAAAGGGTTCGGCTCTCCCTTGAGCCAGCCCGCTGTTCTAACGGTGTCTCCCACTCTAATAAACTTGATTCTCCTCTCATTCTGCCTCATGTCTGGAAATTCTTCTCCAACCCACACTCAGACCACAACATTTTTGGTGGCCTGTGTTTGGACTTGGGGTCTCTTCCCCCACCTCCTCACTTCTTCCTCGTAAGGACCCTCTGCAAACAGGCAAGTGGCTGTGGAAGCAGCTGAGGAATCTGGCCAGGGTTACTCTCTGGTGTGTTCCAAAGGCCCCACTGCTCACTGTGTACCAGTAGCTTCTGCCCAAATGGGTGCTAGTCTCTCTTTCTGACTCCTTTCCAACTGAGGACTAGGCCAACCAATATTGCTATGGGGCTTGATCAGTTCCAGAGATTTTTATCCTGTGACCTTGGTACAGGGCTCCACACCTGTGACCTTGGTATAGGGCTCCACACTTAACTATGTGAGAAAAGAATTTAAAACTAGTAGATAAACTATTTTCTGCTAACCTAAATGGAAGCAAAATGAAAATTTAGACCACAGTGAGGAAAAAATATTTAATTTTCCACTTATGAATGATATCTGGTGTCATTGATGAATGATGTCTGGTTGCAAAGAGTCAGACACAACTGAGCGACTCAACTGAACTGAACTGATCTGGTATATTTTTTAACTTGGGGCATTATCTTTTAAAAATAATCTTGAGAGAAAACAGAATTCCAGAGACCAGAAGAGGATTTGGAGGACTTTAAGGGGCCCAGAAGCTAAATCATGTAAAGAAAATAAATATCATTACTCAGGATAAAAACAAACAAACATACAAATGGTAATATCACAGGTAATCTCTAGTTTTAAAAATGCTGAAGAGAGTAGTGTTTGCATTTCTGTAGAAGGTGGGGGGAAAAAGGGGGGCCTTTCAATTGCAAGAGAGAGGAGAGCATATTTTGGCTTTAAATTCAAGTTATCCAGTAATAGAATGGTAAATTTGGAAAACTGGACTTCTAGTCACACAAAGCATTGTATAGAATTCTATCTATAGAATTTTTCTCTAAAGATGCTTCGATCCTTTGTTATAAACTTTACCATTTTACTCCTCACTGTAGATTCAGAAACTTCATTATATGTATAAATTGTAAAAGTGAAGTGAAGTTGCTCAGTCGTGTCCGACTCTTTGTGTTCCCATGGACTGTAGCCTACCAGGCTCCTCCATCCATGGAATTTTCCAGGCAAGAGTACTGGAGTGGGTTGCCATTTCCTTCTCCAGAGGATCTTCCCAACCCGGGGATCAAACCCAGGTCTCCCACATTGCAGACAGATGCTTTACTGTCTGAGCTCCCAGGGAAGCCCTTGTAAAACGAGGCTGTAAAGTTAAAAGATGGGTGATTCTGGATCTAATCAAGTCTTTGAATCTAATAAAGTCTTTCCTGCTTATTGACGCACAGTGCAGCTTTTTTATCACCAATGCTTCCCATAGTTTTTTGTCCTTTTATGGCCAGCCCTTCCTTTTGATTTGCTTCTTTCAAGCTTCTTCCTGTCCCTTGTGTTTCTCTGATTTGATGCTCAGGTGAGATAACTATTCTAGACTGTGCTATTCAAAGAATATCTTTCTTTTGTTGTGTGAAGCAAACAGCCTTATACTACATACTTTAAATGTGACATCTGTGGGATGTTTTCAACACCAGCCATCCTCTTCGAATAAGGCTTTTGTTGACTTCTGTGTTTCCTCATGCTGCTCTATGTTGATAGTGTTTTTTGATTTTGAGTGCCAGATTATCAAGTTATTAGACAATCCTACTTCAAACCTCTCAAAATAAAATGTGACCAACTAACATTAATGAACATCCATACTAGCATGAGAGGCTTACAATGTGAATATCTGTTTTAGGAAATGTCAGTAACAAATTTGTAAATGACCAGCCTAGGGCAGTTTTTCCATATGACACCTATATTTAACAGAATCTCTTCTTAAATGCAGTTTTGTAAAAAGCACACCTTCAAGGAAATCAAAAGGAAACCCATGAAGAATAATTGAGCTTTAATTTGATCATATTTTCAATAGTGAAATAGCTACAGAAGTTTGTAATCAAGATTAGAATATTACAAAACTACTTTAGTATTTTATGGATACACATTGAATATAGAAAAATATGTCAAAAACATGTGTATAGTATAATAATTACCTAAAGGAAACAGAATCAGGGAGACAGTGAAGGAGACTTGTATTTTTCACCATATACTACTGTACCTTTGAAATTTTTGAGGCAAGTGTGAAGAATTTATTTAAAGGAAAGAAGGAAAAAATTAGAAAGTACCTACAGTCAATGCCCTATTATTTAATAAAAAGGCAGGAATGCTAACTATAGCATATTTCCTATTCTATCCTATGCTATACTAGTGATTCTATTAAAAATTATCCTATTTTTACACTTATTTCCACTTCTGTGTAGAACACCAAAGATGAAAGATTCTCTGTTGAAAGCAAAGAATAGGCAAAAAATTTATTTCATATTTTACTAAAAATAAAATCAACATGAAATTATAAAATGACCTATTTATAAAAGCAAAGGAGAAATTTTTCATTCTGAAGTATTTATTTTAGTGTTCTTAGTATTGTATGGTTATTCTTCCATTTCCAAAATCACAAGAAAGAAATAGCAAATGACTGAGTTTATAGAAATGAAAATAACCATATAATTATTTAAAATGACACAAATAATTGACTTGATCTTCTCTGTATGCTAAATAGGAATAAAAAAACAGTCAGCATTTAAAATCATAACACCTACTATGAGATTTGAAAAATTTATCTTCAAGAGAAAAACTTTGTTACAGATATAAGCCTTTCTATTTAAAGGTACCCTTTTTTGACCCTGTTAAAGAAACTTCTGCTTTAGTAAGTATTAAATTTAAAAGCTGAATAGATAAAGCTAAACTATCTATATTGCTAGGACATGCACATAAATATTTTAAATTATATACAGTACTGAAATTACTACTGTGTGAATACTTAGTAAATTCCCAGGAAAGTATTGAGTTCCTAAAAACATTCTAGACATTGAATTTTAAAGCCACAAGAATTTGACTTGTGATACAAATTATAGTTCATATTGAATATTTTGTTAATTTATGTTCCAGTGAGGAATAATTTTGAATAACTGTCATTTATGATATACAATCTGAGTCGAACTCTGAATTTCATTGACAAAAAAATTGTCATAAAACTTATGGGGGGGGAACATTTCAATTTCAAGATATGCTTCATAAAATCATCTTAATTTTTACTTATAAATTAACTTGGCATTAATCTGCTTTGTTAATGCTCTTTTGAAGAGTGAGATGCTTTCATTAATTTAGTTTATGTCACAGCTCTGCAAATTTTAATCATTTTATTTAGAAGTTGTTAACCAGATGAGAGAAAATCATTATAATTATATCCAAGTTGTCAATGTTTTGGCTCAGGACAGTAAGGAGTTTTTTTTTTTTAGGAGTTTTTTATCCTATCAACTGTTTCACCCATTGCTTTGCCTTAAAATCCAAGCCAGTAACTTTTTTTCAGGATGGCAGTATTTGATTTCAGCTCCACAGAATCAAAGTGTCTTGTCTTTCATTTCCCTAGTGATGGTTCACTTGCAGTTGAAAGGTCAAGAATTGAGGGTATCAAATAATTGTAGTCTTTGGATATGTTACTTAAAATTGGTTTTTGTGGTAGTTGGCACAATAGGACATATAAGTAATTACAAATTTCCCCATTGTTTCCTGGAGTAATATATATTTTAAAACCTTAAGTCTTACAGAATATCCAGTCTTATAATTAATTTGTATTTGCTTTATTTTAAAGTAATTTTAGATGAATACAATCAGTTTAAATAACCTATTTCTTAAATGAAATTTTATATTGATATTGTTAATTCATAATATTTTAAAAGTCTTTGTGGGAAAAATACTTCTATGCTAATATAGATTAGAAGTATTAATTTTAATAGAGCATTCATAGTTCTTTACTTCAGTTATACAAATAGCTTTCCTTACTTCATTGCTTATGCTCATTACTTTATCAATGCCTTTTTTTTACTGATGTTGAATACTGTGTGGTAATAATAGCACAGAGAATATAATGTGGTACCCATAAAGCACACTTTTAACTTCAAAGGCATTCACTAAAAGTTAGTAGTCTAGGCTGGGCCTGTGATCTTAATGCAGTTCAGTAGACTGAAGAATAAATCTAAATGAAATAAGAATTTTCTCCTTTTTAAAATGTGCATTTTTTTGGAATTATTCTTAAAAAAACAAGTAAAGCTGTAATCTTAATAAGAGACTACATGCTGTAGTAACTAGTAGTTTCCAATAATCACATATCATTTAGCAAATGAGAATGAAAATTGAACTCTTCCATTGATGTGCTGCTCCATTATAAAATAATTTTAGGAAAGTTTGACAGAGTTTTGCTACAGTTGCTGTATGTATTTTTTCAAAAACTTTCTGTGTATCTGTGTGTGTGTAAACATCCTGTTTGATCACAAAGTTCCGGGTGGGAAAAGGCTTGTTTGTGTTATGATCAGTTTCATGATCATAATGACAATGAGTTCATTCGTCTCATGTGTTGGTCTGCTGTGTTCAATTTCATAGAATCTTTGTTTCAGAGTTTGCATGTGGTGTGCACTTTAGTAGCCACTATCTCTTGACATTATAAATAATAGTTATGACCTTTTCTACTATATCCTGAAATTCCATCACTAAGATAGGTGATGATGAATAATTGCTATAGACTTTGATATTCTGATTCTGATACAGTATTTGACTTTTTCTTGTTTTGATGAAAGGCCTTCTATCTATATCATCCTGATACATATTCTTAAATCCAAGCAATGATAGAAAAAATGTTTGAATTTCATTTTACACTAATTTTATTATTTTTAAAAGTTTTAAGTATCAACAAGCTTTTTCTGCCAATTGTCAGATCAGACCTTTCCATTTTCAGGTGTTGGCAATTTGGCATTTGTATATTATTGCTGTTAGGGTCTTAGTTGTTTAAAATAGTAATTACTGGTGTATATAAACTTATATTAAACATAAAACAAAATAAAGGTGTGGTCAATACTTTGCAAATGTTATAGTTTACATAAAAATTGTAACTTCAGGCTAATTCTGAACTAATAATTGTTGACATACCAAAAATAATAAAATGTATTTTGCACAGGATGTGTAGATAGAAAGATCAAGCATAGATGCATTGTAAGGTGACCTGACCTCAATGTATGTTTATATGTTTTTATGGCCATCGTATTGTTAATCTTTTTTCATAACACTTTGCATGACTCTGATGATCAAATATGGTTTTTAACACAAGATTTGAATTGAACCCTAAATGAACTCTCTGGTGGGGTGGTGATTTCTTTTTAGAGGCTGAACCAGTCGAGTTCCTCAGAGTGCAGCACAGTTGATAACCCTGTGCCTGGAGAAGGAGAAGAGGCGGAGGCTGAGCCTGTGAATTCAGATGAGCCAGAGGCCTGTTTTACAGATGGTAAGAGAAACATTGAGACCTACTTAACATCCATTTGTTAATGTTTTGGCCTTGGTCTTAAAACCTAATGCTTACTTAGGATTGATGAATAAACTGGCATAAGACTCCATTCCATGCTGATTTAGTGATGGCTCTGTGACTAGGCTTCTGTTTCCACACTTATGCTACTAATAGTAATTTACAATGGCAGTGTGTTATAGGGTAAAGCACTGCTTGCCATTTTTTGAGAGAAGCAAATAAGTGTGATACCTGATTAATAGAAATTTGTGTTTGCTCAAATTAGTAAGCAAAACACATGGAGTTTCCTTTAGAAGTATTCCTATTAAAGGCATTTAAGGGTATCATCATGTATTTCAGCATCACAATAAATTTAAATTGACTAGAACCATGTAAGCTTAAATTTGTACAGATACACCAAGATTTCTTCAACACATTTTATGAATGACCCTGACTTAAAATTCTAAGATAACCAGAAAGAAGTTGGGTTTATCAAACAAATTATAGCTTTATATCAGGAAAGGACTTTAGAACAATTTAAACCCTCTGCGGAAAGTATTAATGCTAAACTATTTCAGACTGTAGGTGCTATCTTACTAAGATCAAACTTTACAAAGGCTATTTTAATCCTATAAAATACCAATGAGAATACTGAATATAATAACTGAGATATTCATAACTTTTCAAATTCATAACTCTAATTTGAGGCTAGTAAATGAGATATTACAGAAACACATTTTCAATGAATTGTAGCCTCTAACACTGAAAATTTGCTGCAAACCAAAGTTTCAGTTGTGTTAGATGAATGCAGTCTGAAAATAAAACAGGCAACAATATGATTATAGTTAGCAATACTGTATGGTATACTTAAATTTGCTGAAAGGGTAGATCTTAAATGTTTTTAGTTACCCCTTCACCCCAAAAAAGAAGAAATTGGTAACTATGTGAAGAGATGGCAGTTTGATTAGCTTGACTGTGGTGATTATTTCACAGTGTAAACATAACATATTTACAAGTTGTATAACTTAAAGTTTTACTTGTCAATTATCTCAATAAAACTGGAAAAAATGGACAGAATAAGAGAAGAATGTTTGCATGCAAAGTCACTTTAATCATGTCTGACTCTTTGCAACCCTGTGGACCGTAGCCCACCAGGCTTCTCTGTCCATGGGATTCTCCAGGCAAGAATACTGAAGTGGGTGGCCATGTCCTCCTCTAGGGGATCTTCCTGACCCAGAGATCAAACCCATGTCTGTATCTCGTGTTTCCTGCATTGGCAAGCAAGTTATTTACCACTAGCACCACCTGGGAACCCCAAAAGAAGAATAGGCAAAATCAGTCTACAAAGGTAGAAGTCAGAATAATGCTTACCTTTAGGAGGTACAGATTGGGAAAGGGTATGAGGATGATTTCTGGGTGCTTGAAAATGTTATATCATGACTGACATGGCTATCACATGAGAATATTAATCTATATAGTTAAAACATATATACTATACTGTAGTACGTTCTCCTCAATAAGAAGTTAAATATATAGATAAATATATTTTTTAATGACCAGAACACCAAAGAAAATCTATGAGCAAACACACATCTCTTAGTTATATTATTTTGAGCATCTGTGTTCCACTAGAGACTTCATACTCATTGGATCTGCTGGGGTAAGAGGTTCAGCCTGATGAATTAAACAGGGCAACCAGTGAGCAATGGCAGCCTTCAGCTTATCTACTTCTTTATCCTATCACCAAATAATCGTTAAGTACTTTATTTCTGCTAGGCCCAGGCCTGAGCGCTAGACAGAGCAGTTGAAAAAAAAAAAAAAAAACCAAAACAATGTTTCTTACCCAAACGAAATATGTAAGTATAGAGTAGGTCAGATAAGTGATATGTGCTCTAGAGAAGTAAAATGGAAAGGAATACCAAGGTCGAGGGGTAGAAGCCTACTACCATATAAGCAGAGTGGTCAGAGAAGGACTTTCTAAAAAGATAACATTTGATCAGAGACCTAAAGGAAATTGAAGCAGATATATGAAGGAAGACTGTTTCCAGCAGAGTAAGGAAGGCCTATGCCCTGAAGTGGGGATATGCACATTTGAAAACAAAATCAAGGGGCCGGTATGAGTCGAACAGATTGAGAGGTGGGAAGATTGGTAAAAGATGAGGTTAGAGGTGTAACAGAGGCCAGATCATAAGAGTATTGAAAAACAAGAATCTTATTTAGAAGTCTCATAACACCATTTTATAAGCAGGTGGGTGGGTAGCAAGGGCAGAAGTTGGAAAACCTCTGGGTTTTCCTGCAGTAATCCAGGTGAGAAGTGATGGGAAATTAAAACTACTGTGTGTATGAGCTTCTGAATACATTTTGAAGTTAAAGCTGAAGGGATTTGCTGATGGATTAGATGTTGGGGGTTAAAAGCTTTCTTCTCTTTAGAAGAGTCAAAGATGACTCCACGCTTGGGGCCTCAGAGAAATACATTCAGTCTCCACATGAAGAGTTAAAAATGAGCGGGCTTGGTTTGATGGGAAATCCACAGTTTGTTTACTTATAGTAGAAATGCCCCTGACCAAGTTGTGATTGGCTGACAAGTGTTGAGCTAGAACCAATGCCAATCTAGAGCAGTGTTTGGCCTTCAGAGGTTTTTGTTACCTGAAAGGCAGCAGAAAAATCAAAGCAAATGTGTGAGTTAAGTCAGAATACTTGTGTTTTGATGAAGACAAACACTAACATGATTTTGTTGTTTATTGTCTTGAATCCATTGAGCCTTTTCAGCTTCATAACTACCACTTTATCAGTTTACGCCTTATTCCTCTTCGCCTTTTTCTCCTCCCCCTTCTTCTATGTCTTTCCTTAGTTCTGCATCATTAGTGTTATAATTCATGACTTCAGCTTCCTTCCCCAGTTCTAGTACCATTCTTCACTACCCTTAATTCTAAATGTCTTTACAATCTGTATAATTATGAGCATGACATGACCCTTTGGTTCTGCTTGGTTTTATATTGTACTCCTGTTGGATTAAACAATTAGTAAATCACAAAATCAGGATTAGGGTGTGAGAAGGATACACTCTTCCTTAAAATGATGTGTTTTCTATTAATTTGGTAGGAGGCACTAACTCAGCTCCGCCCTCAAGTGTTCTGAGTTCAACTTCCTAAAAAATAGCTAATAACTAATCCTAACTTTGGTAACACAATAACTAACTCTTTTGTGCCTATTTTGTCTTTTTTTTTTTTAAGGAAAATGTGGACAAAACATTTGTTTTAAAGGATTTAGAATTTTTTAAGTGTTTAAAAATGACATATTCTAATCAGTTTTTACATTAATTATACTGATCATGCTGTTGCATTTTTATTAATGGATAAACTGTCTTAGAAGTCGTCTGTGGTTTCTTTTTTGTTTGAAAGCATTAGTTTAACATGATGAAACCCAATAGAGATTTTATGTAATAGCTCACAAGAGCAAATAAATGAAACCACCCAAAAGAAATAGCATTTACCCATGGGGACCCATTAAAATGTTATGTTTACATTTAATTAATCATCCATTTTAAAAAGAAAGTGTGATACTGTTTCTAACCAGCTAGGTTGGAAACCTCTTGGGATATACCTTTCTATGATGGCCAAACAGGCAGTGGTCTTGCACTCCTGTCTCAAAATAAGAGAGAAACTCTGTGAGGTATGATAAATCCTGAGGACAATATTTATGAACCTTCATCTCAGATAAAAAGTTTATCTGCTTTTCTAATTAGAATATATAGTGCCTTTTCCTGCCTGAATCATAAGAATAATATTTCTCTTCAATCTAAATACTGACAAAAATAAATCTCAAATGGTAAAATCTTCTTGGGGCTTCATTGATGGCTCAGTGGTAAAGAATCCGCCTGTCAATGCAGGAGATGCTGGAACTTAGAAGTTCCCAGAGAGAAAGGACAAGAACACATAAAATATACATGCTAGGAAAAATGTCAGAGACTTGGGGGAAAACATAGCTTGCTATATTTCTATAAAGCTGAAAATTATTTACTAAGAGAGGTACCTCCTATTAAGGTACTAAGGTACCTACTAAAAGGTACCTCCTATTAAGAATCAATGAACTAATTTCACTACAGAATCATAAAAGAAGCCATACAGTACATTGTCCAAAAAAATGTATTTCATTAAAATTCTAGGTATGTTGTTTCAGGATATACAGTTTATGATTATATGAAGTTATTACTTGATAGGCTCAATATTTTAATGAAATATATTGCTTGATAGACAAGGAAATTATTTTTAAAGTACCTAAGCTTCTGAAACAAGTATCTGAAAGTACTGTTCATTTTTGCTCTCCCAAAGAAATTCTACTTTCTCTTCAAATGAGGTTTTACGTCTAAGATTTTTAAGAGAAGAATTAACTGTAATACCTCTTTTAAAATTCTTTAAGTAATTTTGATTGTTTATTCTTTAATCAATTTTAATTAAAAAATTTTCAATTGTTATTTCTCTAAGCCTCTCTGGGTCATAGCTCTGTTCACAGTCCTTCATGAAACTTTTTCCTCTCCAACTTTTTTTTTACTTCAGCCTCTTGTACATTCCCTCCACCCCCAACTCTGTCATTTCCTTCAGTTTTGTCTTCTTTCCCCCATCCCAGTGATGTACAGCTAAATGTTTAACAACCAGTTCTCCAAGGGAAAAAAAAATGGTATACGTACTGCCATTAGTTTACCATATTTTGTTGATGTAAAGGATATGTGGTACATGATTTACAAATAATAATATAATCAACATCCTTCATTGACTATTCCATACAGCTGATTAGTTCTCACAGAGTGTGAATTTTGACAGTTTTTTAAATTTATAACAATGATTGCAATCGATGAACAGAATAGTTTTAACCTGAAGGTTGCTTGGTATTTTCATTTATGTTAATCAGTAACATGAAACAAGCTTCCTGTCAGAACTTGACTCATTCATCAGTGATTTAAACAAATTTTTACTGAATCAGATAATAGGATTTGAGCAATGAAGGAGTATTTCCTCAAATTTTTCATGCTATTCACAGTGTAATGGCTGCAAACATACATACTTTTACTGCCTTATTAACATTTTCTCCCTCACTTTCTTAGTCTACTCTAGAAAATCAGCAAGGCTTGATTTACAGCATTTGATAACTTTTGTAAAAATTCCCACCATGGCTCATTTCTAACTGCTGGTGTCACTTTGCTGAATGTGGAGTTGAAAAGAGACACACAGTAACCCAACAGTGTAACATATTTCTGCCAACCAGGTAGAATACATAAAGCTACTCAAGAGTGTAAATAATAGTAAATTGTAGTAAAATTATTAGAGTAGTATGTTTTTAGTATTTATTACCTTTTCTAAAGTTATACTTTTAGGTTTATACACTTTAATTTTTGATAACAGCTGCATTTAACAACAGGCTAGCAAAATTTTCCTGACAGTTTAACAATAAGTTGTCAAGACCAATGCGACTTAGTTCCAGCATACCTTTGAATTCTCTTAATATAGCTGTTCCAGAATGTTCCAGACTTGTCCCTTCTCTCTCTTACCCTAAATACTTTTTTTGTGTGGTCTTAACAACTGTCCTGATCTCAGCTGACACATACATGCTAATGATTCCTTCACATTCTTTTCCAGTCCAGACTTTTCCTTTAAGCTTCACAGATTCACACCTTCAAATATCTACAGGACCTCTGTGTTTAGAGATTTCACAGGCATCTCAAACTCATTACCACCCCAAGCAGCTCCTGCTCCTGTGGTCTTCATTCATTGCTGACATCCTCACAATTGTCTGGGCTTCTCCCTTCTTCTTACATTCAATATCCAGTCAGTCAGCAAATCCACTGATTATACCAAATATGTCTTGATTCTGTTAGTGCTCTAGTTCCTAACAAGAGCTACCCTAATCTGTCTTTCTTGTTGGGGATACTGAACCAGCACCCTAAATGGTTTTCTAGCTCTGGGTTTTTCTTGCACCTCCCCATCCCTCTTTTTTCTTTTCTTCCAATTAATCCTTCACAGTTGTTGGAGACATCTATTTAAATTATGATCGTCCTATGTAATTCTCTACCTACAACCCTTCACTTACCCTTCATTAGAATACAGGATATAGGCCAAACTCCTTAAGGTGGGGGAAAGTACTTTCTATAATCTGACCAATTTCTCTGCCTCATCTCTCATCCATGCCTCTTGTGTACACTTTGCTTTCCTCACAGTTCTGAAATGCTTATAACCTCTGTACACATTTTGCTTCCTGTTGGTTGGAATGCCACCCAAACTCTTCTTAACTAACACTTTGATTTAATACACCTCTTCCAGAAAACCTCCTCTGACCTTACTTTTTCAACAAATTAAGCCAGGTTAGGTGAATGTCTTCCATGCTACCAAAAATAACCCCAGCATATCTGTCCTTTTCGTTGCTTTATCCTATTGTAGCCATTTATTTCTATATCTAGCTGCCTAACTAAAAGCCAAAAATAGATTCCATAAGAAGAAACTATGTA
Source organism: Odocoileus virginianus (assembly GCF_023699985.2). Lineage (NCBI taxonomy): Eukaryota > Metazoa > Chordata > Mammalia > Artiodactyla > Cervidae > Odocoileus > Odocoileus virginianus. Next base: position 23,439,212 of record NC_069686.1, read on the forward strand.
CACAGCTGAGTAAAATGCTTGCTCAATAAATGTTTGATAAGGATGTGAATAAATAAACCTAAACAACTTTAAGTAAAAAATTCCTGTTTTTTTTAATAGAAGTATGTTTTACATCTGTGATTCCAAAGTCAAATTGGTTTTTAACTTACATTATTTGAAAGTTTTATCTGCATCTTATAATCAAGATCTCTTTTGAACTGAATTATAGGACTTTCCACTAATTTTTAAAATATTACTTATAATGCTGTTTCTCAAAAGTGCTTTTTTATAGAGGAGTTGAAGTAGCACCAGATTGTAGACTAAATTCACATCAAGAAGGTCATGAAATGCAATATTGTCTTGAGATTTATATTGATTCAGCAATCATTATTTACTGCTCATTGTGTATCAGGATTAGGATTGTTTTAGGGCTGCAATAATAAATAACAGTATGTGGTTTAAATACTATAGAAGAGGTTGGTGAGGAACTAGGGAAATACAGAAAACACAAATATATCCAAGTTAGAAATTACCGACAAATATTAAGAAAATGCCATGGAGATTTAGGAGATAAGAAAAGGCAACATCCAAGTTAAAATTATTTGAAGCTTCAGATGTGCTTGAAATTATTTGGTTGAGGAATTATCATAGGGAGCACTTTGCATTAAATAATATTTCTTAAGTATTTTATTTATTCTGAATATCCAGATTTTACATGTGTATCTTTCTTGCCAGGTTGTGTACAGAGGTTCCCGTGCTGCCAAGTTAACATAGAATCAGGGAAAGGAAAAATCTGGTGGAACATCAGGAAAACCTGCTTCAGGATAGTTGAGCACAGTTGGTTTGAAAGCTTCATTGTTCTCATGATCTTGCTCAGCAGTGGTGCTCTGGTAAGTGATCTGACACCTAATGCTTAAATAGATGGTCATTATTTTTAATAAATGTGTTGGAAGTTAAAACTATTGTGCATTTTTTTTTTTACTTAAAAATTAATCCCTCTGGTAAGTAAAAGACAAAATGTTAGTTACCTTAGTTAATATTTACTACATGCCAGGCATTATTCTTACTCCTGGAATGATGTTTAAGACCCACGGACTTTTCTCAAGGAGATCAGAGAGCTTTAGGGAAGCAAGAGGCATGAGTGATACAGAACTGGGATATGTTTGTTAAATGAAGTACATGCACATTTAAGCTCTGGAGCAAGAAGGGTCATCTGCTTGGGAATTCAGAAAGGTAGATGATGTTTTGCAAAATCTAGAAAGATGAATAGGAATTTTCCAGCCAGGAAGATAGCCTGAGAGGAATGAAGGATAAAATAGCATAAGACATTTAGGAAACTGAAAATTGTCACACTGTAGAAAGTGTTGTGGGAGGACGAGCAAATCCAGGGAAATGATTGGTGACCAGAGATACTGTGAAAAAGATAGACAGTGTCAACTTAGGAAGCATCTTGCATAAAAGAAAATACTGTAGTTTTAGGATGAGAATGGGATAGGTCTCTCATTCTTATACATGCGCTAAGCACCTTCTATGAGGTTTTAAAAGGATCTGGGAGAGTTAGAGGCTCCCTGAGCTTTTTCTTGACTTAGAGAAGGGAAGCAAGAAAGTCCGGAGGGCTTGACTTTAATTCTTGCATTTCAGTTCCATCATCATTCAGAAACTCTGCCAATTGCTGCAACCTTCTCTCAGCATCTTAGTAGGTCTGTCCATTCTCCGTATCCCAACTTCTGTGTTTTCATCAATATTGGCAATAACCTTTTGTAAAAAGTGCTAAGGATTATTTTTAAAGTATTGATAGAAAAACTTGGAATAAGCAGAATAAGAATGGCGCAAGTCCATAACTGTGGACAAGTAGACCACTGTTAACCACTAAAGATAAAGGTCCTTTTGCTTTAATTTTCTCCAACAAGGTGAATATTGCTTAAACTTGAAAGAGAAAATTCCAATCCTTTAGACCTGTATAGGTCAGCAGTCATTTTCAGTGGCTTCAGTTAACTCAATTCTTTAAGTCCATTCAAACTATTTCTCAAGGACTTTGTGGCTGTAACCGCAGTATCATCATCTACCTCTCACTGAAAGTTCTTGGGAAGTATCAACAGATGTCACATTGATGGAATGAATATAACATATTAGTAGAGATGAAGCTTTTAATGAATAAGGGTTGGTGAAAAATTCAAAGAAAGAAACCATCTTCTGTGCTCTATAGCCCAATTAAGCTACAGCACCAATTCATTTCACAAACCTTTCCTGCTGTGTTCTGGACATACAGCTAGGTACTGAGAATCCATAAGCACGTAAGAGCTGAAGGAGAGGCTCTAAATCCTACTGCTGGCTTGAAGAAGGGTGCAGGGTGAGAGAGATTTATAAGAGGGGCTGACCCTGGAATCATGTCTTCAATTATTAGGACTTACTAGTTTGCAGGAGAGTATAGGGGTGTCAGATGAGTGGAAATCACCAAAAGAGTCAGAGATCTTGGTTCTTTTATAGGACTATAAGTAATTCCATTCTTTTCACCCTATTTCTCTTGACCTCTGGTGAGCAGCCACCTGTACTGATGAGAACTAAGTGTTACACCCGCGTGTGTGTTTGTGTGTTAAGTCGCTTCAGTTGTGTCTGACTCTTTACAACCCTATCGACTGTGGCCCGGCTCGTCTGTCCATGAGATTCTCCAGGCAAGAATCTGGAGTGGATGAGAATGGGGTAGGTCTCTCATCCTGCAGGATGCCCTCCTGAAGGACCTTCCCAGCCCGGGGCTCAAACTGGCATCTCTTATGTCTACCTGCATTGGCAGGCAGGTTAGTGACTCAGTGGTTAAAAAAAAAAAAATCCACCTGCAATACAGGGGATGCAGGAGACCCAGGTTTGATTCCCTGGATTGGAAGATCTCCTGGAGGAGAAAATGGCAACCCACTCCAGTATTCTTGACTGGAGAATCCCATGGACAGAGGGCTATAGACCATGGGGTTGCAGAGTGGGACACAACTTAGCAACGGACTTTCTTTCTTTTTTTCCCTTTACCACTAGCGCCACCTGGGAAGCACACATGTTCCACTGTAAGTAAACCAGAAGAAAGTTGGCAGGCCCATAATAGTGTAATATGTCAGTGATCTCTTAATCAGAATTTCACTTCCTGTTTTGGTCTTGAATCATAAGCTTCAAGTTGTACCGAATTTAAATTTCAGTGTTATTTTCACAGGCTTTTGAAGATATATATATTGAAAAGAAAAAGACCATTAAGATCATCCTGGAGTATGCTGACAAGATCTTCACTTATATCTTCATTCTGGAAATGCTTCTAAAATGGGTTGCATATGGTTATAAAACCTATTTCACCAATGCCTGGTGTTGGCTGGATTTCTTGATTGTCGATGTAGGTACTTTTGAGTAAATTTTAAAGAGAGTTTATTCTTAATAATAAGGGGTCTGAAAAATCTCATTAATGTGTGTTAATCATATTTAGATAGGTGATATACAAAAAACATTTTTACGAAGTTTTAGCTGTACCTTACAGTTTTATCTATACCTTATAATCGCCTGTGTTCTTTCAGACTTCCTCTATGAGAAATTTGATTTTTTTATATTTATACTAATGATTTCATATTTGATTTTTTTGATTCACCTTTTTAATATATATGTTACCTAGTTACTGCCTAGAAAAATGAATGGTAAGATGAATACTTTTGCAATAGAATAGTTTTAAAGAAAGGCTAGCCAAAATAAGAAGTAGCGATGTAGATCTTTTCTCTTAACCTGTAATTATGATTGAGTCTTCTAAAAATTATTACAAAATATTTAAGATCTTCACAAACTTCTTAAAATATTATGCCAAACTTTGCTCTTTTCATCTCTCAGTTTAAGAAAAAAAGTTTACAAGCAGAGTTGAATTTATTTTTAGTTAATAAAGGGATATGGCTATTTAATAATGAATTTGTTTGTATTTGAAAATCTGAAGTGTGATTCTCCATATTTTGGAGTACGTAATATGCAGAATTCAGGAAAGTTATATAGCTTCACTTTGAGTTTTTTTTTAATATTTTGAAAAAAGCTAAATAAATTATATGTACATATAATATGTATAATGTATATGTGTAAAATGTTTTAATAATGCAGCAGAGCAAAACTCCACTCAATATTCACAATATTCATGCACATCTAGGCATGTGGATTTAGGGGAGGAGTTGAGGTTTTTTTTAATATCTCAAAAACTGAGAAATTTATCTATCTAGCACAGTTGCTCTCAGTGTAATCCCTGAACCAAATCTTTGGCATGTGTGGGTGGGAACTTGTCAGAGATGCAAATTCTCAGGACCCACTTAAGTCCTACTAAATCAGAAACAATGGTGTTGGGACCCAGCAAATGTGGTAACAAGCCCTTCAGATGATTCTGGTGCATATTCAGCTTTTAGAACCACTCATGATTTGATATTCAGAGGATGGACTTGTTTGATATCTGCAAGTTTCCTGATTATTTGAAACTTGCTTGACTGACCATTATTCATCAGGAGGGGCATATATCATGCTTATATACGTGTGTACATAAGTAGAAAGATAAATATGTGCATATATGTAGATGTTCTTCTCAATTACACTGCACTTAATTTTCTCAGTAATGTGCTTATATTCAATATAGTAGCACTCACTTAACAGTGGTTTGGAGATCAGGTTAACCATTTCCTTAGGGGTTATTCAGATTATAATAGACATTTTAAAACTTTCTTTTTGCTTATAAAAAAAATAACATTTATTATTCTAACTTAAAAGTACACCTAATTTTTAAACATTCTTGAGTGGAAACTAATGAACCTGAAAGATTAGATGAATTTAAAAGTGATATGAGGATTAGTTATGAATGCAGGATATATATAGCATGAGGACCTAAAAAGAAGCAGTTATACTACATTTAGTGAGACATTTAGAAGTATAATAACTGTGTGAAAGGAAAACACTTCACCACACATCCTGATTCAAAAATCAGTTCTCTGTGTTTTTGATAGCAGCAGTAGTGAACTTATAAATGATAAATTTTTCTACTCCTTTAATAGTTAAACATAAGGAAGTTGACTCTTGAGTAGCTCCTAATCTTCCCTGAAAAATGAGTCTTTCAGTCATTGCTTAATCCCAATGAACTGCATTGCAGATATTGTTCTTAGTCATTGCCTCTTACTGGACACAGTGTGAAACAATGGATATTTTAAATGGATCTTATTCAAAGACTGAATGCATTTATAGTTCCAGATTTCAGGTCATTGAGGAGTTCATTGTTGCTTACCAAAATGTGTATTGACTTTCTCTCCATGTTCTTTCTTCTGAGATAACTTACAATAAGAACACAGATTTCTGTTGGACACTGGTTATGGTAATTGTGGAGGGTCATCTAACATGACGAAGTTCATGTATGTCTGTATTGATTGTGAAGCCAGTGAGATCACCTACTAGTGAGCTGTCTTTGGTACAATTGAGATTTTGTCCCACAAATTATTTCTGGGATCTTTGCTGCTGATTCTGAAAAATGGTAGGGCAGAAAAATCTTGTAGAAAATTTGCCTCATCTCAAAATCATAAGTCTTCAGAATACTTTTGAATAAGTTCTATCAGTTCAATTCAGTTCAGTCACTCAGTCATGTCCAACTCTTTGTGACCCCATGAACCGCAGCACACCAGGCCTCCCTGTCCATCACCAACTCCCAGAGTCCACCAAATCCATGTCCATTGAGTTGGTGATGCCATTCAACCATCTCATCCTCTGTCGTCCCCTTCTCCTCCTGCCCTCAATCATCTTTCCCAGCTTCGGGGTCTTTTCAAATGAGTCAGCTCGTCACATCAGGTGGCCAAAGTATTGGAGTTTCAGTTTCAACATAAGGTCTATACTAGGACATAAATTTGGCTAAGTGAATGCCACACTCTTTTGACTTAGCTTTAGAATCACACAGTTCATTATCGTTGTTGTTCAGTCACTAAGTCATGTCTGACTCTTTGTGATCCCATAGACTGTAGCATGTCAGGCTCTTCTGTCCTCCATTATTTCCCAGAGTTTGCTCAAACTCATGTCCCTTGAGTTGGTGATGCTGTCTAACCCCCTTCTCCTTTTGCCTTCAGTCTTTCCCAGCATTAGGGTCTTTTCCAATGAGTTGACTCTTCACATCAGGTGGCCAAAGTATTGGAGCTTCAGTTTCAGCAACAGTACTTCCAATGAATATTCAGGGTTGATTTTCTTTAGGATTGACTAGCTTGATCTCCTTGCTGTCCAAGTGACTCTCAAAAGTATTCTTTAGCACCACAATTTGAAAGCATTAGTTCTTCTGCACTCAGCCCTCTTTGTGGTCCAACTCTCACCTATAGCTTTGACTATATGGACATTTGTCTGCAAAGTGATGTCTCTGCTTTTTAATATGCTGTCTAAGTTGGTCATAGCTTTTCTTCCAAGGAGAAAGCATCTTTTAATTTCATGGCTGCAGTCACTATCCACAGTGATTTTGAAGCCCAAGCAAATAACCTGGACTTTATTCCAATTGAAATTTTGATAGTTGATTTACTTAAATGTCCAGAATTAATAAGCAAGTGAAAAACCTACAAAAGTATGAAAAGCATATGTGATTTTATTATTCAGATATAAGAATAACTTACTTTCCTTCTATTATTTCTTTTTTTCTGGTTAACTTTCCTTTAAATCTATTTCCTTAAAAAGGCATCTATTTTATCCAATTTTTAGACAGTTAGTAGTTAACTTTATCTATAAATCATGTTGTTCTTGTTGAGTTACTCTTCAGTTCAGTTCTGTCGTTCAGTCGTGTTCAACTCTTTGTGACTCCATGGACTGCAGCACGCCAGGCCTCCCTGTTCAACACCAACTCCCGAAGTTTACTCAGACTCATGTCCATTGAGTCAGTGATGCCATCCAACCATCTCATCCTCTGTTGTCCCCTTCTCCTCATGCCTTCAATCTTTCCCAGCATCAGGGTCTTTTCCAATGAGTCAGTTCTTCACATCAGGTGGCCAAAGTATTGGAGTTTCAGCTTCAACATCAGTCCTTCCAATGAACATTCAGGACTGATTTCCTTTAGAATGGACTGGTTGGATCTCCTTGCAGTCCAAGGGACTCTCAAGAGTCTTCTCCAACACCACAGTTCAAAAGCATCAATTCTTCGGGGCTCAGCTTTCTTTATAGTCCAACTCTCACATCCATACATGACCACTGGAAAAACCATAGCCATGACTAGATGGACCTTTGTTGGTTGCTCTTGGTAATCTTTAAAATTAACTTGTTCTCATCATGCTTTATTATTTAAAGCATGGAATTATTTAAGGCATTGGAATGATTAAGTGAAATTTTTGATTGACGAAAATTTTCTTTTTTGTAGGTTTCTTTGGTTACATTAGTTGCAAACACTCTTGGCTACTCAGATCTTGGTCCCATTAAATCCCTTCGGACACTTAGAGCTTTAAGACCTCTGAGAGCTTTATCTAGATTTGAAGGAATGAGGGTAAGAAAATAGTAAACTTTCTAATATATTCATATGTCTTAATAGAGATGAAATATGAAAAATGGGTAATTAGGAATTATGGACTGTTTATACACATGTGCATATATATATACATATGTATGATCTTTTTATGTAAATAAATGTGTATATATGTGCATATACACACAATATTTCAATGCATATTGTTTAAAAAAGTGTAAATGAAATATAATAATGCCTCCTTCATATTATATTGTTAGGCAGTGACTCAAATAAGTTACTTTTCCCTTCCTAAATGAAAACCTTTCCTATGCTAGGAAATGCAAATAAAAGGGACACTGTTAGTCCTGACAGCATCTCTCATATACAAGTCATGAAGAACTTGCCTGTATCAGGTGCTTAAATAATATTTTTTAAGGACTCATTCTGGGTAGGAAGCATAAGAAAAGACAGAGAAGTAGCATCAGGCATCACTTTAAATTTCACTCTTGAAATATATAGTTCACTGAAAATGGAAATATCTCCAAATTATATTTGAGAAAATGGAAGTTCTGAGTTAATTTAATTTGCACTAGACTGTATAGTGCCTGAAAATTGATTTGTTTTTCAGAAACAAACCAGGTAAGATAAATAATGACTACCAGAACCCTAGCTTTAGGGCTGTATTCTTCATGAAATACACAGAGGATAAGAGGACAGTGACTTTATTTTCTCTAATGAGTCCATATCCTCATTTGTTGCTACTCCCCTCAAATTTCTTCTTCTCCAGATATGTTCCTGCTTTCTCATGCCTCCATTCTCTTGGCTGGAATGCTTCTCCTTCCCCTGTCTCAACTCTAACTCATCAACATAGCAAATTCCTACTTATCCTTTAGATCTAAATTTAAATGTGCCTTGTCTGTCCAGGTATAACTGGGCATCCTTCCTATATGTTTAAACACATAAAATCCTTATTATATAATTGCATCATACATATTTATCTGACTGCCTCTCTGTAGTCTCTGAACAATTTAACATGCAGATTAGTCTAGCTCTCTGCTTCTCTAAATGTAGTCAGCATCATTTGAAAACTTACTAGAAGTGCAAATTCCTGATTCTACCCTAGATCTCCGGAATGATAAACTCTAGAGTGGGGCTCAGAAATCTGAAGCCTCTGGTGAGTGTTAGACGTCTTTTAGTCTAGCAGATCTTCATTGTTATTCCTGCTAACCTAATTAAGACTATAACCTCAATTAGTTAGTGTATCCAGTGCATATTGTTCCAATGTATAGAGACATCGTGATTATACAAAAAGAATTTTTCATAAGTAAAAGTCAATTCCTGTTTGTCATGTAAGAACTGAAAAATTACATTTAATTTTATACACAAAGGTAATATTGGAATTGACATTAATTTTGCTTTTTGAACATGAGTATATAGAACATTGCCATCAGAACTTCTCACTGATCCTTGGACTCAAGCGGAGCACATATGACATTTTCATGATCAAGGAATATACTTTCACCAACAAAACTACTTCCCTCAGTGATTAAGCCACCCCATTATTTTACCCTGTTCTTTGTTCTTCATCTGTAATACAAATGAATTGGATGAAGGAGAATGTTTTAATATATTTGGAGTGAAAAATGTTTCTATTTAGTTTATTAGCCAGGCAAAAAAGGGGATGTTTCTTCACATTGCAGGGTCATTTTTAAGAATAAATATGATTGGAGACATTTTATAGTTAGCTTCTTTTGAAAAGACTTGAGGTTCTTGAACTTATTGATTTCTCCAAATGGCTTCTCATCAGAACAACATATATCCATCTCCCTCAGAGACCCATCATAATGTGCATTCTTTCAGCAAACATTTTCTTTTTTTTTTCTCTTTTTTTCTTTTTATTTTTTTTTTTTCATTTATTTTTATTAGTTGGAGGCTAATTACTTCATAACATTGCAGTGGGTTTTGTCATACATTGACATGAATCAGCCATGGAGTTACATGTATTCCCCATCCCGATCCCCCCTCCCACCTCCCTCTCCATCCCATCCCTCTGGGTCTTCCCAGTGCACCAGCCCCGAGCACTTGTCTCATGCATCCCACCTGGGCTGGTGATCTGTTTCACTATAGATAATATACATGCTGTTCTCTCGAAACATCCCACCCTCGCCTTCTCCCACAGAGTCCAAAAGTCTGTTCTGTACATCTGTGTCTCTTTTTCTGTTTTGCATATAGGGTTATCGTTACCATCTTTCTAAATTCCATATATATGTGTTAGTATTCAGCAAACATTTTCAACGCCAACTGTGTGTCAAATTTTGTACTATAAAACTACGATGGTAAATAGACCCCAGCCCCCCAGGAGTGAGTCAGGACAATGTCCATGGAGAGGTAAACAGGGGGATGTTAGTTATTCTGTGGCATCTGCTATAAACAGTAAGCACCCAGTGCTGCGGAAGTGAAGATGAAAGTAGCTGCCTGGGGAGACCTGGGAGGGGCTTCATAAGGAGGTGGCCTTGAAGCCATGACTGAAAGAATGGGCCCTAGCTCCCAGGCAGGTGGGTGCATCTTGGTAGAGAAGGACAGAGTTGAATAGGCAAGGTGTGTTTGAGCAGCAACTAGAAGGATCAGCATGCCTAGGTGATAAGCATAGTGGGAGGGCAAAGGAAATGCGGGTGAAAATGTAGGTCTGAATAATAGCTGACCACTTTGAACTCTCTAATCCTGTTCTTCCTAACCCTTTTGGGGGTGATGTACACTATAAAACTCTTGTGAAAGTATAAATCATCTCTATGAACAAAGCGTGCCCATAATACTTTCATATAATCTCATGCCCCCATGGAACCTCTACAGGTCCATGAATCGCAGGGTAGTAACTGCAGCTCTGGATCAAGAGTCAACAACCAAAGCCCGCAGGCTGGATGCCTGTTTTATAAAGGAAGTTTCTTTGGATCACATTGCATTCTTCAGTCACTCAGTTGTGTCTGACTCTTTGTATAACCCCATGGACTGTAGCCCACCAGGTTCTCTGTCCATGGGGTTTTTCCAGGCAACAATACTGGAATGGGTTGCCATTTCCTTCTCCAAGGGATCTTCTGAACCCAGGGATTGAAACTGTGACTCCTGCATTGGCAGGCGGATTCTTTACCACTGAGCCACCTGGGAAGCCCCGTTGGATCACAGCCACACCCATTGGTCTGTGTGTGATCTGCTGCTACAATGGCAGAATGGAATAGTGGCAACAGAGATCATACGACCCGCAAAGCCTAAAAACATTTAAGACAATGTTTGCCAACTCCTGCTCTAGACAGTCTCAAAAGTAGGCAGGGATCCTTGATGTCTTCCCTTTTGGAAACGTCTTGAGAGCCTGCTCAACATATTGCAGAAAAAGAGAGAACATGCTTTTTACTTAACAAGCTGGTCTTTAATGCATTTGTCCCCAAATTCAGGGTAGAGTTTAAGAAGATAATAAGTTTGGAAAGATGAGGTAATTAAGAAAATCTGGAGAGTGATAAATGTTACAGTAGTTGCCATGCAGTGGAAAGAGGCATTGGTGATAAGTAGTAGTAGAAATGGCTGAAAAGCAGAAATAAAGGGAGCTTGAAAGATAAACTGTATTGCATTTTTGTGTTAGCTGAGACTAGCTCTATCTATATTTAGCCAAGGCTTATAGGGAAAGTGCTTTTTACAGTTAGAATAATAAATTTGAAAAGATTGCTCTCATTCTGCAGATGAGGAAACAGGGATCCTAAGGTCTTAAGTATATTTATGTATCACATAACTAGTGTCCATGCATGCTAAGTCATTTCAGATGTGTCCAACTCTTTGCGACCTTATGGACTGTAACCCACCAGGTTCCTCTGTCCATGGAATTCTCCAGGCAAGAATACAGGAGTGGGGTGCCATGCCCTCCTCCAGAAAATCTTCCTGACTTAGGGATCGAACCTGAGTTTCTTACATCTCCTACATTGGCAGATGGGTTCTTTACCACTAGTACCCCCTGGGAAGCCCCATCACATAAATAGCAGCACCAATTAAATCTAAGGGGTTCAAACCATAAAAAGATTCCCAGTCTTAATTCCAGCTTATATATAGTAATGGTTTACATGGAAGAATTTTAACACTGGTAATTCTAGGACTATGAACCTTTAAATGTACATTTTGCTTATTTAATAATTTATATTTATAAATTTCTTTCTTTTCTAGAGCATGCAGATTTTATGACTTCACCTTACATACATCAGGTTTTTGGTTTATTCTTTTATTTATTTTATTTATTTAAACTGTCATTTAATCTTAGTAAATTGTTTCATTTTGTTGCTAATAGTTTCACTGTGTGATCCTCATGTATTTTTGTAAACTCATTGATCACGGGGCTCCTGTCTCATTTTGTCCTGCTTAGCACACTGCTGAGCATATAGTAGGCATTCAATAAGTCTTATGTCTTAAACATGTAAGGGTAGCTTTTCTAACTTTTTAAATTCTGCATAATGTTTCATTAATGTTGCCTATTTAACATTCTTACTGGTCCTAATCATTCTTTTCTTTCTTTTGAATGCTAGGTGGTTGTGAATGCACTCATTGGTGCAATTCCTTCTATCATGAATGTGCTACTTGTGTGTCTCATATTCTGGCTGATATTTAGCATCATGGGAGTAAATTTGTTTGCTGGCAAGTTTTATGAGTGTATTAACACCACAGATGGATTGCGGTTTCCTACAAATGAAGTTGAAAATCGTTCTGCCTGTCTTGCGCTTATGAATGTTAGTCAAAATGTGCGATGGAAAAACCTGAAAGTGAACTTTGATAATGTTGGACTTGGTTACCTGTCTCTGCTTCAAGTTGTAAGTGGCTCATTTTAGTGCACATCAGATGGAGGAGCTGTCATTATCATATAGCTATTAACTAAAAATTAAAGATAGAGTACTGTGTGACTTAAAAAACAGAAGTGGTCTTTCTTAGAACATGTGCGTATAAACATGAGTTAAGAAGCATGGCCTCTATTGTACTGCTCTATAGGTGATTAATCCATAATCACCTTTTCAGAGTCCCCTGACCCCCCTGCCGTTGTGCCTTCTGAATATTGCTCCAAAAATGAATAGTCATTTTTTGGACTACTACCTTCACACTTCAAGGAAATCAGAAGGCCTTGCCACTGGTACAGAAAATCCTTAAGATATGGAGAAAAATTACTTCTTTCCTTAGTCGTAAAACTCCCCACCCCCTCTGGAAAAATAAAAGTTCAGGTACAAAACTCACAAGCAATTCTAACAACCTGGAAATTCACTAGGACTGAGATTTAGAATGTGACTTGGCAATGTGCCCCCCCTCTTTTTCTTCTTGACACAGCATCTTTATGTTAAGTTGATATCTTGAAATATAATGGGTTCTCTTTATCCATGGCTTTGCATCTGCATGATGCAAGGGCTTCAGCATGGGCAGATTTTGGTGTCTTCAGGGAGTGCCCTGGAACCAGTCCCCCCTGCATGTACCAAGGGATGACTCTATAGTTCACTAACTTAATATTACTTAATAAATGTTGTAACATTAAATACACTTACTCATTTATGGCTATTTTAGAGTATGAGCTTCACTTTCAGATTCTATTAATGTTATATTTACAGGCAACGTTTAAGGGATGGATGGATATTATGTATGCAGCAGTTGATTCTGTTAACGTAAGTATTGGTAAATAACACCGAACTCTACAATTTTGAAAAGCTTCTTTGTCTAGTTAGACTATTTTCAAACAGCAGCTCCAAGAAGCTCTTGGTCCATGCACACACACTGAAGAACATCCAGGTGGTAGTAGCCTCAGTTACCTGTGTGGCATTTGGAAGCAGAGCTTGACTTAAATTCTGTGACTCTGCTATATCAGGCAAGCTTGCATCTGACTTGCAGCAAGCCACTTTATCTCTCATAGCCTGTTTATTGATCTATAAGAAGAAGACAATTCACTACTACCTCATGGGGCTATTCTCTGGATCCAGCTAGAAAATGTAAATAGAGAACTTAGCTCAGCCTGGCAGTAATGTGTTCAGTTAATATTTATCAAAATAAAAATGAAATAGCATGTTTTATTTATCAGTCTTACTGCTTTTATATTTTAAAGTACCTTGGAAGAGTTAATGTGAAATAAGTCTCACACTAAGGAATTTTGAAAACGACTGACTAGTTTATATTATCACAAAAGCCAGTGAAGATATTTCTGTAATCAAATTAAAAAAGGCAAAATTTATATAAATATATCAACTCCTTTACTGTTTTTTCTGGAAATAAATAACATGGATTGTAATTTACTTACTACATTGTCCTATTAGTCCAAGAAGGTGGATAAGCCCTTTGTAGTTATTTGAAAATTATATTTAGTATTGAATAAATGTTTAAGAATGATTATGTTGAACTTTGACAACACTATGGCTTCTATAAAGCCACATTTACCTAAGATTGCACTATTTGAATTTCCTTGTCAGAGCATATGAGAAAGAAAATGATGAATTTATTGTCAACATACTGTTAACTTTTGTTAATTCCATAGGTAGACAAGCAGCCCATTTATGAATACAACCTCTACATGTATATTTATTTTGTCATCTTCATCATCTTCGGGTCATTCTTCACTTTGAACTTGTTCATTGGTGTCATCATAGATAATTTCAACCAACAGAAAAAGAAGATAAGTATTTCAAGTTTATGTCATTGCCCTGAAAGACATGAACATTATTTTTCCAAAATATATAATGTGAAATTTAATGTCAACTACTTCATTAGAATTTCATTAATTTTCCAAGTAGTTTTTAGTATCCAGTGATAGATATGCTTAATCTCATTCATCTCTGCACAGAAAATAATCATCCTGCAATGCCTGAGACCTGGGTTCGATTCCTGGGTCGGGAAGATCCCCTGGAGATGGAAATGGCAACCAACTCCAGTATTCTTGCCTGGAGAATCCCATGGACAGAGGAGCCTGACAGGCTACAGTCCATGGGTCACAAGAGCTAGACACGACTTAGCTACTAAATGACCACAAAGTCCTAATTATTTTTAAGCAGTACATCAACTATTCAGGTTTTTCCCCCCAGTGTTCCCTGTGGAGACTTAAGGAAACTCAGTGTACTAATTATTTATTCAAAATGCTTTTCATAAATAGTTCCTATATTCTGTTCTAAGCCATAGAGGGATTATTGTTATAGACTTTGTCTTGTAAATGAGGAAAGGCACAGAGATTTTGAGTGATTTACCAAAATTATGCACCTGGTAAGGGATAGGGTTTTAATAGTAGTTGATCTCATATACTTTGTATATTATTTAGGCCCCTTTCTACCCCCCAAATACGGTAATATGATATACTGATAAATGCAATAAGAAATTAACAAGAAATATAAATAGAGGAAAGCTAGATACAGCCAAAAAATTTTTATGATATATGTGACAATTGAGCATGCATTGGAAGATGGATGAAAAGACACATAGCAGCAGGGAGGCAAAAGGATAAGTAGTCCATAGCAGGTCAGAGACACGTCTGAGCACATGCACAGTGATAATAAGGAGGCAGCAATCCGGGCAAAAATGCCAGTCCATCCAGTTGGATGTAGTTTTGAGGAAAGAAATAGTAAGAGGTCTTGATTTGCATAAGCACAGATCTGAAAAGCCATATTAGATATTTTTCAGTAGGAGCTGATGTCATTGAAGTATTTTGAGCAAGGAGGAACATACAAGCAGGACATACACATTTATTAAAATTTGATGACATGTCTGATCCTGTGTAAAGTACTTTACACAGTAATCTTCATCACATTCTATAAGTGTAGAGGGCATAGTATCCCCATTTCACCTCTCAGAGGGGTTATGTGCCTTGCACATGATCAGATAGCCCAGAAGTAGCTGCATCGTAGATTCAACTCTGAGGTCTCTTTTCCCAGAATTTATGAAAATGCAGCTTTAATTATAAAAATTCATCTATCAGTGATGCAGAGAATGACTGCGAGAGCCCAAAGACTAGGTTAGACTCTGCTTTACCTGCTACCTAGACCACACTTCATTCTCCAAATCAGTCATTTGCAGCACTCGAGAATGTGTGTGTGTGAGTGCGAAGTCGCTTCAGTCATGTCCGACTCTCTGCGTAGGCTCCACTGTCCATGTGATTCTCCAGGCAAGAATACTGGAGTGAGTAGCCATGCCCTTCTCCAGGGGATCCTCCCAACCCAGGGCTGGAATCCCGTGTCGTGTCTCTTGCACTGGCAGGAGGGTTCTTTACCACTAGCGCCACCTGGGAAGCCCACTAGAGAATACGGGATACATTCAATTAAGAGATTTTAGCGGGTAGGATCTACGGTATTATTTGTGCTTTGCAGGAGGAAAAATTGTCTATGAAGTCTCAGTTTTCTCAAAGTAAACTGAGTTAATGTGGATGTAGCACCACCCACAGGAAAAGAGATTTTAGAAAGATGAGGTAGAGAGTAACGAGAGGAAGTGATTTCAGGTACTGGCTTAACAGATGTACCTGCAATGAAATGGCATTCTTGATGTGATTGACTATTCATGGGTGAAGGAAAATGTAGTAAATATTGTGTTGTTTATGTTTACATTCTGAATAGAGGTGTTTATTTTTTAAAGAATTTTTTAAATTCATTGTTCCATTCTAACATTTTATATCTGACAGTCAAAGTTAGTATTATCATATATTCATGCCTTTATGCAGAGAATCTTAATTAGTAATCTTGAAAAAAATTTTATAAATTATACCTTCATTTCCAATGTACTTATTTTTCCTACTTTAGTCATTATATATGTGTACCTGTGATATATAAGCTGCTGCTGCTGCTGCTGCTAAGTCGCTTCAGTCGTGTCTGACTCTGTGCGACCCCACAGACGGCAGCCCACCAGGCTCCCCCGTCCCTGGGATTCTCCAGGCAAGAATATTGGAGTGGGTTGCCATTTTCTTCTCCAGGGGATCTTCCAACCCAGGGATCAAACCCAGGTCTCCTGCATTGCAGGGAGACTCTTTACCAACTGAGCCACCAGGGAAGCCAATTACTCTTGTTCAGTTCAGTTCAGTCGCTCAGTCGTGTCCGACTCTTTGCGACCCCATGAGTCCCAGCACGCCAGGCCTCCCTGTCCATCACCAACTCCTGGAGTCTACTCAAACTCATGTCCATCAAGTCAGTGATGCCAGTCAGCCATCTCATCCTCTGTCGTCCCCTTCTCCTCCTGCCCCCAATCCCTCCCAGCATCAGGGTCTTTTCCAGTGAGTCAACTTTTTGCATGTGGTGGCCAGAATATTGGAGTTTAAGCTTCAGCATCAGTCCTTCCAATGAACACCCAGGACTGATCTCCTTTAGGATGGACTGGTTGGACCTCCTTGCAGTCCAAGGGACTCTCAAGAGTCTTCTCCAATACCACAGTTCAAAAGCATCAATTCTTCAGCGCTCAGCATTCTTTATAGTCCATCTCTCACATCCATACATGATCACTGGAAAAACCACAGCCTTGACTAGACTAGCCTTTGTTGGCAAAGTAACGTCTCTGCTTTTTAATAAGCTGTCTAGGTTGGTCATAACTTTCCTTCCAAAGAGTAAGCGTCTTTTAATTTCATGGCTGCAGTGACCATCTGCAGTGATTTTGGAGCCCAAAAAAAGTAAAGTCTGACACTGTCTCCACTATTTCCCCATCTATTTCCCATGAAGTGATGGGACCAGATGCCATGATCTTAGTTTTCTGAATGTTGAACTTTAAGCCAACTTTTTCACTCTCCTCTTTCACTTTCATCAAGAAGCTCTTTAGTTCTTCTTCACTTTCTGCCATAAGGGTGGTGTCATCTGCATATCTGAGGTTATTGATATTTCTCCCGGCAATCTTGATTCCAGCTTGTGCTTCTTCCAGCCCAGCGTTTCTCATGGTGTACTCTGCATATAAGTTAAACAAGCAGGGTGACAATATACAGCCTTGACGTACTCCTTTTCCTATTTGGAACCAGTCTATTGTTCCGTGTCCAGTTCTAACTATTGCTTCCTGACCTGCATACAGGTTTCTCAAGAGGCAGGTCAGGTGGTCTGGTATTCCCATCTCTTTCAGAATTTTCCACAGTTTATTGTGATCCACACAGTCAAAGGCTTTGGCATAGTCAATAAAGCAGAAATAGATGTTTTTCTGGAACTCTCTTGCTTTTTTTATGATCCAGAGGATGTTGGCAATTTGATCTCTGGTTCCTCTGCCTTTTCTAAAACCAGCTTGAACATCTGGAAGTTCACAGTTCACATATTGCTGAAGCCTGGCTTGGAGAATTTTGAGCATTACTTTACTAGTGTGTGAGATGAGTGCAATTGTGCGGTAGTTTGAGCATTTTGGGGGATTGCCTTTCTTTGGAATTGGAATGAAAACTGACCTTTTCCAGTCCTGTGGCCACTGCTGAGTTTTCCAAATTTGCTGGCATATTGAGTGCAGCACCTTCACAGCATCATCTTTCAGGATTTGAAATAGCTCAACTGGAATTCCATCACCTCTTGTAGTGTGAGATTATTCAACCTTAAAGAGATTTAAAAACTTGCCCAAGGGCAACAGAGATGGGGATTGAACAAAGATAATCTTACAAAACTGGGCTCTTAACTACTATGCAATACATCTTTGACATAGCATGTAAAGACCAGCCTGATTTACAGAATGTCTGCCACCTAGCTTTTAAAGGGATGCATTTCACAAGATCTTTATAAGCTATGGTTAAATAAAATGACAACACAAGTTTCCCTACTGGAGTGTAGTGCAATCTCCTCTTAGCTTCATCCAGCTCTTCATTATACTGACAACCAGGGTATCATCAAGGGAAGACAAGATCTGTAATTACAAGTTATTAATAGGCTGTGATATTCAACCCTTGGGCTCCTCAGGTGGCACTAGTGGTAAAGAGCTTCCCTGTCAGTTTAGGAGACATAAGATACACGGGTTTGATCCCTGGGTTGGGGAGATCCCTTGGAGGAGGGCATGGCAATCCACTCTAGTATTCTTGCCCCAAGAATCCCATGAAGAGAGGAGCCTGGCAGGCTACAGTCCACGGGGTCACAAAGAGTTGGACATGACTGAAGCAACTTAGCATGTACTCACTTTCAGCCCTCATCACTAGACGATAAAGGGTTTGGGTTTCTCTTGACATTATCATGAAAGTTCTCTCTTGTATATCAGTAGATCAGATAAATACCAAAGTTACACAACGACTGCTTATCAATTAGAGGAGATGTAAATTAAAACACATAAGACAGAAAGGGAAGACTGGTTTTCATTAGGTATTTGATAGATAAGAAAATGTAATCCAGGGAAACCATATCCAGATCACCTTTAACTCCAGGACCATACAAGTTAAGTAAAGATTTCAGAACTATAAATTTCCCCCAAAATTCCTAATTACATGGATTGTGCTAATTTATGCCATAACTAAAAATTTATATTGCAGGTCAATGAGGAATGTGCATGAATCTGTATAAATTGTAGATAATTGTAAGAAATCAAAAGTTTAAAACAATAGGCAAAACTTCTAGGTCTCCTGTGTGAGACTTAGACTTCTACAGTGAAGAAGAGATCAAAAACTTTATTTAGATGTTAGTTTATTTACTGTTGAATCTTAAATGTTGTATATTCAATTAGAAAGTCCTTCAAGTCAAAAACCCTGGATTATTGATAATTTTCTCAACATCTAAAACTCTATTATGTATATTGTTTATACCCAATAAAGTGTTTATGTTGAAATTCCTTTATCTGGAATTAAAGAGGTAATGAAAGGTTTTTTAGTAAATAAGTAAATAAATGTATTATGTGTATACCAAATATATTTGTGTGTGTACACTGTTTATCAATGTGTTATAATAACATATATAGTATATTCATTTTTCAGCTAAAGGAATATGGTATAATAAAATGAATACAAGTGAATACAAAAATATTATTACTTTTTGCCCCTACTATTTATGAGTCAGTATGGCTAATAAGTAAACATTAGCCAACTTATTATTCACTACTTTTGTTTCTTATCACTTTTCCTGATATATTTGTTATTTAGCAATGAAATGCCTGATGAGACAAGTAGCAGATAAAATGAGATACCAGCATATCATTTAAAACAAAACAAGTTAGGCTACTAAAATATAATTGAGCCAATTATTATTTCATGTAATCCATATATTTTATATATTATGCACATTACATTACATACAAAGAGTCATGTTCCTACGTGTAAGTAATCCTTTGATTTATAGCTACCTTGCACATAATCAGATACATTTCATTTCATCTAATTGAAGTGTAATTAACATATAACAGTATATTAGTTCCAGATGGACAATATAATAGGCTTCCCGGGTGGTACTAGTGGTAAGGAACCGCCTGTTAATACAGGAGACATAACAGATGCTGGTTAGATCCTGGGTTGGGAAGATCCCCTGAAAGAGGAAATGGCAACCCACTTTGCTATTCTTGCATGGAAAATCCTGTAGACAGAGGAGCCTGGCAGGCTGCAGTCCATAGGGTCACACAGAGTCAGACACAACTAAAGTGACTTAGCAAACAGCATGTACAATATAATGATATCGTATTTGCATACATTGTGAAATGATTACCATAAAACTTTAGTTGCATGTGTCACCATCTGTCACCAGAAGTATGGAATACTTTACAAGAGCCATGCTTTACAGGAGCCATACTAATCTCTATATGGTTCCAATTTTAATATATGTGCTACTGAAGGGAAAACACATTTCATTTCTGTATGAATACATTTTTAACCTGAATAATCACCTGAAGGAATATCTGGAAAATGATTCTGGTTTTAACTAGATCTATTTTTTATTTCTTTACCTTGGAGGTCAAGATATCTTTATGACAGAAGAACAGAAGAAATATTATAATGCGATGAAAAAGCTGGGATCCAAGAAACCACAAAAGCCAATACCTCGGCCAGGGGTAAAAAATATTATATTTAGCATGTAAATTCTAAAATTATTTTAATTCATCTTTAATATATAATTATTTCTTAATCATGAATGCATAATTTTAATATTTTAAAGAAAAGTCCTTATAAAACTGAATATATGTATTTTGAACACTATCACAGCTCTTAATATTCTTTGGTATATTTTCTTTTTCTATGAAAATGAAAAAATAATTTTATATGCTTTTACCTCTACAGTAGCTGTACATCTTACTATTAGTACAAATGGTCTATAGAGAATCAAAATAAAATGTACTTTTGACTGAAATTTGATTATCTTGATGACTTTATGATGTAGTGATAGCATGTAGTGATAGCTGTCTTCAGTCAGGTGAAACCAACCTTGTAGATCTTTGATATTACGACAGATAGAACACCAGGAAAGCAGTTGGACTGGTCATGAATCTAAACTTTATCCTGCCATAAGATCAAAGAGCAAAATAGGCTCAGATATAAATAGTGAGCCTTAGCAGTTAAATAGTTTGTATTCCTCTAACAGTTAAAATAATTTTAAATGCATTATATGTATCTCAATTTCTGTTTAGTATAACACTGTATACCAAAGTTGCTGCCTACATGAGGATTACCCAGCACTATTTAAATGGACACATAGCCAGGTTTAACCCAGACCTACAGAACCATAATCTGTGAATTTAAAGCTCTAGTATTTAACTTTCTCAGTACCCTACTTGATCTTGATAGAGTGCCTTAAAACTTGCCCATGCAACCAATAAAGTGATTTTGAAATTGAGTTTCATGAAAAGCACAGTACTGTTCAGTGATATTGATAAGAAAAGTGGTATGTTAAGTATGGATATGTTTGGAAGTATATATTCTATACATGGAAGAGACAGGAAGTATAGATCTCTATATTATAGCAGTAATACCAGTGTAAGACAATGCCAGCACATTAGTCAAAATAATGTGACAAAGTAGAAATTCAGAGATGTCATTTTATTACCTTGAAACACTCTAGGTAATGGAACTGAGATTTTCTTTTCTTTTTTTTTTCTCTGACAGTTTCTTAGTAAAAAATTACCTTGTGATCCTGGCAATTCCTATATGACACTCTAGGGTGGCTATGCTTAAAAGCAAATGTCAGTTTACAAGGTTAATTGAAGAACTGGTACACTGAAAGTCAACAACAACAATAAGTTGTCATGTACTTTGACTTAGATTTAGCGCATTAATAATATTCCTTAAAGCAAGAACTTATAACCAAGGATAATTGATGCAAGTTTTGAAGACAGATACCTTTAAAAATTGTTTTGTTAATGTAATCATTTATGGATACTACTTGGAAAATTTACTGTACAATTTCCTATCATTTTTGTTTCTTTGCAGAACAAATTCCAAGGATGTATCTTTGACCTAGTAACAAATCAAGCTTTCGATATAGCCATCATGGTTCTGATCTGCCTCAACATGGTAACCATGATGGTAGAAAAAGAGGGACAAAGTGAATACATGACTGAAGTTTTATATTGGATCAATGTGGTTTTTATTATCCTGTTCTCTGGAGAATTTGTGCTGAAACTGATCTCCCTCAGATGCTACTACTTCACTGTAGGATGGAACATCTTTGATTTTGTGGTTGTAATACTCTCCATTGTAGGTAAGACCTGTTTATTAATCAGATTTTAATTTTGAATCAAACTAAACATCACACATATTCAGAGAAGTTTCTGAATTCATGAATATAAACCTACTTTTGAGTAAGACTGAAAAAATGAAGTCACCTTTAAAGCAAAACTAAACAAAATAAAATCCTCTGTGTCAGAATCCCTAGGTTCACATCACAAGACTGAAGGATACATTTTCTATTTGTTGGAAGCACATAATACTCCTTGATATTTGACTTCCAAGATTACCCTTCACAAACGTAGCAAGTGTTTCAGTAGATAGGTATGTCTTAGAAGACCAATGTAAATTGACAATGTAAATCTAAATGTAGAGTCTGAAATCATTTTTAGTTTTTACATATATGAGAACTATCTCTTGATTAATGATAATATAACTAGCTAGAATATTGGTGATTGAAAATTCTCCCTGAAATCAAAGTGAAGTTAAGGTATGAAGAAATGCCAGCTTCATTTCTTACAGCTTCATACTTGTCAAGTCTGTAATCATTTTCAACCAACCGCAGTCATGTCTGTGAATCATATTTCATTTTATACTTCCTCTTGTTTCATTACCATAGCTGTTTTCCTTTCATCTTGTTTTTCATTATTTCTACATGCCTTGCCCAGTAGTTTAGGTTTGCATTTATTTTTATAAATTTTAGACAGGAAGAGATTGTGGAGATTATTTAATACAAACTCACTTAGAGATGCTGAAACAAGGAGACTCAGAAGGGTTGAAAGTACTATAATCTACAACTGCCATATTGAGTACTGCAAGTTAGAATAGGCATTCAAAATCAATTTTTGAAAAAAAATAAGAAAAATTAAAATTTAGATAGGACTCACACATTAACAACAAGCAGAATAGAGGAAGCATTCCAATTAACTTAGGAAGAAAGGAATGTCCCTCTATCACTTCTCTTTGTAACAGTGTTAGCTGATCCAATTAGATCATAAAACAGAGAGGTACATATCTTTAAATAATGGAGCAAATGTTCAGTTTCACATCTTATTGTGGTACTCTAAAAATGCAAGAGAATCAACCAATAAAATGGATTCAATTAGAGTTCAGAAGGTACAGATTTTAAATTGCATGAACCAATGTTGATAATTGTTTATGTGGACCAAAAGATTAGAAAATATATGTAAGGAAATCTCATTCATGATTCCAAAAATAAAGAAAAATACCTAGTAATAACTGTAATAAGAAATGTATAAGACTTCTATGAGGAAAACTAACAGAAACAAAAGAAAGTTTAAATAATAAATCCAGTGTTATCCCAATGAGAATATGAATGGGATAATAAATTGACAACCTAAATCTAAATGATTCTAAAATTCATCTGGAAGAAAAATTAGAGTAATGAAGGGTGACTTACATTGCCAGATATTAAAGATGAAGTAATAGATTCAAATAAATAATCCAATTTTAAGCTTCAATGTATAGAGAATTACTAAGTTAGTTAAAAGATCTCATGGATCAAGATTAATTGATGTGTAAAAATGTATTCTAGTAGAAATAGATTTATAACCATGAGCTTGAATGGTCCTTTCTATTCATGACCAACAATTCCCTTGAGACAACATAATAGATATGACCACATAAAAATCAAAATATTTATTCTATGGAGGAAAAATCACTACCGCCACCAAATTTAAAAAGTTGAAAAACATGTTAAAAACAAGGAAATTGTTAATGTAACACTTATGGCTAACAAAGGATTAGTACTTGTAATAAAAAAAAATATTCTTCATAAGTCAATGAGAAAATAGTAAATCTCCCAACAGAAAAATAGTCAAAGAACTAAACTAGGCCAAAAGGAGAAAGTTGAAAATAGTCAACAAGTATACAAAATGTCCAATAAATTAAGAAAATCTGGATTATTTTTCACAGAAAAAAAAATGCCACAGTACTGAGATGTTTCAAACATCACAGAGATATTTTTGGTAAAATTATAAAGAAGAAAACAGCTGGTGAGCATGTGAAGTGGAAGCACTTTCATAGACTATCATTAGGAAAGTTAGTTTCTACAAACTTTTTGGAGGTAGATTTGCAATATATAACAAAAATTTAAATATACTATTTCACCTACCTTCTATTATTATCAAAAAATGCTCATGCAACTAGAAAAAAAGCACCTTCTTAGATATTCATTTCAGTCAAAACAATTGGAAACAGCATAAAATTCTTCAATATATGGTGACTTTGACAGAACATTATACAGCTATAGGGAATTGTTCTGTTGTCATTTATATGGAAATACCTCCATACATATGATGAAATAACTAAAACAGATGACAAAAATCCCTTCTACTATCGTGCTTACATTTGTATATGTTTGTGTGCTTGCATAGAAAAATGGAGTGATCCTAAACAAAATACTAACATCTGTTAATGGTTGGTTGATATTTCAGGTGATTTATATTTTCTTTTTAGCATTTTACTATGTGACTTTAAATTTTCTACCCTTCTAATTTAAAAAATTGTGCATTAAAAAAAAGTCCACAAACCTACTAAAGGAGAAAAAAAGTCACAATGGTTAAATCTACCATTTTACTGTGAGATTGCTCAATCCTTGTATTGTTATAATATTGTCTTCAATATAAAATGAAAATCCTGAAATCACAAGAGATAAAATGGCACATAAAACTATTTAGAGTCATGATTTTCTATAGCATAGGTATTTAAATATTTACCATTTACTCCTTCACTCTTCACCAGGTATGTTTCTAGCAGATTTGATAGAAAGGTATTTTGTGTCCCCTACCCTATTCCGAGTGATCCGTCTTGCCAGGATTGGCCGAATCCTGCGTCTAATCAAAGGGGCCAAGGGAATCCGCACGCTGCTCTTTGCTTTGATGATGTCCCTTCCTGCATTGTTTAACATCGGCCTCCTGCTCTTCTTGGTCATGTTCATCTATGCCATCTTTGGAATGTCCAACTTTGCCTATGTTAAAAAGGAAGCTGGAATTAATGACATGTTCAACTTTGAGACCTTCGGCAACAGCATGATCTGCCTGTTCCAGATTACCACCTCTGCTGGCTGGGATGGATTGCTGGCACCTATCCTCAACAGTGCACCACCGGACTGTGACCCCAAAAAAGTTCACCCTGGCAGCTCAGTTGAAGGAGACTGTGGGAACCCGTCTGTTGGGATATTCTATTTCGTCAGTTACATCATCATATCATTTCTGGTCGTGGTGAACATGTACATCGCTGTCATCCTGGAGAACTTCAGTGTTGCTACTGAAGAAAGTACTGAGCCTCTGAGTGAGGACGACTTTGAGATGTTCTACGAGGTTTGGGAGAAGTTCGATCCCGACGCCACCCAGTTCATAGAGTTCTCCAAGCTCTCTGACTTTGCAGCGGCCCTAGATCCTCCTCTTCTCATAGCAAAACCAAACAAAGTCCAGCTCATTGCCATGGACCTGCCCATGGTCAGTGGGGACAGGATCCACTGCCTCGACATCTTATTTGCCTTTACAAAGCGTGTTTTGGGGGAAGGTGGAGAGATGGACTCTCTTCGTTCACAGATGGAAGAAAGGTTCATGTCTGCAAATCCTTCTAAAGTGTCTTATGAGCCCATCACAACTACACTAAAAAGAAAGCAAGAAGATGTGTCTGCTACAGTCATTCAGCGTGCTTATAGACGTTACCGCTTGCGACAAAATGTCAAAAATATATCAAGTATATACATCAAAGATGCTGACAGAGATGATGATTTGCCCAATAAAGAAGATATGGTTTTTGATAATGTTAATGAGAACTCAAGTCTAGAAAAAACAGATGCAACTCCATCCACTGTCTCTCCACCTTCATATGATAGTGTAACGAAACCAGACAAAGAGAAATATGAAAAAGACAAAACAGAAAAGGAAGACAAAGGGAAAGATGGCAAGGAAGGCAAAAAATAGAGCTTCATTTCTGATATATTGTTTACAGCCTGTGAAGGTGATATATTTGTGTTAATAAGACTCTTTTGAGGAGGTCTATGCCAAATCTCTTTTTATCAATTTATTCTCAAAGTCAGTGCTTTTGCTAGCTCTGATTCTCTGACATAGGTGGGCAGCGTTAGCAGATGGCTATTTTTGCATTGGTAAATGTATCTCTAAGAATTGTTAAGAGTAAGTATATGGGAATTATTGATTACAGCAAACAAAGGTGATTTAATTTTATTTACTTTTAATAAATCAGAAAATCATGTAGAAAATATTCACATCTGCCTTGTCATCTTTTCACAGGATTGTAAACATTCATGTTTCCCATGCACGCAGGCATATGTGTGCACACACACACACCAATACCTAGCATTTGGATATCTACAAAAGTATTTTGCCTTGACTTTTCAATGAAGTGCTCTGATAGAAGGCACTAGAATGTTCAGTTAAAACATCTTGTTATCTTGTTATTAGGGGGCAAGACTCTTTTTTCCATGTACAGAGGTCATTCTATATTTTGAGGTGCTTAAATTTATCCATGTTACATGAAAACCAATTTATATGTGCCCACTAAATGCCATGGGACATGTAGGCTGGTCAGTTCTACCAGTGCTTTTTGTTTATCACGATGCATATACCGACTAGGATAAGAGTTACCTTTAAAATGTTGTGCTTCATGAACTGCCTTTTTCTATATCTTCGTTTGTTCATTCGGTAATCATGAAACATGAAAAATTATTTTAAGTACATATCACATTCCTTGAAAGAAAAAAAATGAACATAGTTGAGAAAAGAAGTGACTAAAGAAAGCTTTAACCATTTTTATTTATATCCTGTAACGCCGGACTGTGCTGCTCCAAAAGTACCAACAATGATCCAACTCATCATTTTTGTCACAGTTTTCTGTTTTCTCATGCTGTATTGTTGAATCATTCTTCAGCACTGAGCAAAGCTGATCCTGTCTTCAGTGGAGTGCTTCCAGATATGCAGAAAGATATTTGATATTATGCTACATGTTTGAGCAGATGATGACTTGGGCACAGTATTTAGCGTATCACCTGCATAATATCCTGAATGTGTATGGCAAGCTTTCAAGTCATACTACATGGCAGGCTTTCAACACAAACTTGTGTGTAGTAAGAATGAAATAGCATTCAACCAAGATTCTTGCCAACTTGCTTGCCTGATTGGTTCTAGTAATCCACTTGAACCTTTGTTCTTTTATCTACAAAATGAGGAGGATGTCACTTTCTCCTTAAAATTCTATGACTATAAAATACATTATGTATCCACCAATAATGTACCCTGAGCTTAAAGTTTGCCAAGTATACATTCATTTTGCTTTAGCTGTTGTTCTCCTATCAAGGATTATATATCTAGTTTACAAAAAAAAAAAAAAAAAAACTTGTTAATAGTGGCTTGAAAAGAAATAGCCATGATGCATTTTTTATGAGCTTATTCCAGGAACATGAGATCATTCTTCTATCAAGTTATTCATGCACAGGCAAAAACTGAGTTACAAAAGTGGAAAGTAATTTTATTTAGAAGATTTTGTGGGAGGTTTCAAAGCAAATATATACAACAATATTTCATTCATTTGCTTTCCTCAATGAAAAAAGAACATAAACTGTACTTCTGTATTAAGTGCTTAAAACATTTTTGTTGTTGTTCTTTTGGCTAGTTAAAAATAAATGAGATTTAAGCATACCCATAGAGATGAAGAAGTACGGATAGAGGATGAGAGGCAAAGGGCAAAAAAACAAAACAAAACACAGAAATGAGAAAGACAGACCAAAACAAAGAAAGCGACATCTCCACAGAACTTCCTACCTAGAATGTTTCTAAACTGTGATGTGTTTACAGCATTTGTGAAGGAGATTATCACATCTAGACATTTGTCCTAAAGCATGAATGAAATTAAACCTAGGGCCAAAGATTTTTTACACCTAAGTTCAATCATTCATCTTACATTATTTGGGCCTCTTTTTTATTTACTATATAAGATACCATGCAGTGTTTTCCTAGACTATATAGAGCATTGTATCACCTCCCTGCTAAGTCTGTTGAAAATAGGTTTTGACCAATTTAGAGAATCATGCAAAATATGTTACCTTTGTAAGATTTTTTAATACACAAAATTAAGAAATTAATATTACCTTAAATGTGAATGCAGTTTATCCTCATCATTTTAAATCCATATAACTGTACTTTGCATATTTATAAAATATAGTGGGAAAAGATGTGGGAAGATTTATGTGTGATTTACTATTCATGTTTTTACATTGCCTGATTTTTATGTGAAAAAAAATATTAGCAACTTGTTCCTCAACACAATTTATTCTAAGCATTTCAAAAAAAGAATTACGAAGTCACACTTCCATTTCATGCTGAACTATAATTTTTTAATGTAACATGGTTAAGTTTTTTTATATATATGTTTTCCCAGGAATGTCTAATTGTAACTTTTTATCAATTAATAACAATATTTGGAACCAAGTGCTCATTTAATACATTACAAGCTTGAAGGGAAGTTAGACTTCTCTTTTGATATAGATTACTGTTTGGTACTAATAATAAGATACCATTCTCAGCACTGTCATGCTAATATTTAAGTCACACTATCATTGAACACATTTAATCTAATGATATAAAATGACAATTACACTGTACAATTTAAATTGGAATAAAATGGCAGTGAACAGATTTGAACACAAATCCATTCATCCAATGGAGATAAACATGGGAGAATCTCATTTTACCTTTTTGACTGTTATGTAGTTTGCAAAAGATGTAAGTAACTTGTTGGCTGTTTCTAAATGCTAATTGATGAAAACTTCAACCCTAAATGTTCAGCATGATTTTATAGAATTTTGATAGCTTTATTCAAAAGTTAAGAGGAAATGCATATGTAAATAAAGCCGTTCTAAATAGCAATTTCAGAGAAACGTTAATGAGAGTGATGAAAGTGGGCCAGCTAAATTATAATGGCCAATAACTGGCTTGGGTTTAGGACCTATGTATAGAGGCCACCAATTTCTTTTAATAACTGTGGTTTGTTATGTTATATTCTTGAGGAAAATAATTGAGTTGCTTCATAAAGATAAATGAATAGCCATGAATATAATAATGCTGTTTACATAGAATTCTTTATAAATTTCATACATCTATGAATGCTCAAAATGTTTGAGTTTGTCATAAATTATATTGTAGTTATACTTGAGACCTGCACATTGTAATAGAATCTAAAAATAAAAGTCATCAAAAAATAAAATCATGTTTGCATGGATTTTCTGTTTTTGTGAGAATAACCTTTAACAT
The DNA here is from genome assembly GCF_023699985.2 of Odocoileus virginianus. Lineage (NCBI taxonomy): Eukaryota > Metazoa > Chordata > Mammalia > Artiodactyla > Cervidae > Odocoileus > Odocoileus virginianus. The sequence goes on from NC_069686.1 coordinate 23,468,481, forward strand.
TATCCCATAATCCAGGCAAAAGAAGCTGCAGAGTACATGGTTAAAATCTCATTCAAGGGAGGGAAGGTTGCATACTGATTAGAGTGGAGGGGGACTTTGCTGCAACAGGACTTGATGCTCATGGGATGAAAAACATGAATAATTGAGAGCTGTAAACAAGCAATAGGAGAAACATGCTATACTTTATTCTCTGTTATTCTGAAAGTTGTGTAATTAGATACCCATATTGACAATCTGTCCCAGAAGAAAAAGCCAATTTTAAGAGATTTAGGAGGCTTGTGTCATGTCTGTATCATGTGCTTTAGCTTGACCCTCAAGTTTATTTTTCATAAGCAATTGAAATGCAAAAAACCATGGATGAAACTATAGGTAGTAAGTATATAGAAAAGATTCAGAGCTTATTAACAATTTCGAAAACCTAGTAGCATTGAGGAAAAATTATTCCTCTTCCGGATGTAATATTTGCTAGCATGTGCTAGTTTCAATTGTATTTTGTACAAGACAATATGACTTCTATTTCATTAATTTCCACTCAGTGACTAGCAACACCTTGGGATATCTCTATGGGCCTATAAGAATAAGAAAAGCAAAAACAAACCATATTGCTAAATGAAAGAAACCATTCTGGAAAGGCTATGTATTGTACAAACTAGCAGGTGGCACCAATGGGAATATTTCAACCCAGGCAGAACGTACTGATATTTCATAATCTTAGAGAAATTTAAATAGAATTGATTTTAACTGCATAAACCCCAGGGAAAATTGAAAAGAGAACTACTGAAGAAAATCGCTATAATTTATTGAAGGGAAAGAATGCAACTCTAAAGTCTGAGAAAGACTTGATAAATTGAGACCACAGAAAAGTGACATTTTCCAACCTTCTGGAAAAGCCACCCAAACCCCATCTACTTTTGCTCTTTCTGCAGTTTTAGAACTGCCAACACCTCACTTCCGTGAAAGACAAACATGATGATGACATCTGAATGACTGTAAATATCAGAGTGTAATATTATATTGATTTATCATTCATTATAAATCATGTATCTATTTGTTAAATTATATTTTACTGTTTCTTCTATAACCTATGTTATAGACTATTTTCTTTCATGATACTTAGAAAGACAGTATCTGGGTGCTTCACTCTCAAAAGCTTCATAATTCTGGGTCATAACTTAAAAATAGTGACTTGAGGTTGTGCAGATTCTTTTACTGCATGTCTGCCAGTCCCTGTTTCTCTAGCTTAATTCAAGTCAAAGGGTTTTGTTTCCCTATAGAAGCACTGACCTCCTTAGACCAAGCTCATCATGTCCCTTGTAGCTCTTGGCATGAGAGTTAAGTGAAGTTTTAGGTTTACTTCAATGAAAAAGATTAAAATATGCTTTCTCACATTCACTTCTTGCCTGCAGTTATTCTTCAGGTTTCTCATGTCAGCTGTGGTTTAGTGTCATAAAGCTAAAGTAGATCATTTCATTTCTTTTCTTCTCCCTGGCTTCCTCCCAGATCCCTTTCTGCCTATAACCATAAGTGGTACTCTGGCTGTGGTTTGTAGCAGGCAGACCCATCTACCTCTCAAATAAATGGACAATGTGTGATTCTTTAAAAAGAAACATCTTTTCCTTTACTTGCAAGTATCAGAACCAAATTAGGTGACTCCAAACTAGTGGTTAGGGTAAGATGAATATATAAAAGAAAATAAATTAGGCAGGAAAATAAAGCAGGAAGGAATTCGTTTCCCACCTCTGTTTCCTCTATTCTTTTAACAGGGTTGATTTTATTAAATGCATCGACTAGAACCACTATATCAAGACAGGCTGAGTTGTTTAGGGAGATTACAAGAAACTTCTGTCTTTACTAATTTCTTCAAGGGAGTCAAAAGATATTTAGAAGTTTGAGAGTTGTGAGTTTCACAGGATGTTTAAGAAAACAAATGTTTTCTGTGAAATTTTGATACCTAATTCTTATTCATAGCATTTTACTATACAATTAATTCTTAATTTCCAGGATTGAGAAGAACATCCAGGAAAATGAATCATTCTGGCAGCTTAAAATGACTTAAAATGCCATTGGCATTTGTTTACCCCCGCACCCCCACCCCTGCCCCGTATCTGTCATCTTCAGAGCTAAAACTAACAAAACAAATCTCTCCCTCTTAACAAGATCATTGAAAGCACTTAAAGAAATCTAAGCTTTGCTTTTCAGAGTCTTATACCATCTTATGCCTTTAAGATTTGCCAAAAAATACAAATATACACCCATATACACAACAGCAGCATATTACATAGTATCATGAGTTTAAATCTTTCTAAGTCTCTTACTAACAATGTGACCATAAACTTAAACAATGTACTCTATTCTCTAAGCCTGTTTCTTCATCTATATGAGACCAGCACTCGTTAGATCCAAAATACATAAATATGTGGTAGGAGTTTTAAAGGCAAACACTTTGTTATGCATTTTCTGAAGTACTGCTCACTCTTAGAATTCAGTAATAAACTCTATCAAATAATATGCAGCATCTGCTGTATCTTGGAAGAATCAGTCAATGTTGGTTGTTCAGTGCTAATGTACCATGGGAACACGAGGAAGATGAGTTAAATCTAGTAAGGGTAGACTAGAGTCAAATATTGAAAAGTGAATAAGAGTTTTGAGTGTGTTGAATTTGAGTTACTATGGGTCAAAGTAAAAAACATACTAAAGGCAACTGAACATATAAAGGCCTGTAGTTCGATGAAAACACCAGAAAATATCTATTTAAGACAGAAGAAGTCACTAAGAAAAGGATATAGGGAGGAAAAAAACATGTAAGATGTATGAAAAATAAACTTCAAAATGTCAAACAGAAATGCTACCTTATCAATGCATTGAAATATCAGTATTTTTCTTTTTTTTTAATTTTTGTTTTGAGTTATTCATCAGACAAATGAAAATTAAACCAGCCATAAGATATTATTAGACTATCACCAAAATGACTACATTTAAAAGACAGACAATAACAAGTCTTGTTAAAAATTTGAAGCATGTAAAGCATTTAAAGCAAAAATTAAAAAAAAAAAAAAAAGGAGGAAAAAGAGTGGGTATATGTATATGTAGAACTGGTTTGCTTTGGTTTACAGCAGAAGCTAACACAACACTGTAAATCAACTGTACCCCAATAATTTTTTTTAAATGTGAAGCAAATTCTCATATGTTGCTAGTAAGCATATAAATTTGAACAATTACTTTGAAAATACATTTGTCAATATCTGTTTAAACATATATGTATTCTAATACTGGAAATTTTATGATACAAAAAAATGAGTGTTTATAATCATCAAAAAGACATTTTTATGAAAATTCAGAAATGCAGATTTCAGTATTTCTATCGGAAAGGATACTGTGGTAGAGTATACAACAAAATGCTATACACTGCAGGAAAGGACAGCTAGCTGATACACCCAATATCATAAAGAATCTCACCAACAAAATAATGAGCTTAAGAAGCTAGACAAATGATTATACATTGTATAAATTAATTTATAAAGTTTAATAACAGGCAAAACTCATTTCTGATAATAGAAGTCAAAAGAGTTCTTTTGGAGGCTTACTGATGGGCATTAGGGAGAATTGTAGAATACAGGATATGTTTTATATCTTAATCTGGGTGACATTTACATAAGAGCATAAATATATATATTAGAACTGTATGATTTTTCACTAACTGTGTATTTATTATACCTCAATAAAGTAATAATCAACAAGGACAAAGTACTCCGAGTTAGAGATCAGCCAGCAAACCTCCAAGGCAGCTCAGCTGCAGTGTTTTCTCCTCCGTGTCCTGCTGCTTCTTTTCTTTTGGTTCTTAGAAATTTCCTTTAATTTCTTGCAAGCTTCATCTTGCATTCAAAAATATACTTATTAAATTCTACTCAACACGCATCTTATATCAGGATTTTTTTCAGGATATCTGCTCATCTCGTTGTTGAGCATTAAATGGACATGGGCTTCCATAGCTCAGTTCCTATTCTTTCTGGTGGTAATACCGAACACATATTTATGCTTTTATGTAAAGGCTTATGGGATTCCCTGATAGTTCAGTTGGTAAAGAATCCGCCTGCAGTGGAGGAGACCTGGGTTCCATTCCTGGGTCAGGAAGATCCCCTGGAGGAGGGATAGGCTACCTGATTAAGTGTTCTTGGGTGTCCCTTGTGGCTCAGCTGGTAAAGAATCTGTCTGCACTGAGGGAGGCCAGGGTTTGATCCCTGGGTTGGGAAGATCCTCTGGAGAAGGGAAAGGCTACCCACTCCAGTATTCTGGCCTGGAGAATTCCATGGACTGTATAGTCCTTGGGGTCCCAAAGAGTCGGACACGACTGAGTGACATTCACTTTCACTTTCAAATGGACATGAAATGATATCCTATCTAAGAATCTCCTGTAATGCTGTCTGAAAGTCATAAAAGCTAAGATCATCCTAATGAAACTTTGGCTCCCAAGAGAATTTTTTTTCTCTATTTCTAAAGCCTCCCAGAGCAAAGCTAGAAATAGCTTTTATAAAGCAGTAGGAAAGTGGGGGAAAATAATTTATTCAAAGAGACTCATTAAGCCTGAGACTTCAGTTTGTAAATTTAGATAATGTCTTAATTATTTTAGAGGAGAGTAATTATTTGGTGATCTCACCGAAACATCATTTTCCTACTGCACTGTAATTTCATTTCACTAACAACACAAGGCTATCTAAGAACTTGGATGTACCATAAACACATTCATTATTTATCTTTGGAGGAATGGCTTGGAATAAAGAATGCAATATGAACAGCCTTCTTTTCTCCAGCTTTCAGTGTCTTAAAGTTTTTCTTTTCTTCATTATTTAGACTGGTCATTCTTTTTAAATTGACCTCAGACTAGAAATTAGCTGGTAGATAATAATATCTCCCTATTCCTCAAATTAAAAAAAAAAAAAAAAAAAAACCTCAGAGCATACTTTTATCCTTTCTTTATATAGGCATCCAACCCATCAACAGGTACTGTTGGTTCAAGCTATAAAATACACCCCAAAGCTCTCCATTTCTCCTTATCTCTATCACCCTTATCCTTAGGTCTAAACCACTATTATTTTTTGGCTTGATCTGTTCCAGTAGCCACTTTACTGGTCTTTTGACTCCACTTTTGATTCCCTACATCTTTTCTCCACAGAACAAACAGAATGATCCTTTGAAACCCTCATTTAAACAAGCCATTCTTCCCTGGTGCCTCAGACAGCCAAGAATCTTCCTGCAATGCAAGAGACCTGGGTGTGAACCCTGAGTTGGGAAGGGAATGGCAACCCACTCCAGTATTCTTGCCTGGAGAATTCCATGGACAGAGGAGCCTGGCTATAGTACGTGGGGGTTGCAAAGAGCCAAACATGACTGAGTTATGAACACACACACACACACACACACACACACATACACAAAATCTCCCCCATTGCCCTAATTCCTCTTAAGGTTCTTCAGAGCTTCCTCTTCCACTTAGCATGAGGGGGAGACTTCTTAGCATTAAAGGGCCTGATATGACCTGGGCCCTGCTTAGCTGCATGTCCCCCTCCCATACTATCCACGTCTGAAACGCACAGAGCTTTAACTCCACTGACTTTCTTTCTGTTCTTTGACCCATTAAGTCCACTCTTGCCTCAGCTTCTTTGGGTTTGCTCTTCTCCCCCTTTCCTTGTGCCTCTGATTCAGAACCCAGCTGCAGCCTCTTAGATCTCAGCTCAGGTGTTTCCTCTTCAGAGAGGCCTTGCCTTACACTCTATATAAGGTAACCCCACTGCCCTAGCCACTCCTCACCAAGTTGAAGTTCCATCTTCATCTCACCATTTACTTTTACCTAAAATTCTTATGATTTTTATTCATTGGTTGACTTGACTCCTCTCAGCTGATAAACAGAACTGTGTGAGGTAGACACTCTTTATTTTAGCCTTCTCTAACCCTAGAAGGTCTGACCTCCAACAGAGGCTCAGTGAGGATTAGTTCAACGGATTATTTCTGAGGCCTGAACTCCATCAGTTTGGCCTGAAAAGGAAAAGCTCCAATGGACTCCTATAATGCAAAGGTTAGTGTCTACTTATAGTGTTCCCTTTTCCACAAGTCTATGAATTTAACAGAGAAATCCTGGGAATATATGGTGGGGAAAGCCTGGCAGGGAAGGGCTTTCCTGAAATCCTCCCACACTTCTCATGTATTTGGGTTATGTTTGTTTAATCTGTTTCATAGGAGAAAGGCAAATCACCTCTCCTCAGGAGTAAATAACCACAAAATGAATGCCTACCAGTCGTGTCCTGGTAAATGTTTAATAACAGGCTCTTCTACGGGACTAAAAAGCTCTTATTTGTATGTACCTGTTGTCAATTCCTGTAGGAGAAATACTCCTACAACAACGAAGTTCCAGCAAACAATCTGAAGTCTCAGAATGTAGTGTTGGGAGGAGACGGGCGCTACAGGCCCCTCCAAGCTGGCTCCGGCAGACCACTGCTGGCTACCGTGTGCCAAGAGCAGGGTGGAGGTTACATACTCAGTCTCTCCTTTCTTAGAGCAGCCTGTGAATGGATAGTCATATGTCAGAGACAAGGATTTAAACTTAGGTAACTTGCTCGTGGATACACATCTGGAAAGGGGTAAAACCAAGCTCAAAGCCAGGCCTGACTTCAGAAACCACATTTCTCATTCCTTTCACGGAGAGGCAGTCAAAGAAGGCAATACCAACCTCAACAACAAACAGGAGTTTGGTTTAATGTCAAGCTGCTGCTTATGATGGTGTCAGTCAGTGTTAGTCGCTCAGACTGCCCAACCCTTCGAGACTCCACGGACTGTAGCCGAGGCTCTTCTGTGGGTGGGATTCTCCAGGCAAGAAGGCAGGACTGGGTTGCCATTTCCTCCCTCAGGGGTTCTTCCTGACTCCTGTATCAGACTGTCTGCTGCATTCCAGGCAGATTCTTTATCGCTGAGCTGAGCCAAGGAGGGGTGGAGGGTGCAGGGTGGGGCCCTAAATTTGCATTTCTAATAAGTTCCCAGGCGATGCTGAGGCTTTTCATCCGGTAACCACACAACAACCCAATAATTTGCATACATATTACAGATTGGAAAGCACTGGTCAAGACCATGTTTCTCCAACTTCGCATTGAATCACAAGGGGCCTTTAAAACCAATGCCTGGATGGAAACTCAGAGATTCTGCTTTAGTTAGTCTGAGGTGCAGCCTGAATGTTGTGGAAGTGTGAAGAACTCCATAGGTGATACTAATGTGCGCCTAAGTTTGAAAATCAAAAGAAGTTGCTCTGGCTTTAATCCATAGATGCCATATCCTTTGCACACAGCTCTGTGTTCCCCCTATAACTGACCCATGAGGAAGCACTCATGCCCTCAATGTCCTGGTTTGTTTCAAGTGTGTATTGAATGACATAAGCTGGAGTACTGGTTTAGGATCCAGCAGACTGTCTGAGAGATGAGTTAGGAAGTTCTCCTTAGGGTCTCAGTCTCTGCTGCTTACTGCTTGCCTTACTTAATTAAATATGACATTTAATTTCTCTGTTTTGTCTCTCTTTCTTTTGTATACATATTAGTGAGCAGTATATGTTTTTTAAAAACTTGGAAAATAATAATATATTATTTCTCTGTAGATATGAGGTGAAAACACGTTACCTCCTTTCCGTTATTAAAGAAAAATGGCATTCAGTTTACTCAAATTGCATAAACTGGTTGAAAATAATAAAGAGAGAAACTGCAGTACCATTTTGGCATGCAAATTTTTAAAATTCTTTATATAATGGCTCCATCTTCTGGTCAATGAAATAAAGAGTTTTCAAGCTTGAAAATGCAGTTATGTGTCATGTTCCACAAGTTAACTAGTCTGAGTCAGGAAAAGAATAAGGTGACTTCTTATTCAGGAAGATTCTACAAATTTGACTGAATTTCTTCCTTGAGAATCTTACTTTATTGTTTGAATCAAGCTCAATCTCTGTAACACTGTCATGTGAAAACAGAGGGTGCCATATTTGCTTTGTTCTCTCTGATTTCCTTCTTCATTATTCCCCATCCTTCCTTCTTGCTGTTTCTTCCCCTTGTGCTCAGAGTCTGCTGCTACCCTGAGACTTCAAGAATGCTAATACTCTTCATTGAAACTTTCATTCTGATTGGAAGAAATTGTATGATATTTATGCTAAAATAGCAGTGAGGTAGTATGGATAACCAACTCACAAACAAGCTTTGGCTCCTAGAGATGGAACGCTCTAACAGGAAGAAAGACTCTCAATAGTAGATCTGAAACCAATGAGTATATGAGATCTTTGGGGGTTAATGGGCTTAGCTTAGTAGGAATGAAGACCTATTGAAAGCTGAAGTTAATTGTAAGTATCAATAAGTAGAAAAGATGTGTTCAGTTAGCTCAGTCGCTCAGTCTGTCCGACTCTTTGCAACCCCATGGACTGCTGCATGCCAGGCTTCCCTGTCCATCACCAACTCCCGTAGCTTGCTCAAACTCATGCCCATTGAGTCGGTGATGCCATCCAACCATCTCATCTTCTTTCATCCCCTTCTTCTCCTGCCTTCAATCTTTTCCAGCATCAGGGTCTTTTCTAATGAGTTAGTTTGTCACATTGGTAGCCAAAGTATTGGAACTTCAGCTTCAGCATCAGTCCTTCCAAGGATTATACAGGACTGATTTCCTTTAGGATTGACTAGTTTGATCTCCTTGCAGTCCAAGGGACTCTCAAGAATCTTGTCCAAGACCACAGTTCAAAAGCATCAGTTCTTCAGTGTTCAGCTTTCTTTATGGTCCAACTCTCACATCCATACATGACTACTGGAAAAACCGTAGCTTTGACTAGACAGACCTTTGTCACAAAGTAATGTCTCTGCTTTTTAATATGCTGTTTAGGTTGGTCACAACTTTTCTTCCAAGGATCAAGTGTCTTTTAATTTCATGGTTACAGTCGCCATCGGCAGTGATTTTGCAGCCCAAGAAAATAAATCCTGTCACTGTTTCCATTGTTTTCTCATTTATTTGCCATGAAATGATGGGACCAGATGCCATGATCTTACTTTTTGAATGTTGAGTTTTAAGCCAGCTTTTTCAGTCCCCTCTTTCACTTGCATCAAGAGGCTCTTTAGTTCCTCTTTACTTTCTGCCATACCAGTGGTGTCATCTGCATATCTAAGGTTATTGATATCTCTTTTGGCAATCTTGATTCCAGCTTGTACTTCATCCAGCCTGGCATTTCTCATGATGTACTCTGCATACAAGTTAAATAAGCAGGGTGACAATATACAGCCTTGACATACTCCTTTCCCAGTTTGAAACCAGTCTGCTGTTCCATGTCTTGTTCTAACTGTTGCTTCTTGACCTGCATACGGATTTCTCAGGAGGAAGGTAAGTGGTCTGGTTTTCCCATCTCTTGAAGAATTTTTCATAGATTTTGCTGTGATCCACCCAGTCAAAGGCTTTGGTGTAGTTAATAAAGCAGAAGTAGATGATTTTCTGGAATTTCCTTGCTTTTTTGATGATCCAACGGATGTTGGCAATTTGACCTCTGGTTCTTCTGCCTTTTCTAAATCCAGCTTGAACATCTGGAAGTTCTCTATTCATGTACTGTTGAAGCCTCACTTGGAGAATTTTCAGCTTTACTTTGCTAGCATGTGAGATGAGTGCAATTGTGTGGTAGTTTGAACATTCTTTGGTGTTGCCTTTCTTCAGGATTGGAATGAAAACTGACCTTTTCCAGTCCTGCGGCCACTGCTGAGTTTTCCAAGTTTGCTGGCATATTGAGGGAAGCACTTTAACAGCATCATCTTTTAGGATTTGAAATAGCTTAACTGGAATTTCATCACCTCCACTAGCTTTGCTCATAGTGATGCTTCCTAAGGCCCAATTGACTTCACATTCCAGGATGTCTGGCTCTAGGTGAGTGATCATACCATCATGGGTATCTGGGTCATGAAGATCTTTTTTGCATAGCTCTTGCCGCCTTTTCTTAATACTTTCTGCTTCTGTTAGGTCCATACCATTTCTGTCCTTTATTTTGCCTATCTTCACATGAAATGTTCCCCTGATATCTCTAATTTTCTTGAAGGGATCTCTAATCTTTCCCATTCTAATAGATTAGATCTGACAGAATGCCTAAAGAACTATGGACAGAGGTTCGTGATATTGTACAGGAGGCAGTGATCATAACTATCCCCAAGAAAAATATATGTAAAAAGACAAAATTGTTGTCTGAGGAGGCTTTACAAATAGTTGAGAAAAGAGATGCTAAAGGCAAAGGAGAAAAGGAAAGATATATCCATCTGATTGCAGAGTTCTGAAGAATAGCAAGGAGACAAGAAAGCCTTCCTCAGTGATCAATGCAAAGAAAAGATGTGGAGTTGGATGGGAAAAAAAAAAGCTGTGAACCTACTTACTGCTTGGATATAAATCTCATGGAAATGTTTTACTCTCTATCAGTATATCTGATAGCAGATATAATACAAATTACCCATATAATTTTTAGTTCATACAACATAGTAAAATGGCAGACCATTTTAAACTGTATTTCAATGTCTGAGGCTTAGAAAATATGACTTACTGTTCATGTTCAATGTAGCTGAATATTAATATACACAGTTTATAGCTGTTGATTTATTTCTTATTAAGAGGAACACAGTCTTTTCTTAGACTAGGGAGATAGTGACATACTTAAATTGAAATTGCATTTTTACATTTTATATTTATGGAAATTGTGATTTATTTTTATATGCATTGGAATATTTGGGCCACTATAAAGATATTATTCATATCAAGACAGGTTGAGTCTAATATGATATTATTTATACTAATGCATATTGGATCTGTTAGTATGTCTCTTGGAATAAAGCAAGTACAATAATAATAATAATTGAATAATAAAATTTTAGGGAGAAATACTGTAATTTTTGCACTATAGGTGCTCTATAAGAATTATATTATTAATTATTATTATCTTCTAATACTTCAGTGTTGAGATATTTTAAATGGTCTTATTAAAATGAAAGAACATGAAAATTACCTCAAAAGTAAAAAATCTAAAGGATAAAATGTTATTGTTGTGTTCTAATATCAAATTAATCGAGTCTCTAGTGAACTTTCAATGAACACAATATTTTCACTAACTAACTAACAAGGTCTTATTCTCTAATATGAAATGTACAAGGAAAAAAAAAAACCAATGATTTTTTTGTAGAATAATCAATTCATTTGATGCCTTCTCTGTAAGATAGTATTTTAGGAACTAGGCGGGGAATGGAGGGTACAAAAGAGACAACAGTTTGTCTTTAGAAGTAACAATAGCTAATCATTGGCTAATGATTAACAATAGCTAATCACCTAATAGTAACAGTAGCTAATTGTAGTTGGGTGTGATTACATCAGATCCAGCAGGATCTCTTCATCTAATCAACCCATCAATCATACTTGTGACAAATTTCTCCTAGCACCCTTCTTTTCTTCATTATCCTTCACTTCCTTCATTTGTAGTTTCAAATAAAAAGAATCGCAACAAGTTGAGTTCATTCTGTGCAGTGTGGCAGAAAAGGAACTTTGGGGGTAGGGAGAGGTGCTGAGGATTAGTGTGATTCTGTCGTAAATTTCATGTGCCTGGATGCTCCTCCTCACTGCAAGGTGTTTGGACAGCCTGGGCAGTACTCGGTTCTCTGGGACTTTGCTTTATGCAGTACTTACACAGTACTGGGATCTATACTTAAAACTGGCCTCTTAATCACAATCTCACTTTAACGGCCTCAAGAGTCAAGAGAACTAAGCAAAATAAGGCATGGACTAAGCAAGCTAGAACAGTGAGGAAAGACAGGTCAGGAATACCTCAGACAACTACAGCTTGCTATTACTGTAAAAGGCGCCCCTGTGGGATTAATGGTAAGAAATGGACCTAGAAAGTGAAATTGTGGACCACAAAGTTTGCCCTATTTGGTGGTAAATTAGTCTGATATTGTGATATGGCCTCCAAAATATGAAAGACAACCAGCTCACAGCTCTAGATTCTCATGACTTCACTGCTTGCTCACTCTGCTTATGGCTAGCCCCTTTTGGGTGTCCCTCTAAAGGGAAATGCATCCACTTTACTCATTTGTGTCTGTATCTGCTTTTTAAATCTTTGCACCAATCTTTGCTGGTTTGGTATAAATAAACAGCAACCATGAACCAAATCTCAGTACACACGTACTAGTCAGGAATCACAGACCGGCTCTGTGCAGTCGGCCGGTGAAGCTAAGCTGCTTAACCACATTTCATCAGGCTGTACAATTCAAACGGGTCTGTGTCACCTGATGTATCGGGGGAACACATTGCACCATAGAAATATTTATTTTCTTAAAATCTAGTACTTATTCCTTGGATTGCAAAAGTAACATGTTCTTTGTAGAAACTGGAAAAATACAGGAAGAAGAAAAAAATAAGGTCACAGTCTTGAGATAAAGGATTATTGAATTTTGATGCATTTCTTCCCATTATTTCTATGTTAGTAAAATTGATTTTTGTGTTTTTATGTATTTTGGATAGGGTCATGGTTAGAGTAGCCTAAGGTCATTTGTTTCTTAAAACGGTCAGCTGGTAGCTGAGTGCCACATTTGGTTCATCTTACAGAGATTTCTCGGGTTTTCTTTCTCTTTCTCTCTCTGCATGCCCACCCCACCCCTCTCAGCAGTGAAGGCACTGGTGCTGGTTAAAAGTTCCAAGTCTCACATCTGGAGGATACACTATTTAATTGAATTGACTCCAGTGAATGGGAAATGAAGCTGGTTTTTTGTGCTGCTGCTTTGTGGTAGCAAAGACAACATCATCAACCAGCCTTGCTTCCAAGTATTAATCCTCCTAGGGGAGCACTTTTAAATAAAATGTGTATGGAAACCCATAGCTACAAATGCTTGCTAACTCAGCTTCTGATTCTCCGGCAGGCTCCCAGGAGATTCACAGTTTCATCATAAGCAGCCTCACGTATCTGTTCATGTATTGTTCCTACAGTCACAATTGGAATGGGTGTATGTATATGCATTTGAAAATACTCCCCTAAGAGGGGAGTGTATTTGAAATATTGCTACTTATTTTAACATTTTCCAACTGTTTAAAACTCTTATAAGTTCATATGTATCCGTTTGTGAAAATGTGTAGAGGCCTATACGTTAAACACTACATATCTAGGTGGTTATATTTGGGTGTGTTTTATGAATTTTTGTAGTTTTATGAATTTCATCTCTAGCCTGAATTTTTAAAAAAATGAAGTATGAATTACTTTTATTAGCAGAAATGAGATATCTTCTAGTTTGTTTAAAAAATAAAAAAGCTTTAAGTAATTAATTCAGCACCTGCCCTGGTTGTATCTGTGTTTATATACCAGTAAGAGGGAAGTGGAAGATGGTGAAACCAGCAGAGAAAGGAATAAATACAGGAGTAAATACAGAAAAAGAGAATAAGCAAGGCGTATTTGCCGTGTGTCCCTGCTCAGAAACAGTTGAAATGATTCCTAGGAAAATGATACAGCTTTTGTCTTTCTGAATATGGCAGAAGCATGACTATTAATTCCCGAGGCTTACTTCAGAATTTTATGTGCTTTCCTTGCCTCTGTAGATGGATTTTGAAAACCTTTAATCAAAACTATAATGTGACTAGGTAAATATCATCCTATGTGATTCAATAAGACTATTATTCTTAATCACTAAAAAAATACTAATCTTCCCTCTACAGAGGCCAAGGCATACAAGTAACGCTTAAAACTATATTAAAATTGGAGAAAATAGACCCTTCTAGAAGAAACCTTCAAGGAGGCTTTAGAATGTGAGTTACTATAACATTACAGTACTGATTACTCCTTTTTTTAAACTATATTAAAATATAGTTGACATATAACAATGTAAAAATTTGGGTATTCAATGTGATGATTTGATACACACACACACACACACACACACACACACACACACATATACATACACACAGCAAGAGAAAGAATGCTTACCGGATAAGTAAACACATCCTATACCTTACATAATTACCATTTTGTAGTTGTTTTTATAGTGAGAACATTAAAACTCTACTCTCATAGCAGCTTTTAGATATAGAATACAGTATCATTAGCTATAGTTGCCATATAGAACATTAGATCCCCAGAATTTACTCAACTTTTAACTAAAAGTTTTAACATTTGACCAACATTTTATTTCCCCCGCCCCTTAGCCATTGGCAATCACCATTCTAATTTGTATTTCTATGCGTTCAGTGTTTTCAGCTTTCACATATGAGATCATACAGTATTAGTCTTTCCCTGTCTCTCACTTTCAAAGTCCACCCATGTTGTTGCAAATACCAGGATTTTCTCCTTTTCAGACTGCATAATATTCCATTATAGATATATTTGCCACATTTTCTTTACACATTCATCCGTCCATGGACACTCAGGTTGTTTCTATGTTCTTGGCTATTGTAGATGGTACTGCAATAAACATGGGACTACAAATATCTCTTTGTAAGATAGGGACTTTATTTTCTTTGGAGATATATCCATGGGTGGATTTGCTGGGTCACATGAGAGTTTTATTTTTAATTTTTTGAGGAACCTCAATACGATTTTCAAGAGGGACTGCACAAATTTGCATTCTCACCAGCAAGGTAACAGTGTTCCCTTTACTTCACATTCTCATCAGAATTTATTTTTCTTTTCTTTTTGAAAATACCCATTCTAACTGTTATGGAGTGATATCTTATTGGGGTTTATATTTGCATTTTCCTAATTGCTAGTGATGTTAAGAAACTTTTCACATACATGTTTACCATTCCTGTATTTATTTTTGAAAACTGTTTAAGATTTCTGTCCATTTTAAAATTGGACTGTTTTGGAGTTTTTCTTGGAATTATGAGTTCCTTACATATTTTAGGTACTAACTGTATCAGATACATGATTTGCAAATATTTTCTCTCATTCTGTAGCTTGCCTTTGCATTTTGCTGATTGTTTCTTTTGCTGTGCAGAAGTTTTTTTAATTTGATGTACTCCTACTTTCTGATTTATGCTTTTGTTGCTTGTGTTTTAGGTGTCACATCCAGAAAATCATTGCCAAAACAAATGTCAAGGGGCTTACTTTCTACACTTTCTTTTAGGAGTTTCATGCTTATAGACCTTATGTTTAAGTCCTTAATCCAGTTCAAGACAATTATGTAAGTCATGTAAGCTGGGGGCTCAATTTCACTCTTTTGCATGTGAATATCCAGTTTTCCCAGCACCATTCATTGATGAGAATATCCTTTCTCCTTTCAGTGTCCTTGGCTCCACTGTCAAATATTAGTTGATCATATGTGCATGGGTTTATTTCTGGGCTTTTGATTCTGTCCCATTGATCTATGTGTCTTTTTTATGCCAGTATAATTTTCTTTTTATTACCATAATTTCACAATATAGTGAGGCTTCCAGCTTTGCTATTTCTCAAGATTGTTTTGTCTGTCTGGGATCTTTTGTGGTTGTTTTGTCTATCTGGGATCTTTTGTGGTTCCATATGAATTTTAGGCTTAGTTTTTTCTATTTCTCTGAAAAATGCCATTGGAATTTTGATGGGAATGCATTGAATCTACAGATGGCTTTGGGAAGTAAGGACATTTTAGACTCTTTTGATCCGTGATCATGGCTGTTTGTTTATTTGATTACTGATTCAATTTCTTTTTTTATTGGCATATAATTGCTTTACAATGTTGTGTTATTTTTGCTGTGCAGCAAAGTGAATCAGCTATGTGTATACATATATCCCCTCCCAACCCTCCATCCCATCCACCTAGGTCATCACAGAGCACCGACTGATTCAATTTCTTACTTGTTATTGCTCTGTTCAGATTTTCTATTTCCTCATAATTCAGACTTGGTTGTCTGTTTCTATGTATTTATCCATGTCTTACAAGTTGTCCAGTTTGTTGGCATGTAATATTCTTTGTGCTTTTTATATATGTGTGTAGTATGAGTTGTAATGTTTATCCTTTAACTCATAATTGAGTTATTCTCTCCTTTTTTTCAGCTGAAGCTTTGTCCATTTTTGTTTCTTTCCAAAAAACAACTTAGTTTCGTTGATCTTTTCTATTGTTGTTTCTGTTCTAGATTTCATTTACTTCTACTCTGATCTTTGTTATATCCCTCATTCTGCTAACTTTGGGTTAAGTTTTTCATTTTGAAGTTTTTGTCAGGCATTTCATATTATCTCCACTTCCTCTGTGTCAAATCCTGGAAGTTTACTTCTTTGGTTGGTGTCTTATTCACTTGATTCTTTGTAATCCCTGTAGCTTTGTGTAGGTGTCTATGCATTTGAAGAAATACAGTTCTTCCAAATTTTATGGACTTAACGTCAGTAAGAAAAATCTTTGCCTGCAAGTGGAGGCATTCTGGAGCATGCAGTGACCCCAGGACTAGAGGTGCGGGGCACCGAGAGCTGGGGCATGTGTCTGCTTCAAGGATAGGGGAATGTGAAGTTTCATCTCGAACTGCTGGGTTCTTCGACAACTGTGTAGCCCTTGACAAGCCCTGAGGGGAGTCCACAGTGTTTTCTGGGACTGTTGGGATTCTCAGCAGCACTAATAGTCCCCAGCAGCTGGGGACTAGGACAAACAGTGGTGGTGGCTGGAGTAGGCAGTGTGTACACACTCGGCTATGGGCCTTAGCTGCGAGTGCCTGGCTAGAGCAGGACTGGTGGCAGACTCCCACTTCACGCCAGGGCCAGCGGCAAGAGCCAGGGTCAACTGTGGACTTACTGACTATCTGTGTGCACTCCTGTGACCGCAGGATTTCACCAGGCACACGCACAGTCGTGGAGACCAACAGCAGGAGTTGGGCAGGGGTCATGAAGACGCATGGGTGAACAGGCAGCTGGAGCTGAGCCCAGAGATGCAGGAGCTCATTAAGAATAGGAGATACGATGGAAACAGCCTATGCACAGCTCAGGTAGCCTTGGCTATTGGTGTGCGCTTCCATGGCTACAGGGTCTCACCACGGAGGCCAATCCAGCAGTGGGGGCTGTGCCAAGCATCAGGCCAGCGGTGTGCAGGAGCCCTGCTGGAAAGGCTGGCATCAAGTGTGGGCATGGTGGTGGGGGTCAGCGGTGGGGATCTGGGCTGGCATCTCACACAGTGATAGAAGGCTGTGTCTGAGAATCCTGGGACCTGGCAGGGGCAGGGAAGAGGAAACAGGAAAGGACTCGGGATGGGTGCCTGCAGATGCTGCTACCTGGGGCACAAAAACTAGTGAAATCTGCAGGAGGTGCTCAGTGTCCATGGTACCCATTGGTTTCTTCAGCAAAAGTTCCAAGGGCCCTCTCCAGGGCAGACCACTGGGATCCACAGTTGTTCCCGTTTCAGGGCTGATGTTGGCCGAGTCTGCTCTCCTCCTTTGTTTCCAGCCTTCTCCATATGTCTTAGCTTTACCACTCTCTTCTGTGAAACTGAATTGGATCTTTCAGGCCCAATTGGAGTGCCCCCCAAACTCTGGGTAAGCTAGTCACTCACCCATTCTCCCTTTCCCAGGAAAGGAAAATCTTTCCAACTGGGGAGTTCCCTTTGGGTGATGAACAGTGCCAGACTGGATGCTGGGCTGATGCAGGCAAAATAAAGCTGTTCTTCATTCCAATTTTGTGTTCTCAGGTTTTTTCTTCCACTCTTTTGCTGAAGTTTCTTAAATGGGCTCCTGAGCTCTCCCAGAGCTGTCTTTGTTCATAATTGCCTCATGGTTGATCTTTGTGGGAGGATGGAGGTTGGTGTCTCCTATGTCACCATTTTGGTACCAGTACTTGTAATTCTATGTTTGTGTGTCTCAAACAGAAGAATTTTGAAGAATCAGTCTATTTTTGAAATAGAATAATATTTCTATTATTATGAAATATTAAGATGAAATATTAAGAATAATTTTTCTTATTATCATGGCTTACTCAGATATATAATTACTGGTAATTTATTCTGCATAAGCTTAGCACTATAAAAACCATCTGGGGTCTTAGGAGCATTATTATGCCTGTCATGTCAGGCACTTATTTGCTGTCACCATCTAGCCAACCTTCATATCTAGGTTGCTGCAAGAGTTTCTTATTTTCGATCTATTGGTCAGAACCTTCCCAAATTAGTCTTTCTAAAATCCAGCCAATGTTTATATAGCTAGTGCTGCTTAAAAACCACTGGATTTTATTCCACTACCTAGAGATAAAATCTCTTCTATTCTGGTGCCAACACCCTTCTCAACTCCAACCTGTTATATTATTTTAATTTTTCTCAATTCCTCCTTTCAATCCTGTCAACTCAATCAGAGCTGTTCTCCTGAATCCATCATGTACTTTCTACCTCTGCCCTTGGCTTCATGCTATTTTCCTTGTAATTTATCACTCTTGAGTCTCTTTCCTTCAATCTCTCCAACTCCTCCCAGTTTTTGAGTACAGCTTACGGGCACTGTGAAGGAGAGAAGCTTGACATGTACCCAGGAGGCGCTACTCAAAAGGGCAGTCTTCTATCAGGGGAGGAACCAGTTGGAAGAAGGGCATTACCAAGAAGACACTCCAAAATCAATATTGGAGAAAGGAGGCAGTTTTCAACCTGTGAGTAAATGGGGGGACCAAGAGCCCTGAGATTTGATCAAAAGAGTTACCAACTCAGATGATGTGAACAAACCGAAAGAAAGCTAATGTGAGTTGAGTTGAAGGATGTGAAAGGAGTGGGGTACCAGCGCGCCAGAGGCCAGTTCGGGAATTACCGTGTATCCTCTAGTGCTGTCCCCTCTTTTGGTTTGGTATGCTTTACAGAGTTGAGGGGAATGCTTATATTAAAAACACTACTCAACTGTACACCCCATGCTTTTTGGCCCAGTTCAACCCAATCTCCTCCAGATCTCTATGAAGCCTTCTTAGATCATTCCAGCATAGGTGTCTCATCTTCCTCTGACGTCATAGCACTTGTTGTCTCTGTCTCTCACTTGGCAGTAAGCCTGTGATTGTCTTATGACATTTTTTGTATTGTGGTTTAATTTTTATTTGAAACATTTTACCTGTTAGAAAAAACTTTCTGTGGTTATGTCTAACATAACCTCATTAGACTGTTAAATCTTCCTTAAGTATGGAGATGTGAATCTTTTATTTTATATCTTCCTCTTAGTCTAACACAGAAATATGCTCTTTATAGGCACCTAAACAAATACTCATTACATGACCTGGAATCTTATATTTTAAAGTACTCTTCTCTTTAACCTGGCCTAAAATGCAAGCTGATACCCTAACCCTCCCTGAAACCATTTCTAAAACTCAAAATTTTCCCAGAAGTATACATTCAGAAATAATTATGTTGATTATTCTGTAAGGAATATAGATGCAGTTCAGACCTATGCTCAAGAGAGCAACATATTTCAGCTAAAAAACTTTTGTTACAAGCAACAAAATCAACTCTGGCTAACTTAAGGAGAAAATAATGTGTTACAAAGATATTTTGTAGTTCGAAATTTACAAGAAGGCTAAAGAAGGGGACTCAGGGAAAAAACTGTGACCGAGACTCTAAGGCCCAAGGTAACAAACCCATCAGAGTACCCCTTCCAAAAAGAACAAGCTCTGACCACTTTTTCATCCTTATGTTCAGTTTGAAAAAGGTTCCGAGTCTAAAGAAAGAACCCAGTTGACCCAACCTGTCCTCCTGACTGACAGAGAGCAAATACCTTGACTGCACAAAAATAAGAGGAGAGGTTATTTGCCCAAAGTGAATCCTGGCATTCTTACCAAAAGAAGAAGGATGGAAACTAGGCATCCAAATAAAGAATAGCTGGTAGAATTGATGTACATTATAGTCCAGTGAATATAATGGTGAGGTTTTATAGAACAGGTTTCCTCTCTTGCATGAATTTTATAATCCATTTAGACATAAAGCAGGCTTAATGAGCACAGGGCAAAGAGGTTATTTAAAATTGGAATACTAGACCGAGGCTTTAACCTTGAGGTAGACTTGGACCCATAGGATGAGTCCAGGCTTTTGGACAGGAAGCACAATCAGGTCAATGCAGAGAGGGCAGAGAGTGGGCAGGTTGCCATGTGAGGATGCTTTCAGGATCTGGGCCTCACTGTTTGCTGGTATACACCTTTAAGGTCATGTTGGCATCATTCTGTTTCATATTTAATGGGAACCTTATGTGTAAAAAGGTAACTGTTTTACCTTTTATAAGGTGAAAAGAGAAAAATTAACAAAAATATAGCAGTGCTGTACCTAGATGGATTCCTATTGTCCAGTTGGTATCTAGGTTGCACAGAATTATATTTAAGGACACAGACAGTGAGTGAGATAAGCTGCCAGTTATTCATCAAGCATCTCCATACACAAAGGTATTAAAACTGCTGTTTTCTTTTTCATTTAGTGTTTGTACATACTCATAAATTTTCAAAATATTTATCAAGTAATTTTATCTTGGAAAAAATAATACCTTAAACCTGAGAATCAATCACAAATTAATTATGAATTTTTTCAAAAGGACAGTTTTTCTACTGTATGTGTTTCTCATACTTGTATTAGTTGTAACTGCTTCAGTTAAAGAATAGTGAGCACAAAGCTTACTTTGTAAGAAGATTCTAGTTATTCTACTCTAAGCAGAGGGTCTCAAAGCTCTTGCGTCTTCTTAGAAACGGAAAAATGTTCATGAGAAAATAAGATTCATTTAGAACAAAGAGAGCTAATATTAGTATGAAAATGCTTTACAGAATGATTCTGGTTGCATATGCTAATCAAAACTGAGCAAGGTATTTTATTTTATTAGTGAGTTTAGACATAGAAAGAGGGTGATTAGAACATAAACAAGATGACAAAAAATCAATGTTTCATTTCTGTAACAGATGAATCAGTGAATAGTTGCTTGATATTTTTTATAAGCACAGGAAGCGAGAAGGCAATAAGTTGCATTTTCATAGCAAACATGGAACATCAGTTAGAGAATAGACATTACTAAACTGATGAGATACCTTTGAATCTGCCATTAAATATATAGAGCTTGACTTCTAAAAAATGATACTCATACCTTTTAATCACTAACTGAGCTGTGATTAAATGTATACAATATTTTACTTGTTGGATCAAAGGAACTACAAAGTAGAAAGTTTTCATTTTGATGGTGCTTTAAGGATTAGGTAGGGAGATGGATTTATATCTACCCTTTCCTTTCTATCAAGTAGTCCTGGAATAAAAGAAAATTAAGAGACGTGTTTTATGGCAAAGTGAAGCTCCCCACAGTTGTATACAACTAAAAGAGAAAAATACAGAGCACTTACGGCATCCTAGTGTTGCACCTTCCCAACAACTATATTTAAATATTTCATCCAGTGTGCATAGAAAATATCCAGTATCTTGTGTCTAGTTCCCCTCTGTAAAGACAGTGTGGAAGACTTCAGACAAAAGCACTGGTGAAATAGTTTACGTGCCTCACAATCACTATTTAACATGGATATTGCTATTGGCAGACATCGAAGCACTTAAACCCAATTTAAACATGGCCAGGAAGTGCTAATATTGCACTGATGGGCACATTAAAGTGTTTTTAATTCCATCTGCAGACATTAAACCAATGTGGAAGCTAGCAATTTTATTGGCTCTCTATAAAGCCCTTTCTACCACAGGAAAATAAAGAAAGCATGTTATAAAAATAAAGTTCTGTGGGGATGTCCTTTACAATATATAGTCCTTTTTTCTAAGAAAAATGTTCTTATACCATATCCCCAGGATAATGAACTAGGATGTATGTGGTTGTACGTTCTATAACATACATATTGTGTGTATGTGTATGTATACACACATACATACATACATATATATATATATGCTTGACTGGAGGCTCAAACATTAAAGAATCTGCCTGTAATGCAGATTGAAGCTGAGTTCAATCCCCGGGTTGGGAAGATCCCCTGGAGAAGGGGATGGCAATCCACTCCAGTATTTTTGCCTGGAGAATTCCATGGACAGAGGAGCCTGGGAGGTTACAATCCATCGGGTTGCAGAGTTGCACATGACTAAACAACGCACACACTATATATATACATATATCTATATCTATATACATATATCTATATCTATATATACACACTTTCACATTACTTATTTTGAAAAAAGTACATCAAAGTGTGTGTTTGAGGGATGAGCAAATAAGTGTAGAAGAAACTGACATCTCCACGTAGCTCCCAAAGCTCTTGGGAATTACTGACCTGAGATTTTAACTCCAGAAGGGCTTCTGGTAGCATCAGCCTCTCTGACTTCTTTGTCAGCGGTTGGTTAGAGCCTGTTTCATACAAAGGTGCCAAGATGAGACTGAGGCCATCACTCGGCCTCAGTGTTTAGTACCTCTTGCCTCACTAACTGATGATGTCAAAATTCTGGTAACAGTGGGAGAGAAAGATCTTTTAGATCACAGTGGAGCAGTTAACTAGAAGTTGCTTTGGGGAATCTCGGTCTGAAATTCTACAGGGAAATACCTCAAGTATTTGCCTGCAATAAAAGCAAAAGTAGAATCATCTCAACTTCAAGACTTAGGTACTTCTGTTAGACATAGAAAACATTAACTACAAAAATGCAGAAACACTAATATATTCAAAAATTCCAGAAAGATTATAATACATGTTTTAAAAGGGACAGCAAGTGGTAACATAATCTGAGAGTTTTAAGCAGTGAATAGTTAGTTCTTCCTAAGGACTTTGCTACTCTTTACCCAATTTTTCAAAGTTAGTAGCTGAATACTGAGTTTGTTGTGGAGCACTTTGATCAAATACAGAGCTCATTTGCTTGTTCTTCCTTCATTGGATGCAAGTTAAAGCTGCCTGAGGTTTCAGAGTGACATTTCTAAGATAAAAGAACTTAAAAAATTTGTCATTCTTTTATTTATTCCTCAGTTCAACAAATATTTATTGACCATGGACTCTGGAAGAAAAGTCTAGGTATAATTTAAGTATCTGCCACTTAATAACTCTGTTCTATTATTTTAATCATTTTAAACTAATATAGATGCTGTATAATATTATATGAGTTACAGGTATGCAGTATAGTGATTCACAATTTTTAAAGGTTATGCTCCATTTATAGTTACTATAAAATACTGGCTTCATCTTCTGTGTTGTACAATATATCATTGTTGTCATAATAGTCTGTACCTTTTACTCCTACACCCATATTGTTCCTCTTCCCTCTCCCCACTGGTAACCACTAGTTTTCTATATCTGTAAGTCTACTTCTTTTGTGTTATATTCACTAGTTTGTTGTATTTTTAGGATTACACATGTAAGTGATATCATACAGTATTTGTCCAACTACTTTCTAGTTTAGCAAATTATAATATGTGCCAAGTTTCATAGTCAGTATTTAGGTAGCAACTTCCATGTATTTTTAGTCTGACAAACATGATCTCATTTAAAACCCTTTCTCAATTTGATTTAGAGTCAATTTTCACTTAAGGTATTTTTCCTTCTTTACTGTCCCAAAGATACATATTTAGATGATCTTTGGTTTTAAACTACAACTGTTTGGTCAGCCTGTTAACAAACGACTGGTAGTTGTTTCAGCTGCAGCATCTTATGACTCTATGGAACATCATTGAAAACAACATGATTATGATCAAATCAAACCTGCAGTGGATCTCTCTAGAATTTGGCCATTGTGTTTTTCTATTAAGTTTCTATGTGGTCCCAAATAAGGCTCTCTGCTTGTCCAAGAATGGAGTGTGTAAAAACTACAAAAAAGACTGAACTGCAAGTCTTCAAAGTATCCTTTGTCAACTCTACTTCTCTGACTTTTGATGAGTCAAAAACAGAGTTTGATGTTATAGTTTCTGACAAGGGCCTTAAGTATGAGTATTCCTGGGATATTAATTAAAGGCAAATTCTTTTTTTTTTAACTGTAATTAAAATTTTTTTAATTGGTGGAAAATTGCTTTATAATGTTGTGTTGGTTTATGCCAACAGTACGAATCAGTCTCACACCCACACACACACCCACATCCACATCCACAACTATACCTATCTCCTTTCCCTCTTGAGCCTCCCTCTCCTCCCCTCATCCCACTCCTCTGAGTCCTAACAGAGCTCCAGGCTGGACTCGCTGTGTTATATAGCTACTTTCCACTATGAATTTTACACATGATAGTGTACGTATGCCAGTGCTACTTCCTCAAATCATCCCACCCTTACCTTCCCCTGCTGTGTCCACAAGTCATCCTATGCTTTCAATATAAAATGTGCAGATGGCAGGCTGACATCTTTTGTAAACAAGCATACAATGTCTTAAGCAAAGCTCTTACATGAGAGGGGAACCTATGCTATGGCTTCCCTCATGCTGGAGCCTCCTAATAGTCTTTCTACTAATTCTTCTCTTTTCTGGCTTGTTTTTGGGGGAATGAATATGTAATTAGGTGCAGATTTCCCACTGACACCAAAAATGTCCTCAAGTATTTAAAAAGAAACGATAATATTGGGACTTTAGAAAATAACTTCTGTTTTTACTAACACACTTTGGAAGAAATTGTTAGACTTCAATATTCTTTCCTCATGTCTGAGAGACTTTATAGTAAATTGGATATTATTGCTAAATTCTAAGCTAGAATTATTTTTAATTTAGACATAAGAGACTGTCAGCAATAGATGACTTGTAAATTCTAAGAAGAAATTAGTGATCACTGCTGACAACGGAGGGGATTCTGGCACAGGTTTGCCTCCATTCTGAAAGAAGGGCTTGAGGTCTAAATAAAGAAGACAGAAAGCAGCATGAAGTGGGCTTGTAGCTATCTAAAGATAAAGCCATAGAAGTGTGGGAACAGTGTAATAAGTGTCAGTCAGTTAAGTCGCTCAGTCACGTCTGACTTTTTTTGACCCCATGGACTGTAGCACACCAGGCTTCCCTGTCCATCACCAACTTCTGGAGCTTGCTAAAACTCAGGTCCATCAAGTCAGTGATGCCATCCAACCATCTCATCCTCTGTTGTCCCCTTCTCCCCCTGCTTTCAATCTTTCCCAGCATCAGCGTCTTTTCCAATCAGTCAGTTCTTTGCATCAGGTGGCCAAAGTATTGAAGTTTCAGCTTCAACATCAGTCCTTCCAATGAATATTCAGGACTGATTTCCTTTAGGATGGACTGGTTGGATCTCCTTGCAGTCCAAGTGACTCTCAAGAGTCTTCTCTAATATCACAGTTCAAAAGCATCAATTCTTCAGCACTCAGCTTTCTTTATGGTCCAACTCTCACATCCATACT
This sequence comes from Odocoileus virginianus, assembly GCF_023699985.2. Lineage (NCBI taxonomy): Eukaryota > Metazoa > Chordata > Mammalia > Artiodactyla > Cervidae > Odocoileus > Odocoileus virginianus. The sequence goes on from NC_069686.1 coordinate 23,493,718, forward strand.
GGAAGAACCATACTGGAAAAACCATAGCTTTGACTAGATGGACCTTTGTTGGCAAAATAATTTCTCTGCTTTTTAATATGCTGTCTAGGTTGGTCAATGCTTTTCTTCCAAGGAGCAAGCATCTTTGAATTTCATGGCTGCAGTCACCATCTGCAGTGATTTTGAAGCCCGAGAAAATAAAGTCTGTCACTGTTTTCATTTTTTCCCCCATCTATTTGCCATGAAGTGATGGGACTGGATGCCATGATCTTAGTTTTTGAATGTTGAGTAATAGGCGTGGTCCTCACTCAAATTCCCTTTACTAGGATAGCATGCAGATCCCTCAGTTGTTTTCAGTTTTCATACCCAGGGCTTCCCTCTTTTCTGAAGAATTGCCCTAGGCCAGTAAGAGTGACCTCGTCACTAGGAAACGCATAGAAAATTCTACCCTTTTCCCGAGGGGAGGATCTGACGCCTCAAAATCTAGTTGCTGAGTAGAATGACAGTGCACCCTGCTTCAAATGAACCCAACTTGTGGTGGTCAGTCTGGGGAATGGTTGACAGTGACATCAAATTTCCTCCTAATTTTCCATTTTATGGCATAAGGCTGAGAACTTACTAATTCAAACACCTTTGTCAGGCCATTTGATTTCTTAGGTCACTTAATAAAACCATAAGTATTTGATCGATTTTGGTTCTTCATTTCCCAGACTGTTGGAAAGAGCAGAACGGAAGTAGGTTAGGGGGAGGAGAAACCTAATGTAAGTTCTGATAGCTTGTCAACTCAGGTTTTCATGAAAGATTTTAATAATATAGCTAGACATAAATTCCTAGCAGGTACTGAGCTGACATTTTTTGAGTAACTCTCATGGAGAGCTATGCCTTATAGAATTTTTTAAAATTCCTGCATTTGAATGATAGATGAGGTCATGATTATTTGTGTGAGAGTTAACACATACATATGAGTATGTACAGTAAAAATTAAAGCATTCAAAATGCATATGATCATTCTTAAATAATTCCTCTTCCATGAATGTCATAATTCTAACCACTCTAAATCCAGTCTTAAATAACAGTTTATTCATCGATTAATGCCTTCAGTCACTTAGCAAGTATTTTTTGAGAGACTAACATAAACCAAACACTTTAAAATGAGCTGAGATACAACAGTGGATAATTCCCTTTCAGCACAGAGCCTACAGCCAGTCAACAATATGGACTAGACATGGCCATGGGCTATAACAATACAACATGAAAGTGGTGAATGCTGTAAGGAAGAAAGTAACAGCAGAACACAAAGGAAATGCACTTAATTAGAATAAGGATCAGAATAGCTTCCTGGAAGGAGTGACAGTTTAGCAAGAACCAAAAGAATGAGGCAGGAGAGAGCTCAGAGGAAAGGAGAAGTGCCAAGACTCAAAGGTAGAGCATTGTATATTTGAAGAACTGAAGTTTGGTTGGGCCAGATTGAAAAAAAAAAAAAAATAGAGTACAAAGGGAAGAGATCATAGAGTATAAGGCTGGAATGCTAAAGAGTCCATGGGAGAGTCTTGCTCAAATACTGGGTTCTCTTTGTTAGGTAGTTAGAATAGGAAAAAGGAATCCAGAATGGCAGTGGCTAAAAGACAAGGAAGGGGAAAGCCTGTGAAAACAGAACAGGGGAAGGTCGGAGGACTGGAGTGAGGACCTCAGGTAGAACAAACAGCACTCCTGGCTAATCCCAATTTACACAGGGCAGGCCCAGAGGGAGGGGTTAAATATATAAAAAGAGAAGCCGAAGGACCCAGTGTCTCTCTCGGGCTCCCTCACTCCCTTTCGCTTTCTCTTGCTCACTCTCTCCCCTCTTCAAGTCTTTTGGGTTGTCATGCTCTCAATCCTCGAGGATGTATTTTCCTTTATTTTCTAAATAAAACTGAGCTGTAACACGGAGCGGTGACACTGGTCTGTCCGAGAGCTGTAATGCTGGTCCATCACTTCAGATTTTTCCTGAGACAAGACAGAACCACGGAAATTACACACTCCCCCGACATCTTGAAAATAGGCTCAGAGGCTGAGGTCTTAATATAGGAGGTTTATTGGGGAGAGCTTTCAATATCAACACCTGTGAGGCAATGAAGTCATTCTACTACCCAACCTCTCTCTCCCTGGGTTGGAAAGTTGGGCTGTAATATGGTCACAACAAAGTCTTCAGCCAACCCCACAAGAAGCTCTGAAATTGGGATGGACCTTCAGAGTAGTCTATGATTGTATTCAGGTGACTAGAATTTAGTGCTTCTGAATGGAAGTGTCATTGGATGACAGCTGTCCTGGGAATGGTATAGACTTGTGCATGTAGGTTCTCTTCGGCTGAGGGTAAGTCCCAGGGAAGGACAGAATTTAGAGCTGTTAGTTTCAACACTACAATGAATGCTTGAATTTTCAGGTATCTAGGAAATGCATCCCATTGTAATAAAGTATATTAAGGATGCACTATATAAACCATTAGAATGGGAAGTGGGGGTTTAGGCACAATAAAAGAAGAGAAATAATGTGATGCATACTTAGAAAGATTTTTCTGATTGTAACATGAGCAAAGAATTGGAGAGAGGCATGACTGGAAGCAGAGAGACCAATTGAAGTGTGCGTGCTAAATCACTTCAGTCACGTCTGACCCTTTGTGACCCAATGGACTGTAACCTGCCAGGCTCCTCTGTCCATGGGATTTTCCAGGCAAGAATACTGGAGTGGGTTGCCATGCCCTCCTTCTGGGGATCTTCCCAACCCAGGGATTGAACTTACGTCTCTTATGTCTCCTGCATTGGCAGGTGGGTTCTTCACCACTGGCACCACCTGGGAACATATGGTGGCTTGAAGCAGGGTAGTGGCAGTAAGAATGAAGAGTTATTGATAGGTCTCAAAGATACTTTAGAAGTAGAAGGGCAAGATTTGGCAATTTGTTTTGAAAAGGAGAGAGGAATCTGGCTCTAGTAGCTTGGGTAACTGTGAAAGGAAACAAAAGTAAGAGAATGCAATTTTTTAAATTGTTAATTGCATTTTTTAAAGATAGGATGATGATAAATTGAGTTTTGCAAACACAAAGTTTAACAGGAGCATGCATGTGAGATTACTAAAAAGTATGCAGATAAGGGAGTCTGGAATATAGGAAAGTGCTGTGGACCAGAAACAGACACATGGGTGCCATCAGTACAGGGCTTCCCTGGTGCCTCAGACTATAAAAAATCCACCTGCAATGTAGGAGACCTGGATTCAACCCCTGGGTCAGGAAAGATCCCCTGGAGAAGGGAGTGGCTACCCTCTCCAGCATTCTTGCCTGGAGAATTCCATGGGAAGAGGAGCCTGGCAGGCTATAGTCCATGCGGTGGCAAAGAGTTGGACATGAATGAGCAACTAATACTATCAGTATAGAGGTGGTAATTGTGGCCAAAAAAGAGATCAAGATGGCTCAAGATAGTGTATAAAGTGAGGAAAGCAGAAGATCTAGGAAGGAATCATAAAGATTTGATTTTCTTTCTCAAAGAAGCATTCATTAAGTTCCTACCCGGTACTTTCAACATAAGAAGGAGAGGGGAGAAAAGAATAATATTTTTTTGGACATTTTTCTTATAGCAAATGTATCTCAGTATCTTATTTTACAACCCTATGATTTTGGATTATCATCCCCATTAAATAGATAAGAGCAAAGCCTCAAAAAACTTAAGCAACTTCCAGAAGGCATAATGATATCAATTAGTGAAGCCAGAAGCTCAATTTCAGTCTGCCTAACTGTGTTTAACTGATTTTTACACTATACTGAGGCTAACTCCAAATGATAATATCATCCAGGTTTATTGTGAATTATAATTTTTACAGTCATGATCTTATTTTGGTTGATACAGTAACATTTAAACATTAAAAAGTAAAACTAGAAAATTCAAATCTGCTTCAGGGAATAAAGATAGGGTCTCCTATATTCTTAAGTCTTAAAGAAGATGAAGACATTTATTCTCATCAAATAGAAAAACAAAAGAAAAGGGCTTTACCTTTCATTAACCACTTTGTAAAGAACAGCTTCTATTTATTCTGAAGGGAATTAAAAATGTATAACAGTAAGCATTTAGGACAAATTTACCTCACAACAGAAGTGTATGTGCTGTTAGCACTGATGTTATTTATTTATGTGTAAGCTAGAATTACACGCACATCTAGGACCCAGGCTTATGAAAATGAAAGAGTTTCTCAGGGCTGGAGAAACTATGACTATGCAGAAGCCAATTCTCAGCTTTCTTACAGAGGTTCTAGAACTGCCAGCCACCCCATGGTTTCTATTGATAGAGATGCATCAGCAATGCTTAATCAAAACTCTGTCTTGGTTGATAACCTGCAAACATCTTCTCTAACACAGAGAATGGGAGCTTAATCTTCATGCTGGGGGACTAGGAGAGCGAGTAATGGTACCAGCAGGAATTGGGTGCTATAGTCATAAGTGTGACACCATGCATCAGCTCTAGGCTTTCTGTGGATACATCCTCCACATAGAAATAGCATCCACTTATCACCACCCTAGTGGTGAGGCTTGAATACATTACCTTTAATGAAAGGTCACTTAGGTCAAGTGCAATTGTATGAGTGGATGCAGTTTAAAACTGTAAAACCTCATAAAGTCTTGAAATTAATGTTAAGTTACACATATTTCAGAATTCTCTGCAAGCCCCAACCAGGAGCAGAAAGACATTGCTTTAAAATCATCCTTTATCTCTTTAAATTTCTTTAGGATGCTGGTTTTGACATTAAGATTTAACTGGGCTAAAATGTGCCATGTAGCCCTTGAAAAATTATCTTGCTACCTAAGAAGAAAAATATTTGAAATGTGCAGGTCCCATTCATCATGAATGTGACTTTTTTTTTTAAAGGATGAAAATAGAAGAGGATTGTGATTTTTAAAAAACACATAATTTTAAAACTTGAAGAGATTAAGATGCACTTATGTTTAGTCTCATTTATTTTGTACATTGTTATACAGGTTATACAGATTCACAGATGGGAAATATATTCAAGGTCATACAAGAAAAGAGTATTTAATGGGAAAAGTGGACTCAAAACCAAGTGTTTTATTCCAATTGAAAATATATGTCGCAGCACTGTAGTGCTTTGCTTCATAATTTCTTGATAAGTATAGGATGATAAAATGCTATCAATTGATATGTGCTAGGTAAAAATGTCAAGTCATACATTTAGAAATTTCAAGGACACTAAAAATGTGCTAAAACTAAAGACTCATAATTTGCCTGGGGTAAATGGCATTGCTCAGTTTTAAAATATCACACATAAATCAGTCCTCTAATGAATTTCATTTTATTGCCTTCATTTCATTAAAAAAAAAAAAGTGTCCCATGTCATTGAAGATGCAAAATAAAATGCATCGACAGGAATTAATAGGCAATAGAACTTGATGAATTCTCCTGGAGAATATTTTTATGATGAAAGCTTGGCATATGTTCCTGTGATTAATCATGATAATACACAAATGCTCAGCTCCACATAAATGCCTATTCCTTCTTTCTGGAATATTCTTCTCTTTTTTCTTCAATGATTAAGTGCTCCACCCTCTTCATAGTCTTCCCTGTGATAGCCCCACCTCCGCTCCTCCACCCAAATCCCACTTCCACCAAGAAGATATCTCAGATAACCAAAGGAGGAAACGATCTTGTCCTCCTTTGAATCCCAAGGTACTTCAGACTTCTAGCACCCAACACTGATCACACAGTATAATATCTGCATGTATTCTCCAGACCTTAAACATTCCAAAAGAATTGAGTTTTATGTTCCAGAAGATAGGTGTGTGGGTAAGGAGTCAATAGATATTCCTTGCAAATATAATGAATACACAACAAATGACTAAATACATCAGAAACTAAGATACTTTAAAAATTCAATCACTGGGTCATTGGTTACCACACAAGCTAAAAGTAAATTTCCCTAGGAAACATGGACACTTATAGTCTGATCACCTTTCCTACTAGAGAAAAGTGAGAAGAAAAAGGAATAGAAAAAAAAGTCAAATGGAAGATTTTCAATTTAATGCAATCTGAAGGTTTAGTTGGCTAAAAATAGTCTTCTTCTGGTTGAACAGGGACCAAAATTCCCATCTTTACCCAACAGAAGCAAGAGGAGTAGAAGGGAAAACTATTGACCAGTCATCACCTGCCCAGTGACAAAGTTTCCTACTATAATTTATGACAGTCCTATGAGAGAGGCACTATTATTCCCACTTTCCACCCTACAAAGTTTGCCCTGGCTTCTTTGGAACCAGGAATTCAGAAAGAATATGGTCACGATGTGGCATTTCATGTATATAATATTTCCTCTGCTCTGTTTTATAAAATAAATTTATGTTAAGAAATGAAATAGTGTGTTTTTAACACTCATTAGTATGTACCCACTTCAGTACTCTTGCCTGGAAAATCCCATGGGAAGAGGAGCCTGGTGGTCTGCAGTCCATGGGGTCGCGAAGAGTTGGACATGACTGAAGAGACTTAGCAGCAGTATATATCAAATGTGTTGCTTATTAAAGGTTAACAATGAGGGCTTAACAATTAAATATCAAACTGTTGACATATTATATTACATTTAAAAATTGTCTTACATTAGTAAAGAAAGGTTGTGAGTTGGAATGTGTTCTAGAAATAGCTTTTCTTTAAATAGCACTAATCAAAGTCAAGTTACACCTGATTATGAATTTATCAAGCTAGCCATGTGGAGCAATAGCAAAATTGGGGTTTTCTCCAACCTCCAAATCCTATGACTGGTTGATTTATAATGTTATTTAATACTGGAATTAGAGCAAACTTTTTCTACCCAATTAAGCTTGCTGACAGAGTAGTTCTGTGTATATGTGGAATTTGCCTTAATTTGGAGCCCTCTTGCCTATCCTCTGCTAAGAGGGAAATGTTTTCAAATCTGAAGACATTTGCAGCTGTTGGGCTAGTTGACTAATCAATTCTGAGGTTTTTCTTCCCCAAAATAAAAATCATCTGGGGACTATTTGTTACTCAGAATAATAAGAGCTTGGCATTTCTGAACATCTGTTCATCACTGGATTTTACAACTGTTCTGAGCCAACCTCTGAAGTGCTGAGCTTCTCTTCCAAAATCCAAGTAGAGACCTGAATAACAGATTCTCCATGGCAGGTGTGGGGTTAGGATTGAACATTCCTCATTCACACTTTTCACCTTACATCAAGGAGGCCCCATATTTGCTTAGTAGTATACTGCAGTGTAATGAGCTGCAAAGAGCCCTGCATGAGAGTTCTACTGTCCTGATGCATCTGGGTTCCATTTTAATAGGAGCAAAGAATCAGATAAGTGACTGCCTTAAAGACTTCCTGCTTATCTGGTAAGCATCTAGGTCTTTAGGGAATAAGGTTACAAACACGCCTTGTAAAGTATCAGTCGTGTTTACACTAACTATAAATTATGATTAAGATTTAACTGTCATTAGCACAACATTCTTATCAACTTCTTCAGTTACCAAAAAAAAAGGGGGGGGGGTGGCAAGAGGAGGATGACTCAGCATATATGATGTCACTATGAAGAACATGTTTAGAGGTTTTGCTAAATGGAATGGAATACATTTCAAATTTTTTATAACCCAGCTATATCTACCAAAAAAGTCTAGGTTGTTTATTTTTCATTTCAATAATTAATTTTTCCATTTATTTGACCCTAGACAAGAATTCCTACATGTTGGCCAAGCCATAGGTGATTCAGACAGTAAAGAATCTGCCCACAGTGCCAGAAACCCTGCTTTGATCCCTGGGTTGAGAAGATCCCCTGGAGGGCATGGCAACCCATTCCAGTATTTTTGCCTGGAAATTTCCATGGACAGAAGAGCTTGGTGATCTACAGTCCATGTGATCCCAAAGCGTCAGACATAGCTGAGCAACTTTCATTCATTAGGGACAAATAGCTATGTGGCCTCAGGCAAGTTATCTACTTTTTTCACATCTTTCTCTAACTGAAAAGTTGCAAAGTAGGAAAGAAATGAGGCAAAAGGAACAAATGGGTCTGGGTTACCCAGGTCAACATTTATAGCCTTAATTTTCCATCCTCAGAGGAACAGTGGCCTTAAACAAAGGGAGCTCTGCCGATTTAGAGTTCTATGTACTCACAGATGTTCACATCAAAATGAGATAGTCAAGACTAGCAATTTGAAGACAGCACATCTAAAGCTGTGTTCCAAATACAATAGCTTAATTTGGAATTCTGTCTAGAAGTGCCTGTGAGGACTTTGTAGAAGTAATAAAGGATGGCACACAAAAAATGTATGTTGACTGTTTGATTTGCTGATACACTAAAATTTTTTATTGAACTGAGGCCCATCCTGTGTGTTGTGTTAGTCACTCAGTCGTGTCTGACTCTTTGCAACCCCGCGGACGGTAGCCCAGCAGGTTCCTCTGTCCATGGGAGTCTCTAGGCAAGAATACTGGAGTGGTTTGCCATTTCCTTCTCCAGAGGCCCATCCCAGAAAACAAATTCTGAAAGTAAATATTATCTTGGAAGAGCCATGTACACTTTCTCCATCTTTTTTCTTTAATACAAGGAGAGAGAGGGTAGAGTGCTAAAATCTGTTTAACACCTATCATGGGGTTATTATAAGAGTAAAATAGTAAATCAATGTGAGAATCTGGGGAAACGGAAACATCTTATGTAATACCAGGTCAAAATATTAAACTATATTAATAACATATATCATTTTTATAACTTTCAGAGTATTTTCAAATAGACTACCAATGTCCAGCTTCTCTTAATCTTTACATTTGAATTTAATAAGCATGTAGAGAACAAAGTAAAGCTATTAAAACCAGGTTTAAAAAAATGTTTTTTAATCAAGCCACTGCCTGTTCTGGAAAAAGTACATGTAACAGCAGGCTATAAATGACATTTTCAATGAGTTTGGTGTCCTTTTACAAAGTAAAACATCTTTTTAAAGGATATATCATTATTCCTAAGTTTTTATATTTAATAAGTCTGCATTTGTGTATGTTTGTCCTTCTTAAAAAATTGAACACTTCTCTTCCTTCTTCCCAGGGACCCATCTCAACATCCTCCCATCCACATACACTCCAATCTGGATGATTCTCCTTTTTGTCTAAAAGTTTAGCTATTCTGGTGTGTGTATGTGTGTGTGTTTAATGAGGAATGGCAGCTCTGAAAGAGATAAGAAAGCTTTTTTTCTGAAGAATGCCTCTTTCTAATTGAAGTAAGACACCTGCTTTGAATATATTCTAGCATGTTAAGAGGAGAATCCAATACTGAAAAATATGGAAAGGCAAAATTACAAATCCACAAACACCCTGGTTCATTAGCCACAGATTACAGAATAGATAAGTGGAAGAAGTCTCTGGGCTGCCTAGGGATTCATCATTAGCACCAATCATTTCTTTTCTCTCTCTCTCTCTTCCAACCTTTCTTTGTCTCTGTCTCCTTCCTCTCCTTTTCTCCTGCTGGAAGTCTGATTCAGAGCAACAGATGCACTGCAGAATAGCAATAGATACAAAACCGCAACAAGGAGCTTAAGAAAACCTTGTCAGCGCTGGCCACCATTCACATTAGTCAACACGGTAACTGGCCTATCTAATGAAACATCTGCTTTCATCATTTTATTTATTGTCCATCAACTTTGGATTGTGGCATCACTTAAGTACAGTTGCTTTTCCCCAGCTCCTTAAGGAAAGAGATCACTTGAAATAACCAGATTCCTCAGACCATTATCATATGAATTGCGTGAGCCTCATCCTAGTCAAGTCCAACACAGATGCAAGGGCACTAAATTTAAACATACCTGCACCAGGTAGGTAATACATTTTTCAGGTCACTTCTCTGTTTCTACTGATATATAATCTACTTCTTCATTTTTATAGAATAGCCTTCATATTTTAACTATTTAGGGTTCATCTCAGAGCTCTCTAGAATTTTTTTTTCTAGAGCTGAATTTTTGTCTTCATTAACCCAATTTTCTTATAATAGAAATTAGGTTGCTTTCACTCAGTTACGTGTTTCTCTGTCTCTGTGTCCCTTTCTCTTTTCTCTCTCCTCACCCCTCTTTCTTTCCTCCATCCCCCTCCCCCTCCCTAGCCCACCCCCCTAGGACCACTGATACTTAGCTCCCTGGGAAATATAAAAGAAGTTTATAATCACCTCAGGCTGATTATCTGTGCTATTAGTGTGCTATTAACAGTTATTCTTTTCTTCCTCCTTTGTTATTAAGAGAACCTCAGTTTAGTTTGAAACATCTAATAATCCAACTTGAAAGCTATCTTTCCCAGCTTCCTCTCTTGCAACCCATAAGTGGCCATAAAACAGTTCTGGCCAGTGAGGCCCATGAAGAAGTCAGCTGAGGATTTCTGAGAAATTCTGTTTCCTGAAACAGGTTTTAACCCTTCCTCTCTGTATTTTCGTACATCCTGCCTGAAATGCCAAAGTGATATCCTTAACTAAATGCTATGATCAGAATGGATTAGAAACTGTTCTTTCAAAATTCATATATACAAGCAATGTTTCTTAGAACATGGGGAACTGTTCCAATTTGGTGAACTTTTACTTAAAATGTGAAATTATAGGCCTTAATTCCAGGTACTACAATGCAAACATTTGAAAATTTATACCAAAATATCTCTGATCTCTGAAGGTAGATGACAAAGGACACTATCACATCTCCAAGTGCAAAATATCATCAATCATGCCACCAACACCAAGAGAGATCCCCCACCCCACCATTAAATCCTCTCCATAAATAATAACTGGCAAAAGATGATATATTTTCAAAAGATGCTTAAACTGCAAAGATTAAAAGTAGGACGAGAGAGCATGATGACCACAATAACTTATGCTCCCATCTGAGAAATGGCTGCCGAGCCAGGGACAGCATTTCTCAGTCTTTCATTGTATCTAGGTGGAGCTATGTGGCTCCTCCTCACCATCTAAATATAAATAAATATAAAAACAAACCTGTCATCTGTGCCTCTTCTGGGCTGAAGTGGTAGGTGTAACTCTTCATTATGTCTTTTGTGGGATTTTTTTGGTCTGTTAGCTGACTCTGGGTAGCTCGAGGCAAGAGGAGCCACAAGAAGGACTCGTGAATGATCACGTGGAAGGTCACTTGCCAACTAGGAGCAACCGCAGAGACCTTTGCATGAGTAAGAAACACAATTCCATTGTACTAAGCTACCAAGACTTCTGGGAGTATTTGTTGCTGAAACTGGTGTTACTCTAATTAATATAAAGGGCAAAAAATTGAAATCTCAAACTTTACTGAGCTAAGCCTGAGATAAAAGAGAAAGCATTAAAGTGATTGTGCTAACATAGAAATAATTACATTTTCTGCCATTAGGCAAAAATGGGACATTAAAATAGAAATTAATTTATAGAGAAATGAAGAAAATTGCAATTTTTTTCTCCCTTGAGTTTACAACCTATAAAACTTATACCTGCCAGGTAGTAAACATTTTAATTTTGATGTTTCCATTGAGTTTGGGTATAGTCTTGCTGTTCTGCAAAGAATTTCCTCACTGATTTCTGTAAGGAAGTGAAATAAATAACATGCTCCTCATTGATATTTAGGGAACTAGAAGCTACTGCAATATTTCATTTTTTTATGACTAGATTATTTCAAGGTGATTGTGATTTGGGTTCAAGAGTCAACTATGTTTCTTTAAAAGTTAAGTTTGGTAAAAACTATGAATGCTATCATTTTTTCCTCTAAAATTAGAGAGCTTCTATTCCACTGTGCCCAGGAACCCTCTACAAACTTAAAGCAAAACTTCTGATTTGCGGGGTCATCTTGTTCCAGGTTTTTAAAAAGATGTCAGTATTGTTATTCCTGACAGTATAAAAGAACAGCTTCTGGTTTAGAGAGGTACTCTTGTGACCTAGTTGAAATATCTGATGAAGTTCTTCCATGCCAGTGGGAGGCGCTATGAGCTTTTCAGTTTAGTTGATTTCAGCAAGATAACAGTGAACTGGAAAAAAAAAAAAGAAGAAAAGCCTCTTTTCTTAATTAGTGAGACACCATTTTACTTAGTAGTTGCATATGTTTCAAGGGTTAGAGCTTTAATTCAGTGTCCATTAATTTTGTAGACTCTTTCCAGAAAGATACAGCTTTAGACAACCTTGGATTGTGAGTATAGGCTAAGTATGAGGTGAAATGGCAGATGGGATTATTTTTCCTTCTTCATTCTGAAAAGTTTATCTACAGCTTTCTCTTTGCATCTATTTGACAACAGTGTAGTTATAAACCCATTGTTTTCCAGGTAACATTCTACTGCAAAAATAGGATAATTTTTCCCAAAGAAGAACCAGACATAAAATGGGGAAAGTTCTCATTTTTGCGGAAGATAAATCAGCTTAGCATAAGTGATCACTCTTTAGGATTTTACCGTAACCACCAAAGCAATATCCTAACTGAGAATGTATGTTGGAGAAGCAGCCCACTTTACCTTAAAAATAGAACCCCCAGCTTCATTGAGAGTGACAATGGGTTCAGCTAAAAACAGTTATTCCAGATGTGTTCCCCCACCCAAGGGATGGCATTTTTCAGTTACAGCACATAAGACACAAATCAAAGTCTCTAGATGATCTTCTGGGAAAGCTCTTAGAGAAAGCTCATTCAGCTGGCACTTGCCCTTTGCTCATTCTGTCCTCCTGCCTGGAATATAGTCAGGATACTAGAGGTGAGGCAGCCGTTTTGAGACCGCAGGGCAACAAGTCAGGATAAAAGCCACATATTAAGGACGGCCAAGAGGAAGGCAAAATGGGCTTAGATTCCTGAGGACTGGGGTCTGCCAGGATTGAGAAATCCTAGCTTAATGTCATTTGTCTCATCTTAATGTCACTTGAGTAAAACAAAACGTCTATTTGGTTAACCCAGGGAAAGTTAGATTATATCTTATGGGCTGTCAAACCTAAACCATGTTGATCGAATTAGGTTGCAAGGAAAACACTAAAAAAAAAATTTATAATAACAGTTTCTAAGCAAGTATTTCAGAGGCATTCATTTATTTTGGCAATTATTAACATGTATAAATATGTCTTTAAAATGAGTCCTCCAAGGAACTCTACTTGGCAACAACATACACAACTCTCATGGAAGGGTCAGTATAAACACACTTTATCCCTCCATTTATTAATTCAGGGAACATCTAGTGAGGGCACAGTAACCACTATGCTATGGACAGGGATGCAAACATGAAAAACAAGTGCCTGACTGCAAGAGCCTCCATTTGCTTGAAAGTAATGGATGAAATAATTAATGTAATAAGATGAAATCTGTTTTTGAAACATTCTGATTTCCAATTCTCTGCTTCCTATGGGTTATTGCATGTACATTAGCTCTCCAAGAGATGGATAAGCACCACAATCAACATTAACAAAATAAAAGAATCTGAACCACCGACATGGTATCCAGTGCTAAGTGTTCAGAGCACTATCTCAGAATTTGAAATTTTAATTAAATGTCATACCAGTATATTCATTACAGTTGTGAGAAATAATTGAAGAAAATTTTTCATTCTGTCCATGGCAAAACTTACTTTTTCCAAAATTAGAGAACTGCTAAAAGCAGATATTGAGTGCTATTCCACTTTGTTATTTGTATGAGGAAAAAAAATTATTGTACATCAGTACCAAAGGACAATTATTCACAGTGGTATAGTCAGCAAAATATTAACACCAGTGAGTCTCAGGAAAACCACTTTCCAGTCACCTCTTCCTCTCTGTCACCATCAGTGCATCACTTAACTTCTTTCTACCTCTGTTTACTTAGGGGTTAAATAATGGTGAGGGATTAAATTAATGTGTTTCATTGAACTAAAATTCTCTTGTTTCCGTGCTCTATTCTTAGCATGATGCATTAGTAGACAGGTTTCCCAGCTAAGAGCAACACATTAAGATTATTTTTAAATGATGCATGGCAGCTTCTCTGTTTGTTTCCATTGCCTCGGGGATTTATATCTTAGGCCATACCCCATATAAAACCACAGTTTTATATATAATTAAACAATATATCATCTTGTATTAATAATATCATATCACGCTAATCAGGGTTAGAATATAGGACTGGTTTTATTATTTCCAGCTTTTAAGGACTTAACTGACATTGCATCCATTTGAGATAATTCAATGAAAATTAGATGGAGAGTACATTGTTTTAAATTTGTTGTTCAAAAGTATATCCCAGATATTCATGAGTGAGTCTAACAAAGTTTATTTAAAAGCACAGTGATCTTCTTGCTTCATTCAGATAAATTGCTTTCAAAGTCTAAAAAAAAAGATTCATTATATGCAAAATCTGGATGCTGAAATTCAGATCTTTTTGTGTAGACAACAGAAGTAATTAACACATCTGACAGTTATCTGCAAATCACCAGAGAGGTACCTGCTTCTCTTCCTACTTTCTTGAAAATATCTGAAACTGAAATATATTAAGTGCAACCAGTTTAACCCCCCACATTCTGAATATGATACACAAGATTATAAATGCTGTCATCTTGCTTGCAACAAGATGTTCAAGGGACATGAACACTCTTTATAAATCCTTTAGTTATCACCCTGCAAATCAACTCACACTTGCATGGATTCCTCTCTCACAAACAACATGCGTTCCGCTCTACTCACCACAATGAGTTAAAGGTAGACAAAAGCTCCGTGGCAGCCTTTGAGTCATTACTTTGCTCTACCATTCCTTTCATTTTAGGTGTCATAGCACAGTCCTTAACAGACAGCCATTCATTCTGCTAGGTTTACTGCAAACACTGAAAGAGGTATCTGGTACTTGCTGGAAGATTTGGCTTTTCTGCTTCTGGTCACTCTCCCCACAAAAAGAGCAAGACCAGTTTCTGAGCTATTCTTAACTCTCCTTCCAAAACATTTGAAAAAAGAAAGACAAGACTTCTTGATTTCCATGCAAACTCCCAGCCTGCCCGCCTTCCTGCTGCTGCCAATACTTCTCACTCTTGCTGGTGATGACACTCAGCAAGCTCCCCAGCCCCGATGCTTCGTTATGTAAGGCTGTCTAGGTCAAGTGTAGGAGACACACTGCTGGCCTGTGAAAACTCATGGAACTGTTCCTTCAGATTAACACTTCAGGGACTATGGAAGCTGAAGGAAGCTGAGCTTTCACTACATCTTTTGGGGGTAAATATATTTTTTTTTTTGCATGAATCAGTGGTTTATGTGCTACAGTCTTGGCAGATGCCTGTCAGCCATGCTGAGAGGTGCAGAGAGAAATTATTAAGAGATTTCAGTTCTGTCAGCAAGCTTGAATAAACATAGGAAGTCTTCCAGCCATCCTAGCTTTAAAACCTTTAAAGAGTAAGTGAATCATAAATTAGAGTTTGCTTAGCAAGCATCATCTCTAACCATCGAGGAAAGCATGTTGATTTGACTGTTTAAACTGACTGCAATCCATTTGCTCAGAGGTGTTGTAGGAGAGCATTATTAGATGGGTCTATTAGCTGAAAGAGATTTACTGCAGTTCTTGGCTGTTATTTTGCCCTTGTCTGATTGCAAATTTGTTTCCCTTGTAAATGAGCTGTATGCTTTCCTGTATTTGTCTTCTGTTGTGATGGTTTGTTATAATATGAGAAAGGAGCCTGCATAACCTGGCAGTTAGGTGACTTCAACGAATCATAAATCCTGGCTATTTATTCCAAGGTGAATACTGCAGTGGGAGCGCCATTTGGTACAAGCCTGAATGGTGTTGGGTTAACTGCATTGCCTCACACTGTACTATGTCTGGGGGGCTTGGAGACATCCTCCCAGGTTTAGCATCAACACTTATTCGCTCTAAGAGCAAAAGTAGAAACAATATAGTGCTTACTCTGTTTCGGATTCGCACATTGTGTCCTAGTGCAGGGATTAGCTGAAACAGGAGGCTCTTACTGAAATGCTGCAGAAAAGCCTGCTAAGACTGCAGCAGCAGTGTGATTTTAAGGGAAAAGAAATAGATAAGATTGAACCAAGATGATGAGACAACAACTGGCACCTAAGTTACAGGACAGGTGGGCATTTTAAAAGTTGAAGATAGATGCAGCACAGTTGAGAGGAGCTGGCTTCCTGCGTGCCCCTGGCAAGAAAAGTTCAGTGCCTTGAATCAGAATGTCATGATTAGGAAAATAAAAGCTGTGTACACTGTCTCTGTGATGTTAAATAGATAAAGGGGATGTTGACTATTCAGTCACCAGGAGGACCAGCTCCGTGAGGCAGGTTAATCGGAGCATACTAGGTACACAGGTAGTTTTCAAATATCTGAAATTCTGGGCATTCTTTTAATTAAATGATCAGAATGAAAATGAGTGCTACTGAAATGCATTTCTTTGAGAGTACTTTTTATTAATCAAGATTAACAGTGGCACATTGATTATTTATGATGAGAATATACTGTTTATCATCTTATTCTATGTTTAACTGATTAAACATATACATTTTTTTTTCCAAATAATTTAAAGAGACAGTTATGATCCCTCAGGGCTGATCGTATATTACTGATGTTCAATAGTCATATTCCCCATAGACTTTGTTTGGCGTAAGAGCCCCATCAGACTAGGTTTTACTCAGTTTGACATTTCGAATATCCCTCTTAAACATAATGTTAAAAATAATGCATACATATTTAGTTGTACTTATAATCTTTGAGTTTTTGTATCTTAGGATAACACTGTCAGTACTCAAATTGTCTATAAATGATTTTCATTTAATACTGTTTCTTTTGGTTATTGTTCAAAGGAATTCTTGTAATATAGCTTTAAAGTTACATTAATTTTTTCATTTCTAAAGTGAAACATTTGAGTTAAGCGAGGTCCAAAGTTAGTTTTGGTTCTGTTATCTGTATAATATATTCTACTGTGTGAATTAGCCATATTAATCAATCTATGCTAAAGTGAGATTACATCTTTTGGTGAAATTATGTTTTCTAAATACCTACAATGTTAAGTCCACGTTTATTGACCGAGTGCTAGGCCAGTGTTATCTCAACATGTTACCTCTTGAGCGATAGCAAGGGCAGCATCACCTGGGATTGTGTTAGGAATGCAGATTCTCAAGCCTGTTCCAGACTTCCTGAGTAAGAACCTCTGGGATGGGGGTGGGGTAATTTGTCTTTTAACAAGCCCTCCAGGTGACTGTGAAGCTGCTAAAGGTTGAGAACAGCTGTGCTGGGGTCTTTGGTTAAACATAATTTTAAAAATTATTATTACTATTATGTATTTCAAATAGATCCTTTTTATATTATCTAGTATATTTCAAAGATATGTTACATAAGTAAGTTTTCTGTTTTCTGGTGGCCCAGTTTTCCCAGTGTAAGCAGTACCCTGTTTTAAAGATTTATGCATTTATTTAGTACATCTTAAGCCTAAATTTGTTCCTAAGAAGCTTTATTTCCCAACAGCTTCATTTTTAGCTTTCAGAAGTTACCTAGTGTGATGGGAACAGCGCTGAGGGGCCTATATCCTCTATCGGTGCGCTGTGTGACTTGGCCTCTGTCACTGACCCTCTCTGCTCAGTCGTTTCTTTGTAAAATAATAGATTGGTCTAAGGGCTTCTCAGCTCAGTACAATTCACATTTTGAGTTGGATATTCCTTGCAGTGGGGTCTGTCCTGCACATCGTTTAATGTGGAGCAGCGTCCCTGGCCTCTACCCAAAAGGTACTGGTAAAAACCCCCCAGGTATGACTATCAAAAATATTTTCAGACATGAACACTTTATCTCCTGGGGGTAAAATCACCTCTCCCACCTCCTCACATCCTAATCATCCCATCCCTATGTTTGATAACCTTTGTTGACTCCTCTACATAAAGTTCTATTAAGCCAAATAATAAAACAATGTATAATTTCTTCTTTTGGAAGTAGGTAGGTTAAACGTCCCCAATGAATAAATAGGTATATGTCTTACTTACATAACCCAGCTATACTCTTTGTCCCCTTTAAGATCTAGCATAATTTGCTCAAATATCTACCAATTCCAAGGTCTGTGGAAGACCGCAACCCTTCTGCAACTTTTTAGGGGCTTAAAATCTTATATCCTCTCCCACGTCCCAGAGTCCTAACTCCATATATACTTATCACTTTAAAAAAGAGACCCAGACTCCATTTTGTCACTAGTTTCTACCAGGGATTTATGCATACAAATCATCTTTGGAGTTTAATATAGATATCACTAAGGATTTCGCTTCTTCCCCTCATTCTCTTTCCTTTCTTGACCATCTCTGCTCCTCACTCTCTGTGCAAGATGTTCTGAGACCTTCAAATTCTTTTCTTTCTATTGTGCATGATAATCCAGTTTTCCAGAGCTCTTACATCTGAATATAAATGCCCGAACTTATCAAAGAGTTTAGAAGATCAAGGATCTTCAGTTAGGACTATGTCTCTTTCATGGAAGATAGTTGAGTTCATGTACTGTAATCACAAAATCATAAAGTCATGGGGCTGGAACAGATATTGAACTTAATTTGTACGTCTTCAGAATTCATACTGAATGATAGTTCTTGGCCCATAAAATTTTGCGTGCCAGCATTTCACAGTATTAAATTGTATCTGAGATTATCCTGAGTTCTTTTCATTCTTTTTACTTTATTCTGCTCTTCAGAAGTTATTTCCACCATTTTATCTTTCAGCTCACTGATTCGCTCTTCTGCTTCAGATATTCTGCTATTGATTCCTTCCAAAGTATTTTAAATTTCAGCAATTTTGTTTGTCTCTGTGTGTTTATTCTTTAATTTTTCAAAGTCTTTGTTAATTGATTCTTGCATTTTCTCCATTCTGTTTTCAAGGTTTTTGATCATCTTTACTATCATTATTCTGAATTCTTTTTCAGGTAGTTTGCCCAGTTCCTCTTCATTTATTTGGACTTCTGTGTTTCTAGCTTGCTCCTTCATTTGTGCAGTATTTCTCTGCCTTTCCATTATTTTTTTTTAACTTATTGTGTTTGAGGTCTCCTTTTCCAAGGTTTCAAGGTTGAATTCTTTCTTCCTTTTGGTTTCTGCCCTCCTAGGATTGGTTCAGTGGTTTGTGTAAGCTTAGAATAGGGTGAAATTTCTGCTGAGTGTTTGTTTGTTTGTTTTTCCCCTGATGGGCAAGACTGAATGAGGTGGTAATCCTGTTTGTTGATGATTGGGTTTGTATTTTTTTTTTGTTTGTTGTTTAGATAAGGCATCCTGCACAGGGTGCTACTGGTGGTTGGGTGATGCTGGGTCTTGTATTCAAGTGGTTTTCTTTGTGTGAGTTCTCACTATTTGATACTCCCTATGGATAGTTCTCTGGTAATCTAGAGTCTTGGAGTTAGTGCTTCCACTCCAAAGGCTCAGGGCTTGATCTCTGATCAGGAAGGAAGATTCCACAAGTGGTTTGCTATGGCATTAAGTAAGATTAAAACAAATACACAAAAATGAGAAAGCAAAGATGAATCCCAGACAAATGGCAGTTACAAAATCAGGCAAATAATAATTAAAATAATGCATATGCATATACACCTATAAGCAAAGTCAAAACAGTCCAACAAAAATAAAGTACGGTAGATTGACCTGGTGAGCAAAGGAGACCAAAAATTATATCTGCCAGTTAAGAACAAAACGAACTAAAGCCCAAAGTGGAGAACAAAACTAAAGCAAGGTGCCAATTTGGGAGTAAAGCAATGAAAATAAAACTAACAAATATGTTGAAAGGAAAGAAAGAAAAAAAAAATAGATATGCAAAGTTACACAGAGGTAGATAAAGAAGATTTATATACATTAAAGATTAACTGCAAGGGGAAAAGAATAGTAGGAAAAGCAAACAAAGGACTACATGGAGGTAAAATAATAATAGGCTTAAAAAATTAAAAATTAAAATTGATAAAAAGAAAAAAAGAAAAGGCGAACTACACAGAACTGCAAAAGCCCAACGTAGAGGCAGAGGTTCAAAACAACAGTAAAAAATGTGACTGAGGGAAAAAAAAGCTCAAAAGCTTAATCAGATTTCATAGTGCCAGTAAAATCAACAACTACACTGCAGGGGGCGGGGGGCGGGGAGGAAATTAAAAGAAAAAAAAATCCAAAAGAATCTACAGAACAAGTCAAAACATGAGAATAATAAATGTTTTTCTAGAGTCACTGCTGTCAGAGTCCTTTCCCTCGCTGGAAGTCACAGTCCACCCCACCCCCCTAGGATGCCCTCCAACACTGTGCTGATCTCTGGACCTGCCGTGGGGGCAGCTCAGACTCTAATCTGGTCTTGCTCCTGGGTGTTCTTACCTCCAGTGTCCACAGCTATCAGAACTAGAGTGTTTTCTTTTGTGGGAGCTCTCAACGTCCTTTAATACAGACACAGAGTCTGCCCAGTTGATCGTGTGGACTTAATCTGCAGCTTGTACAGCCGGTGGGAAGGTTTTGGGTCTAGTTTCCCACCTACACTGCACCTGAGTTTCAATTGTGATTTTGTTTCCACCTCTACATGTGATTCGTCCACTGGGGTTTGCTCCTGAGGCTGCCTTGGAGGACTGGGATTTGCCCCTGTGAGGGCCAGGTGTGGAGGCGGTGCAGCTGCTTGGGTCTCAGGGGTTCTGGCAGCACCAGGTACTCAGGGGAGTTGGCGGCTCGGGCAGCAGGAAATGTAGTGTTCTAGAAGGGTATGACAACCAGTATCAGCCGATATGCTCCAGTATTCTTGCCTGGAGAATCCCCCTGACAGAGAAGCCTGGCAGGCCACAGTCTACAGGGTCACAAAGGGTTGGACATGACCGAAGTGACTCTGTGCATATAGCCTGTGGCGGTTCTGCCCCAGTGAGAGTTGAGTGTGAAAGTGGCACAGCTGCTTGGCTCGTGGGGACCCTGGCGTCACAAAGTGTGCAGGAACACGGACTGCCTCTTCCCCAGGAGTTATGGCCCTTTCAGAGTCTTTGAGCCTTTTGCAGCTGGTGATCAGAAGGCCTCTTTGGCCAGTCTTCCCATAGCTCCACCCACCCAGGCACATAAAGGCCCCCCTGGCTGCGGTCCTGCTCTGTTTGGCGCATCAGGCACTTAAAGGAGCGCCCTGGGAGGGGTCCTACTCTCTAGTTCAGTGTTTAGGCATTTCATGGGCCAGCCTCTCTACTGTTCAGCTGCGACGCTGGCCTGTGGGGAGAGAGAGGCTATGGTGATGGCTCCACCCCTTACATGTGACTCAGCAGTATCACCTCGCTTCCATGGCTGCCCAGCTTTCCTCCATGGGCGTTTCTCACCACAGTCTCCTCCCTCACATCCTCCTCGATCCTCTCTGCACAGTCAACAGCGGCCCTCACCCTGGGATTGCTCCACAATCCCTAAACTCCAACTCCCAGCTACTGTACCTTCCAGGGGGCCTGTGTTCCTGTCCAGGGTATGTATGGTTGTGGCAAGGACTGTCTGATTCTCATTCCATGTAGGCTGCCACAGGTCAGCCGGTTCACTCTCAGCCTTAAATGTTTCTCCTCTGACTCAGACAATTGCCCTGATATGGCGATCGGACCCCTGCTTCAGTTCCCCCACCCACTGAGGGCAGGTCCAGTCCTACTAACACTCCTGTTTTTTCCCCCTGTTCCTTCACCCTACCGAGTTTTGTGTGGCTCTATATATTCTTTTCCTCTGGTCAGGTACTCCTGTCTGCTCTCAGATGGTGTTCTGCATGCACTTCTGTGTCTGGAAGTGTATTCCTGATGTATACATAGAGAGAGATGTACTCCACGTCCACCTACTCCTCTGCCATCTTGTTCTCTCCTAATACCGAGTTTTGAGCCAGCTCTTTCACTTTCTCCTTCACCCTCATCAGGAGGCTCCTTGGTTCCTCTTCACTTATTGTCATTAGAATGTGATCATCCACAATCTGAGGTTGTTGATGTTTCTCCTGCCTATCTTGATTCCATCTTATAACTCTTCCAGCCCAGCATTTCTCATGATGTGCTCAGAATACAGATTAAACAAACAGGGTGACAAACAGACAGTCGTGTTGTACCCTTTTCTCAATAATGAACCAATAAATTGTTCCATAAATGCATAAGGACTGAGACGTGTTGCTAATTCTTTGCTTCAAACTCTAGGATTAATACATTTCCCCAACTTATCATACATATATTTGTATGACATAGTTAATTGCTCTTCATACATATTACTAAAGTACTTAGGAAAGGATTTCAACACTTCATTTATTGTACTAGTCATAGTCGCATATATTATGTCACTTAATGCTCTCAAAATCTCTAAGATGGGGTTTCTCCCTTTCTTAATAGATGAGATTGAATTCAACTTAACCTCAGTCAGTTCAGTTCAGTTGCTCAGACATGTCCAACTATTTGTGACCCAATGGAATGCAGCACGCCAGGCTTCCCTGTTCATCACCAACTCCCAGAGTTTGCTCAAACTCATGCCCATTGACTTGGTGATGCCATCCAACCATCTCGTCCTCTGTCATACCCTTCGCCTCCCTTCAATCCTTCCCAGCATCAGGGTCTTCTCTAATGAGTCAGTTCCTCACATCAGGTGACCAAAGTATTGGAGCTTCAGCATCAGTCCGTCCAATGGATACTCAGGACTAATTTCCTTTAGAATGAACTGGTTGGATCTCCTTGCAGTTCAAGGGACTCTCAAGAGTCTTCTCCAACACCACAGTTCAAAAGCATCTATTCTTCTGTGCTCAGCTTTCTTTATAGTCCAACTTTCAGATCCATATATGACTACTGGAAAAACCATAGCTTTGACTAGATGGACCTTTGTTGGCAAAGTAATGTCTCTGCTTTTTAATATGCTCATAACTTTTAATATGCTCATAACTGCTCATATCTATGTTGCTTATAACTTTCCTTCCAAGGAGTAAGCATCTTTGAATTTCGTGGCTACAATCACCATCTGCAGTGATTTTGGAGCCCCCAAAAATAAAGTCAGCCACTGTTTCCACTATTTCCCCATCTATTTGCCATGAAGTGATGGGACCAGATGACATGATCTTAGTTTTCTGAATGTTGAGTTTCAAGCCAACTTTTTCACTGTCTTCTTTCACTTTCATCAAAAGGCTCTTTAGTTCTTCTTCACTTTCTGCCATAAGAGTGGTGTCATCTGCATATCTGAGGTTATTGATATTTCTCCCAGCAATCTTGATTCCATATTGTGCTTCATCCTGCCTAGCGTTTCTCATGATGTACTCTGCATATAAGTTAAATAAGCAGAGTAACAATATACTTCCTTGACATACTCCTTTCCCGATTAGAAACCAGCCTATTGCTCCATGTCCAGTTCTAACTTGCTTCCTAACCTGCATACAGATTTCTCAAGAGGCAGGTAACTGGTCTGGTATTCCCATCTCTTTAAGAATTTTCCACAGTTTGTTGTGAGCCACAAAGTCAAAGGCTTTGGCATAGTCAATAAAGCAGAAGTTTATGTTTTTCTGGAACTCTCTTGCTTTTTCAATGATCCAACACATGTTGGCCATTTGATTGCTGGTTCCTCTGCCTTTTCTAAATCCAGTTAAAATATCTGGAAATTCACAGTTCATGTACTGTTGAAGCCTGGCTTGGAGAATTTTGAGCATTACTTTGCTAGCGTTTGAGATGAGTGCAATTGTGCAGTAGTTTGAGCATTCTTTGGCATTGCCTTTCTTTAGGATTGGGATGAAAACTGACCTATTCTAGTCCTGTGGCCACTGCTGACTTTTCCAAATTTGCTGGTGTATTGAGTGCAGCACTTTCACAGCTTTGTCTTTTAGGATTTCAAATAGTTCAACTGGAATTTCATCACTTCCACTAGCTTTGTTCGTAGTGATGCTTCTTAAGGCCCACTTGACTTCACATTCCAGGATGTCTGGCTCTATGTGAGTAATCACACCATCGTGATTATCTGGGTCATGAGGATCTTTTTTGTATAGCTCTTCTGTGTACTCTTGCCACCTTTTCTTAATATCTTCTGCTTCTGTTAGGTCCATTTCTGTCCTTTATTGAGCCCATCTTTGCATGAAATGTTCCCTTGGTATCTCTAATTTTCTTGAAGAGACCTCTAGTCTTTCCCATTCTATTGTTTTCCTCTATTTCTTTGCATTGATTGCTGAGGAAGGCTTTCTTATCTCTCCTTGTTATTCTTTGGGACTCTGCATTCAAATGGGTATATCTTTCCTTTTCTCCTTTGCCTTTTACTTCTCTTCTTTTCACAGCTATTTGTAAGGCCTCCTCAGACAACGATTTTGCCTTTCTGGATTTCTCTTTCTTGGGAATGGTCTTGATCCCTGCCTCCTATACAGTGGCACAAACCTCCATCCATAGTTCTTCAGGCACTCTGTCTAAGAGATCTAATCCCTTGAATCTATTTGTCACTTCCACTGTATAATCGTAAGGGATTTGATTTAGGTCATACCTGAATGGTCTAGTGGTTTCCCCTACTTTCTTCAATTTAAATCTGAATTTGGCATTAAGGAGTTCATGATCTGAGTCACAGTCAGCTCCCAGTCTTGTTTTTGCTGACTGTATATATATTCTCCATCTTCGTCTGCAAAGAGTATAATTAGTTTGATTTTGGTGTTGACCATCTGGTGATGTCCATGTGTAGAGTTTTCTCTTGTGTTGTTGGAAGAGGGTGTCTGCTATGATCAGTGCCTTCACTTGGAAAAATTCTGTTAGCCTTTGTCCTGCTTCATTTTGTACTCTATGGCCAAAGTTGCCTGTTATTCTACTGTATCTCTTTACTTCCTACTTTTGCCCTCCAGTCCCCTATGATGAAAAGGACATCTTTTTTGGGTGTTAGTTCTAGAAATTCTGATAGGTCTTCATAGATCCATTCAGCTTCAGCTTCTTTGGCATGGTGGTTGGGGCATAGACTTGGATTACTGTGATATTGAATGGTTTGCCTTGGGAATGGACAGAGATCATTCTGTTGTTTTATAGATCGCACCCAAGTACTGCATTTCAGACTCGTTTGTTAACTATGAGGGCTACTCCATTCCTTCTAAGGGGTCCTTGCCCACAGTAGTAGAAATAATGATCAGCTGAATTAAATTTACCCATTCCAGTCCATTGTAGTTAACTGATTCCTAAAATGTCAGTGTTCACTCTTACCATCTCCTGTTTGACCACTTCCAATTTACCTTGATTCATGGGCCAGACATTCCAGGTTCCTATGCAGTATTGTTGTTTACAGCACAGGACTTTACTTCCATCACTAGTCACATCCACAACTGGGTGATGTTTTCACTTTGGCTCAGCCTCTTCATTCTTTCTGGATCTATTTTTCCACTCTTCTCCAGTAGCATATTGGGCATCTACTGACTTGGGGAGTTCATCATTCAGTGTCATATCTTTTTGCCTTTTGATACTGTTCATGGGGTTCTCACACAAGAATACTGAAGTGGTTTGCCATTCCCTTCTCCCATGGACCATGTTTTGTCAGAACTCTCCACCATAACCCTTCTGTCTTGAGTTGTCCTACCTGACATGGCTCATAGTTTCATTGAGTTAGACAAGGCTGTGATCCATGTGATCAGTTTGGGTAATTTTCTGTGATTGTGGTTTTCATTCTGTCTGCCCTCTGATGGATAAGGGTAAGAGGTTTGTTGAATCTTCCTGATGGAAGATTCTTGATGGCAGGGAGAGCCATCTGCCCTGATGGCTATGGGGCAATCTGGGTCTTGCTCTGATGGGTAGGGCCATACTCAGTAAATCTTTAAACTAATTTTCTGTTGATGGGTGAGGCTTCATTCCCTCTCTGTAGTTTAGCTTGAGGCCAAACTATGGTAGGGGTAATGGCTGTAATGGCAACGTCCTTCAAAAAGACTTATGCCAGCATGCTGGGTCTCCAGGACTGTTATATTCAGTTCAGCAGCAGGCCGCTGTCAACCTGCGCCTCTGCTGGAGACTCCTGGGCACTCACAGGCAAGTCTGGCACAGTCTGTCTGCTCCTTTTTCCTGGGTCCTGGTATGCACAAGGTTTTGTTTATGCCCCACCATAGAGCCACCCGCCACCTTAGTCCCACTATACAGCCACCCAGGAGACAATCCACAAACTGGAGAACAATTATATCAAAGTAGTTCTCACACTGTTGCAAAAGTTCTAGGGCCCACAACAGATTTCCCAACCTGGGGATCCAGCAAAGTGACTGAGAACCCCCAGGGAATTTGACTTTGAAGGCTAATGAGATTTGATTACAGAACTTCTACAGGACTGGGGAAACAGACTATTGGAGGACACAAATAACTTAACCTAAACTTGAACTTTAACAGAATTACTTTGTGCACTCTATTATCTGCTCTGTTTTCACAAAACAAAGTGGAGCCCTACCAACAGATCACCTTTATTCACTGTTACATCCCAGTGCATGGCACAGAGTTTATACCGAGTCTCAGTAAATATTTGTTGAATGAATGCTGAATAATTATCACTGCTACCTAGTTCATTTATATTTTGGACTTTACATAACTTTGTTCACTCAGGTCCATTAAATAGCAACTAGCAAATGAGATCTAGGAGGAAAAATCAAATTCCACAAAGAAGAAGTGGTTCACCTATGGCTGTAGTACATTTGGAACTCTTTGCAGCTCTCAATCATTTATGCTACTTTCTTAACTTACCTTGAACAAGAATCTTTTCGGTTTGATATACAGAGTTTCTCAGACTTACAACATAAAAAGTTATTCCCAACATCAAATATAAATTCTTCTTTTAAATGATGAGTTTCTAAACAGCAGGATCACACAGTCACTTCCAGCTTCATTTGATCTTAAAATAAATACTGAAGAATAACTTAAAAGATCTTTTATTCCATTATAGAATATTAATTTAGGAGAAAATTATTTAATAGTAGAAAATAAATACATACTAAATACAATAAATTTCAAATGAACTGGTAGTATGTGTGAATTCCATTTTTTCTGAATTGGTGAATTAGCTCAATATTAGTCCTCTACAGAGGACTAATAGAGTCCCTTGGACTGATCAAACCAGTCAATCCTAAAGGAAATCAATCCTGAATATTCATTGGAAGGACTGATGCTGAAGCTGAAACTCCAATACTTTGGCCACCTGATGTGAAGGACTGACTCCTTGGAAAAGACCCCGATACTGGGAAAGATTGGAGGCGGGATGAGAGGGGATGACAGAGGATGAGATGGTTGGATGGCATCACTGGGTCAATGGACATGAGTTTGAGCAAGCTCCAGGAGTTGGTGATGGACACGGATGCCTGGTGTGCTGCAGTCCATGGGATCACAAAGAGTCAGGCATGCCTGAGTGACTGAACCGAACTGAACTTGTCCTCTATTGAGAGTGAAAGTTCTCAACCTACACCTTACCCTGATAGAGTTAGGGGTGTAAATGTCTTGTCAGATAATCCCCTTCCTTATCTCCGGTTAGCTCTGTGACCACAGCCAATTTATTTAACCTTTCTGAAAACCCGTTTAGGTGCCAGGTGAGAATGATACTATCCCCTTGACAGAATTCAAAAGAGATAATGTATGTCAAGTTGTTTATTTCAGTGTCTTTCACATATTAAACATGTTTAGAAAATAACTGTTTATGATAATATTTGGCATCAGACACTATCAAACATATCACAGGGAGTCCTCCTAGTTATCCTCTGAGCAGTGAGGACATTTGTATCA
This sequence comes from Odocoileus virginianus, assembly GCF_023699985.2. NCBI lineage: Eukaryota > Metazoa > Chordata > Mammalia > Artiodactyla > Cervidae > Odocoileus > Odocoileus virginianus. The sequence goes on from NC_069686.1 coordinate 23,521,289, forward strand.
ATATCAGGATCTGGGACTCAAGATTCTAGATTCAAGGACCAATATCAAAGAACCAAGGTTATCAGGAGCTGGAAATTAGGTGTACCAAAGCTAAATAAGGATGGATGGTTATCTGGACTTTCACCCTGCCCCTAGAGATAGTTTTAAAAATATAGTATTCCAAAATAGCTAGCATACCCTCTGTATAATATTTTCACTTGTTTTGTTTCCCTAATATGTCAGCCCCTACTCTTTAAAAATTATATCAGGGTAATAATTATTATATTACATATAATAACAAAATATACATAACAAAATATCATTAATTTACATGTAATTGCATATGCTTTAATTATAATAACTATATAGTTTATATAATTATATTATCAGGATTATAATCCTTTGAGAGATTTGAAAGACTTAGGAACTATAGAAATTTTTCTCCAGGGTAGAAGGAACAGCTAACTATTGGCAGAAAGTACCTCTGACTGGGAAAGAAATTTAAAAGTATACTGATTAATTTATTTTGAGAAACGGTTGAGACCAAAAATGACACCAAATAAATTTCTACCAAGTTAAGGTAAATTCTTTGACAACTGACAGCCTAAATGAAGTAATTTAGGCTGATTTTTCTCTGATCTTTTTTTTTCTAATTCTGATATTCTGTGCAAATAAGTTGAACTCTGGAATATGATCATCCAAATATCAGCCAAATCCAAGATGATTAGATTTAATAGACCCATTTCATATATCCATTGATAATTAAAGAAAAATAAGTGAACTCAATATTGCTGTTTGAATCATTTACCCTACAATGCATCATTAGTAACATATGCCTCATGATCTGGAATTTGCTTGATAAATATGCTGATTTGTGAAAAATTAATCCTTGTCTTTTAAAAATGAAATTATAGTTCTCTGATAAAGTGTTATTATATTTATTATTTTACGTCCAACAAGTGAAGCAGTGCAATAGGAAGGACCTCTATCCATTACTTGGCCTAGCAATGGGAAGTCCTGGGAAGCATTACTCCTGCTTTCAAAAGAAAGAAAAGTCATAATTGTAGGTGATGGTGTGAGTTTGTGAATGGATTTCTAAAGGTCAGAGCTGCTTAGGGATGTGTGAAAGATGTCAGTATCACAAAGAAACTGGCAGCGCCTAATCCTAATGACTGTCAAACGTATGCATAGCTTTGCTGTGCTCTTAGCAAAGTCAGTGGCTTTCTGCCTTTGAACGTGAAAGGAAGAAGATGTTAGTAAGAATCCTTTAGGGGAACAGAAACTACATGTTTGCTTATGCTGTCATGGCAAAATTCAATTTTATTCTATAAATAGAGTTGTCTTCATAAATATCAGCTATTTCCTTCAGTTTAAAGAAAGTCCGCTTTATAAAACAAATCTAACTTCTTCAGTAAATAGACAAGTGATGTGGTTGACCCAAAAATATATTAAAATGGCAAGCTGGTATTTGGTTCCAATAAGTAAGTATATTTTTCATAGCATTAGCTTTCACTTGACTTATCTTTGCAGAGAGGGAAACTACTGCGTGAAACTGATCAGGCGAAAAAACAAGCATAACATTTAATTCACTTAAGAGAATGGGAAAGAGCATATATAAGCACAGAAGAGAACCAAGCACAGTAATTTAACTTTTCATAACTCTTCATGCATTTTATTAATTTATACTGATATTTCTTTTCTCTCTTTAATCTCCTTTGGCAGTAGATATAGACATAATGCTTTAAATATTGTGATCTTTGATCTAATTTCAAGAGCCAAAGCTTTATGAAGCCTTTGTATATTTAGAGAAAGAGGCATAAAGCTTAGGCATGTGAAACATTAAATTGTGTTTTCATATGTGAAAGAGAAGTGCCGTATATAAATGGTTTATCAGCCTAAAGAAACAGACAATATATTTTTAGATTATATTTTAGCTTTTCAAAGAAATTGTGCAGTTTCACGGCCATTTGCTTCATGGATATTTCCTGGGGCTCTTTTGGGTCTGCATTTCTGAAAACTGTTAGTGTTTTACTGAGAACCTGATTCTCATGTCCTTGAACACTTACGTTAATGTTTAATCAGTGCACAGAGCAAGACTGAAGGACAGTCACTTTCTTTACCCTTTACTAAAACCAGTTTTGGTTAGTCCGTCACCTTCTTAAACAGTAACTGTGATGATACACTCCATCACATCCATCTCTGTCAAAACATGAGTGAAAATCAATTGTGGCGTATCTAGAAATACTCCACTCACTTCCATTTTGCTTCTTATGTGCTGATGCACCTACTCAATATTAATTTCCTTCATAGTTAGGCTGTGGAAAAAATTGAATGGACTTTGAGGGGATAAAACTAGCTAGGTGACCTTGGTCAAGTCACATCATTTCTCTTGACATCATCCCTCATATCTAAAGTAAAATCCCTTGTCTGACTAATCTCTAAGGACTTTCCAGCTCCACACTTCCTCAAAAATCATTGACTCTTTAGAGCAGTGGTGCACATTTATGCCAGTTGACATTTTGCTTTATGAGGTTTGAAAACGTTATTTTATCCTACCTGTAAATGGTAGTGGAGTTTCATTCTGGAATTTTGATTCATCAGTAGTCAGCAGATGCTGTCAGTTCATCTTCAGAAAGTACCTTCATTCAACTGCAGACACTGTGGTATGTTGGGGGAATAAAATAATGCATGAGACATAGGTCTTGCTGTCAAAAAGATTATGGGGTTGGACTGGACAATGGAGAAGTGCACAGATGAAAGAAGAGGGGATGTGGGCAAAGAGGAGGAATCCAAGCAGAGCAAAGGGAGGAAGCAGAATATCCAAATGTGATGGCTCCTGGCTTATTTAGGGAAAGGCAGAGAGCTTGTTGTGAAAAAAATGACATTGAGGTTGTCCTCAGTAAATATTGTTAGCATGCTCTTACATTAACCGAAGAAAAAAAAAGAACAAAAATAAACCAGGCCTCGAAATAATAAAGGATTCTAAATTGAAATTTATATGGAACAATAATTTTTAAAAACTGAGATATAATTGACATATAACATTACATTTGTTTTAATAATATGATTATTTGATTAATGTATACACTATGCAATGATAGAGTGATTTTTAAAAGTGTTGCTTGGTGGTTATATAACAGGAAGGATAATATTACGTAAAATGATAAAAAATAGTTTTGTATTTATACCCACCTTGAAGCAATATTGCAATGTTGATCTCTTCAGATGTTTTACATTTATGTTTGTAAGTCTCCTTTGAGAAGTCAGGTTTCTGCATTGCCATGTCTTGTCCATAACACCTGCTTATTTGACATGGAAATACCACTATTTCCTTCTCCACCACCAATGGCTACCTATGTAACTGAAAGGAAATTGCAGTGAATATTCCAACAAGAAGTAACTGCAACCCTGGGAATGATCCTCTGTGGATTTATGATTAAATTCTGGCTTTCATTGCTTTGGACGGAAGAGCAGGGAAGGCGTGGAGAAGCTGGTGGTGGGGTGGGCTGGGGAGAGGTGTAGCGATTTGGGGGAATCTGGGGGAATCTGATGATCTCTGTGGTAATCCCCTCCCCCTCTTTCTCACTGTAAAATACAGAACTGTGGTGAGGTAAGAAAAACCCTAACTGTTTATTCTTCTCTACTACCAGAGGGAGAGTCAGGAGTAATTTTAATGATGTTTTAGAAACTCTTAATAAAATTCCATGTGCCCACAAATGCATTGCTTCTAGAGATGTTTAAGAAACATCTTAGAATAAAATTGGTAAGAAAAACAATTCTAATGACATAAGCTCAATATATTGTAAGTGATTTTTAAAAATGGCGTCTATGAGTGGGAAATCACAAGCCCCTACAACCTTGATTAAGTAAATTTAAGTGGGGGCCCTCAAATATTTGTTATCATATTTTAAAAATAGCTGTTTTTTGTTTCAGTGGGATGTATGGACTGTACTACGGTTTTAAGTGCTTACCTTCTGGTACCTACAAAATGTTCTGAAACCAAAAGACCAATTTTGTGCTATTAAGAAACTGTAACTTAAAACTTGCTGAAAAACTAGCTCTAGTCCTCCTAAAAGAGGGTTCCTAATTGCAGTTTCCAACAGTCAGTAAATCCTGCATTTATTTCTGGCTCGTTTTCAAAGGGATAATTTAACCTGAAAAGTAAAGATAAGAGTTAATTATTTTCTGCTAGGAAGTGATTTCTATTTCGAAAAAAGTGGCTGCTAAAGGCACTGTGTTAGTGAACATTCGGGAGAGAGCAAGGAATAGGTAGTAAATCTTTGCAGATTGCTGCATTTTCAAAAAAAGGACTGGGAAACTCATATCTATAAAGGCAAAGCCCTGGAGTGGAAAATGATGTTAACCACGGGATCACATCAGTACTGTGCTTAGCTGAGTTCCATGTTTCATTCTCAAGGGCAAAGCCAGGATTTGAAGCCAGCTAATAACGCAGTGGTCCTTTGGATTTAGAATCATAAAGTCTGGGTTCATATTCTGACTCTGCTATTTTCTACCCACGCTGGAATCACTCACTCACTTCATCAAAAGTCCTGTCACCACCCACAGTCTGATGGCATTACCACTATATCTTTGGGGACACCATCCCAAGGTCAGACCACTGCCCAGGTTCAACTCCAGACCCCAGCACCCGGATTCCTTCCTTTCAAAAAGGAACCCAGCTCCATGAGCCTAGATTCCCATACAAATTACAGGAGAATCTAGAAACACTTTCTGCCTTAAAACCCAAATGCCATTTAGAACTCTGAGCAATGGAATCCAAAATTGAAAACATAATGATTTGACCATTATTTAGGGAAATTTTTGGCCAAAGATTCAGAGTTATCCCCTTTTTGCTGTGAGGCCCCAAGTTAATTGAGTGAATTTACTCTTTTTGTAAGGCAGCTAACGAGAAAGGTTCAGAATTCCAAGAGCTGGGTGTCAGGCAGCGTGTTTTGACAACAAATTTTCTTTCTTTTTTTTTTTTTTAACAAATTTTCTTTATTAAAAGAATAATTGTATTTATTTATTTACTTTTGGCTGTGCTGGCTCTTCATTGCTGCAAGGGCTTTTTTCTCTAGTTGCAGTAAGAGGGGGCTCGTCTCTGGTTGCAATGTGCGGGCTCCTCATTGCATGGCTTCACAGGCTTCAGGGCACACAAGCTTCAGTAGCTGCGGAGCGCGGCCTCAGTAGTTGCAGCTCCTGAACTCTAGAGCGATGGCTTGACAGTGGTGGTGCACGGGCTTAGCTGCTCCACGGCATGTGGGATCTTCCAGGATCAGGGATTGAATCCCTGTCTCCTGCATTGGCAGGAGGATTCTTTACCACTGAAGCACCAGGGGAGCTCTCCCTTTATTTTTTATGCAAGAAAACATTAAATAATATTGAGATATCAGTTACACTGACTCTTCAGCCTTCCAATTTAAGTCCTTCCCCTTGAACTCTTGCAGCGTTCTCATCACAGCAGGTTGTCTCAGTACTGACAGGCAAAAAGACATGGCATGACTTTTCCTAGCTCACTGACTCCTCTTGTTCTTTCACATCTAAGATTTATTGACAGTGATGATGTCCCATTACAATATTCCCTCTCTGTATTGGCCACTGAGCAATGAATTGCTGCCACTGGCCCCCAACAAAGCTCTTCCAAAGGAACAATCCAGGTCTCATGGCAGAGCTAAGGCTTCAAAGACTAAGGGGTATCTCATGCTGTCATTCTCTTTGCCTTGTTAGGAACTTTCTCAAAGGACAGGCACACAGCCCAGGCCTCTTAGCTGGTTTAGTAAGTCCATGTATTCACAGGTTGAAAAAGTGTTGTCACGTGGGAGATGGCCTGTATGTTCTTTCCGATTTCTAGGAAGAGATTACAGAGGACCTCTTGGAATGGCTAGCTTTCAGGGTGGGAAGGAGGGAACTGACCCTATCATTCTTTGAAACTGGAAATGTAACAGTGGGAAAGAAAATTATTTCTCAATAAATTAACTTCCATTCACAGATAAGTAATGTAAACCAATGTAAAACCAATGTAAAACTGGTTCTACAAGGAGTTTAGAGTCTGGGAGGCAAATAAGATACATAAAACTGTACATAAAACCGTCAGCAGAAAGCCAAAGGGGAAAAGAGCTGTAGTGTTAGAATATAGATAAAGATTCATTTTAATGTCTTTTTTTCTTTTTTAAAAAATTTATTTATTTTTTAATTGAAGGATAATTGCTTTACAGAATTTTGCTGTTTTCTGTCAAACCTCAACATGAATCAGCCATCAGTTCAGTTCAGTTCAATCACTCAGGCGTGTCCAACACTTTTCGACCCCATGAACTGCAGCACGCCAGGCTTCCCTGTCCATCACCAACTCCGGAGTTTACTCAAACTCATGTCCATCGAGTCAGTGATGCCGTCCAGCCATCTCATCCTCTGTCGTCCCCTTCTCCTCCTGCCCCTGATCTCTCCCAGCATCAGGGTCTTTTCCAATGAGTCAACTCTTCCCATGAGGTGGCCAAAGTACTGGAGTTTCAGCTTCAGCATCAGTCCTTCCAATGAACACCCAGGACTGATCTCCTTTAGGATGGACTGGTTGGATCTCCTTGCAGTCCAAGGGACTCTCAAGAGTCTTCACCTACACCGCAGTTCAAAAGCATCAATTCTTCAGTGCTCAGCTTTCTTAATAGTCCAACTCTCACATCCATACATGACCACTGGAAAAACCATAGCCTTGACTAGATGGGCCTTTGTTGGCAAAGTAATGGCTCTGCTTTTGAATATGCTATCTAGGTTGGTCCTAACTTTCCTTCCAAGGAGTAAGCGTCTTTTAATTTCATGGCTGCAGTCACCATCTGCAGTGATTTTGGAGCCCATAAAAGTAAAGTCTGACACTGTCTCCCCATCTATTTCCCATGAAGTGATGGGACTAGATGCCATGATCTTAGTTTTCTGAATGTTGAGCTTTAAGCCAACTTTTTCACTCTTCTCTTTCACTTTCATCAAGAAGTTCTTTAGTTCTTCTTCACTTTCTACCATAAGGGTGGAGTCATCTGCATATCTGAGGTTGTTGATATTTCTCCCGGCAATCTTAATTCCAGCTTGTGCTTCTTCCAGCCCAGCATTTCTCATGATGTACTCTGCATATAAGTTAAATAAGCAGAGTGATAATATACAGCCTTGATGTACTCCTTTTCCTATTTGGAACCAGTCTGTTGTTCCATGTCCAGCTCTAACTGTTGTTTCCTGACCTGCGTACAGATTTCCCAGGAGGCAGGTCAGGTGGTCTGGTATTACCATCTCTTTCAGAATTTTCCACAGTTTATTGTGATCCACACAGTCAAAGGCTTTGGCATAGTCAATAAAGCAGAAATAGATGTTTTTCTGGAACTCTCTTGCTTTTTCGATGATCCATCGGATGTTGGCAGTTTGATCTCTGGTTCCTCTGCCTTTTCTAAAACCAACTTGAACATCTGGAAGTTCATGGTTCACGTATTGCTGAAGCCTGGCTTGGATAATTTTGAGCATTACTTTACTAGTGTGTGAGATGAGTGCAATTGTGTGGTAGTTTGAGCATTCTTTGATATTGCCTTTAATTGGGATTGGAATGAAAACTGACCTTTTCCAGAATCAGCCATAGCCATAGGTAAATTTTAATTTTCTTTAACCAACTTTTAGGAATATGTGCATTTAAGTGTATACTATGCTGATTTAATAGTAATCTCACATCTTGCCTTTGTGCCAAGCCTAATATAAGGAATAAGTAAAGTTACCAATGTTGTTCAACTGGTTCATCTCTGATGAATTGTAAATCTTGTGTACAGAATGACAAGCTCTTCATTAAATGTACTCATTGTTTGGTGGATAGGATGTTGGCCCTATTTTTCCAGAGTCTGTCAGAAAAGGCATTTAATTTCATATGCCCAATGTGTTCAGCTTAACAAATAACCATATTCTGCAATGTAAAATACAAAGTTCTGTAATTAACAAAAGAAAAGAGATCTTACCTATTGAGAAAACAAGAAAGACATTAGAGTAAAAACGATATGTGACCTAGAACCTTGGTAGAATTTTCCACGGACAGATGGAAGGAGGATCTGTCAAGTGAAGATTATGAACAGAGATACAGAGGTGAAAGGGTGGTGTGTGTGTTGAAAACAGCATGCCTTTCCATTTATCTGATGTATTGGAGTAAATGAACTCCACTAGCAGAGGGATTTTGATCTAGTTTGTTCACTGATATAACTCCTGTGTCTGAAAAAGTGCCTGAGTTCTAGCTGGTGCTTGAAGTCAGTAAGTGAAGTGTCAGATGCCCAGGCTATGAGCTGTACTTGAGAGCTCTCAAGAGCCTGGGCATTTGGATTTGTGTAGCGAGGAAACTAGCTAGGACACCACAGAGAACAGAAACCAAGCTCAACTAAGCAACAGTGGAGTTTATTTGTGACTATCACGGAACCCCAAATCAGGAAAGTATCTCAATTTTGGGAAAAACTAGTGTCAGAAACAGAAAGTCATCATTTTTCCGGCTGTCTTTTTAAAAACTTTATTTTTTTTTAATTTTATACAGTTTTAAAGGTTACTTTCCATTTATGGTTATTACAAAATACTGGCTTATTCCCCATGTTGTACAAAATATCCTTGACCCTGTTAGTACTGGGCTTCCATGGTGTCTCAGACAAGAAAGAATCTGCCTGCCGTGTGGGAGACCTAGGTTCAATCCCTGGATTGGGAAGATCCCCTGAAGAAGGGAATGGCACACCACTCCAGTATTCTTGCCTGGAGATGCTATGGACAGAGGAGCCTGGCAGGCTATAGTCTATGGGGTTGCAAAATGTCCTTGACCCTGTCTTATACTCAACAGTTTGTACCTCCCACTTTCCACTGGTAACTACTAGTTTGATTTCTATATCTGCGAATCTGCTTCTTTTATGTTATATTCACTAGTTTGTAGTAGTTTTAAGATTCCACATGTAAGTGACATTGTACATCTTTATCTTTCTCTGTCTGACTTATTGCACTTAAAGTGTTGTTAGTTGCTCAGTCGTGTCTGACGCTTTGCAACCCCATGGACTGTAGCCCACCAGGCTCCTCTGTCCACAAGATTCTCCAGGCAAGAATGCTGGAGTGGGTTGCCATTCCCTTCATTCACTTCACATAACGCTCTCCAATTCCATCTTTGTCACTGCAAATGGAAAAATTCCGTTCTTGTTTATGGCTGAGTATATATATGTATCTATACCATTGTGTATACATGTTTATATTATCACATCTTCTTTTCATGAATCTTTCAGATTAGTGTTTTTGGGTTTTGTCTAATATATACCCAGGAGTGGTATTACTGGGTCATGGGGTAGTTCTATTTTTTTTTTAAGCCTTCATACTGTTTTCCATATGACTGTACCAATTTACATTGTCACCAACAGAATACAAGGGCCCCCTTTTCTCCACATCCTTGCCAGCATTTATTTGTAGCCTTTTGATGATTTCGACTGTCTTTTTTCACTATTTCCCCTTCCACGCCTGTGTAATTCCTCTCCTCCGTGCCCTGGTCTACTTGTCCTGAGCCTGCATTGTGAGCAAGGACTGGCCCCCACAGCCGTCAGAATCACATGTGGCAACGTCCCATTTCCTGGTCCCCTAGGAGCACAGGTTCACTTCTAGGGAGAGCTGTTGAGAAGACTGTGTGAGCAGACACTCAAAATATTGACCTCTATAATAAGCAATTACAAGACATGAATGCATGTGGTCAGGGGTGTCCTTATATTGTCTAAATCATAAGGACCATTCACATGTAGCTAGTTAGTCTAAAGATTTTAAAAGTACTGCCTGTTAGTTCACACATTTCCCATTTTCTCTTCATCTCTTAACATCCCAGTAATTATTTACCAAATGTTGGTCCATTCGGTCACCTGTCTCTCCAGCTCCTTTCAAGATTGCCCAGACTCTACCAGAGACTGAAGAACATTATTTACCCACACCCTGTAGTTTGCAGAATCTTAGTTCTCTGACCAGGGGTGGAATCCAGGCCCCAGCTGTGGAAGCACTGCATCCTAACCGCTGGATCACCAAGGAATTGCCTGAATAGATTTGCAGTGTTCTTCCTACCTTGACTGGCCTTCATGGAAGTTTAGGATTTTAGAGCTGAGCAGGAAATAATCTTAATTTCTTTCTTTTATAGATGAAAATATAGACCCTTGAGTAATTTATACATAAGGGTTAGTAAATGTCTTGTGAACACAGAAATGCAGATTACTTTCCTGTGATTCTAGAATAGGGAAAGAAAAGAGGACTTTTGAGTATGTTGTATAGGAAAATGGACTTTAGGACCAAAAACTTTAGCTTTATTACTTTGCAAGCTAGATGCAGCCTTTACTAAATCTCAGTGAGGGTCATAAAGCCCTCAGTATTCCCAAATGTATAATGGGAATAATTTTAATAATATTAATAGTATTTACCACACTGTCTTATAGTAAGGAATATAACAATTAAATATTGAAGGTGATGTCATTTAATAAATGATAAAGCACAGGCAAGATTGTTGTTCAGTCTCTAAGTTGTATCTGACTCTTTGCAAGATAGTTATCAATAATAAGGCAAGATAGTTATCGATAATAAGTGGATTAGATAACAGATAACCAGGATGAAATATTTACTGCAAATTATGCCGGATGACTAATCTACACATAGTTAATTGTGAGCATATGCATGACCAAATGCTAAAGACTGTTCAGTTTTAAAGTACAGTTTATAACACAGAAAGCTGCTCTCTCATTTCCTGGAGTTATAAATAGTTTAGCATGAATTCTCCCTTGTCTTAGGAAAACCTGATACATGTGGCTTTCATAATTCTATCAATAGGTAATACTTAGTTGGAGTCAAAACATATATTTGCTTACTAAAATGTTGTTATAACTAAGTTTTAGGTCATGTCTAAAAACCACGGAAATATATTTCAGTAAAGGGTAATAGAACCATAGACAGAATGGGAGTATAATCTTAACAACAAATGAAGGTGGGAGAACGCAAGTTCTCAAAGAATTCAGGGGCTTGCTCAAAGGCACACACTCACGAGGACTGAACTTGTAGTAATACAACTTCTCACTCAGATCTCTTCACTATAATACAGAACCTGCTATTAAAACACAAAGTTAAAAATGAGAAAAAATTTCAAGTAGATCCCCATTGGAAAGCCATTGATCTGCATTAATGGCCTCCTAATTTTCTTCTGGTGGAATAAAAAAGACAAAGTTTTATTCACAGGTTATGTAATTTGTAAAGATAACAAAGATTCATAGTAAGAATAAAGTAATACTTTTGAACAAAAATAAAATGCAAAAACAACACAAAAGTCGTTTGCTGGGCTTGAAAATAGCTATATTTAGTTTTAAACTTTTTCATCTTTGATTCATTAGTTATTTGATAGAGAAATTATAAATGAAGAGGAAACAGACAAAGCAATAGTGAGAGATCAAAGGGAAGAGGGATATGAGGCTGCGAGAAAAGAGGTTGAAAAAGAACACGGAATTCTGCCTGGTAAAAAAATATTTAATGTTTGACCACTAGATGGCGATGTAACGTAAGGTGCTACCTCGACTTTCTTTTTTTCAAACAAGCTATTTGCTGCTTTGTATTAGGTACCATAGAGTGAGGCGAGGATGAAGCCGAGAGGATACTGCAGAGGTCTCTGGTGCGTGTGTGTATGTGTGCGCGCGTGTGTGTTTGTGTGTGTGTGTCCTGCCCCAGTGAGACTGCAGTCCCCGTAAATACTTGGTCACCTTTGCAAGAAAGAATCGGAACAATTGCAACTGAAGGCACGTTATCAGCTGGTCTTTGGGAGATGCTGTTCCTCATTGCAGATGGGTAATTTTCCTCTTTATCAGGTAAGCCATCTGCTTATTTCGTCGCGATCTTAGGCATGTTCATTCCAGTTATTCTTTTGGGGGGGGGGGGTGGGGAAGAGCCCGTGGAAATACAGTTTGGGCAGAGCAGGAAGTCCATTTTTGTATGTGAATTCGGACCGACGGGTCCCCCTCCTCCCTCTCTTCTCCTCCCCTTCTCCTCCCCCTCCCCCCTCCCCCCTCCATGAACTGAAATCAGGTTTGTTTTGCAGTTCAGCATTTTGATACAAGATGGGATTCTTCGGCCTGAAATAGCTTGGCACCTGGCCAGCTCTTGCCTTTGCTACCCTCCTATCCTATTCAAGGTCTCCCTTTGAAGCCCCCTCCTCCTTCATCGGTGCTTTAGAACTGGACAAGCGGAGCTGTAAATAGAGGTCATATTGTTCCTAAGGATGGAGCAAAAATTAGATCTCAAGTTAACCCCACAGGAAGAAAGCCAGCAGCGGGGACCGCGGCTGGAACCTAGCACTGCAGGGATTTGAGCGTCCTCGGCAGAGGCTGGGCTTTTGAGGAGAAATGCTGCCTGCCTTGGGCCAGAGGGGGACAAGGATTTATTGCTTGTAACTCCGATTGAGCATGGTAATAAAGGAGCTGGAGGGTAGTGGGAAAGAAGCCCTTCTTCCTGGAATGCCAAATGGGGAAGGTTGAGTTACTTTTAATTACACAGAGGTCACTAGCAGCAGTGATACTGCAGATCCTGTTCAGTCCTCAGTGTGAACCGTGTTGCTTTTACAGACAGCACAAGAAAAGGTCTCTGGGTGGACTGGAGGCTTTTTCAAAGGTCCTTGTTATCATGGATCCCCTCTCTCCTACCTGTTTGAGGTATTTGTTTAAAGACACCCCCCACCCCCACCACATTTACTTCCCATGTTTCTTTTTGTTCCCTTCAGTGACTCTGTGACAGCTGTCACTCATCTTTAGCAAATGAGTCCAAAAGAGAGTGGTGGTAGTTGCTTTTTCACATGTCCCAGGAAAGGATTAAAGCTGAAGCCGGGTAACATTCTCTCCATATGTGCATGCGACTCAATATTTCTAAGGCGCTGTAGCAAACTTGCAAATTGCCAAACGCTGTTGCTATCACACCTATAAAATGTGGCTTCTTTTTTCTATGGATTTTCAGGTTCACGTGGTATTTCTGATGTGCTAGTGTAGTAACAGAACATATTTCCCCATTAAGCAATTTCAATCATCCCGAGAGGCTGATGCCAAGCAGAAATAGGAAAATTCCATGCTGAGGTTGGCTATCCCTGCTTTCATTTCTGTCCTCCGGAGTGGTCACTTACCTTTCCTGCTTGCTACAATACCTGGCACGCTAGGGTGATGCAACTTGGAACTCCTGCATGCACACCAGGGTCTCACACGTTACTTTTCCCTCATCTGTGCATTTGGGAAGCCCAGTAACTTGGGTGGAACACTCCTTTAAGCCTCTCTTTTGTGGTTGCTGCTTTGGTAACTGCCGTCAAGCCATCGCATCCCTCTTGCAGGGGTAGTGTTGCAGTTTAGGCCTTCCTCCACAAAGCTTCTTGAAGAGATTTTTAGATGGTGTCTATTTTAGGAACAGAATGTGTAGACAGGAAAGGATGGCCGCTGAGATTTACGGGAAAACAATTTCGTGGAGAGGATGAGGTAACCTTGTAACAGAGCTGGTTATATCACACAAACTGAGCAAAGGAATTCCTTTTCATGAAATTTACTGCAGCTCAGTTTGATGGCTTTTTTTGTTTGTTCCCTCTGGACATTGTTGGCCTGTTGTTTTCAAATACCTTTTTAAGCATAGCTAGAATGCTCATTCTGATAAAAATAATATGTTGGATTTTGCTGCCAATACTGATAGTCTCTGTTTACATGGCCCCCCATGCTGAGTTATTTGGCATCTGGAAACTCAATTATTAGGGCTATTTCCCTTTAAGACATGGTGGAGAGGTTTGCTCCATCTGCGAAGGGAAGGGAAAGGCACAATTGGAAGCCTAATTAGTTATACCATATCCCAGAAGGCATTGGCTATCTCAGCCAGGATTCAGCTTTACCAACCAGAGGTACCAGGGGCAAAAGAGACAGACCAGAGACACAGAAGTAAACAATTGCCACCAGCACAGGATATTAAAACTCTAGAATCCAGAGGAGTCCAGTAAGAACTGGGCTAGTTCTGAAATTGCATACCTCAAACTGGGACTTGAACCCAACCAAATCTCTGACTGGAACTTGAACCCATGGTCTTTTAACTGAGATCACAGGTTTCAGGATTTAATGAAGCTCAGGTTCTTGAAGTTTCATTGCAGAGAGAATTCAGTGAAAGACAAAGTGATAGGTGAGAAGTGGATTTATTTAGAGAGAAACGCACTCCACAGACCAAGTGTAGGCCATTTCAGAAGGCAAGAGCTGCCTTGAAACATTGATTAGTTAGTTTTTAGGGCTTGAGTAATTTCATAGGCTAATGAGTAGGAGGATTATTCCAACTATTTTGGGGAAGGGTGCAGATTTCCAGGAATTGGGCTACCGCCCACTTTTTTGCCTTTCGTTAGCTGTGGAACTGTCATGGTGCCTGTGGATGTATCATTTGCTCACTGATGTGTTGCAGTGAGCATATACTGAGGCTCAAGGTCTGGTGGAAGTTGACTTGTCTGCCATCTTGGATTTTGGATTTATTTGGTTCTAATTAGTTTCTGTCATCTCTTTGGGCTAAGTCATTCTTTTAAAGTTTGTGCCCTGCCCCCTTCCCTCCTATTTCAGTTCCTTGTGTAGAGGGCACTGTCTGGGAACCCAGAGATTCAGAGAGGAAAAATGGAAGAGCATCTTCTTTGGATGTTGCAGACAAGGAAGGGAAAAGTTGGGGGTTCCTTTAGAGTTACCTCTAGGACAATACAGACCAAGCAGTCCTCGTGAATTTATATTGGTATACAATGAAGTGAAAGTGAAGGACTTCCCTGGTGGCTGAGACTGTAAATGATGTGCCTGTAATGCAGGAGACCAGGGTTCAATCCCTGGATGGGGAAGATCCCCTGAAGAAGGAAATGGTTATCCACTCCAGTATTCTTGCCTGGAGAATTCCATGGACAGACAGAGGAGCCTGGTGGGCTATAGTCCATGGGGGAGAACACAAGAGATGTTGGTTTAGTATATATAAGATATGTATATTTTTCATATTATTACATTATTTATGTGTTTCTTCTCTGTGTTCTCACACAGAGGAGCATCCTTGTAAAATTTAGCCTAGGGTGTCACACAAGGCGTTAGTTTCTTCCTGGTTAGTTGGAGAGGCTGAACTCATCATTGCCTCCCTATAAATACCGAGAGCACGTGCCAGATGTCCCAGCTCCCTTGGAAGGGGGAGGAGAGGAGGAAGTTTATAGGGAGGCTGCAGACTAGGAATCAGTCAATGGGACTAGGATCTGTGAAGTAATCACTTCCCTTTGAAATTCTGAGTAGTCACTGAAGCATGTTTCACAGATCAGTTTAGATGATACTGCCTTAGGGTAGGGGTGGGGAAGAGATTCTCAGAGCAACTATAGTCAGAAAAAAAAAACTTCGCTACATCTCCCCAAACTGTCCCAAACTCTGCTTTTCCAACTTTCTCTTTTGTCCAGGTTCTCATTTAGTAATTATTTTATTTAACAAAGATATGTAGCATTTACTTTTGTTGTTGCGTGTGTTCAGTTGTGTCTGACTCTTTGTGGCCCATGGACTGTAGCTTTCCAGGCTCCTCTGTCATTGGAATTTTCCAGGCAAGAATACCAGAATGGGTTGCCATTTCCTATTCCAGGGGATCTTCTTAACCCAGGGATTGAACCCATATTGCTTGTGTCTCCTGTATTGACAGGCAGATTTTTTACCACTGTATCACCTGGGAAGCCCCAGCATTTACCAGTCACTATTCTAAGCAGTGCCTCAAAATATTTTCTCATTTAATTCTGTGAAGTCGGTGCTATTATTAATCACCAGTTTATGGATTAGGAAACCAAGGAAGCACAGGGAAGTTAACTTGCCCTGAGCTTGTTTGTAGATGGTAGAGCCCAAACTTGAAACCAGGCTATCTGGCTGCTGGATCTGTTCTCCTGGCTGCAGAATAAGGATAAGGATATCATCCATGTGATGGTAGAATGATGGCTTAGCCCACATAGTAGAGACTCTGGTTGCTGCCATCTGTACAAAGCAGCTATAATTTATCTCTTTTCTTACATACCAAAATTTCAAAATACTTTGGTTTACAGTAATTCTCTGTATCTACTTCATTTATTCATTTTTTTAAAATGTGCCTTTCTGTATTATTGGAGAATCCCATTCTAGGTGCTGAGTATGGTAAATAAAACAAAATTCTTGCCCACATGGTGATTGCAGTCTAAAGATGGAGTTAGTAGACAAATCAGTGTATGATGAAATAATAGCAAATACATGTTCTTTGGAAAAAAAAAGAAGTAAGGCAGTGTGAGCCATAGTGAGGATAAAAGGAGCATGTAGAGACAAAGAACAATGTTCGAGAGGTGCAAAAAATAATCTGAATGAGGTGAGAGAAGAGCATTCTGGGAAGAGAAGTCCCAAAGAGCAGAGTGCTTGACAGATATAAGGAATGGCACCTGCCTTGTGAGGGATTGGAGTGCAGAAGAAATGGGGCCAGATCTGTGGAGTCTTAATGGGCATGCTTAGGGCTCTAATTGTCCCTGGCCTTTATAAAAAAAAAAAAAAGAAAAGAAAAGAAAAAACAAGTCAAGGAACAATGTCAAGTCAATATAAGTCCTATATCTAATGATAACAAGTTACTAAGTTAAAAAAAAACCTAAATTGAATCATTTTTATACACACACAAAGTTTTAACAGTGTTGTAAATTTCTGTGAAGAATGCTATAGTTCCTGGTATGCAGTGAAATTGGCTCAAAAAATGTTTAAAAGACTCTTTGATGGAAAAAAAAAATTGCTTGAATGAGATTATCGGTTAGGTTGCTATAAACTATCAGTTAAAATAAAAAGCATCCCTTGTCAGCTAGTCACTTTTACTTGCACTTCAGGACTGGCTTTAATTTTTGGTGATGTGTCTATAGTCTTTGGCTTTAATATTTTCTTTTGTCATTTGTGTTTTTTATGTCATACAGAAGAAACCACTGCCTAATCCAAGGTCATGAAAATTTACATCTCTTATTTCTCTGAGTTTTATTGTTTTATCTCTTGTACTTAGGGATCCATTTGGACCCAGATCTTGTATATAACAAGAAGTAGGGACCAACTTCATTCTTTGTGTTGCCATCCAATTGTCCCAGTATCATTTTTTGGAAGACTATTTTTCCCCATTGAATTTTGTTGTTAATGCTGTTGGTCATTCCATATTTAAGTGCATCCATGTTTTTAGCATACTATTAGCAATGATTTGATCCCTTGGGTACTAGGGGCAACTTTTTTCTTCAAGAAAAATGCAGTAAGATTCTCCCTTCTGGAGAATTCATATAACTTTAAAGTATGAGAAAATTGGCCTCTATCTCCTTAACTGTTATGCACTTTGTTGACCTAACTTTATGTCAGAGTTTTATATTATAAAAATTTTTATAATAATTTATAAAATTATAAATTTTATTATAATTGAACACATACTCATTTGTGACTCGATTGGAAATGTAAGGCAACGTTGCACAGTTCAGCAATGAGCTAACATTTTTGGAGAAAAGTTACTAGTTATTTCTAAAAAGTATCTCTACTATATTCCATGTGCTCTCCCAAATTCAGACAAACATTATCTGTATAATATATGTTGTTAGTCATCTTTTGCTTCCTAAACACCATTGAGGGGAAAGCTTTGAACTTGAGATAGAAATGCGTCTTTAAAATAAGGTTGACTGTTGTGTGAGTTGGCTGAGGCTTCTGTATAATGAAATACCGCAGACGTGATGTCTAAAACAACATACATTTATTTCTCACAGTTCTAGAGGCGAGAAGTTCAAGGGCAAGGTCTATGCAGGTTTGTTTTCTTCTGATGTCTCTCTTCAACTTGTGGATGGCAACCTTCTCGTGTGTATTTGTGTGCATCCTTAGGGTCTCTTTGTTTCCATGTTTCTCTTTATAAAACACAAGTCAGATTGTAATAGAAGCCTCCTAATAGTCTCATTTTAATCTGATCCCTTCTTTAAAGACCCTATGTCCACCTGAATTTTGAAAGGGTCACCATTCAGTCCATAGTAGATATACTTATGACTGCTAAAATAATGAACAAAGATGATTGAAACTGACAGTCATTTTTTTATTGTCAAATTGTTGTTAATGGTAGTCTTTCATTATTCATACTTTCTTCCTACTGAATAATAAGGAGCTGCCTGTGTTTTTGTTAATAGTCAAATAAAAGCAATTAATTAGGTTTGCATTTAAAGAGGCATGATGAATAACAAAGTCTACAGAAACAAAATGGTGGTGACATTGATTCCACTCATATGCCTGTAACGTTCTTTTTATAATCTCTGATAAATTTGCTAAGCCAAGCCTCTTACTTGTTTCAATGAGAAAAGTGACAAAAAGTGACATAAAACATGAGATATTCATGAGACACTTACAAATAAAATAATTTCAAAGTGTTTCAGTTAACCTCAGTCTCAGTTGGGACACAACTGAAAATGACATTAAGCATAAGTAACATCATGGGAAGTTATTAGAGCTCGGAGACAGGAGGGGTAGGTAAAATCTAGAACTGGAAATGACAAGAGTAAGGAAAATTATGACAGCCCAGATTTTGGACTTTTGGTGGTTTTTGTTAACAAGATGTTACCTCCTGGAATGATTGACTTCAATTGTTTTCAGGCTTTTTTTTCCCCTAATACATTCAGCTTTATGATTAAAATTCCAGGAAGTGAGAATCCGAATGGTCACTTTGGGACTATGAATCTTGCCCTTTTGTTAAGGGTGAACTGGGTCCTTGACTGAGAGTCCCTCCAATCTATTCCCCTTTTAAGAAGAGTAATACACAGAAAGCCGTCTACATACACAATGTAAGAAAAAAGAGTAAATAAATCATGGCACATGCAAGTAATGAGATCTTGTAGAGCCATTATTAAACGTAATATTTCAAGGAGCATTTTAACTTCTATGCAAAATTGTTCAGGATATAATGCTACAAGAAAAATACCATACATAGATATCATATATATCTAGCATGATCTCAATGGAAGACAGAAAACAAAAACAGCATATTTGCTTAGGGGGAAAAAAAAAAACCTGAAAATAATGTAATAGCTTCTCCAGTTTATGGGATTGGAACTTCAATTTTCTTTTTTATATATTTTCTTTTTAAAAATAAAACATTAAATCTTATTTTTCTAATAACAAAATTAGTACATGCTAATTATGTAAAGCAAAAAAGAAAGTATTAAATAATAAAGGATAAAATAACCCCTACAATTCTACAAATGCAAAATAATCAGTGTTAATAATTTATTTTACTTATCAAAGTTTTTTTGGTACAAATTCTCTAAAATAAGCATGTGTTACTTTAAAAATCAGCATAAAAGTTAGCATACATTATTTTTCAAATGGATCTGAATTAGTCTTTTGTATGAAGATATTTATTATATCACTAGTAAAAATAGTAAACTCAAAGTTATTAAGGAAACAGTTGAATATTTGAATAATTTATCAGCCCAAAACTCCTCTATAATAATATTGTAACATTTTTGGAAAATTTGTAACAAGTAGATAACCATTGGGAAAGGATCCAACATAATTTCAATTTTGGAATTTCAAAAGGGTGTTGTTCTGAAAATTGTGTAATTTGGTAATTTAACTTCTCCCGGTAGAATTCAGCAAACTTTGGGAAAAGATGTCTTACATTCATGGAGCATCTACTGTTTGCACTGGGTTATTTTAGTAAGAACTGCCCTCAGATTGAGAATGACAAACAACAAAAATTTCTAAATACTGATAGGTATTAATATATAAATTCTAAGCCGCTTAGAATAAAACTCATCAAATTGGGAAGAATCAAGTTATAAGGTTAGCATCATTACCAAATCCAATGATGGCAAGATTAAACAAGCAGTTTATACTATTGAGCCAGAGGTGGCAGGATGGAGCACTGAAAGTAATTTGTTGCATTTGTTGTATTTGTTGCATTTGGAGATGTGGAATTATTTATGTTGAAGATATTGTGGGAGGATTATGTGTGAAGAGGAACAGATAGTTAATGACAAGTCTTAGATAACAGTATCTAGACTTTTAAAGCAAATATTAATAATTAAAAATTAAAGATTAATATTGAATAAAAAGAAACTAGAGTTCTGTGTTTCTAAGTTAATACTCAAAGAGGAGGAAAAACTAAGAATTCTGTCACATAAAATATCTCCATCTAAGAAATTCAGTGGATTTGAAAATCCTGGAAAGAGCTACCTTGATACTTGACAAATGCTCTCAGGCAGCAGTTTTGATATTACCCTGGAATGTGATATGCCATTTACAAAGGCCAGATATTTTGGGCTATGTCTGTCAGTGTATTGGTACAAAACCAAAGAGGCAACAGGCTGGTTTCAGGTCTAGAGTACCATAATGTCTGTACTGCTTGGGCCTTGGAGTTTCAGGTTTCAGGTGATTTGAGGAGTCTGGAAGATTGCACACCAATGTTTAAGGCATTTAGAGAATTATAGATCATCAACTTATATGAATGAAGGCAAGAGTTTCCTTTGAAGAAATTTGAAAAAGGAAGTTTGAACATAGTTAAGTTAAATAGAAATCAGTAAGAAAAGAACAGAAGAGGGTGATCTCCATATATCTCTTTCTATAAGATGACAAAAAATGGAATCTCAGCTCAGTTCTCTTTTCTCTGGAGCCAAAACTTACTCGCCTTACTCTCAGTTTTTTTTTTTTTCTTATTGTTTTAAACTAATTTTTATTGGAATATAGTTGCTTTACAATGTTGTATGTTTTTCTACTGTACAGCAAAGTGAATCAGCTATACATATATTCCCACTTTTTTGGATTTCTTTTCCTTCTCATTTAGGTCTTCCCTGGTAGTTTAGCAGTGAAGAATCTGCCTGTCATGCAGAAGATGCAGGTTCGATCCCTGGGTCAGGAAGATCCCCTGGCGAAGGAAATGGCAACCCACTCTAGTATTCTTGCCTGGAAAATCCCATGGACAGAGAAGCCTGGCAGGTTACAATCCATGGGGTCACAAGAGTCAGACACAATTTAGCGACTAAACCACCACCACTCATTTAAGTCACCGCAGAGCATTGGGGGTTCCCTGAGCAGTAGTGTTTCCTGATTAGTTACCTTTGTTACAGAGCAGTTTGTCAATCCCAATCTCTCAGTTCATCCCACTCCATTTCCCTCCCTGATGTCCATGAATTTGTTCTCTATGTCTGTGTATCTATTTCTATTTTGCAAATAAGATCATCAATACCATCTTTCTAGATTTCACATATGTGTTATACAATATTTTTTTTCTGACTTATTTCATTCTATATGACAGTCTCTAGGTTTATCTGTGTCTCTACAATTGACCCAATTTCATTCCATTCTGTGGCTGAGTAATATTCCATTTTATGTATGTATTACAACTTCTTTATGCATTTCGCTGTTGATGGACGTTTAGGTTGTTTGCATGCCCTAGCTATTGTAAATAGTGCTGCAATGAACATTGGGGTTCATGTATCTTTTTGAATTATAGATTTTCTCTGGTTATATCCCTAGTAGTGGGATTTCTGGGTCATATGATAGTTCCATTTTTAGTTTTTTAAAGAACCTCCACACTGTTCTCCAGAGTGGCTATACTAATTTACATTTCCACCAACAGTGCAAGAGTGTTCTCTTTTCTCAACACCCTCTCCAGCATTTATTGTTTGTAGATTTTTTTTGATGGCCATTTTGACTGGTGTAAGGTGATAACTCATTTTAGTTTTGATTTGCCTCTCTCTAATAATTAGTGCTGTTGAGCATCTTTTCATGTGTAAAAATATGGAACCCTTCACAAATTCGTGTGTCGCCTTGCAAAGGGGTGATGCTAATCTTCTCTGTATCAGTCCAGTTTTAGTATACTTGATGCTGAAGTGAGCAATCTTCTTTTTTTTTTTATTCCTAGGCATTTTGTTTTACCCTTGAATTTTGCATTTCATTTTTAACTCTCCTTCCACTCGTGGATTATGTGAAAATATTTCCACAGTTGTATTCTCAGTTTGTTCAGAGCTTTTGATGTGTGCATGCATGCTAAGTCACTTTAGTCATGTCCAACTCTTTGTGACCCTATGGACTATAGCCCGCTAGGCTCCTCTGTCCACGCAATTCTCCAGGCAAGAATACTGGAGTGGGTTGCCATGCCCCCCTCCAGGGGATCTTCCCAGCCCAGGGATTGAACCCACGTCTCTTACATCTCCTGCATCAGACGGCAGATTCTTATTACTGGCACCACCTGGGAAGCCCCTTTAATACATATAGAATGTAATCCAAAAAATGGAAAAATTGTGTAAAGCAAGTGCAGAGAAAGAGAGAGTGAGCTGGGCAGTCAGGCAAAGAAAAGGAAATTTATTAGAAGGAAACGAGGTGACTAGCCCTTAAGGAGAACCAGCATGCTCTTTCTGACAGGGTCTTTCTTATACCCCGCCAGTGAAAAATTCTCTGAAGAGATGGTTAATTTTTAGCTTGTAGCTGAGTCCTGCAGTCACGTAGCCAGATATCTGGCATCCAGTGGTCTCGTAGCCTTGAGAAAGTAGGTGCCAGCAGGAAAACAGAATGTCATTTGGGCATTTGGTCTGTCTCAAGGGTCACTGTGACTTTTATCCTCTGTTTGTGAGGTCAACATAATGAGCCATTTTAACAGTGAGCCCCCATGTAAGTCTTATCAAATTGTTAACATGACTTCAGTTATTTTCAAAATGTAGCCCACAGACCTCCTTGAGTTCTCTTGAAACCTTTTAGGGGGTCCCTCAGGGCAAAAGTATTTTAAATAATAAAAGAACATTTTTTTTTGCGTTTTTCACTGTATTGACTATTGCACTTAGGGTCAAAAGTAATTAAAACTCCTAGCCTTAACAATTATCAAAAGAGTGGCACCAAACTGTACTTGTGGTCACTGTAGTCTTCACCACCATTCACCCCCAGTAAAAATAAGTAAGTAAATATATTAGTAAAATTAAAATCCAGATTTACTGCAAAAATATCTTTGATGAGGCAGGAAAAAGTATTAATTCTGTTTCATCTAGACACATAACTAAGTGCACCTGTTTTTTTTTTAATGTTCTGTGTGCTGAAATGGGAAGTATGCATACAAAATAGTTTCCACAAACAAAAGTGTGATGATGGTTGACTCAAAAAAATAAATAAATAAAACACTTGTGCAATTACTTTGAGTTGCAAGCTGAATTAGCTGCTTTTCTATGGAACACCATTTTTACTTGAAAGAATGACTGACAAATTGTGGTTATTTAGACTTGGATATCTGGCAGATGACTTTTTGAAATTGAGTGAAATGAGCCTGTCATTGCAAGAAAAAATAAACTATATTTGTTACCAAGGACAGCATTTGAACATTTGAGAAAAAGATTGGAATTTTGGAAAACTTGTATCTCCACCATAAGTTCAACAGATTCTCAAAACAAAGAATTTTCTGATGTGATGAATGATGGTGTTCACATTTCAAAGATCTGCATAATTCAGTCAAGCAATATTTTACAAATGAGCAGTGGATAATGATACAAAATCACACACAGATATTGATCCATTCAAAGCGCAAGATAAACCAACAGATTTTAATGTAGCACAATACAAGTTTATTGATACATCTTCAGATTCTATTTGTCTAGTTTGCTAGACTTTCAAAGAAGACTATTTCTAAGACTCTATTATTGAATATGTATTGAAATATATATTGTCAATGTTAAGTCGCTCAGTCATGTCCAACTCTTTGCTACCCCATGGACTACAGCATGCCAGGCTTCCCTTCCTTCACCATCTCCCAGAGCTTGCTCATACTCATGTCCATTGAATCAGTGATCCATCCAACCATCTCATCCTCTCTCATCCCCTTCTCCTGCCTTCTATCTTTCCTAGCATCAGGGTCTTTTCCAAGGAGTCAGTTCTTCACATCAGGTGGCCAAAGTATTGGAGCTTGAGCTTTAGCATCAGTCCTTCCAATGAATATTCAGAGTTGATTTCCTTTAGGATGGACTAGTTTGATCTTGCTGTCCAAGGGATTCTCAAGAGTCTTCTTTAGCACCACAATTCAAAATTATAAATTCTTCAGTGCTCAGCCTTCTTTATGGTCCAGCTCTCACATGCACACATGACTACTGGAAAACTATAGCTTTGACTAGATGGACCTTTGTCAGCAAAGTAGTGTGTGTCTGCTTTTTAATATATGTTCAATATATTAAATGTATATTGAAAAGGCTGTTGAAAAATTTAAACTCCATATGCATGTGAGGCCAGATTTTCATCATCCAAAATGTAAGGTATAATAGATGGAATGCAGAAGCAGATTTAAGAATCTAGACATTAAGCCAAATATTAAAGAGATTTGAAAATTTATAAAATAAGACAAAATAATTAAAATAAATTTTCAAAGTAAATAAAATTTTAAAAACTCAGTTGATTTTTTTCTTTTAGAGCTATGATTATTTTTCACCTAAAATATTATTTTAACATGTTATTGTTTCTTACTGATATTTATAAAATAATTTTTTCATGATTTCTCTCTTTTAATTTCTAATATAGTAAAATGTTAGTATAAAACCAATATAAACAAAAGCTTTTGAAGGTCCTCAATAATATTAACAACACAAAGAGGTCCTGAGATCAAAAGTTTATATGACAAGGATGAATTTGATAGTTCTTCTTCTATGGTAAATACATTTATGTCTTTTACATTATGGGCATGTCTTAGTTGAAACTATTATAATGCAGGTAACTGAGTCCTGGAAGTTACGCTGAATAAGGAAAATATTTATCATATTACACTAGTGTGTTTTCCATTACTGTGATATGAGCTACACATATCATCAGTTTAACTCCATAAGTTCTAATAAATGTAAGAAGTGTTGCAAAGCAAACCAGAGATTATAAAAGATAAATATTCTGATACTCTTATTTGGATTTTCAACTTCTCTCAACTAAAACAATGTAAAATTTTTCTACCGGTCTTTTTTCATATATGCACCTTTCCTGCCTAGAACCTCTCTCCCCTCCACACTAGTAACGTTTCTAACAGGCATATCAAGTCTCCTCGCTTTAAAAGTATTAGTGACATCCGGGGATAAAAGAACAATTTATTCAGGATGACTGGCTCCCGTGAGCTGTTGAGGTTTGTCTCTTCTCTATGGTCTATCTACCTACCATGAGCTCCCTAGATAGGCGGCATTTCTGTGAGTATCTGAACTGTTTTCGTCTCCTGGCCTTTGCTGCTGCTGCGTTATCTGCCTGAAAAGCCACGATCTCTTCTGCCTCAAGAATGCCTCATTTCCTTTCTGTGCTGTGGCTGCGCCTGAACAGACTTCTGTCATAGCATCAACTGCACTTCACTGTGCTTATTTCCTGGCTTCCTTATGTGCTGTACCTTCCCTACAACACATTTCAGCCTGTTCTCTGATGGAACAGGATCATCACCACTCTCTAGTTCACTTGGGGGCATCTAAGTACTCAATGGGCTACCCCGGTGGCTCAGAGGTTAAAGCGTCTGCCTGCAATGCGGGAGACCTGGGTTCGAGCCCTGGGTTGGGAAGATCCCCTGGAGAAGGAAATGGCAACCCACTCCAGTACTCTTGCCTGGAGAATCCCATGGACGGAGGAGCCTGGTAGGCTACAGTCCATGAGGCTGCAAAGAGCTGGACAGGACTGAGCGACTTCACTTTCACTAAGTACTCAATAGGGGTTTCCCAGGTGGTGTTAGTGGTAAAAAAAAAAATCCCAATCTGCCTCTCGATGCAGGAGACACAAGAGACACAGGTTCAATTCCTGGGTGGGGAAGATCCCCTAGAGGAGGAAAATGGCAACCCGCTCCAGTATTCTTGCCTAAAGAATTCCATGGAGAAGAGAAGCCTGGTAGACTATAGTCCATGGGGTCGCAAAGGGTGAACACAACTGAGAAACGGCACACACACACACACACACACACACACACCCTACCTCAGCAATAAAGAACCTGCCCGCAATGCAGGAGACACAGGAGAAGCAGGTTTAATTCCTGGGCCAAGAAGATCCCCTGGAGTAGGAAATGGCAACCCACTACAGTATTCTTGCCAGGAAATCCTATGGACACAGGAACCTGGAAAATGAAACAAAACAAAAACATTTCAGGGAAACCTTTATTACCTAACAATTCTATGCTTTACATAATATTTTCATAAATACATTTATTGGTAAAACTGTACTTAAGCACATAATAATCTTAATATTTTTGTGCAAATGCCAAACTCCTATCACAGAGTCCATGTGTGCTGTTGTTAAACACTGTTTTTCAAAGTAACTGAATTTTTTTTTCTTATTGTTAACTTTAGTTAAAAATGACTTGATTTAATTCAGAGAAATTTCGTTACTTCCCATTTAATCTGTTGGAGTTGTATTTTGTCTTTTGCTTGAGTCAAATTTTTAAAAATATTATCCAAGGATTATCCTCTCTTAGTTATAAAAATTAGTAATAGCTATAATAGAAAACTTAGAATATTTAAAAAGTATAAAGACTATAATATCAATATCTTAAAACCTTTTGGGTGATTTTTTTTGCCCACAAGAATAATAAGATATTGCTTTTGACACTGTGATATTTTTCTCTAAATAATTTTAATTTTTGTTGTTTTGGGGGAAATTTTGGTCGTTGTTTCTTAGGATTCCTATGGTGTTTGCAACTTTTTATCTATCAGGTATTATATCTTCAATTTTTTTTTCTTGCTGGCTGAAATTTTTTAAAAAGATCATTTTAATGGCTCCGTAGTATTCCATCACAGAGTTTTACTTTTATTTCATTATTCCAATAGTTATGGAAATGTTGTTTCTTTATAATTGGATACTTGCTTTTGAGGTAAACTTAACTAACACATTAAAAATATCAAGCATTTTAGAGTTCTATTAATAATCATCAGATCTTTTGTTGGATAAAGCAGAGCCAAAACCCAGAATTCCCACATTGCCTGTGTAGTGCACACACGATGGAAGTTCAGTCAACCGACACTTACATGTGGGGCAAACAATTCGAGGCGCATGGTTTCATGCAGTAAGCTCCTTAGCTTTCACCTGTGGTTCTTCCGGGTCCCCGCTGAGAGTAGAGCTTGAAATAGGTTGGTTCACTATTCTTATTCACTCCTCTCACAATTTATTCAGAATATTTCCTCTTGTGTTCATTTCCTCAAATTTTTCCTTACTTTCAGAAATAGATACAAAATAACTTAA
Source organism: Odocoileus virginianus (assembly GCF_023699985.2). NCBI lineage: Eukaryota > Metazoa > Chordata > Mammalia > Artiodactyla > Cervidae > Odocoileus > Odocoileus virginianus. The sequence continues at coordinate 23,548,471 of NC_069686.1, forward strand.
ATATTAACATGGAACAACTACACAAAAACTATTGCACTAACTGTTTGCTTTTTCTACCACCTTCCAGTAGCATATAATACTCTTCTTAGATATTCAGATATAGTTTTAAAGAGATATAGAATTCCCATTAAAATATGTCTTTAACAAGTATATTGAATAATGTGAGACTTGAAAGGGAAGTAAGGAAATGGTAATCATTTTACAGTTCTCATTTATCCTTCAACTATGTGTGCATGCTAAGTTGCTTCAGTCATGTCCAACTCTTTGAGATCCCATGGACTATAGCCCGCAAGGCTCCTCTGTCCATGGGATTTTCCAGGCAAGAATACTGGAGTGGGTTGCCTTTTCCTCCTCCAGGGGAGCTTCTTGAGTCAGGGATCCAACCCTCAACTCCTGTGTCTCCTACATTGCAGGCGGATTCTTTACCACTGAGCCACTGAGGAAGCCTGGATAGTACCTTAATCTAATCCACTTTCAAATCCACCAATTTAATACTGTTTTATTTTGAGGTACCTGAATACATTTCAGTATTCCTGCAGCTCCCTTGGGAGGTTCATGCTTTTATGATTATTATCTTCCTGCCAGTGTACTGCGTCTCTTATTTCTCCTTCATTGGCAGGCAGATTCTTTCCCACTAGCACCATGTGGGAAGCCCTTCAATTATATGTAGTTATAGGTTTGATATTGTTAGCAGAGAGTCTGGTTGAGACCCCTCCTCCTATTAGCCTTGGTTCTTGGTAAGGATGCAAAGAAGACTCTGAGGTCTTACCTGTTGCAAGAGAATTTATTGAAGATAAAGGACAAAGGAACATCTCAAAAGAGAGGTGGGCCAGGTCAAGGGAAGCAATGACCCTGGAGGGCTGAGGTGTAGAGTTTTTAAGGCAAGCTTATTTACATAATCCATGGGGTCCATTGACTGAGGTTATATAATAAGAGGCTCTCCTGTACACATCCTTCACATATTTCAGTCTACTATAATTAGATGTATCTACTCATGGGATATTTATGAACAGTTAATGAGCCCAATGGCTGCCAGAGTTTACCTAAGTACATGATAGTGGAGGTGTGCACATGTGCCAGAGTGGGGAAAATCCCTATCGTCAGCCAGTGGAGGGTTTTTCTGATCCCCTGACTATTTTGGAGTACTGTTGGGGGCTATGTTGGGCAGGGTTGGTAAGTAGCTTGGTAGGATTAGGCGGCCATTGGATGTTTAGCTCATGTAGCCACCTCTTCTTGCTCATGGCTAACTTCCTGCCTAACAATGTTATCTAAGAGAGGATAATTCATATCCTCCATGATGTGTAAGAATCACATTAGATCCCCAAACCAGGGTAACATTACAGTGTTAAAAACAATTTGTTTTCATTTTGTCTTAAAGTTTAGTAATTTGTACCCTCTAGTAATATCAGTGTATACATCTAATTCTCAGAGCATAATCTATACATCAGAGCTTTGAAAGAGGTTGTTATTTTCAAGGTCAGTCAAAATGACCTGAGAAAATTTTCTTTCTTCTCCTGAATTTGGTAGTGGTAATAGGCAAGTGGCTTCCCTGGTAGCACAGTGGTCAAGAATCTGCCTACCAAAACAGGAGTCTTGGGTTCAATTTCTCGGTTGGGAAGACCCCTTGGAAAAGAAAATGGGAACCCGCTCCAGTATTCTTGTCTGGGAAATCCCACAGACAAAGCATCCTGGTGGGCTACAATCCATGGGGTCATAAAGAGTCAGACACGACTTAGCAACTAAACAGTAGACAAGTAGTCACCTTCTTTCTTAGCATAACTCTGATCCTGTGTAGGGACCACCCTCCTCAGGACATTGAAGGATCATGAAAAACTAGTCTGTCTCAATTCTCCACCCAGTTCTAGGAGTGGGCTAATTAGCCTAGGGGTGACCTCATTCCCATTGTCAATGATTGATTTAGCAATAGACTCATTATCCCATACTAACTAATGAAATATAGAATGTCTACCATGGGGCTTCTAGAAAAACTCACTGCTCTCCTAAGAAAAAGCCACAAGAAAAGATGATATTTTTCCTTTGGTGTTGCCTCTCTGGATGTAACACCTTTCACTGCTGCAGACCACCTTACTCAACCATCGCTGAAGGTGGTAGAATAGAGGCTTGAACAGAGCTTTGCTTCTTAGGTGAAATTATTGAATGAACCAACCCTGAAACCTCTTCTATTGACTTTCTTAGTTCAAGCCATCAGTTCAGTTCAGTTGCTCAGTTGTGTCTGACTCTTTGAGACCCCATGGACTGCAGCACGCCAGGCCTCCCTGTCCATCACCAGCTCCCGGAGTTTACTCAAACTCATGTCCATTGAGTCTGATGCCATCCAACCATCTCATCCTCTGCCGTCCCCTTCTCCTCCTGCCTTCAATCTTTCCCAGCATCAGGGTCTTTTTAAATGAGTCAGCTCTTCACATCAGGTGGCCAAAGTTCAAGCCATCTTGAAGCCAAAAACTCCTTAACCAAAATCAAAACACTAACAAAAAAAGTGAAATGGTTGGCATATAAAATGTAATGTTATATATGACTATCTAGAATTATTTAAAATTATAGTAAGTTGAGTCCATATCATATTTATGATGAACATTTATACTGATTGCTCAGTCTGATAGACAAATGCAGGAAATATTGACCAATAACACTGTCTAAACATTATAAATACTAAACGTTTTAGCATTCATAGTTACTGGGCCTTGGAGTAGAGCAGTCAGGAAGTTGGTCAGCAAGAAATTATTTTCTGTCATTCATCCACTAATTATTCACTCACTTTACAAATATGTGTTGAGAGTCTACTATGTATAATACTAGGTTTCAAGATACCATCTTTTAAGTACTTGAATTCTAAGAAATATAAGCTGGCTATATAAAAAATATTTTAAAAACATAGAATTCATTGCTTCTTTGAGGTTCTGAATATATTGCATACCATCTCTAAGCCTCAGCATTACTGATCTTAATAAAATCAATATTCTTATTTATGTATGCTATTTCAATGCAAATGCAGTGCTGTGCCTTGACTAGTCATAATTTTGGATTCAAAATTTCAATTTAAATTTGGAACAAAGATTTTTCTCTATTGTAATGCCCAAAGTAACACCAAAGGTTATTAGTAGACATTCTATGAGGAATAATCACTTTTGACTTTAGGCAAAAAGAAAATTATGTAAAGAAATACAGTAATAATTCAAATATTACAGTTATTATTTCTATAAAATTATTGAATTCCTTTAGAGGAGTAAAGCATGAAGAAATGATCAAGGCATTCTGATTCATAAACAGAAAAGAAAGGGAGTCAATAATTATCACTGTTTACGTGATTATCATTGTGGCATGAGTTTCTTTTATAATTCAGTATTTAGTATAGAGTTGTGCAACCATTACTACAACTTAATTTTAGAACACTTCCATTGAGCCAAAAAGAAACCTAATGCACATTTGTATTCACTCCCCACTTCTATTGTCAGTCCTAGGCAAACACCATTTAGTTTCTGTCTCCATACATTTGCATTTTCTAGACATTTCATATGAATTTGAATAATACATTATGTTGTTTTCTGTGTCTTGTTTCTTTCACTTAACATTATATCTCTGAGGTTCATCCATGTTGCAGCATGTATCAGTACTATTATTTTTAATTGCTCAGTAATATTTCATTGTATGCATATACCATATTTGTTTATTCACTCACTGGTTAATGGACATTTGGGAAGTTTCTACCTTTTGGCTATTATGACAAGACTGCTCTGAATATTTCTGTACAGGTTTTTGTATGTGTATATGTTTGCATTTCCCTTTCTTGCTTTGGGGTGAAATTACTAGGTCATACAATATCTACCAAAGTGTTCTCCAAAATGTCTGTACCATTTTATATTCCTGCCAGCAATATACGAGGGTTCCAGTGTTTCTACATCCTCAACACCACTTGTTTTTATCTTTCGTATTATATCCATTCTAGTAGATGTGATATGGTATCTCGTTGTGATTTTGATTTGCATTTCCCTCATAGATAATGATTACTGAACATCTTTTGATGTGCTTATTGATTCGTGTATCTTCTTTGAGCAAATGTCTATCCAAATCCTGTGCTTATTTTTACACTGGGTTTTTTTCTTTTTATTATTGACTTGTAAGAGGTTTCTAAAGATATTCTGCATATAATTCCTGATCTGCTATGTAATTTGTAAATGATTTCTCCTATTCTTTGGCTCATATTTATTTTCTTGATGTTGCCTTTTGAACTGCAAATCATTTTTTATGCAGTACAATTTACCAACTTTTTTCTTTGATTGCTTGTGCTTTTGGTGTTATACCTAAGAAATCATTACCTCACCTAAGATCATGAGGAATTACTCGTATATCTCAAACACTTTTATTGTTTTAGTTTGAACATTTATATCTACGATTCATCTTGAATTAATTTTTGTGTGGTGTTATACATGGTCCCAAATTCTTCCTTTTGCATGTGGGTGTCTAGTTTTTCCAGCACCAAATGTTGAAAAAAATTAATTCTTTCCCCATCAAATTGCCTTGGGGTCTTTTTCAAAAATCAATTGGCCAGTGTCCTATTAATTGCTAATCAAAAAATTGATTAGCTAAATTGATAAAAAATTTTATCAAAGTAATATTCTCTTCTTATTCAAGAATGAATCAGAATAAAAGTCTTTGGTACTTTATAAATATCAGATGTTTAAATATTAAGGAAACTATATGGTCACTTTATGAGACCTTTTACTATAAAATGATCTGAAAATAAATGTTCTGTGTTTTAGGCTTTTATTTTTGCTATAGGTTTTGAATTTTTAACTATTGTGCTGTATCTCTCACTCTTGGGAGATGGCATTGTTATTCCAAGTATAATATTTTATTGATTAATGCAGAAACTATTGTGTGCCTTTCACAAGTATGCACTTTGCATGTTATAGTGAAAAATGCAAAGATGGATGCTATTCCCAAGGTGTTTATGTATTAAGACAGAAAATAAGACATTCACAAGTAAATATAATAAGAGGTAAAAGTTGGCAAGTAACATGAGAATTGCAGATAAATGCTTGTGGGAATTTAAAGATGACTTGCTATTTATTTTGGAGATGCGCCAGTGGATAAGAGATTAACAGTCTATGTGACAGCAAATTTAGCTCTCCATTGGCCTATAAAAGTGGTTAAGGTGATTACAAAAAAATAAGCATTAAGTATCTGATTGATGAATATAAATGAAATATATGTAGCTATCAAGAAGTATCACCTGTGAAAACAATAATTATGAATAATAATCATTGTACATGTCATGCCAGTTATCAATTTGTCATCTCTCAGTTCTAAGTTCACCATTTGGAACCTAGACAGCTATAGGGGTTTTTAAGCATTAGTTCTTTGTCAGTGAAAGTGTTAGTCAACTCATCCATAGCTGACTCTTTGGAACGCCATGAACTATAGTCTGCTAGGCTCCTCTGTCCATGGGATTCTCCAGGACAGAGAATCCTGGAAGAGGGTAGCCAATACCCTTCTCCAGGGCATCTTCCGAACCCAGGGATCAAACCCAGGTCTCCCACATTGCAGGCATGTTCTTTACTATCTGAGCCACCAGGGAAACCTTTTGTCAGGGGAGCTTTGTCAGTAGAGGCTACTGAAAGGAACATTGCTGAAGGAAGGGGCTGCTCTCCCGGCTCTAGTTTGCTTTCACTTGCTCCTCTGCACTGTCTATTAGAGATGTGTGTGTGGGGACACGTAGTGATATTCTGCCACAGCCTGGTTGGGGCAGCCCGTGGTGACTTCAGAACCCAGGTAAGGGCCCAGTGGCCGCTTGGCCACAGCCCTCCTAACACAGACACCTCTTGCTCCTTGACGCAAACAGATTGCCACACTCCTCCCGAGGGCCCATTGTTAATAACCAGACTTGGGGAACTGCGTTCTGAAGTGTTGTTCCTGCTTGCCTGACAATTGTGACCCAGCACTGGCCTGAACACCCCCGCAAACTATGCTGCTGCACAGAAAAAGGCTTCAGCTTCCCCTTCTCCGATAAGCTCTGAAACACCGCCTGAAGAAGGGCAACACTCCTCTGTCTTGCTTTCTATGCTCTCCCTCAGCCCTAGACTTTTCTTTTTTTTCCTTCTTCCCTCAGCCCTTTAGATTTTTCTTACGTCTTTTTATTTACTAAGCTATAATAACTTAATAATCCTTCATATTAAAGTCTTCCTATTTAAATTTACATGTGGTTTCTATCACTTGATTGGATCCCCAATTGGTACCTATTGCTATAAAATCTTTTGCTCAGTTAATATTATTGATTTTTCCAGTTCCTCAGTTTAGAGTGATAAAGGTTTAACACTATCCCGGGCGTCCCTGCTGGCTCAGTGGTAAAGAATCCTAATTTCTACATAGAAATTATAGAAAAATTTCTACATTTCCTGTATTTGTGTATTTCTCAAAGGATTATAATCCGGATAATATAATTATACAAATTATATATATAATATATAATTATATAATTAAATCAATGTAATTAATGTAAATTAATAGGTCATGAGTGTTCATTGGAAGGACTGATGCTGAAGCTGAAACTCCAATACTTTGGCCACCTCATGCAAAGAGTTGACGCATTGGAAAAGACCCTGATGCTGGGAGGGATTGGGGGCAGGAGGAGAAGGGGACAACAGAGGATGAGATGGCTGGATGGCATCACTGACTCGATGGACGTGAGTGTGAGTAAACTCCGGGAGTTGGTGATGGACAGGGAGGCCTGGTGTGCTGCGATTCATGGGGTCGCAAAGAGTCAGACACGACTGAGCAACTGAACTGAACTGAATGATATTATATAGTTATTACCCTGATATAATTTTTAAAGAATTGGAGCTGACATATTAGAAAAGAACAAGTAAAATATTATATAGAATATTGTACTAGTTATTCTGGGATATTGCATTTTTAAAACTATCTCTAGGGGCTTCCCAGATGGCTCAGTTGGTAAAGAATCTGCCTGCGATGCAGGAGACCCAGCTTCGATCCCTGGGTTGGGAAGATCCCCTGGAAGAGGAAATGGCAACCCACTCCAGTATTCTTGCCTGGAGAATCCCATGGACAGAGGAGCCTGGCAGGCTGCAGCCTTTGGGGTTGCAAAAACTTGAACATGACTTAGTGACTGAGCACACACATCCCTAGGAAAGAATTGGAGACGTGTGACCTATTTCCTCACATGGTGTACTTGGTTTCATATTGAGTTATCCATATAATAGATTTTGTAGGAATTGATTATTTTGGCCAAAGAAATAGAAGAGAGAGATTTAAACTATTGTCAAATTTTGTCTTTAAATTAGCAAAGTTATACAAAAGTATAGTACAACTCTTAAGTCTTAAAGTGAGGTTATGTTTTCTTTTTTTTTCAAAAACACTAGTTAAATCCAATAAGATTATTTCACCATTTGTTGTACTTCTTAAAGCTCAAATATTTCTTATTTGTATCATTGTTCTAAATTTCAGTCAATATTTTCTTCACTTTGAGCATATATGCCAAATTAAAGATTGGCCCGCCAAATTGCTATTTAGGGAAGTAGTCATTCTCATTTTGAATATTAATATAATACAGTTTCGTTACTATTTTATGTAATGTGCCAGTATAAATCTTTTGAAATGTCAGTATTCTAAAATATAGAAGTAGGAAAGATGTTTGTTTGGCAAATAATTTTAATATTCAGCATATAAATTTAGCTATCAGTTCTTACAATAAAGAAAAATAAGATTCTTTTTTCAAGTAACTTTAATCAGTAACAGATTTACAAATCTCACATTCATATTACTAACTTAAAAGATGCAATTTTCTACTATTAATCTCAGTGCACACCCACACATATACATATATATATGTTTCTTAAAAATCCTTAAATATTCATTTGAGAAGAAAATAATCTAAGCAGCATCAGGTCAGTTCAGTTACTCGGTCATGTCCAACTCTGCATGAACTGAAGCACACCAGGCCTCCCTGTCCATCACCAAATCCTGGAGTCCACCCAAACCCACATCCATCAAGTCGATGATGCCATCCAACCATCTCATTCTCTGTTGTCCTCTTCTCCTGCCCTCAATCTTTCGCAGCATTAAGGTCTTTTCCAATGAGCCAGCTCTTCACATCAGATGGCCAAAGTATTGGAGTTTCAGCTTCAACATCAGTCCTTCCAATGAACACCCAGGACTGATCTCCTTTAGGATGGACTGGTTGGATCTCCTTGCAGTCCAAGGGACTCTCAAGAGTCTTCTCCAACACCACAGTTCAAAAGCATCTATTCTTCAGCACTCAGCTTTCCTCACAGTCCAACTCACATCCATACATGACCACTGGAAAAACCATAGCCTTGACTAGACGGACCTTTGTTGGCAAAGTAATGTCTCTGCTTTTTAATATGCTGTCTAGGTTGGTCATAACTTTCCTTCCAAGGAGCAAGCCTCTTTTAATTTCATGGCTGCAGTCACCATCTGCAGTGATTTTGGAGCCCAAAAAAATAAAGTCTGACATTCTTTCCACTGTCTCCCCATCTATTTCCCATGAGGTGATGGGACCAGATGCCATGATCTTACTTTTCTGAATGTTAAGCTTTAAGCCAACTTTTTCACTCTCCTCTTTCAATTTCATCAAGAGGCTAAAAAGTTCCTCTTCACTTTCTGCCATAAGGGTGGTGTCATCTGCATATCTGAGGTTATTGATATTTCTCCCAGCAATCTTGATTCCAGCTTGTGCTTCTTCCAGACCAGCGTTTCTCATGATGTACTCTGCATATAAGTAAAACAAGCAGGGTGACAATATACAGCCTTGACGTACTCCTTTCCCTATTTGGAACCAGTCTGTTGTTCCATGTTCAGTTCTAACTGTTGCTTCCTGACCTGCATACAGGTTTCTCAAGAGGCAGGTCAGGTGGTTTGGTATGCCCATGTCTTTCAGAATTTTCCACAGTTCATTGTGATCCACACAGTCAAAGGCTTTGGCATAGTCAGTAAAGCAGAAATAGATGTTTTTCTGGAACTCTCTTGCTTTTTCAATGATCCATCGGATGTTGGCAATTTGATCTCTGGTTTCTCTGCCTTTTCTAAAACCAGCTTGAACATATGCTAAGCAACATAACATGGAGTTATTTTTAGAAATATTTATGTGCAATCTGCATTATTTAGATTATTTTCTTCTCAAATACATATATAACGATTCTCAAGAAATATGGGTACTCCATGTATCTGGATATAAGTTTTCCAATTCTCCGAACATCTAGAACTTAACCTGAATTCGAGTTGAAAACATAGGCTTTTGAACATTCCAAATATCTTTTCATATCTTTTGCTTCAAATTGAAGTCTCAGTTCAGTTCAGTCACTCAGTCATGTCCGACTCTTTGCGACCCCATGAATTGCAGCACGCCAGGCCTAACCTCAAATATAAATTTTAAAAAATAGATTCCTATTTAAAACAGATGTTTTAAACCCTAGCATTTGGAAAGATCAAATTAATAGGGACTAGAAGATGAACTAGAGGTGGAGATACACAGAATAAGGCATTCTCATCAAGGTAAGAAGGACTTTCCTGGATGGTTCAGCAGGAGCTGAGCCTGAAATGCAGGAGACCAGAGACCCAGGAAATGTGGGTTTGATTCCTAGGTTGGGAAGATCCCTGGAGAAGGAAATGGCAACCCACTCCAGTATTCTTGTTTGAAAAATCCCATGGACAGAAAAGTCTGGAGGGCTACAGTCTAAAGGGTCTCAAACAGTCCAACATGACTGAGCAACTAAGTGGCCTGAGCCATGTGTACACACACACACACACATCTAGGTAAAAAGGGAAAGAAGGAACTTACAAATTAAAACAAGGTATAATTACCATATATTTATAAACTTGTAAAGAAAAAGAGAAAAAGTGTACAATATTTTTAGATTTCCAGCAGAAATGGTGAATGCATACAGCATTTTGCAAATTCCGTGTAAGGACACATTTGAGATGTTTCAGAAAAATGATTAAAGAATTTTAGGACCTTTATCTGAACTCAATATCTTGAGGTAGCCTAAAAAAATGAGAAAATAAAACATAAAAATCATACATATATTGAAATTGATAGTCTCCTAGAATAACACAGATAAAAACAATTAAAGCCTGTGAAAAGAGATTGTGTCTGACCAATTTAATTTCCTTTGTGACAAAGTAAAAAGTCATGTTGAGTAAGACAAAAATAATAAATATCACTTATCTGTGCTTTGGGGATGCTTTCATATATCTGTACTTGATCTTTTTTTTATGATCTTTTATTATTAATTCCCAACTTTCATGTAAGAATTATGAAGGACCACTAAAAGAAAGAAGTTGCAATTTCAGTGTCTGTTGAGAGTAACAATACACTTTTTCAAAAAAGGCATCTATGAAAGAATTTATATTTTGTTAAGTACTATCATGTATATAATTAGATAATTGAAAGAGATTATGATATGAATGTGTACATGGCATGTATTCAGCATGAATCAAAAGCCAGAGTGGGCATTACAGATTTTAGAATCTCTAGAATAACTCTGAGCCTGATTTCTTGAAATTATTTGTTTATTAATTTAGTTTAATTTAAAATTAATTGTTAAGTGTTCAAGTGATTCAATATGGTTAACAATGATTTCATGATTTCACGGAGAAATATATTAATTACACTATTGAAATCAACCCAGAGATTATTACTGTTTAATAACTTTTCACTGACCTCAGTGTTGAAATTGGGAGAGTATAAATGGTGTATAATAAATCATATTAATAGCTCTGAGGGATTCAAGAATAGAACACAGGATAAATTTGAAACTTTTTGAAGCTGACAGACTCTAAAGTTCAACCAAGGTTAGCTTTTGAATCCAGAACAAACTATTAAGCATACAAATCATAAGCTGTTGGGAAAACTAATCACAAGTTGGTGGAATCAAGACCCTTACGTTTAACAAGAAGTCAGTAAGTATTCGTTTCTGATTAATAGTAGGAAGAGGATCATAGGATGTTTTTATATGTAAAGATTGATGTTATTGTTTCAACCTTTTTATAATGTCAAATTGATTTGTGCAGATATAGGCTAAGTGAATACAGATACCCTATTACTGAAACAATTTGTAAAGAAAATGTATGCAAAAGTTAGGAATCACCTTTTATTATTGTTCAGTTGCAGTTGCTGTTCGGTTGCTGAGTCATGACCTACTTTTTGAGACCCCGTGGACTGTAGCCCATCAGGCCCTTCTGTCCATGGGATTTCCCAGGCAAGAATACTGGAGTGGGTTGCCGTTTCCTTCTCCAGGGGGTCTTCCTAACCCAGGAATTATCTTTATACTATTTTTAATTACTATTATTCCTTTAGAGTCTCTGAGCAGCTCAATGAATTTGGGAAGAAATTGGAAAGGACCAGGTGAACAATGCAAATAATTACATAGTATCCATTATAGGGCCTTAAAAGATAGAAAATTTTTCAGTTTGGAAAAGAGAGCACTGAAGGGAGAGGTGCTATTGTTTTCAAATGTATGTAGGTTTGTCGCAAGGAGAGTATGTAATTGGATCTTTTTAAATCTCTGTAAAAAGATAAATCACTGGCACTGGGCATAAACTGTAGCAAGAGAACTTCATGATTTTTCTTTTTTCTTCCAAAAGTGATTTGATCTGACTTAAAAAATCAAATACAGTATAAATCAAAATAATAAAGACTAAACAAGCTAAAAGGAGTGGTGAATTTGATGTTCCAAAACCCAGAAAAGATATGACTTCTACTTGGTTCTGAACTTAACTTTGTGCTTCTTCCATTAACTAGCTAAAGGGGAAGCATGGAGGGTCATGGGTTACATAAATAGACCCCATTGTCTACACAGGAAAGTTAATGAAGGGGACACCCTGGAAATCTCTGCTATCCCTGGATCATCTAGCATGTAACGGAGCTTGGTTGTAGTTTTATAGTTTCTTTGGTTGATTCATTGATTGATTGATATTTAGTGATCTCTTGTTGCTGTTAAATTCCATTCTACCATATGTCTGCAACTGTATGTCTGTTGTTGTTCAGCCACTGAGTCGTGTCCAACTCTTTGCAACTCCATAGACTACAGCACTCCAGGCTTCCCTGTCCCTCACCATCTCCCAGAGATTGCCCAAGTTCATGTCCATTGAATTTGTGATGCCATCCAACCATTTTATTCTCTGTTGCCCTCTTCTCCTCCTGCCTTCTATCTTTCAGAGCATCAGGGTCTTTCCGAATGAGTTGGCTGTTCGTATCAGGTAACCAAAGCATTGGACCTTCAGCTTAAGCATCAGTTCTTTCAATGAGTATTCAGGGTTGATTTCTTTTAAGATTGATTGGTTTGATCTTGTTGCAGTCCAAGAGACTCTCAAGAGTCTTCTCCAGCACAGCAGTTCGAAAGCATTAATTCTTCAGCACTCTGCCTTATTTATGGTCCTGCTTTCATATCCATACATGACTACTGAAAACACCTTAGCCTTGATCTGTGTCAGCAAAGTGATGTCTTTGGTTTTTAACACACTCTGTAGGTTTGTCATAGCTTTCCTGCCAAGAGACAATCTTCTTCCAATCTCAAGGCTGCAGTTACGGGTCAACTGTATGTCTATGCCAACTAATTAGAAATTTCTGGTATTTTTATCACATGCAACTTACTTTCTGCATTTGGACCTACTTTGTAACATCTAAAACACTAGATATTTTTATACTAGGATTTTTTAAATTTTGAAGTGCAAAACATTCTGAATGTTTCTTATTTCTGCCAAAAAATTATATAATAATGTATAAAACTGTGACTATATGTGGAAGATAAATTTGGCTCAATTGAATATTCTGGGCACAACTTAGTATCACCTACACAAAAACTTATTCTGGCAGATATTCTGCAAGGTCTAAATTGGTCATGTAAAAGGACACTTTCAATACTCGATTCCTTAAGCGGCACAGAGACTCCATTTACAGGTAACCCCTTCTAACAGATCCATCCGGATACAATCTCCTTGAAATCAGGCATTCTCCATGTGCCATTCTTTTCTTTCTTTTAAAATGTTGAGGGTATAGTAACAATGGCTGCTTTTTTCCTGGTCATGAGTTTTCTCCATTCTTTATAACACAGAGTTCTGATATCCTGGGTAGCCGCTTGTTCAAGTGCTTGAAATTATGTTAGACTGTTTTTTGAGGAAGATTTGTCCTGGAAGGATTCCTTGAGTCTACTTTTAAAAAAAGTTAGGATGACTCAGTTTCTCAGTGAGAAAACATACTGTGACAATAAACGTTTCTAACCAAATATCAGCCCTGCTGCCTGAATTTCTGGTTTTATCACAAGAGCATTGAACTATAGAACAGTAGACCCAGATTTCAATCTCAAACCTTCACAAACTATCTGACTGGAGCTAGTCACTCCACTATCTGTGGCACCTAATTTTGTTGACCCTTCATTTTCTCCTTTACAAGGTCAGACAGTTAAAATTTGAAGAATCTGTTATGTGCAAAGTGTCCTTACATTTTTAAAGGGGGGAAGAGAGGTGTCAGGGAATGCTTGTTTCCAAGGCATAAAAACACATTCAAGGTAGTAAAGGTCAAATGGGTTATTTATTGGAAATCCCACAGACCAAAACACAGCTAAGCCATGAAGAGACTAACCTGAACTGAGACGCCAAGAGCACATCACAACAGCTCCCACTTACTCACTATTTGCTTGCTTGCTTCTTATCTCTGCTGCTCTGTCTTTTATGCTTTGGCTGCTGTCCTCTGCTTGCTCAGGGCCAGAGAGCGCTTCCCAGACTCGACCCCGGGTCACTGCATTCAGGTTCCTTTAATGTTCTGACTCACTCAGTCTCATTCCAACCTAGTCATTCTCCGGAGAGAGGACCCTATTGGCTCAGATAAGCTTGTGGATTGGTTCCACTATGATCTGTGTCCTCATTTCACCTACCAGGCTGTGGCCACTGGAAGGGATGGGAAAGTCAGGGGGTGCAAACATGGTCATTTAGGTTCATCTTTCAGCCCTGGTTACTCCTGGGGCTGAGTAAGCACCCCGAGTGTTATTATAAGAATTAATTACATTTTATAAATGATGAAACTGAACTGAGGGAAGTCAAGAGACTATTTATAATGTCACAGTTTATTAAGAATTAGAGCCAAAACTTGAACCAAGATATCTCTTTGAGTTCAGTGATCTCACTACAAAACTTTCATGGTTGACAGAATAAATCCATGGATTTCTCTCTAATCAATAAACTGACACTTGCATGAATTAATTTAATTCCTTAGGTATCAAATACTTGATTTTGATATTTATAAAGTATGCCTTACCTAGTTCATTCATCTATACCAGTGTTTGTCAACACATGCCCATTGATTAAGTATAACTCCCCTGTCTTAATCACCTGAACAGGTGGTTTAAAAAGAGATTCCAGGCCCAACTTCAGATCTCTGAAACAAAAATACTTGGGTGGCCTTGGACTTGTGTTTTCCAAATCTCCTCCAGGTGATTTTTATGAATAAAATCATTAATATCCTCAAGGTTCAGTATCTATTAAATAAATAATATGCCCTATTATTTTAGTTCCCCACAAATTAAAATTCACTTAATTAAACTTTAATGTTCCATTTTTAAATTTTGTAGAAAGGAGAATTTTTATCTGAATGAAGCTCTGAAAATTTTTATTATCACTCTATGTTTGACTTCCCTTAGTTTGGCAATGACATATATGTTAGAATGAGATGTGGGAGGACAGTGGCTTTGCCCTTCTAATGACCTGGGACTGAGCAGATGGCCTGGGTCAGCCTCTGATTCTGAATTCATTCATGTATTCATTCATTCAAGAAAATATTTACTGAACACAGTGTGGCTCATGTGTTGGTTCTCCCAAATATTGAATAGGATGATATTGCTTATACTTCTAGGAGAGTTGGGGGAAAACAGAGGATAAAGGAGATTTAGTTGATTTAGTTCTTGTTGGATATTTGCACAGTTTGCCTTTTTCCTTAATGCTAAAGTTGTCTTTTCTGCCTTCCTCTTTGGTGGGGGGAAAAATAATTGAACAGTAGCAGAGGAGTCTTGACTTGTCTTTAGAGCCAGCAAAATTTGGCAGGTTAAAAAGATGCCCAGAATGCTGAGTAATGCTTGCACATGTAAGAGGCCTGTCAACCCCAGCTTTGTTCATGTCCTCTATCGGTGCTGTTAAGTCCCTGATGTTTTATAACCCTGTTTCTAGCCTCAAAATGAAACTCAAGCTAAATAAAGCATACAGTACATTTATCCATTTTTTCCTTCATTCAAATCAGTAGCATCTAAGTCGCTTTGTAAGGACTCTTCACTTCAGTTACCAGAGAGAAAACAAATATTTAAAACTGCTATGTCTCTAGTTTCTAAAAAGTGTCAAACAATTTTCTTTCCATGTAGTCAGTGTTTAAGGGAATTAATGTTAGATTAGTTATGTGAATTTTAAAAAAAGAAAAGAAAATCTGTTTCATCCCAGCTGAGAGCCAGCAGTGCTGCTCCCGAAAGAAGTGATTTTATTTCCAGCCTCTCTGCAGTGTCTGTACTGCATTTGTGCATTGCTGCAAAGCTGTGCATTGCATAGCTTTCCCCATTAGTCAGACAGCTGTTTAGCTGTGTTTCCCATAAATGTTATTGTTCAAAAGGAGGCAAAAAATATAAACCCACTGCAAAATAGATTATTATGTTCTGACATCTGTTTCATGCAGATTTGGGGTACAGTAACTTGCTAGTAATTGGAATGAATGTAACTGTGGTCTGATTTAATTTTGGTCAATTACATTTATTTTAATATACAAGTCTTAGGAAAATGAAATTTTAAACTTGGATTGTTTGGTTACAAGAAATGAATAGCAATACTAATATAAAATATTATATTTTGAAATTTAGAATCTATTTGGGGGATTTCACTTTAAAATATGAATTTTAATAAGCAGTTGTTCAATTCAGAAAAAATTTTGAAAAGCTGTTCAGTCCATCTTTTCTGGGTATCATAGAAAGTGAAAGGAGTTTGTAACAATGGTAAACATGTAACAATATTAGCTACATTTTGTAAGAAAACATCTATCTTATGCCCAGTGGGTAGTAGACAATGTAGGGTGTGGACTTTGGTGACTGGGGAAACTGTATGGTTTAGACTCTGTTTAAGAAGAGCTAAATGCTGCCAAATTAATATCCTTTCATTTTTGCTAGGAATATATTGTATCACATCTAAGGCTGAGGGGAAACTATAATTGCTTTATCTCTTAAAAGTTTATAGGTTTATGACTCAGGCAAATGTGTAAGAGCATTTTTCTTCCTGTTATTATGGCTGTTCAGGTTTACTGGTTTCGTTCTTAGTGATCTGACTATAAACAGGGTGTGAAGGAGCGGATATAATCCATGCCAAGAGCTGGGCTTTCAGAACCTTCTAGTTGAGATTTCTGTTTAAAATGGAAACTAATGTTATTAATATAACCATCATTGTTTACACACATTGAAACCACAGGGAAATTAGTTAACTTGACCTGTCTTGTGATTTTAATTGCCATCTTTTCACCATTTGTGAAAATCTACTTGCCACTGATTTTAATATTTACCATAATCCACTGAAAGAAAAAAAAAGGGGGGGGCCACAGCTGATTCCCTCATGAAGTAAGTACTGTTTTTAAGAAAAAAAAAAATCTAGAATAAGTGGGCTTTCTCTGGTGCTATTACCTTATACTCTTAGCCCCATTCCATCCTTTTTCTAGTCTCTCCTTGGCCTTTGATAACTGTCAGGAAATCCCCACTAAAACTGGTTCATTTTTAAAAAACAAAAAACAACTGGTTCATCTGCAGATATCCTCCCATTGAAATTAACAGTTTCTACCCAACCATAATCAACTTCTTCCCGCAAAAAAAAAAAAAAAAAAAAAAACCACTCCCAGGCCCTTCAGTCTGACTGACTGACCCACTTTGATTCAGAGAAATGAGCTAGACATTGGGAATTAAGTAGTCTCTTTAAATTAATTCACATTAACATGTGAATAACTCATATAACTCCCAAAATATTTATCTTTTAAAAGACAGTGCTTCTTAACTGATCAAAAAATGTTAATTAATTGAATGTTAGGCAATGTGAAAAGAATTTTTAGCAAAGAAGCCTTTCTTTGGATTTAGGAGGACTAGATTTAACAAATAAAAATATGGGATACCCAATTACATTTTAATTTCAGATAAGCAATAAATAATTTTTTAGTGTAAAATATGCCCAAATATTGTACGGTATATGCTTATACTATAAAAGAGAGTCTGTGGCTTATCTGAGGTTTAGGTTTAATTGGATGTCATGTATTGTTTCTGGCAGCCCTATTCAGTTTCTTTAAATCACCATTGTGACTACTGGTATCCTCCAAGGTGTAAGCTGGCCCTGGCTTTCCCTATCCATCTGCCTGCCCAGGCCCAGTGATGAGTTGGTCTTTGAACATCATTATGTTTCCTCCTTTCAACACTCTACCCAGAAAACAGCAGTTTTTTCAACAAGTCAAGCACTCTTCCAGATCAACTCTGTAACTTTTTGAAAACAATCAGACCCTGCCTAGTTCAGGGGCTTTGGGAGTTTACCGGGGCTGGAGGTGAAGCAGTAGGTGAAAAATGTTTGGAAATAATTGCAGAAGGAAAAATCAGTTGAGTATAAGCTCTAGTTAAATGTAATAACAGTCTACATTATTTATAAGGTTTTATTCAACAAAGCATGTAATTGAACAACTTCAGCTGCCACCTGCTATGGAGGATAACAAAAATGGAAATTTTTCTCAGCATTTAGAAAATATATTGAAATAGAAGAGAAATGGATCCAAAAAAGCATGCATTTTTTTCCTTAGGAATTTTTATTTTAACTAGCTCTTCACTGACACCTGGATGAAAGACATTGGTGCCACAAAACCAGTTAGGTAGAAAGAAAACAGGACATGCAGTGAACTTTTTCTTGTCTTACAGGCTTATTAACATTCAATATGATATACTTGATTATACAATATGATATGATTAAGAATGTCTTAAATGAATTTATTTTTAAAATGGGCATCCAGATTACGGAAGAATCACTCTGGCCTGATAGTTTTGTGTGAGACTGTGAATACAGATGGTACAATGGTTCCCCAATTATTAAAGCATGGTTTAGCAGTAATGATTCAGAATAGCTTTGCAGCTCACACATTTACCAGCCACACACACAAACATTCTCTTGACTTGTGAGGTTGGGGAGAAATGTTCAGTTTTCAATGCTTCAGTGTTCAACATCCTTTTTTCTCCTCTCTGGGACTAAAATATTGAATCCATTAAGATAAAAAAGCAAATGTCTAATTCTCAAGTTAAGGTCCACGTGCCCTAAAGTTTATTTCACAAGGTAGCTTATTAAAAGGAATTTGCTTACCTTCCAGTATTCCCAATATTGTTCTTTTCCACTTGCTAACATATCCTTAACAGCCCTGCTCAGTGCCTTGTACATGGTATACATTCAATAAATATTTGAAGAATGAACAAAACTGATTGCACATATCATATGTTGCACAGAGAGACAGAAATAGTTCCAGCTAAGGCTCTGCTGTGACAGATGTTCTGGACATCTGGTCATGTCCACTCTATACAAATCTGTGCTAATCATCAGCTGGTGGGCATTCAATCTAGATAAAACTGTAGCAATAGCTAGAGGGTCACTTTAACACAGGCCAGTACACTGCAGAAGAAATGCAGTGAGGATGATTGAATTCACATCACAGACTGACAGATAAAATGGTTAACATAAGTATAATTGTATATAATAAGTGAATCATAATTATATGTCACTGATGAGAAATAAAATTTAATATAGTGAATTTTGAATCAGAAAATCATCTCCATTTTTCAAGATCTATTTTCTGTAACTTCTTTCAGCTTACCCTGTATTGATAGGGTTTTTCTATGAACAAATAATAATTGTACATAATACTATTACTTTGCCTATAAGTGTTCAATTTTAAGATTTTGCATATACAGAATATTTTTCAATTGAATTTCAGTGGCTCTGATACTTCTGGTCTTAATTCCTCCTGTCTCAGGGAGTTTCCCTTCATCTTCAGGTTGTTCTGGAAAGTGAGTCTCTATCATTAGATCCCCCTCCCCCAGGGCTGTTCACCTGTATGCAACACTCTCCTCTCCCCACCTCTGCCATCTTTTTCTTTCCCCTGTAGTTCTGTCCTGTCTCTACTCAACTGCCCCTCAGTTGTGGGCTATGTTTCTCCATCTATCAACTCTGCCTCCGGCAGTTTTGATTTGTGAAGAGATGGTGTCATACATACAAACTTCTTTGGGCAGGAAGAGTAACTTCAAATTGCGTTCTTGCTAAAGAGGAACCCGCTGGGCAGAATTCCACCCTCCAGTCTACTTCCTGTGTGACACCATTTCCACATCCTTCTGGCTTGCAGCTGCTCTGGGACTTCTCGAGAACTATTTCATACTCTGAACTGTCAGGCAGCACTCACAAGAGTGAAGGGTGAAAATCTTCCCAAAATAAAAATAAACAACTATGAATTCTTAAGAATACCTAGACATTCAGTAAAGATGTGACCAAAAAGCCGGACTCTGTTTCTCTCATTAACAGAGTCTAATCACATGTACCATAAGTCCTGAAATTGTTTACAGCCTAATTGAAAATATTGCATCCTTTCACTGAAGTGATGATCAAGGTCGATATTTGCAAGGAGGGAATGTAAGCATTTCCTCCCTGACATCTTGTGTTAGATGCTAGTGCTGGCTTCTACTTTCCTTCAAAGGGAATTGTATCAGGTAAGCCTGGTGGTTTTTCTCCCCTTTTTGTCCCATAGCCATCAAAGGACAAACGCCAACTCTAGCACCATGTCCTCTGGATGCTACTTATGGCTACAGAACGCCCACCCCTCCTTCAGGGACCTGGCCACAAATGACTTGCCTTGCCTGAGAGAGAACAGCAAGAATAGTGGCATTTATTTCGTCTTTATTTGTATCTTATATATTTATTTATATCTTTGTGGAGTTTTATATTAAATTATTTTTTGGCAGTAGTTTCAAAAAAAAATTGACTGGCCTCCTGAAATTTCTGCAAAGGAAGGGGGTGTGTGGAGAGCGTGGGGAAGATGAGCAGTGGAAGGAAAATGGGGGCTGAAGGAAAGGAAGGGAAAGGGATGCAAGGAGAGTTGGGATAGAAGAGATGCGCGACAGGAAAGGGAAGGGTTAGCAGGGGAACAGGACCCGTCTCTGCACTTCTGGGCTCTAACAAACGTCTGCATTCGCAGCCTGCTGTGGTTAGCCTGGATAGAAGTGTGCTTTCCCGCTTCGCAGGTAAGCAGGCCTGCGACATCCGCAGTAGGCTCTGAGTGCCCTGCACCTCCCAGTCTGTCAAAATCTGTAACCACAGACACAGCCAAGAACTATGAGTCTTCTCTTTGTATCCTCCCTAATTTCCGTGACCTTGTCTCCCCTGCTCTGTGACCCAAAGCTCTTGTTTGCAATGCATTTAAGGTTTTACCAGGAGCATGGACTGCAAGCAGCTCCTATTTACTGCTCTACTAAAATTCCTGGGGTAATAAAACCCCACAATTCAATATGATTGAAATGACAGAGAAAGGAAAATCTATAAACAGAGAAAGGAGAATGTGTAAAAGAGAAAGGAATGTGTATATAACACACAAAGTTATATTTCACTAAATTATGCCATCACATAATGAGTTTTCTAAAGGCTAAGATTCTCAGCCCAAGTCTAGGACACAAGCATTTCAGCACTTCCTACTGTTAAAGTATCTTGCTCAGGGATCCATTAAATACAAAGTATATCTTGTATTAAGGAGCAGTTTCTGGAGTTCAGGAAAGAAATTAATGGTATAAAGACATAACCTGGAAATAGCAATTGTTCAGAAGACTGGACCCAATTAATTATTTTGCCAAATAAAGTTTTCCACTGGGCAAAGAAAGATAGGATTAAAGGCAGGCAGGATGATGTCTAGTATAGTTAAATTTAAGTAGGTGAGTTCTTTGTGGCGTGAGAGTGGTCAAGCCTGTGGTCTACAGGAGTACATGTATGATCAAGCACTTTATGGGAGCTGATAATGAGTCTGTATATATTTTTTAATTTACCAAATACTGCCTCAAACCTATTGCCAAACTGGATAACATTCAAAGTCAACTTCAACTAATGTGATGTGAGGGCTCATATTTTGTTTTTCTAAACATTTAATTAAATAATCATACAGCAAGGCAAAAGCCCAACAATTGCACAGTTTTATTAATTAAAAAGTGGTTATACGTTTTTTTATTCCAAACATGCCTAGAAAGTGGTGTTTCATTTTAGTTCGGCGTAGTGCACTTGTTGATTCTACTCTGTTAATTTTGCATTAGCATCTGAAATAAATACAGGCCATTTATTCAACACAGTAATAATGATGTCAATTTGGACCAAGTAGTTTATTGATATTGGATCAGCAAAGGCACTAGGGGATTTACTGAATTTTGTAGCTTGTAGTCTATTATTAGGATGCCCTGAAAAATACTCCTGAAATGATCAAATGTACATGGAGATGTATATTAGATATGTGACCTTGTTTGAAATGTAATTTGCATATAACATGAAAATTAGTTTTGAAAGATTCAAATTTTTTTGAAAGTTAATAAAGTTTTGAAAGAATGCAAATGTTTTAAACACAAGGATGAAATCTGTTATTTAGTCATTCTCAGTTATAATACTAAAAAAGGGTCTTGTTAAAAACCACATGAAATACAGTTATTATAAGCATATCAAAACCAGTTATTTCTAGAAAAGAAATTCATAAAACAATATTTCTTAGGCTTGTGAAATTCTTTGTAAAAGCAGCTTCTTTCTTGATTGTTTAAGAAATAATGATGTGAGATTACAACCGTGAGAATAACATTTGCCTAGTTATTTTTATTATTATTGGCAGTAACATTCTATTGTAAAGTAGGTGGCAGAAACACCACAAAATCAACTGAAACACTTCCTCACGAAGTACTGTGCCCAGATGGATTACGTCCCCAGAATAGTAGTGGGGTGCGGCAAGTCGTTTTGGTAGGAGACTGCTTTCTCCTCAGTGTGAAAATCAAATCAATTTAAAGACAGAATTACAGATATAAGGATTTTCCCTGTGTTAAATTATATAATATAAGGTGGTCAAGATACATCAGTGTTATATAATTATAGCTTTGATTAGAAAACCTTTGAGTGGAGCTAATGAATTAAAAGAGTGATCTGCTCAGTAGTAAATAGAAGTGGGTTTAGCAAAACATAAAAAGTTATAGAAATAAAATATAAATTGTGGAAAGATGATCGATCAGGTTTCAAATCTGCATAACACAGTTTTTAAATTTAAGTATTATGATCATTCCTTTTGGTGTCTAGTATTTTTTCAAATTTTTTAAAAGATAGTTTCAACTTCTGTCAAAATACTTCATTTACTAGGTCTGTTTTGGGTTTTTACAAGAAATGTAATTCATTGAATGAATGCTAGGTTACCATAGCTACTTGTGTTATATTTGCATACATTTTATTTAAGTTTAAAGTCATGTAAGTACTTGAAAATCATTTCATAACTATTGAATATGGGCAGGCATTGGTTTGGGAGTCGGGAAATATTCTGAATCCAGTTCATTAATAAACTTGTGACCTGGATAAATCAGCTATTTGTTTTGGAAGTAATAAGCACACAAATCCTAAACAAAGTATCAATTTTGTTTTGATTTTGTTTGTTTTCTATTAAATGAAAGGGATGGATTAGATGGTTTTTAACTTTTCTTTAAACATTTGCTATTTCTTGATTTTATGGTTTATTTATCTTTATCTAATTCTCTTAAAGTAACTTACTTAACCTTTCAGAAATTCAGAAATTGAAGCAAACCAATTCTTCTCTGACTGAAAAGTCTGTCTTATAAACCCTAAGGATCTCTTCCACATTATTAAAATATGATTATGTTAAGGATTATTTATGTTTCTATATACTTGTCTGCAGAAAACTAAGATCATGGCATCTGGCCCCATCACTTCATAGCAAATAGATGGGGAAACAGTGACAGACTTTATTTTTGGGGGCTCCAAAACCACGCAGATGGTAACTGCAGTCATAAAATTAAAAGATGCTTTCTCCTTGGAAGAAAAGTTATGACCAACCTAAACAGCATATTAAAAAGCAGAGACATTACTTTGCCAACAAAGGTCTGTCTAGTCAAAGCTATGGTTTTTCCAGTAGTCATGTATGGATGTGAGAGTTGGACTATAAAGAAAGCTGAGCACCAAAGAATTGATGCTTTTGAACTGTGGTGTTGGAGACTCTTGAGAGTCCCTTTGACTGCAAGGAGATCCAACCAGTCCATCCTAAAGGAAATCAGTCCTGAATATTCATTGGAAGGACTGATGTTGGAGCTGAAACTCCAATACTTTGGCTACCTGATTCAAAGAATGACTCATTTGAAAAGATCCTGATGCTGGAAAAGACTGAAGGCGGGAGGAGAAGGGGACAACAGAGGATGAGATGGTTGGATGGCATCATTGACTCAATGGACGTGAGTGTGAGTAAACTCTGGGAGTTGGTGATGGACAGGAAGGCCTGGCGTGCTGCAGCCCATGGAGTTGCAAAGAGTTGGACATGACTGACCAACTCAACTGAACTGAATTGAACACTTGTCTGTAAGGAAAAACTTGTCAGTGACAACCTGAGAAAACATCAGACTGTATGTTTAATTTACTTATCAGTTGGCCAGTTTTTCCCTGTAAATTCTCTTCCAGAGTCAGATAAGGCATAGAATAATAATAATTATTCTAATAGATCATAATGGCAGTAGTAGAAGTTTGGAGGAAACCGTGATAAAATGTTCTTATCACGTTGTGATGAGGGAATGGAAGGAGTGGTGAAGGAAATTACATTTAGGCTTTAAAAGTAACATGGAATTTAAGAACCAAAATAATTCCATGAGAAGTTACTTAAATTATTTTATTCCTCACCTAAATCAGCAGTAGCATTAGGATGCAAAGTTGTGAATGTTGGGAGTCTTTTAAGGGCAGCATTAAATGGCACATTTTTTTCTCACTCAGATTCTGAATGAAAGAGGCAAATTAGCAGAGGAATAACATATGAATGGGCTTTCCAGGTGGCTAAGATGGTAAAGAATCTGCCAGCAATGCTGGAGACCTGGGGTGGATCCCAGGGTTGGGAAGATCCCCTGGAGGTGGGCATAGCAATCCACACCAATATTCCTGCCTGGAGAATCCCCATGGACAAAGGAGTCTGGTGGGCTATGGTCCACAGGGTCGCAAAAAGTCAGACATGACTGAGCTAAACACAACACAACACAACACAACACATATATAAAAAAATATCATCTTGTAATTTCATAGAAGTTTGTTTGGAGGGTATAGCTGTGTAGTCAGGGACAGAGGTATCCCCCCAAAAGAAGCGGCATAGTATTAACTTATAAAAGGCCCAATTTCCTCAAGTTGTTGTTGTTATTGTTCAGTTGCTCCATATAAACACAAGGATTAAAGGATTAAAATGTATCTCTGGTTCCCAAATACATGCACATACAAATATGTATTTGAAAGCAATACCAATTTTCACATTGGAGCTTTTCTGCTCAGATTTTTCCTTCCAAATTTCATATTCAAAAGACAATGTCATACATTTGCTCCCATCTAATATTTAAGCATTATGTCTCCAAAATAGATTCTGATCCCATCCATTTTTCTTTGTCTTCATTGTCAAAAATCTAGACCAAGCCTCTGTTTGTTGTACAGTCACTCAGTCCTGTCTGACTCTTTGCAACCCCATGAATTGCATCACACCAGGTTTCCCTGTCCTTCACTGTTTGCTGGAGTTTGCTCAAACTTATTTCCATTGACTTGGTGATGTCATCCAATTATCTTGTCCTCTGTCATCCTTTTCTCCTCCTGCCCTCAAGCTTTCCCAGCATCAGAATCTTTTCCAATGTGTAGGCCCTTCACATCAGGTGGCCAAAGTATTGGAGCTTCAGCCTCAGCATCTGTCCTTCCAATGCATACGCAGTGTTGATTTCCTTTAGGATTGACTGGTTTGATCTTGCAGTCCAAGGGGCTCTTAAGAGTTTTCTCCAGCACCACATTTCAAAAGCAGCAGTTCTTTGGTGCTCAACCTTCTGAGTTGGACTCTAAGTCCAACTCTCACATCTGTACACGACTACTGAAAAAACCATAGCTTTGAGTATACAGACTTTTGGCAGCAAAGTAATGTCTCAGGTTTTTAATACACTGTCTAGGTTTGTCATAGCCTCCCTTCCAAGGAGCAGGCGTCTTTTAATTTCATGGCTGCAGTCACCATCTGCAGTGATTTTTGGAGTCCAAGAAAATAAAGTCTGTCACTGTTTCCATTGTTTCCCCAACTATTTGTCATGAAGTGATGGGACCATATGCTATGATCTTAGTTTTTTGAATGCTGAGTTTTAAGCCAGCTTTTTCACTCTCCTCTCTCACCTTCATCAAGAGACTCTTTAGTTCCTCTTCGCTTTTTGCCATAAGGGTGGTGTCATCTGCATATCTGAGGTTATTGATATTTCTCCTGGCAATCTTGATTCCAGATTGTGCATCATCCTGCCCAGCATTTCTCATGAAGTACTCTGCATATAAGTTAAATAAGCAGGGTGACAATACACAGCCTTGACGTACTCCTTTCCCAATTTGGAACCAGTCTGTTCTATTTCCAGTTCTAACTGTTGCTTCTTGACCTGCATACAGATGTCTCAAAGGCAGGTCAGGTGGTCTGCTATTCACATCTCTTTTAAGAATTTTCCACAGTTTATTGTAATCCACACATCAAAGACTTTGGTGTAGTCAATAAAGCAGAAATAGATGATTTCTGGAACTCTTGCTTTCTCGATGGTCCAACGGATGTTGGAAATTTGATCTGTTTCCTCTGCCTTTTTAAAATCCAGCTTGAACATCTGAAAGTTCATGGTTCATGTACCATTGAAGCCTAGTTTAAAGAATTTTGAGCATTACTTTACTAGCATGTGAGATGAGTGCAATTGTGTGGTAGTTTGAGCATTCTTTGGAATTGCCTTTCTTTGGGATTGGAATGAAAACTGACCTTCCAGTCCTGTGGCCACTGCTGAGTTTTCCAAATTTGCTGGCATATTGAGTGCTGTACTATGAGGGTAATCAAAACCATACTGTTCACCAGTCCAAACTCCTCAGGAAAATGTTTTGACTGTGATAAATGCTTACTGAAGTCCTATATCTAATGCATGTGTTATATTCTAAGAGAAAAAGAGATATGAAATGTCAAGAAGCAAAACCTCATCGAATAATAAAACACTTATTATATGTAATGAATTAGGGACATATTAGGGGTGATACAGAATCACAAACTTTCTGATCTTACAAAGGCCCACAGGAATGTGTAATATCATACTAAAATGTAATTCTGATGTTGTAGATTTAGCTTGCCTTTTTTATATCCATTTGGTGTTATCAGAATACATCATTTCTTTTATTTATACTTGTACATTCTAATATATTTTCCCCTTATTCTTCTTTTTCCCACATTAATATTGGTTATGCTGTTGCTATTACTTTACTATTTCTTTCCACTCACAAATTCTATTTTGCTTTTTTACAACCTTTTTTGTTTCACAGCCTCTGGCTTCCAATTTATTTCCTTTTGGATTTTTTTTCCTTTTTAGGATTTTTAAAAATCTAATTGGCTTATATTTTGTTTTGCTTGTCTTCCTAAGGAATGTTAGCTTGCTAGCTAACATGGCTTGTTAGCGCGTATCATTTCAGTACTAAGTGATATTCCATGTCTAGATGTACCACAGTTTGTTTATTCATTCAGCTGATGAAGGACATCTTGGTTGCATCCAAGTTTTGCAATTATGAATAAAGCTGCTATAAACAACCGTGTGAAAGCTTTTGTGTGGACATAAGATTAAAACTCATTTGGGTAAATACAAAGGAAGATAATTGCTGAATCATATGCTAAGAGTAAGTTTTGTTGTGTAAAAAATTGCCAACAGTTCTTCCAAAGTGGCTGTAGTGTTCCAAATAGCAGTGAATGGGAGTTCCTGTTGTTTCCCATCCTTGCCAGTGTTTTGTGTTGTCAGTGTTCTGGATTTTGGCTATTCTAATAGTCATGTAGTAATATCTTATCACTGTTTTAATTTGTACTTCCCTGATGAATAGCAAGGAGAGATAAGAAAGCCTTCCTTAGCAATCAATGCAAAGAAATAGAGGAAAACAATAGAATGGGAAAGACTAGAGATCTCTTCAAGAAAATTAGAGATACCAAGGGAACTTTTCATGCAAAGATGGGCTCAATAAAGGACAGAAATGGTATGGACCTAACAGAAGCAGAAGATATTAAGAAGAAGTGGCAAGAACACACAGAACTGTACTAAAAAGATCTTCATGACCCAGATAATCACAATGGTGTGATCACTCACCTAGAGCCAGACATCCTGGAATGTGAAGTCAAGTGGGCCTTCAGAAGCATCACTACGAACAAAGCTAGTGGAGGTGATGGAATTCCAGTTGAGCTATTTCAAATCCTGAAAGATGATGCTGTGAAAGTGCTGCACTCAATATGCCAGCAAATTTGGAAAACTAAGCAGTGGCCACAGGACTGGAAGAGGTCAGTTTTCATTCCAATCCCAAAAGAAAGGCAATGCCAAAGAATGCTCAAACTACCACACAGTTGCACTCATCTCACACGCTAGTAAATTAATGCTTAAAATTCTCCAAGACAGGCTTCAATGGTACATGACTCATGAACTTCCAGATGTTCAAGCTGGTTTTAGAAAAGGCAGAGGAACCAGAGATCAAACTGCCAACATCTGCTGGATCATTGAAAAAGCAAGAAAGTTCCAGAAAAACATCTATTTCTGCTTTATTGACTATGCCAAAGCCTTTGACTGTGTGGATCACAATAAACTACAGAAAATTCTGAAAGAAATGGGAATACCATACCACCTGACCTGCCTCTTGAGAAACCTATATGCAGATAAGGAAGCAACAGTTAGAACTGGAAATGGAACAACAGACTGGTTCCAAATAGGAAAAGGAGTACATCAAGGCTGTATATTGTCACCCTGTTTATTTAACTTATATGCAGAGTACATCATGAGAAACGCTCAGCTGGAGGAAGCACAAGCTGGAATCAAGATTGGCAGGAGAAATATCAATAACCTCAGATACACAAATGACACCACCCTTATGGCAGAAAGTGAAGAAGAACTAAAGAGCCTCTTGATGAAAGTGAAAGAGGAGAGTGAAAAAGTTGGCTTAAAGCTCAACATTCAGAAAACTAAGATCATGATATCTGGTCCCATCACTTCATGGCAAATAGATGGGGAAACAGTGGAAACAGTGGCTGACTTTATTTTTCTGGGCTCCAAAATCACTGCAGATGGTGACTGCAGCCATGAAATTAAAAGACGCTTACTCCTTGGAGGGAAAGTGATGACCAACCTAGACAGCATATTCAAAAGCAGAGGCATTACTTTGCCAACAAAGGCCTGTCTAGTCAAGGCTATGGTTTTTCCAGTGGTCATGTATGGATATGAGAGTTGGACTATAAAGAAAGCTGAGTGCTAAAGAAATGATGCTTTTGAACTGTGGTTTTGGAGAAGACTCTTGAGAGTCCCTTGGACTTCAAGGAGATCCAACCAGTCCATCCTAAAGGAGATCAATCCTGGGTGTTCATTGGAAGGACTGATGTTGAAGCTGAAACTCCAATACTTTGGCCACCTGATGTGAAGAACTGACTCATTTGAAAAGACCCTGATGCTGGGAAAGATTGAGGGGAGGAGAAGGGGACGATGGAGGATGAGATGGCTGGATGGCATCACCGACTCAATGCACATGGGTTTGGGTGGACTCTGGGAGTTGGTGATGGACAGGGAGGCCTTGCGTGCTGTGGTTCATGGGGTTGCAAAGAGTTGGACATGAGTGAGCGACTGAACTGAACTGAGCATCTTGATGATATTGAAACTTCCTACCCATGAACAGGGACTATCTCCATTTATTTAACTAGTGCTTTCCTGGTGACTCAGACAGTAAAGAACCTGCCGATAATGCAGGAGACCTGGGTTTGATCCCTGAGTTAGGAAGATCCCCTGGAAAAAGGAATGGTAACCCACTCTAGTATTCTTGCCTGGAGAATTCCGTGGACAGAGGAGCCTGGTGGGCTACAGTTCATGGGATCGCAAAGAGTAGAACACGATGAGCAACTGACACTCACTCAAGTTCTTAGGTCAGTTTTATAATTTTACTCATATAGACCTTGAACATAATCTGTTAAATTTGTATTTAAATATTTCTTTGGGGGGAGTGCTAATGTGAATGGTTTTATGTTTTTAACTTCCAATTATAATTGTTCTTTGCTGGAATGTAGGAAAGAAACTGACTTTTCTATATTAACCTTGTAATTTGCAACCTCACTGTAATTGCTTATTAGTTCCAGGAGTTCTTTTGTTAATTCTTTTGGATTTTTTTTATTTAAGCAATTATGATGTCAACAGAGACACTCATTTCTTCCTTCTCAATCTGTAAACCTTTTATTTCTTTTCCTTGTCTTATTTCATGAGCTAGTTCTTCCAGTATGATCTTAAAAAGTGGTGAGAGGAGATGTCCTTGCTTTGTTTATAATTTGGGTGGGAAAAGTTCTAGTTTCTTCCATTGCATTTTAAAACTTATTACTATAAAGGAAATATATTGAGTTTTTCATATCACCTTTGAAATAGATACCTCAATTCTTTTGCCACTTTTAGGAATCTTTCAGATGTTTCTATTTTTTCTAGGCATACAATTATATAGTATGCAAATAACTATATTTTACTTCCTTCATCCTTATTAAGTAGTGTACTTGTATCTCACATCTAATTGGATTGGTATGTATAGTGTTGAGTTTTTCCTAAGCTTTATGAAAATATGTTTAGGATTTGTAAAGTTTTTTGTTGACCTTGGGGATCTGTGTGTGTGTGTGTATATAAAATGTTAGAAGAACTGGACAAATGGATGTCTACCTCACTCCATACAGTAAGCAAATTCTAGGGCTTCCCTGGTGATCCAGTGGTTAAGAATCCATCTTGCAATGTGAGGGTCACCAGTTCTTCCCTGGTCCAGGAAGATCCCACCTGCTGCAGAGCAAACTAAGGTCGCGCACCACAACTACTGCGCCTGCACTCTGAAGCCTGTGAGCCACAACTACGGCACCCACATGCAGCAACTACTGAAGCCCGCACACCCTAGAGCCTGTGCTCCACAACAGGAGAAGCCTCCGCAAGGAGGCTGTGCACTGCAACTAGAGGCAAGCCCCTGCTCCCCATCACTAGAGAAACCCTGTGTGCAGCTGTGAAAGCCCAACACAGCCAATACGTAAATAAATATTAGAAGACAAATTCCGAATAGATCAAAGATTTACATGTATAAATCTAAACCATAAAGTGATAAAAATGAAGGAATAAAATATGATGTATCCTTCCACACTCTCAGGGACATGGATGCTTTCCAGAACATGACACAAAATCTAGAAACCAAAGAAGAATTGGACTTTAATCGTCACATAACATGCAAAATATTTTAATTAAATTTTGTAATCTGTAGCACAAAACACCATAAACTCAAAATACATACACTGTATACTTTTAAAAGTCCCCACATTCCAAAATTAAATTGTTCATATTGTATCTTAAAAGGTGCTATAGATTAAAAAGGAAAAGAAAATGAAAACATGTACTGTTATTTAAATAGTCACAGAAAGAAAAGAAAATATAGCTCTTGAACATATGCTCATGTAAGTTCACATAAGTTCAGCTTTTCTCATTTTAAGACAAATGCAAATTAAAACAGTAATCTGCCCCTTTTTGCCCCAATCAGATTGAACATACTGGAGATATGATAACACATTTTGTGGTGAGACTGTACATGAGCAGGCACCATGTTCCATTGTTGTCAGAAGAATCAATTTGTTCAACCTTCAGAAAGAGTTATTTTGTAATAATACCAAACTTAAAGATTCACATTTTGCATAGCTAAGTACTACTGTAGAAATTGATACTATAAATATATTGACATATATGTGAAAGTATGTGTATAACATATATTAATTGCATCTTTATTTGTAATAACAAAAGATTAAAAACAGGCTGAATACCCATAACTCGGGAATTGATTGAATAAATTATAGTATGTACAAAAAACGGAAAACCATGCAGCTGATAAAGAGTTGAATCTGTAAAAACTGATAAGAAATGAACTCTAATAGGTATTTTCAGGGAAAAGTGCAGGGTGCAGAAAACGTGTGAGTATACATATACCTATATGATTGGCACATATCTATTACATAGACAGATAAGAGTGGTTATGTCTTGGATCAGAAATTGATTTTTTGCGAACAAGAAGGAAGAGGAATTTTTCCAATTTCCTTTACTGTTTTGAATTTATGTCATTTATGCATGTATTCTATCAAAAAATTAATTAGTCAGAAATAAAACCATCCATACATTGATGTTATATAATACTTCCCTTAGAAAATGGACCATACTTGTTATCCCTAAACATTTACCAGTATTTTCCTGATTCCTTATGGGAGCAGTAGAATTTTAAGGCAAAATATTCTTTTTCTGTTGATTTAAATTTTCTTTTCTTCCAGGCCCTAAGCTGAATTGCAGGTAGATTGGAAGGACCTCTGAAAATTTCACTAGTTCACTTCATGGAAAGAGAGTACAAATTTAGACTTGTATACCCGGTAAAGAATCTGCCTGCAGTACGGGGGACCTGGGTTCAATCCCTGGGTTGGGAAGATACCCTGGAGAAGGCATGGCAACCCACTCCAATATTCTTGCCTGGAGAATCCCCATGGACAGAGGAGCCTGGCAGGCTTCAGTCCATGGGGTTTCAAAGAGTGGACTCAACTGAGCGATTAAGCACAGCACACCCCCTTGTTTCCAGTCACCCACCAAAAATATGGTCAAAAACTCCACAGCAATGGGAATCTCCCTCAGTAAAATTTGAAGTTCCTGTAAGACCTCTCAAAAGATATATGGCAGCAATTTTAATATTGCAGTTCATATACACCAGAGCTGCAATTGACTATATCATAGTTTGCTGACCTTAATGAGTTAATGATCTTCCCTCCTAGCTCAGTTGGTAAAGAATCTCCCTGCAAGGCAGGAGATCTGGGTTCAGTTCCTGGGTTGGGAAGATCCCCTGGAGAAGTAAGTGGCAGCCACTCCAATCTTGCCTGGAGAATCCTATGGACAGAGAAGCCTGGCGGAATAGAGTCCATGGGTTGCAAGAGTCAGATACGACTTAGCAACGAAACCATGAACCAATGAGTTAATGTTGTGTCCAAATGAAACTTGTGGCCAAATGATAGCTCAGGCTCTGAGAAGTTTTGGCTCAGTATTATCTCTGAAATTTGAGCTGATATTAAATATGCCTTAAAACAATACATTTGGGATTTGGCCTCCAGCATCTGATCAGGTCTGGCAGCTATATAGAGTCAAGAGTTTTGCCTCAGGTCCTTATGTTTTGCACTATAGGATTATAGCATCAGCAAGAATATCATTATTGCCTTTAGTGAAGGAAAACACGTCAGTGTTTGAGCTTGTAGACTGTCTTCTTTCTGATTACTTTTTCCTCTGAAATAAGAGAATTCTGCTGTCTCCTGTACCTACAGTTATCTTCTCCTGCCCACAGCCCAATCTAGTAATTTCTTTTCAGCCTAGACTTTCTGCCATTCTTAGTCATCTAATTGTTGTCTGTCTAACCTTAGACTGTCTGTTTCTATATGAATTTAAGTAGGCTGACCGTAGCATGACCAATGCCATGACAAGTCACAGTTCCATTGTCTTTGTCTCAGAATAGATGAAGGCTCAATCAGGACAGTCATGGCTATTTGACTGGTCATTAAATCTGGCTGCAACAAGCTATTCTGACTGGCTTGATCAGGAGCCATTTGTGCAGATTAGACAGTTGCATTTTATATCCTCTCAGAGACAACTCCCTTTCCACTTCATCCTGTTGATGAGTTAACCATGGTCTCTATGGGGCTACATCCTCATCTTCTGGGTGGCTCACAGAGGGAATAGCCCATTTGGGACAGGGTGGTATTTAGCCAATGTACTTTAGTTAAGGCTATACTTGCATAACTTCCTTAAGTTATGGCACAGTTCCTGCCTCAGCAAAGCATAAGGATTGGATTAATAAACATGGGACATTTATAACAAAAAAGCTGAGATGGAAAGCATGTTTGTTAAGCCAAACTCATAGAAACAGAAAGTGGAATGGTGGTTGCAAGAAGCTGGGGGAGGGGGAAATGGACAGTTACTATTTATTGACATTAAGTTTCAGTTACGTAAGCTGAATAAGTTCTAGAGAGCTATATGACTTTGTGCCTATAGTTGACAATACTGTCTTGCATATGTAAAAGTTTGCTTTAAGGGTCATGCTAAAGATCTCAAGTTAAATGTTCTAGCTACAAAAAAAAAAAAATTATATTTAATTATTCCATTTGGATTTAATTGGAAATGAACTTTTCAGTCCTCGAGTTTGTATTGCATAACAGGAGGTTGCTTATATTAAGATCTTTTAAGCTCCTTAAAATATCTGTATTCTTTCTCTTTAAGACTTCATATGCAGAGTAAATGGTGATTAAAATGTGCAGGATGACAAGATGGAGCAAACAGTGCTTGTACCACCAGGACCTGACAGCTTCAACTTCTTCACCAGAGAATCCCTTGCGGCTATTGAAAGACGCATTGCAGAAGAAAAGGCTAAGAATCCCAAACCAGACAAGAAAGACGATGATGAACATGGCCCAAAGCCAAATAGTGACTTGGAAGCTGGAAAGAACCTTCCTTTTATTTACGGAGACGTCCCTCCAGAGATGGTGTCAGAGCCACTGGAGGACCTGGATCCCTACTATATCAATAAGAAAGTGAGTGTGTTTTATCAGGCATATTTTGCTGCTTATTGCCTTATAGTATACCTTAAACTGTTATAGCACCAACATATGCTAAGTTAGCACAAACTCTAAGTATCATTCTCTTTGGGAAATAGAACACATTTGCATATGCTCTATGCATATATATGACAAATAAGTTGATTAGATCATAACAGATGGAGCTGTCCCAAATGTACACAAAAGATACCTAAAAATAAATGTAAGTCATAGGCAGCTATTTTGACAAATTAAAAACTTCTCCACAGAGACTGTATTTACTCTTTATGAGTTTTCTGTACTTGAAAATCCTGAAATTGTCACAAGTTATAGAGATCTCAAAAATGTTGGTATTAATTTCTCATAGAACAAAATTTGATACCATGAGGATTTTCAATTTTTATATTATATATACATATAATGTTATACATTACATACATACATACATACATATGTTATATATATACATATGTTATATATAAGTTAAGTTCCTGAAGAAACTTTTTCATTTGGGAAAAAACATTCCTATACAAACTATTGTTTAAACAATTATTTAATATTTTGGTGGGAATATATTAATATTGGTAAGGATTAACCAAAATGTAGTAATCTAAAAATACATACATTTGAGTATTCATGCTTGAAATGAGTGTATTAAGTACTTATCCTTTCATTATGACCATGATCTCACCAAGCCAAGAAGAAAAGTATAAAAAAAAGATAAAATAAAGTTATTATATTGATTTTAGATTAAACTTATGGCTTGTAATTTGTGATACTTTATTATAGTTTTCACCTAAAACAACATATTTGTTAACTCTTGGTGGAAAGGTATAGCACAAAGATTGTAATTAAGCAAATGAAATGTTTTAGCTAAATATGGTCCTTAAAAATGCCCCCAAAACTTTAGGGATGTTTTTGGTCGCTGGCACAATCACATTAGTTTTTATGAAGTACAGAAGTTTGGAATTATGGTATGTTAATTCAAGGCAGTTTTGTAAATTGCTCCTCATTGACACTGCAGCTTTCAGAGGAAGAAACCTCTTTTATGTTCAGATTTTTTTTTTTTAACTTTTCAGGATATAGCTGGTTTAAGTATAACAATTTTCCTTTTTAAAACTGACTTGTCCATTTTACAGTAATGGAAGAGATTAATCACTTTCAATAGATTTATTATCTTTTATTTAAATTTGTTTTTTAACATTGTAGTATTAAATCTCAGTAGGTAAGCCACTATCTGTTTCATAACTGCCATTTAAATTAAGAGAAAAATTACATTTTATCATTCAATCCTTCGGAAATTAATATGGTATCTGAAAAGCTCAAACCCATATTAAGCAGTCTACAAGGGGGTTATTTGTATTTTTTTAAAGTAAAAATGTGATAACATTTTAACTTATTTTAAATTACTCTATTATTGAAGTTATCACTCTGATATGTTCTAGCCAGAAATTCATTGCAATAAAGTATATGACTTTATGTATGACTTTATTTATAACCATTGAACATATCCAAGCTGTTTAGAGCTGCTATTATCATGGATTAGCAGGCTCCATCCTAAGCAGGCATTTTGCTACCCCTAGACATCCAGTTCCCAGCTTTCCAGTAGAAATAACCATCTGAAAGTTATTAAAGTCATCCAGAATCTACCACTTCATCAAACAGGATCCACAGCTAGGATCCCAGATCCTCTGCCATGTCCTTATCTGTAAACAATAAATGCATACATAGAGAAAGACCAAACTAATGCATGTGGACAAGGGTGGCTCTTCTTCAAATAGAAACCAAATCATCCAATCAATCTTTTCCTTTAAATTGAAAAGTTTTTAGATTGATAAAGTTGTCATCTTGAGCAAATGTCTCCAGACAAAGCAGTCCACAATTGGTTTATAACGAATGAGATATAACAAAGGATATAAAGACAGATGGAAAACAAAATGATGTAAACCCTTCCAAATAGTTAAAAGAAAGATTTTGAACCTGAGGATGAAAGACAGACTCTGAAGGACTGATTATTCAGCCAGATTCTTGTGCTGAAGTAACCCTTATAAACTTTGTTAGGTTCACATTCAAACTTGTCTTTACCATATCCTTATCTTCAAATGCACATTGTGTGAGGAAGGAAAAACATTTTGACATTTCGGAACAAATCAGTGTGCAAGCCGCACAACCTGATAAGAGAAATATTGTTATCAGAAAGGAGGTTTCCCCAAGTTGAGGCACATCCATTGCTTTCACTTTGAGCTGACATCAAGCAAGTCTCCAAATGTAAGTCATTCAACAGAAATACAAATGAAACTTTTTGTAGGAGTGAAATCCTTAAAAACTAACATGGCATGCTTGAGTTGTGTGTTTGAAATTTCCTTTTTTTTAATGTTCATGTTTTAAAACTTTCTATAGTTATGTGTACAATCTTTTCTGGTTTTAAATTTTCTTTCATAATTGGATTGTTTCAGTATGGAGGAATAGTCTTAAATTCTGAATTTGTTTCCTCTGATTGATGGTATAATGCTTAGAAAAATAATAACCTTTTAAAAATAATGAATATTTCTTATGATATTTGACCAATTTCATTTTAGTGGCTTGGGTGTCTAAGGATGGCAGGGTGATGTTCATTAAACAACACAATACACATACACAGTATTCCTGGCATAGATAAAGGGTCTAATGATGGAAGTGTCACTGGAGAAAAAGCTTCCTAGGATGAGATTTCCCATTCTCACCGATACTGGGGATGTGGGTTTTATTGCCTTTGTGGGTTGTAACATACAAATATTAATCAGGCTAGTGATTCCCCTAAGGCTTAACTCAAGTACAGTACTTAATATGTCAGTTGTGTCTATATATCACATCTCTATAGTTTCCTTCTTAAAAATGTATAGAATAAAGCAAGCCTTCTATCAGAATGGTTGGAGAGTCTTTGTTGTTTTAGGTCAAAGTGCAGTGGTGCACGTATATGACAAATTTACCTGTAAGGAATAGAAAGGACACAAACCACAGTGAAGCTGTCTGTGATCTTCTACAAAGACAATGTCAGTGAGCTTATGGAAATGTCACTGCTGATGGTATATTTTCAGATGGCATATGCCCACATATTTTTATCTCTTTTGCCCCAGTTTAAAATGTACTAATTACATAATGTTCAAAATTTCTGCTGAGATTGTTAAAATAGTTTAATCCATGGTCAATGGTGTTGTGGCAGTAACTGGAAAATTAGTATCAACAGTCTCATGAACATTCATGGTACATGAAGCATTCCAGACCCTCAGATGTTTTAAGGCTTCAGAAGTCCAAGGTAAGAACTAAGGAATAAATTAACAGTGCTATCAGAAGAGACCCACAGAATTTTCCACACTGTGTTAACTTTGGTTCCATGGTCTTCAGAACATGATTCCAGGTTGGGTTCTTTTTTCTTTGTTTATTTACTGTGTGGCAAGGCACATTTTAGCTTGTGAACACACCTTTATTTCCTCATGGGATATTTTTTTTTTCCCCCCACAGTTT
Organism: Odocoileus virginianus; assembly: GCF_023699985.2. Classification (NCBI taxonomy): domain Eukaryota; kingdom Metazoa; phylum Chordata; class Mammalia; order Artiodactyla; family Cervidae; genus Odocoileus; species Odocoileus virginianus. The sequence goes on from NC_069686.1 coordinate 23,585,921, forward strand.
CCTTTCATAGTTTCGGTTGATATTGCACCATTTGGCTATACACTCAAATTCTTCACCCACTCTTTATTATAGAAAATTTCTTCCTTCTCATTTTCTTCTTAAAATTACAGATGACTCATTAGTATCCTTTTGACTGTGACAGTGTACTGGAAATAGAATGAGGTATTTTAGCTGTGCAGTGAAAATGGATGTTTGTTAATTATGGAATGTACAAATGTATCCATTTAAAAATGTACTCTTTACTTGACTGTCTCACCAACCATTTAGAGACAATTTATTCTCCCCTTTTACCAGCTCTTCTAAAAGAGGTGCGTGGCCCCACTTTATTGGGACTGCATGAAAAATCGGACAGGACCTTTTTGATTTTAAATTCATGCCTGGTTTGTCATCACCACAGGAGTTTTTAATTGTTATGTGAGGTAGGGAGAGTTATTTGTTTTGGTTTTAAACAAATTGGGATTAGGTAGTTTTTCTTGCAAAAGTAATTTAAAAGAAAATCAGAATAATAGATGGTAAAAGCTCATGATTCCATGAATTCTCATCTTTATGATTTTTCTTTGTATATCATTAGCTACTCTAAAATTACCACTCACCCAGGCTCTCCCTGCCTTAGTTTCAGGGCACGATAGTTCACTTTTAGATCTGTCTCCTACCCACCCTTTGTTTCTGCCTTATGTCCCTTCTTTGTTACCTCCCTGTCTCTGGCTCAGAAATAATCCCAAGTTGATGAGGGTGGTAGTAAATTAATGGTTATCATTTATTAAGTACCTGCCATATTAGTAAAACTTCAAACAAAAGTGACCAAACCTCAATGGAAAATAGTTTTTGAAAATGAAGAATCAAACAAATAAATGTGTATATGGGGTAAATCTGGTCTTACTACCAAAGGATCCAGTACCTAAAACAGTGTCATCAGGACACAGTCCTTTTGCATTTCTCACCCTGCTTCCACCTAGCCCAGCTGCATTCACAGGCTGGTTCTTCCCACAAAATGGTAGAAATAGCCATCAATAACCCAAAACTAACTTCTACAGCCTAGTAACTCCAAAGAAAAGAACTCATTTTTTCTTCAAAACTTCTCCTGGAATTCATTTTACTAGGTCACATAACCTATTCTGAACCAGCCATGGTAGCCAAGGCTTTGTGATGATCTCATTGGCCAGATCAGTGTCACATGTTGACCAGTGTTGCCAAGGGGTGGATCAGCTCCACCCAAGCCATGTGGCCAGACAATGAGGTAGCGGTTCTCTGTAAAAGGAAGAGATAGAGACTGTGAAGAAGGTGTGCTAGACAAATAAAAGCCAAGCTCTGTCTAAGCTTTAGGAAATGTACAGTTCTTATTTAACCAACATGCCCTTCCAAGATAATTCTTATCTTTATTTTAAAATGATGGAACTGAGGTAAAGTCATTTTCCTAAGATCATAGAGCTATTAAGTAACAGAGACCAGATTTCAAACCAGATCCTTCAGCTTCCATGTCTTACTGCCATGCTACTCTGGATTTGCAGTTGTCACACTAATGAAGAGAAGTCAGTGATGGAATCTAAATAAGCCTGTCTTTCCTTTTCCTGCCTCTCCACACAGGCTACTGTGAAGCTGTCCTCCTCATCTCCTCGGCTGGCAGTATTTCCCAAACCTGACTTGTTGCTTCACACTTCTACTCAATCAGGGCCTGCCTTTATAAAAACTAAAATCTTTGAGACTCAGTGGCTCCAGATCAGTTTTTTTTTTTCATTTATTTTTATTAGTTGGAGGCTAATTACTTTACAATATTGTAGTGGTTTTTGTCATACATTGACATGAATCAGCCATGGATTTACATGTATTCCCCATCCCGATCCCCCCTCCCACCTCCCTCTCCACCCAATCCCTCTGGGTCTTCCCAGTGCACCAGGCCCAAGCACTTGTCTCATGCATCCCACCTGGGCTGGTGATCTGTTTCACCCTAGGTAATATACATGTTTCGATGCTGTTCTCTCAAAACATCCCACCCTCGCCTTCTCCCACAGAGTCCAAAAGTCTGTTCTATACATCTGAGTCTCTTTTTCTGTTTTGCATATAGGGTTATCATTACCATCTTTCTAAATCCCATATATATGTGTTAGTATACTGTAATGGTCTTTATCTTTCTGGCTTACTTCGCTCTGTATAATGGGCTCCAGTTTCATCCATCTCATTAGAACTGATTCAAATGAATTCTTTTTAATGGCTGGGTAATATTCCATGGTGTATATGTACCAGTTTTTAAATTAATTAGAAAATTACACTGATTCTAATAGATTGATAATTCTAATAGAGTTAGAATTCTAATAGAGTAATAAGCACATTTTTTTCCAAAGAGGACAGATTCAGGTAACATGAATTGTGTGCCTCTGTAAAGAAATGCCATTTAAATTGGGACCTCAAGCATAGAAAGAAGAGAGAAGTGTTCCAGGGGAAGGGGACAGCCTGTAAGAAGACATGTAATATAGCAGGACGTGTAAAAGGAAAGTAAGATGTGGTTGGGGAGGTGGGCTTGGGGCTAGATCAAAGCCCCAAGAGTTTGAAGCTTAAGGGAAAAATAATTCTCTGAAGACTTTGGGTAGAGAAGTGACAATGTTCACGTTTTGCTTTTAAGATCAAGTTGGGGGGGGTCTTTGTAGAGGTCTGGTCTAGATTTTTGACATTGAAGACAAAGAATATTGGATGAGATCAGAATCCATTTTGGAGACATAAGGCTTAAGTATTAGATAGGAGCAAACGGATGGCATTGTTTTTTTGAATATGAAATTTGGGAGGAAAGAAATAGCAGCAAAGCTCCAGTGTGAAAATTGGCACTGCTTTGTTAAAACACATACATTTTAACAAGTGTTTGTTTGTGTATATATTTGAGTTTGTATACTCAAGTGTTTGTTTGTTTATATATTTGAGAACCAGAGATACTTACATTTTTAATCCTTTAATCCTTATGTTTATATGGCACTTGGAATTCATTAAGGAGATTGACATGTTTTATTTAATTTCTATCCTTTAAACCACCCTGAGGTTAGTAGTATTATAATCTTCTCCATTCAGATGAAGAAATTGACATGGAATAATTTGCCCAAAGTCTTCACACAGCAACATCTGCAATAAAACTGGACCAATTAATCCTTTTCTGTCAATGAAAAATTAACTGAGCATGGACTATGTACCATACGCATGTTATAGGCTAAAGATACAGGGATGAGAAATATTTGACCCCTAGATTTTATCAATTTACCAGTGGCTATAATTTTTTCTCTCCATCTGAGGCAGAGGCAGAAGCATCTGTAACCAGCTGACGGGAATCCAGTTGGGGACCAATTATGGGGTCATCTCTAGCACTGGCCCCACTGCAACTATTCTACCCAGCTAAACCTTAGGGACAAGCAATTTTACAGACTCTTTTCTGGGTACATATTTTTCTCCTTTGCATGAACTTAAAGCAAAGATTAAAAAAAAAAAAAAAAAAACTATGAGGCCTGAGCCTGCAGATGTAGTTTTGTTTGTCTTATGCAATACTGTTTAAAATTTTGAATTATTGTCTGAGATTTATAAATCAGAAGATTGCACACACATGTGTAACCCTACATATTTAGGTTTCTCACACATTATCAGATCTGGCATCACTGATTTACACACCAGAAATTAGCATGTCTCTTGCACTGTCTAGCCTCTGTGGGGTGTTGATTTGTGATCCCTGTCTTCAAGACAAATGAGGGCTAGATATTAAAGCTTGGTGGGCCATGGGCAGGCATCAGTTCATAGATTGTTCCCTAGGCTGGTTATCCCTCATCTAAGCAGAAAAACAGAATGAGATTGAGAGAGAAAACATTTTTTAAATTATTGCTCACTCACTTTGGAATCAGGTAGAGAAGCTGTGAGAAAGCTTTCCATCCCTCGGTGAGCCAGGAAAGGAGGGAAATCTTGGCCTGAATCCACAGGTTACTAAAAAAAAAGCAAAAAGGCAAAGAAGTAGGTGAGATCATTTAGATAGCTCATAGGGAAAAAAATAGAATTAGATGCCAAGGAATTGGCCCACAGTGAAAGATGTCCCCAGAGATATGTACTAATGGGAATCTCTTGCCTTTCTATGCAATTATTTACACCCAAAGCTCTGAAGCATCTCTTCTCCTGCCATGTGGTTTCATTCTGCCCTTTCTTGCTGGAACCTCTTTTCAGGCCAACAGTTTAGAGCTAGAAAAAGATTGACCCCACTTCTCGAAGAAGATAGAGCCAGGGAATTTCCCTAATTTGAATGCCGGGGTAATATCAAAGCTGGGAAGAGAGGTGCACCTTGCTGCCCAACTTAGAAATCTGTTACCACTTTTGGAGCGATGACTTCTTATAAAGAGTGATAGAGTTCCACGCTGTCATTACACAGAATTCTATTTCATTAGGAGTTACATAGGCTTTTGAATCTATGTGTAAATATATATCCTTCCTTTGGGAAAAGATGTTCAGAGTTCCAAACAATTGACCTCCAAGCACATTTTTGGATCACAGTATAAGTACAAGTTGAAAATTGCCTCTCTAAATTTTGAGGCTAAAGAATAAATGAAATCGACCGATAGCATATTCTGTGTTTTTCTATTATTCATGGTCATTGCTCACCTTCCTCTGTTATTTCTTTTGCTTTGCCAGTACATTTACTATAAGAGCAGGCAAATTGAATTGGCATCAGTCCTTTTATTTGGCAGTTTTTAAATAATGTTTAAATAAACACAAAGCTGGGCCTAGGGTTTAAACTATTTAAGAAGCAAAACACCTAGATTGAAAGAAAAATTAAGATAATGGACGTAGTTTTTAAGGTAACTGGGAAACTATTGTTTGTTAAATTCAGTGTTCATCCTGAGGGGAAAAGATAAATCATTTTCTAAAGTCTCAGAGACAAGAAGGATTACTAAATAGTTAACAAGTACAGATTCATAAACAGTAATCCTACCAAACTATAATAACTTAAGTGTTTTCTTATTGACTATGCAGTGTATAAAGGGGAAAGATTTTAATGCAGGTGCATTGCATAAGCATTGATAACAAAAACAGATTCATAGTCCTCCTATTGCAGATCACCCTAGTTATTCATTAAAAGTACAGAATACTGGACATCACAATCTGACCCACTAAATTAGAATCACACCTCCGAGCTTAGTGCATAAGTGCATGCTAAGTCACTTCAGTTGTTTCTGATTTGCGCCCCCACAGACTATCACCCGCTAGGCTCCTCTATTCATGGGATTTCCCAAGCAGAATACTGGAGTGAGTTGCTATGTCCTTCTCCAAGGCATCTTCTTGACCCAGGGATTGAACTCGTGTCCCTTATATCTCCTGCACTGGGATCCCAGTTCTTTACCTCTAGTGCCACCTGAGAAGCCCCACATTTAGTGTATATATTCCCATTTTTCAAAAGAGACAAATGAGTCACAGAAAAATTAATAACTTGTCCAGGATCTCAATGCTGGAAGGCAGCACAGCCAGATTTTGAGCCAGGCATCCAACTCCAGAGTCCACACTCTTAATAAATACATAAGCTAAAACAAATCCTAAATAATTTTTTTAAAAGAAAAAAGAATAATAATTTAAAAAAACCAAATCCTACTTATATTTTCCTAATGCTGCTTTCTAGAGTATTAAACTTTGATTATTAGGAGTGTTAACCTGCTTGAGTTTTTGTTGTTGTTTTCTTTAAAGCTGGAATGGATTTTTACCTAACAAGGCTTGCTGGAGAGAGTATGACCTGGCAGTACAATGAATGGTTTACACCTAGGTTGGCGCTGCCCAATTCAGTGGACAGCATTCATGTGTGGCTATTGTACTTGAAATGTATTTGACACGTGGCACGTTCAGTCTTTGAAGATTTAGAATGGTATAAAAAGAGGATGTAAATTATCTCAATAATTTTTAATATTGATTTCATCCCCAAATGATAATATATAGGATATACTGGGTTAAAGAGAACATTATTCAGATTAATTTCATCTGCTTTTTTTTCTTATTTTTTGAAATATGGCTATTAGAATGTTTAAAATCACAGATTTGTAATTCACATAGTATTTCTATTTGGTCAGTTCAGTTCAGTTCAGTCGCTCAGTCGTGTCTGACTATTTGTGACCCCATGAATCACAGCACGCCAGGCCTCCCTGTCCATCACCAACTCCCGGAGTTTACTCAAACTCATGCCCATCGAGTCGGTGATGCCATCCAGCCATCTCATCCTCTGTCGCCCCCTTCTCCTCCTGCCCCTAATCCCTCTATTTGGTAGCTCTGGTCTAAGTAAACTTTCACTAATACTTGTAGATTTTCTTCTTTCAGTGTAGATGGTTGAACATTTACTAGGTTTCAGGCTTCTTGGGGTCATAGCTTACTACTTATTCCAAGTTTCTTGGGGGTCTTTGTTTTCCCTACAAACTTTAGCACAGAACTTTGTGAATATTGTGCTAAATGGTTAACACACATCTTCTGCATTGAAGTGAATTGAATTAGCAATTGGACTGAGAATTAGGTCTAGGCTGCTTTCCAAGTGTCTGAAACACTCATACATATTAACAGCTTAACATACAGGGGCTTGGTAAATGCTACTTGAGTTTGGTAGCTATCCATAGAAGAGATAAGTGACAAGCCTGATCAATACCTAGTAGATGAAGAGTTACATTCCTACAAATGTGCCTCTGAAATGGCATTTTATATATAACATCTCATTTCTAATTCAGTCAAAATGCTGTCTTGAAATTTGTTCTGAGGCACAGTATTATTCTCAGGTTAAAATGACTTCATGAATTTCCTACAGCCTTGGGCTGTTTAAAAAAAAGAAGAAGTCTGTTTCAAGCGGAATACTACCTTATCGCCTTTTCTGCTCCACAATCAATTCTGAAGTTTTTCTTTTCTATTGAAGTGACAATGCAATAAAAATTTTCCTGGGTAATTATGTTGATGAAATTTTTATTAAACTAACTAGATTTAAAGAATGTTAAGATACTTTCCTCTAATAAGGCATTCAGTACATTCATTAAAAAAGTCAACACCAAACTTGTATACTTACAATGGTTAAAATGGTAAATTTTATATTTGGTGTATTTTACAATAAAAATTAGGGGCAGGTAGTTAAAAATGTCTCTCAGTGGAACAGGTCATAAATCGTGCTTTGGTTAAAGTTGCTTATTTGTTTATACAATTTAAAGTACAGAAACATCTTGCCTGAAAGTGAAAGTGTTAGTTACTCAGTCGTGTCGAACTCTTTGTGACCCCAGGGACTGTATGGACTGTAGCCTGCCAGGCTCCTCTGTCCATGGAATTCTCCTGGCAAGAATACTGGAGTGGGTTGCCGTTTCCTTCTCCATACATATTTGTTTATACAATTTAAAGTACAGAAACTTCTTGCCTACCTTCCCTGCTGTTTTCTTTTTGACCCCTTACCTGTGAAACAAGGGAGGCAAATATCTCTATGTTGGAAAATTCTAGAGTTACTTGACTACTTGTAAATAAACAGTATTCCCTTCTTACTCTCATCTCCCTTCAGTACGATCAGTACCATTATTTGGGGCAATTTGAGAGTCTTTTGGGGCAAGTAAGTGACAGCATGCACACGCATGCACATCCTTTCGTTAATCCTTAATACTTACGAACTAAATGTTTGGCTTCTTGGATATGCAAGTAAATATAAGGAGGATGAATACAGATAGATGATGAAATAGATATGAGATTAATTACAAACAGTAAATTTGAAGTTCTACATGGAACTTACTAACATAAAAATGGTTACAGATTCAAGATTCTCACATTAGGTTTCTCTGTAAGTCAGCTGTTTAAAATGAATCCATAAATACTTCAAGGAAATATTTGTGTAGATTGTATGTAAATATATATGTTTCAACCTGGGAACAACAGTCTTCACAGAAGAAACCCTGAAATGGTCCCTTAACGCTGGTCTTATCATCAGCTTCCTAGGAATGCTATCAAGAATGTCTTATCTCTCTATACTGCTGGCAAAAAATTAAAGAACAAGCATTGTTATATAGCAAAACCTCACTAATTTCATTATACATTCTAATTGTAAGCACTTTCACACTGTGCACACATTTCTTAACTTATGAAGTTAAAAATACATTCTTTGAATTTTGTAAGTAAATAAGTGAAAATATCCTAAAATCTGTAAAAGTCTCCATCTGTCTTGAACAATTGAGAATTGTGTCCTTTTGCCTTTAACTTTTGAGTCAAAGTATTAATTTCTGTATGCGTAAGGACTTTTAAATTGAGAATTGTTTATCAGCATCAGGGGTGCTGTGGCGTTCATTAGCTTCACCCTGCTGAGTTCTGGCTCTTTTCTATGCCTTTTTGGGCTCGTCTTGGTTCAGTTTCAGAGTCTTGCTTCTTTTTCTTCTTGGTCTTTAGGGCAGGGGTTCTTTCTCTCTTACATCCTTTCATTTGGTCTCTGCAGCTTTGCCTTTGGCTTCATCACCCCCTCCCCCCCTCTTTTCTACTTCTTCCTCTGTTAGATCTGCTCATGGTTCAGGCTGGAGGCTGGCTACACAGCCAGAGTCACGGGTGATCTTTTCTGTGTGTGGTCTCATCTCCTCAGGATGAGCTGGATTGTTATTCTTATCCACTGAGCTACAGCCAGGATCATCTTCATCCCCCTCTCCAAGTTCATGATTTAGCCTCATATGGACTGTAACTTCTCCAAAATTTGTTGTTGTCTGATCACTAAGTTGTGTTTGACTCTTTGCGACCTCATGGACTGTAGCTCACCAAGCTCCTCTGTCCGTGAGATTTCCTAGCCAAGAATACTGGAGTAGGTTGCCATTTCCTGCTCCAGGGATTGAACCTGCATCTCTTGCATTGCAGGCAGATTCTTTACCACTGAGCCACCAGGGAAGCCCTTTCCAAAATTAGGCTTGTAATATTATTTGAAACAAGGGGATACTTAGTTTTAAAAAATATATCCTATGTCATGTTTTTACTGGCTCTCCCACTCCCAGCCTATAATATTTCTTCTAGGGTTTACTCAGCATAATTTTGGGGAGAGGAAGCATAGGCAATTGGTTTGCAAGGTGGACCATATTTGGTTAAAAATTAGCTCACTCGGGGCCTTGCTGTGTCATTGCACTTGTGTACTCCCTAGGGCAAAGGCATTTGCATTGCACAAGTCTGTGCCCTTTTTTGATGATATCACAATGTCATTTAGGGACAGGGGCACCGAATGAATCAAGAACTGTAGACACAGGCGATTGCTCCTCGAGTAAGCACATGTGAAACTCTTACCTTCTACAAATGGATATGATGATACAGTTTTCTTTGTATTCTTGACCCATTGTCCATCAAAGATGAAAGTGGAAACGTGGAGTCAAAGTTACATATATAGCAATGCTTCTCAAAGTCTCTGTTGTGAAGATGAGGTGGCTAGTCTATAAAATGCAGTAAAATTAATTTTCAGAAAATTGAAAAAACAGGCCCACAAAATACACTCTTCTGTTTTATTATTAGATGCGACAGATGTAAAATTAGTTTGTCAGATTGGCTTACACATTTCTGAATGCTTACTGTCAGTGTCATGTTGCAGATCAGGAAAAAGTTGGAGATCAGCACTGGTTGGACCAGGTTCCAAGCTCTCATTTAGGGCACTTCTACCCATACCAGCCAGGAAGTGCTAGTTTCAAACAATAACTCAGTAAATATTTTGGAATGATTGCTTGCATTTAGAAAACCCTGAAAATAGAGGGAAAAAGAGTTGGGAAATCTGTGAATACCTGAAGACTAACTGTAGAGAATAAACCCTTGTCAAAGATTCTTGCTAGAAAGTGAACATAAGGTTAATGCTTGCTATGTAGTAATGCTGGCTTCCATCTATGCATCTTAGAAGGGGGGTAGAATTTTTGAAAGAATGGGTGAATTTAAAAGATTTGTAGTTCCCTTCCCAAGACGTGTTCTTCATAGAGAAATAGACTTCCTTTCATCACGCCCAGGCTATTTGAATATATATGAAGGTCCTAAGAAACAATGAGTAAGAATCCTTGATCCAGGGTTGTACGTTGCGGCTTTGTTTGTTGTTGTTGTTTTGTCTACATACTGCTAATCGTGCTCAAATATGGCTAAATTTTGGAATGCCAATTCCATTCACATCCATGCATCCTGGATTCTACAGGGTCTTTGAGCTTTTCCTCTATGCTAAGAAAGCACTACATGAAATAGGCAATCAATTGGGACTGGAATTCAATGTGTCAGCTAACTCAGAAATCCAAATACAGGATTTAGTACTCCTAGTCCACAGATACTCTCCAGGGAACTTGGCCTCCAGAAATCAATCACTGGTTTACATCCATCTAACCCAAGAATGGGTTTATTTGTGGCTGTTTTTATTTCCTACTATAAACAGAGTGGCTTTTTAATAAGCATAAATGGTAAAAGAATATTTCAAAAAGTGTTAGTTTTATTGAATGATTTTGCATTCTACAGCATTAATTTTCAAGATAATCAAAATGAGAAAGCTGAAATCACTATAAAAGAACTACAGTGCCTTAAGGATCTGTAGAATGACATGTGCACCCTTTTGAGACTTTCATTTAACTTAGATATTTAAAATACTAAGAAAATAAATAAATTATTTTGGCTAACCATCTTACAGACAATAAAACTGCAGTATCAGGTCAAAGGTAAGTGATATCACTGGATATTGTTTCTAGTTAAGAGAGCCTGGAAGAGTTTGTCCTTATGGTGAACATCAAACAGTTGCAACATTAGAATAACTCATGTTGACAAATAACAGAAGGTAGGTAACAGAGTTTAAATGGTTGATACTTTTATACTTCTATGTTGTGTTCCTATCTTACAGACTTTTATAGTATTGAATAAAGGGAAGGCCATCTTCCGGTTCAGTGCCACCTCTGCCCTGTACATTTTAACTCCCTTCAATCCTCTTAGGAAAATAGCTATTAAGATTTTGGTACATTCATATCCTTTTCAAGTGATCAATATTATCTATTTGTACATAATCTATAAGTGCTTTGTAGCTAAATGTAAGGTTAAGTTGGGAAATGTATATTCTGTGGTTTTCATCATTTTCATTTTGTATTTTCTTTTGTCATATAAGCCTTTTCTTAAAATTTATTACTCACATTATTGTTACTGAAATTTACAGTCTTTACTATTATATATACACACTATATATATATTTCAGTCTATTATATATGAAAGTCTGACATATCTCTTTCTAAATTTCTCACATGCCTCATCCTACAAATCTAGTGTAAAACAGACTTATTTTTACAATATTGTATAAGGTTTGTGACTTTCTGGAATTTGCATGGAATCCTGATATAATAGAAAAAAACAAAACCTATATCCAGGGCCAAGTATAACCATATCTATAATATAAAGCATTTTAGTGTACTTTAGATTTAACCTTTAAGCATAGTTTCCATTGGAGCAGATCAGGGGGCTTTAGCCAATATGTAGCTAGTTTTTGAACTTTCCTAATGAAATCTGTGAAGGAAGTACTGGATCGCTTGCTGAATTTCAAATGGAAGTCCTTGAATTATGACTCTGCCATGCAAAACTGATTGCTTAGTAAAGACTCTGGAAGTTAATGAAAGATGCAGGGATTGTATTTCCAAAAAGTCTTCAGGGATTTAGCTTTGTGATTCTCACTGGTGTTTAAAAAAAAAAAAAGGACTCTGCAACTAAATTTATCTGTTCATATTCATTGGCAAAAAGTTGTCACTTCTGATTATGTCTCATTTGACAGCTTTGGCAATAATAAATATAGAATTACTGGTGTAATTATCATCTACTTATACTACTTTATTTTTAGGAAAAAAAAGATTTAAAAACTTAAAAATTCATTCTATTTTTGAACTGATAACAAGAGATTCCTTATGGTATAAGTATGGTATTAGTGAATTTCAAAGATTTGAAACAACTTTTACACGTTCTGAAGTTTTTTACATTTTGGAGGTTTCTTTATCCTAGTTTGTGTTTCTAGTGCCATCGTGTGGTCATTTGATGAAAACTTTCTTTTTCACTTATGGAAAATTTTTGCTTTGGCTGTAGACTGTTGTTGAGTGTTAGATATGAATGCAAGAAATCTGTGTTTTACTCCTTGGCCAAGTTATCTAATTTCTCTAGGGTTTTAGCTTTATTTCTCTGATTTCTAAAATATATGAATTAAACAGTTATTTTTCAAGGCCCCTTTCAGCTCCATAATTCTATTAGGTCTAGTCATTTGTTTCAGCTAACATTTAGATCATATCTACTAACCAGACCTATTCCAATAATTCACACATATTGTCCCACTTAATCTGTACCTCAAACTGATGAGCTCCACATCTGATTAGCTCCATTGCATAAAATTCAGTGGAGACACTGGAAAGTTCAGTGGAACAGAGAGGTTGAGTGACTTGTCTGAGTCATTTTTATGTTGCTAAGATCATCTTTATGTTGAGTTTCACTTATATTCATATCATGCTAAGTCATGACTTTGAAATATTCACTTTCAATCTTATCCAATGCTGCTATATGTTTACAGACATTTGAAATAGAGCGACCTGACACTTAACACTATAATATACTCACCTATATTGTATCACTTGTGTTTAACAAATTACAATTCTGCAAGGATGTGCCTTCCTCAGCGATTCACTATTTTAACCAACTAAATTAGTTCAAATCAGTGGTCTTTGCTCAAAAGCTATGCAACTTCAGAATGCCCACAATTTTCCCAATAAAATAGAATAAATAGATTCTGGGAATAAATAGATTGATTTAATAATAGTAGCAAAAGCCACACTTTATACTTTTATAAAGCTTTCTTGTATATTATCTCATTCAATCTGTATGACTACCCTGTGAGAGTAGTGTTATTATCTAAATTTAAGGATGAGAAAAATGAAATTTAAAGAGATTAGATGATTTGCCCACAGTATATTTGTCACTGATTCCTGGCCAAACTGCAGGTTGAGCTTTTCAATGTTAGTTTTATATAATATAATACATGGGTTTGGGTTTTCTTCTGTGTGTTCCTTAACAATCACCTACATTATTCAGCATGCTAATTATGTGCACTATTTTGACAAACTGTGTGTTTATGACAATGAGTAACCCTCCCGACTGGACAAAGAATGTAGAGTAAGTTCAACTTATAAGCCATCTATGTGAATATGTATGTGTGTGTGTGTGTGTGTGTGTGTGTGTATTGTTGGATAAACACAGTGATGTATATCTATGTCTATATATATGTATTTAGGATTTAATATCTCTCCACGTGTACTTGGTGGTGACCAGAAGCCCATCATTCTTGCACATTCATCACTCTCCCTTTAGAATATACAGTGGCCAGAGCAAATATGGTGAAAGTTATCACAGAAAGGAACCAATGTGGTAGACCTTGGTTCCAGTTAACATCCAGATTAATTCAGTGAGTCTTCCACATGCCCTAAAAAAATACTATCAAACCTCACCAAGTTTACACTTCCATCAGGCACATCCACTCTGTGCCAGGCCTGTATTGGTTTCAATATGGCCACCAAAATATCTGCTGGGAAAAAAAATCCCCAAATTTGGGATTTGCAAACTTGAATATTTAATAAACTGAGGGCTCTGCTAACTGAGCTTCCCTTGTCGCTCAGACAGTAAAGAATCCGCCTGCAATGCAGGAGACCAGGTTTTAATCCCTGGGTCGGAAAGATTCCCCTGGAGAAGGAAAAGGCAACACAGTCTCGTATTCTCGCCTGGAGAATTCCATGGACGGAGGAACCTGGCGGGCTATAGTCTATGGGGTCACAAAGAGTCGGACACAACTGAGCAACTAACACCCGCCCCCCCCACACACACACACACTCAAATGAAAGGGGAGCTTTTTCAGAAACCAAGTGCATTGCCAACTGTTCTAATGGACTCTGTTCTGGGATTCTTTGAGGACAGTGAGGCCAGATGTGTGGTAAGTGCTGCTGGGGCTGTTCTCGTGGCTGGCGTGCTAACCACTATTGCTCTGTGGCTTCTGACCCTTAAAACAACAACCGTGGGGGTATTCTCAAGGGCCTTTTCCTTTCCTGGACACTTCCAGGTTGGAGCCAATAAAAAGAGAACATTTCTGAAGAAGTGAAAGTCACTCAATCGTGTCTGACTCTTCGCGACCCCATGGACTATACAGGCCATTGAATTCTCCAGGCCAGAATACTGGAGTGGGTAGCCTTTCCCTTCTCCAGGGGATCTTCCCAACCCAGGGGTCAAACCCAGGTCTTCTGCATTGCAGGCGGATTCTTTACCAGCTGAGATACAAGGGAAGCCCATAGATTCTGAAGGAAATTTAAAAAAAAAAATTACATACAAAGGATTGCTAAAGTATTAACACTAATGTGTGAGGCCCACATGTCTCAAGTTGCCCTTGTTTCTGTGATTCCATTCTCCAACTTCTGAGTTGAAGATTTAAAACATCTAAGTTTCTAGTTGGAAAGCTATAAATTTCTTCTCATTTAAACTGAGTAAGTGATTTAAATTTTGGAAACATCTAAGTTTCCAATCTGTCTCAATATTTTATTCTAAATTATATTTTCACCTCTGATGACCCTAGAATTATCCATTTGGCATGAACAAAATTCTTTTCCCAAGTAAGTTAACTTAGCTTACCTTGAAAAAAGAGAAAAACTTGAGACTTACTAATTTGTCAATGTTCCCTCATTCATAAAACATGATTGAAATTAAGCATTTTTACTTTATAAAGGAAAATAATTTTAGGCTTCCACAATATTATTGATCAGCTACTCCATCATGTGAATGTACTGGATAATTCTCAGGAGGCTCTATTCATTTGTGTCAATACTAAGACATTTCAGATACACTTTATACAGTATGTATTTCTCACTCTGCTCTTAGAGCAACTTAAAAACAACTCTGTGTGTGTTGAGGAGTTGAATTTAAATTTCAGACTATGTTTTATGTCCATGAAAATAATTTTAACCTGCATGGATTCCTTTTTAAATGTTTGTTATTAACATAATGAGAGAGTGTTAAGAAATTGATATGCCATGAAAGAAAGTGATTAGTTTATTCGTTCTTTTTGGATACTTGTCTCCAGATACACCTTCACAGGAATATATACTTTTGAATCACTTATAAAAATTATTGCAAGGGGTTTCTGTTTAGAAGATTTTACTTTCCTTCGAGACCCATGGAACTGGCTCGACTTCACTGTCATTACATTTGCGTAAGTGTTTTTTTTGGAAGCTTCAAAAAGGGATATATTTTGGCTTCTACAGTGTTCATGCTTTTAAAGAATAAGATGCCTGCTTTAACTGTAGAATATTTCTGTGTGATTTATACATTTAAGCTCTGGATTTTAATTTAGTGCAACAGAGGTCAAAGAGGCATTTCACTTTGGCAGAAAGGCTTTGCAGTAATAGAAATTATAATGTTCACATGTAACAAACATCTGTCAGCAAAGTTCATACATGCTGCTGTTTCAACAGTACACACACACATTCACACACACACACACACTCTCTCTCTCTCTCTCTCTCTCTCTCTAATATGGAAGCAAAAATGTATTTATAATACAATCTGTGAAAATGGTTTTTAAAAATTACAACCAAAAAAACCTCCGCTGGCCCTGCAAATTTCCATTCACCTTATCCACATCATGTACTCTCCCCAGTTTCTTAGGTAGAATAATAGAAAATAAACATCAAAACATTTTGACATAACAAACTAACAGAAAAACACAAGGTTCTTAAAATATATTTGCTATTAAATGGTTATGTCATCAACAAATGCACAATTAAGGTTTACAAACAGGCATACTCTCTGCCTCTTCCTATTTCTCACTTGATCCTTTCCTTTCTTCCTCTCCTTTCCCCTTCTAATTTTCCTCATCATTTTCTTTATATAAAGCTTCTTATCCTTATTTCCCAACCAGATAAATTCAGTAATGCACACAACACAACTTCTGTAGTCTGCTTTTTTTTTGGCTAGTGATAAACTTCCATGAGAAAGAAGAAACCCAGGAAAGTAACAGAAGGCCACTCTGCACTAGGTGAAATTAGAATCTGGAGGAAGATGGACCAATGTGGTTCACCCTCATTCTTCAGCAGCCGGTTTACTTGGCCTCTTACAGGCATGAGGATGTGGGAAGATGGTCAGAGGAGAGATGGAGCTGATATTCTCAAGGCTCCAAATGCTGCCTGTCTCATCTAAATTCCATATCTAGTCAAGATGAGCTGATTCTTTACCATCCCCTCTGGCTATGGCTCAAAATAAAGCATTTTTGAGGGGCTATTGTTTTTTGAGGCTAAAACAACAGGAATGGCAAGAGTGATCATTGGGCCCCCATAAAATATTGTTCGTAATTTGCTTAGTTTTCACTTAAGAGTTACACCAAAAAATCCTGATCACATGCAGATAGTCAATGTCAGTCTGCCTGAATGTCTCCTAGATGATTTCAAGTATTTTTTAAAAACTGAAGGCCTAAAACTATTAGTTCAATCACTCAGTCATGTCTGACCCTTTGTGACCCCATGGACTGCAGCACGCCAGGCCTCCCTGTCCATCACCAACTCCTGGAGTTTACTCAGACTCAATGTCCATCGAGTCAGTGATGCCATCCAGCCATTTCATCCTCTGCCATCCCCCTTTCCTCCTGCCTTCAATCTTTCCCAGCATCAGGGTCTTTTCCAGTGAGTCAGTTCTTTGCATCAAGTGGCCAAAGTATTGGAGTTTTCAGTTCCAGCATCAGTCCTTCCAATAAATATTCGGGACTGATTTCCTTTACGATTGACTGGTTTGACCTCCTTGCAGTGCAAGGGACTCTCAAGACTCTTCTTCAACACCACAGTTCAAAAGCACAAATTCTTTGACGCTCAGCTTTCTTTATGGTCCAACTCTCACATCCATACATGACTACTAGAAAAACCATAGCTTTGACTAGACGGAACTTTGTTGGCAAAGTAATGTCCCTGCTTTTTAATATGCTGTCTAGGTTGGTCATAGCTTTTCTTCCAAGGCAGAAGCATCTTTTAACTTTATGGCTGCAATCACCATTTGCAGTGATTTTGGAGCCCTCCAAAATAAAATCTCTCACTGTTTCCATAGTTTCCCCATCTATCTGCCATGAAGTGATGGGACCGGATGCCATGATCTTTGTTTTTTGAATGTTGAGTTTTAAGCCAACTTTTTCACTCTCCTCTTTCACTTTCATCAAGAGGCTCTTTAGTTCTTCTTCTCTTTCTGCCTAAAACTATAGCCAAGAATTATTGTCTTTTTACTTAATTCTCCTAAATTACCCATGATATCGATTGTACTGCTTTTTGCAATGACAAAAGGATTGTGTACTTAAGAAATTTACATCCACCTCATGGCCTTAAATGATGTAAGTAAAGAAAACCATAGTGATGGACCCTAACTTCTAAATGGTTACTGACAAAATTATCATTCAAAATCACGAAGAAGAGCTTTATAAAAACCCAAGCAAATAATATACATGCTGCTTAATTCTTGAATAACTCTAGTTTAATTCTGCAGGTATGTAACAGAATTTGTAAGCCTAGGCAATTTTTCAGCTGTTCACACTTTCAGAGTCTTGAGAGCTTTGAAAACTATTCTGTAATTCCAGGTAAGAAGTGATCAGTATAAAGCATAAGGCTCCTTGTACCTATGGCTCTTTCTTTGTATCCTGTTATTGTGTTTGTGTGTGAACTCCCTATTACAGATATGTGACAGAGTTTGTGGACCTGGGCAATGTCTCCGCATTGAGAACATTCAGAGTTCTCCGAGCGCTGAAAACAATTTCAGTCATTCCAGGTGAGGGTTAAACACTGAGGCTCAGCTGTCATGATTTTTCAACAACGGTCTCTTTTCTTAACACTCAGCATTACAGAAAATTGGGGATCATAATCATTTAAATCATAATAATAAAAAAAATGAGTGTTACTCAGTATAATTATCATTTGAACATAAATATTTATGGTTTCATATTTTTCATAAGTCTTGGAGTTCAACACTTTCTTGCATGAGACACTGTACTATACGGTCTATGTGATTTGCACTTAAGTAAGTCCTGGGTTTTTTCCTCCATGTCAATTGTACTAAAGATTTGTTCCCTATCAAATGTACCAGTCTGTAATTTGTTGTTCATTTTAGGCATTGATGACAATGTCTGTACAATGTGAATCTTGAGC
This sequence comes from Odocoileus virginianus, assembly GCF_023699985.2. NCBI lineage: Eukaryota > Metazoa > Chordata > Mammalia > Artiodactyla > Cervidae > Odocoileus > Odocoileus virginianus. Next base: position 23,604,079 of record NC_069686.1, read on the forward strand.
TGAGCTGAGCTGAGCTAAAGTTGCTCAGTCGTGTCCGACTCTTTGCGACCCCATGGACTGTAACCCCCCAGGCTCCTCAGTCCATAGGATTTTCTGGGCATGAATACTGGAGTGGGTTGCCATTTCCTTCTCCAGGGGATCTTCCCAACCCAGGGATCGAACTTGGGTCTCCCGCATTGTAGGCAGACGCTTTACCATCTGAGCTACCAGGGAAGCCCAATGTGAATCTTAATATTGTTTAAAAAGACAAGGAAATAAGATAGTAGAGAGTAGCATGGGTCTGCCAGAGGATTTATTATCTTTTTGAGCCATGCTGTGTGGCTTGGGGTATCTTAGTTCCCCAAAGAGGCTTTGAACTTGGACCATGGTAGGAAAAGTAGCAAATCTTAACCACTAAACTGCCAGAAAACTCCCCAAGGCTTTATTATCTTAAAATGCAATTATGCTATACTCCAAACCACCTCCAGTTTTATAGCAATATCTTTCTTACTTATGAATAGGAATTTGGAAAATATTTTTATTCTGGTAACTTGTCATAAAACTGACAACTGACCCAAATGAAAGTATGGGGCAAGTTTCATTAGCAAACTGGAGAAATACAAGATGTTTTTCTTCATATAGGCTTTGTGAAGACCATGAACTTCCAGCTATTTTATCGAAATGTAATGGGATATGGATTTTCATTTCGTTGTTCAGATCATTACATTTCCAGAGTTTATTTTCATTAGCACTTCAACCTTCCATGACGTGTTGCTTTCTCTTTACCATTGATTGCAGTCATTTTCAAACTTATTCATGGAATCTATGTTTTCAAGAAAATTGTGTGAAGCTTTTCTTACTTCAGACGTTCTAAGTCTTCATAGTAATAACCTTCCTTCTTTCAGGTCTGAAGACCATCGTGGGGGCCCTGATCCAGTCTGTGAAAAAGCTCTCAGATGTCATGATCCTGACTGTGTTCTGTCTGAGCGTGTTTGCCCTCATTGGGCTGCAGCTCTTTATGGGCAACCTGCGGAACAAATGTGTACAATGGCCTCCCACCAATGCTTCCCTGGAGGAGCACACTGTGGAGAAGAACGTAACTAGGAATTACAATGGTACACTCATAAACGAAACTCAAAATGAGTTTGACTGGAAGTCGTACATTCAAGATTCAAGTAAGAGTTACTATTATGTAGGTTTATTTTTTTCATTGTTGATCTTCTTTCCATATAGGCATGGAAAATTTTTAAATGATTGTATAACAGGCTGTAATATCTTTATCACCTTATAATGGTTTGCACATAAATTTAATTATTTTAGTGATAAATATTCTAATTATGACTCTTAAATGCCACTTTCTGTCACATCATCTGATGAGAGATGGAAGAATTCAGCAAGAGAGAAATTTTCATAGGATATTGGGTTTCTGTACATTCTTTTCATCAAGGTATGAAGCTATACATTGTCTCATTTGAGGCAATCAAATAAAATATTTGAAGGCCCTTTGTTAACTCCCAAGTATTATGCAAATATAATTTACTAAATGCCAATTTCAGATTGCATTTTATGTACCAGAAACTGCACAGGATTTCAGGAAAATAATGGTGATGGCACATGATTCCAGGGTAATTATAGTTCAATGGTAACTTTTATTGTTATTTTATAGAAATCAAGTGAAGACCTAAAGATAAATACTGTTCTTACAATTGTAGAATAAGAATTATAAGTTATATTCCATCAAAAAGAAGGAAATGAGAATCAGTAAAGCTTTAGGAGAGAGAAGTTTAAGATGTCAAAAATCTGTGAAGATATGGGAATCAGTTTATCTTTATTTCAGGAGTTTAGACAAAATACTTGAATGTTTAAATATTCTAGTATAGAAGGATGAAACAATAAATGGCCTAGTATCCTTTCTCTTTTGAAAGTGACAATAAAAATAAGCAAAATTGTTCTATTGTATAATTTTAGTATCTGCCAGTAGCAATATTTCAAAAGCAGAAAAAAAGACCGTGATTCATGGGGAAAGAGAACATCCTTTTAAAGAAAAATATTAAATATATAAAACTTAGACTCTACGGGTGCTTAAATATAGCTGTATCTTTATTATTTTAAGGAGATGAGTAATCCTTAGGGAAAAAAAAATCAAAGAAGAGAGAAAGCCTTAGTAATGATTATGTGAAACAAGTAGAATTAGTCTTAAAAGTTAACTTACTGGTGATTTGATAATTCTTAAAGTAATGATATCTTAATTATATCTACTACTGTGGGCAAGAATCCCTTAGAAAAAATGAAGGAGCCATCATGGTCAACAAGAGAGTCCAAAATGCAGTACCTGGATGCAGTCTCAAAAATGACAGAATGATCTCTGTTCGTTTCCAAGGCAAACCATTCAATATCACAGTAATCAAGTCTATGCCCTGAGTGTAATGCTGAAGAAGCTGAAGTTGATGGTTCTATGAAGACCTACAAGACCTTTTAGAACTAACAACAAAAAGGTGTCCTTTTCATTACAGGGGACTAGAATGCAAAAGTAGGAAGTCAAGAAACACCTGGAGTAACAGGCACATTTGGCCTTGCACTACAGAATGAAGCAGGGCAAAGGCTAATAGAGTTCTGCCAAGAGAATGCACTGGTCACAGCAAACACCCTCTTCCAACAACACAAGAGAAGACTCTACACATGGACATCACCAGATGGTCAACACCGAAATCAGATTGATTATATTCTTTGCATCCAAAGATGGAGAAGCTCTATACAATCAGCAAAAATAAGACCAGGAGCTGACTGTGTCTCAGATCATGAACTCCTTATTGCCAAATTCAGACCTAAATTGAAAAAAGCAGGGAAAACCACTAGACCATTCAGGTGTGACCTAAATCAAATCCCTTATGATTATACAGTGGAAGTGACAAATAGATTCAAGGGATTATATCTGATAGAGTGTCTGATAGGATGGAGGTTCGTGACATTGTACAGGCGACAGTGATCAAGACCATCCCCAAGAAAAAGAAATGCAAAAAGGCAAAATGATTGTCTGAGGAGGCCTTAAAAATAACTATGAAAAGAAGAGAAGCAAAAGGCAAAGGAGAAAAGGAAAGATATTCCCGTTTGAATGCAGAGTTCCAAAGAACAGCAAGGAGAGATAAGAAAGCCTTCCTAGTGAACAGTGAACAGTGCAAAGAAATAGAGGAAAACAGTAGAATGGGAAAGACTAGAGATCTCTTCAAGAAAATTAGAGATACCAAGGGAACACTTCATGCAAAGATGGGCTCAATAAAAGACAGAAATGGTATGGACCTAACAAAAGCAGAAGGTATTAAGAAGAGGTGGCAAGAATACACTGAAGAACTATACAAAAAAGATCTTAATGACCCAGATAATCACAATGGTATGATCACTCACCTAGAGCCAGACATCCTGGAGTCCTAAGCCAAGTGGACCTTAGGAAGCATCACTAAGAACAAAGCTAGAGGAGGTGATGGAATTCCAGTAGAGCTATTTCAAATCCTCAAAGATAATGATGTTAAAATGCTGCACTCAATATGCTAGCAAATTTGGAAAACTGAGCAGTGGCCACAAGACTGGAATAGGTCAGTTTTCATTCCAATCCCAAAGAAAAGCAACGCCAAAGAATGTTCAAACTACCACACAATTGCACTCATTTCACATGCTAGCAAATTAATGCTGAAAAGTCTCCAAGCCAGGCTTCAACAGTACGTGAACCATGAATTTCCAGATGTTCAAGCTGGATTTAGAAAAGGCAGAGGAACCTGAGGTCAAATTGCCAACATCCGCTGGATCATTGAAAAAGCACAAGAGTTTCAGAAAAATATCTATTTCTGCTTTATTGACTATGCCAAAGCCTCTGACAGTATGGATCACAACAAACTGGAAAATTCCTAAAAAGATGTGAATACCCAACCACCTGACCTGCCACCTGAGAAATCTGTATGCAGGTCAGGAAGCAACAGTTAGAACTGGAAATGGAACAACAGACTGGTTCCAAATTGGGAAAGGAGTACGTCAAGGCTGTATATTATCACCCTGTTTATTTAACTTATATGCAGAGTATATTATGAGAAATGCTGGACTGGATGAAGCACAAGCTGGAATCAACATTGGAATATCAATAACCTCAGATACACATATGACATCACCCTTATGGCAGAAAGCAAAGAACTAAAGAGCTTCTTGATGAAAGTGAAAGAGGAGAGTGAAAAAGTTGGTTTAAAACTCAACATTCAGAAAACTAAGATCATGGCATCTGGTCCCATCACTTAAAGGCAAATGGGTGGGAAAACAGTGGAAACAGTGGCAGACTTTATTTTTTGGGGGTTCCAAAATCACTGCAGATGGTGACTGCTGCCATGAAATTAAAAGATACTTGCTCCTTGGGAAAAAAGCTATGACCAACTTAGGCAGCATATTAAAAAGCAGAGACACTCCTTTTGCCAACAAAGGTCTGTCTAGTCAAAGCTAGATTTTTTTTTCTAGTCAAAGCTACTGGTTTTTCCAGTGGTCATGTATGGATGTGAGAAATGAACTGTAAAGAAAGTTGAGCACCTAAAAATTGATACTTTTGAACTGTGGTGTTGGAGAAAACTCTTGAGAGTCCCTTGGACTGCAAGGAGATCCAACCAGTCCATCCTAAAGGAAATCAGTCCTGGGTGTTCATTGGAAGGACTGATGTTGAAGCTGAAACTCCAATACTTGGGCCTCCTGGTGCAAAGAACTGACTCATTGGAAAAGACCCTGATGCTGGGAAAGATTGAAGGCAGAAGGAGAAGGGGACGACAGAGGATGAGATCATTGGATGGCATCACGGGCTCAATGGACATGAGTTTGAATAAATTCTGGGAGTTGGCAATGGACATTGAGGCCTGGCATGCTGCAGCAAGGGGTCACAAAGAGTTGGAAACGGCTGAGCGACTGAACTGAACTGAAAGTAAAGATAGCATAATAAAAAAAAACTAATGGCATTCTTATAGTTGTAGATTGGGAATATACCTTGGTTGATATAGATGATCTCTTCCATGATATTATTGACATGACAACAACAAATTTGCAAATAACTATAAATTGCTACATTAAGACAAATGATGAGAAAAATACATGTAAGAAGAACACATGAAACGTCTCTTATTCATTTCATATGATGCTTATCAGTTCACTGATGTCACCAACTCCCTGAAATCTGTTTTTCTTTTTAATCAAGAAACCAGTTATGAGGATGTCACTTATGATTTATTCACTTTAAGTAATTTATTGAACTCCATTCTTCTTACATTGAAAATAAAGGAAGTTAAGAATATCTGAGGCTACTTTGAGCCCTAAAAATCTGTCTTATCATTTTCTCTAATAATATTCCTTCTGTTGAAAAAAGAGTATTTTAAACTAAATGCACATAGAGATAAAATGGTTTGTTTTTGAAAGTGATTGAAACTCTAATTTATTAAAATCAAAGATAAACATTATGATTAAGTTATATTTTCTTCAGATTAAACTTCTAGATCACTGAGTTTAATGGACAAAGCTTTCCTTATAAATACCTAGTATCAAAAATTTGTCCAGAAAATGTCATATTTCTTTCACATTGTTTAATTTTAACTACAAGTTAAGAAATTATACCTTTGTTTTTTTATGTTCAGAGATGACCTGGGGAATTAAAATATTTTTATTATGTATCTTTGTATCTCTTATAAAACTGCATAGAATAAATTTCTCAGAAAATTTGGCATCTAAAAAATATTTTTCTTATAAAATCCTAAATTGTTCTTTTTACAAAATGACTCTTTAATTTCATGTGCTTCACTTCTTGTCACCCCTTTACTTATTCATTCAGTAAACTTTATTGAAAGGCTGAAATGAAGTGAAAGTTGCTCAGTTGTGTTCAACTCTGCAACCCCAAAGACTATACAGTCCATGGAATTCTCCAGACCAGATTACTGGAGTGGGTAGCCTTTCCCTTCTCCAGGGGATCTTCCCAATCCAGGGATTGAACCCTGCAGTCTCCCGCACTGCAGGTGGATTCTTTACCAGCTGAGGCACAAGGGAAGCCCTATTGAAAGGCTGCTAGGTCCCAAATATTATGTATTCCCAAATAATATGGAAATAACCAATGACTCATTTTTCAAGGAGGAGTAGTATTTGTAAACAAATAATTACAACATAAGACAGTGAATATAATAATAACGCGTATACATGTTCCTGGTAGCATAGTGAGAGTTCTTAATTTTCCCTATCTTCATTGGAAGAAAGAAGATATCAAGGAATAGTTCACTGAAGAGTTGACATTTCAACAGGATATTAAAAGAATCCAAGGAATTTGCCCAGAGACAGAAAACTTAGAGTTAATAAAATATTCACCTATAGTAATTATTTTAGCTTTAGTATTTAAGCTTATTTTTAAATTTTACTCATTTTAGTAATTGACATGATTTATGCATCTTTTATTATAAGTTGCCAATGACATATTTTATAAATTGGTAGAATATAAATTATAATTTATTAGTCATTTATAAAGTGTTAAAAAATATAGAATACTGTTCAGAAAAGCTAAAATCCCTTTCTTTTGAAATATGTGGCAGTCTTGAGAAAGCAAAGAAATCCCTATCATTCTTATCTATTTTTAGAGAATGAAATTTTTGTTTTTCATGAGGAGGGTAGAAAAACACCGATACTTTTAAAAATGTCATGTTAGTTTCTGTGATTATCACTTGTTTTACATTCACAAACAGCAAATGTTTTCTACTCTTACGTAAGTATCCAATCCCCTTGATATAATAGCTAATATTTAGAGGGAGTAATAGTTCTGCCTTTGAATAAATTATATAATGTATTTAAAATTACAAATTTTAAAAGTAGAATCGGATCTTAATCTTATTTTGCAGTGTCATGCAAATGTTCATCATGTGACATTTTTTTTCCTAAACAGGATATCATTATTTTCTGGAGGGTTTTTCAGATGCACTACTATGTGGAAATAGCTCAGATGCAGGGTAAGCCAATAATTTGTATGTGTATATACATATTTTCTCTTTTTTGGTACAAATTGACGGATAACAGCCAGCTAACTTTATTTATAGTAATTTGTGATAATTAAGATTTTTTTATTTATAAGTTGAGGGATTATTTAAATGTTAGGCAAGCTTTCATGTTTTGTAAAACAAGAAGGAGTAATTCAGCTTTAATGCTATTTCCTTTAGATGAGTATTCGTGAGCTATTAGTTAACTCTGGAGCATCCATGCTAAGAAAATGAACTAGACACATGTTAACACACTAATTACCAGTTTTGTAAAATATTACTAGGCATGTTATATAAAATTTTAATGATGACATCAGGTGATTAGTAAAATTATATTAAGTCAAAATTTGGGAAATGTGTTACTTATTTATCATACTTTCATCCCTTGAAATAGCAAATCTTTCTAGCTCAAATATTAAAAGTATAGCATGCTACCAGAATAAAAACACAGCAGAACTTCTTATAATACTTTCTTTTGCCACATTTACAGCCAGTGTCCAGAAGGATACATGTGTGTGAAAGCTGGTAGAAATCCCAATTATGGCTACACAAGCTTTGATACCTTCAGTTGGGCTTTTTTGTCGCTGTTTCGACTGATGACTCAGGACTTCTGGGAGAATCTTTACCAGCTGGTGAGAACCTGAGGCGACACATATTGTGATCAACTGGAAGTATATAAGAAAACCAACTTAGTTATGAAATCCAAACCACACCATAGTATAATGGAAAGAGCAGAACTTGAAATCAGAAGACTTGACTTTCTTTATCTTATTGATTATAACACATATTAAGCATAGCAGGGTGTTATGAACACAATTCTGTCTCATTTCCCCTTGACCTCAAAACATATTCCCCACCCTTCCCATATACAGATGCTCCTAAATAGAAAAGCCAAGCTTCCCCTCAATTCTGTTTACCCCCTCAGGTATTATCCTTCAGGTGGCAGGTGATGAAAATGGACAAACAGATGTAGAAGGATAAGTTTGGTCTCTTCCTGACTTTACTCAAAGTCTCAGCTCTTTAATGGAGATCCCCATGGTATTTTATTTGACTCTGCTTTATTCCTGGTAAATCCAGGAATTACCTCCTACAGATTAGAATGCTAAATGTATGACTTAGGGGAGAAGGAAGAGGATGAGGTTAAAGAAACAGATAGTCAACAAGGTAGGAGGGGATGTGACCATCATAATTATTTATATCGGAGTCCTACAAGACGCAAAGTAAGTTGACAATTGAAGCCACCAGTTAGCAAAATAATTTTGTAAAAAAAATAATTCTGGTATTCTTGTTTTCAGACATTGCGTGCTGCTGGAAAAACATACATGATATTTTTTGTGCTGGTCATTTTCTTGGGCTCCTTCTATCTAATAAATTTGATACTGGCTGTGGTGGCCATGGCCTATGAAGAACAGAATCAGGCCACCTTAGAAGAGGCAGAACAGAAAGAGGCTGAATTTCAGCAGATGCTCGAACAACTTAAAAAGCAACAGGAAGCAGCTCAGGTAAATTCACCAAATCAAGTATGTCCTGTCTCATGGTATGAACCTTTTTTTATTGTTTTGGTTGTTACAACAACACTGGAGAGAAAGTGAGAAACAGATGATTGTTTGTACTTAGGGGAAACTGGTAGTGTAGGGGGTTAGTCAATATTTCTACATTATTTTGATCATCTGTAAATCATTTAGTTTAACTATTCTAAGATATATGTTTATAATATTGACCACAATAGGAATCTTTCATGCTATTTTAATCATTGTAAAAGTTTTAGGATTCAAGGGAAAATGTGATTTTGAGGTCTTCTCAGGTGAGAAACTTTTACTGAATGAATATACTGGCATTAGAAAGAAACCCTAGGAAATCATCTTTTCTTAGGAAAAAAATGTATTGGTTATTGTGTAAAAAGATGTTCATGTGGTTCTTAGAAGATTGTCTTTGCCCCAAAATATGTTGTCTTTTATGTGGTTGCTTGTCTTTCTAAATAAAGAAGTGATCAAATAATGTAATGCTCTCTGATACAGCAGTAGGCATATAGAAGTCACCAATTTTATGGAGATCAGGGAACCTAAGAATTACTTGATTTTTTTTTACTTGATCTTATAGTATGATAAAATGCCCTTCCTATCACTTCCATCTTTCTTCACTCCTGTTTAGCATCAAAATTCATTGTCCTTACTATAAAAGGAAGTGGATTGGGGAATATTAATTTATTTGCAAGCCTATACTGAGGGCACTCTTGGAACAATGAAAATTATAAAAAAATCACAATCCAACAAGCTGTGATAAAGAGCATTGTTTTCATCCCATGACCATGTAGCCAGCAACAACCAGTGCTGACTTGAAGAAACGGGATGATCTTTGGAGAGCTGAATGTCTTGTCTTGCTTAGCAGAAACTATTGACCCTCCAGTCTCTAGCCTTTTGGATTGAGTATTGTAGAGGTGAGAAGGGATATCACCTTCTATAAATTTGATTGATAATATTTTGAGGGTACTGGACAATCCTGTTTCAATAGCTAGAAAGAGGCCCTCAGTTCTTTATCTCATTCCTCCTATCTTTGGATATGACCCCAAGTAACTCATCAGCTTTTCTTCCATGCTCTAATTTTTTTCCCCCCAGTGAAAAAAAGACAGTGCTAATTACCAATTTTTAGAGTAAATCAAATCCCAAAAGAATGTGAATTTATGTTCTTGTTGGTGTCTGATTGATCCTTTTGAATATGTGGTCTGCAAAACATCATAGAAATGTAATAAATGTTAGCACAGAGAAAATCAATTTATTTCTAAAAGCCTTTATTAGATGGATAGGAAAAAAAATTCCCTCATATTTGCAGTTTCTTCAGTGTAAGATTAACTGGAGTCAGCTGAATTTTTTTTTCAAATACTTTGCAAACATGTGAGCTATATTTTTAAAGGTAAGTTCTTCTGCACTTCCATGCTGAAACCACGTCTCCTCGATGTAGCAGGCAGCAGCTCTAAGTGCCTCAGAGCATTCCAGAGAACCTAGTGCAGCAGGCAGGCTCTCAGACAGCTCGTCGGAAACCTCCAAGTTGAGTTCCAAGAGTGCAAAGGAAAGGAGGAATCGGAGAAAGAAAAGAAAACAGAAGGAGCAATCTGGCGGAGAAGAGAAAGATGATGATGAATTCCATAAGTCTGAATCTGAGGACAGCATCAGGAGGAAAGGGTTTCGCTTCTCCATAGAAGGGAATCGGTTGACATACGAAAAGAGGTACTCCTCCCCACACCAGGTATGGCGCTGCTGAGTTGAATGATGCCGGGATGGAAATTAGAATGTGAAGCTGGCAGGGGGAGCGGGGAAGGGGTGGCTGGCGGCTGGGAGGAGAAGTGAATACGACTTAGGAATTTTTATCAACTGAATTGACTGCTTAAAAAAGAAAAAAAAAATATATATATATATATATTTAAACCTATCCTTTCTGTACAGTTTGAAAGAATTTTAGTTTGCGTATGCATAATCCTGCATCTTGGGGGGGGGTGGTGTGTGTGTTAGTGGCTCAGTCATATCTGACTCCTTGCAACCCCATGGACTGTGGCCCACCAGGCCCCTCTGTCCTTGGACTTCTCCAGGTAAGAATACTGGAGTGGGTTGACATTCCCTTCTCCTGGGAATCTTCCTGACCCAGGGATCCAACCCAGGTCTCCTGCATTGCAGGAGGATTCTTAACATCTGGATCACAAGGGGAAGCTCTCCGGCTTGGTGTATGAAGGTAGCACAGCAGCAAAAGTCAGGAGACCTGAATTCTCACTTCAACTTGTCTCCTGGCACTTGTTCTAACTAACATCTCATCTTTCTGGTCCACAGCCGTTTTAACAAGAAAAAATATGGTTAACTCATCAGTAATGTCTTTTTGGCTATTTTATGTTGTGTTTTTGTTTTTTTTTTTTAACAACCCAGACTTCTTTATAAACCATAATGTATGCTTCTGAAAATATTCGCTGTGGTATGCTTTATCAAAAAGCACATCACTCTGAATTTCAGAGGTCTTAACTTCAAGCTCCAACAACAGTGTGCCTACTAGATGTGATAGGAATAATAATTCAAGTGATATTAGGAGGATGGACTTAAACAATTTGTGCAAAGTGTTGGAATTTCTTGAAGGGAAAGATCAGTGGAAACAGATGTGCCTTTGTTAAAGTCATGCAGTTTATTGCGTGTTCAATGTCCACAGTAAGGTGCTGAAGATGTTTGCTTTTGAACTTGAAAAATATAGTTCAGGGTTTTGTTTTTCAATACCTTTAAGTTGCGGTCTATCTCTCCAGTTATTAATCTCAAGGGCTAGAAACCTTCTCTTATAAACTAATTTAATCCGCATGCACATAAAATGAGAATATTAATCAAGGAATGAGTCACATTGTGTTAAAATGCTGAAATCCCCTTCAACTTTATCTTACGAAATAAAAGCACATTCCAAATGACCATACTAATATGAGTTTAATTTTTTTTCGGTTTCAAACTTATAGTCCTTGTTGAGCATCCGTGGCTCCTTATTTTCTCCAAGGCGAAATAGCAGAACAAGCCTTTTCAGCTTCAGAGGGCGAGCGAAGGATGTGGGATCCGAGAACGACTTTGCTGATGATGAGCACAGCACCTTCGAGGATAACGAGAGCCGCAGAGACTCCTTATTTGTGCCCCGCCGGCACGGAGAGCGACGCAGCAGTAACTTCAGTCAGACCAGTCGGTCGTCCCGAATGCTGGCCGTCCTTCCGGCCAACGGGAAGATGCACAGTGCCGTGGATTGCAACGGTGTGGTTTCCTTGGTTGGTGGACCTTCGGTTCCTACCTCGCCTGTCGGACAGCTTCTGCCAGAGGTGATAATAGATAAGCCAGCTACTGATGACAATGTAAGGAAGTTTTAAACAGTTCAGGCATGGCAGGCCCATGATTGCCGTACCAGCCAGTGTTTCTACAGAATGGAACCCCTTGAGAATGATTCCTGGTTGGTCAAGCTGTGAATGCTCCTGCATCTTGTAATACCTTTAAAAGACTAACCAACTAAAACTTAAGGCCTCAACACCCTCTTGCGTAACACCTGAATGCATTTACTTATTAAATGTGCTAAGGATAAATTATACACAGTAATAAATGACTGCCTCCAGTTGGAGGATTTGCTATATACCCATGCTGAACTATCTTTAGATAGCAGGCCATCCACTAAAGACCTGGCATAAGAGTAAATGAATGATTCCTATGTTTAAGTGTAAAGGGTGTATAATAAATCTTTCCAACAGATTCTTTGATATAGCTTGCTTTAGTGTAGAAGAGTTCAAGAACACTGTGCCTAAATAGATAGCTTCATTATTATCTTAAAATTTCTAGTACTCATATTTGCCTTACTAAAAGATAATGCTGATATAGGTCTTCTCAAAACTAATCTAAACGAAGAGACACAAAAAATTATTAATACAGACAGATAAAAGAATTCTCTGTGTACAAAGGTATGTTATGTGTTTGTGAATATATACCCAGATAAGGAATTTCTAAACACGTGCTGCCTCTTATTAGACCTGGAAATATATCAGCATGACTGAGGCATGATTAAGTCAGAACTAGATGACTTATTGCTTTGGTACCCTGGATGAAACTGTTGTCCATGCAGCATGTATTATTGTTTTTTTAACATACAGCTTGTGTTGTCAATGACCATCTGTGTCTTGTGTCCAGAAAATGAGATGGCAGCTACATGTGTTCTAATTATTCATATTCCTTTAAAAATAAAGGGCTACCTTCTCAAAATAAAATTCTCTGATCATTTAGGTGACTTTACAAGTTACTATTTTTTGCTGTTAGTTCTGAAATAAGCAAATTGTTAAATATGTCACTCACAAGATTTATCAAGGATATCAAAATTATGTTATGTCACCTAAAACTATAAAATCAGAGGGTAAAAAGAAAACCCTCAACTTTGGTGTATGAATAAATGGCTAACAGTTTGGACAGTCCAGGTTAATGCTACAATAAGTCAGCAATATCTGCCATCACCAATTAAATATGAACATGCATGATGCATGCATTTCATGAATTTCACTGTGTCACAGTGGTTGTTTGCTTATCATATTGCCCAAGTTAAGCATTGAATACATTAACATTTTCTTTACAGGGAACAACCACTGAAACTGAAATGAGAAAGAGAAGGTCAAGTTCTTTTCATGTTTCCATGGACTTTCTAGAAGATCCATCTCAAAGGCAAAGAGCAATGAGCATAGCCAGCATTTTAACAAATACAGTAGAAGGTTTGTAACAAATTCCATTTCCATTTCAGTTGTTTTCACTGAATTTATATTGTCTTATTTGAAACACATGTCAGTAAGTTGAAAGTAGTATATTCCAAAGAAAACATCATAGGTTTTATTTAAGAGTTATTGGTTATATATTTCTATATTCTAGAAACTTTTTAAAAAGTTACTTAAACTCCATGGTTTTTGCAACTGTAAAGAATGTATCCTGTGTGTTTTGTTGTGCAGCCTCTCAGTAACGACTGACTCTTTGCCACCCCATGTACTGCACCACACCAGGCTTCCCTATCCTTCACCACTTTGCGGAACTTGCTCAAACTCATGTCCATTGACCTGGTGATGCCATCCAACCATCTTGTGCTCTGTCATCCCCTTTTCCTCCTGCCTTCTATCTTTCCCAGCATTAGGGTCTTTTCCAATCAGTCTGTTCTTTGCATCAGGTGGCCAAAGTATTGGAGTTTCAGGTTCAGCATCAGTCTCTCTAATGAATATTCAGGATTGATTTTCTTTAGAACTGACTGATTTGATCTCCTTGCAGTCCAAGGGACTCTCAAGAGTCTTCTCCAACACCACAGTTGAAGAGTTGAAAAGCATCAATTCTTTGATGCTCAGCCTTCTTTATGGTCCAACTATCACATCCATACATGACTACTGGAAAGACCATAGCTTTGACTATATGGACCTTTGTCAGCCCAGTAATAACTCTGCTTTTTAATATGCTGTCTAGGTTAGTTATAGCTTTTCTTCCAAGGAACAAGCATTTTAATTTCATGGCTGCAGTGATTTTGGAGCCCAAGAAAATAGCTGTCACTGTTTCTGTTGTTTCCCCATGTTTGCCATGAAGTGATGGGACCAGATAGCATGATCTTCATTTTTTGAATTTTTAGTTTTAAGCCAACTTTTTCACTCTCCTCTTTCACCTTCATTAAGAGGCTCTTTAGTTCCTCTTTGCTTTCTGCTGTTAAGGTGGTATTATCTGCATATCTGAGGTTATTGATATTTCTTCCAGCAATCTTGATTCCAGCTTGTACCTCATCCAGCTCAGAATTTTGCATGATGTGTTCTGCATATAAGTTAAGTAAGCAGGGTGACAGTATACAACCTTGACATACTCCTTTCCCAATTTTGAACCAGTCCACTGTTCCATGTCCAGTTCTAACTGTTGCTTCTTGACCTGCATACAGATTTCTCAGGAGGCAGGTCAGGTGGTCTGGTATTCCCATCTCTTAAAGAATTTAACACAGCTTGTTGTGATCCACACATCAAAGGCTTTAGCATAGTAAATGAAATGGAAGTAGATGTTTTTCTGGAATTCTCTTGCTTTTTCTATGATCCAATGGATGTTTGCAATTTGATCTCTGATTCCTCTGCCTTTTTTAAATCCAGCTTGAACATCTAGAAGTTTTCAGTTCAAGTTCTCAGTTCTCTTGACAGAATTTTCAGCATTACTTTGCTAGCATGTGAAATGAGATCAATTGTGTGATAGTTTGAACATTCTTTGTCATTGTCCTTCTTTGGGACTGAAATGAAAACTGACCTATTCCAGTCCGGTAGCTACTACTGAGTTTTCCAAATTTACTGGCATATTGAGTGCAGCATTTTAACAGCATCATCTTTGAGGATTTGAAATAACTCAGCTGGAATTCCATCACCTCTACTAGCTTTATTAGTAGTCATGCTTCCTAAGGCCCACTTGACCTCATACTCCAAGATGTCTGACACTAGGTGAGTGATCACACCATCATGGTTATCTGTGTCATTAAGATCTTTTTTGTATAGTTCTTCAGTGTATTCTTGCCACCTCTCCTTACTACCTTCTGCTTCTGTTAGGTCCATACCATTTCAGTCCTTTATTGAGCCCATCTTTGCATGAAATGTTCCCTTAGTATTTCTAATTTTTTGAAGAGATCTCTAGTCTTTCCCATTGTTTGTTTTCCTCTGTTTCTTTGCATTGTTCACTGAGGAAGGCTTTCTTATCTCTTTTTGCTATTCTTTGAAACTCTGCATTTGATAGGTATAGCTTTCCTTTTCTCCTTTGCCTTTATCTTCTCTTATTTTCTCAGCTATTTGTAAAGCCTCCTCAGACCGCCATTTTGCCTTTTTGCATTTCTTTTTCATGGGGATGGTTTTGGCCAATGCCTTTTATATAGCATTATGAACCTCTGTCCATAGTTCTTCAGACCCTCTGTCTATCAGATCTAATCCTTTGAATCTATTTTTCACTTCCACTGTATTTTATGCAGGGATTTTATTCAGGTCATACCTGAATGGTCTAGTGGTTTTCTCTACTTTCTTCAATGCAAGTCTGATTTGGCAATAAGAAGTTCATGATCTGAGCCACAGTCAGCTCCTGGTCTTGTTTTTGCTGACAGTATAGAGCTCTCTATCTTCAGCTGCAAAGAATGTAATCAGTCTAATTTTGGTGTTGACCATCTGGTGATGTCCATGTGTGGAGTCATCTCTTGTGTTTTTGAAAGAGGGTGTTTGCTATGACCGGTGTGTTCTCTTGGGGAAAAAAAAACAACTCTGTTAGCCTTTGTCCTGCTTCATTTTGTACTCCAAGGCCAAATTTGCCTGTTACTGCAGGTATTGCTTGACTTCCTAATTTTGCTCTCCTGTTCCCTATGATGAAAAGGACATCTTTTTTTGTTGTTAGTTCTAGAAGGTCTTGTAAGTCTTCATAGAACCATTCAACTTCAGCTTCTTTGGCATCAGTGGTTGGGGCATAGACATAGATTACTGTGATAGAGAATGATTTGCCTTGGAAGCTACTGAGATCATTCTGTCTCAGACCAAACTACAGGGAGAGAACACTGTCCCACCCATCAACAGAAAATTGGATTAAAGATTTGCTGAGCATGGCCTTGCCCACAGAACAAGAGCAAAACAGAGCAAGACCCAGTTTCTCCACAGCCAGTCCCTCCCATCAGGAAGCTTCCACAAGCCTCTTATTTTCATCCAGCAGAGGGCAGACAGAATGAAAACCACAATCACAGAAAATTAACCAAAGTGATCACATGGACCACAGCCTTGTCTAACTCAGTGAAACGATGACCCAAGCCGTGTAGGGCCACCCAAGATGGACAGGTCATGGTGGAGAGTTTGGACAAACGTGGTGCACTGGAGAAGAGAATGGCAAACCACTTCATTATTCTTGCCTTGAGAACCCCATGAACAACATGAAAAGGCAAAAAGAGGTGACACTGATAGATGAACTCCCCAGGTTGGTAGGTGCCTAATATACTACTGGAGAAGAGCAAATAAATAGCTCCAGAAGAAATGAAGAGATTGAACCAAAGCAGAAACAGCAGCCAGTTGCGGATGTGTCTGGTGATGAAAGTCTAATGCTGTAAAGAACAATATTTCATAGGAACCTGGAATGTTAGGTCCAAGGATCAGAGTAAATTGGAAGTGGTCAAACAGGAGATGGCAAGAATGAATATCGACATTTTAGGAATCAGTGAACTAAAATGGAACAGAATGGGTGAAACTAATTCAGATGACTATTATATCTACTACTGTGGGCAAGAATCCCTTAGAAGAAGTGGAGTAGCCCTTATAGTCAATAGAAGAATCTGAAATGCAGTACTTGGGTGCAGTGTCAAAAATGACAGAATCCTGTGTGTGGCAACTCCTTAAAAACGCACAATGAAGTATTTCTGTAAAGGGTTTCTAATCCTATTAGTCATAGTGACCATATTTTCTGTTCCATTTAGTTTAGGACTTCTGATACCATCCTAAACACACTCAGGATTGGAGGGGAAGAATGGGTCATTCTCACAAAATAAAAACAAACAGCTGATTCTTGGCTCTCTTATAGCCTCAGGATGATAGCATAGCCAGACATTAACATAGGATTACACACAGTATCTCTATTAAAAAGACAATCCACGTAACTTAGAGCCAAATATGGAGCCACAATATCAATGCATAAGAGAAGAAAATCATTCTTTGATACCCCTGTTCTATGTTTATGTCTGAAGAAATTTTGGGGTGGAATCTAAAGAGTAAATTCTATTTTTTAAATCACATTTTTTTTTTTAAATAATGAAGTACAAAAATAGGTTAACTATAGCAAATGGGAATGTTTGGTTAGTGAAATCTATTGGATCTGAGAGGAATATATATGTTTAAAAATATCTTTCGGTGGTTGTTTTTATTTTTTTTTAATCTAGAACTTGAAGAATCCAGGCAGAAATGCCCACCCTGTTGGTATAAATTTTCCAACATATTCTTAATCTGGGACTGTTCACCATATTGGTTAAAAGTGAAGCATATTGTCAACCTGGTTGTGATGGACCCTTTTGTTGACCTGGCCATCACCATCTGTATTGTCTTAAATACTCTTTTCATGGCCATGGAGCACTATCCCATGACAGACCATTTCAATAATGTGCTTACAGTAGGAAACTTGGTAAGCATATTGGAAGGTAAATGTGTTCAGTCTTCAAATTTTCTGTTTGAGAAACTGTTTGCATTTAATGTCTTATAGCAGTTAGCAGTCTTACCACCACCCTTTCTACTTCCTTGCTTTCAAAAGATGGGAATTATATCTAGCTGGCTATACCCTATTCTTTGCCAAAAATAGCCCTTAACAGCCCTTAAGATCCAAGCTGAAACTGAGAAAGACCGCAATAAAAAGTCTACATTACTACTAGAAAAAAATCAATACTGGTATTTATAAGTAAAACAATGCACAGAAGCAGTTCATAGTTTAAGGACACACTTTTTGAAATGATGTTATCACAGTTTCCCTTCATATAGAAGGCTAAAATAAAATTACAGATCTTTTTATCTTGCTTAGTCATTCATCATCACTATAAGCCACAACTTATTTAACAACTCACAAATGGCTCCAGTTTTTCTACTTCCAAGATCTAGGTAGGGCCTGTATTGTTTAATCCATCTAGTCTAGATCAAAGCCATAAAATAATAAAAAATATCCAGTACATTTTGTGCATTATATGATTAACAAGGCCATTTTTTTTTTTAACAAGGCCATTTTTGGTGAAGGTTTCTACCCAATTCTTTCTCTTCTGAGCTTAAAAAAAAAAATTGTTTGTTGTCTCAATTTAGGAATATTAGCTTTCATTTGCTGAAATAAAGGTCTTTAAAATAATGTATTCATTTTTCATAATATTTGTTTTGAGGTTTAAAGTTTTTGATGTAAGAAAGAAAAATATGTAAAGCATCCTGAATTATAGTATTCCTATTTTTAAAGTTCTAGTATTTACCATTGAAGTAATTTTTTCATGTGCATAATAAATAATGATAATGCACATATTATAATATGGGTGCTCATGTGAAATAACTGTCTGAGTAGAGGGAAGTGGGAATAAGCTTATAGATAAAACTGTTTTTGGGAAAAATCTTGTCAGTACCTGTGCTGTATGAAGTCTGGAGGAAAATGCAGTTGATGTAATGGAAAGAACACTGATTAAAAATAGATTTGCTCTCAAATCCTAGTTTTTCTAACTTTCTACTTGATGTTGGGCAAGCCACTACACCCATCTGAAGACATGTTTCCTAATTGGTAAAGTAAGAACTATAATACTCACATTATGTGTTTAACAGTGTTTCATTTGAGGATAAAATTAAATAACATATATGAGAGCTTTTTAACAACTATAAATTACTGTGCAAATGTAATCAAGTAATAGAATAATTACTAGTGTAAACATTTTGTTCTAGGAGCAAATATTATGTCATGATACTTTATCATTATCTGATGGAATTAGAGTAACTTTGTTTTGATCTTAGGTTTTCACTGGAATCTTTACAGCAGAAATGTTTCTGAAAATTATTGCCATGGATCCTTACTATTATTTCCAAGAAGGCTGGAATATCTTTGATGGTTTTATTGTAACGCTTAGCCTGGTAGAGCTTGGCCTGGCCAACGTGGAAGGATTATCAGTTCTTCGTTCATTCCGTTTGGTAAAAAACAAAACAGTACAAAGACAAAAACCTTTCCAACAATCAGGGTTCTTGCATCATAGATTTTACCACACACCATTAACATTTTAAGTTTTTTGTGTAACATTTGCATTGTTAAAAACAGTCCCTAAGTGGAAAAAATATTCCCACATATTTAGGAAAAAGCTTTATTGCAAAAATCCTGATCATATAAAGTTGAATATGTTACTCAATTACCATTCCAACTAATTATTGTTTCTAGAGATGATGGCAGTTAATATTTTTGCATCTAAGAAAATATTTTAATGAAAATGTATTTTAATAGTACTTTGAAAATATAAACACCCTTTTGTATTGGTGAATAACAATCAGATAAGGATGTGCATGTAGAAACCGTTTCTAATTGTATCTCTGGAAAAGATTCTCCTTCCCAAAATCAGAGAAGAGGAATCAGAAGAATTATTTACTTAGTCCACTGATTCACATATATGTGCTTGCAAATATGGAAAGGATTATGAAGTCATGGGAAATATTCCAAGTTCTTAAATGCAGGTGCAGCTAGCTATGTCAGGGCTCCAGAGGAGCATTATGAATAATAAACACTTCACTTATAGCAGGCCTCTGTGTGCTGTTATTTTGCCTGCTATTGACAAATGAGTATCTTTCAGCAGAAATCATTGAGATCAAATATTAATATTAGTGTCAGTCCAGGTATGCCTTACAACCACCTTTACAAAACAGGGAGAGTATGTCCCCAAGAAATAATTAAAAATTCACTCTCAGGGAAAATAATCTATATAAAACATGGAAGGATCAGATTCTTCCTAGGTGGGAGGGAGGGGTCCAAAAATTAGCCATGAGACTGGCCATGGTCAAGGATAGGACAGATGTTGTAAGAGAGCTTTTTTGTTGTTGTTTGTTTTTAAATAAGAAGCTCCTTTTGGGAAGACCTTTGCTTCTTGTTTGGTGAAGTGAAACATTTGCTCACAAGTCTCTGTTCCTGATAGATTAGAAATATGTCTTGGAGTAAAGCCAAGCACTGACACAAAGACATCCAGACAGCCTGCTCTTCACATCTTTTGCTTAGGAGAGTGGTGCTATGACAGTGCAATGGCACAGGTCATTCTAACTGGTTAAGGTCGAAAGGTAGATGGATTTAAAAGTCTGGAAAGCAAAGTGCAAGAATGCAAGGTGGTTCTTACCTATTTCCCCAATCAAGATTGTAATTTTTGCAATCAGTAGTGGCCACGGACATCCACTAACTCTCTTAAAAAATGTCTTTTGTTATATACTTCAATATCTTTCTTATTCAGTTATAATTGATATAATACTATATTTCAGGTTTACAACATATGATGCAATATTTGTATATAGTGCAAAATGATCACTACAATAAATTCAATTAACATCCATTACAACATCTGTAAAGCAAATGTTGTTAGAGATTCAATTTTAATCATTTCTTGGTAAACCTCACATGTAATGCTTTCAAAGATTGGTCATAATAACATATATATATTTTTTATTTTCCAGCTCCGAGTTTTCAAGTTGGCAAAATCTTGGCCAACATTAAACATGCTAATAAAGATCATCGGCAATTCAGTGGGGGCTCTGGGAAATTTGACCTTGGTGTTAGCCATCATCGTCTTCATTTTTGCCGTGGTTGGCATGCAGCTCTTTGGTAAAAGTTACAAAGATTGTGTCTGCAAGATCAACAGTGAGTGTAAGCTCCCGCGCTGGCACATGAATGACTTCTTCCACTCCTTCCTGATTGTGTTCCGGGTGCTGTGTGGAGAGTGGATAGAGACCATGTGGGACTGCATGGAGGTCGCTGGTCAAGCCATGTGCCTCACTGTCTTCATGATGGTCATGGTCATTGGCAACCTGGTGGTATGTACCCATTTAAGATATGAGTTTCAGAAATGGATGAAGAGCACAGTGAAATGATGTCCATTTTGTCTAAAACAAAAATTATGATTATCAATAAGTCTCTTACCTTGGATACACTTATAATCTTACTTTGACAAACACAACCAGTGACCCTACAATGTTTGTTCTCAACTGTTTTGCCAGTCATTTCATCACACTTATTATGTGAACTCCTATGGAGTATAATATTAAAGACAGGTTTAGAAGGATATGTTGGAAACATTTAAAAAATTCAGATCCAAGGAAGGGAAAAGTCTGAAAAAAAATAAATTTAGAGAAAACCCAAACTTACTTGCTAGTATAGGGCTAAAAAGTGGTACTTTCCTTTGTTCCTAGCTATTTCAACCTTTCTTTGCCTGTTCATTATAGATACTATTCAGTCACTCTATATTATAAGGCAGATGCATGAACCAACCTGGGTTAGTCAATTCTTACATCAAAACAGAGGTTGGCTAAGGATTCCTAACCCACATGGAGTAACTAATCCGTCCTCTCTTTTAGGTTTGGTACCTTACCATTACCATATAAAAATATATAATATACCCCAAAGGATATGTACATTACTTTCACTTTCATGCATTGGAGAAGGAAATGGCAGCCCCCTCCAGTGTTCTTGCCTGAAGGATCCCAGGAACGGGGGAGCCTGGTGGGCTGCCGTCTATGGGGTCGCACAGAGTCGGACACGACTGAAGCGACTTAGCAGCAGCAGCAGCAGCGCCAGTCTCATGGAAACATTAGTGATTGTTTATAAATAGTTGTCCTAATTAGTCAACAGTGGGGTATGAGAAAAATAGTAGATCAAGAAAATATATGTTGATGCCTATGTTAAGCCCAAAATTCTCATTCTGGATCATAATGATTTTCTTTCAATTAATATCCAATTTAATATCTCTTCATCAAAAAAGAAACTATAATATGCAATTAAATGCATAATTTTAAAAACTAAGGAATTTTAAGTTTAGAACTCTTATATAGAGCCCATATAAATTTATTTCTTATAATCACATATGTTTAGTAAAACCTTAGGTCCGCTCATTCAGAGTCTTCATTTTATAAGTAGAGGAACTCGAGACCAATGGAAATCATGTCTTTGCCCATGGATGAATTGTGGCATAGCTGTTAAGCCAGATCACAAATTTAGATTTCTGAACTCTAGTCACTAATTTCCTCAACATTTCAAGGAATAAGTGATCTCAATCTGCTCTTCTTCACATTGGGGTGAAATTATAATGATGTTTGTGTTATTTTTAAGGTCCTGAACCTCTTTTTGGCCTTGCTTCTGAGCTCATTTAGTGCAGACAACCTTGCGGCCACTGATGATGATAATGAAATGAACAATCTCCAAATTGCTGTGGATAGGATGCACAAGGGAATAGCTTATGTGAAGAGAAAAATATATGAATTTATTCAACAGTCCTTTGTTAGAAAACAAAAGATTTTAGATGAAATTAAACCACTTGATGATCTAAACAACAGGAAAGACAATTGTATGTCCAATCATACAGCAGAGATTGGGAAAGATCTTGACTATCTTAAAGACGTAAATGGAACTACAAGTGGAATAGGAACCGGCAGCAGTGTTGAAAAGTACATTATTGATGAAAGTGACTACATGTCCTTCATAAACAATCCCAGTCTTACTGTGACTGTACCAATTGCTGTAGGAGAATCTGACTTTGAAAATTTAAACACGGAGGACTTCAGTAGTGAATCAGATCTGGAAGAAAGCAAAGAGGTAAGATTTTATAGATGTGGTTGGATATAATATGTATATGTATATACATGTATTATATTGCCTATATTTATGATTATGTATTCTCCATGTAGGATATTTTTGCCATAATATAAAATATTATTTCATTGAAGAACCAAAGATTTAAGCTCAGTGAGATGATTAATAAGTTAAAGAATAATACATGTGTATGTTTTCTCATCCTAGTAGTATAAGTTTTCTCATCCTAAGTAATGGGTATTTATTAGATGATGAATGAATGAACGATTCAGGGAATGAACAAGCTTCATTGGATTTAATCTTTGTAATAACCTCAGAAAGATTTGTTGTTATTCTAACCTGTCAGAGAAGAAAATTAGCTTAGGAAATTTAAGCCCATATTACTAATGAGGAGGTATAGCTGATAATTGAACTTACAGTCTTTATGAGCTCTGTATATCTTACACTGCATTGCACTAATTCACATACATGGAAGAGAATTTAACAACAAGAAATAGTCTATGTCATTCCATTAAGGTGACTCAAATGGTAATGAATCTGCCGGCAATGCAGGAGATGCAGGTTTGATCCCTTGGTTAGGAAAATTCCCTGGAAAAGGGAATGGCTACCCACTCCAGTATTTCCTGGAGAATTCCGTGGTCAGAGGAGCCTGGTGGGCCACAGTCCTTGGGGTTGCAAAGAGTTGGACATGACTGAGCAATTAACACTTTCTTCTGAACTACATGTTAATCTTTTAGGCTGCCATAGCAATGCTCCACACACTGGGTGGCTGAAACAATCAAAATGTATTTTATCACGTTTCTGGAGAGTGGAAAGTGCAAGGGCAAGATGCTAGGAGGGTCACGGTCTGGGGAGAGCTCTCTCTTTGCGTTGCAGATAGCTGCCTTCTCACTGTGTCCTCACATGGTCTTTCCTCAGCAAGTGGGTGTGAGCTCTGGTCTCTCTTCTTATAAGAGCACCATCCCTGTTGGATTAGAGGTTGGATCAAGACCTCACTTAACCTTTATCAGTACTTCACAAGCCCTGTCTCCAAATAGAGTCACACTGGGAGTTATGGCTTCAAACTACTAATTTAGAGGGAACACAATTCAGTCCATAGCAACTGACTTAGAAATATTAGTCTGAAATTTTAATGGATTTAAAAGATAATTCCAAAGAAACATAAAACAAAAACACCTTCACTTCCCATTTATTGTGTGGAAGTCTCAAAAATGGTAAGATGGCTTAGGTTACATAGTCCAAATTTTTAAAAATTTATTTAAACATTTTTATCTTTAAAACAGGTTCACAGAAAAATTGAGAGGAAGACAGCAAAATTTCCACATACTCCAATTCCTTTTATTTGTTGAATCTACATTGATGGGTCATTATCACCCAAAGTCCATAGGTTACACTTGGATTCATTCTTGGTATTATCCATTTTATAGTCAGTTCAGTTGCTCAGTCATGTCCAATTCTTTGCAACCCTGTGGACTGCAGCAGGCCAGGTTTCCCTGTCCATCACCAACTCGCAGAGATTGCTGAAACTCATGCCCATGGAGTCGGTGATGCCATTCAGCTATCTTATCCTCAGTCATCCCCTTCTTTTCCTGCCCTTGATCTTTCCCAGTATCAGGATCTTTTCAAATGAGTCAGTTCTTCACATCCGGTGGCCAAAGTATTGGAGTTTCAGCTTCAGCATCAGTCCTTCCAATGAATATTCAGGACTTATTTCATTTAGGATTGACTGGATGGATCTCCTTGCAGTCCAAGGGACTCTCAAGAGTCTTTCCCCACACCACAGTTCAAAAGCATCAATTCTTCAATGCCCAGCCTTCTTTAAAGTCCAACTCTCACATCCATACATGACTACTGGAAAAACCATAGCTTTGACTAGATGGACCTTTGTTGGCAATGTAATGTCTCTGCTTTTTAATATGCTGTCTAGGTTGGTCATAGTTTTTCTTCCAAAGAGCAAGCGTCTTTTAATTTCATGGCTGCAGTCACCATCTGCATTGATTTTGGAACTCAAGAAAATAAAGTCTGTCACTGTTTCCATTGTTTCCCCATCTATTTGCCATGAAGTGATGGGACCAGATGCCATGATCTTTGTTTTTTGAATGTTGAGTTTTAAGCCAGCTTTTTCACTCTACTCTTCTGCACAACTGTCTGAAGGCATTTATTGACTGTTATTGAATCACACAGAGCAGTTTAAATGGGTCTAAAAATCCTCTGAACTCTATTGATCCATCCCTCTATACTAACCTTGGCACTGATCTGTAACTGTTTCTGCCTTTTTCAGAATATCATATACTTGGAGTCATATAATATGTAGCCTTTTCAGACTGGCTTCCTTTACTTAGTAATCTGCATTTAAGACTCTTCCATGTCTTTTCATGGCTTGATAGTTCACTTCTTTTAGTGCTAAGTACTATTTTGTTGTCTGGATGTTTGTTTATCCATTCACTTACTGAAGGACATCTTGGTTATTCCACGTTTTGGCCACTATGAATAAAGCCACTATAAACAGAGTTGTATGAAGGCTTTTGTGTGGACATAAGATTTCAACTCATTTGGTTAAATACCAAGAATGGCAATTGCTGATGGTATGCAAAGTGTAAGTTTTATTTTGTAAGAATTTACAACCTGGCTTCAAAGTAGCTGTATGCTTATTCATAGCCACTAGCAATGAAGGAGAGCTCCTGTTGCCCACAGCATTTTGTCTTGTCAGTGTTCAGGATTTTGGCCATTCTAGTAGATGTGTTGTTGTTCAGTCACTCAGTTGCCTCCAACTCTTTGTGACCCCATGGACTGCAGCACACCAGGCTTCCCTGTCCTTAACCATCTCCCAGAGTCTACTCAAACTCATGTCCATTGAGTCAGTGATGCTCAACAGATGTGTAGTGGTACCACATTGGTTTTCTTTATTTTTCATTGAAGGACAATTACAATTGTCCACAACTAATATTGTGCTGATTTCTGCTATATAACAACATGAATCAGCCATAGGTATACAGGTGTCCCCTCCTGCTAAACCTCCCTTCACAACCCATCCCACTCCTCTAGGTTGTCAGAACCTTTGTTTGAACTCCCCAAGTCATAGAGCAAATTCCCACTCGCTATCTATTTTACATATGGTAGTGTATCTGTTTCCATGCTGCTTTCCCCATTCATCTCACCCTCTCCTTCCCCCCCCATCCCCGTGTCCACAAGTCTGTTCTCTATGTCTGCATTTCCATTGCTACCCTGCAATAGGTTCATCAGGACCATATTTCTAGATACCATATAAATATATAATAGATGTTTTTTCTCTTTCTACTTACTTCACTCTGTAGGCTGTAGCTTCATCTACCTCATTAGAACTGAATCAAACGCATTCCTTTTTATGACTGAGTATTATTCCATTGTATATATGTACCACAGCTTCCATTGTATATATGTGCCATTACTTTGCCAACAAAGGTCCATCTAGTCAAAGCTATGGTTTTTTCAGTAGTCATGTATAGATGTGAAAGTTAGACTACAAAGAAAGCTGAGGCCGAAGAATTAATGCTTTTGAACTGTGGTGTTGGAGAAGACTCTTGAGAGTCCCTTGAACAGC
Source organism: Odocoileus virginianus (assembly GCF_023699985.2). Taxonomy (NCBI): domain Eukaryota; kingdom Metazoa; phylum Chordata; class Mammalia; order Artiodactyla; family Cervidae; genus Odocoileus; species Odocoileus virginianus. The sequence goes on from NC_069686.1 coordinate 23,630,487, forward strand.
AAGGAGATTCAACCAGTCCATCCTAAAGGAAATAAGTCCAAGATATTCATTGGAAGGACTGATGCTGAAGCTGAAACTCCAATACTTTGGCCACCTGATGTGGAGAACTAACTCATTTGAAAGACCCTGATGCTGGGAAAGACTGAAGGTGGCAGGATAAGGGGACGACAGAGGATGAGATGGTTGTATGGCATCACCGACTCAATGGACATGAATTTGAGTAAACTCTGGGAGTTGGTGATAGACAAGGATGACTGGAGTGCTGCAGTTCATGGGCTTGCAAAGAGTCGGACTTGACTGAGCAACTGAACTGAACTGACTGACCACAGCTTCTTTATCCATTCATCTGTTGATGGACAACTCGGTTGCTTCCATGTCCTAGCTACTGTGAATAGTCCTGCATTGAACATTGTTTTTTAATTTACATTTTATGAAGACATATGGTGCGGAGGATCTTTTCATATGCTGCTTTGTCATCTGTTTGTCTTCTTTGATGAGGTATCTGTTGAGAACTTTGACCTGTTTTTTTTTTTTTAATCAAGTGGTTTTCTTATTGTTGAGTTTTGAGAATTCTTTGTGCATTGTGAGTTAACAGTCCTTTCCCAGCTTCATTTTTGCAAAGATTTTCTCCTAATCTATGGCTTCTCTTCTCACTCTCTTGATGATGCCTTTCACAGAGCAGATATTTTTAGTTTTAATGAAGCCTAGTTTATCAATTCTGTTTTTCATGGATTGTGCCTTGACAGATTTCTGAAATCTAGGCAAAATTGCTGAGACTATGCAAAAGGCAAATAAAATCATATCTCCCCAGTTAGAAAGTAATTCCTTTAGCAATGGATTGTGTTTTATATAACTTTAATCCTCTGAAGCACCTAGTACAATGTTGCATACATAATAAGGGCTCAATATCTTTTTGAGTTTAGGTTGATTTGCATGGATCCTAAAGTAAGAGTATGTTGGTCTTAACTCTATTATGGGCAATCACTGATTGTATATTATCCAGTTTCCTAGTTATAGTATGAGTATATATGTCCTGTAGTGCTTATAGGAATCTTATGAGAATCTAAAAGCTGTTCAGAAGTTAAAAGGACTCAAAAACAGAAGGTAGTGATGGTGCAATTACTACCTTAACTCTGCTTAAATAAATACTTTTAAAATCAATTGAGTTATTAAACTTCTGTCTCTTTGGAATAAAAACAGCATATTAGTAGCATAGTTAGGGGAAAGTACCTTTATTTTAGCAATGAGTGTGTGCCAGAATGAAGTAAAACTGTCATTTGAGTCTTTGTAATTCGGATCATGTTAATAACATGTCATTTGTTGTCTGCTCACCATAGACAAAACACTGTTTTTAGGGCTTTACACATAGCATTATCTCATTCAGTCTTCACACCATGGGATAGATACTATTATTCTAATCTTACAAGTAAGAAAATTGAACACAAAGAGTTTAAGTAACTTGCCAAGGTCATACAAGTAGTAAAGATTGATCCTGGCCTAGAATCCAGGAAGTGAGCTACAGTTTATATTTTGAACCATTACCTTAAATTTCTTTAACAATGTCTAAAAGTATACTATCTCTGGTATCTCTTTGAATTGAATAATACTGTTTACTGACAAACTAATAAGTGTTCACTATAGAGTTGGTATACCAAGCCCTTGTCACCTGGCACAGGTTAATGATATAGCCGGGAGAATCTGAATCTCCATCTGTCCTGGAGGGTCCTCTTCCTCCTTTGCTGGCCTGTAATTTAGACAGATCTGCTTCTGCATACCACACTAATCTGTAGAGATCTACCAATTACAGAGCTCTTATTCTCTCAAATTATGGGCACTCAAAATTGTGCTTTAGGAATATACCTTTCTGCATTTAATCCCACCTATAAGAATCCTCCAAATAATTAGGAAGCACTTCTGTGGTTGCATTATTAGTTTATGAATTCTTTGAGAATAGGGAAAACACCAACCATATATTATTCACCTTAAGTCTGCAGCGTATACAAAATGTTTACTAAATTAATGAGTAAATGAGTAGTGAACAGTTCATTGATCCCAATGAACAAGTAGATCCCACTTGTCCTCCCAGTGATAAATATTTACTTACTGTTTTGCTGATATTTCCTCATCTAATAGTTTTATCTTTATTATGCATGATATAAGTTGAAGAACACATGATCATTTTCAATCTGTTACATACTGCCAAATATCAGCAAGTTAAATTTGTGCTACCATATAAAGGTCTACAGGGAATGCCTTATGTGGACAATAATCAGCTTTAAAATGTGTCTAAAAACAAGGATTAAGCTCATTTCATTTAACATAATATGCCCCACATTTATCCTAGTCTCTAGAATACAATAAGTGTCCAGTAATTGCATGTTAAATCAAGAAATAAGAATAGGAAGTCTTTGGTTAATCTTGAATCAAATGGATATATACCAAGACTTCTGCAAATATCCAAACTTATGAACACCATGATAACATAATTTTCCCCAATAGAAAAATAGCAGACAATATATCTGGAGATATTAAGAATCTACTGGTGCTCACTTTGGCAGCACATATACTAAAATTGGAATGATACAGAGAAGATTAGCATGGCCCCTGCGCAAGGATAACACACAAATTCGTGAAGCATTCCATATTTAAAAAAAAAAAAAAGAATCTACTGGAAGATAGGTATATATGCCTCCAGCTTTTTTGTGTAGACCATCTCTTTACCTCATGGTCTCTACAGCAGGGATTGCCTCCATCTTATTAGTCCTACATACTTTAAAGCAGAATTCAGACTATGTGCTGTATGTTCAGTCGTTGAGTCATGCCCAACTCCTTATGAGCGCATGGAAGGTAGCCATCCAGGCTCTTGTCCATGAAATTTTTCAGGCAAGAATACTGGAGTGGGTTGCCATTTTCCTCCTCCTGGGCATCTTCCCACCCAGGGATTAAACCTGTCTCTTGCTTCTCCTGCTTTGGCAGGCAGATTCTTTACCACTAGTGCTACCTAGGAAGCCCAATTCAAAGCATATTAAATTGATGTTTCTTCACCTTCACCCGTACATAAGGCAAATGTTTGACTAACAGAAGATTTCACAATTAATAAGAAAATTTTATATGTATTGAATATGAATAATCAACTGAAGACTGTCATTATAACATAAATCTTGAAGAAATCATCTGAGTTTAGGGATGATAAGGAAACTAAAGAGTTAGTATTTGATTTTTCCATAGCTTCCCTATGGAAATTCTAAATCTCAGTACAGAATCTGTTCCTTTGACACTGTTGCTTTGATGAAAGTGTTTAATAGAAGTCACTTTAATTTTTAATATGGTTAGTGTACACTAGAAATATTTACTAATGCACAGTGTGCACAATTAAATATTAATACTGATATTTTTGATGTTGAGCATCTCAACTATATATGATTTAAGATATATATCTTAAATATATATGTTAATATGAATACATATAATAACAGTAAAATTCTCACCTTTAAAATAGTATATGCCAGCTTTTAAAATATGTTTTCAAAAATAAAAAAACACATGTATTATACACATATTCTGTATCCTTTTGACCCTTAAATTCCAGATTTATTTTTAAAATATTTTATCACATTATAAATTTAAATTCTATTACACCCTATAAATAAGCTCCCTGTAACAAACCAAGTCTAAAATAACAGTATAAACATCCTAAGATCAAGTCAGAGAACAAAAGAATTGTGATCACTTACTCTAAGAAATATTGTGGAGAGTACTGTTTGCTTTGCTTTGTTTTGTTTCCCCCTCAAGGTCAAAATCATTTGCTATAGTAGAAAATATTTTTTAAAAAGCAAGAAATGTTGCATAAATCCACTGAGGAGGAAAAATGCTCTTCCCATCAGGATTGTAGTTATTAAGTGGTTATTGAATGCCCTTGTATACAAGGCAAATTGGATGCTTCAGATGCAATGTAGTTCTTTCATTCTCTCTGTTCACTTATTGTCATCCTGCCAAGCATATATGGACAATAAGTCAGTATACAATTGAGCCATTGAGAGTTACATGTGAAAAAATATTTTTAAATAAACTAGCCCAATTGGAAATGAGCAAATTAAAGGTCAATTAATGGCTTAATAAACATAAAACTCAATACTTAAAATAGTCTATTAATCCCAAAGGCCATGAGAACCAGTTGCTTTATTATGTGAATGATGAATTTCAAAATAAAAGTGAACTTCAATGTAAGAACAAAGAAGGAAAAATTAATTGTTTTATTGTTTTTAATTCAATGCAAGTACTTATTTGAAAATTTTAATTTTGTTGTTATCCAACTTATTTTGTAGTTTATCTGAATTCGTATCTCATGTTTATCTGAATTAATATCTCAGGTCTAAAAATCTTTTCCTTCCCTTATGAGTAATAGTGTTTTTACTCCAACCAAATAAACGATTCAGAACCACATTATCTTTGATTTCAACAATGATAAATATAAAAATACACTGGAAAAGTATAGTGGTTGTGAGAGTTTTAATACTATTCTTTTGGTCTGTGATGAATCAAAGAAAAATAAGGATGTCAATCATCTGAATAATATAAATAGTAAAATGTTATAAATGTTATCTAGAAAAACTATATGTACAGAGAATTCTTATTTTCAATAGCCCATGGTGTATTTATATAAATTAATAATGTACAGGGTTTCAAAGTAAGCCTCAATAAATTCAAGCAAGCAGACATTGCATGGTTATTATCCCAATAAATTCAAGATAGATGATGTCATTTAAGGTTATTATCTAATCACAATGCAGTTAAAACTAGAAATTAATAATAAAATAACAGAAAAAATATAACCATTTGAGAATTTAAGAGTTTCCTCCCAAGCAAATATTGGGTTAAGTAGAAAATAAAATATATAAATAACTATTTAGAAACTAAGAACTTTTAATCTCAAAAATTTATGAAATTGGACCAAACACCCTCTGAATATCTGTTAACACAGATGACTAAGAAAGGATGAAAGAACATGACATAGAACTTAATTTGGGAAATTAGAACTAGAACAATAAAACAAAGGGAACATAAATAAAGAGAAATTAATGTAGCAGATAATATTAGTGTAGTAGGTGGTTCTTAGGAAAAAAATCAATAAAACATACAAACTTTAGTATTATCAGCAGGATCATAAGATGATGCCAATGACTCCACAAGCTTGGGTTCAGTTTATTAATGGTGTTATTTAATCTATTTTTGTTTAATACATTTATTATTTATTTTTTAATTTCAAATTTACCTACTAATTTCTTTATTTGGCTCATCAGTCTAAACCCTTGCTGCCTCCTCTGTGTTGTCTAGGCATGCTTCTCAGCTCAGTTTTTCTCTATCAGTTTTGTTTGTCTTTCTTTTCTTTTTCACACTAATTCTATTTATTTCCATTATGTACAAACTTAAAGAAAAAACACTAAAATTTTTCTTGGGGTAGCGTAGTTTATCTAGAGTAGATGAGCTGGCCTGAGTCCACTGCCTGTGGTTTGTTTTTTCTAACATTCACATGTCACTTTATCTGATGTCAGTATAATCTAAAGTTGGGGCAAGTTTCCCTCACTAGTGTGAGAATCAGGGTCTATCCCAGGGGTCAGCCAGGGTGTGGCTTACCAGGCTTCTTTTGAAAAATGTTGTTTTGGGGACCTATTTAAACCATATATGAATACTAAATTTAAAAATCTAATTTGTAATCATGTCCCATTCCTGAAATGCTCCTTCTGGATCCCAAATATTAAACTGCTTCATTTTGAAAAATGATACATACTTACATTAAAATATCTCTTTGGGCCTCTTTTTCCAGCCTGGGCTCATTTTTCAAGTTCTACATCATTGCTTATCATGAGCTACATCTGTAATTCATCATCTATGATTCTAGTTTAGGTTTTTTCAGAAGACAAAGATTATAAGAAACTTTATAAAGCAATCTGAATTTAGCATTGTTCCAGAAATTTATATCCCATATACTACAATGGTGTGGTTAGTCATCCAAAGCCAGACATTCTATCTAGAGTGCAAAGTCAAGTGGACCTTAAGAAGCACTGTCGTTAATAAAACGAGTGGATGCGATGAAATTCCAGCAGAGCTATTCAGATCCCTAAAGGATGATGTCATCAAGGTTTTGCATTCATTATGTCAGCAAATCTGGAAGACCCAGCAGTGGCCACAGGACTGGAAAAAGTCAATCCTCATCACTCATCACCCATGCTAGTAAGGACATACTTAAAATCTTGCATGCTAGGTGTCAGCATTATGGGAACCAAGAACTTCCAGATGTCCAAGCTGGGTTTTAAAAAGGAAGAGGAACTAGAGATCAAATTGCCAGCATTTGCTAGATTATAGAGAAAGCAAGGGAATTTCAGAAAAAACATTTCTCTCTCTCTTTCGTCAACTATGCTGAAGCCTTTAACTGTGGATCATGACAGACTGTGGAAAGCTCTTAGAGAGATGGGAATACCAGACCATCTTACTTGTCTCCTGAGAAACCTGTATTTGGGCCAAGAAGCTATAGTTAGAACCTTGTATAAAACACTGATTGGCTCACATCTGAGAAAGGTGTACGACAGGGCTGCCTGCTGTTACCCTGTTTGTTTAACTTATACGTTGGGCACATCATGAGAAATGCCAGGCTGGATGAGTAACAAGCTGGAATCAAGACAGATGGGAGAAACATCAACAACCTCAGATATAGGGCTGATACCACTCTAATGGCAGAAAGTGAAGACGAACTAAAGAGACTCATGAGGAGTGTGAAGGAGGAGAGTGAAAAACTGGCTTAAGACTAAATATTAGAAAAACTAAGATCATGGGATCCACCCCCATTACTTCATGGCAAATAAAAGGGGAAAATGTGTAAGTAGTAACAGATTTCCTCTTTCTTGGGCTCCAAAACCACTGTGTATGGTGACTGCAGCCATGAAATCAGAAGATGATTGCTTCTTGGCAGGAAAGTGATGACAAACCTAGACGTTGTGTTGAAAAGCAGAGACATTACTCTGCTGACAAAGATCCATATGGTTAGGGCTATGGTCTTCCCAGTGGTCATGTACAGTTGTGAGAGCTGGACTGTAAAGAAGGCAAAATGCCAAATAATTAATGCTTTCACACTGTGGTGCTGGAGAAGACTCCTGAATGTCCTGTGGACAGCAAGGAGGCCAAACCAGTCAATCTTAAGGGAAATCAACCCTAAATATTCACTGGGAAGACTGATGCTGAAGCTGAAATCCAGTATTTTGTCATCTGATGCGAACAGTTGAGGCATTGGAAAAGTCCCTAGTGCAGGGAAGGATTGATGGCAGAAGGTGAAAAGGGCATCAGAGGATGAGATGGCTGAATGGCATCACCAATGCAACGAACATGAACTTGGGCAAACTCCAGGAGATGGTGAGGGACAGGGAGGCCTGACATGCTGCAGTCCATAGGGTCACAAAGAGTCGGACATGACTGGGCAACTGAGCAACAGTATACCCTTTTTCAGTTCAGTTCAGTCACCAGTTGTGTCCGACTCTTTGTGATTCCATGAACTGCAGTATGCCAGGCCTCCCTGTCCACCACCAACTCCCGGAGTCCACCCAAACCCATGTTCATTGAGTCGGTGATGCCATCCAACCATCTCATCCTCTGTTGTCCCCTTCTCCTCCTGCCCTCAATCTCTCAGCATCAGGGTCTTTTCAAATGACTCAGCTCTTTGTGTCAGGTAGCCAAAATATTGGAGTTCCAGCTTCAACATCAGTCCTTCCAATGAACACCCAGGACTGATCTCCTTTAGGATGGACTGGTTGGATCTCCTTGCAGTCCAAGAGACTCTCAAGAGTCTTTTCCAACACCACAGTTCAAAAGCATCAATTCTTTGGTGCTCAACTTTCTTTATAGTCCAACTCTCACATTCATGCATGACCACTGGAAAAACTATAGCCTTGACTAGATGGGCCTTTGTTGGCAAAGTAATGTCTCTGCTTTTTAATATGCTGTCTAGGTTGGTCATAACTTTCCTTCCAAGGAGTAAGCGTCTTTTAATTTCATGGCTGCAATCACCATCTGCAATGATTTTGGAGCCCAGAAAAATAAAGTCAGCCACTGTTTCCACTGTTTCCCCATCTATTTGCCATGAAGTGATGGGACTAGATGCCATGATCTTAGTTTTCTGAATGTTGAGCTTTAAGCCAACTTTTTCACTCTCCTCTTTCACTTTCATCAAGAGGCTCTCTAGTTCTTCACTTTCTACCATAAGGGTGGTGTCATCTGCATATCTGAGGTTATGATATTTCTCCTGTCAATCTTGATTCCAGCTTGTGCTTCCTCCAGCCCAGTGCTTCTCATGATGTACCTTTTTAAAAATAACCTATTCACACCTAATTTTACAACAAGCTATGTTTTAATTTGTTTTTTAATTGGAAGAAAATTACTTTACAATGTTGTTGGTTTCTGCCATACAACAATGTGAATCAGCCATAATTATACACAGATCCCTCCTTCTTGAACCTCCCTCCTTACCCCCATCCCACCACTGTAGGTCATCACAGAGCACCAGGTTGGGCTCCCTGTGTTACATAGCAACTTCAACAAGCTTTTCTTTATGTGTTTGTATACATTTGAGGGATGTGCCTTTATTAATTTTATGCAGTGATTTCAATTTAGTTTTTATGAATAATCAGTAACTCATTTTATCAAATTATGCAAGAGTAAATTCCATAATTATAATACATTAATTTACAATAGTACAGCTTGATTTGAAAACAAACAGAGTATTTTTGATAAGCATACAGCTCACCAGGTGGAAGCAGAGATGTACTACAGTGTAGGCAACTGTAGAAAATAGCATATTACTGAGAAAATAGCATACTACTGGTGTCGGTCACTGTGTTTTACAGCGAAAATGCCACGCATTGTTAGTTTGGTAAGTCAATTAGCATGGAAGTGGGCTAGATAAAAAGCAGTCTGTGCCCAAAGAGTTGTGCAGATAAAAGGTGAGGATAGAGTAATTATTATTCGTCCAAAATGATAGGCAAAAACCACTATGTTACTAAAATCCAGAGAACATTAAGGAAGTTCACCATGACTAAAATACAGCTTCTGTGAAAGACAGATCTGGGAAATTTGGTTGGAAAGCCAAGCTGGAGACAGAAACTTCATTTGGTAGTAATATCTGAAGCAGAGGCACTCATTCGTTCACCAAATATTTATTGGGTAATTAGCATAATTCAGGCCTTTGTGGTTCACAGGGGTCTAATATTAGGCAAGGCTAGAATAAATGGTGAATTTATTATTTATAGCTGTCCAAAAAGAAGTGACAAGAGTGAATAGAGCATTCCTAGGAATCAGGAAGATGAAACTGAGAGCAGAGTATTTCAAAGGTAAAATTAAATTTGACTTTGCTGTCAATATTTGAAATAAATTAGAGTAAGCAAGATGATTTTGAGTCTAGGATGATTTTGAAATATGCTGAAAGATATTTCAAACAGAATCGGGCACTTAGTTTAAAAAGTACATTTAAGAGAGGAAAAAGAAGTCATGCCTTTAATTGGGATATGTTGAGTTTCAGTGACACTAGACATACTTCTGCTTTCCTGCCATAGTCCAAACAAACCATTGGATATACTTATATTGCTTAAATTGTGTTTGGAAATTAATTTATAAACATCTAAAGGATCACTTGTGTAAACCTGGGAACTTTCTAAGAGCACATCTTCCATTGTAGTACCAATAATGGGCATTTAATAATCTTTTATATCCTTTTAAAATTTCTCCCAGATTGATTCCAAACTGTATGCATTAAAGGGGAAATATACCTTGAAGTATAATAACTGGTAATATAAAACTTGATTTTAAAACAAGAGTAGCTAATTTTTAAGAATATTCTTAAGAATGTTGTTGTTCAGTCACTTAGTTGTGTCCAGCTCTTTGCAACCCCATGGAACTGCAGCATGCCAGGCTTCCCTGTTCTTCACTAACTCCCAGTTTACTCAAACTCACGTCCATTGAGTCAGTGATGCCATCCAACCAACTCATCCTCTGTGGCCCGCTTCTTCTCCTGCCCTCAATTATTCCCAGCGTTAGAGACTTTTCCAATGAATCGGCTCTTTGAATCAGGTGGCCAGAGTATTGAAGCTTCAGCTTCAGCATCAGTCCTTAAAATGAATATTCAGGGTTGATTTCTTTTAGGATTAACTGGTTTGATCTCCTTGCTGTCCAAAGGACACTCAAGAGTCTTCTCCAACACCACAGTTCAAAAGCATCAATCCTTCAGTGCTCAGCCTTCTTTATGGTCCAGCTCTCACCTTTGTACATGACTACTGGAAAACCATAGCTTTGACTAGACAGACATTTGTCTGCAAAGTGATGTCTCTGCTTTTTAATACATTTCCTAGGTTTGTCATAGCTTTTCTTCCAAGGAGCAAGCGTCTTTTAATTTCATGGCTGCAGTCACTCTCTGCAGTGATTTTTGGAGCCCAAGAAAATAAAGTCTGTCACAGTTTCCATTGTTTCCCCATCTATTTGTCATAAATTGATGGGGGACCAGATGCCATTATCTTTGTTTTCTGAATGCTGAATTTTAAGCCAACTTTTTCACTCTTCTGTTTTACCTTCATCAAGAGGCTCTTTAGTTCCTCTTTGCTTTTTGCCATAAGTGTGGTGTCATCTGCATGTCTGAGATTATTGATACTTCTAGTAGCAACCTTGATTCCAGCTTGTGCTTCATTCAGCCCAGCATTTTGCGTGATATATTCTGCATAGAAGTTAAATAAGCAGGGTGACAATATTCAGCCTTGATATACTCCTTTTCCAATTTGGAACCAGTCCATTGTTCCACGGCCTGTTCTCAGTGTTGCCTCTTGACCTGCATACAGATTTCTCAGGAGGAAGGTAAGGTGGTCTGGTAATCCATCTCTTTCAGAATTTTCCACAGTTTGTTGTGATTCACACAGTTAAAGGCTTTAGCATAGTCAATGAAGCAGAAGTTTTTCCAGAATTCCCTTGTTTTTCTATGATCCAACAAATGTTGGCAATTTCATCTCTGGTTCCTCTGCTTTTCCTAATTTCAGCTTATACATCTGAAAGTTTTTGGTTCATATACTGTTGAAGCCTAGCTTGAAGAATTTTGAGCATTACTTTGCTAGCATGTGAGGTGAGCACAATTGTGTGGTAGTTTAAACACTCTTTGGCCATTGCCCTTCTTTGGGATTGGAATGAAAACTGACCTTTTCCAGTCCTATGGCCACTACTGAGTTTTCCATATTTGCTGGCATATTGACTGTAGCACTTTCATAGCATCATCTTTTAGATTTTGAAATAGCTCAGCTGTAATTCCGTCACCTCCACTAGCTTTATTCATCATGATGCTTCCTCAGGCCCGCTTGACTTCACACTCCAGGATGTCTGGCTCTAGGTGAGTGATCATACGATTGTGGTTATCTGGGTCCTTAAGACCTTTTTTTTGTACAGTTCTTCTGTGTCTTCTTGCCACCTCTTCTTAATATCTTCTGCTTCTGTTATGTCCATACCATTCTGTCCTTTATCTTGCCCATCTTAAGAATAAAGATGGATTTACTGGCAACAGCTCTCATCTGAAGAAAGTCTGACCCAGTAAGACCTGGAATAACTATACACTAAGAAAAAAAGTATCAATGTATTTCATCATCATCTAGGCAAGACTTAGCATATTAAATGGCAGAGACATCACTTTGCCAACAAAGGTCTATATAGTCAAAGCTATAGTTTTTCTAGTAGTCATTCTAGTATGAATGTGAGAGTTGGACCATAAAGAAGTCTAAGCTCTGAAGAATTGATGCTTTTTTAATTTGGTGCTGAAGAAGACTCTTTGAGAGTCCCTTGAACTGCAAGGAGATCAAACCAGTCAATCCTAAAGGAAATCAACCCTGAATATTCACTGGTAAGACTGATGCTGAAGCTGAAGCTCCAATACTTTGGCCACCTGATGCTAAGAACTGACTCATTGGAAAAGACCCTGATGCTGGGAAAGATTGAGGGCAGGAGGATAAGGGGACGACAGAGGATGAGATGGTTGGATGGCATCACCAGCTCGATGGACATGAGTTTGAGCAGGCTCCGGGAGTTGGTGATGGACAGGGAAGCCAAGCATGCTGCAGTCCTTGGGATTGCAAAGAGTCAGACACGACTCAGCAACTGAACAATAAGACAGGCAAGACACAACAGAGGAGGATATTTAGTGTGGCAATCAAGGCCTTAAACAAATTTTATATCATTTTAGGTTCACATCTTTTCATCTTAGTACTCACAGTTGCTAATTGAAAAACTGAAGTCTGGGTGACCAATAGTGATATTTAGTAATGGAGACAAAGTTTGATATGGAGTCTGATATTTGGCACTATGTGTGACGGACTATGACAAGCAAGAGCAGGATTTGCCTCAAAATTTTAAAGACTTTTCAAGTAGTTCTTTTAAAAAATTTCTCTGAGTTAAAGTAATATTATACCAAAATGTTTTATTTTTGCTTGTGCTTAAGTTACTATTATGCCATTTGCTTTCTAACAAGTATATAATTCATTTGGAAGAATTATTGTAAACAAAGATTAAACAGGAACTGATGTCCACAACTACCCAAAGGTTAGTTTTTTGCATCTGATGAAATTATTTCCATGAAGATACTGAATATTTATATCATTGTAAAATTCCATTATTGGTTTACATTATGGATAGATGCTTTTGTTTTTGTGTCACTTCAAGATTGAATTGTAGATTCTCTTCATCTGTTAGACTCACCCTCGGGTTTTTCCTATGGATTATTTTCACTTTTAAATGGAGAGAATTATAAGCATGTGAATACACTGTTTCTCTTATTTCAGAAACAGTGTGGTTGCACAGAAGACAGAATGTGGGCACTGGGCTCAGGAATAATTCAAATCTTGATTTTCTCATTTACTGGTTATATGACATTAGGCAAGTTACTTAACCGGTCTAAGCCTTAATTTTATCATCTCTAAAATGATAGCAATTATACTAACTCCTCCTCCCTCAACCTTCCCTTTGGGTGTCTTCTAATTCATAAGACAGTGGTTTGCTTAGTATATATTTTTAATAGCCATTTGTAACTTCAAAATATAGCAGTCTGGTTTCATACACTGCAAATTATGGTGAATGAGTTACCATAGATTATTTTCTTATTTCCTCCTCTTATTCAATCACTCTTTTGCTCTAATCTTAAAAATCTCTTTATTTCACAGAGAATCCAAAACCAGTTCGTAGTTTTCTTGCTAGACTATTTCTTAGTGACCAAATTAAAGTGATTTACTTTTTATGTCCATCTCACGGTCAGAAGCTTAATGAGAGCAGTAGTTCATCTGAAGGTAGCACTGTAGACATTGGAGCACCTGCCGAGGAGCAGCCCGTAGTGGAACCCGAGGAAGCCCTTGAACCTGAAGCCTGTTTCACTGAAGGTAAAAAAATGACCTTGTGTTAATCTTACATTTATAGAGTGCAGTTTTTTTTTCTTTTTTTAAAGCTGTTGATCATCCAAAATGGACAACTCAGAATAGAGTAGTACATTGTAGTCAATCTATTTTAATTACTTCTAATAAGCTAATATATGTAAAATCTCTCATTGTATTTTGGTTATACCTGCCATGTGTAAGGAACCATGAGCATGGAGAAAAGATCATTTAATGTAGTCAGAATGAATGACTAATTTATAATTTTTCAGATATAATGGTGATTTTTGCAAGAAGTCAGCATCTTAAACATTAGTCAAAATTCTCATACACAACATTTGCTTTAAAAATAATTTTTATATTATTATCAAGTGAATTGCAAGCACTTTTTTTTTCATGAGAACATCACTTTCCAATACTTGAGTGGAACAGGAAATAAGCACTGCCCCATTCCTGATCCCTGCACAGTACCTAGTCGAACCTGGTGCAGGATGGACAATAAATCCATACTTATTGCTTTGTTTTCTCCATGATTAGTATTTCCCATGGAAATAAGGGGCTGAATAGTTTTCACAACTTCACATTGCTTTTGCATGTGTTCCTACAACCCTAGGCTTACAGAGTTAGCCCAGCAAGATGGAGATGGCAATAGTCCTGAGAAAATGAATCCAGAACACGCCAGAGGGTATCACTTAGGCAGGAGAAGTTATTTATCTGCTCCTGTTTGAACATTATATTTGCAGGCTGTGTACAAAGATTCAAATGTTGTCAAATCAGTGTGGAAGAAGGGAGAGGAAAACAATGGTGGAATCTGAGAAGAACATGTTTCCGAATAGTTGAACATAACTGGTTTGAGACCTTCATTGTTTTCATGATTCTCCTTAGTAGTGGTGCACTGGTGAGTGAGTATCAAGCAAAAGTGCCGTAATACTAAGTTTTAGAATCACCTAATGCTGATGACTTAGTAATCCTTTCTGTTGCATTCTTTTACTCTCCAATGCATTATTTTTCCTAAACCCTCACTGTATAGCTATTTCCATTTCCATGGAATCAGCTGTTAATCTCTGTTTGATAACCCCAGAACTGTTATCTCTATTCATGTCTTCTTCCTTCAACAGGCATACATCACCATATCCATCCACCCACCCTTGCATCCACTCGTATCTTTCTACCTATCTCCAAGGCATTTTTAGTAACACCACTTCATATCTTCCAGACTATAGACAATGTATAAATACACAGTTCTGCATTTACTTTTATTATGTATTCACACATTTCTAATTAACTAGTTCTTAATTTTCATTTATTATTAAGTAATCCAGAAAACCTGTCCTTCTAATTTATTCATGATAACCAAAGGACATGAGTATTTACTTACTCATATTTTAACAACAAAGTAAGCATGATAATACAGAGTAGTTAAAGAAAGTCCTGTGGTTTGGGTATATATATATTAATATAATTTCTATGTTCTGATGATTTTATTTATGAATTATATTATTATTATCTCTTTACGGACAGTTGGTAAGTCCTTAGGGACCACTTGTCTGTCCCTTTTGAAATGCATCCAGTGTTTTGTTACTCCAAAACCAGAGAATATTGGTAACAATAAATACTGGGCAGTGTGCCTAAGTAATCATTTAAAGATTGGTTTCTCTCTGGATAAAGGTGTTCATTTCATCAGAATCAATTTCTATTTATATAAAAATCATTTACAAAAATGTAAAGTATAGCACATAGATAGCATTTTAGGAAAATGCTGACACAAATAGACTACTTAAGCCATAAAATAGACGTAGACAGACAGACAGACAGAGATGGAAAGATGATACAGTACTTAACTGAAACACAATAACTTAGGTTTATTTAACTTAAAAATGTATAATTCTAACACAGGCCTATATTTTTCTGCATATTTCTCTGATGAAATAAATTTTATCTACATGCTACTTTAGATAACAAATAGTTTTTTTCACCATTTAAATGAATATAGACTTAGATATAAAGTGTCATTGAGGTTCATATTAGAGGAAGAATATATATTATAGTCTAAATGAGAAGGAATTTCATCCTACCATCTTTGTTACACCATATCTTTGCTGATAAACTGTCAACAAAATGAAGGGGACAAATGAACTCAACTCAAGTAAAATTAGGTGATGTATTGATCAATTATAATTTCTGCTTTATGGAAAATATAAGCCTTTTTATTTCTTCAACCTCCTTTCTGTGGAAAAAATAAAGAGGCCAACAAGAGGAGGCAAAAGATATGAAACAAGGAGAATAAAAAACTTCACGTTGGGATACCAGCACCAAGATGTGACATCAGGAACTATTTCCTGAACAAGTCACTTGAATTCCTTAGAGTTATGCTTTTATTTCTTCCTTTTATTTAAATCAATAGAGAGCATAACTTTTCTCCTGATTCATTAAAAGATCTTTGAAATAAAGAAAAAAAATCAATAACTACTTTTTCTCTACCCTCATATTCCAATGAAATGTCATTTTATTTATGTGAAAAAAAGGAAAAAATATGTAATCAGGGAAAACAGCCTATAGTTGCAGTATAAAAGTTTCAGAAAACTAAAATGCATAACTTTTCTTTATAGGCATTTGAGGATATATATATTGACCAGCGAAAGACGATCAAAACAATGTTGGAATATGCTGACAAGGTTTTCACTTACATTTTCATTCTGGAAATGCTTCTGAAATGGGTGGCATATGGCTATCAAACATATTTCACCAATGCCTGGTGTTGGCTAGACTTCTTAATTGTTGATGTAAGTATCCTCCATATTTTTGTCTTTCATTCAAGGTAATTTGTCTTATCTTTAAACTAATTCCAAAATAGTGAATCTTTGATCACTCTGTTACGTTGACAGGATATGCTACTTAATAGACACTAAACTAGTTCACTGAATAATAGTGTAGTTTTTGTAATAAATAAGCTAATTTAGTACTGATTTAGCATTGGGAGGATGGGATTTGTGGTGGTTATCTAAGATAAAAATCTGGGGGGACACATCAGAAGTTTGTAGAGAGAATGGTGAAATAGGATATGATGTTTAAGTTACTTTTATTAATATTATGATTCAAAC
Source organism: Odocoileus virginianus (assembly GCF_023699985.2). Taxonomy (NCBI): domain Eukaryota; kingdom Metazoa; phylum Chordata; class Mammalia; order Artiodactyla; family Cervidae; genus Odocoileus; species Odocoileus virginianus. The sequence continues at coordinate 23,647,015 of NC_069686.1, forward strand.
AGAGTTGAGCTGGAATCCCAGCCCCACCACTGATTTTATGTTCCACTAAGTTACTTGGCTCCTGACACTATAAAATGATCATTTAGTACATAAGAGTTAGAGGCACTCAGTAAACAAACAAACCAGTGATGATGGTGGAAGCTACCATCAATTTTTAAAAAATCCTTTTTGATTTTCTTAAAGGATATTTTTAAAGAGTATATTATATAGCTTGTAACTAAATTATAGAAAGTAAGATGTATGGGAAATAGTGAAAAAACTCTACTTCATGCAGTGATGGGAGTTACTCTAGAACATAACTAGATTTACGGCAAGCCCATAATATACCAACAGCCCTTCACAGAGTGGTGTATTCAACAATTAATACTTCATCAGCCCAAAGCAAGTAGCTGTCTTTGAGATTTGTTAAAGGCAAACATCATGCTTTATGTTTGGCATATTTTCAGCTTTGAAAATGTATTTTCAAAATACCACAGACTTCATAGGCATTTTATTCTCCTAAAATGATAATCCAGCAGAACTACTGAATTTTCTTATGGAAAGTATTTGTAGAACTAAGAGCCATGCAGTATCTCTTTAATTCTGTTGAACAAAGGCAAATCCAGAGCTATTTGGGAAGCTTAATGTTACTGTGAAATGAGTAAATTAGAAAAAAAAATAAAACAACCTCAAAAGAGTGATAAGTGGCTCATTCTACATACATAAATAGCTCATACAACTCAACATCAAAAAGCAAACATCCCAATTAGAAAATGGGCAGAAGAACTGAATAGACATTTATCCAAAGAGGAAATCCATATGGCCATGAGAAACATGAAAAGATGCTCAGTATCACTAATCATCAGGGAAATGAAGATCAAAACCACAAAGAGATATGACCTCACACCTGTCAGAGAGGCTATCCTAAAAGGGCCACAAAGGAAAAATGTGGAGAGAAGGGAACAGTTGTACACTGTTGGTGGGAAAGTAAATTGGTGCAGTCACTGTAGAAAACAGTATGGAGGTTCTGCAAAAAACTAAAAACAGAACTACCATATGACCCAGCAATTCCACTCCTGGGTATGTATCTGGAGAAAATGAAAACATTAATTTAAAAAGGTACATGCACCCCAATGTTCATAGCAGTATTATTTACAATCACCAAGATGTGGAGGCAGCTTAAGTATCCATCAAGAGATGAATTGATAAAGAAGATTTAGAATACTACTAAATAGAATATTACTCAGCCATAAAAAAGAATGAGATTTTTGCTGTATGTAACAACATGAATAGACCTGGAAGTTGTTATGCTTGGTGAAATAAGTTTGACAAGTGTGTATGTTATCACTTAAATGTGAAATCTACAAAATAAAGCAAACTAGTGAACATAACAAAATAGAAACAGATCTCACAGATGTAGAGAACAAATTAGTGGTTACCAGTGAGGACAGGAAATGGTGGAGGGGCAAGATGGGGTAGAGGATTAAGAGATACAAACTACTATGTATAAAATAAGTAAGTCACAAGGATATATTGTATAGCACAGGGAATATAGCCTATACTTTATAATAACTTTAAATGGAATATAATCTATAAAAATTTTTAATTACTATGCTGTAAACTTGAAACTAATAGAGTACTGAAATCAACTATACTTCAATTAAAAAAAAAGAAACCTCAAATGAATAATTGCTTCAGCATTTCACAAAGAGAAAAAAGTTCCTGTTATTGATATTTCAAACACTAGAAGTTATTTCATATTTCAACTCCTCAAAAACTTTCAAATTAGGCTTTAAATCTAAATGTAATTTAAACTTTTAGAAAATTTCTAAGCTTTACTTTTCTTTATTATACTTATTACCTGTCTGAACTTTTTAGTGGAAGAATAATGATTTTGTTATTGTAAGTTGGTTTTTAATAGCCATTTCCAAAATAGTTTAGGAAAATAATTCTATAGAGAATTTTGTAGTTTTGCAACAATAATACTTTCATTTTTCAAGGTTCTATTTTAATTATTTCTTAAGGATAAGTGTATCAATCTAAAAAAAAGACAAAAGGAATTATACCACATCTCAAAGTAAAAAGTGCCAACTTAATACACTAAGGTATAGAAAATTTTGCAAAGATAGTGTTTAGTTTATTTGGAACTATCCAGTATTCTATTCTCCAACCAAAGAAATTCTATTTGGATACAGAGTTTTGGTCTTTATTTAAAGAATTAGACACCTAAAATTTTCTTAGTTATTTCATATTTCATGCAAATTAAGTTTAGTTAGTTTATTTAATAAATATTGACTGGCCATTTTGGGTCAAGTACCATGGCAGGAGGCTCTAAATTAGTATTAAACATTTGAGTAAATTTCATGATGGAATTACTTTTAAGTTACATTATTTATATAGAAATAAACTTTAGGCAAGTGAAAACACAGAGTATTAGCAAGACACCAAAAAAATCACTGCCAAAAAATCAACCTCAAAACTAATGTGACTTAGTGCATTAATTTCTGAGGGTATCAATTATCATTAATTGAAAATACCAACCAACACAGGATATAGATTGCTTGCCTTTTCTGATACAATTGCAGGTTTTACATTTTATTACTGCTGCTGCTGCTGCTAAGTTGCTTCAGGCCATTGGCAAATCTCTAAATTCAATAGCAACTTAATAAAGGAAGGATGATCAATGACATTTTCTTGTACCTGACTTTCTTCCTTTTGAAAATCAGTTTTTATTTAGGTTTTCTAACTACTTGAGGGATTAATAAATCACATGAGATTTATTTTTTTTATTCAACTAGCTTTAGATAATATCATGAAAGCTACTTTCTTTGTATTAAACTAAAAATATTTCCTTAAAATTTTAAGTGGTTTACTAAAAACATGTAAGCATTTATCTTATGAATAATTATAAATAAAACTGTTAATTGTTACAACATTGCAATTCAACTATGTGTGGAAGTGTTAGTCACTCACTCTTGTCCAACTCTTTGCAACCCCATGGACTGTAGCCTGCCAGGCTCCTTTGTCCACTGAATTCTCCAGGCAATACTGGAGTGGGTAGCCATTCCATTCTCCAGGGGATCTTCCCAACCCAGGGATAGAACCCAGGTCTCCTTCATTGCAGGTAGATTCTTTGCCATCTGAGCCACCATATTTCAATAAAATAAAATTGTAATAAATTATAATTGTGCTACAGAATACTACAAATTGAATGGCAATAATTCTATTTTTATTTATTCATTTTTGTATGCTTTCAGGTTTCATTGGTCAGTTTAACAGCAAATGCCTTGGGTTACTCAGAACTTGGTGCCATCAAATCTCTCAGGACACTAAGAGCTCTGAGACCTCTAAGAGCCTTATCACGATTTGAAGGGATGAGGGTAAGAACCATGAAAGAACATGAAGCATTGTATATAGCCAAAATTAAACTAGATTTTAAAAAAGGAAAACTCATGCATGCAAAAGGAATGGCAAATCCTTGCAAAATTGCTACTTTATCTTTTTATCTGTTGCATATTTACTTCTAGGTGATATGCAAGAGAACTTAGGCCTCCTTTGAAATGATATAATATCATTTATCTGCTGTGCTCATTAAAATGACTTTATTTCTTAATCCGTTTTGGGAGTTTCCTTGCAAACCTGTACACAAAAAACAGATGCAATATTAAAGTACTGTGTGTCATGATGATGATGATGATAATAACTAACTAAAATAAATCCTACATCATGTGGTTCTCATTTGTGATGGTCTAAACTGTGTTCAATGAGTTTTACTGAAAATAATATGAATCATGCCTAAACATAAAAGAAAAAAATTTGAGTTGTCAAAATTTTGTCTGTACAATGCCAAATTTAGCCTTATTTAAATGTTCAAGGGTAGATATTAAAAGTCAACTAAATTTCAGAGTTTAAAAAGTTATATTAATATAACCTCAACCTGTAACTGTATTAATCTTAATTTATATAAACAGTAATATCAACTTTAAGATTATATATAAGTGCTAAGTTGCTTTAGTTATGTCCAATTCTGTGTGACCCTATGGACTGCAGCCTGCCAGGCTCCTCTGCCCATGGGATTCTTCAGGCAAGAATACAGGAGTGGATTGCCATTCCCTTCTCCAGGGGATCTTCTGAACCCAGGGATAGAACCCAGGTCTGCATTGCAGGTAGACTCTTTGCCATCTGAGCCACCAGTCTTATGAGATCCTCACATTTTTAATAAAATGTCACTAAAATTCTCTTCAGGATATGTGAAAATAAAGTTTATTTTAATAGAGAAAAATATCATTTTTATATATTCTACTTGAAAGGATTTTTTTTATGTTTTTTTAAAACAGTTGATCAGAAGTCACATTTGAACAGGGGCTTCCCAGGTGGTGCTACTGGAAAAGAACTCACCTGCCAATGCAGGAAACTTAAGACCTGGGTTTGATCCCTGGGTTGGGAAGATCCCCTGGAGAAGGGAGTGGCAACCCATCCACTATTCTTGCCTGGAGAATCCCCATGGACAGATGAGCCTGATGGGCTACAAGTCCATAGGGTCACAAAGATTTGAATATGACTGAAACCACTTAGCATGCATGCACATTTGAAAAGTTTTCTGAAATCTGAACAGTTCTAAAGATCTGAGGCTCTTATAATTATTTCAGGTTTGACCTTTTGTAAGTTGACTAAATCCATGAATCCAAAGGCCAGACATTTTCATATTTAACACCTTACTTCCAAAGCAATACTGGCCCTGTGGGCCTGTAATTTTTATAGAAAGGACCTTCTCTATAATTTTGATCAATAATGTTTTTTATGCTGTAGGGGAGGCCAATTTTTGAAACTTGAAGTTTGAAAAACATAAACTCATTATAGATACTGATAGGAGATGAACTCATCATTTAAATTATTACATTTATGAATATAGTCCTTGCCTCATAATGACAGCATGTATACAACCCTAAAATGGCTGATGGTTTCAACATGTATTTGGCATTGTAAAGACAAAGTAACCTGATTATTGATTCTATTTGTGTGTGTTTGTTTCTGGTGTTTGGAATTTTTGACTTTGTTAAAAATATAAGCATATATGCTGGTGAGGAGGGAAATAATAATGATGATTATAATTTAGAAGTGAGCTTTGAATATATTCAGAAACTCTCATTTTATTCTTTTCCCTAGTAGCATAAAATCACAATGGCTATGTCAAAGTGTAAATCAGACTCATTTTATTTTTGTTGTTTTGTCGCTTTTTCAAAGCATGTGCTTTAATGCAATATTACCAAGTAAAGCATGTCGTATAGTGCTTGATAAGAAGTTAGAAAGTGAGAAATAAATTATCATCACTTTGTCCTTTATGTTTTGCATGTTTTATGCACATTTCTGGCTGACAGCTTTGAAACATTTATTGTATTTCAAATTTCCAGTCCAAATTTTTTAACTTGTAAAATTGAACTGAGTGAATTGATGTCATGAATAACTTGAGTAAAATACATTTTGTATTTTCAATTTCCTTATCTAGGAAATCTTAAATACCTTCTTTTTTTTCAAAAGAACTCAAGTCTTGATTGATAGGGAAACAGACAGAGAGCATCATATACAAAAAGTAACACCAATTGTTCTGTCATATCAGATTTCTAACTAATAACAAACTATATATTTCTATTTTGTATAGGATAATCTTGCTCCAACTTGGATGGGGTGGAGCGCTGGTTCCGCCCCTCAGCCCTTTATTATGGGTACTGTATTACCCCTTTTGCTTCCTTTCATCCTTTCGCTGTGACTTTGTGTAGTGGGATGAGGGAGGGATTGGGAGGGGTACTATTGTACCACAGTAAGAAAAATACAATATTTACATTCGAATCCCCTATTTTCAATTGCCTTAACTTTTCTTTTGAGAAAAATACCTTTTGTGAATTTACCCTCTGTGGATTTGAAGCCCAGCTGTTGATATCCTTATTAAGTTTCACTGAATCTGATCAGATGTGTACATATCGAGTTATCCATTTATGGGGAGATTATCTATCTGATTGGTGATGGGGGGGACCCTGTTTCAGAATGGTTGAATAAAATTTTTAACTTGTCAAGTTGAGTGATGCTCTTTGAGTCATTTAAAAGGACCCTTGCTATTTTCTACATTGGTCTGAGTCCTAAAAATTAATATCAAGTTACCAACAGTGGCTTCTTGCCTTGTTGATCTGTGTGAGCAGATGCTGGAGTGTAAAAATCCCAGGTTTCATAGACTGGAATTGATTGTGTGGTCATTCTCATGTTTTATTAAGTGTAAGTTTATAGGGGTTATTTTCCAAATGTAAAAAAAAACCAAAAACATATTAAGATAGAGTTGACTGAGCAAATGTGATATGTGTTTTAAATGGGAAAAGTAAATTTGAAAGGATCCACTTATTTGAATTATACAGACAAGAACACCCACCTGGAAATAAAATATCATGTGTATTTACTGCATAAACTGACTTAATAGAATACATCACTCCCAACTAACCTCTTAGTGTCTTAGAAGACAGCACAGTGAAGGCCTAGATAAAAACAAATCTGCTACTGCTGTGCTGTGCCCAGCTGTGTTTAACTCTTGGGACCCCATGGACTGTAGCTCACTAGTCTTCTCTGTCCATAGGATTTCTCAGGCAAGAATGCTGGAGTGGGTCGCCATTTCCTCTTCCAGGGAATCTTCCCCACCCAGGGATCAAACCCACATCTCCTATTTCTCCTGCATCAGCAGGCAGCTTCTTTACCAGTGAGCTACCTGGGAAGCCCCACATTTTGTTTATTCTTAAAGTTTGGGATAATGTGCAAGGATGATAGTTATTTCTGAGGGAGAGAAAAAGTTTGAATTTTTGTTTGGATAATTGATATAGCTTATCTCTCAATAATAATTACCTTAAGTAAATCCCACAACACAAATGAAGACATTAGGTTTTTAAAAGATTTTATACTTTTTTCATACTTTAAAAGGGGTGATTTCTACTTTGCCTACTTTTGATTTTTATTCACAGTCTTTTCAGTATTTTGATTAAAGAAGCAGTAGAATCCAAGAGTAGTATTGATTTGAAGTTCAAATGCAATTTATTTAGGCAAGAGGACATTTCTGCATGTATCAAAATTCCCAACATTAATTTGCATATTTAATTGTCAATTTCTCATTTTGTGTTGATTTACTTAAAAAGGAGATAACAAACCAGAGACAGTTTCTATAACAGTGAGTTGTGTTAAAATACAGAAATTCTATAGGGTGATGCTGTGCAAAACCATTGTGAGGAGAAGCACCTCTAGTGTTAATTCATTGAGATAGCTCCTTTCTTCTGCACCTCCTTTGATGCAGCCTGAAACCTCAATCTGTTCTTTCCACTTGATTAGTCCAGTTCTGCCTAGTGCCTTCACCACCTGGAAACCAATTACTGCAGTTCCCTGGAGCCAGAAAGGAGTTAATACACCTCTCTCTGTGCTGAACCAAGAGAGGGCTTGGGGCTCTTGGGATGCGAGTCCTTTCTCACACCCTTCATTGTCTAATTTAATGAAATATTAAGAATAGATGGACCTCTGTAGAGTACGTCCTTTTATCTTATAAAAATAAACCTTTTCTGTGTACCAAGTGTATTCGAACATTGTAAATGTATCTTGAAACATGCTACTGCGGAGCGCTTGCTTGTGTCATGTATTATATAGAGTTAATTTGAATGCAAATCTAACCCCCAGTTTCAAAGGAAACCCCTCAGACTTATTAGCTAACCCCACATCTTCTGTGTACAGTTCTTTATTCTCATTCCTATATCTAGAAATAACATTTAAAATTTGTTTTGATCAATAAACACTAAGCTAACTTTTACTTCATTCATTCAATCACCATTTTTATAGTCCTATATTCAAAGTACTCAAAGCCTTGGAGAATTTACAAATATATTTTTTTATCTGAAGTAGAAAAGAAAAAGCCTACCATCTGTCAAGATTAGGGGAATGCAATTAACTCTAGTACAGAGCAATCTGGGGAGCAGATGAGTAGGAGCCACTCTAGGGACAATTAGTGCAGTGGAGTGGAAGAAGCACTAGATGCCACTCATAGTCTACTTTCTGAACTGAAGCGGCTTAGCTCATTTTTCTCATTTGCCAAATGAGAATGCAGTAGTGAAGTATCTCTATAGTCCTGACCAGTGTTAGAATTCTGATTTTTGAATTCAAAAGAGGAAACATCTCTATATTGGAGGCTAAACTGAGCCGAAGTGAGGCTTAATGATAAAAGTGCTGCTTGAAATACAGCTAGTGAGAAGAAAAGTGTTTCAGAAGGGGAGGAATTCGACAAGGAAATTCAAAGGAAATGATGTGTCAATTCTCTGGTAATGTCCTTAGCATATGGTGACTACATTAGTTGGATTGGTGTGAAGGCTAGGTGGCTAGTGAAGTTAAAACTAGACATGTAGATTGAGGAGTGATTTGAACATTGAGGTAAGGCAAATATTTGATAATCAGTGGAAAGTCATTGAATAACTTTAAATGAGAGTTGAAGAAAATTAATTCATCTTACATGAATTAAAATAAAGAGACAATTGGAAGACAATGGTACAAGTTGGTAGTAATAGATGTCAGAACTAGATGGCGATCATGAAGATGGAGAAGTGATAAAGGTGAGAAAGGTTTTGAAGAAAAATGTAGACCTGCAGATGGATATGAAAAGAATTCAAGAAATAGGTATAGGTAATCCGTGTTCTGCTCATGGCCTAAACTGGGTGTTGTAGGTTTTAAAATAAAAGCTTATTTTAATGTGTGCTCTGTGTATACACAGTAGAAACAGCTTTTTAATCTGGATGGTAGGCAAAATATTTGGAAAAGGAGGAAAATAATAACTTGATTTCAGCTTTCAAATCTTGAATCCAAAGAAATCTAAGTGTATCCACACATTTAAAGTGAAGTATAAAATAACTCATTATTTATTATATTATATTATAATATTCTACTTATTCATTCAATTAATACAGATGGCCACATGAGATAAGGTGAGGGGCCATGTGTCAACTTGGTAGGCTTGCACAGCTCACATCATCTGAATCTGCCTAGATAACTCAGCTGACTTCATTGTTTCATTCTCATTCCCCTCTTTGTCATTAATGGTTTTTACTTCCTTTGGCCCACTTATCACACTGTATTGTAATTCCAGAAGGCCTAGAGTTCTTGATAGACTTTAAACACAGCTCAGAAGCATAAGGAATTGCCTCATCTATTCTTGTTTTCAGACAGTCAAAAAATGTGTTCCAAAAACACATCGGTATCAAATGGCAGGTAGAAGATGCCTATTGTTTCTTTTAGATCAGGTTGACAAGAATGATAGAAGTACACAGGTAGAATTCAATTTAGCTGTGAATGTTCAAGTCTGAGGCATCATCTGCTACTTAGGAGCATATTAGGGCCTGTCTTTCTCTCTTAGCTATTCATGTGTATCTCCAAAGGGAACTATAGAGAAGAAAGCAAAGACAGTCATCCCTACAGTGTTGCTAAATAATAAAACACAGATTTTTAACTTGCGGTCCATGAATAAAGATAAAAAGGGCAAAAATGCTTCCATTTAAAAAAAAAAAGGTAGATAATTATTTAGCACAGAACTTGATGTAATCACATCAGATTTGGGCACTATCACCCCAAATATGGCATCTCTCTTTTCTTATTTTCCTAAGAAACTGATTTCTACTATGTTTCATTTAAAATAAGTTTATCAAATTAAACTCAGTAAATGAAACAACTGATATGACTGGAGCTTGAAATAAGCTATGTGATGATCTAATGAAATACATGATGCTAAATTGTCTTGCTTCTTATGCAAAAATTATTATTAGTCATAGTGATGCATGAATAATTAAGGACAAAATTATTTAGGTATTTAATAATATTTTTATATTTATACACCTGAATTTTTTTAGTTTATTAAAATATATCAGTCAATCAAATCAACTCTTGCCCCAATATTTTAGTTTCATTCTTTAATATATTGCTTTGTTTAATGAGTTAATCTTCTCTGGTAGGATTTCTTACTTCTCTTTTTCTAATAAACAAATTTTATGGCTTCATCTGGCAGCAAATTCCTCTGATTTTGTTTTCCCTTTAACCTTTTAGTACTTTCTCCTCTCTTTTACAAAACTTTTTATCTTTGTTGTATTATCTATATTCATTTCTCTAAATGTATGCTTATGAAAGAATATATTTCATTTTAAGACTTTTTATTTTGCTTTTAAATATCTTAGAATAGTCTTGATATTTAAAAAAATAGAATCACTAAAGATTACTAGGGGGATAATGTTTTTTCTTTTAACCAACAAGAATTCTGACTTTTCTTTTTTTCCATTTGTGTATTAGGTGGTTGTGAATGCCCTTTTAGGAGCAATTCCATCCATCATGAATGTGCTTCTGGTTTGTCTTATATTCTGGCTAATTTTCAGCATCATGGGCGTAAATTTGTTTGCTGGCAAATTCTACCACTGTGTTAACACCACAACTGGTGACATGTTTGACATCAGCGAAGTGAATAATCATTCTGATTGCCTAATACTAATAGAAAGAAATGAGACTGCCCGATGGAAAAATGTGAAAGTAAACTTTGATAATGTAGGATTTGGGTATCTCTCTTTGCTTCAAGTTGTAAGTGAACACTCTTTTCTCTGAAATGTGTTTATTGTCTGGAATAATAACAAAGTGATGACATACAGCTGTTGTGTAGTACTAAGAAGAAAGTTTATATATTCTTTTTTCTAATTTTGATTTATTAGTACAAGTTTATGAGCCCAGATGGGTGTCAGTATATTTAAACAGTGCAGACATAGTTGATAGTGGCCAGGTATTTCAGTTATTCTCCTATTATTCTCTCTTCCCATATGAACAAGTCGATGACTAAATCAACAAATTTGCTAATATTATTCCTATTGCAATTGGAAAGGAATTGCAAACCTGCACTGATCAAAATCCTCCTGCATCTTTTTCAGTGTACTGTGGTTCTTTTGCAAGTTCTTTCTACCTTCTTGTTAGAAATTCTTACTTCTCTTGTAGATGTTTCTGACTTACTCTAAATGTTCATGGAATTAAAATAGAGATTTTTAATATTGGGACAAGTATGATTCCTTTGAATATTATAGTAGACACATGATGGTATTTCCCTGGGCACTTACCCTAACCCTTAACTAATAACCACACTTGTAAATATCACTAATGTATACTACTTCCTCCATAAAATTGAGAAAGAAAAATGGAAAATTTCAAGCAATTCCTTAAAATGCTAGGGTAAAGATGCTGCACAAAGCCAGTAAATAAATTCTGCTACCAAAGTACTGATTTACACTTGGCTGTATATAGAATCATCCCTCTGTTGGTTGGCAATTCATTGAAATGGTTCCTTGAATCACCTTTACTGCCTTTTTTACCTAGTGTGTAATGAACTTGTTCTGTCATTGACCTCAGCCATTGACACATTCAAAATTTCCCTCTTTGATAGACAAATAAGTTCTGTTTTCTAACTAAGAGCCTTTACTTTTTCTTCACTGCCATCACAAGCACCTATACTTGACTTTCTTCCCATGACATCTACCACTTCATAAGTGTTAGTGTTATAAAAACAAAGATGTGTTAAGATACAGATGCTAAAAGCTTTTTGCTAGACTTTCTGACTAAGGAATAATCCTCTCAGGTCCATAGTGTTCAAAACTCATGTTCTAGAACAAGTATCAAGTTACTATAAATTATTACACTTGGAATACCAACTGTCTACTGTACTATCTTCACTTTTCTCACCCAAATTAACTCACTCTCATCAAAAATTGCAGAGGAAAAAGTGGAAGATAGGATTATTTCTGATGTTATGCTTTAAAATTCTTAAAATGTTAGCTGCAACTGAGTTTTTGGGTACCTGTATGATCTTTAGAGTGTTACAATCAAGAGAAATCATAAGCTTTCAGTCACTTTGATCACCTTGTAGATAGATTTTAGTGGATGATCATCAGGCCTAAGACATAGTTGTTTTGCTACATAGTTTGTTTTGTTTATAACATTGCCAAATGTGTTGGCATTTGTAAGACTTTCTAAAAGTATTCCACCAAATCTTGATAGCACTTTAAACTGCATGATTCCATTAACTAAAGAACTGAAAAGTATTTGTCACTTGGTTGTCAAGCAGGAGGATATATCAAAGGACTATTCTATTCATTATATGATCTAGAAATGGAGACTTACTGAGATATTGTTGGTCCAAAATCCATGTAAAATTTGTTTTGAGATGTCTTTTTAAAACATTCCTTTTAAAGAAATGTATCAGTAAGGATATTTATTAAATATCAGGTCTGAATTACTTTTACCCCAAAATAAAACATGCATGTTCTTTTTAATAGGCCACATTTAAGGGATGGATGGATATAATGTATGCAGCAGTTGATTCCAGAAATGTAAGTATTCATATTCTTTACCTTTTAAGTCTTTTCACAATATTGATTAGATGTTAAAAATAATTTAACAGAGCATAGCAGCTAAATGGAATGATTTTACAATGATTTTTTAAAAAGAAAAAGTATGATTCAATACTCAAGTATAGCAGTAGCATGCACGCACATAGCAGTATTTATCAGAAATCTTACTAAGATATATCAAAACAGAAGTGCAACTAAAGTAACACGGTCATGTATTTAACAACTAACAAATATCCTTCTATTGACTATTTTTCTATTTTGTTTCCTTTCAATCTATCAATTACATACTCATTAATAATTTCGGCATGATAAAACAAATGTGAAGAAACATATGATTGCCATCTGTAGTTTACCCTCTATGTTGGACAAGTTAAGGATGTTGTCTAGGCAGTGTAAGATTTCTGTAACAGTCACTTTGAAATCCAGTCCTTTCTGTGATGATACACTGTGCTCAGTCACTTCAGTCGTGTCTGACTCTGTGACTCTATGACGTAGCCACCAGGCTCCTCTGTCCATGGATTCTCCAGGCAACAATACTGGAGTGGTTGCCCTTCTCTTCTCCAGGGGATCTTCCTGACCCAGGAAATGAACCTGTGTCTCTGTGTTGTAGGCGGATTCTTTACCACTGAGCCATCTGGGAAGTGCACTTTATACGATTCATAAATTTACTGGAGCCTTTACAGATACTGTAATCATTTCTGTGATCAACAGTTTCCTTCAAGTTTCTATCACCTAAGACCTACTTTTTTTTATTTCTCCTACTACAGCCTTTTTTTAGACTTCCAGAAGAGAATTAAAATCCATGCTCATTCCAAATCTGCTCTTCAAATTTTGTACAATTTAGTATTTTCTCTCTATCTTTCCATTCTTAGGTCCCATCTATTTAGTCTATAATCTTGATGGATGACCTTTGCCCCTGTAATCTTTAAACTGACCTAAGAAGCTCCCTTTTATCTTTCTTGATGTGCATTTTCCATAAATGACTCTAGTTTTGTGTTGAGTACCTTCCTGATATCCTCCAGAGTTATTTTACTTTGTTATTGTTTTGTGTGTTTGGTTGGTTTTTAACTCTAACATCTTTAGGAGGACATGAATATATTAGGGTACTGTCTTATAGTGACTCCTTTATGTCTTTATTACATGCTAAGTAAAATCTCAAATGCTTATTTCTCATGAGTACACTCGAGATTAAATTACTGGTTGAGCATTTAGCAGATGGCATGTCCAGTTGGATGCTAAGTCCCCTTCAGTTGGATCTGACTCTTCGCAATCCTATGGACTGTAGCCCACCAGGCTCCTCTGTCCATGGGGATTCTCCATGCAAGAATACTGGAGTGGGTTGCCATGCCCTCCTCCAGGGGATTTTCCCAACCCTGGGATAGAACCCAAGTCTTTAACATCTCCTGCATTGGCAGGCAGGTTCCTTACCACTAGCGCCAGTTAATGTCTACTTAATCTGAAAAATTCAGTGACTGTTACACTGTTATAGACAGGGTCAAACATCTAAATAAATAAATAACTCAATTCTTGTTTGCTAATAAATTCATATATCAGGAATGATTATTTCTAAAGATAGTCTACACATACTTACTGATGTAAAATGTTTTCACTAGTAATTTTTAAATTATCAAAATGCAGTATGTTAAAAATTGCCAACTTTAGTATACTACTTTCCAAATGGCAAGATATTGGTTGTATTTGTAGTTAGAAAAAAAATAATTTCTAAATCATTGTATGATATTTTTTACATAACACCTCATTTTCCACTTAAAAAATTATCCTAAAGGCTAATTTCAGAGATTATTTTTAGAAGTAGCTGATTTAGAGGAAATAAAAGTACTGCTTAATTATTATTAAAAATTTTCTTATCTATTCTCATGAAAAAAGCAACAATGACTTCCAGCATCAAATGTATTATAATGTCTTAAAAAATATTCTCCTTTGGTAGGTGGAACTCCAGCCTAAGTATGAGGAAAGTCTATACATGTATCTTTACTTTGTTATTTTCATCATCTTTGGGTCCTTCTTCACCTTGAACCTGTTTATTGGTGTCATCATAGATAATTTCAACCAGCAAAAAAAGAAGATAAGTATTTCTAATATTTTCTCTCACACCAAGATAATAAATCATTTGGAGGGCTTTCAATACCAATTGAGTACTTTAACTCAGAAACCAAATGGGATTATATATTACAATCTATTTTTTGCATGCTTCCTCTCTGCCATTCACTGCCAATGTCTTTGCCAAGAATGACTGTGTTCCATATTTCTGTGCATAGGCTCACAAAATCTCTTTAAATTAAAAAAAAAAAGAAAAAAACTTCAGGGACCACATTTTCTCTTTTGAAAAAATAAAATAAAAAAGAACTGGAAGAGAACACAGACATATACCTATTTCCCAGACTTAGCTTATCTTTTTATCCCTATGACACCTCCCCTTAAAATATATTGTCCAACAAAAACCTTCAGAATGCAACAAATTATACATAAGATGTAAGCTGCTTCTGGTGCTTCTTTTCACACTTTCAAATTCTTTATTGGCTCCTTTTATATATTCCCACTTCATTCTCCCTGATATTAATTATAAGCTATCAGTTCTAGCTTTGAATTGAAAGTTCTTTATTAATTAGTATCATTTATAAACCCCACTTATTATCCTAATTATGTACATTATCATAAAATAGAAAGTAAAGAAATATCTTTACTCAGGAATAACCAATATTCACATTTTATGTTTTTCTGTATAAACTTTTTATACACACATTCTTATTACTGAAATTATTTTATCTATAAATTACTTTTGACTTAACATATATATTTCCCTTTTTAATCCTCCATATATACATTATCATAATTTACTTAACCATTTGCAAGTAGACTGATGATATAGGTTATTTTTAACCTTTAAGGATTAAATAGTTCCTGGGCAAAACTCTTTGTGCCAAAAATACTGGAGCCTTTAATGATTTAAGATAAATTCCCAGAGTAAAGTGTTTTGCTTTCCTACTCATGCTACCAATAACAGCATATGGCTGTGCTCAGGTCACCAGTGATTCACTAGCATCAAACATTCTCTCTGTTTTTGATACTTGGTATTTGATATGTGAAAATTGTATTAATTTTCATTTTCATGTCTTTTATTATTAGTAAGTTTGAATATGTTTTCAAGGGCTTTTTTTGCCATTTATATTTCTTCCTTCATGTACTGATCCTTCATCTCATTTGTTCAGTCTGTTTTCCTATTATATAATTGCTTTCATTGTATGAGGCTTTAGCCTGAATTCCAATTGTCTGTAACTACTGGCCTGTCACATACCTGCCATACTTATGACTTTGACTTTTCTCCTAACTCTTCTATCAACTTCCCCAGTTTCCTTTCTAGCCTTTTGCTCCAATTCTTGGCAGAGTGACAGTGGCTTTTTATGAGTAACTCTAAACCATCACAATATACCTACTTTAACTCTTTGCTGCATATGAATAAGAAAATCATTGTCTGAAAATTCTAAAAGACAGTATGTCTAATGTGAGGAACCAAGTATTTAGTGACTCCATGAACCAAATAGTACTACTTCCTGAGTTTTCAGTCTTGGGTAAAATACTTAACCTCTCAGTTTGTGGGGTTGTTTTCCTCCATAAAATAATAATAAAAATCATAAAGTCAATTTTGGATGATTGAAATAAATAAGATTATAGAATCTAAAACTAGTTTTAATTTTTCAATTTAAAATCCTAGGCAAATAATGCTAATTGGTTGAATTTTGTGTTTTCTTTTTTTAATGGTCCCTTTTCTAAGTTTGCGAAGAGTTGATTCTTTGGAAAAGACCCTGATGGTGGGAGGGATTGGGGGCAGGAGGAGAAGGGGGTGGCAGAGGATGAGATGGCTGGATGGCATCACCAACTTGATGGTCATGAGTTTGAGTAAACTCCGGGAGCTGGTGATGGACAGGGAGGCCTGGCGTGCTGCGATTCATGGGGTCGCAAAGAGTCGGACACGACTGAGCGACTGAACTGAACTGAGCTTTCTAAGTTTAACATTGAAAGAAGGATGGTACACAGTTTTAACCAGTTTTTATTTTTCTCTTCTATACTTTGGAGGTCAAGACATCTTTATGACAGAAGAACAGAAGAAATACTATAATGCAATGAAAAAATTAGGATCAAAAAAGCCACAAAAGCCTATACCTCGACCAGGAGTAAGAATTACCAAATGATATGGGGGGAAATGTACAAAAACAAAAATTTGCCTGGTTTTTCTCGCAGGAGAGATAGCAGCTAACTTTTCTAGCAGCAAAGATTTCTCCCACTTTTAGAGCATCATTAATTCATACATTTTATGGTAATGGTAAAATAATTTTTTACAGGAAGAAACCACAAGGAAAAAGAGGAAACAGAAAATGTACCTTTATTGTCAAGTCAATTAGAATTATACAACTAGAATTGAAATGAAAAGGCAAAAGACATATAGGCAGTGTTATGTGAACAATAAATTTGATCATGTAACTCAAGAGTAGTTGCTGAGCAAGGCATATAGAGGAGTACACCTTTGATAGTGTTCAGAAACAGTTTCCTGATAGATAAACAAGTTGATGAACTGTTAAGTGAAATAATACCTTATTTCCATTTTATTTTTCATTAGAGGTAACAAGTATTTTGGAGATGAAAAGACTTCTAGTATCTAATATTCATATATATGGTATAAAGTTAGAAATTACTAATGTCTACAGAAGTCAGAGCCAATAAGTACAATTCATGATGATAAGAAACAGGTATCATGTTTCTATGACAACCAATGAAACAACTGCTGTGAAATAGAGAGCCTTATCTCACAATGTATTGATTTTTATGATGATGACATGTGAGGTTAAAGAAACTCCTGGGGTGTACTGGGGAATAAAATATTAATGAACATTCATGTTCATATTGTGCTAGCCCCTACCTGCTTTCCTGAGAATGATGAAAAACATATGCTATCCTCTGTGAAGGCTTAACATTGAAAATAGAAATGAGTCAAATATGTGTAGGAAAAATGTAAGACACAAGATATCCTCTAAGTTCCTCAGTGGCCTAGGGAAGTGGGTCAGACAATGAAAGTGAAGTGAAAGTGAAAGTCCCTCCGTTATGTCTGATTCTTTGCAACCCCATGGAGTCCATGGAATTCTCTAGGCAAGAATACTGGAGTGGGTAGCCTTTCCCTTCTTCAGGAGATCTTCCCAATCCAGGGATCGACCCCAGGTATCGCACATTGCAGGTGGATTCTTTACCAGGAGCCACAAGGGAAGCCCAAGTGGGTCAGGCAGTGGCCTACAATGAATAACAGTGGCAAAATCACAGATCAGTGAAAAGCGCCATTAATTTTTGACATGAAAGCCTAAGGAATGTCTTCTGGTTTGATTATCCCTGTGTAGACTCAGTATTCTGGTGTGACAATATCAGCAAAGACTGTTGGTGGAAGAATATCAATATTGCCACACAGGGACTTTAAACGCATAATGTTGTAGCTGTGTCATGGAAATCCCAAATTCCCTATAACAATTTTTTGAGAACAAGTCTGGTGGATTGTTAATAGATATTATATTTTGAAACTGCTGTATGGTCCAACTAATCATGGGAAATTCTGGTATAACAAAATTAAGCAGATTTCTTAACCTCTCATATTCTTAATACATTCTCATGCATTTTGGGCCTCTCAGAGTAGTGTATAATAGTATGCAGTGTTTCTTATCAGAAGTCACTTTTTGACAAGGGATTGTTATTCTGTGGAATATATTTTGGTAAATAGTAATTTGGATAACTAAATTTAAAAACTTAAATGTGATTCAACCATCTTCCACGAAATTCAGAGCCAGTGGTTCTTAGGTACAATCCTAGACAGTCACTACAGAAACTACTTATATAGAAGTTCATGTGTAGAGGGAAACTCCTCTGTCACTAAAAGCTTTTCTGTTTCTCTACAGAACAAATTCCAAGGAATGGTCTTTGACTTCGTCACCAGACAAGTGTTTGACATCAGCATCATGATTCTTATCTGTCTCAACATGGTCACCATGATGGTGGAAACCGACGACCAGAGTGACTATGTGACTAGCATTTTGTCACGCATCAACCTGGTGTTCATCGTGCTGTTCACTGGAGAGTGTGTGCTGAAGCTCATCTCCCTCCGCCATTACTATTTTACCATAGGCTGGAATATCTTTGATTTTGTGGTGGTCATTCTCTCCATAGTAGGTAAGAAGTATTTCAAGCCTTTTAGCTCAATAGAAGTAAAAGAGTGATCACATTTAATTCAGGAGTCATCTGATCACTCAGAGAAAACCACTGTGAAAATTGTGATGTTTTTCATTCAGATGTGTTTGTCTTTCTTACAAAATTAAGCTCCTGCTATACATTGAGTATTGTATCCTGTTCAACCTGTTTTAGACTAGGTGTATCATCTGTCAATATAGTAAGGTCTCATTCATTTGAACTAGAAATGCAGTATTAAGATTGAAATGTCTTTGACATGTTGAGGTTGAATAGTCTATATAATATGTAAATGACTGTTGAAAAAAGGGCTATAAATTTAGTCTGATACTCAGGAGAGACAGTACATCAGAGACAGAGAGTCATTGGCATATAGATAAGAGTGGAAGCTGGTACTTATAAGGAAGAGTATAGAGTGAAAGAGAGTAAAGCCAAGAATAAAATGTCAGTGAAAATGGTAGGTTCTTTAATGCAAAGTATCAGAGATTTTCTAGGTTACCTTGAAATGTATAATAATAATGCATAAAAAAGTGATTTGGCATGGAACATCATTTAATCAGTCATACACTTCAAAGCCTGGAATGTCAACAGGTCACGTGAGCAATAAACTCATCTAATTGAAGATACAACTCCAGCCCCAATAAAGTGAAGAGGTCTGTGGGCCTAGAGTATCCATTTTTTTCCTAAAGCAAATGATATGATTGAGTAAATATTTTACCATCCAATATGGGGCACCTCTGTTGGGTAGATTTTTATGCCACTCCCCGCTCTGAAGAAGTTGATCTTTTATCCAACTTATATGTTGTATGTACCCTTTGATTCCCACAGTATTTTGTGGTGGAATTAGTTGTGGATAGGGTACTTAGTTGTATTCACCTCTCTTTCTTTCTCTGTCTCTCTTTCCCTCTCTCACACATACACAAACATGCTTATTTACTCTTTACAAAATGATGGTGTAATTCAAAGATACTTGGTTTCTTGAGCTCCTCTTCAGCTCATTCATTATTTCACTATTTCGAAGGTAAATGGAGAAAGAAGCTTTAAGTAAGAGGGCTAAGACACAGATGTAGGAAACCAGAAAAAGCATCAGCTTAAATCCTTTTAGAAATGCACCAGAGCATATATAAATATATACATCTATATATGAATATTATAGTGGAAGCTTAGGGAAGCATCATGTTCATGGACAGATGAAAATAGCATTCAAAACTAAAGACACGTTTATATGGGGAAGGACTGAATACAGGTTATGTGATTTAGTGTTTCAGGAAAAAAACCATTGTGTTCACTGTATTTTTATAAACGTTTACATATACTGTCAGCTACTGCTCTTCAGACAGACGTGAATTTTTAACTTGTTTTTTTTAGAGCCAGTCCTTGGATTTTCTGTAAGCTAAAACTAGTCTATAAATACCCCTCAAAGATAAAATGTACTATAAAATCCTTATTGAACTGAATACTATCTTAGTCACCTTGGGGTTTCCCAGGTGGTGCAGTGGTAAAGAATCCTCCTGCCAATGCTGGAGATGCAAGAAATGTGGGTTTGATCCCTGGGTTGGGAAGACCCTGTAGAGGAGGAAATGGCAATCCACTCCAGTATTCTTGCCTGGAGAATCCCATAGACAGAGAAGCCTGGCATGTTACGGTCCATGGGATCACAAAGAGCCAGACATGACTGAGTGACTAACACTTTCACTATACTTTTCAACTGAATTTTAGCACTCTGAAATTTACCTGTGAGCCTTATCAAAATTTGAGTATTAATTTAATGGATAACTTCTTCACTGGTTGGTACCCTCATCTTTTGTCCATAGGTATGTTTCTGGCTGAGCTGATAGAGAAATATTTTGTGTCCCCTACCTTGTTCCGAGTGATCCGTCTCGCCAGGATTGGCCGAATCCTGCGTCTGATCAAAGGGGCCAAGGGAATCCGCACGCTGCTCTTTGCTTTGATGATGTCCCTTCCTGCGCTGTTTAACATCGGCCTCCTGCTTTTCCTGGTCATGTTCATCTATGCCATCTTTGGAATGTCCAACTTTGCCTATGTTAAGAGGGAGGTTGGAATTGATGACATGTTCAACTTTGAGACCTTCGGCAACAGCATGATCTGCCTGTTCCAGATTACCACCTCTGCTGGCTGGGATGGATTGCTAGCACCTATTCTCAACAGTAAACCACCCGATTGTGACCCTAATAAAGTTAACCCTGGCAGCTCAGTTAAGGGAGACTGTGGGAACCCGTCTGTTGGGATTTTCTTCTTCGTCAGTTACATCATCATATCATTTCTGGTCGTGGTGAACATGTACATCGCTGTCATCCTGGAGAACTTCAGTGTTGCTACTGAAGAAAGCGCAGAGCCCCTGAGTGAGGACGACTTTGAGATGTTCTACGAGGTTTGGGAGAAGTTCGATCCCGACGCCACCCAGTTCATGGAATTTGAAAAGCTATCTCAGTTTGCAGCTGCCCTTGAACCACCACTCAATTTGCCACAACCGAACAAACTCCAGCTCATTGCCATGGATTTGCCCATGGTAAGTGGTGATCGAATCCACTGTCTTGACATCTTATTTGCTTTTACGAAGCGGGTTCTGGGGGAGAGTGGCGAGATGGATGCCCTTCGAATACAGATGGAAGAGAGATTCATGGCCTCCAACCCATCGAAGGTCTCCTATCAGCCAATAACTACGACTTTAAAGCGAAAACAAGAGGAAGTGTCTGCTGTTATTATTCAGCGTGCGTACAGGCGCCACCTTTTAAAGCGAACTGTAAAACAAGCATCATTTACGTACAACAAAAATAAAATCAAAGGTGGGGCTAATCTTCTTGTAAAAGAAGACATGATAATTGACAGAATAAATGAAAACTCAATTACAGAAAAAACTGATCTGACCATGTCCACAGCAGCTTGTCCACCCTCCTATGATCGGGTAACAAAACCAATTGTGGAAAAACACGAGCAAGAAGGCAAAGATGAAAAAGCCAAAGGGAAATAAACACAAATAAATAAAAATCACTGGGTGACAAATTGTTTACAGCCTGTGAAGGTGATGTATTTTTGTCAACAGGACTCCTTTAGGAGGTCAATGCCAAACTGACTGTTTTTACACAAATTTACTTAAGGTCAGTGCCTACAATCAGACAGTGACCCCTTGTTGGAAAACTGTGACTGTGTAAAAGGGAGATGACCTTGACGGGAGGTTACTGTTCTCACTACCAGCTGACACTGCTGAAGACACGAGACAAAATGGCTACGTAGACTGTAGGGACCAGTTCAAAGGGGTGCAAACCTGTAATTTGGGGGTTGTTTAACACGAAAACACTGTAGTGTAGTAATTGTATCCACTCTTTGCATTTCGACTGCCACATTTGTCACATTTTTACAAAATCTGTTAGTGGATTCATCTTATTTTTAGTCCATATGTTGTTTATTATATGTGACTATTTTTGTAAATGGGGTTTCTGTTGGGAAATAGATTAAAGGACCTCTTTAACAGGTATGCCACTGGGGGTTATGGCAATCACATGGCCCTCCCATCTGCACAAGGACATGGTTTGCATGAGGGCATGCTACACTTAGAGATCATGCATGAAAAAAGTCACAAGGAACACAATGAGTTCTTAACTTCCATCTATGTTTCTGGGAGGGGTAATTAGGTGATAATTGGAGGTGCTTTGCTGATCTTGTTTTGTCAAATCCAACCCCTAGACCACGTATGTCATTTTAGGGGGATAGCCCATTAAATCTTAGCAGGTGCAAACTTCACTCAAATGTCAGGAATCTTAAGTGTTACATTTCTGTTTATTGTATTTAAAAAATACCGAATAATGAGTACTGCTTCTCCCTTAAAGACGGAATTGACCAAAAGAACCCTTTATAAATTTCTGCTTAATCCTGCACTTTGTTTAGCCATCTTCAGCTCAGTAAGGTTGACAATGTATATGTTAATGAAATGCTATTTATTATGTAAATAGTCATTTTACCCTGTGGTGCACGTTTGAGCAAACAAATAATGACTTAAGCACAGTATTTATTGCATCAAATATGTACCACAAGAAATGTAGAGTGCAAGCTTTACACAGGTAATATAATGTATTCTGTACCATTATAGATAGTTTGGATGCTATGAATGCATGTTTCTATTACCATGCTGCTCTATCTGGTTTCTCCCACCGCTCAGAATCTCATTTATGAGAAACCATATGTCACTGGTAAAGTCAAAGAAATTGTTCAACAGATCTCATTTATTTAAGTCATTAAGCAATAGTTTGCAGCACTTTAACAGCTTTTTGGTTATTTTTAAATTCTAAGTGGATAACATATGGTGTATAGCCCGACTGTACAGACATGTTTAAAAAAAAAACAACACTGCTTAACCTGTTAAAATGTGTTTAGAATTTTATAAGCAAATATAAATACTGTAAAAAGTCATTTTATTTTATTTTTCAGCATTATGTACATAAATATGAAGAGGAAATTATCTTAAGATTGATATCACAATCACTTTCTTACTTTCTGTCCATAGTACTTTTTCATGGAAGAAATTTGCTAAATAAGAAATGAACACAAGACTGGGTAGTTGTAGATTTCTGCTTTTTTATTACATTTGCTACTTTTAGATTATTTCATAATTTTAAGGGGCAAACATAGATTCACAACTGACATCCAAATTATGCTTTGCAATTGGAAAAAGGTATAAATTTTTATTTACATTTTTGGTAGTGCCTATACTAACTGATTGAAGGTAGTGTTTATTTTTCATTTGTGTCTTTTTTTTCTAACTTCTGTTTATGTTTCCATTTATTTGAAGTCATGCTGCTCTAGATTGCTCTAAATATAATGTGGGTTTCACAATTTTTTTTTCCCCACAAGAACAGAGAGTAGTGAACTTATGTAGTTAATTACATCAGGATATTTTGTGTTTCTTACAGAAGCAAACTATAGGCACCTCTTTTTCTTAAAACTACTTAGAATACTTAAACTGTATTCGTGAACTGCATGCTGGAAAATGCTACTATTACCCTAAATGACGCTAACCAACATTAAAAATGTGCAAAACTAATAAAGATTACATTTTTTATTTTATTGTTTGCCCAGTTACTTTTGGTTAACCATGTTGTGTAACAAGATAAGTTTTATTCTACAGATTGAGGGACAAGGGGAGCTACACACACACACACACACACACACACACACACACACACACACACACACACACACACACACACACCCACCCATCCGGGCTGAGAGCAAGAAAACTTGGGGTAAGAATGAGCCTGGAGGGAGTGGCCTACCAGGAACTACAAGCAGCAGATTATAAACTGGAGGCTCCAGCAGAACAAGAAGCAAGGGTGGGCGGCCACTCAAGGTACGAAGAGAATCCCTCAAAACCTATTAAAATATTAGAAGGTGCTATGTGTGAGCGGGGTCTTTTGTTTGCTCCTACAGAACCGCTCTTCCTGCTCCTCCAACATGCTCTGTGTGAGAGTGAATTTGTAAATTGAATCAATGGGCTCTCTAACCCTCTAGATGGCAATTGGCTTGGCCAGTGGGAAACCCCATCAGGAAAGCAGGAGAACGGTGAATCGGGGTGTTTATATCCTAGTGTCTTCTTTGCTAGGTTGCTCTGGGTTGGCAGTGCTGCCTTCATCCACAAGGTCATACTTCCTGTCAGACAGCCCCTCCTCCAATGAGAGCTACTTGTTGAGGGGCTGGTCATCACTCTCTGCCTTGCTCCCTTGGACCTGTGGCCCTTTACCTTGCTGACACCTTTTTAAATGGCCCCTTCATGAAAACTGTCTCTCTTGCCTCATTTCAGTATGCCATTTGTCTCTTACCTGGATGAAACAGTGATTGAAATAGCCTGTGAAAGTGGGCAACAGGCAAAGATTTGCCTGGGGTCAGCTTGGAGGCTTAATCTAACCAGCATTAGTAGATGGAGAAAGAGGAACTGGGGAAACTACAGTCAAGTCAGGCACAGATTTCACAGAGATCGTGGAGCAGTTACTGGAGTGGTCCAAACAATAAAAGTGACAGCTGAAGAAACATCTAAATTTATGAGGAAAGAGAAGCCTCATTTGTTATCAGATTTGCACAATGTCAGTTATGAAGTCTGAAAGAGGAACGTGACCTCGATGAGAAGAGGAGCGGTCACACACAGTGCTTTTCCCTATCCTTCAGCTTCCTGACCTGTCTCTTCCTGACATCATTGCTCTAAAACACCAGGACAACTAATTCTGAAAAGAATTTCCCATTTCTAACCAACAAAAATAAGAATTATAGGGTAATCCCTACAGATTTTTTAATATTCCACATTCACATCAGTACTCACTGATACCTTTTCAAATACAAAGCAAATTGGTGAAACATAATCATATCAATCACCATAGTCATTTTGGTATTATTTTTACATAGGGAAAGATAGTAACAGATTATAACCCATTGAATAAAATAAGAATTCAAAAGTATGTACTAACAAATAAATGGAAAAAGTGAAAAGCTCTTCCTCACAGTTGAGTATTAACTAACAAATGTAGAAGAAATAATGAAAATAGAAAATTACCACTTGTCAACCGTCATAAAGACATTCATGCAAGAAGAATCAATGAATACTAAAACTCATGGGTGAGAGTTTGACAGGGAATAGGACATTTACATTGTCTCAAAGTATTTCTTCTGTATTAAAATTTTTTTAAAATAAAGCTTACAGTGGAGACACCTAGCAGACACTATCTTCATCAATTATGGAACAATTCTGAAGAAGACATTACTTCTTGTATCCAGTCAAAATGGCATAACCAGAATTTAATCATAATGAAAATCAAATTGAAGACATTCTGTGAAATGACTGAACTCTTCAGAAATGTCATGAAAAGCAAAGGCAGACTAAGGACAACTTGAGGTTGAAGAGTTATGAAAACTAAATACAACATGTGATTCTGGATTGAATACTGGACTGGAAAAATAATAATTATGGATGTTACTGGGAATACTGACTAAATTTGAATATGGACTCTTAAGTACTAGTATTATAAAAGTATTTTAATTTCCTTAATTTTATAAAGTCCAAATGAGGCTAGTACATAATTATGGGTAATACCCTTACTCTCAGAAAATGCACATTAAAGTATTTAGGGATGAGTGGGATTGAAGGACAATTAAAGGACTTACCTGGTGACTCAGATGGTAAAAGTTTCTACCTGCAATGCGGGAGACCCGGATTTGAGTTGATCCCCTGGAGAAGGAAATAGCAACCCACTTCAGTATTCTCGCCTGGAGAATTCCACAGACAGAGGAGCCTGGTGAGCTACAGTCCATGGGGTCACAAAGAGTCGGACGTGACTGAGAGTCTAACACAGGAAGGGCAATGAATTATATGAGTATATGTGTGTATGTAAACTTTGATATAGATATATGGTGTGTCTTCAAGGAAGTGAAGATTTTTTTGTTGCTCTTGTGTTACTGCAGTATGTATGTGTGTGTGTATTCACTTTATCACCTGTTTTTCTGTGTCCTGGAATTTATGAGTCTACTCTTAAAATTAGACCTACTATTTCTAATTACTTCAAAGAACACTGCATTTTAATTACTATTCTTGTTTTCCAGAAGTTGCGTTTTTGAAGAGACAAATGATTACACTCCTTATCCTTCGTGGTAACCCTTATGTTACGAAAAATAAGAATATTTTTAGGAGAGATCTGTGGCATAGTGGTTAAGACTCCAGTATTTGAAGCTAGATCTATTAAATTGGAAATTTGTGATCTAAACTCTGGTGATTCTGCCTATTGTAACAGAAGGTGTCTTATTGGCTATATGAGCTGGGGTCCAGACATTTTAAGTGCCCCAATAACCCCAAACACAGCTCTATATTCCAGCACCCACATGACAAGTATTTCACATGCCACAGTTAACCTTGGAAATTACAAATGATGTGATAAATATTTATAAAGCTAAACATATTCAACTTAAAGAACTTTACTGTAAAAATGTGCCTTTTTAATGTTTTATTTCCAAAGACTAAAAACATTTTATGTTAAAATGCTCTTTTTGAAATGATGGTGAGAATAAATGATAGTGGGTTGTTTTCATATTTTCTTTAGCTAAATTAAAAATTGACATCCTGTGCTGGTCCTCCAATTTGTATTTTACTGATGTAGCAAATCAAGAGTCTAGGAACCAGTGGGATAGACGATCAGTACTTAGCCTCATAAGCTTGTATGTTCATATGTGTGTAACAAAAAGTTTGGATGCTAGAACTATACAAACTATATTAAAGTCTGCAAATTTGTCCTATAATTGTTTATTCTACCATACGTGGACTAAATTTCATACTATTTTGTAAGAAGATGAATGCTTCTTAGTCAACCATGAATGTATTGAAATGTTCATAATCAAAATATTATTGCTTTAATCATGTACAATAGCACTTATAGTACTGTCCTTCCTGGAACATGGGAATATTCTCCTAAATTGTCAATTAACACTGATTCAATCAATGTGGCAGCAAAGGCACTAGAGGAGAAAAATATTCCGGATGATCGAGTATTGGGGAAATTGCATCACCAAGAAATTCTTGACATCAGTAATAAATAATCTGCAGTGTCAACTGAGTTCTCAGTGTTGAGTTATTGCCCTCTCTTGTGTCTTTATTCTCTCCTTTTGATTGCTTCTTTCTGTCCAACTTTACACTTTAAAAATTATCTTTCTAATCTTGAAAATAACTTTTCTCAACCCTGATGGATTTTTTTCTCATTGTTCATACCTCATTCCTTTTAAAAAATACCTTTTAAATTCAGAGTTCTATACTCAACACTTTCACTCTTGGTTAAAATTAAATGAAATATAGGTCCCAATGATATTGATGAGAAAATTTGGCTGTGAATATTCTTATTGACATAAGCACATGGAGTATTCAAATGCTATGCTGGTCATTATCCTTCTCAATAACACTATGAAGAAAATACTGGAAAATACAAAATGTGAAGATAGGAAAAAAGAGCATTATCCAGGTGGAACAGAACTATATATACTCTATTTCTGGTCATCACGAATTATCTCTTTAATAATGTTTACTTAGAAGAGCAAGATGGTCACAGAACTATTCAATTGTTAACTACAGCATTTTGTTTGTCTTCCAGGAATGTAGTCTTTATATATCGTGGTATGGAGACCAGAAAGTTCTTAAAATAAATTTATAGGAAACTACATTTTAAGTATAAATTCTTCATTAAAAGTATGCTGTTATAGGAAATTCAATTTACTTTCTGAGCTTTCATGAATTTACTACCCCATGTTTAACTTGCCACAGTGTGGTGTGTGTTAGAGAACATTAAGATACAAGTTTTATCTTTCTTCTTCAAGCTGTTTAAAATACATTGATACTCAAACACGGCAGCCCATTTCAGTATTCTTGCCTGAAAAATCTTATGGACAAGGAGACTAGTGGGCTATAGTCCATGGGGTTGCAAGCGTCAGACACACTTAGCAACTAAACCACAACTGAATCAAATATCAAACCAATGTTGAATTTTTTTCTTACAAAGCACCTTCTCATTCTCTTCAATGCTCTCAAATCTGGTTCTACCTCCAACCAGTCTACAGTTACTCAAATTCTTTATTCAGTCTTTATCATATTTTTTATAGATTTTTAGAATTTGATGAAGATGGTCATCACCACCTCCTTCACTGAATTGCATCTTCCTTTGCCTTCCATAAAAACTAAGCTTTTCTAGGTCTCTTCTTTCTTTAGGATCTTCGCCTTCACTCTTTTTTTCCCTCTCCAGATTTCTTCTGCAGCATCAGCCTCTCTTTTTGAGTTACAATTCTAACTTTCTGTTGGTCTTTTTTACTTGCACATTTGTCTATCATCTTCAACGTCATACACCCGAAACTGATTTGACCATGTTCTATTCCTCTCAACCACCAGGAAAACTAGCCAGAAGTCAACCCGCTTTCTCAGTCTGTTACTGTTCGGGGTCTTCCTTCAGGCTCAGCAAAAGTAAGTACAAATTACAGAATACATAGAGGAATAGGTGAGTAACTCCACAACCTTGGATTAGAGGGTTGGAAGGAGGATTCAGGGACAGTTATAACTGTAAACTCTGACCTGGATTTGAAGAATGAGAAGGGTGGGGCAGTTCAGATAGCAGAAATATTACAGAATAGTGGTCAAAATGTGTATTCTGCAGATTGCCAAAAAGCAGGATCATAATTTGAGAAGTTGCTGGAAGAATGCAGGTAAGCAATGATGGACTATAACCCTTGACCTCTTTCTCATCTGTCTTTCTACCTCTGAAATCAAACCTATCCTTCAGGATTCAGTGATATTTTCCTTGTGTCTTATTACTGGAAGAGAATTTTCTCTCCTGTGAACTTCTATGGATTTTGATGTATATGTTTACACCTGGACAGTTTTGGAGGAAAGGGAGAGACAATTAATGATTATGCTAAAGCAACAAGCATCAGTGAGGACTCTCCTGGGCAAATCAGGACATAGGATCACCTCCATGTTCCATTTGTATGGACTTAAACTGCCATGACACCATGGTTTAAAATAGTTTTCTTCCTCTCTACCCTTCTCCTCCACTTCTGCCATAAGAATACACATAGCAGAAAGTGTAGGATTGGCAGAGATTGGCCTTAAATACCACTATATCCTCTATAGTAACTTTTTACAGAGAAGGTGTTCTCTAGATATTTAGTGAAAGGGCAAATTAGCTAATTATTAGCACTGTTCTAAGTAGTTCTATTTTTGAAAGCATTATTTACCACTCTGGGATCTTTCCCTCTTATATGTTCTTTCACAGGGATATCATTATATGCAAGATATATAAAAGAATAAAACATCAAAAAAGTTAACAAATGAAAATTGGCGTTGGTATTTTATAGTAATATTGGATTTATATAATAAATATTTAAACGGACATGTATTACATCCATAAGAGAACATATACTGTTTTTGTTACTTATAAAGAAATAAATATAGATATGAATGTAGTTATACATATTTGTATATCCATAAATGTTTACAAGGTGTAAGAGTAAAAAATAAATTGACTTTTGACTCTCTAGAACTCAAGGAATACATAATATTCACCTTGTTCTGTGCTATGATGGAACTACTGAGCTTGCCATTTAAAATTTAATCTCTAAAAGGAATTAGGGCTTCTGGACCATATTCTTTCTTCAATATCATTTGGCCTGACTCTTATCTGCATTATTAATGTTCCTCGTTCATCAAGGATGGTGAAGAAATGTCTATTCAGCAGTATTTCTTGCAGTCACAGAAAACACAAGTTTCTAAAGGCAAACAGATTGTGCTTGTGATCAACCTCAGTCATAAATGCAGGCATTTGCCCTTCCGCAGGAAAAATGTCTATTGAGTTAATACTGACTGATATCCTCAAGTGGGTGCAATACTAGAGCAAAATACACTAACTATAAGATCTTGATCCCATAAACATGCAAGGATATGGAGAATAGGATTTATGGAGAATGGCTAAATTATGTAGACTTTTTTTTTTTCAGAGACAAGGAGAGTGAGGAAGGATTTCATTCAAATACAGGAGAGGTTGTCCTATTTTTAATATGCTACGATTTGCTAAAGTAAAACTCATTAGGCAGTTAATTGCATGAAGTTTAGTGTAAATCTAGTCAGGCACATCTTAGAACTTTATGATTCTACTCTTCTTTCCCCACACCCAAGTCTTCGCATTTCCATGACTTTCTCTCTGGACTATGCCTTAAATGGCCAAATCAATCCAAGGGTAACTTCAGTGTGGTGGCCTCCAAGTCTTTGGGCCTATTAGATAACCTCTCTTACCTTTCAATAATCTTAGGATATTAAAAAAAAATTATCTAAAAGCCTACCAGGACAATAGTTAAAAATTTAGTTCTAAGTCTCACCTCAAATTAAATCAGAATCATCAGGAAAGGGCCTAAAAATGTCTATTGAATTGTGCTGTTAGAAAGAGGTAGAAGAAAGTTATAACAAGCTTCCCAGGAAGGTCTTATAAGCAGCAAGTCTGAGAAATCCTGTCTTAGTGACTGGTAGCTGGGTAAGGTTCAGGCCTTTAGAACTCATCATTAGTTGACTGTAGTACTTAATTCGGAGAAGGTAATGGCAACCCACTCCAGTATTCTTGCCTGGAAAATTCCATGGACGGAGAAGCCTGGTAGGCTGCAGTCCATGGGTCGCGAAGAGTCGGACATGACTGAGCGACTTCACTTTCACTTTTCACTTTCATGCACTGGAGAAGGAAACAGCAACCCACTCCAGTGTTCTTGCCTGGAGAATCCCAGGGATGGGGAGCCTGGTGGGCTGCCATCTATGGGGTCACACAGAGTCGGACACAACTGAAGTGACGCAGCAGCAGCAGTACTTAATTAATAAAATACTCAAAAGTCACAATAGACACATCACCAAGTAGCATCTCTGAGTTACAGAGTTTGATTCAGTATGGTCGTGTTATGTATCTAAAGACTTCCCAGCAATCTGGGCTGAATAATGAGAACAAGACAGCTTACATTTCAACCTATGTGGTTTATATTTACTAAAAGAAAAGGAATTCTAACATCAGGGACACAATTGGCTCATATAGGCCTTTGTAAAAAATTAGGGAAAAATTAACTTTCCTCCTCTGGGGAAAACAACTCTGTGCTGGGACAAGGGATTCAGTAAATGAATTTCAACAGGTACTATGTAGGAGCTTCTCTTTGAAAGGATCACAGGATACTCTTGAATTTTTCATCTCTCAACATATCTTCCAGGACAAATAATTCTACAACCATAACATCTGTAAGGGGAGGAACCGTGCCCATCCTACATGGTATGGAACAGTGCCTGTATTGAACTTTTTAAAAAGTTGAATAAATGAATAACCTACCACCTTGAATAGATATTGCAAACTGCACTGAAAGCATCCTTCATGATATCTTGAAATTTAGGACTAATCACACAAAGCCAATAGTATTTTCTCTCTTTTTTTGCAGGGAACCTAATATAATCAGCCTATATGATAGTGTCATATTTCAGATGGAGGGAGCTGCATGACATACTATTATTATTCAAAAACAATGACTGCCAGAGAATGAAAATGGGGAGGTATGCCAAATACTATTAGCCCATCTGATGGTATTTAATTCTTATATATTCTATGAATGATATACAAAGAATGCAATTTAAATTATCTTTGAATAACTATGTGTGTATATATGTATAATATATTTTTTCACTGTTTTCACTAATTTTTGCATTGTAGGTGGATTCTTTATTGTCTGAGCTACCAGGGAAGTCCTTCACTAATTTTTATATGGGCATGGAACAAGAAATTTCTTGTAAATCTAGTAAAATTCAAAGCTGAGCATCAGTCCCACTGTATTGCCAGGAAATTAAATCTCACTCACTATTACAATCTTCTTTCCCAGGACTCAACCGGAATCCCAGAGGCTTATAGGGTGCTCAGAAAATGGGAAGTCCATCATAGCTTCTAAGAGCAACCTTATTGGCCAAACTGGATCCCTGAGGTCAGTATTTTAGACTCAACTCTGCTGGGCACACCATGCAACTGTTTTTCTGAAGTTTTGCCTCCTTCTGGGTACACTGTCACAGAAGAGGGGGTGGGGCCCTAGGAATTACAGGACCATATTGCTTTTGGGTCCTGTCCCAGTTTCAAGGACAAACTCAAGTGCTAAGTTTTTGCAAAAACTCAGCACTTGACATTAGCATGTATCACCTCCCTCTCTTCCTTTAGATACAATTCTCTGGCTCCTCCTACCCACCAAGAAACCCAGACTCATTTCTTAAATAAACTTATTCCTCTACAGAAGACCCAAGAGCTTTTAAAGTGCCATAAAATAGAATTTCCTGAAATTATGCAAATGACCTCTAGGCTGTCCCAATCCAGCAACCACTAGCCACACGTGGCTATGGAGCATTTGAAGTGTGGCTAGTGCAATTGATGAATCTAACTTGTAATTTTAGTTAACCATCATGAAAATGTAAACAGCTTCATGCGGCTAGCAGCCACCTTTCTAAAGGCTTTTACTTCACTCTGCTACAAAGATACTAATGGTCCAACCATCCACACTAATCAAGGAGGATGGAAAATATGAAGAGCAGTAGGATACAGCATCTCAGGAAAGTCCTGTGGTGGTAAGTAGAGGGGTGTTTATTGTGATGTTCAACTTTTCTGTATGTTTGAAAATTCTCAAATATTTGTGGAAAAAATCCTGCCATAAATTAACATGCAGTCATACATGGATTTATGAGCAGGGATTTTGAGGGAGGAGCTCCAGCCATTTTATTCTTTTTCAGAATTTTTATTTATTTGGCTATACATCACGTTTTAGTTGCAGCACTCAGGATCTTTATTTACAGCATGTTAACTCTTGGTTGTAGCATGTGGGATCTTAGCTCCCAACCAGGGATCACATCCTCTGCATTGGGAGCGGGGAGTTTTAGCCACTGGACCACTAGGAAAGTCCCTTGTTTTAATTCAACTGATTCAGACAAGCGATGGGGCTAATAAGGAAGGCCCAGCACCTGAGAAACCAGGAGATGGATGTAACAGAGGGAAAATCTGGATACTTTGAGGTGAGAAAAAATATATATTAGCTTTTAGGAAAAGCAAAAGCTCTGCCTCCAGGCTTACCTCTGAATGGAAGGGTTCTCCTCCCCAGGGAGATGGAGGCAGTGTCTGGGGTGGAGGCACTTTCACTGAGTCATTGTGAGGCTCCAGTGAATTTCTGGCCTCATTTGTCACAGATAAAGAAGTCAAGCTGGCAGAGGGAGAGGTTATTTAGGGCAAGCATGTCGGAATCACAAGCTAGGAAGCAGGGGCAATCCTGTAGAGCAGAGGTATCACATAGTGGCTGTTAACACACAGATGCTGAAATTTATTCAGGGAGGGGAGAGACCAAGGGGAAAGCTGACAGAGGAGGTGAGTGAGAATTGGGTTTGATGTACCCAAAGGAGATCATGCTAGAACATACTATCCTGCATAACCAAGTCAAGTGGGCAGGTGCAAAGTCGCTATTCGCTCCTTTATTTTTGCAAACTCAGCACTTGATCTTTAGCATATTTTGCTTCCAAGGAGCACTGGCACTGCTTGGAAACACTGTGATAAACAAAGTCCTCCAGAATCAGATTCTTAGAAAGCTAAGGCTGCTTCTTCTCAGCCTTAAGATAAAAGTTACAACAGAGATCTGGTTATCTCACATTCAGAAATAACAGAGTATCTAGGAAGATGTGCAATATGAATTTGATGTTGAGGATGATTTTTCAGAAGTGAGCTTGGACCTAAGGGAGTAAAATCTAAAGCAATGCACTGTCTACCTAATGTCACACCAGGCAGAGGGAGAATGATCGCTATTCTTTGTTCTTATTCTATTGATCAGAAAAAGATTCTTTAACGGAGTAGAAGACAGATGGCATCTTGTCAAGATATTCAGTATATCACAGCTATAAACATATAAATAACTCATTGTTTCTATTTCAAAATACCAAACTCTTCTGAAACGTATTTTTCTGTTTTCTCTCTCCTACTTTTGCATAGATGTAATGTCAACATATAGTCAAGAACATCAAGAAAAAAATAACTCCCAGTAAATCTCTGGCATGTTATTTGAGTAGAAACATTTGTTACATCAGGTGAGTCAGAAACAAATTCTTAGCCATCAGTTATCTGAGCTTCTCAGGTATTTTAAAAGAAAAACAAAATTATCATTCAATAGTCTAAAAGAAGTTAACTGGAGGAACTGAGTGGAAGGATTCCTTGGACTACAACAAGTGATGTGAGTTTCACTTCATTCTTGGTATATTAATCCCTGTAACTGCACAGTTTAGTCTGTTTATTGCACTTACTAAAATAGCTATTAAAGCTTTCACTGCTTATAATTTTTCCATTTCCTTTTGTGAATATTTACAACGTCTGTCTACCTTTACTAGACTTTAAATTCTAGGAGAAGATAAGAATTTTATTCTCTGTCACTGGGATTCATTAAACATTTGGTGAATGAATGCACAAATGATAAGCAACACATTGTTAGAACCCAGACCACTTCCTCAACTTTCTCCATAAAATCACTTAGCAAAGGAAATATGAAAGGTAAATGCCTGATCATTAACATCATCTCCCTAATTTACTTAAATGAATAAAATTGGAGAATTTTATTTATTTTTTTTCCTTTTTTTTTCCCATTTATTTTTATTAGTTGGAGGCTAATTACTTTACATCATTGCAGTGGTTTTTGTCATACATTGAAATGAATTAGCCATGGATTTACATGTATTCCCCATCCCGGTCCCCCCTCCCACCTCCCTCTCCACCCGATCCCTCTGGGTCTTCCCAGTGCACCAGGCCCGAGCACTTGTCTCATGCACCCAACCTGGGCTGGTGATCTGTTTCACCCTAGATAATATACATGTTTCGATGCTGTTCTCTTGAAACATCCCACCCTCGCCTTCTTCCAGAGTCCACAAGTCTGTTCTATACATCTGAGTCTCTTTTTCTGTTTTGCATATAGGGTTATCGTTACCATCTTTCTAAATTCCATATATATGTGTTAGTATACTGTAATGGTCTTTATCTTTCTGGCTTACTTCGCTCTGTATAATGGGCTCCAGTTTCATCCATCTCATTAGAACTGATTCAAATGAATTCTTTTTAATGGCTGAGTAATATTCCATGGTGTATATGTACCACAGCTTCCTTATCCATTTGTCTGCTGATGGGCATCTAGGTTGCTTCCATGTCCTGGCTATTATAAACAGTGCTGCGATGAACATTGGGGTGCACGTGTCTCTTTCAGATCTGGTTTCCTTGGTGTGTATGCCCAGAAGTGGGAATGCTGGGTCATATGGCAGTTCTATTTCCAGCTTTTTAAGAAATCTCCACACTGTTTTCCATAGTGGCTGCACTAATTTGCATTCCTACCAACAGTGTAAGAGGGTTCCCTTTTCTCCACACCCTCTAAAACTGGAGAATTTTAAAGGGATGAGTTATGACAAATTTAAAAGGATGAGTTGTGAGTTATCTTATTTTTTGCATCAGCAGACACCATGCTTCATGCACAATTCAAAAGAATGGTACTGTGTGTACTGTGCTATTTGGAGAATAAAAGAGCACTAGATAGCACATAGAAGTCTGGATCCTAATCTCAGAGAGGTAAGACAGCTTGCCCCATAGTTAGGTAAGGAGCTTTGCTGTAACTGTGCTATGAAGTTTTCTTATAAGTGTGCTATGAACTTTCAAAAGGTGCTTTTCAATTTTTGAAACATTTTCACATAATCTCATTTAGTCTACACACTAACAAAGCAAATATTACAGTCCCATTTCCAATTATACATTGCAAATGTATAAACTAAAGCAGAGAAAAGTTAACAACTTTGCCCAAAATTGCAGTTATTAACTTTAAGGAACAGAGCCTTCACTCAGATTCAGCAGTTCTGACTTCAGTTAACTTCTAACTTTTCCACAGTGTCACCTCTGAGACTGACTATGTGCCAGCTTATTTGGATCATATATATTTGCCCTCTACATTTTCTTGCTCAACTTTATAGTAAAATAAACTTAAGAAAAAACAAACACATTATCTCTTTATTATTCATAACTGCTTTGAAGGCTAGGTTTGGAGTAGAAAACTGGGGGGCTTTGGGTAGATTATTTCATATTTTGGGGCTTCATTTGTAAAATACAGAGATTGGATAATTGATTCTAAAGTTCTTTCCAGCTCCCGTTTAATAATGTTATATGTTTATCTTTTTTATTTTTTGCACACTTACCTTTACTTTTGTCTTCACCAGACCACCTATTTTTCTTAAGCGTTTTCCTTTAATTTCTCAAATATATCATAAAATAATATAGATACAAGTGTACTGATGTAGGAATTGGGGAGAAGAAAGCCAAACAGAGGCACAACCAAAGGGCTTTAACAGTCCCATAAGATGTGCTAAATGTGGTTTGTGTTTGGAGAAATTGAGAGTATAATTAATTAGAAGCTAAAGTTATTCAGTGACTACTATATAACTAATACTGCTGTGTTTATTAAATATTAACTCATTTAACCCTAACAGCATTCTGAGGTATTAGTCTCACTTTACAGCAGAAGCACAGGAAAGTTAAATAATTTGTCCAAGTAAATAACTAGGGAATGATGCTATCAAAATTTGATTGCAGCGGTTCCCTGGTGGCTCAGTGGTAAAGAATTCACCTGCAGTGCAGGGGGTG
This sequence comes from Odocoileus virginianus, assembly GCF_023699985.2. Lineage (NCBI taxonomy): Eukaryota > Metazoa > Chordata > Mammalia > Artiodactyla > Cervidae > Odocoileus > Odocoileus virginianus. The sequence continues at coordinate 23,683,892 of NC_069686.1, forward strand.
CAGGTTCGATCCCTGGGTTGGCAATATCTGCTAGAGGGGGCATGGCAACCCATTCCAGTATTCTTGCCCAGAGAACCCCAAGGACAGAGGAGTCTGGCAGGCTATAGTCCATAGGGTTGCAAAGAGTCACACAACGTCTGAAGTGACTTAGTACGCATTCATGGCCTACTCCAGGGACCACGCTGATCCCCACTTCACTATACTGTGTGGCTTTAAGGTACTCCCCATTCAGTAGTAAAGATTAAATGAACAAAAAATGCACCATAGCTATAATACAAATATATATATATATAAGTGTGTTAAGTCTTACAGAACACTATGTGTTTTATGAATGGTTATAGAATGTCTATTATGTATTAGGAACTTTTTATCTATTATTAGGTATTTAGTTTCTTTAGTAAATATGGAAAATTAAGCTCAGGAAATCAACCTTCCCAAGTCACGAAAATAATAGCACACCAGGGGTTTCATCTCAGGTCTAGGAGACCACGTTCTTGCCACTGTACCATACAGTCTCACACATTCAATCAGTTATGGCAATCCTTAAAGGCTTCATAGAGAGTAAGAGTTGAGATGAATTCTGAAAAAAGAGTAGGCTTTTTTCAGATGGAGAAAGGGCTCAGGGCAAAGTAAGGGAAAGAATTCTCAGAAGGAATTGTTGTCCCAGCTGCTGGGAATAAAGTGTTAGTCGCTCAGTCGTGTCCCACTCGTGACCCCATGGACTGTAGCCCACCAGGTCCCTCTGTCCTTGGGATTCTCCAGACAAGATTACTGGAGTGGGTAGCCATTCCCTTCTCCAGGGAATCTTCCCAACTCAGGGACTGAACCCAGGTCTCCCATATTGCAGGCAGATTCCTTACCATCTAAGCCACCAGGGAAGCCTGTGTGAACAAAAGATCATATAACCTTATGCAAGGAACGAATTACCAGGAGTGTCAAAGCAAATTTCCAAAGTAGTTTTAATCCAAAAAAAACACTCATGGAGTGCCAGACATGGTGATTTGTACTAAATACTTTAACCTCAGAACAAAATTGAATAAAGGGAATTTTATAAATTAAAATGGTCTAAGTGTACAGCCTTCCAGTGGTCTGACAGTCCAAGTTTAGACTTTATAAATATCTCAGAAAAGTACCTTGATCATTTGCTCCTTTAACTGTAATCCTCAGAAATTTTCTTCCAGAGGGACTCTTTACTTGAAACTAAAAGCATACAGTTTAAGATTATATATGCTGACCAGGACCTTGTTATTCAGTCGCTCAGTCATGTCTGACTCTTTGTGACCCCGTGGACTGCAGGATGCCAGGCTTCCCTGTCCCTGACCATCTCCCGGAGCTTCCTCAAACTCATATCGATTGAGTTGGTGATGCCATCCAACCATCTCTCCCTCTATCTTCTTCTCCTGCCTTCAATCTTTCCAACCACCAGGGTCTTTTCTAATGACTCAGCTCTTCGCATCAGGTGGCCAAAGCATTGGAGCTTCAGGTGCAGCATTATTTGATGAGGACCTTGGTTTCTGGTATTCTCTGCTGCATACCAACTGTGGATCAATCCACAGACTCTGAAAATCAGACCAGCAGGTAATACCAGCTGTCCATTACCACAAACATTTAGCTTGACTATAAATGATGGAAACAAACAAGTAAGAACTAGTCTTTATGAAATAATATGTGCCTCTTTGAGGAGAATGCACTCTTAAGGAAAATCAGTGAGAAATATTGCCTAGCATTGGAGCCTGTTATCTTAGTCATCCTTTCCCACAAGATTGACATTGCCTAAACTCCTGGCATATATAAAAAGGTTAATGTTTTTTGACTGCTTAACAAACGTAAGATCTTATTAAGGCAACTCTGAATTATATCAACTAAATTAAAATAATTAGGATTGAAATTTGGAATCCATGTAAAAGACTCTACAAAGATTACTTAAACCTCAAATCTTACTTTGAAAATATCTTTAAGCAGAAATACGAAATCTCTTAGTTCATTATATTTCAATTTAATTCACTAAATAACTTAAGAAATCTATCAGCAACTGACAGTTGCCTAACTGGTACAAGCATAAATGTTTGTGTAGGGATTAAATCTAGTCTCAGTTTTAAAATCGGCAATATTATTTTTAACTGAAAAACTAGGTTATTTTATTGGTTCCTCTCATCATCAGGGAGTAAAAAAGGGCTTTTTTTTTTTTTTTAAGGACTAATTTAATGTGCATTCTAACAGGAAACGCGAGATTTCCAGCAATGCTTGCAAAGATAGGCCCAAGAAGCTCATCCCTTTCTGTTAAGAACTTGTGATTTTTCTGCGCCACCTTGTGGCCATAATGCAACTACTACACGTGAAAATTAAAGGCTTTTTCCTGAGCTTCTAAACAGCTTCTAAACAGCCGCAGTGCGGGAACCTGCCTCTACTCAAACACGCAGAAAATGGTGTCTTTCTCTGTAGTCAGTGATGGGAAACAGACTTGCATTTTCCCTCCGTTCTCCTCCATTTCCTTCATTCTTTAATTCCTTACCCTGGAGACCGCCCTCCCACCGCCCTCCTAGGATCGTTTCCGCGTTTGACCGCCTCTACCTCTGGGGGTTCGCGGTGGGTACTGCCCCCTTCCCCATCCGCAGCCCTCCCTCCAGGTCCCCGCGGCGCCTGGACCTGCAATCCCTGCCGCGAGGGCCCGCCCCCTCACACTGGCAGCCAATGGCGGCTCGGATCCGCCCCGCCCCTCCCGCCGCGTCCCGAGCGAGTTTGGGCCTGGGCGGCGGGGCTTGAGCCCCTGGTTCTGCTGTTAGGCTTCGGCGGGCGCACGATCGGGAGGCCTGCGGCCTGGCCTTGGGGAAGCCATGGACTCGCAGGGGCTGAAGGTGAGCGGGCAGGATGTGGCCGCGTGTTGCTGTCGGGGGATGGCGAGGGGCCGGGGGGCGTGGGGGAGCGCGCGGGCCGACCCTGCGAGGCCGTTGTTTCTTGCGGTGCCCGCTGCCCAGTCCGGCTGGGTGTCCCCGTTTGGGGCGCCGGCCTGTGGTTTACATTACCTGCTCTCCCTCCGCCGACCCTGCGTAGGAATCTTCATGTCGCGCAGCCCTCCCCACGCGCTGCTTCCGAACTGCCGTTAAGGTGCTTGTCCCGTCTTGTTGGCCGTGTTTACTTTTACTTTTGCACCCTGTTTGCTTATAAGGTTTTCAGTCACTTTATGACCCCGAGTGCGACTCCGAGGTGCGGTTTTTAAGGCCTTCAGCAAACTAGTGTCTGCAATCCCCCTGCGATGGTTAAAGGAGCAAAAAGATTTTATGAAATCAATTAAAGACATAGGCTTGAAAATGGAGTATTTTAGGGTGATGGTCGGACACGACTAAGCGACTGAACAACAACGTCTTTGTTTATCACTGTTGCATCTGTTCGGCAAATATTTAATGACGATCCACTTAAGAAATGATACGAAAACAAAATATGAGACTTGGAAATAAAAGAAGTTACTTTTTAGGATCATGATCTTCTCCATTCATTTGTTCACTGATTCCCTTGTTCAACACAGGTTGAAGGAGGGCTCACTGTGTCTCCGCTGGAACTGGGGATAGTAATGAATAGAACAGTCCCCGCCTTCACTGGGGGCGAAGTGAAGTTTTATAGTCTATTGCTGGCGAAAACCTTAATTAAATTAATTCAACAAATGTTTATTGAATGTGTCCCTTGTGTCTGGCATTGTTCTAAGCCCTGAAGATAATAAACCTTGCAGATAATAAGCCCTGCCATAATAAAGCTAAGAAAAACCCTCCCAAATCTTTCTACATTTGAGCGGGGGAGGAGTTAGTCCATCAACAGGTGAATGCAGTGTGTAGCGGTGTTTGTTGGTGATGAGTGGATGGAGAACACTTAGCCAAATGATAGTGTCTTTTGCTTTTTTGTCTGAAATTTTGCATTATTTTCCTGTGGAGCCTTTACGGTCTCCTTAAATTTGTTTTTCATGTTGCCACCTAAATGAACTTTTCAATAAAAACACTTTTGTTTTTAGCATGATCTAGTCTAAGTGATAAGTGTCTTAAGTGTCACTTAGACTAGAGAATCAGCTCAATAGGAGGTCCTTCTTGACCCCAGCTTTTTCTCCAACCTCCTCTTCCAATTATCCCTGTTCTACTTAAGCCTCTAGAAATGGCAAACTTTCTCTATAATGGGCCAGGTGGTACATATTCAGGCATTATCAACCATAGGGTCTCCGTGGTATCCAGTCTGCCGTCATAGCATGGAAACAGCCACAGACAATACTTAAGCAAATGAGCATGGTTTTGTTCCAGTAAAACTTTACTTACGGACCCTGAAAGTTGACTTTCATGTAAGTTTCGTATATTTTTTTCTCTTTTGTTGCTCACCCATTTGAACGTGTTAACTTGCTGGCTGTGTGAAAACAGGCAGCAGGCCAGATGTGGCGCCTCCGCCTCAGTGTGCCAGGCCCCGCTCCGCTCCAGCATGCAAGGCTGGTTTGAGGCCTCTCCATCCTCACCCGGTCCCAGGGAATCATGGCTTAGTTCTGCCTTCTGTGTCTGAGTTCCCCTTTTGGCCGACTTCCTTAGGAACCATGAAAGAGGAATGGGTAAGAGTATGTACGTAGGAAGTAGGAGTCTGTGCACAGAATCAGTTTCTAAATCCTCCCCGAGAATTTTACTCTTCCGTTCTCCCATACCCCAGCCTCACTCCCCTGCATTCCCAAAGTACTTTATAAGCTGTCCTGTTGCATTTGCCACACTATATTTCAGTCTTTTAAAAACTGCTTTATTGACGTATGGTTGGTTAACAAGGTTGTATTTCTAGTGTACAGCAAAGTGACTCACTTACAATTAACTGAGTTAATTATTTATAATTAAATGAGTTAATTCTTTTTCATATTCTTTTCCATTGTGGTTTATCACAGGATATTGAATGTAGCTCCGTGTGCTATAGTAGGGACCTTGTTGTTTATCCATTCTCTATATAATAGTTTCTGCTAACTCCAAATTCCCAGTCTGTCCCTCCCCTATCTCCCTTCCTCCCTGGCTGCTACCAGGCTCTTCTGTCTGTGAATCTGCTTCTGTGTCATAAATAAGTTCATTTGTGTTATATGTTAATTCCACATATAAGTGATATCGTATGTTATTGGTCTTTCTGACTTCACTTAGTATGATAATCTCTATGTTTATCCATGTTGCTGCAAAATGGCATTATTTTTATTACTAATATTCCATTATGTGTATATATATATATACACACACACACATCTTCTTTATCCAGTCCTCTGTCGATGGACATTGAGGTTACTTCCATGTTCTGGCTATTGTAAATGGTACTGCTGTGAACATTGGGGTATATGTACCTATTTGAATTCATTTCCTCCAGATATATGCCCAGGAGTGAGATTGCAGAATCATACAGCAACTCTATTTTTAGTTTTTTGAGTAACCTCTATATTGTTTTCCATAGTGACTGCGCCAACTTACAGTCCCACCAACAGTGTAGGAGGGTTCCCTTTTCTCCACACTCTCTCCGGCAATTATTTCTAGATTTTTTTTAATGATGGCCAGTGTGAGGTGACATTTCATTGTAGTTTTGATTTGCATTTCTGTATTAATTAACGATGTTGAGCATCTTTCTAATGTGTCTGTTGGCCATCTGTATGTCTTTGGAGAAATGTCTGTTTAAGTCTTATGCCCATTTTTCTATTGGGTTGTTTGGGTTTTTTTGTTGTTTCTGAGTTGTACAAGCTGTTTGTATATTTTGGATATTAAGCAAATATTTTGCAAATATTTTCTCCCAGTCCATAGGTTGCCTTTTCATTTTGTTTATGATTTCCTTTGCTATGCAAAACCTTTTAAGTTTGATTCGGTCCCATTTGTTTATTTTTTCTTTTATTTATATTGTCTTGGGAAACTGACCTAAGAAAACGACAGGTACAATTTATGTCAAAGAATATTTTGCGTAAGTTCTCTTCTAGGAGTTTTATGGTGTCATGTTTATTTTTTAGTTTTTAAGTCATTGGGTTTTTTTTTTTGTATGTGTGGCATGAGGTTGTGTTTTAACTTCATTGATTTACATGCCACTGTTCAGCTTTCCCAGCACCACTTGCTGAAGAGATGGTGTTTTCTCCATTGTATCTATAACTCCAACATATTCTTACCTCCTTTGTTGAAGATTAGTCGACTATAGATGTGTGTTCGAATAGTCTTTTGATTCTAGTCTCAGTTGAAAATTTTAAGCTTTTCTGGGGCTTTTCTGGGACACAAACCATGTTGTATTCATCTTTATAGTCACTATACTTTGTCCAGTGCCTAGCACTCAGTAAATGTTTTTGGACTGGACAACCTAACCTGAACCAAGACAGTAGAAATTGGTACGCGGAGTGGGAAGTAGACTCGAGGAACAGAAGAGCCTACTGACTGGTTAGACTTAGGGGAACTGTGCGAACGGAAAGAGAGAATTCCTGACTAGGTGTGTCTGTCTGGCTTGGGTGGTGGAGAAACTGAAAATAGAAATCTGGAGCTGTGATGAGAGGTCTTGACACGTTTTTCTGTTTTGTTTTTTTTTTTTTTTTAATATCAACTTATGGAGTTTGGAGGAACTTCTCCCCCCACCCACCCCGAATAGGAGGAAATGAGTATGATAACTCAACTCACAATGACCTGTAAATGACTACCAGCGTTTTATCAGTGAGCAAACTGAGGTGCTGTCGGATGACCAGAAATTTTAAACCAGGTCTTTTTACTTTAAAATCCGTGTCCTTTTTATGTTCCATGCCCCTGCCTTTCAGGAGAGTTATATAGGTGCTTAGCGATACTAAATGCTGAACAGAAAATCAAGCAAGATGATATTAAAAGTGTCCAATTCTTTGCTATCCTGTGGACTGTAACCTGCCAGGCTCCCCTGTCCGTGGAATTCTCCAGGCAAGAATACTAGAGTGGGTTGCCATGCCCTCTTCCAGGGCATCTTCCCAACCCAAGGATCCAACCTGAGTCTCCATCTGGGCGACCAGGGAAGCCCCAAAAGTGTCCTTAGTCGTAGCAAACCAAGTCACTTGCAACCTTGGGGAAGAGGCTCTGGAGGAAACCTGCACTTTTCTGCAATGTGCTGTGGGGGGTCTCGGAAAGGACATCTGAATCATGCTTTGAAGAAACTGGCTGAGAAGGGGCTAGAGAACAGCAACCGGAGGAGGGAAGCATAGTGAAGGTTACAGGGGACGTTTGCCTGGCTGTTCTAGAAAAGCACTCAGACTGTAACCCTCCAGAAACAGTAGACGGTGGGAAAAAAAAGAAGCTGTATAGACACTCATTTTAACCCTGTCAATGAGTGCTTCGTTTGTGTTTCTCACGAATGAGCCAGCTGAAGAGTCATACTAGATAGGCATGGAATGGCCTGAGTTGGTTCGTGGGGGTGAACCAGGTGTATCTCAGTGATGGGGAATACGGAATATGGTTTCCCTCTTTGATTAGGTTAGCAACTAAGCCTTAGATAAGATCCTGAGAAAAACCGTATGAAACATAGCTGCTACTGGGCTTCCCAGCTGGCACTAGTGATAAAGAACCTGCCTATCAGTGCAGGAGACATTAGAGACAGAGGTTTGATCCCCGGGATGGGAAAATCCCCTGGAGAAGAGCATGGCTACCCACTCCAGTATTCTTGCCTGGAGAATCCCATGGACAGAGGAGCCTGGAGGGCCACGTCTATGGAGTCCCAAAGAGTCGGACACGACTGAAGCGACTTAGCATAGCTGATAGTAGTTTTCTGCCTTATATATGAATAATATAATTTTGAAAAGAGCCCGAAGAGAGTGATTTCCTTTAAAAAAAATAGATTCTTTGTTTTACTGACAATTATTTATTTATTGTGGAACTCGGAAAACATAATCTTTGACAATAAATTGCTGGGTTTAATAGGTTGTTACTTTGTGATGCTACAAAAACAGAATAGAAACAAAAGTTTGTTTGTTTTAGGAAACCTATGGTCTGGCGATAGAAGCCTCTAGTCTTTTTTTAACTTTTTTTGTAATCGAAAGTACTCTGACTTCAATATTGTTAAGAAAGCATTTAGGAGAAAAAGATTGAAATTATTAGAAAATATTGTTATTTTAGTAGTCTTTTGTTAATTGTGTTCTATATTCCTTAGTACTAAGTTCTAGCCTTTAACAATATTTTAAGGAACTTGGAAGAAAAAATACAGTAAGTTTTAGGTTATTCAAGATCTTAGATTAATGCCTGCTTGTTAGAGTATTTCAGAACATTGGAATCTCTTAACTTTATTTCCTTTTAGGCTTTGATTAATTACTACTGTCAGGAGAGATATTTCCACCATGTGTTACTTGTTGCCAGTGAGGGAATGAAGAGGTATGGCAGTGACCCAGTCTTCAGGTTTTATCATGCCTATGCTACATTAATGGAAGGTATGTGCTAATTATGAAGCACTTCCACAAGTTTTAAATTCTTGTTTTGCACCAAGAATAATTTTTCACTTTGTGGTTTTGATTTTCAGGTAAAATTCAAGAAGCTCTGCGAGAATTTGAGGCTGTTAAAAACAAACAAGATGTATCACTTTGTTCTCTAATTGCACTGATATACGCTCATAAAATGAGCCCTAATCCAGGTATAGTATTTAAGTATAATGCTTAGACAGTTTTTTCTACTCAGTTCATTTTGATTTTTGTCAATTACCTTAACCTTCAGTCTGTTCATACTGTATTATATATTTTCTGTGGATACTATTAATATCATATTTGTTTTATCATCCTAACAAGACCTTAAGTTTTTTAAGCACAAGAAATATGAGTCTTTTCTAGCTTTCATATTTCTTATATCCTATGGCAGAAGTTTCATTAGTCTGTAGAAATTGTTTGAATTAATATAAAGGTGACTATGTATTAGCAATGGTTAAACCAAAAAAAGACAGCTCAAAACAGGCATATACCTAAATTACTCTGTAGCAGCCAGTTTTAACTTGTGTGCATATATAGTTAAATGCATTTCCTCTCTTCTACTATATCTTAAGCTTCTTAAAAGCCCTTATATCCCCCAGGGGGGCTAGCTCTTTTTAAGATATTCAGCAAATTTTTATGCAGTGGTAGGTTGGGAGATATGATTAGATGATATAAGGAACTTTATACATAAACCAGCAATTAAAATTATGTGAACTGTCTTATATTTAGTGTATCTTATTTATATTTAGTATATTTTAGTGTATTTTATTTTTATATTTAGTGTATCTTAATGGCTGAGGCAGAACAGTATTAAAATTTTAGGTAATAACAAAGAAATAATATTGTGTTCATCCATACATATCTAGTAACAGCTAATAGCATCATAAAAGGAGATTTTGTTTCAAGTAATTGGACACTTACCAAATGTCATAGAATTTTTTAAAATAATAGAAAACAGTTTTTTCTTAATCAGAGTATCACATCCTTCCCACACATATACATGTACAAATCAATAAAATGTTATTTAATATGTTTAGCTTGTAAACAGATCGAACAACTAGATACTTTCTGCACGGGACTGTATCAGATAAAGCAAGGGGTTCCCAACCTTAGGGTGGTAGACCAGTACCTCCTGTCAGATCAGTGGCGGTAGTAGATGAGCAATAAAATGCACACTAGATATAATGCACCTGAATCATTCCCAGACCAGCCCCCTCCAAGTCTGTGGTAACATTGTCTTTCTGGAACTGGTCCCTGGTGTCGAAAACATTGGGGATTGCTGAAGAGGAGCCACAAGAATTGTAAGAAGTGATCTGCAACATCAGTTTATAATTCAGTTGGGAAAGAAAATGTTAAACCCACAAAGATTAAATACTAATGTTACTATTAAGTAAAATGATACAAAATAAAACAGATGAGTCCATAGTTAATTGAAAATGGCATGTACTGTTTATCCATAGCAGTAGGCTGGGAGGGCTTTGTGGAAATGGAGATTGGTCTTGTCTTTGAAGGATAGCTAGGGTTTGAGTATAAAGCATATTTGTCAGACAGGAGAACTTGGTGGGCAAATATGTCAAAATGGTTCAGGATTAGGCTCCTCTCTGGATCCCCTTTCTCTGTGCTCCGTCAGGAATGTGTATAGCTGGAGCAGAGAGTTTGCATAGGAAAGCTAATGTAGTCAGTAAGCCTAAAAAAAAAAAGTAACAAAATATTTTCTTCCTGGGAACAAATTGTCATTTAATTGGTTATTCCCAAGAGTACTGGTTCTGTTGGAAAACGTGATTTCCAGGACATTAAAAAGATTGAGGTAGAACCATTGTGACACCTGTGTCCTCACTCGACTTTGCGTAGATGATGCTGAGTGGGCTTGCACTCAGGAGAGGCCAAGAAGCCTTTCAGTCTCTCTGAGAAAGGGCCTAGATTGTTCTTGTACGTTCTTCCGGAATATTGATGAAAGCCCTGGTAATGAAAAGGCTGTGATGCATTAAGAATTGGAGCTGATATCTGGCAAGAGCCAGCTTTGTGAGCTAACTGATTCTCTGCTTGATGGAAATGTAGGCAGAAAGGTGCAATGTCTGCTTCTGCCCTGATAAGTTCTGTTTCTGTATCACGACTATTTGATGAAAACTTCTGAAGGTGTTCCATGGGCGTGTTGGGCAGAAGGGATATCTTGCCAGTCAGTCTGGGCTTCCAGAATAAGATTTTGTTTCCTAAATTCAAAAAGTTGTACCTTGGTAATCCTGCACTTAAGTTTATATCACTAGAGTTACGAGGAAGAGTCATATGCCTTTCCTTGGTAGCCATTTCCCAAAAGTTAGTCTGTTAGAATCTCAACTCTCAACTTTCACATTTCTTTTTCCTATTACCTGACCAATCCACATTCTGATTCGACCAGGATTTGGATCTAATTGACGTTTGTGTTCTAAGCACATACATAACAGATTAAATAGAAGTGATCAGAGTTCTAGAAGTCAGTGAGTCATGCTGGACTCGTTTGTGACCCCATGGACTGTAGCCCGCCAGGCTCCTCTGTCCGTGAGATTCTCCAGGCAAGAGTACTGGAGTGGGTAGCCATTCTCTCCTCTAGGGGATCTTCCCGACCCAGGGATTGAACCTACGTGTCTTGTTTCTCCTGCATTGGCAGGCAGATTCTTTACCATTAGCGCCACCTGGGAAGCCCATTAAACTCTATGAGTAGCAGCAATTATACCACTTTTCATTGGCCTATGACAGCAGCCTGACGTATGTTTTAGAATTGGATTAAGAATTAGGGTAATTTGACTACTAGTTCTGGATTTTCCCTTAATAATTGTCCTATATTAGAGTCGTTACTAACTTTTTTTTATGTCTTGAGAATGACACAAACCATAGGATGGCAGTGTGGTCACAGTAGTTAGCTACAAATGGCTGTAGAGCGTTTGAAATGTCTTACTTGAGGATATGAATTTTAAATTTAATTAATTTACTTTTACTGGTAGTTGATTCAGTTGTTAGAAATATGTTTAGGATGTATTTCCATACAAATTGTGAAATTATTTGTTCTAGTTCTGTGAAAAATACCGTTGGTAACTTGATAGGGATTGCATTGAATCTATAGATTGCTTTGGGTAGTATAGCCATTTTGACAATATTGATTCTTCCAATCCATGAACACGGTATATTTCTCCATCTGTTTGTGTCCTCTTTGATTTCTTTCATCAGTGTTTTATAGTTTTCTATGTATAGGTCTTTTGTTTCTTTAGGTAGATATACTCCTAAGTATTTTATTCTTTTTGTTGCACTGGTGAATGGTATTGTTTCCTCAATTTCTCTTTCTGTTTTCTCATTGTTAGTGTATAGGAATGCAAGGGATGAATATATAATAGTGTTTTTTCCAAAATAAATTTTATGAAATCTAAGTATAAAGATTTTCTGAAGAAAATTTAGCATCTTAATTGAGATGTGCTTTATGTAAAGTGCATATCAGAATTAAGAAAGAAGGAAAAAAGAAATTATCTTCTTAATTTTCAAATGCAAATGAAATCATCATTTGGATATATTGGGTCAAATAAAATATATTATTAAAGTCAATTTTACTTCTTTCTTTTTACTTCTTTGTAGCTACTAGGAAATTTTAAATTACTTAGTTCAGTTCAGTTGCTCAATCGTGTCTGACTCTTTGCAACCCCATGGACTGCAGGATGCGAGGCCTCCCAGTTCATCACCAACTCCTGGAGTTTACTCAAACTCATGTCCATTGAGTCAGTGATGCCATCCAACCATCTCATCCTCTGTCATCCCCTTCTCCTCCCGCCTTCAGTCTTTCCCAGCATCGGAGTCTTTTCCAATGAGTTAGATCTTCACACCCGGTGGTCAAAGTATTAGAGTTTCAGCTTCAGCATCAATCTTTCCAATGAATATTCAGGACTGATTTCCTTTAGGATGGACTGGTTGGATCTCCTTGCTATCCAAGGGACTCTCAAGAGTGTTCTCCAACACCACAGTTCAAAAGCATCAATTCTTTGGTGCTCAGCTTTCTTTATAGTCCACCTCTCACATCCATACATGACTACTGGAAAAACCATAGCTTTGACTAGATGGACCTTTGTTGGCAAAGCAATGTCTCTGCTTTTTAATATGCTGTCTAGGTTGGTCATAACTTTTCTCCCAAGGAGCAAGTATCTTTTAATTTCATGGCTGCAATCACCATCTGCAGTGATTTTGGGGCTTGCATATTTCTTGCATTTATTTCTACTAGTGTTGCTATAAAGAGAACTATATTCTCTGCTGTTAATCATCTGACCTGTCATAAACTCTTGATCTAGAATTTAATTTTCACTGTGTGTTTTTTCCCTCTCCCAGATAGAGAAGCTATTCTTGAGTCAGATGCCAGAGTAAAAGAGCAGCGTAAAGGAGCTGGACCAAATGTTTTGTACCATGCAGGCTTGTTTTTGTGGCACATTGGTCGGCATGATAAAGCGAGAGAATATATTGACCGAATGATCAAGATATCAAATGGGAGTAAAGAGGTAGCTGATTTTCTTATTTTGAAATAGTATCTTTAAAGAAAGCTTAATGTTATTTATATATTCAGTGGTATTCTTTGTTATTGCCCACTGTATGCTCACTTTATAAGTCACAGCTTTATTTTAATATTTTATAAAATTCTGATTTTTTTAGGTTGCTTTTTTAATGCAGTCTATTAGCTCTTGATGAGATCCCTTCCTGCTTCCTTCCCTCCCTTCCTGTCCTTTCTCTTTCCTTCCTTCCCACTCTTCTTATTGCACTGCTCTAGATACAGGACACCTTTATGTGCACTGTTAATAGAAAGATAAGAAATGCATAAACTTTACTTTCATGAACGAATCACCTAGTAGTGTTGTAGAGCACATACCCAGTTAATATTATGAGAAAATTGACAAATGGAATGAGAAGTGTGATTAAAATGTGCAGGGAAATATTAGTTAGCATTTATTGCTCATTTAATTTGTACCTGGCACTATTCACCCATTATATAAATGTTAGGAAAATGAAGAAGAATTTCTTGAAGGAAGTAGTATTTGAGCTAAAATTTGAAAGATGGATACAGTTTCCACCAGCAAAGATTATGGAAAAGGGAAGTAGATATACCCAACATGGGAGATAGTACGGAGATAAGGAAAACAAGGAGTCATGTAGGTTCTGGGTACAGTGAGACCCTCACATCTGACCAGAGTTTAGGGTATACAGAAGAGAATGGAAGAAAAGGTCGGAAAAGTAGATTGGGGCAAATTGAAGGATCTTGATGGGTAGGTACAAATATTTGTATCTAGTTTGATATGCATTGAGGGTCATTGAAGATTTTTAATCATGTCAGTGATACTTTAAAGTGAAAATTCAGAATATGAATTTAGCAAAGGTTTACAGGATGAACTGGCCTGAGAAGAAACCAGAATGCAGGCCCCTTTGCAAAGATAGTGCTTTCTGCAAAAGGTTTTAAGAACCTACACTAAAATTATACAGTGTATAGGAACTTGAGAATTATCAAATACCTGCAGGATTTTACAACTTACTATAAATAGTGCAGGAAAGATACGGAGGTGTCAGATATCAAGGATGTCTGTCTGAAGTTTTAAGCCTGGACAATTCAGAGACCAGTTAACGCGAACAGAAAACACATTGGGATGAGAAGGTAGTCTTGGAGAGAGGTGATGTGTTTGCCTTTAGACGTGCTATATTTCAGGCACTGGCAGAACAGTGAGATGGAGACAGTAGATGAACTTTTGGAAAGAAGAGAAAAAATTAGAAGAGGTGTTGGATAGAAATAAAGGTTGGGAATCATCCACAAGTTTGAAACAATTCAAATAAGGACAGTGATCTAGTGAGTACAAGTAGTACTGTTTAAGAATTCTTACCTATCTTTTCAGGTATAATACAGGGAAGTAAATATGATCTTAGTTAAAAGATTTAGAAGGTTTAGTAATTCACCTAGAATTTTTTTTGACAGAAGGGAGCAGATTTCATAGCTTTTTATTTGGCATTAAAAAGAAAAATAGTATACGAGTATCCATCTTATTTCTAATCCTATAAACCTTGCAGCCAATTGGCTTAGTAACATTTTTGAAGGTAAATGTTCATGACTGCTTCATTTTTAAATTCCTGAGGGCATTTTATCCTTTTATTTGAATCTCACTGGAATAGTCAAAGAGAATGAGATAGTTGCCAAATTATCTTAATATTTAATAAATGTGAAACAAGGAACTTCTTCCTCATCTTATTTCATTTGGTCTGTTTCCCCAAAAAAAGTAACAAATTCTTATTTATGTACTGAATTACATGTTTAACAATTATTGATAAGTTTATTAGAAAAGCCCCATGTAAGAATATTGGTTATTTAGCATAAATGGAATATTTTACAAACTTCTTCATATTAATACTGACTATAGTAGTAATCTTAAAGACTGAAATTCATAATAGTTCTCAAGTCTCGAGGCTGGCAAGGGCTTGAAAGTGATTTTATTATAGTTTTAATTTTTTATAAGATTATTCAATAGAGTGATTTTTGTGACTGATTACAAATAAGAATGATGTAGTTTAACTCCATCAACATTTGTTTCTTTTCTTTCCAAGAAAAAATAAAATATTAGAATTATTTGTTTTACAGGGACAGGTTTTGAGAGCATGGCTTGATATTACAAGAAGAAAAGAACCTTATACTAAAAAAGCATTAAGATACTTTGAAGAGGGATTGCAAGATGGGAATGATATTTTTGCTCTACTGGGTAAGGTGAGTTGGAGTTAGATTAATAAAATGATGTTTTAAAATTTATTTGTAATATATCTGAAACCTAACAAAACTAAGTAGCTCAAAATGATGGTTTTAAATGTTACTTTCAACTTTCAACTGCATTTGTATAGGATGATGAACAGTAAACTAGGGAAAAGTACTCCTTGCCAAATTTT
Organism: Odocoileus virginianus; assembly: GCF_023699985.2. NCBI lineage: Eukaryota > Metazoa > Chordata > Mammalia > Artiodactyla > Cervidae > Odocoileus > Odocoileus virginianus. The sequence continues at coordinate 23,699,232 of NC_069686.1, forward strand.
TAAATGCTGGGTCAATTTTAATTGTTTTTGTTGTTGCTCTTGTTAGCTGTAGTTCTTATATTATTTACTCACCAATCATCTATGATGTGTCTTAATATGTGTGAGATATCACTCTACATACTAGGGATACCCTGAGCAAAATAAAATGTCTTTCTTTTATGAAGCTTATGTCCTACTGGTGGAGAGAGACAATAAACGAAGCAAGTTATATAGTATATTAGAAGGTGATAAGTACAATGGAGGAATATAGAGCGAGAAGCACAACTGGAGTATGAAGGCAGTTTTAAATGATGTAGTCAGAGAAAGTGACATTTGAGCAAAGATATATAGGAGGTGAGGTTTAAAGCCATGTGGACCCCTAGGGAGAGCATTACAAATAGATGGGTAGAGAGTTCATATACCTTAAGGCATATTCATTTAGTCTGGAGACTAAAGCAGAATGAGTGAAGGGGAGAGAAGTGAAGGATTGAGGGAAAGAAGGTGAGTGTCAGGGCAGGTGGGCATGGATGGGATAGGGATGAGAGGCTGGCGGCTTCTGTAAAGCCTTTGGCTCTTGCTTTGAACCGGGTAGATTGGCAGCTGATGAAAAGAGAAATAGCATGCTATCACTTACCCGTACATTGGGAGGGATAACCAAGTGGCAAAGTCATTAGAAATCATTGGTGGGCGGAAGTATTTAACTTGGACTCTTTCTTCAATCCCATTGATGACTTTGAATGCCTTAAAAAATTTTTTTTTTTAATTTCAGCAAAAAGAAACTAAATTTATATTAGGAAACAGTCTATTAAATTAGCAATTTGGGGGAGGGGATAAAAAAGAAAAAGAGGATTATTAGTGTCTTGGCTACTGCCAATGTCCCTACATTGCCCTTGTCAGTTTCCATGGCTAGTGAGCTTGTTCAGATGCTTGTCATCAGGACAACTAGAATTCATACTGATTGGACTCAGGTTTTGCCTCATGGCACTGCAGGAGTTTATGGGCATATAGCAAGTTTTTTTTTTTTTTTTAAGTTTTTCTCTATGATTTCTCTTCCTCTCTAGTCCTTAAAGCAAAGCTAGTAGATAGTCTTCTCAGGTAGGGCTATTTCAAGTGTTAATATAAGCAGCTTAGGAGGATTTTCCCTTTTCCTCTAATACTTTTTAGACTGATATAACCCATTCTTTTTCTTTTTCTGATATAACCCATTCCAATTATGTATGTATTTTTCAGTTCATTCAGCCAGAGGCTTGCATTAGTTGAATTCCAACCGGAATGATATGCACCAATTATATAGCAAATTTAGTTTCATTTAATATGGTATGTTGCATTCACATGGGAGGTAATGGTCTAAGGAAGTACTAAATGTGTTCTGTTGGTATGATTTTATTTAAAGTTACCAGCTATTCAGACAGATTCCAAAGGTGTCTATATATTTTTTAAAATTATCTTTATTCTTTTTTGCTATATTGTATGCCATTGAGAAGTTTAAATAATTTATTTTGATGCAGTCAATGGCATCATTGGATGGTTCTCACACTTTTCCTTTAATTCTATGGGAATATAATCTCAAACTGATTTCAGGAATGTATTGCAGATATACTGTGCATCTGTTGAGGCAGATGCTCATTTTGAACTGAGATATTCTAGGACTAAATTTATTCCTGAAGGGGATTCAGTAACATGTTTTTAAAAATCTGACATATGATAAATAGGCCTCATCATCTGTTCTTAAAGCACATACTATATTTGTAGATTTATATTTTATGACCACGAAAGTAATTACAAGTACATTGTAGAAAAATTTTAGAATATAGTAATATCTGAATTAAAAATAAATATCAGCATTGGAGATAACCAGGTGAACTAATTATATTGTAAATGACACTTTTTTGTTTCATAAGTATAGATCTACAAATTAACATAATGACCTTTAATGGCACCTGAAATCTTATTAAATAAATATACTGTCATTTAATCCTATGTGGCCATTTTGGGTTACTTTAACTTTTTTTTATTGTAAATAATCCTGCCATAAATATACAGTTATGTCCTTAAGATAATTCTTAGAAGTGAAAATATTGAGATAGTTTTGCAATTTGTATTGCTTATCTCTAAAATTTTTTAAGGCTGAAAGTAATTTTTTTAAGGCTGAAAGTAATTTTTTTAAAAAGATAAAAATTTCTTAGTTTTAGATGCTACTTACAGATATCCTGGAAATATTTTATTCTAAAATATAATTTTTCTGTTATAAATACATTCTTTTTGATATATATTTCAAAATTTTATCCTTTAATTATATTTCTGTTATTTAAAAGTGAATTTTAAAAAATCACTTATTATATAAAATATTTTGATTCTGTGTGATGTTTCAAAATTTTGTTTGATTAAAACTTACTTTTCTGATTACAGAAGTGATAACTATTCCTTACAGAAAGGTCAGAAAGCAAAAATATAGAAAATGTTAAATGCTAGAATTCTACCTCACGTGCTTTGAGAACCTAAGTGTATATGATCACAGTTTTGATGTCACTTTTTACTTTTTTCTCCCATTAGGCACAGTGCCTTGAGATGCGCCAGAATTATTCAAGCGCTCTGGAGACTGTGAACCAGATAATCATGAATTTTCCAAGTTTCCTTCCTGCTTTGGTAAAGAAAATGAAACTACAACTAGCCTTGCAGGATTGGGACCAGACAGTTGAGACAGCACACAGGTTCAGTAAAACAAGATCTCACAAGTATCTTTGGGCCTGGTTTTAATTTCCAGAAAAAAGAAAATCTATGTGTAGTTTTTTCTTATAAGATATTTTCAATTTGATTTTTTTCAAATAATATAGAATTGAAGAAAAACCTTGACATTGCACTGTTTTTAAGGGCTGAATTTATCGATTTACATAAATATATATTAACACCTGAGTAGTTATTCTAAGACACTCTTAAGGTTCAGAAGGATAATAATTGCTGACCTCATGAAGCTTATATTCAAATGAGAGGAACCGTGTAATAAGTAAACATAAGAAATTTTGTAGGGTGCTAGAACGTTATAAGCTCAGTGGAGAAAAAGTAAAGCTGGAAAGTAAAATAGGGAGTTGAGGGAAGGGCTTGGATTTTATCAGCTGATCAGGGAAGGCCTCTGAGAAGATGGCATTTGACTGAGGGAGCAAGCATGCAGACATTCCAGAGAAGGTTGCAGACAGAGGGAAACGCAAGTGCAAAGTCCTTGAGGCAAGAGTCCGTGTCATGTGGTTAAGTGTGGGAAGGAGCAAGATGACTAGGCGGTAACCTCAGAACAGAGGTGGGAGGGAGAAGGGGTGCCAGGTTGTGAAGGGTCTTGTTCATCATTGTAAAGATTTTAGTTTTTCTTCTGATTCTGAGGGCCTTGAATGGTTCCCTCTCTCTTCTTCCCTCTTTCTCTCCAGCAGTCTCTCCTTTTTCTTCTTACTCTTAAGTTAATGAAACCAGGATTTTTACCCAGCAGGTATTCCATGATAGGAATTGTATTGATTGTGTGCCACATCAGCATATAACTTGTTGCTTATACTTAGTTTTTCCAGTAAATTGTTGATGGATCCAGAGGCTTGGTTAGATTCACATTCGATACTTGTTTTTGTTTGACAGTTAATTCATAAGTGTTGATGTGTTCTTCCATCAAAAAGACATAATCTCTGCTTGCCTCTTTTTTGTGTGATATTAGTAGCAGTGCCTCTGAAACAGGGGTGGCACACTGCCATTCCTGTCCACATCCTACTGGCCAAGAAAAAGTTCCAAGTTGTAATCGGGGGCAGTGAAGTACAAGCCAGCATTTGTAGGAGGAGCTGCTCAGTTACATGGCAGAAAGCATGTATCAGGGAGAGTGAAAAAAGCTGCAGCTAATAATGTAGCATGCCATGCATGATAAACCTAATGTGTTACCCCATTTGTTCAGTTCCATCAATTCTTCAATGCTCAGCTTTCTTTATGGTCCAACTCTCGCATTCATATATGACTACTGGAAAAACTGTAGCTTTGACTATGGTTTGACTTTTGTCAGCGAAGTAATGTCTCTCCTTTTTAATATGCTATCTAGGTTTGTCATAGCTTTTCTTCCAAGAAGCAAGCATCTTTTAATTTCATGGCTGCAGTCATCATCTGCAGTGATTTGGAGCCCAAGAAAAGAAAGTCTCACTACATTGTTTCCCCATCTATTTGCCATAAAGTGATGGGACCAGATGCCATGATCTTAGTTGTGTGAATGTTGAGTTTTAAGCCAGCTTTTTCACTCTCCTCTTTCACCTTCATCAAGAGGCTCTTTAGTGCTTTGCTTTCTGCCGTAAGGGTGGTGTTATCTGCATATCTGAGGTTATTGACATTTCTTCCGGCAAACTTGATTCCAGCTTGTGCTTCTTCCAGTCCGGCATTTGTACTTTGCATGATGTACTCTGCATATAAGTTAAATAAGCAGGGTGACAATATACAGCCTTGACATACTCCTTTCCTAATTTAGAACCAGTCTGTTTCATGTCCATTCTAATTGTTGCTTCTTGACCTGCATACAGGATTCTCAGGAGCATGTAAGGTGGTCTGGTATTCCCATCTCTTTAAAGAATTTGCCACAGTTTGTTGTGATCTGCACAAAGGCTTTAGCATAGTCAATGAAGCAGAAGTAGATGTTCTTCTAGAATTCTCTTGCTTTTTCTGTGATCCAGTGGATGTTGGCAATTTGATCTCTGGTACCTCTGCCTTTTCTAAATCCAGCTTGAACATCTGGAAGTTCTTGGTTCACATATCGTTGAAGCCTGGCTTGTAGAATTTGAGCATTAGTTTGCTAGCATGTGAAATGAGTGCAATTGTGTGGTAGTTTGGACATTGTTAGGCATTGCCCTTCTTTGGGATTGGAATGAAAACTTGGAATTGGATTGGAATGACCTTTTCCAGTGCTGTGGACACTGCTGCATTTTCCAGATTTGCTCGCATGTTGAGTACAGCACTTTCACAGCATAATTTTTTAGGATTTGAAATAGCTCATCTGGAATTCCATTACCTCCACTAGCTTTGTTTGTAGCAATGCTTCCTAAGGCCCACTTGACTTCGCACTCCCAAGATGTCTGGCTCTAGGTGAGTGATCACACCATCGTGGTTATCTGGGTCACTAAGATGTTTTTTCATATAGTTCCTTTGTGTATTCTTGCCATCTCTTCTGATATCTTTTGCTTCTGTTAGGCCCATACTGTTTCTGTCCTTTATTGTGCCCATCTTTGCATGAAATGTTCCCTTGGTATCTCTAATTTTCTTAAAGAAATCTCTAGTCTTTCCCATTCTATTGTTTTCCTCTCTTTCTTTGCACTGTTCACTAGGAAGGTTTTCTTATCTTTCCTTGCTATTCTTTGAAACTCTGCATTCAAATGAGTATATCTTTCATTTTTCTCTTTTGCCTTTTACTTCTCTTTCCTCAGCTTTTTATAAGGCCTCCTCAGACAACCATTTTGCCTTTATAAACATATTAAGATAAAGATCCAGAGATTCTTTTGATTTTAAATAATGAGATTGATAATTTTTATAAAGGAGATGTTATTTTACTAATAAAAATTACTTACTTAAACTGTGGAGTAATCAGACCAGCAAACCAACTTTGCAAGTTGTCAGATAATAATACATAATTTATTTCAACATTAACTGAAATTTTTTTTGGCAGGTTGATGCTGCAAGATAATCAAAATTTGGAAGCACTGAGAATGCTGGCCCTTTACTATTTGTGTAGGGAGGGGGATATAGAGAAGGTAAGTTGTATTGCATTATATAACTTTCCTGTATTAAATATATATTTAGTTACACACACATGAACATACTAAAGAGACTTGAAGTGCTTTTAGAATGTATATCATGGCAGTTTTTGTTGAGTCCTAGAAATATACCTTAACAAAGGTGGGTATCTTAAATCACCTAGTAAAGCAAAAGTATCATATAGTTAAAAGTATCATTGAAAGCTTTAAAAATTATTAATTACAGCAGATGCTGTTTCTATGTAAAACTCGTGTCATATGATATATGATTAATGTAACTAGTGATACTGGTTATGGAAGAGAACATAGAAAATATAATTCATAGTACTTTTACAATTTTATTGAGTTTGTATAAGTTAAATGGGTTAGGATGAAATCCCATTGAACCTTATAAGGTACACGTTTCTCTGGTAATGAACACGTTGACTATATATTTTGGTTTATGGGATGCCAAAATCCACTCTGAAGTCAATACTATTATAACAGATAATAGATTTAGACTCTTATTTAGGGTTAAGTGGGTTAATGTGATAGTACCTAGTAAATACTTCAGTAAATACTAGAAGAATCTTAGTAGAGCAAATCTAGAGTAAATTTTCCAGGCATTGAAATTATTTTTCAAGTATCTGATTTTTTTGGTCTTGAAAATATTTTAAATATAAACCAGGCTATGTAGGTAATCCGAGGACTGACCTCATATAATATTAATGTTTGTAAAAATAAGTTATCATTCATATCTCATATGTGTCATAAATTATTGGAGAAGGAGCTTGGCATGTATAGTTAACTGGATATTATAGGTATCTTTGAATATTTGGATATCACCCAAAGGTTTCTATTCAGCAACTATTAAAGATGCACATTTTATAATGCAATTTTTACTTATAACCATTGCACTTTTAATGGAAGGATCCTTTACCCTCTTGCACCATATGATTTCATTGAAAGAAGGGGAATTGATAAAAGCAAAGATTTTTTTTTAACATATAAATACAAATTTACTAATGTATGTGTCATGTATTATGCTATTTTTATTCTTAGTGTATTTTAAAATTAAACTGAATACTTTTGTTTTAGGCTGCCACCCAGCTGGAAAACTTAGGAAATGCATTGGATGCCGTGGAACCACAGAATGCTCAGCTTTTTTATACAATCACAATAGCCTTCAGCAGAATTGTAAGAGTACTGCAAAGCTCTGTTATTTGTAGCTGGAAGTATAAAATTAGTCACAAACGTTGAGGCACCAAAAAGCATATGGCCTGGAGTGAAAATACTAGAAAATTCATAGATGTGCCTATGAGTATGTGATAGATTCTAAAGGGAGGTAGTTCAGAGGAGATACAGCTTCCAGCTATAAAAGGCCATCATGGAGGGTTCATGGAGGAAGTGGCACTTGTGAATCCTTTAATAGGGAAGTGCCTTCCAGACAAAGGAAATGGAAAGTGATTTATTTTAACCAGAGCATAGCATTTATGACTAAGGTTGTTCTTTGCTATATGTTTTTAAAACTGATTTTTAAATGTTTTGAAGTAAGTAATAGACTATTTGGGTTGAGGAAATGGTTTCTGTCTTATTTTTTGTAATAGTAAAGAAACGATTTTTATGAAAAGCACCCATAAAAAGGTAATTGGAAATGGAATAGATAAATATAGCAGAATCTTAAAACCAATACAAGAAATGAGAGGATTGAAACTATGCTAGAAAAAAATAAGGAAAAGGGCACAGTAAGTAAAATAATTATTAAAATAAAGTTGAAAGAAAATAATTAAGTTTATTAATTGTTAAAGGACATGAATAAACTGAATTCTCTTAATTAAAAACAAAGGTTGTCAGATCAAATGAAATTTAGGGGAACTGCTCCCCATTACAGAAATTTGAGTTAGTGGGGAATTTTAACATTTTTTATTTACCTACTGCAGACGCATAATTGTTACTAGTTTACAGCAAATCAAACAATTCAGTAAGTAAGAAGTCTTCAAAGTAATGATGTTCAAAAAGTATATACTTAATTCTGACAACATTGCCATTTCTTGAAATATTTTTGAAGGCTTTTTTTCAAGAGGATTATAAGGCGTGGTTCTCACTAGTGGCACACTTGTCTTTAGGGGTAAATCAGATTCTTATCCTAGTTTTCAATGCAATAAAAGTTCAATAAAATATATACATCTCTCTATATTATACTATATTTAAGCACACATGTATGTAAATATATATAAAACCTTAAATAATGATTTTCTTCTCTAATTATAAGACAGTCATGAAACAGTTTAAAAAGCGAGTTATAAAACATGCTTGTGGAGTACCATAGAAGCAATACATTTTTCAGGAGAGCTGTTTTTTAAAAGCACTACTCGTTAGGATGTTTAAGTTCTGATAGGATATCAACTCTTGATGTACTATCTAGACAGTAAATGCAGTAGATTTATTATTCTTCAGTTATGAAATAATTTTTCCCCATATTTTTCATCTATGAAATACAAATTATTCATATGTACATTTAGAAAAAACAAATTCTTCCATCTTAGTAGACTTGTTTTAGTTTAACTTAATTTTTTTTTCTTTTTAGTGTGGACGTAGTCAACTCATTCTTCAGAAAACCCAAACATTGCTAGAAAAAGCTTTTAGTTTAAATCCTCAACAATCAGAATTTGCTACAGAGCTTGGATACCAAATGATTTTACACGGGAAAGTTAAAGAGGCCTTGAAGTGGTATAAGACCGCCATGACACTAGATGAAACCAGTGTCTCTGCTCTAATTGGTATGACAACTGTATCTATGAGTGTTCCTCAGACAGATGCAAATAATGATTACTTTTAATACCTGCCTTTAAAGAAGAAAAGACATATTTTGTAGTTTTCTAAAATTAAACAGTTCTCTATTATCTACAACAGAAAAAAATCATGTACCTTTAAAAATAGAATATTTGTTTCTTAAAAACTGTCTGTAGGTAATAGATTTTTATGAGATAATTCCCATAAATTATGAATTCCTTAGTAACTGATTTTATGTGCATACAAAGCTACCCATTTCTTTTCAATCTTTTTCTTTTTTTAATCTAAAACTTTGTATTATGGCCAAAAAGAAAAACCTTGTTTAATATTGTTTGTGTTAAGATGTACATGCCTGGAATAATGTGGATTTTTCCCATTTTCATCTGTTTTCTTTTTAGGATTTATCCAGTGTCAATTAATAGAAGGGCAACTACAGGATGCAGATCAGCATCTAGAATTCCTTAGTGAAGTTCAGCAGTCTATTGGAAAATCAGCGGTATAGTATTTTATTTTATCAGGGTAGATTCTAACTACTTATTAAATATGAAATTTTCAATGTTTAAAAATTTAACAATGGGTTTAGAGGACTAATGCATTAACTTTAATATGTAATTACATTTATTAATTTTCCACATGATTTTAAAAATCCATGTAAACTAATATTTAAGTTTGAACAAATAGTGCTTATAAATATCTCTTCATATACATTTGAAATCTAAGTAGAAATAAATGGCTTTATAACTGTATGGAGTAATTTATAAAAACTACTTATTTTGCAGGAATTAGCCTATTTACATGCAGTTCTCGCTATGAAGAAAAATAAACGACAAGAAGAGGTTATTAATTTGTTAAATGATGTCCTGGACACTCATTTTTCACAATTGGAGGATTTACCTCTTGGCATACAGTATTTTGAGAAGTTAAATCCTGATTTCTTGCTAGAAATTATTACAGAATATCTGAATTTCTGTCCAATGCAGGTGTGTTATTTCTGGGACTTATTTTCAAAGATGCATTTACATAATGTTTTATGAAAGTTACTAATAAATTATGTTCTACAGATTAGACTATAAAATGAAAGTATTTGTATCTATATTAGTTGAAGTAGTTTTTAATGAAAATATTTACAGTAATGATTATTATCAACTAATAAATGTTTTGGTTTATAAATATTGATTTGTAATTCATAAAATCTTAAAATCTTGAGTTTGAACTATTAGAAGTCATTTAATTTAGGCACCCACCTTGTATTAGTATCTACTCTATAATATCCTCATTAACTGTCCATCCCATCTTTGGATGCACTCAAAGATACAGTTCTTATTATGTAACTGTGATTATTAGACTGTATTTCCTATGTTAAGTCAGATTTTGCTTTGTGTTAAAAAACTCACCTATTTACTGGTCCTCCTTTTGCTCTCTGGAGTGACATGGAGCAAGTGCAGTTACATAGAACATTCATAGAACAGACCTGCAGATGTAGGAAATTAATTTTCATGTTTCTGAACAGTCCCAGGTTTCCAACCCTTTCTTTTTTTATGACATAGTTTGAGATCCCTGGTTGTGAGTCTGAGGATATTCTTGATTTTATCAGTGCCTGATTAAGCTCACTATTCCAAATATGGATTTGGCCTGCAAAACTTAGATCAGATTCTTTGCTTCCTAATTCTGGAGGTCCATCAGTTTCTTTTTTGTGAATCACATTACATTATCAACCCCTGTTGATTTAACAGTTAACCAGAGTCCTTAGATCTGTTAATCACTATAACTTTGGACCTAAGTGTAGGACTCTACATTTGTCCCTATGAAATTTTATCTCCTCATACTTATCCCATAATTACAGATTATTGTATCATTTGGGGTCCTAACTGTCATCTGTTTTATATGGATCTTTGTTGTCAAACATCGTCTGCCTGTGTGGCTCCAAGTAGCACTGAGAATGTAACCCTCTGTTATATTACCACAGAGTTCATTCCAAGTTGACATGTATCCATTAGCACTCTTTTATTACAGGCAGTAAGCAGATGACACAACTTTGTTATGCTCAACTCACAATTCAACAGAGATATCATGGCATGCACTATCAAATACTTCATTCCTGAAAGCATAGTTTTTAGTATTCTCCCTGATTTCTCCCTGAAGTTACAGCTTCAGTAACTGTATTAACAAGGAAATGAAAACAATGACCTTTCCTTAGGGAGCTCACGCTGCCTTTTATTGATCATCATATCCTTTTCCCGACTTTCATGACCAATTTTTTTCAACCAACCACTCTGGAATTGCACTTGGGATTGATCTCAGTTTCTCCAGTCATGATCTGCTTTCAGTTGCTCATGAGTTGGAAAGCATTTTTCAGTACTCATGCAGTATTTAGAATTCATCCAACAAATGCTTGTAGGGTTCCCAGTGGACTCTTCAGAGTTGGGGAAATAGTTGTGTAAAAGCAAACAATATTCCTTGCCTTCTTAATACATGAATACTATCAGGAGGAGACATAATACAATCAATCTTGTAGTATATTAGGAGATTATAGGAGAAAATAACAAAACAGAGTGAAAGGGGGCAATAATTTTAGATAAGGTGGTCTAGGTAGGCCTCATTATGATGGTAGAATTTGAACAAAAACTTCAAGGTCATGTGGGAATATACCATAGAGTGTTTCAGGCAAAAGGAGCCATTGTTCAGTGGCCCAAAGGGACAAAGGAGAGGAGAGTGGCTGGGGCCGAGTGAGGAGGCAGGGAGTGGTCTCCGTAAGGCATCGTTGGAAACTGGCGGTAATTTCTCTGACTTCAGTTCTGGGAACAGTGGGGAGCCACCAGAGGGTTTCCCACATGATCCAGTTCAGCGTTTTAAAAGGCTTCTTCTGGCAGCTGGCCTGAGAGTAAACTGTAAAAGGAGCAAGAAATAATGTGTTAAGTTGTAGTTGGGTCCCTAGTGCACAGACATTCTGTTTTTCCATAATGTAAGCTTCATCAGCATGATGGAATCTAATTAGCACTTAAAATGCTGTTTTCCTGGGGAAGTATCAGAAAGGCAGACTTGTCTCTCCAGCTCTCTTTCTACTGCTTTGGCCCTTTTACAAATACACACTTTTTTTAAAAAAAAATCAAGCAGATATTATCTTAGAGATTGTCTTTATAAGCCCTGAATTTTTTACTATGATTCGTTCTGAAATTAGAGGAAAAATGATGGTTGTTTTCAATGAGTAAGTTTTAGCAAGGGGCAGACGACATCAGAACCTCGCCCTGTTACCTGTGCTTTCATTATTTTCAATTGCACTGAAAAAGTAAATATATTTTAAGAATAAACACTATATCCATTACAGTGTAAAGTTTTAAAAGTCTCATCTTTAAGACATATAAGGACCCTTAGCCCTATAAAAGAGGCAAAACTAAATATGAAACTACTGTAGGACTAATAAGACAAAGAATGCTAAAAAAATATTACCTAGATAAGTGCTTTAGAAATTTCAAGAAGTTGAAGTATTCTAGGTACCAGTAGTTGTGCTCCGAAAATTCTTTTGAGCACACATTTTTTGGTGCCTCAACATCGAAGATACCACACTTTTCTTGTTAGTGGCTCCTTATAGGGTCAGTTGTCAGTAAGAGTCTGTGCTTCAGTTAAGAATCTGCATGCAGAGTGTAAGGTTACGGGGATGGGAGGATGGTCCTTCAGATAAAGGAAGGAGCACTGGTAAGGTAAAGTGGGAGAGTAAACATTGGATATTTAAAAATCTAATATCACGTTTCTAAGTTGTGAGCGGATAACTGCTGGATAAAGATTGAGTAGATAGCCATTAAAAGAATAAACAAGTTGTCTAGTACTACTTTAGCTATTAAATTCATTATTAATTAAAAGAGAAAAAAATTGAGGGCCTACAACATGTCAGACAGAAAAGTGGGGAATATGAGACATGTGATGTAGTGTACATGCATGTGTTCTGCCATTGGGTTTTTACTAGGATGACAAAATCTGAATTCTCTAAAAACTGACTTTGCAGTATTCTCGAGGGTGGTGCAGGTTATTGAATTGAGTAAAATCCCAAGACAGGTTTAGAATTAGAGCTCACATTCCCTTGACTCTCAGTTCCAGCAAGAAACTCTGCCTCTCATTATTCCTTTGAACAGGTGTGTTTCCTTGATAAAGCTTTCGAACATAAATGCTCCTTTCATATGTTATCAAATTAGTAACTGTATGGTAACTTCACAATTATTTTGCTGAGAAAAAGCCATCATTTATATAGTCTGTTCATAGATCCCAGGGAGATAAACTAGTATTAATCTAGTCATAGTGAGATAGTGGGCAAGCATGTGGGTTTTGCTCTTCACATTACAATTAATAATGTGTTTATTTTTAGCCTTATACTGTTAAAAACTTATAAAAATGACTTGCTGATTTGTTTTATTTAGCCTGCAAGTCCTGGGCAACCTCTTTCTCCACTTCTCAGACGTTGTACCTCAATCCTGGAGACTATAGTCAGAACTGTTCCTGGTCTTCTGCAGGCTGTCTTCCTAATAGCAAAAGTGAAGTATTTGTCAGGTAAGGTGTACATTAAAAGCTTAAAATAACCTTTATATTCTGATGTTGATAAGAAGAAGTATGAACAAACTAAGCACCCGTCATATATGAAGAATAGTCACACAAAATACACATTTTACATATGCACAGTATATTAATTAAATTTTAATTAAAATTTAATTAATGTATACAATTAATTTTTATACAGAATAAAATTGTACAACTCTTAACTCTTTAGTTCTTTAAAAAAGATTGCCATAAACTTTTGTGATTCAGATGAACTTCTGGAAAAATATAGTTCTACCACTTTAAAAAAAAAGTCCATCAGATAGTACTAAAGCCAGGCAGTAAAAATTTATAGTCTTTAATCTCTCCTTTGGACAGATCATAATCCATCATTATTGATTCATTGGCATAATCAAATCTGATGTTTATCAGGTTTCAGATACTTAGGAAATAAATTAATTCCTATCTAGTTTCTGTGATTGGTGATAGCTTTAAAAAAATAACCTCAAAAAAAAAATTACCTCAGTTGTAACCTTAGCGTTTTTAGGACACACACATGTTTGGCAATATATATGTAAGTAGACCATCATATGGGCCTTATGTGTATATATATATCTTTGCTGGCTACATGCTATGCAGAGTAAATTAAGTTTGTAAAGTCCTGTAGGGTAGAAACCACCTTAAATGCATTCATTCAGTTACCTCCTATACATAATAGAAAGAGTTAAGAGATTGACTTTACTAATTTTTGGGGTCTTGGTTTTAACTATTTTTTAAAAAGAACCAAATTATCAGAAGAGTTAATTTCACCTCTAAAATACTCTAGTTGTAAGAAGTGATTCTCTGATACCTTCTCCTAAGTGAGTTCTGTTGAGCCACATGATATTTCTACTTTCTTTTCAGTTAGAATGGATGTCACCTACTAGATAATTCAAATGGGACTTTTGAGTTCTGTGATTAATTTATTCAACACTTATTTATTTTGAATCTTTATATAAATCAGTCTCAGTATATTAATAGTAATACTTCATTGCCGAAGTGTCTAGGAATGAAGTGCTTCCCTTGTGGCTCAGCTGGTAAAGAATCTGCCTACAATACAGGAGACCTGGGTTCGATCCCTGAGTTGGGAAGATCCCCTGGAGAAGGGAAAGGCTACCTACTCTAGTATTCTGGCCTGGAGAATCCTATGGACTATATAGTCCATGGGTTGCAAAATGTGGGACACGACTGAGCGACTTTCCCTTTCACTAGGAATGAAGGGCTTCCCTGGTGGCTCAGGTGGTGAAGAATCTGTCAGCAATGCAGGAGACCCAGGTTCAATCCCTGTGTTAGGAAGATCCCCTGGAATAGGAAATGGCAACCCATTCCAGTATTCTTGCCTGGAGAATCCCATACAGCCTGGTGGGCTGCAGTCCATGGGGTGGCAAAGAGTTGGACATGACTGAGCAACTAACTCTTATTAGGAATGAGTCTTGTACATTAACCCCATTGTTAAAAAGAGCAGCCTGAAATAATGTGATACCATGCTGGCACATGTCTAAACAGCAGTATTCTTGCTGAGCTGCCAATTGCAGTGACTTCTGGTACAAAGTACCTGGACTTGGGCCAAACTTACAGGTTAAGGGCACAGTCTCCATCAGACTGCCCTAGACTGCCCTAGCAGACGGCAGCCACAAGCTCAGAGGTTCCCAGAGCCATTTGCATGTCTGATTTGCTGGCTACAAATTTAAGGGTTCTGACGACTCCCATCAGGTTCAGTAGTTTACTCGGAAGAGTCACAGAAGTCAGGAAAGCCCTATCGCTAGGATTAGAGTTTTATAGCAAAAAATATCCATCTGAGCCAGCAAAAGGAAGAGATGTAGAGGTTGAGGTCTGGGAGGGTCCCACGTGTGAAGGGAACAGGACACATCAACTTTCTGACACACAAACATATGACAACACCTCTAGAACATTAGCAGCAGGGAAGCTCACCCAGGGTTCAGTACCCAAGAGTTTTATTACATAGACATGATAATGAAACTCAGTCTCCAGCTCCCCTCTCCCCAGGTCAGGCTGGTACGGATGACTCAGAGCCCGTACCCCGCTAATCACATGGTTGGGATCTCTGACCTGGCCAGCCCTTAGTCACATTATCATAAGTTATCAGGGCCTACCAGGAATAACAAAGACACTTTTATTGCTCGGGATATTCCAAGATTTAGAGATGGTCTCCCAGGAACCAAGGCCAGCCAAATTCTTTATTACAGAAGATCCTGACAAAGGCAGAACTGCAGGACAGAAATTTCTTTCATTTTTTCCTCAAGAGAATTTGAGCCGCTCTCAGATAAGAATGTGATATTGATGCGATACTTGTTTGTATGGCCTTTTTTCCCAACAACAATGACCTGTTTGTCCATTTTTAAGTAGTTAGTGGCCTTCTAAAGCTAACTGGCCATATTCCTTCTCTTTACCTTTATAGAAGAAGCAAAAAAGGTCTCAGTTATTCACATAGTTCTTTTTTTTTTTCCCGGCTCTTGTTTGCAAACCCTTCTTTGGGGAAATAATCTTTCTCTTTTTAAAAATATATTTATTATTTGGCCGCATCAGTTCTTAGTTACAGTATGCACGATCTTCACTGAATCACGTGGAATCTTTCACTGTGGCGCATGGGCTTAGTTGCTCTGTGTCATGCAGGATCGTAGCTCCCTGACCAAGAATCAAACCCATGTCCCCCACCTTGCAAGGCAGATTCTTAACCACTGGATCACCAGGGGAGTCCCAGTAATAATCATTTTTTTTTCAGGTTATCTCCGTGATCCTTCTCTTTCCTAAAAGAATGTGGGGGTGGTAGTTTGCTTGCAAATTTATTATGCTTAACCATCCTTTCTTTTTTTGCCTGTAGAGTTCTGAGTGTTGAATTGCATCAGAATGAAAACTCTAATATTTATTATGCTTGATGGTTAATTGACAGATTTTGACACTTCTTTTAATAAGTTATTGTACTAACTCGGCCAAATTTTTGTTCATCAATCCTCTGTTTTTGAGAAGAATGTTTTCTGTTTAAATGGATTTCTGTTATAAGAAGGTTGAGTCTTTGGGACCGAAGGCCTGACTGTAAGCCTTATTTTGTCTGTTGAGCTGTCAGGTAAGGTCACAGAGAGTTATTGAACAGATAATAATTTAGCAGAGTTACACAGGGCTCTGGTCTAGATGTACCTGCTTAAGGCCAGTTTATGAGATGGCTAAAGGTGTATCAATGTGGGTTATATCACGAAACTTCTAGCACCTAGAGTCTGTGCTGGTATTTCTCTGAAGAGCCCCTTCCTCCCTTTGCTGTCAGCCCAAGGTGGAATCCAATATTCCATCACTTTCATTTTGATCATTTCCTTCTGTTTTAAGACTCCCAGATGTAGTTAATGTCCTATAATGGAATATAATCTGCAAAAATACTGAGTCACTACTTATACCTGAAACTAACACAATACTGTAAATCAGCTACAATTTAAAAAAAAAAGACGACTTCTAGATATACAATAGATGTGTTTCCAGAATATTTGAATGTTTCAGTTAGCATTAAGAGGCATTTAAAATCTGGAACTCTCATTTCTAAACTTCTGGACTATATTCCTATGCTTTTTTTTGTCTTTTGTGCAGTAGTAAAATTTCTGGCTAAGAATGATTGCTAGACTAAATCTTTCTTGTTAATGTGGCACTGTAACATTCCAGTTATTTAAATTTCTATGTTTTACATATTTTAAAGAAGTTAAAAATTTAAAAAAATTAGACAAGAAAAGTAAAAGTACATTTATAGGACTGTCAGTAACAGTGGTGATGGATTCTGATCTTTTCACATACTCTGATTTGCTCCTTATCACCAAGGGGATTGCCTGGCTTTGGATATATTCTTTCATGCACACTAGAAAGAAGTGGACGGTGGTGTTAGTGTTAAAGTACCTGCCTGCCAATGTAGGAGACATAAGAGACGGGTGTTCCATCCCTTGGTCGGAAAGATCCTCTGGAGAAGGGCATGGCAACCCAATCAAGTATTCTTGCCTGGAGAATCCCATGGACAGAGGAGCCTGGTGGGCTATAGCCCACAAGGTCACAAAGAGTCGGACACAAGTGAAGCGATTTAATAGTAGTGCAGGTAGTTTAAGCTGAGGATTTCAAGTTCAAACACCAGAACTATCCATAGACTACTTTTCTCCCTCCTCTCAGACTTCCTCTTAATCATTTTTTTTTTTTTTTTACTGTAGTAGTGATTTGTTTCCTCACCAGGTGATATCGAAGCAGCTTTTAACAACCTGCAGCATTGCCTAGGACACAGCCCTTCCTATGCTGATGCTCATCTCCTGATGGCTCAGGTTTATCTGTCTCAGGAAAAATTCAAATTGTGTTCTCAGTCTCTTGAACTATGCCTGAGCTATAATTTTAAGGTAAGTGTTCCAGACTCAAGTGGATAAGTCATATTGCTGTCCTTAAACCTTTAATGTTTACATGTTCAACTATTTTGCATTTTGGCCTGTAACATTTTGCTAATAAGTGCATTTTTTTAGTGGAAAATGTTTTGAACTCATTAGCAGTAGGAGAAAAAAATGGAGGCAACTGTGGTTTAGTTTAACAAAACCATATGGACTTGGCAACAAAAGACCTGGAATTAGTGTCTCGTCTTTTCACCTCTCGCTCCCTGCACCTCAGTTTTCTTTTCTATAAAACTTATATAATAATACTCTACAATTTTAATGAACATTAAATGTATTGTGAATATATATAAAGATAGTTGTCAACTACAGAGCGTTGTTGTTGTTCAGTCATTTAGTCCTGTCCTACTCTTTGCCGCCCCATGAACTGCAGCATGCCAGTCTTCCCTGTCCCTCACCATCTCCCAGAGCTTGCTCAAACTCATGTCCATTGAGCTGATGATGCCATCCAACCATCTCATCCTCTGTCGTCCCCTTCTCCTCCTGCCTTCAATCTTGCTCAGCATCAGGGTCTTTTCAAATGAGTTGGTTGTTCTTATCAGATGGCCAAAGTATTGGAGCTTCAGCATCAGTCCTTCCAATATTCAGGGTTGATATCCTTTAGGAGTGACTTGTTTGATCTTCTTGCAGTCCAAGGGGCTCTTTAGAGTCTTCTCCAACACCACAGTTCAAAAGCATTAATTCTTTGGCACTCGGCCTTCTTTATGGTCCAACTCTCACATCCATACATGACTTCTGGAAAAACCATAGCTTTGACTATATGGACCTTTGTCAGCAGTGATGTCTCTGCTTTTTAACATAGACCATTGTGCCAAACATTTTTATGTTTTAGGATTTTTATTTTATTGTTTGTCTCTTTCTTGGACCTTGATTTTTAATAACTTTGGATACATCATCACAGAATGCCTAGTCATTTTGAAAGTTGGTATGTGGTTTGAGGACATAAAGATACTAGGTTTCTATCCAAGACGTTCAGTGTAAACATCCCATATCCCTGAGCACTACAGAAAATCCTAGGTTCAGGGGCTTCCTGAAGTCACTGTAGGAGCTCCTCAGACTTTCTCTTTTGTCTGGCAGTGTCTTTGACTCTTTAATGTGAGAACCCTTTAGTTAGCTGGAGAATTCAAGTTGTAGGCAAGGTTTGCAGAAAGTAACACCTGGTTCTTAGGATGGAAGTTCTTAAGACTAGTGGTACATCATGACCCCAGTGCCAGCACCCCATCCAATGAATCAAGATCTCTGAGATGAGAGCGTAAGCATGATTGTTTACACAAGAATAACAGGTAAACCTGATGCCTAGCTCTGGCTCAGAACCCAGCCCTAGGAGGACAAAAGCCATCCTAGAGGTTAGATAGCTGCCACATCATCTCATTCTGGACCATCTTCTTTTCTTGACTCCTTCCCCACTATCTGTCATTCTCTTATTTTTTCTGTATAGGCTATTGGTAGCCAAACTAAAGACAGAAGCTTCAGTAGTGCACATTTCAGAGTAGTATCAAAGGGTAAAAACCCATGTTTGATTAACATGCCCTGAAATGTTTAATCTTAAAGTTAGAAAATAAAAAGAAACTGTAGAAATCTGATAACTTGTATTTCAGTACAAGAAGTCTCAGATAAAGAAATTTCATTTTCTGAAAACTAAAATAATTTCTTCAACTATACTTGCTGGCCTTCTAAACTCTATGTGCAGTTTCTCTCCTATCATGGTGGCAGCACCTGTTTATGAACCAGGGGAATACTAGGTAGTGGCTGGTTACCTGAATTCTGATTTTTCAATAAATGATCAGAACATGAGTAAGAAGACAGAAAAGGATGCCATGCATTCACAGGGTAGACTGTCCTCAGCGTTCCTATTATCGTAGCATTTTATGGATTATAAACTATGGGTTGATGTTGTAAGCACTCCAAGGATGGATTTCTGAATATTATTTTTTCAGGTGAGAGAATATCCTTTATATCATCTGATAAAAGCTCAGTCACAAAAGAAAATGGGAGAAACAGGAGAAGCAATTAAAACTCTGCACATGGCAATGAGTTTACCAGGAATGAGGAGAATTGGATCTTCCTCAAAGTCAAAATACAGAAAAACTGAAATTGATGCAAGCCATCGTTTATCAGTCTTTCTTGAGTTGGTAGAGGTTCACCGTTTAAATGGAGAACAGGTAGGTCAAACTTAATTGCTCAGATGTGAACTTTGTTATCCAAGTATATATAGTAATAGGAAATGAAAATGCAAAAATTATTCCCTTGAACAAGTGATTAAGTTTAGAAAATTTGTTTCTCATCACTTGGCACCAGATGGAAGCAAACATGAATGCAATTCTGAGAAAAGAATTAGAATCTTGTAGAAAATGAGGAACTTATCATTTATATCTGTTTTTTAAGTTACAGCAGTTGCTAATCAGTTACTTCATATTTCATATTTTAGTGGAAATTAAGGCTATGTCTAGGTACTTGCCAAATCTCAAAGAATTTCTACTTCACTAGCAAATTAACATAAAATGCATTTAATAAGGAGAACCAATTCTATTATAGATTGATTCTACAATGCACAATTTTTTTCTTGGTTTAACCTTTCTTAAATTAAAATTTTTTTAGAATCTCCTAAGTTGAGATGAATTAAAATAAATGATATTTTAGGTTCATTGAGGTACAGGTTTGGAAATTAGGAAATATATTCACCTGGGATATAATAAAAATGATGTCCTAGTGTAGGGAATAACCTGCTATGTAATGAAGAACCATCTGATCCAGAGGGTGACTATGGACTGGATCCCACTGAAGATGCAGTAATGAACATGACAAAGAATTTAGGCTTTGGAGTCAGGCTGGTTCCATCATTTGTTAACTCCTTAACGGTCTGAGTCTTATCTTCCTTATTGCAAGGTGGGAGGTAATTATAGTAACTACCTTGGAGGATTATCATAAGAAGTAATGGGTTAATACAATGCTGGATGCAAGGTAAATGTTTATTATAGTCACAGCAACTCTTTATGTACCAACTGCTCTTGTCATAGTTATGAGAACACTTTTCAGCTAACAAATATGTCATCTTAATTTGGTCTCTGAGTTTAGTTTTAAATTTTTGTGCTTTTCAAAAATCGATCAATATATCACAAATATCAAAACTGTGCTACCATTTATTGTTCATTCTGTATTAGAAGACCTTCATTTGCAGTGTGATTTGTTATAGTTTTGAATGTTATCTGGATGTCACCCTTATAGCACGAGGCAGCCAAAGTTTTGCAAGATGCTATCCATGAATTTTCTGGGACGTCTGAAGAGTTGCGTGTCACTATCGCTAACGCAGACCTAGCTCTGGCCCAGGGAGATGTGGAGAGGGCTTTAAGCATGCTTCGGAATGTTACAGCCGAGCAGCCGTATTTCATAGAGGCCAAGGAAAAAATGGCAGATATATATCTGAAGCACAGAAAAGAGAAAATGCTATATATCACTTGTTACAGGTAAATGGTTCTTTCGGCCCATTTTATTTTGACACATTTATCTCCTAAAATTAATCCCCAAATTTTTCTTCCTTTTAACTGCTTTTCGTATACTTTATAGATGCCTTCCTTAACGTGTTCTTGCTTCCTTCTCCTGCCACCAGCCACAATCACTCTAACCAGGTTACACACTCTCCCTAAAACCTGAATCATAGTAATTAGGATTTATTTCAACCTGTGACTCCCTCCAGTTTCTCAGCTCAGTCTTCCTCCTCAGGTGTTATTTTTGGACCTTGAATCTTCCTGGGTGGGAAGGAAAAGAGCAACAATTACTGTATTCTAATAGCTTGAAAGCATTATGTAATGTAACAATTCAGGGACTGAATAGTCACGTTTAACACTGTCTCATAGCAGAAGAAAACTGGGGCTTAGTATACATCACACTAAGGTATGGGTTACAGACATGGCAGGGGTTTAAAGTGTCATACGCTGATGCCCTTAGGATTGGTGGGATACACAGCACACAGGCTGCCCTCACACTTCTCCCCAAACGAAAAGATAGATATAAGCACACCATCCATGTGAAAGAAAATTAATGTTTTAATCCTTAAGAATGTTGATGAATTAAGTCATGTTGATTCATCTATATTTTGCAAATATCAAAGCCCAGAAATCTGTTCAGATTCTTTGTAGTTACTGAGTTTTGCAAAGAAACTGAGAAGCACTCATTTATAGTTGTATAGTTGCATGGGCTGGAGTTTCCTAAATTATGTTTTCTATGATATTTCTAAAAGATCAGCACTATCATCTCTAATGATATGACTGTATTTTAAAATTGGGTACATGTATTTGGATGCACTATAGTATAGTAGTTAAAAGCATAGTTTTTTATTTTACTTTTTTAAGCAGATCTGACACATTAGCTATATAGTAAACTCCTAGCATTATCTATAAAGTCTTAATTCTCTTTTCTCATTAGTTTTTGGACCAATTAAATGAGATATACACTAAAGACTTAGCATCACATTATTTGAGCTGGTATTTTGACCTTTAGCAGTGTACATTTTGTAGATAAAAAGCAGAAAATATTGAAGTAGAAAATTTTGTATTTTTATTGCTGTATATGACTTACATGAATATCAGCGCTCAAAACGCATAGAATGACAATAAGTATTTGTCATATTTTGGAACTTCATTCCCACATCATTTTAGAATTAAGGAGAGCAAAACATTTCTGGGTAACGAGAGCTTACATATTTCTATCTTGTCAGTATACTTCTACCTGCTTTTCAGGAAATGGAAAAATTTAATGAAAAAAATTGTTGACCTAGCATAAACAATCTGGGTGTGAGTATTGGTAGGGTTTTAATAGTATGTATTATACTGTGGGATATAAAAAGAGTACTCAAAGGCTATTCGTTTATTGAAATAAGTGAGCTTTTATTTTTATACTTTTTATTTATTTTTTTCATTTATTTATATTAGTTGGAGGCTAATTACTTTACATGAGCTTTTCTTCTATTGGCTTAGAAGAAGAAATTTGTTTTCAGTATACTAAGTAGACTTCATCTGATTTCCAGAGAAATGGCTGAAAGGATGCCCAGTTCTCGGTCTTTTCTTCTCCTTGGTGATGCATATATGAATATTCAGGAGGTAAAGTTTTTGATACTACTGTACACAGATTTAAAAATAAAACAAAAAAAACAAAAATTCTTCTTTGTGATTAGTGTACGTTCTACTGAAAGGAATTTGGGCTTTTTTCCTCCATTTTTAATGAGATATAATTGACATGAAGCACTGTGAGTTTAAGATACAACATAATGATTTAATTTACATACATAATGCAGTGATTATCACAATAAGTTCAGTGACTATCCATCATCCTATATCTAAAATTTTAAAAATAGAAAAAAATATTTGTCCTGCGATGAGACCTCTCAGAATCTACTCTTTCAACTGTTTTCACATATAATATACCTCACTGTTAATTATTATGTTGTACATTACATCTGTAATACTTTTAACTGGAAGCTTGTACCTTTTAACCACCTTTATCCAGTTCCCCTCCTCTCATTTTACTAATTTTACAAATGTTTACTTAATAGTTGAAGATTGGGTCATCACAATAAAAAGGAGACAACCATGACAGTTAAAAAGTTGTAGTTATTTTTTTCAAATGATGATCCAGTTATTCAGCACTGTCATTTGAAATAGAGGTGATACCAGAAGTAAAGTGAGAGTCACCTTTAAAAGGGTGAGAAGAGCTACTGGCTAAGATGGAGTTTTCTTCAAAGGGAAGCGATCCTCTGACTCTGGTTCTGTCTTTTCTAATGACTGCCAGGTGAAAAGTCAAGAAGCTATCTCTCAGTTCTCGTACGACTATTTATGAGGACCTCGGCCTACCTAGTATGGTTGGGATTGTCCTAGTAACACCTGCACTAGTGACTGTCACTTCCCTGAAATGGTTAATGTTTCTGGAATTAATATGTGCTTTATTAGTCTTGTTAAGTTTTCCAGATGTAGAGCTTAGTTACAGAAGTGTTGCCATTTAATGGGAGCCAACTAAGCTGTTATTTTATTGCTTATGTTTTGTATCTGCCAACATTAGCCTGAGGAAGCCATAGTAGCATATGAGCAAGCACTAAATCACAACCCAAAGGATGGAACCTTGGCAAGCAAAATTGGGAAAGCCCTTGTGAAAACTCACAACTACTCAAAGGTAAATACTTCACATTTTTAGATATATCTGTTGGATCAGATTTACGAACCCCCTGCTCGATGAGAGATCTTCAGCAAGCACTATTTGTATCTTATTGGTTGAAACCCCAAATTTGTTGTTACAAATCTGGAATTTGTGTTAAGGACTTTCTCAGTGTCTCAGATTCTTCTCTGCTTCATTTTGCATTGCTACCCTAAAGTTTATGTCAGGTTTCATCTTACACCCAAATTTTGCCATCAAGTAAATTAAGATATGTTTACTGTTAACATCTCTTTCATTATATGACAAAGCATAATAGATATCCTTTCTGTTGAGCCAGTTTTGAGCCATGTGCTTTGAGGATTTTTCTTTTTGCTTTCTAGTTAGTATAATGGATTTTCCTCTAGTTATGTTCTTGCCCTACTCCTTGCAACTGTTGAGCGTATATATAACACCTAGCAAAGAATTTTCAGTCAGTAAATTTCACTAACTTTTGGAATAAAAATTTGGGGTACTTTTGTTTTTTGTTAGAAGAAATACTAGTTGCCTTCTGTGATGTTTGATTCTGTAAGAAAAATGGCATACTTAACCAATAATGCAAGTCCGTGTATAAGCTGCTTTTCAGTTACTTCCAATTGCTTTAAGTCATAATGTGTGTAGGATCTATGCTTGAATGCCACTCTCACTGCCTTTTCTTTTCCTAACTGAAATGGATTCTATTTAGGCAATCACTTATTATGAGGCTGCTCTGAAAAGTGGACAACAAAATTATCTCTGCTATGACCTGGCTGAGCTCTTATTAAAATTGAAGTGGTATGATAAAGCAGAAAAAGTTCTTCAGCATGCTCTAGCTCATGAACCTGGTATGAAAATCTAATCTTAAAAAGTATACCTGATATATCTGATCCTTTTAATTTTGATATTATGTTAGTATGTATTACATCCTTAGTATATGTGAGGTTGGTTTCATTTATCAGAATGTCAATCTACTAAAATAAGATATTTAAAAATATAAACAGATTTATGAAAGTTAATTGTGTTATAGAAAAACACTTTACTTTCCAAAGTGACATAAAGGAAGTTTTTTTAACTTAATTTTTATTCCTATTAGAGGACAGTCGATTTACAATGTTGTATTAACTTTAGGTGTACAGTAGTGATTCAGTTATACATATATATAATATATATACACATACAATATAGCCATTCTTTTTCAGATTCTTTTCCTATATAGATTATTACAGATTACTGAGGAGAGTTATCTGTGCTATATAGTAGGTCCTTGTTGATTATGGTGATGTGTATTTGTTAATCCCAAACTCTTACTTTATCCCTCCCTCCAACTTTCCCCTTTGGTAACCATAAATTTGTTTTTGAAGTCTGTAAATCTGTTTTATAAATAAATTCATTTGTATCTTTTTTTAGTTTCCACATATAAGTGATAATCATATGACATTTGTCTTTCTCTGACTTACTTCATTTAATGTGATAATCTCCAGGTCCATCCATGTTGCTGCAGATAACACTATTTCATTATTTGTAATGGCTAAGTAATAGTCCAGTGTATATTTGAAGTTGATGCTTAAGCCTACTAAGTTGAATGCATTTTTTAATTCCATAGAAATACTTGCATGAGTTTTGTCAGACCTTGCTTGAAACACTACAGATGGCCTAAAATATGGATGTGCATTTTTAAAAAGGTTTTAGAGGTTAAAGGAGTATGTTTTACTTCCATGGGCCTAAGCCTATTACATTTATTCAGTATAAATACTTTAATAGTTACTTGCTTAGGACAGCCAGTGGGTACTTAGATGCCTTAGTGCTTACATTAGTTTTTGAGGCAGATATAATTATCTCCATTTTTAAATTAACAATTTGATACTCAGTTTTCTTGATGTTTATAGGTTCACCTAGCTGATAAAGAGTAGCACCAGGGTTCTAATAAACATCTTAAATTTAACATGTCTGAAACTGAATTCCTTATCTGCCTCTAGGCAGATATAGGATATGTGCCTATATCCCATATCTGTTCCGTGTGCGGCCTTCATCTCCGTAACTTCATGTTTTCTTTGCAGTTTCAGAGAGCCAAAGTCCTTGCCTTCACCCTTCTCCTTGGCCATTGGAAACCCTCTTGGTTCTTCCAGATGTATTCAGAATTCTCTTGTCTCCTCATTTCTACCACTGTCACCCTTTGCTTATGTAGATTACAGCACTAGCCTCCACCTGGCCTCCCTGTTTCCACCCTCAACCCCACACCCCGACACAGCCACTCCCAAGCCAGCAGCAGCATTGGACCTTTCAAACCGCGGAAGCCCGGACCCGCCTGCTCAAGCTCCCCCTTGTCTCCCATTTCGCTCAGAGTTAGCTGGAATCTTCCAGGGGCTTACCCGGCCTGCACAGGGGCAGGCTGCCGCCCCGCGGACCTCTCCTTCCAGCCTGCTCTCACCATCGCCACAGCCTCCTTGTGCCTCCTTGTCTGCCGTTTCTTACCTGTAAAATAGCAATAACAAAACATGCCTCTCAGGTGGACAGTTTAAAGAAACAATGTACGTAAACCGCTTCAAACATAGTATGACACACCTGATAAATGGTGGGAGAAACAACTGGTGTTAATTATCCAGAGTTCTTTTAATAAGCTTAGGTTTATAAAATCTTGAAAGAGCACTTGCCATGTACAAGACTTTGTTTTAATTGCTTTGCATCTATTAACTTATTTAATAATTTATGAACCTGAAGCTTTACAATAATTCTTTGAGATAGGCACTATTATTTCCCATACTTTACAGATGAAAGGGAAGGACAGAAAGGATAGATACCCTGTTCAATTTGTATCTGTTAACTAGCAAGTGATAAAGCCTCAATTTGAAACCAGACAGGTTGACATCAAAGTCAGTGTTTATTATGTATATGTGTGTGTGTGTATATATACACACACATATATATATATATACACTTTGTTAAGTTCTACTATAAAAAAATAGCAGTTCTCTTAATTGCATGTACCAAATACCCTATCTTGTCTCTGAATAACTTCAATAAATGGAAATGCTTACACACTTAATGAAAATTGAAATTCTTACTGTGTTGTATTGTGTTCTTATATGTCTAAGAAGAGTCTCCAGTTGTCATACAGTTCTTTAACCTTTCTTCAGGCCACTTTTTAATCATAAATCCTTCCCCCCTGCCAAATTTGGCCATTCTTCATTTAACTTACTGAACATTATTAAACTTAATTCACTATTTTCCAGAATCAAGTTTAAGAACTTGTAGGAAAATGTAAACATTTTAAATGAATCATAATTTTTCCCAGTATATTTTCTTTCATAGTAAATGAACTGTCGGCCCTCATGGAGGATGGACGTTCTCAAGTTCTTCTAGCAAAAGTTTACAGTAAAATGGACAGACCTGATGATGCAGTCACTTCATTGCAACAGGTAATGAAAATACCTTCATTTATGAAAGAATGAGGGTGGGTGGTGGTCTCAGAAGGAAACATACCACATACAAAAAAAAAAAGACAGTCTTTTGACCCAGCTGTTCTGGAAGATAAGTCAAATAGAAATAACATTTGAATGCCAGTGGATTGTACTGTTTAAAAATATCATTGCTGATTATTATAACAATTAGGGAAGGTTGATATTTTTAATTCTGTTTTACAACCGAAGAAGCTTAGTTTAATAACTTGCAAGAACTCACTCAAGTAGTGTCATAGGCGGGAGTTAAACTCACTTTTCTGTCTGTTTATTTCTTCCATTTATTTATATCTTCTTTAATTTCCCTTAATACTTTGTGGTTTTTCAATGTAGAGGTTTTTCACATTTCCTTAGATGTGTTCCTAAATATAAGTGGCTGATATGTTTTGATGATTTCTTAATTTCTAGTTTTCTAACAGTATTTTTAGTACATAACTTAAATTTTATCTAATGGACTGTCTGCATCTGTCAAGATGGTCATGTGACTTTTTTTCCAATTTTTTTTCTGTTAATGTGGTATGTTGATTGATTTTCAAATGTTAAATCATCCTTATATTCCTAAAATAAATGACACTTTGTGATTTTTTAAAAAAGATATTGCTGGAATTTAAAGATATTTGCTAATATTTTGTTCAATGTTTGTGCACATACATTCAAGAAAAAGACTGTTCTCTAAGACATGCTATTTCTTAATGTTTGGAACAATAATTCAGTATTAGCGACTTTGAGGCTTCTTTGATGGTAGATTTTTATTAATGGATTTAAAATCTCTAGATTTCAGACTCATCATTTTAAAATTTTTCCTTCTAAGTGATGTCCTTAATACCTTCCCAAGAATGGAACAGCTAAATTCAATAGCCTCAGTGATTTTAGAGAGTTAGCATGTTTTACGAGGGTGCTCCCCTCAGAAAGACTAGACTGATCTATATGCCATTGACAGTATGTGGATGTACTTACTCCCTAAAACCAGTCAATATTTGATTCAATAACTTTTAGGTACTATTTTATTAACGTAATAAACATTTACAATTTTTAATGATAGTATCTAGACATCTTTTCTAAATATTTGTTCCATGGTTGCATTTCCTCCTCAGAGAGTGCATATAAAAGACTCTCTACTTTTATAGTATTTTAAGTTTCAAAGATAAGTGCATGGCTCATTTGCAAACAAGTACCTTTTGAAGACCTCAATTAAGACATTATCTTTGGATCAGGCTTTGTTAGATTGGAGACCAGTAACGCTTAAATAAACCTGTAAAATTATGCTACATGTGAATTATTGAGAATTGTTTCATTTCTTTTCTACTTCTTTTTTTTAATTGCTTTTTATCCTTACATTTTACTAGGCTCGAGAATTACAAGCTCGGGTGCTAAAACGTGTTCAGATGGAACAGCCAGATGCAGTTCCTGCACAGAAACATTTAGCAGCTGAAATTTGTGCAGAGATTGCAAAACATTCTGTTGCTCAGCGAAACTATGAAAAAGCAATTAAGTTTTATAGAGAAGCTCTTGTTCATTGTGAGACAGATAATAAGGTCAGTACCTTTATAAATTTTCAGGGCCTTATATTCCAGCTGTCATCTCATTCCTCAAATGTAAACTTCCTTACAGCTTATTTATAAAGATTTGAAAAGAAATGTACCAAAAATACAAGTTAAAATATTAATATTGGTTTTATAAATGCTGTAAAATACATGATGGCTTGAATTAATAATGCTAGCCTAAAAATTATTATGGAACAAGTGATAAAAAGTAAATCTGTAAGCTTTTCTTTATGTTCATCTATGTTTTAATAATTACTGTAAAACAATTTCTCAATCTCAAATACCTGAATCCAGAGGATTCAGTTCAGTTAACTGAATACCTATTGTATATCAGTCTCTGTTTAGTGCTGGATGTTACAAAAGTGGCTGGATTGAATCTCTTAACCTCAATTGGCACAGTGTTAGAATAAGTGTAAAGATAATATTAGTGTAGAAAATATATACATGGCCAGTATTTTTTGAAAATTTTATTTTGATTTTATTGGCCTGTATCATTGATTTATAATGTTAGTTTCAAGTATACAGTGAAGTGCTTCAGTTATATTTATTTTTTTCAGATTCTTTTCTCACATAGGTTATCACAGGATGTTGAGTAGAGATCCTGTGCTATACAGTGTTCGTTCGTGAAAGTCACCCAGTCAGGTTCGACTCTTTGCAACCCCATGGATGATACAGTCCGTGGAATTCTCCAGGCCAGAATACTGTAGTGGGATACTTTCCCCCTCCAGGGAAATACTTTCCCTTCCCCAGGGGATCTTCCCAACCCAGGGATCGAACCCTGGACTCCCACATTGCAGGTGGATACTTTATCAGCTGAGCTACCAGGGAAACCCTATCTTGTATCCAGTAGTGTGCGTATGTTAATCCCAAGTGCCTGCCTTATCTCCCCCCCTCCCCCCCGCCCCGCCACATTCCCCTTTGGTAGCCATGTTTGTTTTTGATATCTATAAATCTGTTTCTGTTTTGTAAATAAGTTCATTTGTATCATTTTTTAACAATTAGATCCCACATATGAATATATCATAATTTTAGTTATTCTGAGTTCACTTAGTATGATAATCTCTAGGTCCATCCATATTGCTGCAAGTGGCGTTATTTCAGCTTTTTTGTGAGTAATATTCCATTTTAATATGTACCACATCTTCTTTATTCCTCTGTTGATGGACATTTAGGTTGCTTCCATGACTTGGCTGTGGTGAATAGTGCTGCTGTGGACATAGGGATATATGTATCTTTTCCAGTTACGGTTTCTCCAGATATATGCCCAGGAATGAGATTGCTGGATCATATGATAGTTCTATTTTTAGTTTTTTTTTTTTTTTTTTTTTAAGAAACCTCCGTACTGTTCTCCATAGCAGCGGTACCAATTTACAGTCCCACCAAGAGTGTAGGAGGGTTCCCTTTCTCTACACTTTCTACAGCATATGATGTAGACTTTTTTTTTTTGAAGGATAATTGTTTTTACAGAATTATGTTGTTTTCTGTCAAACCTCAACGTGTGGCTCAGCTGGTAAAGAATCTGCCTGCAATGCAGGAGACCTGGTGTAGACTTTTTGATGATGGTCATTCTTGACCCAGTGTGAGGTGACACCTCACTGTAATTTTGATTTGCATTTCTTGGATAAGTAGTGACATTGAGAATCTTTTCACCTGCTTTTTTGGCCATTTGTATGTCTTCTTTGGAGAAATGTCTATTTAGATTTTCTGCCCATCTTTTGGTTGGGCTTTTTTGCTTTTTAAATATTGAGCTGCGTGAGCTGTTAATTTTGGAGATGCATTCCTTGTCACGTTGCTTGCAAATATTTTCTCTCATTCTATGGGTTACCTTATTTATTATGGTTTCCTTTGCTGTGCAGAACTTTTCAGTTTAATTAGGTCCCATTTGTTAATTTTTTTTTTCATGACTCTAGGAGGTGGATCCAAAAAGATGCTGCTGCAGTTTATGTCAAAGAGTGTTCAGTGTTTTCCTCAGAGCGCTTTATAGGTCCGGTCTTACATTCAGGTCTTTGACCCATATTGAGTTTATTTCTGTGTGTGGTGTTAGAGAATGTTCTAATTTCATTCTTTTACACGTTTCCTGTAGTTTCACGTGCATGTGTCTTCCTTCAAACCTCTCTCTTGACTTACCTGCCAGAAGGGAGAGTGGAATGGGGGCAGTCAGTTCCCCACAGGAACCGTCTGCTAGTGTTGATAGTTTTCAGCTAGCATCTCTAGGATTTCCTACTCTCAGATCTTGGTAGATGATTAATATTTTTAAAAAATAGTCCAGTAAGTGTCTAAATATTTAAGTGATGTGAAACACAAAACAGCCATGTTCTAGAATTTTGAAGTTTAAGATTGAACATTTTGAATTGATATAACTCTTTCAGACATAAGGCAAAAATAGTGTTTTTTAAGTCACAGCCAAAGCCTTGTTCAGTGATGACTGAAGTGACTGAAATCATAGTTGTAAATCTGGAGCATATCTGCTTTAAGCCTTTTATTGATATTTTACAAATGAGGAAACAGGTTTAGAGAAGTAAAGGGATGTGGCCCCATCGTGGAGATGCTTGGACTAGAATCTTAGCTGCTAATTTTGGACCTGTTCTTTTCACAATGCTTTGTCTCTCTCTACTTTTCAAGTGAGTTACAGCCTGTTTTTCCGTAATTTTTCCAGTATAAGAGAAACTAGAGATGAGCAACCCTATAGCTTTACCTGCCTGTCGTGGTTGGCATTTTTATTGCACTAACTTTTGGTAAAGTGACATCTGTGCCCTAGACACTTTCCTAACTTTCTGCTCTAGACTGTTTCTGATTAACCTTGCCCTTCTCTATAGATAATGCTGGAGCTGGCCCGATTGTACCTGGTACAAGATGACCCCGACGCCTGCCTGCGGCACTGTGCCCTGCTTCTCCAGAACGACCAGGACAATGAGGCCGCCACCATGGTTAGTCCAGGACACTTCAGCCAGCGAGGCAGTCGTGTCATGTGGCAGTTTTAAATTTTACCTGATAAAACTAGTAGTAGATGGGAGGCCTGGCTCTTTTTGGCTTTTGGAAAAAATTATATTTTTAAGATTAGTAGTACATTTTTAGTTTTTCTGTACGACTAAAAGGATGCCTGGTCAGGAATGGTTCATGTAATCAAGTTATAATTTCCTAAAGACTATTTACTTAAACATGCTGGAGTTTTTAACAGTTTCAGTCAGACTTTCTGAATTACAGAGAAAATTCTTCATATAACATTTTAAGACACTGTGTTTTAAATAGTTTTGCTTACCTTTCTCAATTTTAGGAGGGTTGAGGCTTTGTTAGTTTTTCAAACAGCTTCATAGATGACAGTTTGTGAGGTTCATTTAATAATTTGACAAATGAGTCACTATAACTGAAAAATCCAAGAACTCTCCCTTTTAAAACACATGATAAGAAAATCTCAGTAAGTCTTGCTCGTTTAAAATTCCTTTGAAATATTATTTTGGGTTTTTATAAGATTTTCTTGTTATTTTTACAAAGTCCAGTGAGGTGTCTTCTCTATGATAACACATAGAGTGCAGTTTCCTTCAAATTTCTGTTTTAAAAATAACTGCTTAAAACATATTTCTGCTAAAAATAGTTTTTGTGAACAGAGAGACCTGTTTCACCTCCTTGATGGATCTCAGTGCTAATCTGCTTAAGGTGTGCTTGAATTTTAAACGGCTCCGTTTTATAAAACTTTGCCCTCATGGTTCTCCTATGTGTCTTCATAGCAGTCCACCTTGATAGGAATAATATGCTTTGTAAAATACATGGCTGTATTTTTAGAACCAACTTTTACCTTTATAGATGATGGCAGATCTCATGTTCAGAAAACAGGACTATGAACAAGCCGTGTTTCATTTACAACAGCTTTTAGAACGAAAACCAGGTAAATATCCGCTGGTTTTATCTTCAAATGCAGTTAACTCCCTTTCTCTTTTTGGCTGGTACACTTCTTGAAAAAACCACACCCTTGGTCAAATCCAACACTGCTTATTCCACACCTGCCCTTGAGCAGCTCAGATGATTATAAGGAAAATGACTGGTCATTAAAGTCCCTGGTCTCATTTTAAGACCACCAACCCCAAGTGTGCCCTCGGATGCTACCAGGCAATCCTGCTGTCTCTCTCTGATGAATTCACTCACTCCATCTCCGTTTTACACTTCTTCCTCTCGCTCCTGCCCCCAGCCCTTTCCCCACCTCAGGTCTGCCACCCCCTGCAGCACGGCTCCGGGTGGGCACTGGATGCTCCCCTTGCTTCCTGAAGGGTTTGCCTTCTGGCGTCTGTGTCTCCTGCACCGTCATTTTCTTTGCAGTTGGCACGTAAATAGGCTGTGCCAGCTCCCACCTCTCTCTCCATTCACTCTCCCCTCCCACCCCCTGCTCCATCTCTCCATTTTCCTCAGGGATCTCTGTCTGTGCTGTCTTCACTGTCTCCTGCCTCCAGGGAGGCTGTCAGGGCGGCCAGGGACCTCCATGTTTCCGGATCGAGGTCTAGTTCTAGTTCTCTGCTTCCCCAGGTCTGACAGTGTATTTAGCACAGCTTATCCCCATCCTTCGTCAGAGCCTTTCTTCACTTCTGGGATGCTGGGCTTACCTGGCTTTTCTTCTCCCAGCTGACTGTTCTATTTCACTCTCCTTTGTTAGATCTGTCTCCTCTTTATGACGTTTAATTTTCAGAATGTTTTAGACATCTGATCTCAAACTTTTGCCCATCTTTAGTACCTTCACCACACTCTTATGACTTCATCCAAACCCGGTGTCCTTCCTGTCCGGGGTGCAGTCTTAACTCATCTACACCACTGCCTGTTTGCACTCCCACGCGGGTGCCTGGGCGGCTCTTCAGCTTCACCTGTCCAAAGTAGAACACCGGGTCTTTTCCTTCCCTCCAGACCTGCTCCTTCTCTTTTTCTTTCAGTAAAGGGCATTATACATTTGCTCTGGTCTCCAGCCTCTAGTTACCTTTGTCTCATCTTTTCCTCATACACCACATCTAGCATGTGAGCAATATACAGCCACCAGTGTCGGATATATTTCCAGGTACATAGATGCTGCAAAGTAAATATTTACTGGTTAAATGGATCAATGAATGACTGAAAAATACCAAGTTGTTTAAAAATACAAAATTTTAAGTAAACTTTTATTGTCTGTGATATTTTATGCTTTTAATCTTGCATTCTATGCTTTATTCCTAATAGGACTTTATAAACTTATCTACTAGTCAGTTTTTTCAGAATTATTCTAAAACCTGCACAGTACTTCATGTGTGTTACAGATCATTCTCAGTAGAACATCTTATACTTTAATATTGTGTTTGAGCTTACTTCAGAAATGTATTAATTTGACTTAACCTAGCTAGTAGAAAATTCTCTTTATAGATCTAATTATTGCACTCTCAACAGATTACAAACCTTTTCTCTCTCAAAATCTCCAGATCATCCTGAGTTTTCCCCCTCCCTCACACTAATTGGTTAGCAAGTCCCATTAGTTCTCTCTGCTTAACAGTGAACTATCACATCCTATCTTCTCCTAGCCCCCTGCTCTAATTAAGGGCTTTATTAACCTGGCGCTAGTGGTAAAGAATCCACTTGCCAAGCTGGAGACAAGTTCAGTCCCTGGGTTGGGAAGATCCCCTGGAGTGGGAAATGGCAACCCACTCCAATATTCTTGCCTGGGAAATCCCATGGACAGAGGCGCCTGGCAGGCTACAGTCCATGGGGTCTGAAAGAATTGGACACGACTGAAGCGACTTCACATGTACCTCTCACATGGGCTAGTGCAGTTTCCCAGCTAATCTTCCAGTCTCTGGGCTCTTGTTCTTCCAGGCCATTACAGGACTATCATATTCATTCTAAAACTATTCTTCTGCTTTAAAAAAGTCTAAAAGTCTAAAATAGAGCATTATTTTGATCGTAATATATGCCAGGGGTATCCTTCCATCTGTATTTCGTATCCCACTTCCTCTAACTCAGTACACTGCACTCTCCATTCGATTATCGGTCCTGTCTTTGCACATGCTGTCTGCCCTTTGAATAACAAGATCCCCCTCCTGCCCTTCAGGCTGCTCGAAGGTCTGTCCAATGTGAAACCTTTTCTTCCTCCCCCAGGCAATCTTACGAATTCTGTGCACTGAAATGCCATCACACTTCATTCCTCATTACATCACACTGTGTGGGTTTTTTTTGTTTTTTTAGTAAGTCCTCACTATTCATCAATAATCATGTTTCAAAATATAATACATTTCATCTTTTGACAGATTTCTTAAGTGTACAAATTTATCCTCTGTCAAATTTCATGGTTAACCAAAAGACAAGTTAATGCAATCTAACCTATCAGTGGTAATTATAACTTCAACTAATAATAAATGCATTTCAGTAATATTTTAAGGTGATAATTATTCAAAAGACTGGCCTCCTAAGGTTGACTTTATATCAGCAATATCATACATCACACACATTAGCAAAGTCATATCAAAAATTGGGGGCCACAAATTTCATCCCAAATTTACTTCTTGTCTAATTCAATATAGCTTTTAGATTCTATGGCTTTTTTATAGGGTAGTCCTAGTTTTTATTACAATATTTGGCATTATATATATTACTGTTGATGTTTGTAGTTTTAAGCTCTTTAATGCTTTTATTTTACTTGATTTCCATGGCACTCTCAAGGTCAATATTATAATCCTATTTTAAGAAAGTGAGTGATCCCAGACTCAGAGAATTTGAGTAATTTGCTTGAATTTGCATAGTCAAAGAAAAATAGAAAGTGAAGTTGCTCAGTCTTGTCCAACTCTCTGTGACCCCATGGACTGTAGCCTACCAGGCTCCTCCATCCATGGTATTTTCCAAGCAAGAGTACTGGAGTGGGTTGCCATTTCCTTCTCCAGGGGATTTCCCTGACCCAGCAATCAAACCCGGGTCTGTTGCATTGCAGGCAGATGCTTTCCCATCTAAGCCACCAGGGAAGCTGAGTTTCATAGTCTAAGGACAATACAAATACCTGAATCTTCTTTCCAAAACCATATTCATATCATATCCTCTTTTTAATGATGCCAAAGGCAGGGGCAATAAAATTTTGAAACCAAACATTATGGGTTAAGAAAGGCAAATGTGGGTGGGGGGTCTGGTCAAGATGGCAGAGTATTAGGACATGAAGTTTACCTCCTCCCACAAATACATCAAAAATATATCTACATGTGGAATGACTGTCATAGAATATCTACTGAATGTTGGCAGAAGAACTCAGACCTCTAAAGGACAAGAAAATCTCCACATAACCTGGTAGAACAAAAGAAAAAAGAAAAGCAAAAAAGTGAGAAAGGAATTAGGGATGGAACCTGCCCTCCTGGGAGGGAGCTGTGAAAGAGGAAAGGTTCTTGCACCCTGGGAGGTCCCGTGACGGGGAGATCAGCTGAAACAGAGGGGCCGCTTTGGAGCCTTGGAGAATGCAGCAACTGGTTTTGCTCCAGCTGGAACGGAGAGAGACCTGCACAGTCAGTGCCACCTCTGCACTCACCACCCGGAAACACGTGTCCACCAGCGTGGGTGGGGGCTTGGTAAAGAAGCTCAGGCTTCAGATCTCAGATCCAGGGAGTAAAGTGGGGTGGGCTATGCAGAACCCTCAAGATGCTAGAGTCTGCAACTGTACCTGAGGATGTAGGCAGAAGACGCCTGGTCTGCTTTAGAGGCTGGGCATCCCTGTGTGGGTGGTGTGCAAGAGGAGGGATGGAACTCACCATTACAGCCTTTTTTACTTTGTGAGCGCTCAGATGTCAAGACACAGCCTGCACGAGCTCCAGGAGCAGTTGTAAGCCATCACTGCCCCTAGGGCTTCAGAGGTGGTCGTCAGCTACCAGCATTGCCCTGCTCCATGCTTCGGACAGGTCTCCAGCCAATGACTCCATCCTCCTGGGCTCCCTGAGCAGTCACGAGCTGCCTCTGTTCCCACTGCATGTTCTAGGGGCGTCTGGGAGCCACCACCACTGCTGAGAGCCCCATGACTGGGCACCAGCAACTGCATCTGGATATCCTCTTCAAGAGGATAATGACCAGCCCACACTAAGGAAAGAGGCAACAAGCATCCATACAATAAACAACCCTCACACCAAAAATATTAATCCCACATGAGCTCCATAGGGATGCTCCCACATATAAATAGGCCTCCAAGACCACAGTGCATAACTGTTTCTCCTAAACTCAGAGTAAGAGAAATAGAAGTAAAATGAAGCAGAGGAACCACTTCCAGTTAAAAGACTAAAAGAACTCCCCTGAAAAAGCAGGCAATGAAACAGACCTCTTCAGTTAACAGACACCAATCTCAAAAAGAAGATAATGAAAATACTGAAGGAATTAAGAAAGGCTGTCAACAGAAATGCAGAGTACTGTAGAAAGGAACCAGAAAATGTAAAAAAAAAAAGAACCAAGGAAAATTAGCAAACTCATTTACCAAGACAAAAACTGAACTAAAGGCAATGAATAATGGAATAAATAATACAGAAGAATGAATAAGTAACCTGGAAGATAGAATAATGAAAAACACCCAATCAGGACAGAAGGTCAATGAAAAAAAAATGAAAGCAATATTTGAGACCTTTGGATAATTTACCATGCCAATCTATGCATAATAGGGATTCCAGAAGGGGAAGAAAGAGAAAAAGAGCTCAAAACCACATATGAAGAAATTATGGCTAAAAACTTCCCAAAACCTAAAGAAAGAAACAGACACCCAGGTCCTACAAGAAGTACAGAGGTAGGAAATCATTTACACACCAATATGATACCAAAACCAGCAGTTGTGAGGAGAGTACAAATGCAGGATATTGAAAATGCACTTGAAATAAAAAAAACAGCAACTTAAAAGCAATCTTGTTTATATATAGACTGCTATATCAGAACCTCATGGTAACTGCAAATTGAAAATCTCTAATAGATACAGAAAAAGAAATCCAAACACTGAAGTTAGTCATCAGATCACAAGAGAAAAAAGGGGAGGGAAGGAAAAATACCTGCAAAAACAAATTCAAAGCAATTAACAAAATGGCACCAAAAAAAGTACATATTGATAATTACCTTAAACATGAATGTATTAAGTGCTCCAACCAGAATATATAGACTGGCTGAAAAATAAACTTAAAATGTATTAAAGACCTAAATGTAAGACCACCTGATACTATAAAACTCTTAGAGAAAAACATAAATTTTTGACATAAATTGCAGCAGTATCTTTTTGGATCCATCTCCTAGAGTCATGGAAATAAAAACAAATAAAAATGGGTAAACTCTATGTAAACTCTAACGCTTTTTGCACAGCAAAGGAAACCATAATAAAAAGACAACCCACAGAATGGGAGAAAATATTTGCAAATGATGATACTGACGAGATTAATCTCCAAGGTCTATAACACCTCATGTAGCACAATATCAAAAAAATAAATCACCCAATCAAAAAATAGGCAGAAGACCTAGATTGACATTTCTACATAAAAGACATACAGATGACCAAGAGACACATGAAAATTTGCTCGATACTGCTAATTATTAGAGAAATGCAAATCAAAGTTACAGTAAGATATTACCTCACACTACTCAGAATGGCCATCATCAAAAAGTCTACAAATGGGAAACTCTGGAGAGAATGTGGAGGAAAGGAAACCCTACACCCTGTTGATGGCAGTGTGCGTTGGTACAGCCACTGTGGAGAACAGTATGGAGGTTTCTTAATAGAGCTACCATATATGTGATCCAGTAATCTCACTCCTGGGCATATATCCAGACAAAGTCCTGGTTTGAAAGGATACGTGCACCCAGTGTTGGTTGTAACACTGTTTACAATAGGGAAAACATGGAAACAACCTAAATCTTCATCTATAGATGAATGGATAAAGAAGATGTAATACATATGTACAATGGAATATTACTCAGCCATTAAAAAGAATGAAATAATGCAATTTGCAGTAACATGGATAGATCTGGAGACTTTTATACTGTGTGAAGTAAGTCAGACAAAGACAAATATCATATATCACTTATGTGCTGAATCTAAAAAATACAAATGAACTTGCTTACAAAACAGGAACAGACTCACAGAAATCAAACTTATGGTTACTAAAGGGGAAAAGTCAAGGAGAAGGGATAAGTTGGGAGTTTAGGATTGATATATACACACTACTATACTTAAAACAGATAACTGAGAAGGACCGACCGTGTAGTACAGGGAACTCTGCTCAATATTCTCTAATAGCCTAATCAGGAAAAGAATTTGAAAAGGAATGAATACATGCATATGTATAACTGAGTCACTTCACTGTATACCTAACTATACTACACATTTAAAAAAAAAGAATAGCTCTTTTCATGTACAAAAAAGAATTTCTTAGATAAGCAGAAACTGAAAGAAACAGCATTACTATATCCTAGAGGAAATATCAAAAGTTCTTCTGAATAGGAAAGAAGAAAAAAATATATAGCAAAGAGAAAATCACAATTAGAAAGCAAATCATCCTAATAAGCCAGGACATGGCTTAAAAAAAAAATTAAAAAAAATTTTTTCAGTGAAAGTAATGATAACCACAATGAACCAAAAAAGATGTAAAAGAGGACATCAAAATTATAAAATGAGTCTGAGGAGAGTAAGAAAAAGTAGACCTTTTTTTTCATATCTTCCCCCAAATGTGTTTGAGCCTATATGACTACCAGTCTAAGGCAAGTAGATATAGGATGTGGTTAACATACTTGAAAAACAGGATAACCACAAATCAAAAACATAACAATAGAGTCACAAAAACCAGAAAGAAGAGAACATAAGTATAATACAAGAGAAAATCATCGTGCCACAAAAGAAACAGAAAAAGGGATAAAGCAGAAATGTAAAATCAATGGGAAAGTTAGGTTAAAATGGCAGTAGTTAGTTATCCGTCAATAATTACATTAAATGTCAGTGGACTAAATGCTCCAATCAAAAGAGACAGAGTAGCAAATTGGATTAAGGAAGAAGGAAAAAAAACCCAAGAGTCTACAATATGCTGCCTGCAGAGACCCACTTTAGGTCAAAGGACACACAAGGATGGAAAGTGAGGGGATGGAAAACATATTTCCTGGAAATGAGAGGAAATCAGGGGTAGCATTGCTCATATCAGACAAAATAGGCTTTAAAAGGAGAAATTCACTGATTCAGTTATACATATATTTACTCTTTTTTTTCAAATTCTTTTCCCATTTAGGTTATTAGAGAATATTGAACAGAGTTCCTATGCCATAAAGAAAGTTAGAGAAGGACAGTATATAATGACAAAAGAATCAATACAAGATTTTACACTTGTCTACATATATGCATAGGGGATTGGAATGCAATAATAGAAAGTCAAGAAATAACTGGACAACTGGCAAGTTGGCCTTGGAGTACAAAATGGAGCAGGGCAAAGGCTAACAGTTTTGTCAAGAGAACACACTGGTCATAGCAAATACTGTTTTCCAACAAACCAAAGATGCATGGACATCACCGCATGGTCAATACTGAAATCAGATTGATTATGTTCTTTGTAGCCAAAGATGGAGAAGTTCTATACAGTCAGCAAAAATAAGACCTGGAGTTGACTGTGGCTCAGATCATCAGCTCCTTATTGTGAAATTTAGGTTCAAATTGAAGAAAGTAGGGAAAACCATTAGACCATTCAGATATGACCTAAATCAAATTCTTTATGATTGCACAGTGGAAGTTACAAGTAGATTCAAGGGAGTAGATCTGGTAGACAGAATATCTGAAGAACTATGGACAGAGGTTCATAACATTGATGAGGAGGCAGTGACCAAAACCATCCCAAAGAAAAAAAAATGCAACAAGGCAAAATGGTTGTCTGAGGAGGCTTCACAAAATGCTGAGGAAAGAAGAGAAGCAAAAGGCAAGGAAGAAAGAGAAAGATATATCCAACTGAATTCAGAGTTCCAGAGAATAGCAGGGAGAGATAAGAAGGCCTTCTTAAGTGAACATTGCAAAGAAATAGTGGAAAACATAGAATGGGAAAGACTAGAGATCTCTTCAAAAAAATTGGAGATATCAAGGGAATATTTCATGCAAAGATGAGAATGAAAAAGGACAGAAGTAGTAAGTACCTGACAGAAATAGAAGAGATTAAGAAGAGATGGCAAGAATACCCAGAATATACAAGGAAGGGTCTTAATGAACCAAATAACCATAATGGTGTGGTCAGTCACACATAGAGCCAGATATCCTAGAGTGTGAAGCCAAGTGGGCCTTAGGAAGCATTACTATGACCAAAGCTAGTGGAGATGATGGAATTCCAGCTGAGCTGTTTCAAATCCCCAAAGATGATGCTGTTAAAGTGCTGCACTCAATGAGTCAGCAAATTTGGAAAATTCAGCAGTGGTCACAGGACTGGAAAATGTCAGTTTTCATTTCACTCTCACAGAAGGGTAATGTCAAAGAATGTTCAAACTACCATACAATTGCACTCATTTCACATACTAGCAAGATTTTGCTCAAAATCCTTCCAACTAGGCTTTAGCAGGATGTGAACCGAGAACTTCCAGATGTACAAAATGGATTTAGAAAAGGCAGAGGAACCAGCGATCAAATTGCCAACATTCATTGGATCATGGAGAAAGCAAGATTTCCAGAAAAACATCTGACTCGCTGACTATGCTGAAGCCTTTGACTGTGTGAATCACAACAAACTGTGGAAAATTCTTAAAGAGAGGGGAATACCAGACCACTTTGCCTGCCCCCTGAGAAACCTGTATGTGGGTCAAGAAGCAACAGAACTGGACATGGAATAACGAACTGGTTCAAAATTGGTGGAAAGTAGTATGTCAAGGCTATACATTGTCACTCTGCTTATTTAACTTCTATGCACAGTACATATTGTGAAATGGTGGGCTGGATGAATCACAAGCTGGAGTCAAGAATGCTGGGAAAATATCAACAACCTCAGATATGCACATGGTGCTACCCTAATGGCAGAAAGTGAAGAGGAGCTAAAGAGCTTCTTGATGAGAGTGAAAGAGGAGAGTGAAAAAAACATGGCTTAAAACTCAGCATTCAAAAAACTAAGATTATGGCATCCAGTCCCATCACTTCATGACAAATAGAAACGGAAAAGATGGAAGCAGTGACAGATTTTCTTTTCTTGGATTCCAAAATCACTGCAGATGGTGACTGCAGCCATGAAATTAAAAGACACTTCCTCCTTGGAAGAAAAGCCATGACAAACCCAGACAGTGTATTAAAAGGAAGAGACATCACTTTGCCGACAAAGGGCCATATAGTCAAAGCTATCGTTTTGTCAGTAGACCTGTACGAATGTGAGGGGTGGACCATAAAGAAGGCTGAGCACCAAAGAGTTGATCCTTTTGAACTGTGGTGCTGGAGAAGACTCTTGAGGTCCCTTGGACTGCAAGGAGATCAAACCAGTCAACTGTAAAGGAAGTCAACCCTGAATATTCATTGGAAGGACAGATCCTGAAGCTCCAATCCTTTGGCCACTTGATGTGAAGAGTCTACTCATTGGAAAAGACCCTGATGCTGGGAAAGATGGAAGGCAAAAGGAGAGGGGGTGGCAGAGGATGAGATGGTTAAATAGCATCACCGACTCAATGGACATGAGTTTGAGCAAACTGGGAGATCATGGAGGACAGAAGAGACTGGCATGCTGCAGTCCATGGGGTAACAAGAGAGTCACACACAACTTAGTAACTGAACAACGGCAACAGCAATATATATGCACTTAATATAGGAGCACCCAAATGTCTAAAACAACACTAACAGATGTAAAAGGAGAAATCAACAAGAATACAATAATAGGAGACTTTTACACCTCGTTTAAATCAATGGACAGATCTTCTAGACAGGAAATGAATAAGGCAACAGAGATCCGAAGTGATACAATAGTACAGTTAAGACTTAATTGATATGTTCAGGTCATTAAACCCCCCATCCCCCCAAAAAAACACCAGAGTACACATTCTTTACATGCACCTGAAACATTCTCTAGGATTGACCACATACTAGGGTACAAATGGGCCTCAGCGAATTTTAGAAGTACAGAAATAATCCTAAACTTCTTTTCTGACCACAGTGGCATGAAACTAGAAATCAGCGACAGTAAAAGAAATGAGAAAAAATTATTCCATGGTAACTAAAGAACATACTACTAAAAGAACTAATGAATAAACAATAAAACAAAGAGGAAATTAAAAAACACCTTGAGGCAAATGACAGTGAAAACACAGCCATACAAAAATCTATGGGATGCCACAAAAGCAATTCTTAAAGGGAAGTTTATAGCAATGCAGGCCTTCCTCAAAGAAAAATCTTGAACAACCTAATTTGCCACTTAAAAGAATTAGAAAAAGAGCTAATAAAACCTAAAGTCAGCAGAAGGAAGGAAATAATAAAGATCAAATAGGAAATACATAAAATAGAGATTTAAAGCAATAGAAAATATCAATAAAGCCAAGTGCTAGTTCTTTAAAGATGAAAGCTTCCGCACAGCAAAGGAAACCATAAACAAAATGAAAAGATTCAAAGAATGGGAGAAAATATTTACAAATATGCAGCTGACAAGGGCTTAGTTTCCAAACTATACAAACAGCTCATACAACTGAACAGCTACAAAAAACAACCCAATTTAAAATGCGCAGAAGATCTAATTTGACATTTCTCCAAAGAAATATAGAGGGACAATAGGCACATGAGAAGATACCAACATAGCTAATTAGAGAACTGCAAATCAAACGGCCATGAAATGCCACCATACACCGGTCAGAATTGCTATTACTAAAAACTCTACAAGTAACAAATGCTAGAGAAGATATAGAGAAAAAGGGACCCTCCTATACTGTTGGTGGTGGTAATGTAAGTTGGTACACCCACTATGGAAAACAGTAATGGAAGTGCCTAAGAAAACTAAAAATAGAAATACCATTTGATTCAGCGGTCCCACTCCTGTGTAGATATCCAGACAAAACTCTAATCTAAAAAAGAAACGTGCACCCTTACGTTCACAGCAGCACTATTCACAGCAGCCAAGACATGGAAACCTAAATATCCATCAACAGAGGAATGGATAAAGTAGTAGTACATATATACAATGGAATATTACTCAGCCACGAAAACAGAATGAAATAATGCCTTTTGCAGCAACATGGATTAGGGATTATCATAATAGGTGAAGTGAGTCAGAAAGAGGAAGTAAAATAGCATATGATATCACTTACACGTGAAATCTAAAATATGACAAATGAACCTGTCTACAAAACAGACTCATGGACGTAGAGGAGAGCTGTGGTTGCCATGGGGAAGAGCTCAAGGAAGGATGTAGTGGGAGGTTGGGGTTAACAGATGTAAGCTATTACATATGGAATGGATAAACAACAAGGGTCTACTGCATAGCACAAAACTGTATATTCAGTATCCTGTGATTAACCATAATGGAAAAGAATATTAATAAAAGTGTATATTTGTATAACTGAATCACTTTCTGCACAGCAGAAATTCACATACCATTGTAAATCAACTATATGTCAATAAAACTTTTAAAAAGACCAATGGTTATATTGTAACCTGGATTGTTTTGACATCATGTAAAAGAGTAGATGCAAAGCCCACAGAGGTTCCTGTTTTTTAATGATTTTTTTGTATTTGTTAAAACATACATAACATAAAATTTGCCATGTTAGCCATTCTTCAGCGTGTGGTTCAGTGGCATTAAGTACATTGACGTTTTTGTGTAACCATCACCATGATCCATCGTGAGAACTTTTTCATCACTTCAGACTGCAATTCTATACCCTAACTCCCCATTTCCTGCAGGCCCTGACAATCACCATCTACTTTTTGCCTCTATGAATTTGATTCCTCTAGATACCTTTTATAAATGGAATCATACAGTACTTGTTCTTTTTTTGTTGGTTTATTTCACTTAATTCAATGTTTTCAAGGGTTATCTATGTTGTGTGTGGCACATCAGAATTTCCTTCCCTTTTAAGTTGAAATAATACGCCTTTACATATATATACTGAAGAAGGCAATGGCAGTCCACTCCAGTGTTCTTGCCTGGAGAATCCCAGGGACGGGGGAGCCTGGTGGGCTGCTGTCTATGGGGTCGCACAGAGTCAGACATGACTGAAGCGACTTAGCAGCAGCAGCACATATATATACACCATGTTTTGTTTATCCGTGCATCCACTGATGGACATGTGGGTTGTTTCCATCTTTTGGCTGCTGTGAACACTGGTGTACAAATATTTCCTTAGGTCCCTGCTGTCAGTTCTTGGGGGTATATAC
Organism: Odocoileus virginianus; assembly: GCF_023699985.2. NCBI lineage: Eukaryota > Metazoa > Chordata > Mammalia > Artiodactyla > Cervidae > Odocoileus > Odocoileus virginianus. Next base: position 23,744,175 of record NC_069686.1, read on the forward strand.
CCAGAAGTGGAAGAGCTGGATTATATGGCATGTTCTCTTTCCTTAGAAAATAGAATCAGGATAAATTGCTTTTAAAAGTTTTTATTTGTATGTGTGTGCTTTAATTCTAGGAATTCAGTGGCCCCATGGGTATAGTCCATGGAATTCTCTAGGCTAGAATACTGGAGTGAGTAGCCTTTCTCTTCTCCAGGGGATCTTCCCAACCCAGGGATGGAACCCAGGTCTCCCACACTGCAGGCAGATTCTTTACCAGCTGGGCCACAAGGGAAGCCCAAGAATACTGGAGTGGGTAGCCTATCCCTTCTCCAGTGGATCTTCCTGACCCAGGAATCAAACCAGGGTCTCTTGCATTGCAGGTGGATTCTTTACCAACTGAGCTATCAGGGAAGCCCCATCAAAGTGATCAGAATAGCTTATATAAATAAGGAATTTTATAAATCCTCTACCGTGCATCCTGTGCTAACAGATACTTATAAGATCCAATACCTAAAAACATAACTGTACAGAAATAAAGTGTCAGCTATCAGTGTGATAGACAAGAGTGCAGTGACTAAAATGTTTTTGAAGACCATTTTATGACAATTGGGAAATGTTTACTATACAATGTTGAGTCAAAATCAGAATCCCAAATGTGACTCTAACTTTTATATATGTAAGCAACATATTTGTATTTAAATATTTATAAATTGATTTCCACTCATAAACATAGGAAATGTACCAAAATGTGGTAATCTCTAGTTGGTGGGAATATGAGGGATTATTTTTCTCCTTCTTACTTTTCTATAGTTTTCCAAATTTTCTGAAGTGTCCATGCATTATTTTTATAATCTTAAAAAATAGGTATTAAAATGATTCCCCAAATTTAGTATTTTAGTGATTAGAAAGGACTGAATAGATTTAATTTCTGGCAGATCGTGCCAGAAAATTATACCCAAGACTAACTAACTAACTCTTTTTCCTTAGAAGTAGATAAAATAGGATTAAAATACTGGGATTAATATGTTAAGGTTATAATATGGCAAGTGGGTATCTAGTGTTTTAGGTACATATACACATTAAGGCACGTCTGGAGTAAAATTCCTAATTGCCCACCCTAAACATCATCATCAAGATGTTCTCACCTGCTTCCTAACTGCCTGCCTGTTAAATCGCTTCATTTGTGTCCAACTCTGTGCAACCCTATGGACTATAACCTACCAGACTCCACTGTCCATGGGATTCTCCAGGCAAGAATACTGAAGTGGGTTGCCATGCCCTTCTCCAGGGGATCTTCCTGACCCAGGGATCGAACCCACATCTCTTACTTCTCCTGCATTGGCAGGCAGGTTCTTTACCACTGGCCCCACCTCGGAAGCAGAAGTCAGAAAGCAGATCCCAGAGACAGACTTGTCCTGTGCAGTCAAATTGATCCTCCTGAATTGTACTTCTAAGAGTTTAGATTGTGCAGAGGCTATTTCTATCTAGAAGGTTTTGGTCCCAGGAATGACTGAAAAGTAAGTCACAACGAGTATGCATTTTATAGATTTGCCTATAATGAACATTCTCACTGTGACCAGACCAACCCTGCCTTTACTGTTTGAGAATTCATCCAGTGTCCATACAGTCTCTTTAGGGACTTACAACCCCTAAGGCACTCCTTTTCTTTATATTTAAATTGCACTTCATTTGAAGCAAACTATACTTTAATAAAGTAAGATTTCAACCATCAAAACAAAAGCTGTAAAATGTTGTCCATAACTGAAATGTTCTTTGTTTCTAGATAATTATATGACGTTATCTCGTTTAATTGATTTCTTAAGAAGATGTGGAAAACTTGAAGATGTTCCACGATTTTTCTTAATGGCTGAGAAACGTAACTCCAGAGCAAAACTGGAGCCAGGATTTCAGTACTGTAAAGGATTATATCTTTGGTAAATTTATTGGCAAATAAACTTGAATTACAAATTTCTGCATTTTAAAGTGATAGTTTTATTTACTAAATAAATTATAAATGATTTAAAGTTTGTAGTGATTGAAATAAGTAATTTTTTTTTTTTTTACATCTAACAAGGTATACTGGAGAACCAAATGATGCCCTTCGACATTTTAATAAAGCTCGGAAAGACAGTGACTGGGGCCAAAATGCCCTTTATAATATGATTGAAATCTGTTTGAATCCAGATAATGAAACTGTTGGAGGTGAAGTATTTGAAAATCTTGATGCAGATCTGGGGTGAGTAGTAGTTACAAGATACACTTAAAAAAAAAAAAAACACTTGTTAGGGGCAAAATAAGCAAGGGTATTTTATAAAGGAGAACTAAATTCCAGGATAGCACTACTGAAAGTTTAGTGAATAAATCAGCTGAAATAACTCTTTCCTGAAACAAGTATGAAATGCTTATAGAAGGTTTCCTAAATCAGAATAGATGTTATTAAAGACAGCCCCCCAGTTACTCTGTAAAAAATGGGATGAATTGTAGAGTTTGATTACGTTGGAAAAAATTGTCCACATAACAGTAACTTCCTAACATGGTAGCTATCTGCCAAACCCTGTGCTCTATACTTTATTAACTCACTGTCTTATTAATATTTATTCCCTATTACAACATTGTGAAAAAGCTCAAAGTTAACCTGTCTAACGTGATGGAGTTAGAATACAGTGGAGGCAAGGTTTAGGTTGAGTCCTGCCTGGCCTCAGCGCACCTGCTGCTCACCTTGTGGCGCATCGCTGGTCAGTGGTTATATTTCTGTTTGTGCGTTTGGTCTTGTCCTTTCCTCAGAATCGGGGAAGGCAGGGAGGGGAGCGTATAAGGATGGAAGGGAATAGAAGAGACAGTTTCTGCCCCCAGGAACATGCAATTGACCTGGTAGGCAAGACAGTATCTGAAACCATTCAATGTCCAACAAAACAGAAATGGGTTAAATTGATGTTAAGTGTTGGAGGAATTCATAGAAATCATAGCAGTTGGGTGAGGCTGCATAGAGGAGTGGGAGAAAATAGGACCCAGTTGTTGAAATGTGTCAGTGACAACTTTGAAGGCTTGGATTGTAGAGGCCCATGGAAGGATTTACAGTAAGGGAGAGGCATTTTTATTTTTTGTTTGTTTTAGAAAGGTTAAAGTATCCTACTGTTGTTATGCAGCTAAAGGTGTCCACATGGAAATCTTCAGCCATAGGTTGAACACACCAAACTCAGAATATAGAACTCAAAAGGGAAGTCACAGCTGGAGATACAAATTTGGGGGACCAGTGCTGAGTGGGTAGTCGGGACCCCATGAATGACCTGTTTTCAAGTAGAATGCAGTAACGGATGTCTAAGAACTAAATTTGGGGTGTGCTAACACTCAAGGAGATTGGAGGAGGAAGAGAGGTATGCAAAGGACAGTCACTTTGGTGAAAAGAGAAAGAAAACTGTAATCTTACAAAAAACAAAAGAGGAGCTTGGGAGAAGGTTACCAACAGTGTAAGATGTTTAAAGAAGATAAAAGCCTGAGAAGATCAGTGGCTTCAGTGATTATTAGGCTTTGAGAATTTAATTTCCTTTTGTTAATTGATTTACTAATACATTATATTCAGGTGTGGGTCAGTATATAAGAAAATTGCTGTTGCACAAATTGTTACTGCATTTAAAATTTACAACCTTTTGACAAATACAGAATTTCTTTTCTTAAAAGTCTAATAGGCAACAGGGTGAGGAAAATTAAGTACACTTTATATGTCTGGCAAACTTAGATTCAAATCCTAGGTTTAATAGAGATATGTGACCTTTGGAAAATTATTAATACTTTCTCTGTTGGAGCCTTGGTTTTCTCATGTATAAAATGGATTCAACATTGATTGAATGAAGTAGTAATACAGTGCTTGGCACATAGTAAGAACTTTAACATAGTTACTTTCTGCTCCCTCCTTTTTAAAAATTCATGTTTTTTAATTGAAGTACAGTTGATTCACAATATTTTATAGTCTTTTTTTTTCATTTTCTGAGCAAATATACTATTTGATAATTGTATGATTCTACTTTTCCTGAATTCAGTTTTGTATTAGTGAAATGAATGCACTTACCATAGGTAGATAGTATCCACTTTTTGTTTTCAATTTAAAGTGAATAAATGTCTAATGATGTTTGATTGAAGCTATGTTAGTTTTGTTTTTTAAAACTAACTGTGCTTTAATTTATATTAGAAAGAATAAGTGACATTCTTCAATAGGATTAGTTTGAAATTGGTGAGAAAAGTAGAAATCAGTGTACCCTCAAGCTCATTCTAATCTCAATGAATTTTGTTTCATGAGTAATAGATACTAACAGATTTATTTTTAATTGTATACAGTAATTCAACTGAGAAGCAAGAGTCTGCGCAGTTAGCAGTGAGAACAGCAGAAAAGCTCCTTAAAGAACTAAAACCTCAGACGATTCAGGGTCATATACAGCTTCGCATAATGGAAAACTATTGCCTAATGGCCACCAAACAGAAATCTAATGTGGAGCAGGCATTGATTACCTTCACCGAAATAGCAGCATCTGAGGTTAGTAGATTTTCTTTTTCAACTTCACATGTTACGTTTCCTTGATGTGTTTAGTTGCATAGTTGCGTCCAACTCTTTACAACCCCATGGACTGTAGCCCACCAGGCTCCTCTGTCCGTGGGGATTCTCCAATCAAGAATACTGGAGTGGGTTGCCATGCCCTCCTCCAGGGGAATCTTCCCAACCCAGGGATCGAACCCGGGTCTTCCACATTGCAGGCAGATTCTTTACCATGTGCTCCACCAGTACCTTTCCTTGGTTGTGTAGAAATACATGTTTTTATTAGTTGTTTATTTCTTGAAGATTGACTTCATTATTTACAGTTATTAAAAATTAGGTATATAGTTTGGTATGATTTTCCATCAGGCATCTTTGTTTTCAGAGAAGGCATTGTTACATGCTGATGTGTTGTTATCAGTTCAGTCGCTCAGTCGTGTTCAACACTTTGCGACCCCATAGACGGCAGCACACCAGGCCTCCCTGTCCATCACCAACCCCTGGAGTTTACTCAAACTCATGTCCATTGAGTTGGTGATACCATCCAACCATCTCATCCTCTGTCGTCCCCTTCTCCTCCTGCCTTCAATCTTTCCCAGCATCTGGGTCTTTTCAAATGAGTCAGTTCTTCACATCAGGTGGCCAAAGTATTAAAAGGGTTTCAGCTTCAACATCAGTCCTTCCAATGAATATTCAGGACCAATTTCCTTTAGGATGGCTTGGTTGGATCTCCTTGCAGTCCAAGGGACTCTCAAGAGTCTTCTCCAGCACCACAATTCAAAAGCATCAATTCTTTGGTGCTCAAATTTCTTTATAGTCCAACTCTTAAATCCATACATGACTACTGGAAAAGCCATAGCTTTGACTCAACAGACCTTTGTTGGCAAAGTAATGTCTTTGCTTTTTAATATGCTGTCTAGGTTGGTCATAACTTTTCTTCCAAGGAGCAAGCATCTTTTAATTTCATGGCTGCAGTGATGAAATTTAATTTCACCATCTGCAGTGATTTTGGAGCCCAAAAAGTAAAGTCAGCCACTGTTTCTACTGTTTCCCCATCTATTTGCGATGAAGTGATGGGACCGGATGCCATGATGTTAGTTTTCTTAATGTTGAGCTTAAGCCAACTTTTTCACTCTCCTCTTTCACTTTCATCAAGGCGCTCTTTAGTTCTTCACTTTCTGCCATAAGGGTGGTGTCATCTGCATATCTGAGGTTATTGATATTTCTCCTGGAAATCTTGATTCCAGCTTGTGCTTCATCCAGTCCAGCATTTCTCATGATGTCCTCTGCGTGTAAGTTAAATAAGCAGGGTGACGATATACAGCCTTGATGTACTCCTTTCCCGCTTTGGAACCAGTCTGTTGTTCCATGTCTAGTTCTAACTGTTGCTTCTTGACCTGCATACAGATTGCTCAGGAGGCAGGTAAGGTGGTCTGGTATTCCCATCTCTTTAAGAATTTTCCAGTTTGTTGTGATCCACACAGTCAAGGCTTTGCCATAGTTAATAAAGCAGAAGTAGATGTTTTTCTGGAACTCTCTTGCTTTTTTGATGATCCAGCAGATGTTGGCAATTTGACCTCTAGTTCCTCTGTCTTTTCTAAATCCAGCTTGAACATCTGGAAGTTCACAGTTCACATACTGTGGAAGCCTGGCTTAGAGAATTTTGAGCATTACTTTACTAGCGTGTGAGATTACTGCAATTGTGCAGTAGTTTGAGCATTCTTTGGCATTTCCTTTCTTTGGGATTGGAATGAAAACTGACCTTTTCCAAACCCGTGGCCACTGCTGAATTTTCCAAATTTTCTGGCATATTGAGTACCGCACTTTGACAGCATCATCTTTTAGGATTTGAAATAGCTCAACTGGAATTCTATCACCTCCACTCACTTTGTTCTTAGTGATGCTTCCTAAGGCCCACCTGACTTCACATCTCATGATGTCTGGCTCTAGGTGAGTGATCACACCATCATGACTCTCTGGGTCGTGAAGATCTTTTTTGTATAGTTCTTGAGTATTCTTGCCACCTCTTCTTAATATCTTCTTTTTCTGTTAGGTCCATACCATTTCTGTCCTTTATTGTGTCCATCTTTGCATGAAAAGTTCCCTTGGTATCTCTCATTTTCTTGAAGAAATCTCTAGTCTTTCCCATTCTATTGTTTCCCTCTATTTCTTTGCATTGATCACTGAGGAAGGCTTTCTTATCTTTCCTTGCTATTCTTTGGAACTCTGTATTCAAATGTATTGTTATACTCTGTATTCAAATGTGTTGTTATATTTATCTCTATTACAATGATGAGTTCTGGAGAAGGGAAATTCTGAAGGAGGGCAAAAGTTAATTCTCAAGGGAATGGTTTTATCATCTATGTTATAGGTATAGCCTAGGCTAACCTACTAAGTGAAAATAAATACCTGAGTGCCTTGATATCACCTTTTCACTTATGTGAACTTGAAATTTTTCCAGCTCTAAGGGCTAAGTGAGATCAGTACTGACAACTTGTAATTCAGTCATGCAAATAATAATATTGTTCTTTAGCAAGACTGTAATCACCCCCTGCAGCAGTAATAATAATATTTAACAATAATGAATTTTTATTATTAGATCAAAGACTTTCTCTTTTCACCCCCATTCAAATCCACCACCCTTGTTACCCTCTGGGCCATCTATTTTCCCTTCCCTCATACAGTGCTTTATTCTCCAATTACTTGTTATTAAGGAAAGAATCCTAGATACCCACTCCATCAGTGGGCTTCCCTGGTGTCTCAGTGGTAAATAATCCACCTGCCAATGCAGAAGACATGGGTTCAATCCATGGTTCAGGAAGATCCCCTGGAGAAGGAAATGGCAACCTACTCCTGTATTCTTGCCTGGGAAATCTCATGGACAGAGGAGCCTGGTGGGCTATAGTCCATGGGGTCACAAAGAGTCGTACATGACTAAAGTGACTAAACAACAGCTCCATCAACAGTTGGTAATAGCTAGTTCTAAGTATACACTTGGTATGTTCTTCCACCATGAAAGACTAATAATTTGGGGCCTCTCAGAGGATATACAGAATTTTGCTGTATTTTCTTCTGGTTCGAAGATTACAGTGACAACAATAAACCAAAACCCTATGCTGACCCCTTCCCCTGTCTCTCAGGACCCTGGAGGGCTTGGAAAACCTACAACTCTTGTTGGTACTTGGGCGCAGGTATCTTTGGTGGCACCTCACCACCACCGTCAGCCCTCCTGGGAACAAAACAGCAAGGCAGCAGCTACATAGTCCATCCTCACGCCGAGCTTCTGCTGGCATTGAAATAGTGTTCTCAGGGGCTGTGCTCAGTGGGATTGTCTGTACGGGAGCAGATGGATGACAGCAGCTGATCCAGAAATAGGACTGTCCTATAAGTCTAAGACAATCTGTAAGAACATGATGAAGCACCATTTCAAGTAAGGTGTCAGAGCTACTGAATGTTGTGGAGTAATGTTCTATCGTGGAAGGTGGTTTTGAACTGTGCGGCTTAAGAGAAAACCCTAAAAGCACTAAGTGACCTCACAGCTGTTTCCTAGAAAGGCTGTGCCAGTTTTTTTTGTTTGTTTGTTTTGGTGAGACTGCCTTACGTTTTGTCATTCTAACATGTGTGGTTAGTAATATTCTGTCCTCAGATCTGCTTGCTGACCACACTGTCCAAAGACTGATGTATGAATTGAAGTTTCATAAGTGAATTTTATCTTGCATTTTTCCCTTTTAACTCATAGGCTGTATATATTAAATGTAATGAATATTCATTGAGTAACCAGTGGGTGCTAAGCATAGACTCACAAAAAGAAGCCACATATAGTTCCTGTCTTCAAGTTTCTCATAACCTACCGAAGAAGAGACAAGCATACTGACTGTAATGTAAAGCAAAATCTGTTACATTCTGTTCTAAAGTTGCAAGTAAAAGTGCTGTAGGGGACAGAATAAGGAGAGCTGAGAGACCTTTTCTGTGGAGGAAGTAATGATATAAGAAAAACCAGGATAAACTACATTTTCACAGGCAGAGATGGAGGAAGTATATTCTCAGTTAAGGGGAAAATGTGAACAAAGGCAGGGAGGCCATGAAGCATAGGGTATGTCCGCAGTCCTGTGTGGCATTCAGATTGATTCAGAAACAGGGATGTGACAGGAAGACATGGGAGGAAACAGTGGAAGATGCATTAAACCCAAGCTGAAATGGTCCACTTCCTTTCTTTCCCTCATCTTGAACTATAAAGGTACATCATTTATAACAGCTATAGCACCTTTTGTGCCATAAAGTTGGTGCACTTTAGAGTGACAGAGAGAGAAGGTGGTACAGACGTCCTAAGAGAGAACATCTTAGGCTGTCTGCACCAGAAAAGGTATCATGGTCCAGTGCAGGGGTTGGAACGCAGGTGGGCAGTATTAGAAACCATTCTTCAGTTCACTCAGGAGTGATCAAGCTGTGAGGAATTGATTAATTCTAATTAAACTCAAGGTATGTAAATTTTAAATCTGGGCGCTTACTTTAAATGTATAGTGTGGGATATTTTTAGTATGTGAATAGATCTGGGCATTTTTTCAGGACCCTTCTCTTTGTGAGCTGTCCTAGGATTTGACTGACAAATACATATTAAGTCTCTATCATACTTTCCTCTCTAGCCCACCTGGGATAAGGGTACAGTTCAGTAATTAATAATATCCCACATGTCTTCAAAATCCTTACCAAATTGGTTATATTTGGAATTCAAATAAAACCCTTTCTGTGACTCCTTAATTAGAACAAATTACACATTGGAACTTTAACAGAGTGTCTGAAGAACTATAGAGGTTCATAACATTGTACAGGAGGTGGTAACCAAAACCATCCCCAAGAAAAAGAAATGCAACAAGGCAAAATGGTTGTCTGAGGAGGCCTTACAAATAGCTGAGAAAAGAAGATGAGCAAAAGGCAAAGGAGACAGGAAAAGATGTCCCCATCTGAATGCAGAGTTCCAAAGAATAGCAAGGAGAGATAAAAGAGCGCCCTTAAGTGAACAGTGCAAAAAAATAGAGGAAAACAATAGAAAACAATGGGAAAGACTAGAGATCTCTTTGAAAAGATTAGTGATACCAAGGGAACATTTCATGCAAAGATGGGCTCAATAAAAAACAGAAATGGTAAGGACCTAACAGAAGCAGAAGAGATGAAGAAGAACTGGCAGGAATACACAGAAGAACTGTACAGAAAAAGGTCTTGATGACCAAATTAAGGTCATTAAGATAACCACGATGGTGCAGTTACTCACCTAGAGCCAAACACCCTAGAGTGTGAAGCTAAGTGGGCCTTAGGAAGCATTATTGTGAACAAAGTTAGTGAAGGTGAAGGAATTCCAGCAGAGCTATTTAAAATCCTGAAAGACAATGCTGTTAAAGTGCTGCATTCAATATAGCAGCTATTTGGAAAACTCAGCAGTGGCCACAGTACTGGAAAAGGTCTGTTTTCATTTCAATCCCAAAGAATATTCAAACTACCACAGTTGCACTCATTTCACATGCTAGCAAGGTAATGCTCAAAAACCTTCAAGCAGGCTTCAACAGTGCATGAACTGAGAGCTTCCAGATATACAGTCTGGATTTAGAAAAGGCAGAGGAACCAGAGATCAATTGCCAACATCCGCTGGATCATAGAAAAAGCAAGAGAATTCCAGAAAAACATCTACTTCTGCTTCATTGACTATGCTAAAGCCTTTGACTGTGTGGATCACAACAGACTGTGGAAAATTCTTAAAGAGATGGGAATACCCGACTACTTTATCCTCCTGAGAATCCTGTATGCAAGACAAAAGCAGCACATGGAATCAGATATGGAACAATGGACTGGTTCAAAATTGGGAAAGGAGTGCACCAAGGCTGTATATTGTCACCATGTTTATTTAACTTATATGCAGAGTACATCATGTGAAATACCGGGTTGGATGAAGCACAAGCTGGAATCAAGATTGCCGGGAGAAACAATCTCAGATATGCAGATGACACCACCCTCACGGCAGAAAGTGAAGAGGAACTAAAGAGCCTCTTGATGAAGGTGAAAGAGGATAGTGGCTTAAAAAAATCCTGGCTTAAAACTCAACATGCAGAAAACTAACATCATGGCATCTGGTCCCATGACTTTATGGCAAATAGAAGGGGAAACAATGGAAACAGTGACAGAGTTTATTTTCTTGCGCTCCAAAATCACTGTGAACCGTGACTACAGTCATGAAATTAAGATGCTTGCTCCAGAAGAAAAGCTATGACAAACCTAAACAGTGTATTAAAAAGCAGAGAGATCACTTTGCTGACAAAGGTCTGTATAGTCAAAGCTATGGTTTTTCCAGTTGTCATGTACAGATGTGAGAATTAGACCATATAGAAGGCTGAGCACCAAAGAATTGATGCTTTCAAATTGTCATATTTGTGAAGACTCTTTGAGAGTTCCTTGAAGAGCATGGAGATCAAACCAGTCAATCCTAAAGGAAATCAACCCTGAATATTCATTGGAAGGACTGATGCTGAAGCTGAAACTCCAATACTTTGGAGTCAACCATGTCCAGGAAGCACAGAGAGTCCAAGCCAGAATAAACCCAAGAAGGAACAAACACACCAAGGCACATGATAATCAAACTGACAAAAATTAAAGACAAAGATAAATTATTAAAAGCAACAAGGGAAAAAAGACAAATAACATCCAAGGAAAAACCCATAAGGTTATCAGCAAATTTCTCAATTGACACCAACATAGGAGCACCTCAATATGTAAGGCGAATACTGACACACACAGGCAGAAATCGACAGTAACACAATAATAGTGGGGGACTTAGTACCCCACTTTCATCAATGGACAGATCATCCAAACAGAATATCAATAAGGAAACACAGGCCTTAAAATGATACTTTTCACAAGTTGGACTTAATTGATATTTATAGAGCATTCTATCCAAAAGCAGCAGACTACACATTTTTCTCAAGTACATGCAGAACACTCTCCAGGATTGAGCTCATGTTGGGCCATAACACGAGCCTTGGTAAACTTAAGAAAATCAGAATCACATCAAGCATCTTTTCTGATCACAATGTTATGAGATTAGAAATAAACTACAAGAAAAAAAAAACCTCTAAGAAACACAAACAGGTGGTGGATAAACAACATGCTACTAAACAACCACTGGATCACTGAAGAAATGAAAGAGGAAATTAAAAAAAAAAAAAAAACCTAGAGACAAGTGAAAATGAAAGGACAGTGGTCCAAAACTTATGGGATGCAGCAAAAGCAATTTTAAGAGGGAAGTTTATAGCAATACAATCTTACCTCAAACAAGAAAAATCTCAAATTAACAACCTAACCTTATACCTAAAACAACTAGAGAAAGAAGAACAAACAAAACCTAAAGTTAGTAAAAGGATGGAAATCATAAAGGTGAGAGCAGAAATAAATGAAATAGGAAAAAAAAAAAGCAATTGCAAACTTCAGTTAAACTAAAAGCTGGTTCTTTGGAAAGATAAACAAGATTGATAAACCTTTAGCCAGACTCATCAAGAAAAAAAGGAAGAGGACTCAAATCAGTAAAATTTGAAATGAAAAAGGAGAAGTTACAATTGACTCCACAGAAATACCAAGAATCATAAGAGACTACTATGAACAGCTATATGCCAACAAAATGGACAACCTGGAAGAAATGGACAAATTCTTAGAAAGGTACAGTCTCCCTAGACTGAACCAAGAAGAAATAGAAAATGTGAACAGACCAATCACCAGCCCTGAAATTGACACTATGATTAAAAACCTCCCAACAAACAAAAATCCAGAACCTGACAGCTTCACAGGTGAATTTAGAGACGAGTTAACACCTAGGCTTCTGAACTGTTCCAAAAAGTCTGAGAGGAAGGAAAACTTCCCAACTCATTTTATGAAGCCACCATCACCCTGTTAGCAAAACCAAAGATACCACAATAAAAGAAAATTACAGGCCAGTATCACTGATGAACATAGATGTAGAAATTCTCAACAAAATACTAGCAGTCCATATCCAACAATACATTAAAAGATCATACACCATGATAAGTAGGATTCATCCCAGGGATGCAAGGATTTTTCAACATCTACAAATCAATCAGTGTGGTACACTATATCATCAAATTGAAAAATAAAAAACCATATGATCATCTCAGTAGATGCAGAAAAGGCTTTTGACAAAGTTCAGCTCTCATTTATGATAAAAAATACTCTCCATGAAGTGGGCATAGAGGGTACATACCTCAACATTAAGAAGGCCATATATGACAGACCTACAGCTAGCATCATACTCAGTGATGAAAAGCTGAAAGCATTCCTTCTAAGATCAGGACAAGACAAGGATGTCCCCTCTCACCACTTTTTAAAAAATTAATTTATTTTAATTGGAGGATAATTACTTTACAATATTGTGATTTTTTGCCATACATCAACATGAATCAGCCACGGTTGCACATGTGTCCCCCCCATCCTGAACCCCCCTTCCACCTCCCTCCCCACTCCATCCCTCTGGGTTGTCCCAGAGCACTGGCTTTGAGTACCTTGCTTCATGCATCTAACTTGCACTGGTCATCTATTTTACATATGGTAATATACATGTCTTAGTGCTGTTCTCAAATCATCCCACCCTCGCCTTCTCCCACATAGTCCAAAAGTCTGTTCTTTACACCTCTCTTTTGCTGTCTTGCATATAGAATCATCTTTACCGTCTTTCTAAATTCCATATACATGTGTTAATATACTGTACTGATGTTTCTCTTTCTGACCTACTTTACTCTGTATAATGAGTCCGGTTTCATCCACCTCACTGGAACTGACTCAAATGCATTCTTTTTTATAGCTGAGTAATACTCCATTGTGTACATGTACCCCAACTTCTTATCCATTCATCTGCCGACAGACGTCTAGGTTGCTTCCATGTCCTAGCTATTGTGAACAGTGCTGCAGTGAACATTGGGGTATGTGTATCTCTTTCGGTTCTGGTTTCTTCAGTGTGTATGCCCAGCAGTGGGATTGCTGGTCGTATGGCAGTTCTATTTCCAATTTTTTTAAGGAATCTACACTGTTCTCCATAGTGGCTGTGAAAAGTGAAGTGAAAGTGAAAGTTTCTCAGTCATGTCCAACTCTGTGACCCCATGGACTGTACAGTGCATGGAATTCTCCAGGCCAGAATACTGGAGGGGTAATATTGGAGGTAATCCCCTTCTTCAGGGGATCTTCCCAACCCAGGGATCAAACCCAAGACTCCCACACTGCAGGAAGATTCTTTACCAGCTGAGCCACAAGGGAAGCCCAAGAATACTGGAGTGGGTAGCCTATCCCTTCTCCAGTGGATCTTCCTGACCCAGGAATCGATCCAGGGTCTCCTGCATTGCAGGCAGATTCTTTACCAACTGAGCTGTCAGGGAAGCCCATACCAGCTTGCATTCCCACCAACAGTGTAAGAGGGTTCCCTTTTCTCCATATCCTCTCCAGCATTTATTGTTTGTAGACTTTTTGATGGCAGTCATGCTGACTGGTATGAGATGATGCCTCATTGTGGTCTTGATTTGCATTTCTCTAATAATGAGTAATGTTGAGCATCTTTTCATGTGTTTATTAGCCATCTGTATGTCTTGTTTGGGGGAAATGTCTGTTTAGTTCTTTGGCCCACTTTTTGATTTGGTTGGTTCATTTTTCTGGTATTGCGCTGCATCACTCTCACCATTTTTATTCAACATAGTTTTGGAAGTTCTAACCACAGCAGTCAGAGAAGAAAAAGAAGTAAAGGTAATCCAGATTGGAAAAGAAGAAGTTAAACTGTCACTCTTTGTGGATGACATGATACTATACATAGAAGAATATGCTACGAGAAAACAACTAGAATTCATCAATGAATTTGGTAAAGTTGCAGGTTACAAAATTAATACACAGAAATCTGTTGCATTTCTATACACTAACAATGAAAGAGCAGAAAGAGAAATTCAAGAAGAAATTCCATTTACCATTACATCAAAAAGAATAAAATATCTAAAAATAAGCCTACCTAAGGAGACAAAGGATGAGATGGTTGGATGGTATCACCAACTCAATGGACATGGATTTGGGTAGACTCCGGCAGTTGGTGATGGACAGGGAGGCCTGGCATGCTGTGGTTCATGGGGTCACAAAGAGTCGGACATGACTGAGTGACTGAACTGATGATGTTGAAGGAGACAAAAGACCTGTACTCCAAAAACTAGAAGATGCTGATGAAATAAATTAAAAAAGACATAAACAGATGGAAACGTATACCATGTTTGTGGATTGAAAGAATCAATATTGTCAAAATGACTATGCTACCCAAGGGAATCAACAGAGTCAATGCAATCCCTATCAAATTACCAATGGTATTTTTCACAGAAATAGAACAAAAAAGTCTCAAAATTTGTATGGAGACACAAAAGACCACAAATATTCAAAGCAATCTTGAGAAAGAAAAACAGCCAGAGGAACCAGGCATCCTGACTTCAGACTATAATACAAAGCTACAGTCATTAAAACAGTGTGGTACTGGCACAAAAATAGAAGTATAGATCAGTGGAACAGCATACCAAAAAACCAGAAATAAGCCTATGCACCTGTAGTTAATTAATCTGTAACAAAGGAGGCTAAACTACACAATGTCAGAAAGACAGTCTCTTCCACAACAGTTCTAGGAAGACTGGAGAGCCACATGTAAAAAAAAAAAAAAATGAAATTAGATTATTCCTTAACTCCGTATACAAAAATAAGTCAAAATGGATTAAAGACCTAAATGTTGAACTGGACATTTAAAATCTATTAGAGGAAAACACAGGCAGAATACTCTGATATAAATCACAGCAATATCTTTTTTAGTCCATCCCCCAGACTAATGGAAGTAAAAGAAAAAATAACTGGGACCTACTTAAACTCGAAAGCTTTTGCATAACAAAGGAAACAATAAAATGAAAAGACAGCCCACAGATTGGGAGAAAATATATGCAAATGATGTGACTGATGAGGGATTAGTCTCCAAAGTTTATAAGCAGCTTGTGACACTTAATAGCATCAAAGCAAACAACCCACTCAAAAAATGGGCCAAAGACTTGAATAGACATTTCTCTAAAGAGTATATACAGATGGCCAATAGGCACATGAAAAGATATTCAGTATTGTTAGTTTGAGAAATGCAAATCAAAACTACAATGAGATATCACCTCACACTGGTCACAATGGCTATCATCAAAAAATTCACAAATGCTGGAGAGCATGTGTAGAGAAGAGAACCCTCCTGCACTGTTGGTGGGAATGTTAATTGGTACACCCACTATGGAGAACAGTATGGAGGTTCCTTAAAAAACTAAAAACAGAGCTACTATATGACCCTGCAATCTTATTCCTGAACACATGTCCAGAGAAAAACATGGCCCCAAAAGATACATGCACCCCATTGTTCTTTGCAGTACTGTTTACAATAGCCAGGACATGGAAACAACCTAAATATACGACGACAGAAGAATGGATAAAGAAGACGTGGTACATACATACAATGGAATATGACTCAGCCATTAAAAAGAATGAAATAAGGCCGTTTACAACAACATGGATGGACCTAGACAGTGTTGTACTAAGTAAATCAGACAGAAAAGAAGAAATACCATATGATATCCGTTATCTCTAGAATCTAAAAGTAATGATATAAATGAACTTACTTACCAAACAGAAAGAGACTCACAGATTAGAAATGAACTCATGGTTGCAGGAGGGGGAAATGATAGTTAAGGACTTTAGGAAGGTCATGTATACTCAGCTATATTTAAAATGGATAAGCAACAAAAACCTATTATATAGCACATGGAACTCTGCTCAATGTTATGTGCCAGCCTGGATGGGAAAGGGATTTGGAGGAGAAATGTACTTAATCGCTCAGTCGTGTCCGACTCTTTGCGACCCCATGGACTGAAGCCCGCCAGGCTTCTCTGTCCATGGGGATTTTCCAGGCCAGAATATTGGAGTAGGTTGCCATGCCTTCCTCCAGGGGATCTTCCCAACCGAGGAATCAAACCAAGGTCTCCCGCATTGGAGACAGATTCTTTACCATCAGAGCCACCAGGGAAACCCAAGAATACTGGAGTGGGTAGCCTATCCCTTCTCCAGGGGATCTTCCTGACCCAGGAATTAAACTGGTGTCTCCCGCGTTAAAGGTGGATTCTTTAGCAGCTGAGCTATGGATACATGTATATGTATGGCTAAGTCCCTTCACTGTTCATCTAAAACTATCACAACATTGTTAGTCGGCTATACCCAATACAAAATATTTCTGGTGTTAAAAAATAATAATAATGAAATTTTTTTTAAAAGTTAAAGGGAAAAAAAAAGAACTGGCAAATTTGTGCACACACATACAAAAAAAAGTCATCATAATCCCTCTGCTGAAATTTAAGAAGCACTTTAGCTTTATCAGATACATACTCATTATTGCTTTGGTATGTTAATTTTCTGAATAGATGGCTAGTGCTGGAATTCTCCAGGCAAGAGCACTGGAGTGGGTTGCCATTTCCTTCTCCAGGTTATCTTCCCAACCCAGGGATCGAACCCAGGTCTCCTGAATTGCAGATTCTTTACCAACTGAGCCACTAGGGAAGCCCCTCTCCATTTTATGCCAGTTTTTATTAGCATGTTGATTTCACAGAGTGACATTTTCTAACATTGAACTCTGTCTTTAAAAAGATAACATCTCTCTTATAGTCACTATTAAAGATCTGCAGAGTCCAAATCTAAAGGCATATTTTAAGGCATGAGATTATTTCATATAATTCACAAGTGATTAATTCATTGCATGCCATAACAACATTTCACTGGTCACACTTTATTGGAAGAAAACGCTTTTGAATAAAATGAAAAGGGATAGGGAAAGGAGCAATAGAAGTCAGTCTAGATAAGGAACATCATTTGCAGGTATATCATTCTGTTGGTTATCTGATTTACAGGTGAAATAACTAAGGAACCAGAATGATAAATGTACAATTAGGACTACATTGAGATAGAATTTTATTTTTTCTATTTCTGTACAAAACCAAAACAGTCAACTCCATTAAAAATCAAGTTGTCCTTATTGCCTGGAATTGTGTGGTTATGGCACTTTCCTTCTTACTGAATTCCCTTGACCAGATGGTTCTTCCTGGTAGCTTGAGGTTAGTTGATGTTCTAAATAATGACCACATCACAGTATTTAAGTGGAGCCAGAGATAGAATCCACAGGCCAGGCCGTATATTATGTGGCACTTGCTACTTTCCATGTGTTTCTCTTTGAAACATGAGACATTTTATGTTTGTTTACCTGGGGGTCTAAACATCTGTTTTCTTACAGAAGGATCATGTTCCAGCACTTTTGGGAATGGCAACAGCTCATATGATCTTGAAACAAACTCCCCGGGCCCGAAATCAGCTGAAGCGGATTGCAAAAATGAACTGGAATCCTATTGATGCTGAGGACTTTGAGAGGAGTTGGCTGCTGCTTGCTGATATTTATATTCAGTCAGCAAAATATGACATGGCCGAGGATCTGATAAAACGGTGCCTGCGGCATAACAGGGTAGGTGCTGAGCTGAGTCGTGTCCAACTCTGCTACCCCGTGGGCTGCAGCCCGCCAGGCTCCTCTGTCCATGGGGGTCTCCAGGCAAAAACACTGGAGTGGGCTACCATGCCCTCCTCCAAAGGATCTTCCCAACCCAGGGATTGAACCCAGGTCTCCCGCATTTCAGGTGGATTCTTTACCATCTGAGCCACCACGGAAGCCCAAGAATACTGGAGTGGGTAGCCTGTCCCTTCTCCAGGGGATCTTCCCAACCCAGGAATCGAACTGGAGTCTCCTGCATTGCAGGCAAATTTTTTACCAGCTGAGCTACCAGGGAAGCCCACGGGATAGGAGGCTGAGGAGGAAAGAATGATTGTTAGCCTTGGTTGTATAAACATTCTGTAATAGGCTTTAGAGAGTATTGGTCCATTTCTAGGGATTTCTCTGTGTTTTGGGAAAATTAAATGTTTATTTCTACCACAATCAGGATATAAACATTAATAATAAAAATGCTATTTGCCCTTGAAAATAAAATAAAGATGTATGCAGTTTCAAGTTTCAGCTGTGGTTTGCCCTACTTACCAAAAGTGTTTTGGAATGTCAAGCATTTGCCTGTGATTATCCATCTCATCCCAGAACTAATGAAAATTGCAGAAGAACATTAATTGCGGACGTCTGTCCCTCCTATTAAATACTCCTGATGAATTTACTGCAGCTGCATGTTGTTTTCACATTATTAGAATACACTCTGCATAATATATTTTATGGGGGAAGTCTTTTTAGCATTTGATTTGTTTAATAAAATGTCTTTATCATTAGGTATAAAATTGAAAATCTTGAAGTCCTTAGAATTTAAGGCTCTTTACGAACAGTGCATTTTGGCGTTTAATTGCCCCCAAGAGGATGTCTTTATATGACCTTTTTTAAGAATGTTCCTATTTACTGAGAAATAATTGTGCTCAACTTAGAAACTTAAAGGTATTTATCTTTATGGATTCTTATCAGTTACTTCAAAATCTTAATCACAGTAAATCTGTGGTTTATTCTCTTTGAGCCAATTAGAATTCAAAATAGATCATTTGTTTTTTAAAGAGAAGTCATGATCACCTAATACTATTAAGCTACTTTTTTTAGAGACTTGAAAAACTGAAAGCATTAAAACATTTATCAACTTATGGTTTGTACATGTGATTTAAGTTACATTGGCCTTAAGAAAACACAATACTTATTAATAGACTTTAAAAAATCTAATTGCCAAATAACTGACCTCCGTAAGTAAGATTTCATGGGAATTAAGGTTTTGATACAGGTAGAATTTCAATTTGCCAGAACTCAGACAGCAGTACATTGCATGGTTGAACATGATGGCTGATTTAGAGGTTGAATATGATGGTTATTTAGGCATGTCCATATGGGAAGCATGAGATTCAGGAATGAGAGCTTAGAAACTTTGAATTACATAATTTAAAAATGGAGATCATCCAGATCCTGGGCAGGAAATGTACAAGATACGACTAGACCATCCTGTCATACCAGATGGCAAGGAAGCTATCAGAGATGATTGGAGTCTTGTCAGGGACTGAAGAGCCAACTCGAGGACACTCTCACTAGCCGAAGCTGAGCCACTTCAGGCATCAGTGGTGACTGCATTGAGTAACACACCAAATATGTTTAAATCCATGAGTTTACAAAGATATAACAAAAGAAAAAAAAAACCTAATTGTTCACCACTGAAATATGCTAATAAACTATTATACTATTATTTCTAAAGCTGGCAAGTAAAGGGAAAGAATTATCTCTCCTGACTTTTCTGTGTGAATAATACTGCTGGGAAATGAAATGATGGAAAAGGAGATGTTTCTCATTATAGATGTTGTCCAGCTGATGAAGCAATGAGGAAAGAATGATAGAATGTCACTATTTTCCAACCATTTTGAATTAATGAATGGGTATAACATCACAGGACGTTATGTGCCTCCTGAATGAAGAACACATGATCTGACAGAGTCAGACTGGGGGTGAGACCAGTGAAACACTCACTCTGGGTCCAAACTGTAAAGGGACACTTAATGTAATTATCTTAAGTGATCCTGCTATAACAAAGTATCAGACTGGGTGGCTTATAAACAACAGAAGTTTATTCTCACAGTTTTGTTAATACATGCTGGAGTCTGCGATCAGGGTGCCAGCATGATTGGGTTCTGGTGATGGCCCACTTCCCTGTTGCAGACTACTGAGTTCTCCTTGCGTCCTCACAGGGCAGAAGAAAAGAGAGTAGGAGAGCTCTCTGGGCTCCCTTTTATAAGGGCACTAATTCCATTCAGGAGGGCTCCACCCAAATGACCCTCCCCAAAGCCTCACTTCCTAATGCCATCACATTGGATGTTAGGATTTCAGCATGTAAATTTAGGGGGACATAAACACTCAGTACATCACATCAAGATGAATAATATTTAATGCAGTATTTTTTAAAAATTAAAAAAAAGTATCAAAACGTGAAACAAGATCTTACAGTGCTCTGCTAAGCTATATTGAAGCCTTCAGCAAAAGGGTAAATGTGTATGTACCCTGATCCCATGTTTATATTTTTTAATGGTTAATAGTTTTCATGAAAATATTAGTGGTGTACCTTCTTGAATTAAAGGAAAGTGAAATTACAGTAAATAGAAAAATAACATGTAAAAATAACAACATATGAGTTATAATATACCTACTTTTCTGTTTTTCAAATTTTGTAAAATTAACATTCTGGGGGGAAAATAGCCATTATAAGATACCTAAAAACATGTATGCAGCATTGTGCATTTTTGCTTTTTCCTGAGGAGCAGTGTGGCTTGGCAGAGCAGTGATCTATGAAGTAAGTGGCTTCATCTCTTTCCCCCAAATCAAAATCAGATCCAAACCTCTAGATCTAATACAATTTCCAGGAAATATCAATGACATAGGAATGTATTATATAACTACCACAAGGATGCACTCAATTAAATCTGGCTGTGAGAAACTCTAGGATAAACATTCATTTTTCTCCTACATTTAATTACAAGGAAAGAGAGAGACAGAGAGAAAACCTCTAGATCAAAAGGAAGCTTAGGGACATTTCAAACCAGTCACAGTGTGTGGGCCTTATTTAGATCCTCATCCTGACAAGCAAACAAAAAATTATGTTAAGGCTACTTGAAATTTGAGTAGTGACTATATATTTGATAATGTCAAGGAGTTGTTATATTTTAGGTATGATAATTTGTGGTTATGATTAAAGAAAGTCCTTATTTTAAAGAGATATACTAAAATATTTATCACTGCAATGATATAGTATCTGAGGATTTTTTTATCTGATAATACAGAGGGACAAATATGGGGTAGAAGTGAGACGGTATTAGGCATTAATTGTTAAAGAAATGGATTCATGGGGTCCATTATACTGTTATAAAAAGTGTTAAGTATATGTATAAAACATGTCCTTCCCTCTCACCCAGAAATCCTGATTCTGGGATGGGGGCTTGGCATCAGAATCTTTTTAAGTCCCATAGATGATGTGATTGCATAGCCAAGACTGAAAACCACTGTTTTATGGGCCGTTTAAATAAGTTAATATGAATGACCTCTATAGTCATAAGCACTCCATAAAATCTTAGTGACATCAAGCTTAATCTATTGATACGTGTTATATTTATTTTCAGTCATGCTGCAAAGCTTATGAATATATGGGCTACATTATGGAAAAAGAGCAAGCATATATGGATGCTGCCTTAAACTATGAGATGGCATGGAAACATAGCAACCAGACAAATCCAGGAGTAGGTGAGTTTAAAATTTGAACACTAGGTTTTTACCAGAAACGTGGGTTTTATGTGTAAACCTTCATTTAAATGAATTTGATTTTCTTGTTAAGGAGAAAATATACACTAGCCAACATCCTTTGTCATTCCTGAAAAATAAATTGTACATTCATAATAGATTATTAGCTACTAATTTATTACGTATAGTTTGCTGAGATTCAGACTCGACCTCAGTTGCCTTAGAGGACTTCTAATCTAATTCTGCCCCCTTTTCTCCCTTCACCCTCTAATTGAAAAATGTAATACTGTGGGAAAAAGTGTTCATTGTGAAAGAAGTGAGAAAAACATTGCATTAAATCAAGTTCTGCTGGTTGCTTTACTGCAGAATTTCTCAAAGACTCTAAGCCCTAATATGCATTGTGGGGGATATCACGCAGAGAACACGTTTCCCACGAGAAGTTGACTATGGAACTTTTTTTTTCCCTGAGCATCTGGAAACATCATCCTGTCCCGGTGGTAGACTGTTGGTTTGAGGAAGGCTGGTCGCCAACGTCCCTAACAGATGGGCGGCACCTGGAATATATTGGTGACCACTGACACCCACGTTGTGAGGGAGCTCACCCCCCGACTTCTCTTTGTGTAGAGCTGAAAGTAGCTTCACTGACGCTGCCCTGTCTGTTCTCTGGAGCAGCCCGCAGAGTTCTTCCCCGCTTAAACATAATGGCCCTTGAACTGCAAACTCCATCATGTCTGTCCTGTTTCTCGCCATACCGTTCTCAGGCACTTCTTCATTCTTCCCAAGACTTGCTTTCAAGTCTTTCGCCCTCCTGTTGTCTCCTGGAAACTCTCAAATAGTATTTCCCAAACTTGCTTTGGAATGCTGGGTGAGATATTGATACTCACTTCTTTTAAAAAGAGAGTTGACCCTGAAGAGATTAGATTTCATGGCCAAATAAGTTTGGAAAAGGCTGTTATATTTGTCCATGTCCCTCCTGATCTGTTGTACTAGAAATGAAAAAATTGTCAAGTGTGATTTAAGAATGATTTGTATGTATAATGAAGCTTTTTTTTTTTTAATGAGGCATTGAATAGTTGATAATTCAACTCAAGATGACATCTGTCTTTTTTAGCATCTGTGTCACGGTAATGACTCAGATTTAATCTAGAGTCAGATAGGTCATCTTTAAACTTACTGCTGTCGGTCTAGGACTTCCCCTACCGTTTATTTTTCTCAGGTCTGTTATTTTACTAGACTTGTTCAGAACACAGAAACTAATTTGTAGATAGTGTTTTTCCTTCTCAGGTTTTGTTCATGTTACAGAATAAAGTCAGCTTGTAATATGAAAATTCCTTAAAATCCTTAAAATATATGTTGATTCCAATGCTTTATTCCCCAGAAGGAATGCAATTAGAAATTTAGTTATTTAAATATTCTGTTCCTTCAAAGACCAGCAGATAGATTCCAGGTCACTCGTTCTTTCATTGTGTTCTCTTTGAACTTTATAGGTGATTTTATCAGTTCCTCTGACCTCTCTTTTAACAGACTTTTCTCTGAGGCTCTCAATTAATTCTTACAGTTTCTTTTTTTTTAAGATTATCATTGCATCCAGAACTCCCAGCCTTTCTGGCCAAGTTCATGATGCATTTTTTTCATTTGTCAGGAAATCCTAAAAATCATAGCTGTGTTCTTTTCATAGAATTCAAGCTTGAGCGCTGTCACTGTGAAAGACCCCAGGAACCGAGGCCCACTGCGAGGAGAACACAGCCGTGTTTCTCTCTTCACAGTCGTTCCCGGGTTGCGTGACAGTCACTGGGCTGTTTACACTGTTTGTGCTTTTGTTTTCTTGCTTTCACGAGCTCAGGCTCTCTCCCCCCATTTTTTTTTTTTTCCTGATTACACAGAGTTAAATTCTTAGAAGCCTAACAGGTGTAATGAAACTGTGGTACACATGTTCTTTGCCATGTGTAGCTCTTCATTTCCTCTCTAAAGTTCTTTTTTGCAGGAAATGATCTATCGAGTTTGTTTCAATATGACAACTTTCTGCTTCTACTTTAGTGTTTACATAGTTTAAAAAAAAAATTAGTATTTGTGTGGTACTCTGAAATTTTTTAAAGCATTTCACAAGTATTTCATTTGATCTTTAAATTTACATTAAGAGATTAGCAGGGTTATTTTTCCCATTTTTGGATGCAGAAACTTGAAATTGACAGCTAACGGTGACTTGCCTAAGGTCTCAAAGTTAGGCAGGAAACCGGAAGCCAAAAGTTATGTCCAGGCTTTTTTGGTTCTAGTTTCCATATTTGACATGACATGTTTAAGTTTTTTTTCTTTTTAAATGTCACAAACTATTATTTTGTTTTATAATTCCTTTCCTATGATATCAAGTTTATCTCTCTGATACTGTGTTCATCTTGAACATTTCTAATTGTGTATGTGTTTGTGTGTGTGAATTGAACACTATGAATTTTAGATAATTTCTATTCCTTCCTTCTTGCTACCATGATTGCATTAGCCAATAATTCTTTTAAAACATTGTTTTGAAATTCTAAAAATTTTCTTCAAGGGTCCTTTGATTAAAGTCCAAGAGCAGCATTCAAATTTCCTTTTCATATTTTTAAGTGTTAAAGCAAAATATATTATTTATTAGTTACATATTATTTTTCATTGTGTTATATCTTATTTATTGAATCTACTTTTTCATCTCCTTAGTTTGCTTATTACTAAAGAAACTAAGGAGATGAAATTGGCATTCTTATTACAGAACAACAGTGATTAAAGAACGTATTAAAACTTTCTTCAAAAATGTCAGTATTTGGACTTCCCGGTGGTCCACCTGTTTAAGAATCTGCCTGCCAATGCAGGGGACATGGGTTCCATCCCTGGTCTGGGGATATCCCACCTGCTGCAGGGCAACGAAGCCCATGCAGCAACTTCTGAGGCCGCGCACCTAGAACCTGTACCCCACAACTGGAGAAACCACCGCAGCGAGAAGCCCACACACCGCAACTGAAGAGCAGCTCCTGCTCATCACACTGAGGGAAAGCCCACTCGTTGCAGTTACTAGAGAAAGCATGTGCCCAGTAAGACCCAGTACGGCCGAAAAGAAATAACTAAAAATTTTAAATAAATAAATAACCCTTGCAGTGCGCCATTTCAACATCACATGTGGCTGACGTGGCCGTCTAATGACTCGTCCTCTGCCTCTGAGTCAGCCCCCTGCTGCTCCTCCAGCGCTCCGGGTCAATTTGGCTGCTGCGTCTCCCTCTGCCACTGGCCCTTCTGTGTGCAGTTCTCTTTGCCTAACAGAATCCTCTCTTCCCACCTCTTTGGCCTACATTATGCCTCTTCCTTCAGGTTTCACACATTGCCTGACACCCACCCCAGATTTCTTATTACAGTGCTCTTGGCCTGTGCCTTTATTTCATAGCATTTATCTCAGTTCTGGAATCATTCAAGTACTTCCATAATTACTTAAATAACTTACGTTCTTTCCTAACAAAATGTAAACCTCAGGCACCAGTTTGCCTGATGTGTTAAGCAGATCAGTACTGTATAAAGGAATAGCTGTGTTATCACTTACTGCTCTATGATCAGTTTTTACTGTAATCTGAAACAATGGGGCTTTTCTAGTAAGTTGCAAAACCATATTTGTGGGATGGCTGGCCATCTTCTAGCCCAACGGTGGTCCCTTGTTCCAACTCCATTTTCTTTGGTACCTGTTCTCCTTTTATATCACTCCACCTTCTGTTATTATCGTTTCTAACATAGTACAGTCATCACCCTCCACTAAGAGTTCTCTAATATTAGCATAAGCAAACAAAGGAGGAAGCCATGAAAGGTAATACTAACAGTGTGCTCTATAAATAAATAATACTATATCATTGCTGGGGGTTTTGTCTTTACAGGATACAAACTGGCATTTAATTACTTAAAAGCGAAAAGATATGTGGATGCAATTGACATATGTCACCAGGTAACACTTAAATTTATATTTCTTAAAATTTTTCACATGTGCTATTTCCTACTTTTGTTTAATATCAAGTTGTACATGAATAGAGATAGAGGATGTACTATTTTGGTTCAGTGCCTCTTTGGATACGTCTGGAAGAAATTACCGGTTTTCAAAGTTTAGAAAATAAAGTTTACTTAAATCAAAAACATGTTTTTAATTAGGACTCAAATAAGGTTTGTCAATTTAAAGAAGGAGGCTAGAGGAGAAGCATGTTAAACAAACTTAATCCTTAATTCAGAAAATATCTGAAGATTATTATAGATTCTCCAGGTCATTGTTCTGAATAGAAGTTCTTATGTTTGTGTCCAAGTCTGGTTATTAGAGGATTCAGATTTATAAATTAAAGAGGTATGTTTGTCATTTAGCAGCCATACGGTTCCACTTCTGTCACTGATTTCTGGGCTCCCCTGATGTCTCAGACAGTAAAGACTCTGCCTGCAACGCAGGAGACCGGAGTTCGATCCCTGAGTTGCGAAGATCCGCTGGAGAAGGGAATGACTACCCACTCCAATTTTATTGCTTGGAGAATTCTATGGACAGAGGAACCTGGCAGGCTATAGTCCATGGGTTGCAAAGTAGCAGACATGACTGAGCGACTGACAATTGATTTCTGACTAAATGATCCTTGCTAAATGACAAATTTTTGAGTTGCAGTTTTAGAATTTGCAATTTCTTTATATATACATTATCCCATTGATATTCATACAAGGCATTGTACTAAATATTGTTGGGAGCTCCAAGAAAAGCACCTTAGTAGAGAATTATGTAGTGTACCTTATCCCAGATAACTGTGTCAGCATCATTGTAGTGAATGCTTGGCTCCAGTGATTGCTATTGATTACTGAGTCTCTATGTAAGGCAACATTTCACATTAAGGTTAAGGTTATATATTAGAGTAATTTGTGGAGTTTTGATTTTTCTCTCTTTATGACTATCACCCTACTCTTCAACTCAGTAGACCTGGAAATTTGTATGTTTTGAAATCATTCCAGGTAAATCTGATGTGTACTCCTGGGTAAACATATCTCTAAGGATTTGTTAAGTATCATGTATAAATAGCTAAATTTTAAAAAGTATCTTCAATCATTGATAATTGTTTTCTATAACTGATCTATTAAGGAAATAATTATATCTTGTATTTTCCACATGTAGTGGTACATTTTTACCATTTTCATCTAACTGCTGTTAATAGAAATAGGTCATCATGTCACATCTCGGATGTCACCTTTAAAAAGTGCTGTTGTATTTGCATTATTATTATAATGTAATCTCAACTGTAATGCCATTGCTAGTAAGTTTTGTGGCTCCCCAGTTCTTGATAACGAATTATAAGTTTTTGTTTTATTTTTTTGTGTGTTTGCAGGTTCTTGAAGCACATCCAACTTACCCCAAAATCAGAAAGGATATACTTGATAAGGCTCGCACATCTTTAAGACCTTGAAAATTATTTTAATTTTTCAAAGCAAGAAATGGAAAGAATCTGAGTTCTTCCAGTACAAAATAGGTTTAAGCTAATACCTGGTATTAGAAAGCATACTTTCTCCAGCAGAGGCTGCTGTTGCTTTTAAAGAGAAACACTGTGCTAAATGGATGTCTTCCGATGGAGAAAGTGAATGAGAGCTGGTTTATTTAATTGACTCTCTTGATTTAGGTGCAGATTTGGTGTTTCTGTGGTAAAGATTATATAACCCATTTCTATAAAGAATATTTTGTTAAAATCTAGATAGCTAAGTATCCTATATCTTTTCTAAGTGATATTGTTTCTTTCAGGAAATATGTTTAAAATACTGTTGGTCTCTGTTAAACATTTTTTGTGATATTATGTTATTTCAAAGGTTTGAGTAAGTGTCCATGTGAATATTTATAAAAAAGAAAACATTTTTAATAAACATTTTATGAAATTTATGAACTCAAAACACATGGTGAGTTTTGCAAATTCAGGGTAAACTACCCATGTCAAGGCGTAGTATTACAGAAACTGACTTTCTTAGAAGAATCTTTTGGAAAAGTATAAAGAGTGTTTGTGAGTTCCCCTTCTTTGTTGAATTGATTCTTCTTGCTTTTAATGCCAGTGAGGTTCTTTTAAGAAATAACCAGTACCTGAAATTAAATATGTAGACCTTTATAACAATATTTAACCTTAGCCCAAAGACAAGGTCTTTTGGTGTAACTTTAGACACTGTGACACCTGGTAGAGAATATTTTCAGTCAGCAGGGACTCATGAAGCACAGCATGTAAAAAGCAACTGCATACCCCACCATCCCTAGCATTCCTGCCACCAACCTGGGAGAGGTACTTAACACTTTACACTGAACTGAAGTTAACCTTCCCAGATGGCGCTAGTGGTAGAGGACCTGTCTGCCAGTGCAGGAGACTCAAGAGATGCGAGTTCGATCTCTGGGTCGGAAGATCCCCTGGAGAGAGATTGGCAACCCACTCCAGTATTCTAGCCTAGAGAAGCCCATGGACAGAGGAGCCTGGTGGGCTACGGTCCATGGGGTCACACAGCTGAGCATCTGAGCACAGCAGCACTACATAAACCTGATCCTCATAAGCTCAATTCTTAGCATCATTTTTAGTGTATCTACGTCTTTTTTCAGTTGCTTTGAAAATACAATAAACACAGTCTTCCATTTTAACTGCATTTTCAATTAACAGTTTTTAAAAGTCACTTCCTTTTCCTAAAGTACTTCATGTTTATTTCTTTTGAGTTACATTCTTATTTCAAATCACTTCTCCAATTTTCCAGAGTCCTCTTAATTCTAATTATGTGTTATAAGATTTCTGGTCATTTTTAGTTATGGTGTTTCATGGAAATGTTTCATAATTAGAGCATTTATGAAATATTTCATGTCTGTTAGAACACATCTTATTACATTTTGTCCTCACAGTCCTATGATACAGATATCATTATCACTCTTCTACAAATCTGGCACTGTGACACATTATCTTTCTCTGTAATTTAGGGGGAAAAACTTTCAACCTGAATGGACATTGTTAAGGACATAATACAACAGAATAACCTTAGCAGGTCCAGTGAGCCTGCATTGTAAAATGCTAGAAACATGGAAATTGGATTGGAGAAAGAACATCTGTTCTCCCAGCAAGACATTTCCAAATCCGTTTTCCTATCTATAAAATGAGGAGTTTGTTTTTGTTTCTTAAGCAGCCACTTATTGTGCCATTTGTTAGATACTATCCTGGGAACTTTCTTTAAAGTATGCCTTTTATTTCTCAATCAACTCTCTAGAGAAATAATATTTTTCAGATAATGATATGAAGCTCAATCTAAAATTTGCCCAAGCTCACAGAAAAATTGTCAGAAGCTGG
The DNA here is from genome assembly GCF_023699985.2 of Odocoileus virginianus. Taxonomy (NCBI): domain Eukaryota; kingdom Metazoa; phylum Chordata; class Mammalia; order Artiodactyla; family Cervidae; genus Odocoileus; species Odocoileus virginianus. The sequence continues at coordinate 23,773,372 of NC_069686.1, forward strand.
ATTTTGCACCAGCCTTTCCTAAATTGAGATGCTTTCCATAACTGAGAGAGACTGTGTCTGTAAGAAACATTCTCTTACCTGCATCTGGCTAGCAGATGAAAGTGAGTGTTCTATCACAGAGATGGTTAGGTAATGAGGAACAAGAAGTGAGTGGAATGAACGTCCTTACAGATGTGGAAACTACTAAAGAGAAGCCTAAGCCAGGAGCAGTATAGTGCAGTGGTGAGGAATGTGGACCTGAAGTCAGACCATCCTAGGTTTAAAGTTTGACTCTGCTACTTACTAGATGGTTCACCTTTCTCAATGTTCATAGTCTCTGTGAGCCTCGGTTTTCTCATCCATAAAGAAGCATATCAGGATAATAACCTTCCTCGGATTGTCGTTAAGAATTAAATGAGAGAACTTACATAAAACCTATAGTGAATCTTACTCAGGCTCTTAATAAATAACAGCTCTATTACTACAAACTGTGAACAGGGTCAAGCAGTAGTTGCACCTGAGAAGAACCTTCACAGGAGAAAAGAGACAAGAAGGACAAGGGTGAGACCGACAGGACCAGCCGAGCCGCTCAGAAGCACAGGCCCACAGGAGCCAGGAATTCTCACGCATGGTCTCCCCTTCCCTTCTCGCCTGTTTCTCTCTCACACTTCCACCCCCAACCGGAAATTATGTTGCACTCTACATGTATAAATCTCAGTTCATCTAATTTTTGAGCAGGCTTACCCTTCCCTCCTCTACTGGAATTCTGTCCCTGCTCTCCCCTCCCTAATCCCCAGCTCACAGTCTCCAAGCTTCCCTGTCTAGGCTTACTCTCCCTTTCACTCAGTTATCAGTTTATTAATTACCTGCTCAGAGGTCCTGTCCATGTCCACTGACACTCTATAAAAGTAGCCATCATGTCAGCCTGTACGCTGTCACCGTATTTAAACCCTCTATTTAGCACTTGCTAATTTCTGATGCTTTTCTTGTTCACATGCCCAAGATCACACATCCAGGAAAGCTGGAACTCGAACTGAATTGCTACTTGAAGGGATCAGTTCCCATAGCATGTTCAGTGAGAGTTTAGGGTCCACACGTAAGAGAGAAGGAGGGACACAACATGAATGAAAGAATTTTCTGTGAATCTGGGGTTTGAATACCACCACCCTCATAATAAGGAAGCAGGTGTAAGTTCAATGTCCTTTGACCTCAGGTCAGCTGGTATGAAGAACTGGATCCCAAAAGGAAATAGCTTTCTTTTCCAGAAATCAAGAACCTAGAGCAATTCTGGAAAGAAGGGTTTTATGCATGGACAGCTGAGGAAGCTAGGTTAAACTTTGCACTAGGGTAGATAATAGAATCACTATGGAAACCAAAAGACCAGTTAAAACTGAGAGAAAACTCTCCTAGTTTGGGTCTGGTGATAAGTGAAGAGCCTTTTAACAAGATCATGTAACCTGTGCTAGTGCTGATAAAGTAAAAAATGCTATTTTTTTTTTTTTTCTAGTGAAAGATTGGCAACAGTGCAAGAAGAACAGTACATTCATCCTCTGTTGGTAGAAGTGTCATACACCCTTTCTGAAGGGCAATTTGGCAGTATGAATTAAGATTTCATCCTTTGACCAGGAAATCTCACTTAGAGAAATTCATCATAAGAGACAGAAATTTTCTCAAGGTTTTTTGGTTTAAAAACTGGTAAAAGCAAAAAGTTTAGGTTTTATGGTTATTGTCAAAACATTCAACGTAAGTGAAGTGGTTGAATATATTAGTTTACCTGATAATGGAGTACTGTGTGGTCATCAAAAGCCATTTTCCAAAGTTGCTTTTTTTTTTTTTTTTTACTATTCATGTTTTAAAACTTTTTTCAAAGGTTTTTAACTGCTGGGTGTCTTACAAAATAATAAGTGGAAATTCAGGAAACATAACTTCATATAAAGTTAATTTGCTTAATAAGTAGATGTATAGTGAAGTGAAAGTCACTCAGTCATGTCCAACTCTTTGCAACTCTATGGACTGGAATTCAGAATACCAGAGTGGGTGGCTGTTCCCTTCTCCAGGGGATCTTCCCGACCCAGGAATCAAACTAGGGTCTCCTGCATTGCAGGCAGATTCTTTACCAGCTGAGCTACCAGGGAAGGCCAAATAGATATATATATAGATATATATGTGTATACATAGACAACACACAACTAATGAAACTAATGCAATTTTTAATGGTAGTTATATCTGCGTGATGAAATAGTGATGAGAAATGTGCCATTTTTGAAGTTAACTGCAATGAACACATACCCCCCTCCCGCCAAAAAGAATTTTTTCTCCTATTAAAAAAAGAATAGCTTTCTCAAAGATTAATAGAAAAAAAACTAAACAAAAACTGACACTGATATTCTTTCAACTCTTAACGCCCACACTTTACTACTAATGGTTTGAACAAAATGTAATCTGGTTTATTTCAGTTGTCAAAGAAGCTTCAAGACGTAGAAGTTAGAAAAATACTCTGCCAGAAAATGAAAGTAGGAGAGTGCTGATAGCAGCACTGATAACAGGAGAGCCCAGGAGTTACTAAGGGAGATGTGAGTACCCCGTCAAAATAAGTGAAGAGCACACTCCTGCACCAACAGGGGAAAATAAATGAGAGGGCTTCCCTGGTGGCTCAGTGGTAAAGAATCTGCCTGCCAATGCAGGAGACACAGGTTCGATCCCTGATCCAGGAAGATTCCACGTGCCTTGGAGCAACAAAGCCTGTGCCCTACAACTATTGAGTCTGTGCTCTAGAGCCCGGGAGCTGCAACTACTGATCACGAGCTGCAGCTACTGAGTCTGTGTGCCTAGAACCTGTGCTCTGCAACGAGAGAAGCCACTGCAATGAGAAGCCTGCACACCGCAACCAGAGAGTAGTCCCCACTTGCCACAACCAGAGAGAAGTCCGTGCAGCAACGCAGACCCAGCGCAGCCAAAACTAAATACTGGAAAAAAAAAAACAAAAAAACAGCAAAACCCACTTTCTGCACTTCCCATGATTCTAGTAACAGTTTTAATGATGATCCTACCAAACGTAATTAGTATGAAGTCAGAGGAAATAAGCGAAGTCATACACGGACACAATGGTTGTGTGGTGTGAGACCTGGGCAGGGTGACCCAACGGCCCGGGGAGCAGGGCAGAAGCTAACACTCTGGGTCACACACCTCCAACCGTCCCCTTGCAGGAAGAGGACCCCTTCCTAAGTTGAACAAAGGATGAGTGGGAAGGGAGGAACTAGAGACAGGAGACAAAAGTGTTTGGCTGCAGGGCTGAGAGTAAGGGAGCAATAGAGTGATGGCTACAGAAGTTTATGAAAAGATTTTTATTTCCTGTTTTTTAAGACAGGAGCTATTATACTGGAGTATCTTGGGCTATTTATGGAAGAAAGTAGATACTGAAAGTATAAGAAGAGGAGGAAGCCTGAGGAGGAAAAGGGGTCCAGGGGTGGTTTAGAAGAATGAGAGTTTAGAGGGATGTGTGATTTTTGTGAAGGGAGTAAAGGAACAAAAACACTGTGGAAAGAGTTATTATATATAAAGGTGGTCCAGGAGCCCTTATGCTAATTGGCTCCATCAGTTTTATAATAATTAAAATGGACTTTGACCTAGAGGCAGTACCATTCCTTCCTATGCATGGAATTTGGGGGCCTCTGTTTCCCTTGGGCTCTGAAGTATTTTTCACTTACTTCCAGGTTCCTGTTTGTGGCTGCTGGGAGTTTGCCTGCCAGATTAGAGGGGGGTTTACTGTAACATCGTAAATCATAGTTATGAGCAAAAAAAGTGTTACCCACCTTTTAATACTCTTAAGAACCAGATGTTTTCCAGAGAAATGCTTGACTCTTACAATCTGCCTTGCAGTGCACATAAATGAATCTGGCATGCTGCCCATAAAAGCAATTTGATCCCATAAATGAGGAAAGCTGAGTAATGAGCAGGTTCTAAATGTCTTCCTTCCGAGTGGTATAACCTTAGAGTCTATGGCAATCTTTAAACCAGGCTATTTTCAAATAGTGTGTATGTTATTTTTATCTTCAAACAAAATTCTTCTGGCAATGTTAAAGAAACTCTGTTTTTAAAGGAACAAGTATATTTTGAGAAAGTAATTACTATTTGTTTGCTCCAAAGCCAGGCTAGTTTTATTTTTAATTGGTAAATGCTGTAAGAAGCTTCCCCCCCACGCCTCACCAAAAGAAAGACACTTGAAAAACTAAGAACAGGGCTGTGAAGTATGCAGTAGTATCCTCACTTATAATGGGGGTCCTGTTTCACAGAGATTAAACTTTTTTGAAAAACACACTAAGCTTAACACTGGAGGAAAAAAAATGTGCTAAAATGCTAAGCAGTTACATAAATGTTCTTTTTAAACAGTTTAAGTTAAATACTTGAAGTTACTCTAGTCAATGAATGAAAACTCCCTGACATATACTTCCTTGAAAAACTGTTGGCAAATTTTTCGCTTTAGCTTAAGTCACAAGCTGCAAAGGATAGTTGGAGGGGGATACAGGGATTGGGAAAAGCCCAGAATATTGAGAGCACCCAAGAGCAAAGTTAAAGTGATGGAACACTGACCACATAGATGCTAGGGGAAGAAATGGGACCAGTGAGATGTGTATAGATCCCAATATCACTTCTCTGTGCTAAACAAGTGACTATTGTCACTTAAGAAGTATAATATCTTTTTGCATTAAGTTACTGCTGTTGCCATAGATTTCTTAACATGTAAATATTCATTATTTTAGTTCCAATAAAAATTGTTTTTTTTCCACAGAAAGAAAATTTGATTTTTTTTAAAGACTTTTCAATTGGAAATCATTTCAAACTTAAAAAAGTACAAAGAGCACCCACATGCCATTTATCCAGATACTAAAATATTGTTAATATTTTACCTCATTTGCTTCATCATTTGTTTCATCTCTGTGTATACAAATTTTATACATATGTTTGCACACGCACATATACACATCTATGCATAATTTTTTTTTCTGAACATTTTGAGAGTAAGTTGAATACATCATACATGACTGTGTACTCCTAGGTACATCACTGCATATTTCCTGAGAATAGGGATATTCTCCAATATAATCACAGTACAGTTATGAACATCAATTAGTTCAAGGTAAATACAAAACTTTTAATCTGCCACTCTTTACTGCCAGCTGATCCAGTAATAATCCCTTACAGCATCTTTTCCCTCCAGCTGAGTTACAATCTGGGATTGCATATTACATGTCATGTCTTTAGTCCTGTTTACTCTAGAGCATTTCCACAGCCACCTTCTGCCTTTTATAAAAAATCCATTTTTGAAAATACAGTTCTCTGACCTCCTCCTTTTAAATATGAGTGTTCCTGTGTGTGTGTGTGTGTCTGATATTTCCGTGAGATTGAATCTGAATTTAGCATTTCTGGCCATAATATTGTATAAGTGAAGTGATGTCTTCAAGGTGTCACATCTGGAAACATACATGTCCATCTGCCCTCACTGGTGACATTAATTTTAATTCCACAAGTCGCATTTTTCTACTATATAGTTGTTTTTTCCCTTGCAACTAATAACCAATTTTCAGATCATACAAATATTCTGCTCCTTCAAAAACTTCCCCTAGGTTAGTACGATTCCTGCTTGATCTGAGATTCACCATGATGATTACAAGTGAAGATACTGTAGTATCACTGCTTTCTCTACATATTCCAGTCAGCACTTCAGTTCAGTCGCTCAGTCATGTCCGAATCTGCGACCCCATGAATCACAGCACACCAGGCCTCCCTGTCCATCACCAACTCCAGAGTTCACACAAACTCATGTGCATCGAGTCGGTGATGCCATCCAGCCATCTCATCTGTCATCCCCTTCTCCTCCTGCCCCCAATCCCTCCCAGCATCAGGGTCTTTTCCAATGAGTCAACTCTTCGCATGAGGTGGCCAAAGTATTGGAGTTTCAGCTTCAACATCAGTCCTTCCAATGAACACCCAGGACTGGTCTTCTTTAGGATGGACTGGTTGAATCTCCTTGCAGTCTAAGGGACTCAAGAGTCTTCTCCAACACCACAGTTCAAAAGCATCAATTCTTCGGTGCTCAGCTTTCTTCACAGTCCAACTCTCACATCCATACATGACCACTGGAAAAACCATAGCCTTGACTAGATGGGCCTTTGTTGGCAAAGTAATGTCTCCGCTTTTTAATATGCTATCTAGGTTGGTCATAACTTTCCTTCCAAGGAGTAAGCGTCTTAATTTCATGGCTGCAATCACCATCTGCAGTGATTTTGGAGCACCCCAACATAAAGTCTGACACTGTTTCCCCATCTATTTCCCATGAAGTGATGGGACCAGATGCCATGATCATAGTTTTCTGAATGTTGAGCTTTAAGCCAACTTTTTCACTCTCCTCTTTCACTTTCATCAAGGGGCTTTTTAGTTCCTCTTCACTTTCTGCCATAAGGGTAGTGTCATCTGCATATCTGAGGTTATTGATATTTCTCCTGGCAATCTTGATTCCAGCTTGTGCTTCTTCCAGCCCAGCATTTCTCATTATGTACTCTGCATATAAGTTAAATAAGCAGGGTGACAATATACAGCCTTGACGTACTCCTTTTCCTATTTGGAACCAGTCTGTTGCTCCATGTCCAGTTCTAACTGTTGCTTCCTGACCTGCATATAGGTCAGCCTTCAGCATTTACTATAAGCAAGAGCCCGTTCCTTATTATTTTTTACATATTTAATTCATCTATTATTTAATAACATATATGTTCATGAGTTCCCATTTTTTCAGTGGTTCATAATTCATTAATGCCTTTAATTATTTTGGTGCTCAAATGGTTTCAGATTTGGCCAATAGAAGCCACATCATTTGCCTTTTTTTTTTTTTTTTTAAAGAACTTTCCTACTTTCTAACAAAATCAGCTTCAACTTCTAATTACCCTGTCCCAGCCCTGCAATCAGCCATTTCTCTAAGAAGCCCTGGTTCCCTTGAATGGGGCAATGTATTAGAAATCAAGATCTTAGTGCAAAGTGTGTTCACTGCCACTTTGGATGAAGTGCTTCTAAACCCTTTCAGCAAATAGAAAACATATGCATGTATATATGTGCTTATATATATGTGCATATATGCACATATGCACACATATATGCGCATACATATATACATGCATATACAGGGGTAAAACACACATACTAAAACATTTTAGAAGTCACAAAATTATACCAGCTCTTCCAAATCCAATTTATCACCATAGGGTTCTTTCTGTGTTCCCCAAATTGTAATTTGCATGTCCTTTCTTCCACAGTGAGGTCCTGAATCGAACAACTTCATCATATTTGTTCATTTCTTCAATCGAGGAAATAATTTCAGAATTGCTTCACCCTAAGACTCACAGAAAACAAGTGTACTGAAAAGAACTCAGGATTTTCCCCCCACTTTTCTTAGTACCATCAATTTTGATTGGTTTTAATGTTTATAAATTTGACAACATATTTTAAAGTGTTATCATAAGCATTTTCCAGTGGTATGAAGTATTTTAAAAATCAAACTAAATAATTTATTGATGACAGGAGGATGTGCTCTGCTCCATAGACCAGCTTTGCAGATTCCTTCCAAATATTCATCTACTTGCAAAATAAATACTATCCCTTCCCACACCAACCAGTGTCATATTAATGATGCCTTGGCAGGAAAGAGTAGGAGACTGGAGCTTAAGCAAAACATCATGTGCTGAGGATTGAGAGGTGAAGTGTTTTTGTTTTTCTTTTTTAATAAAATATATAGTAGATACATATGACCATAAGTAGATTTATTTTTTTTTTGCCTTAGGTATTTTCAGACCTTTGCTATGATGGTTTACATGGCAGTTATAAACATCTCTAAAAACAGAAAATTTTCTTCTGAGACTGTTAAACAAAATACTAGTTTCTGGTTTATAGCAACTAACACCATTTTTCCCTCAACCTGCTTTTTCAAAATGCTGCCTTTTTTCATTTTTTCATTGAGTGAATTGTGGTCATTTCTTGAAAAAGTCAGATTTATTTCCCCTATTCTTTATTTTTGTATTTACATTTTATATCTATTTTCTTGAGTCCTACGGCCTCACAAAATAGTTTCGAATAGCAGAGTTGCAGAGATGATGGGGAGGTCAGCTATGTTAATTTCAAAGCGCCCCAGTCTTCCATGTGGGGTTGCCTAGCAACCCATCTCTCAGGCCTCCTTTGTGGATGTGAGAAGAGGAAGCAATTCTCCTATACACTCTCAAGCAGAGATGGTTTTATAAAGTGAAAAACCTTTTGCAAAGGCTCCAACACAACCCCTGTGTCCTTTTCGGCCCACTTTGTGCACTTCACACATGATGAGAGAAATATTCCACCTTTTGATGTTTTAGATCTGACACATATAAAACAGAGCTATACATGCTACAGTCAAACAGTGAAAGTGACCTGTATCCCTATGTTAAATTGAAGCACATTAATTAAATCACTCGTCGTCCCCTTTCTCTAACATGAAAGCATACTTAGCCCTCAAGTTCTAAAAGCCAGTTATGTTAAATGAAACTGCAACTGCCTGCTGAGCATCAGTTACCATAGCGACGTGAGGCGGGAGTGTTTTCCTGCTTTAGGCACAGGATGGCTGAAGTGTGTTCAACCAGGGACTCAAGCAGCATGTTGACTAGAAATCAGACATCTGGGAAGAACCTCCTCTATTCCCTTTTCTCCACAGTAACTTGAAAAAATAACTAACCCCTCTGCTATTCCCTAAAACTCTTAGCTTTTTAGAAGTAAACTTCAGTGGGTGGCAGAAATGTCCTAGCTTAGGGCATCTAGGAGAAGGGAGAATAATGACACATGCCAGGAAGCCCACGTGCACGGCCGAGCCACGTTGAGACGAGTGCTATATAAGATATGCTGACTTTTCAGACTCTGAAAATACACAGCAAAAATAACAGCTAGAAATCCATGCATTTCCACATTTTAACAACACTGATATGCAATTTTTGAACCATTTATGTTTTCCTAATGTTATTTTGTGGACTTCCCAGGTGGCTCAGTGGTAAAGAATCCTCCTGCCAATGCAGGAAATGAGGGTTCGATCCCTGGATTGGGAAGATCCTGTGAAGAAGGAAATGGCAACCCACTGCAGTATACTTGCCTGGGAAATTCCATGGCCAGAGGAGCCTGGTGGGCTACAGTCCCTGGGGTTGCAAAGAGTGGGACATGACTTAGTAACTGAGCACATGCATAACCTCATTTACTAGGCTACTGATGCTATTCAGGATAACATCATGATTCAGATCCGTATTGTTTTGTGAAGTCTTTATAACTGAGAGTTAAATCAGGTATACAGCAAATGTCCCGTTCTCACTTGCCTCCAATTATGGCTGCGAAAAGAGGGGCAGTAGGGCATGCGAGGCTTTGAGGTCAGACAACCTGACTTTGCATGTTTTGCCACTTATGTGTGATTTGGGGAAAGTTTCTTTCATTCCTTAAGTCCCAATTTCCTAACACTTGAAAAAGGAATGAAAAAAGAATTGTTGACAGTATGAAATAAGAAAACATATGTAAAGTACCTGGTATTGATAAGGGGTTAAACACTGATAGCAGGCGTTATGAACTTAGCTTACCGAACACAGCGTTCCACCATCACCGAACACCTGCGCCACACCCAGCGTTCTGTTTGATGTGTGACGGATACTAAGGTCCAGTCAAAAAGAAGGCAGCCAAATTGGAGATGCCTACTGCTGGTTATCCCTCCTGTGGGCATTCCAATTTGGTGCAGCATTCCTGCCAATATCCTGTCCATACTAATATGGCACTCCTCATAGTTTGCCTCCAGGGCCAGTTTTCTAGGGTAAATAGTCTTGCTGCTACTTTACAGTTAAATGTTGCTATTCTACCCAAACAGGTGTTTCCAGCACCTTCAGTCACCATATTCCTCAGACCGGAGATTGCCTTCCTTGGGCAAAGTTAAAATAACGTGTGACCACCAAAGAAAAACTTCCAGAAGATCCATCAAAGTGCCTATCCTTGGGCTCTCTTATCTGGCAACAGAATATCTTCTGGTGATTTATCAACAAATTATTGACATCATTCTTAGAAAATATAACCTGTTAACAATTCAAATCACTTAGTCTTACTCCTTTATTCTAGACATAAGGCCCAGAGTTCAGGGACATTGATGAATTTGTCTCAATCATATGCAGATACACCTATATACACGCACGTACACACACGACACTACACAGACATGCACACACACTTGTAAATACACACACATATATAAAGAGAATAAATTCTATAGACTTTTTTTTCATGTTTATCTCAAAGTTAATTCCAAGTTCCTCATTATTAATCGTGATCACAGTTTGCTAGAAATAGAAACCAACATAAGATGTCCTGAGTTAAGGGTAAAGTTCCAAGGATCATGAGGCTTACTGAGGTCGGCACTGAAGCTAAGAAGCAGCAAGCAACTGGATGCAGGGACTGAAATGCGGGCAGGACTGTCAACCTCTGCTGCTTTGGCCGTGTCTGTATTTACCTACTTCAATACTCACTGAAGACTGATTCTGCACTGGGCAAATTGAACCCTCACTACACAGACATTTTCTTCAGCTCTCACTTCACTGCTCCTGTCCATGTTACAGATTTAGCCACATGTAGAGACTCAAGTAGCAGTCCCTTAAGCCAGCCCCCTCCCCACTCTGGTGAGGAGGGAGGCCACCCAGTACAACAGGTCACCCACCATATCCAACGGATCAGAACACTGCTGAGCAGACAACCCCACTGGCTCCTCAACAAGCACGTCATCTGATCCTTTTGCACCTCTCACTCCACAGTACTTAAGCCAATATTTAAAAAAAAAAAAAAAAAAGGTACCCAGGCACTAGCATAGATGACCAACTATACAAAATAGCACAAATTTTAGTTTTAAAAAGTGGAGAAAATAACTCTAATAAAATAATTTTCAATGAATTACTAGTTCAAAATCATAATTCTGCCACCTGTTTCTTTCTACCAGACTTATACTGTACTGGGCTGTACTATTTCAGCTAAACCAGGAGATTAGTGGAGCCTGTACTGCTGAGAGTCTCAACAACATGATAACTGCCCAGACCAGTACATTTCCAAGTCAGGGAGAAAGCTACCATAAAGACCCCTGCTTCTCCAAATTGATTAGCAAGCAATTACAAATATGTTGATGTATACCAAGACTTCTGCCCTTTATATTCCTTCCTCTGTGCACGGTGGCTCTTGCATTAACACATTATACTATTATCAGGTAAAAGAAAGTCATTAACTACTATCTCAGCTCATGGGAAAGACAGGGAGATGCTGGAAGGGGAATCAATCAGGCTGGCTCCATTTAGGCCTGAAGGATTCCTTGTTATGCTACCCCATTAAGACCAGGACTCCCTCACCCCTGCCCCACCACCTTCTTTCTCTTGAGTTTGTATATGTCCTGGGGCATTGTGAGGTGAGAAGAAGTTAGAGACACAGCAAAATTTAAGGAAATGGATAGGAATCCTTTTCTCAGGGAGGACCCAAACAAGATGTTAGCTGATGGAGTGCAAACTTCAGGAGAAGCAGAAAGCAAGTACAGCTAACTGAGCCCTCGGGGAGAGGAGATGCACATTTGGATACACGCTAAGGTTCCCCAGTGATGTCTCTGCTCCCATGAGTAGAACTGTATCTTGCGAGCACACACTTGGGCAAGAATATTGCAAGGTTGCTCAAGGTCCCACCTGCATAGCTATAACCACCTCCCCTCGCCCCTTTTCCCTCACCCCCCTCCTCATGGTCCACTGGAGAAGGGAATGGCAAACCACTTCAGCATTCTTGCCTTGAGAACCCCATGAACATTGCGAAAAGGCAAAAAGATAGGACACTGAAAGATGAGCCCTTTAGGTCAGTAGGGGTCCAATATGTTACTGGAGAAGAGCAGAGAAATAGCACCACAAGGAATGAAGAGGCTGAGCCAAAGTGGAAACAGCAGCCAGTTGTGGTTGTGTCTGCGGGTGAAAGTAAAGCCCAGTGCTGTAAAGCATGATACTGCATGGGAAACTGGAATGTTATGTCCATGAATCAAGATAAAGTGGAACTGGTTGAACAGGAGTTGGCAAGAGTGAACATCAACATCTTAGGAATCAATGCACTAACATGGACCAGAATGGGCGAATTTCAGATGACCATTATAGCTACTGCTGTGGGCAAGAATCCCTTAGAAAAATTGGAGTAGCCCTCATAGTTAACAAAACAGTCCCAAATGCAGTACTTGGTGCAGTCTCAAAAACGAGAGAATGATCTCAGTTTGTTTCCAAGCAAACCATTCAGCATCACAGTAATCCAAGTCTATACACCAACCACTAATGCTGAAGAAGATGAAGTTGAACAGTTCTATGAAGACCTACAGGACCTTCTAGAACTAATACCAAAAAAAGATGTCCTTTTCATCATAGGGTACTGGGAATGCAAAAATAGGAAGTCAAGAGATATCTGGAGTAACAAGCAAATTTGGCCTTGGAGTACAAAATGAATCAGGGCAAAGGATAACAGAGTTTTGCCAAGAGAACACACTGATCATAGCAAATACCCTCTTCCAACAACATAAGAGAACTCTACACATGGACATCACCAGATGGTCAATACTGAAGTCACACTGATTATATTCTTTGCAGCCAAAGATGGAGAAGATCTATACAGTCAACAAAAACAAGACCAGGAGCTGACTATGGCTCAGATCATGAACTGCTTATTGCAAAATTCAGACTTAAATTGAAGAAAGTAAGAAAAGCCACTAGACCATTCAAGTATGACCTAAATCAAATCCCTTATGATTATACAATGGAAGTGACAAAGAGAGTCAAGGGATTAGATCTGATAGAGTACCTGAAGAACTGTGGATGGAGGATCATAACACTGGACAGAGGGTGGTGATCAAGACCATCCCCAAGAAAAAGAAATGCAAAAAAGCAAAATGGTTGTTTGAGGAGGCCTTACCAATAGCTGAGAAAAGGAGAGAAGCAAAGGCCAAGGAAAAAAGCAAAGATACACCCATGTGAATGCAGAATTCCAAAGAATAGCAAGGAAAGATAAGACCTTCTTAAGTGAACAAAGAAATAGAGGAAAACAATAGAATGGGAAAGACTAAAGATCTCTTCAAGAAAATTAGAGATACCAAGGAAACATTTCATGCAAAGATGGGCTCAATAAAGGACAGAAACGGAAAGGACCTAACAGAAGAAAAAGAGGTTAAGAAGAAGTTGCAAGAATACACAGAAGAACTGTACAAAAAGGTCTTAATGACCAAATTAAGGTCATTAAGATAACCCTGATGATGTGATCAGTCACCTAGAGCCAGACATCCTGGAGTGTGAAGTCAAGTGGTCCTTAGGATACATTACTATAAACAAAGCTAGTGGAGGTGATGGAATTCCAGCTGAGCTATTTCAAATCCTAAAAGATGATACTGTTAAAGTGTTGCATTCAATAGATCAGAACATTTACAAAACTCAGCAGTAGCCACAGAACTAGAAAAGGTCAGCTTTCATTTCAATCCCCAAAAAGGGCAATGCAAAGAAAGCTTAAACTACCATATACTTGCACTCATTCACATGCTAGGAAAGTTATATTCAAATCCTTCAAGCAAGGCTTCAGCAGTATGTAAACCAAGAAATTCCTGATGTATAAGCTGGATTTAGAAAAGACAAAGGAACCGAAGATCACATTGCCAACATCCATTGGATTATAGAAAAAGCAAGGGAGTTCCAAAACATCTACTTCTGCTTCATTGACTATGCCTTTGCATGGATCACAACAAACTGGAAAATTCTTCAAGAGATGGAAATACCAGACCACCTTACTTGCCTCCTGAGAAACCTGTATGCAGGTCAAGAAGCAACAGTTAAAACCAGACATGGAACAACAGACTGGCTCCAAATTGGGATAGGAGTACATCAAGGCTGTATATTGTCACCCTGCTTATTTAAATTCTATGCAGAGTATATCATGTGAAATGCCAGGCTGAATGAAGCAGAAGCTGGATTCAAGATTGCCAGGAGAAATATCAATAACCTCAGATATTCAGATGATACCACCCTTATGGCAGAAAGTGAAGAAGACATAAAGAGCCTCTTGATAAAAGTGAAAAAGGAGAGTAAAAACTTAAAAACTATGAAAAAACTGACTTAAAACTCAACATTCAAGAAGAGAAGATCACAGCATCCAGTCCCATCACTTCATGGCACATAGATGGGGAAACAATGGAAAGAGTGAGAAACTTTATTCTTGGGCTCCAAAATCACTGTGGATGGTGACTGTAGCCATGAAATTAAAAGATGCTTGCTCCTTGGAAGAAAAGCTATGACAAACCTAGACAGTGTATTAAAAAGCAGAACTACCACTTTGCCAACAGAGCTCTGTCTAAATAAATCTATAGTTTTCCAGTAGTCATGTACAGATGTGAGAGTTGGACTATAAAGAAAGCTGAGCACTGAAGAATTGATGCTTTTGAACTGTGGTGTTGAAGACTCTTGAGAGTTCCATGGGCCGCAAGGAGAACAAACAAGTCAATTCTAAAGGAGATCAACCCTGAATATTCATTGGAAGGACTGATGCTGAAGCTCCAATACTTTGGCCACCTGATGTGAAGAGCCAACACACTGGAAAAGACCGTGATGCTGGGAAAGATTGAGGGCAGGAGGAGAAGGGGGCAATAGAGGAGGAGATGGTTGGATGGCATCATCGACTCAATGGATATGAGTTTGAGCAAACTCTGGGAGATAGTGAAGGACAGGGAAGCATGGCATGCGGCAGTCCATGGAGTTGCAAAGAGTTGGTCAGCACTGAGCAACTGAGCAATAAAAACAACCCCTACTCATATATACATGGTGATTTCCTCTCTCTCCTTGTCTGTCCCCACCCTAGAACCCCTTCCTTGCCTGGAGTGAAGCCCTGCTCTTTTCTGTTTCTGTTCAAGATATTTTCCTGATGCCCCAAATTCTCTTTGGCTTCTAGCCGAAGGATTTTGTCCTCTTTCATCTGAAAGAAAGTGAAAGTGTTAGTCACTCAGTTGTGTCTGACTCTTTGTGACCCCTCTGGACTGTAGCCTGCCAGGCTCCTCTGCCCATGGGATTTTTTAGGCAAGAATACTAGAGCAGGTTTCCATTCTCTTCTCCAGGGGGTCTTCCTGACCCAGGGATCAAACCTGGGTCTCCTGAATTGCAAGCAGCTTCTTTACTAACTGAGCCACCAAAGAAGCCCCTTTTCATATAACTAATCTAGAAAAGAAAATCTCTTCAGTATTCAGATTTTCATGTTAAGCCTTGATGGCACTTCAGACCCCAAATCTAATCAATGACAAGAACAACAAAATGTCTACTTTTGCTCAAATAGCAGGAAGATCTTAAACTCTCAATTCTGTGAGTAAAGCAAGGAGAGAAGAAAAACAAAGCAGTTGGTTCTGAACTAAAATTGTAATAGGAAAGGAATATCTACAATTCAAAAAAAAAGATATCTCTAAAGAATCAGAAAAGTAAGAAGTGTGCTTTGAAGAGTCCTTGTGTTATGCTGGCCTTGTTGCAGCAGTCATTCCCCTCCTTTCATGTGGATCGATGGGCGCTGCCCGTCCTGGACTTCCATCTGTCACCAGGAGAATAACCATCTGGAGTCAGAACAGATCATCAATCCTTCCACACATTCAAGTTATTTTTTTTTATTTTTTTCAAGTAATTTTTTTAATTTAAAAAATGTTATACAACTGAGAAGACGTTATCAGATTCCTTTGTGGTTCTGTCTAATTTCTGTTTGGGATCCAAGACAACTCAGAGGGATGTGAGTGATGCCATGATGTCAGGGCAAAATCTGTGCCTTAGGAGTCTATTAGATTCCTATCACTGTAGTAACAAGTCACCACAAACTGAGGGCTTGAAACAACACACATTGATTTTCCTACACTTCTGTAAAGTCAGAAGTCTAAAACAGGTCCTATATAAGGGGTTAAAATCAAGGTGGTAGCAGAGCTGTGTTTTTTTGGGAGGCTCTAGGAGAGTTGTTCCTTGATGTTTCCAGCTTCTAGAGACTTCATGAGTTCTTTGGCCCATGGTCATGTGACTGACCTTTGCTTCTATGATCACATCTCTTTCTGACTTTCCTGCCTCCCATTGCCCTAATAAGGACGCTCGTGTTTATGTTGGGCCCACCCACAAATGCAATAATCTCCGCATCTCAAGATCCCTAACTTGATCACATCTACAAAGTCCCTTCTGCCATGTAAGCTAACATATTCATAGGTTTGGGGATAGGATATTGGTATCTTCGAAGGGTAGGGGGTGGATTTTTTTGCCTGCCACGCGATCTGACAATCAGAGGCTTACTTCCTGAAAATCAGAAAGCCTGATTTCCAGTCCATAATTAGGAATTTCAGTAGAAGAGTGCATGGGGATTGTTAGTGTCTGGGTTTGACCTTGGCTTACTTGACTATTGTCCCAAATCCTGGCCTAGAACCATAGGATGTTACAATGAGGAGCACTGGCTTTCAATTATACTAACCTGGGTTCTCATCTCCACTACTGAGGAATTCTGAGAACTTGGGCAAGTCCCTCAGCCTCTCTGAACTTCCATTGTCACCTGTCCTCTGGGATATTTTAGGGAAAAAGACTCAAGAGACTTGCCTGCAGGAGTCCTCTTGAGGATAACACTGTTAAGGGGTTGAGGGAAGCAGGACTGGACTGGGATGAAGTCACAAGACAGGTCTCAGCTGAGCCTACAAAGACTGTGGTGCCTCCCTGTGGGGTGAACAAGCCAGGCGTTGATACCACTCACCATGGCTTGAACTAGGGTGAGTCGAGGGAGGTCCTCTCCTCAAGGGCAAAATTTAGGGGTGCCAAAAAACTCAGTAACTGAGGTAAATAATATTTTATTGCACTATTAAAAAAAATCTAAACTAATGCAAAATTCTGCAATGAACATAGTGAATAAAAACAGAATAAGTAAGGGAATTCCCTGGTGGTCCAGTAGTTACAGGCTTCCCTGGTGGCTCAGATGGTAAAGAATCTGCCTGCAATGCTGGATACCTGTGTTCAATCCCTGGGTTGGGAAGATTCCTAGAGAAGGAAATGGCTACCCACTCCAGTGTTCTTGCCTGAAGAATTCCATGGACAGAGGGACCTAATGGGTTACAGTTCATGGGGTCGCAAAGAGTCAGACACGTTTGAGTAACTAACATTTTCACACTAGTGGTTAGGGCTCCACACTCTTACTGCCAAAGGGCTGGGTTTGATTCCTAGTGAGGGAACTAAGGTTTCAAAAGTCATGTGGTGTGGTTCCCCACTCAGAAAAGGCGGTAAAAAAAAAAAAAGAATAAGTGACAGAGCTGTGTAGGGTTATATTGGAGCCTCAGGTAAAAGGAGGAATTGGTTACTACTGATACTGTCTCTGTTTAAAATTGTGATATTTTGAGTAGTATGGATTCTTTTATTCTTGATTTTTAAAAAGTGTATTAAAATATCATTTATCTTGATTTCTGCGTTTTTTTGACATTCTATTAAATCTAGCACTGAGGCTCATTCCTCGCTTTGTTTCACCCTCCTCCTGGCCCTGTGTTGTGTATGGGCTGCTCTTCACCTCCCCTTAGAAGGGGAGACAATATTAGGTCAAGGATAATTCCTGGAGAGGGGCTTAGCTGTGAACCATTTGCAGCCACCACTCCTGGCAACTGGGGAAAGAAATACCTAGATTCTGAATAGGGAGAGGGAACCTACGACAGCATCAACTGGTGGGATAATGACACCTATCTATAAGGAGATTGCATTGTCATATAGTTTTTTCTCATCGGAACAGAAAGACTGTCAGGCAGCAGTTGTTTGATTACTAAAGCTAATTGTTTCAGGTGCAAGTGAATATGTTCACAGCCAAATTTTTACCTGAACTCTTCCTTCTACCTTCCTATGAGCCAACCATCTGAGTGAAAGGTCTAGATTATTTACTTGGACCTGAAACTGCAGCTAATACTACTGTAAACATATGACTTTGATTTTTGGTTTATTATTTTTGGTTAGAACTGCTGAGCAAATATACCAAAGTGAAACTTCTCTATCCTGTGGCCTGACCAGACCCTTACCCCCTGGACAGCCTTCTTAGGCTGGTGATCACAACCAAGTGGTGAACAGGGATAACTCTTTCATTGCTACAAGGAAAAATATATATAGACAGACAGACAAACATATAGATATAGCTATTCCTCAAAGCTCTACCAAATGTAAGATCATGAATGCCATGTGAATGTAGCCTACAGTCACCATGTTCTCGAAGTTTGTTAACCTGGCTTGAAGTAAATACATAGACTTTTTTTGTCTTTATCCAAAGATTGCATGTGTGCTCAGTCACTTCTGTCATGTCTGACTCTGTGCAGCTCTATCGACTGTAGCCTGCCAGCCTCTCTGTCCATGGAATTCTCCAGGCAAGAATACTGGAGTGGGTGGACATGCCATTCTTCAGGGGATCTTCCTGACCCAGGGATCAAACCCACACCTCCTATGTCTCCTGCATTGGCAGGTGGGTTCTTTACCACTGGTGCCATCTGTGAAGTCCTTATTCAAAGATTACTGATTCTCAAAACAGTAATGTTTTATAACCCCTGGGGGTTGTGTCAGAATCCCCCGAGGAAGGTGTTAAACTGAAGTCCCTTCTCAACTTCCCACTGGACTAACAGCCATAAAAGGAGAAATCAACAGTAACGCAATAATAGAGGCGGAATTTGCAATACTCGATTTCATCAATGGACAGATCATCCAGACAGAAAATCATGTGTAAAATCATGAGTAAGACTTCCTTGGTGGCACAGTAGATAAGAGTTCACTAGCGAGTGGGGCCGGGGTGGGGGCTGTGGGGCTGGGGTGGGGGCAGGTGTTGGGGGGTCCAGGCAGCAGCGACGGTTTACCGAGACCTCTGGGTGGAGAGTTCTCCTCTCTCCCCTGCCTCGGAGGTCGTGAGGGTGCCAGGACACGAGCTGCGTTACATCAAGATGGCTGCCCAAGGAGAACCCCAAGTTCAGTTCAAACTTGTTTTGGTTGGTGATGGTGGTACTGGAAAAACTACATTCGTGAAGCGTCATCTGACTGGTGAATTTGAGAAGTATGTAGCTACCTTGGGTGTTGAGGTCCATCCTCTTGTGTTCCATACCAACAGAGGACCTATTAAGTTCAATGTATGGGATACAGCTGGTCAGGAGAAATTTGGTGGACTGAGAGATGGCTATTATATACAAGCTCAGTGTGCCATTATAATGTTTGACGTAACATCAAGAGTTACTTACAAGAATGTGCCTAACTGGCATAGAGATCTGGTACGAGTGTGTGAGAACATACCAATTGTGTTGTGTGGCAACAAAGTGGATATTAAGGACAGAAAGGTTAAGGCAAAGTCAATTGTCTTCCACCGAAAGAAGAATCTTCAGTACTATGACATTTCTGCCAAAAGTAACTACAACTTTGAAAAGCCCTTCCTCTGGCTTGCTAGAAAATTGATTGGAGACCCTAACTTGGAGTTTGTCGCCATGCCTGCTCTTGCTCCGCCAGAGGTGGTCATGGACCCAGCCTTGGCAGCACAGTACGAGCACGATTTAGAGGTTGCTCAGACAACTGCTCTCCCAGATGAAGATGATGACCTGTGAGAAAGTGAAGCTGGGGCCCAGCGTCAGAAGTCTAGTTTTATAGGCAACTGTCCTGTGATGTCAGTGGTGCAGCATGTTTTCCACTTTATTATATAGCTAAGCAGAACATGTGCTTAATCTTTGGATGCTAAAGGAGATGGATGGGCTTTGGAGTGAATGTGGCAGTTTAAAAAAAAAAAAACCTTCATTTTTTGGACCTGCATATTTAGGTGTTTTGGAACACAGTTGTTTCCTCCTTGAGTTTCAAATATAAGACTGCTATAGTCACATGACAATATTGAGAGGTGGAATCTTGTTTGTTACTGTCATTCCCATTCCTTTTCATTTAGAATCAGAATAAAGTTGTATTTCAAATATCTTAAAAAAAAAAAAAAAAGAGTTCATTAGCAAATGCAGGGGACACGGGTTTGATCCTTGGTCCAGGAAGATTTCACATGTCGTGGAGCATGCACCACATGCTCCACAACTACTGAGCCTGTGCACTCTAGGACCCTGAGTCACAGCTCCTGAGCTTATGTGCCCACATGCCCTAGAGCCTGTGCTCTGCAACAAGAGAAGCCACTACAATGAGAAGAACATGCACCACAATGAAGAGTAGCCCTTGCACATCACAACTAGAGAAAGCCTACGCATAGCAATGAAGACCCAGTGCAACCAAATACATGTTTAAAAGAAGAAAATGAATGAGGAAACACAGGCCTTAAATGACACATTAAATTAGATGGACTTAATTGATATTTGTAGAGCATTCCATCCAAAAGTAAACATGTTCTTCTCAAATGCACCAAGAACATTGTCCAGGATTGATCACATGCACAGCCACAAATTGAGTCTCAGTAAATTTAAGAAAACTGAAATCATACCAAGCATCTTTTCTGACCACATGCTAGGAGATTAGAAATCAACTACAGGGGAAAAAAACTGTAAAAATCACAAACAAGTGGAGGCTAAACAATATGCTACTAAACAACTAATAGATCACTGAAGAAATCAAAGAGGAAGTTAAAAAAAAACCTAGAGACAAAGGAAAATGAAAGCATGACAACCCAAAACTTATGGGGCACAGCAAAAGCAGTTCTAAGAGGGAAGATTAGATTAACACAAGCTTTTCTCAGAAACCCAGAAAAATCTCAGATAAACAACCCAAAGCAACTAAAGAAGAACAAGCAAAAACCAAAGTTAGTAGGAGGAAAGAAATCATAAAGATCAGAGCAGAAATGAATGAAATAGAGATGAAAAATAGAAAAGCTCAGTGAAACTAAAACCTGTCCTTTGAAAAGATAAAACTGATAAACCTTTAGCTAGACTCATCATGAAAAATGAATGAGTAAAAAATCAGTAAAATTAGAAATGAAGAATGAGAAGTTACAATGGACACTACAAAAACACAAAGGATCATAAGAGACTGCCACAAGCAACTATATGACAATTAAGTGGACAACCTAGAAGATATGGACAAATTCTTAGAAAGGTACAATCTCCCAAGAATGAACCAGGAAGAAATATAAAATATTAAGAGACCAATCACAAGTACTAAAATTGAAACTGTGACTTAAAAACGTCCAAGAAACCGAAGTCCAAGAAAGGACCAGATGGCCTCAGAGGCAACTTCTTCTATCAAACATTTAGAGAAGAGTTAACAACTATCTTTCTGAAATGATTCCAAAAAATTGCAAAGGAAGGAGCACTCCCAAACTCATTCTATGAGGCCATCGTCACCCTGTTACCACAACCAGAGAAAGATACCATGAAAAAGATAATTACAGGCAACTAATTGCTGATAAACATAGACACAAAAAGCCTTCAACAAAATATTAGCAAACTGAAGGTACTATATTGTACATTAAAAGGATCTTACACCATGACTAAGTGGAATTTATCCCAGGGATGCAGGCATTTTTCAAAATCCATAAATGAATCAGTGTGATATACCACATTAACAAATTCAATAATAAAAGCCATATCATCTCTATAAATGCAGAAAAATCTTTTGACAAAATTCAACACCCATTTATAATAAAAACTCTATGAAAGTGGGCATAAAGGAAACTTACTTCAACATAATAAAGGCCATATATAACAAACCCACAGCTAACATCATTCTCAATGATGAAAAGCTGAAAGCATTGCCTCTAAGATCAAGAACAAGACAAGGATGTCCACTCTCACCATTTTATTCAGCACAGTTTTGGAAGTGTTAGCCTTGAAAATCAGAGGAGAAATAAAAAGAAACCAAACTGGAAAAGAAGTAAAACTGTTACTATTTGCAGATGACACGATACTATACATAGACAATCTTAAAGATGTTACTAGAAAACTACTATAGTTCATCAATTAACTTGGTAAAGTTGCAGGATACAAAATTAATACACAGAAATGTCTTTTGCACTTTTATACACTAACAAAAAAGATCAGAAAGGGAAATTAAATAAACAATCCCACTTACCATCACATCAAATAAAATACTTAGGAATAAACCTAGGTTTCCCAGGTGGAGCAATGGCGCTACAGCCCATGGAGTCACAAAGAGTCAGACATGAGTGACTCTTGTCGCAACAACAACAAGGAGGCAAAAAAAATTGTACTTCAAAAACTATAATACACCAATTAAAGAAATATAATATTAAACAAACAGATGGAAAGGATACACCATGTTCTTGGATTAGAAGAATCAATATTATGAAACTGTCTATATTACCCAAGGCAATCTACAGATTCAATGCAATCCCTATCAAACTACCAATGGAATTTTTTTTTTTTTTTTGCAGAACTAGAACAAAAATTTAAAATTCATATGGAGACACACAAGACCCAGAATAGCCAAAGCAATATTGAGAAAGAAAAACAGAGCTGGAGGAATCAGGCTCCCTGACTTCATACTACACTAAAAGCTTAAGTCATCAAAACAGTATATTACTAGCACAAAAACAGAAATATAGATCAATGAAATAGTATAGAAAGCCCAGAAATGAACTCATGAACCTATGGTCAATTAGTCTATGACAAAGGAGACAAGACTACACAATGAATAAAAGACAGTCTCCTCAATATGTGATGCTGGGAAAACTGGACAGCTACATGTGTAATAATGAAATTAGAACATTCTGTAACACCATACACAAAAATAAACCCAAAATAGATTCAAGACCTAAATGTAAGACCTGACACTATAAAACTCTTAGAGGACAAAGTAGGCAGAACAGTCTTTGACGTGAATCACTGTAGTATCTTTTTTGACTTATCTCCTAGAGTGATGGCAATGAACAAATGGGACCCAAGAAGCTCACCGGCTGCGACGGCTGCGATGGACAACGCAGAAGCACAACGGCTGCGACTGACCGCGCAGGAGCACGACAGACCATGCAGAAGCGCGCCGGCTGCGACGGTCCTTGCAGAAGCGTGGCTGTGAGGAGCTACCCCTCGCCCAAGGTCAGGGACGGCGACTGAGAGCGCCAGACTGCGACGGTGCAGGAGCGGCCGAGAGGAGGTACCCCACGTCCAAGGTCAGGGGCGGCGGCCTAGAGGAGCTGCCCCACATCCAAGGAGCCGCGGCTGCACTGGCACAGGAGGGCCAAGAGGAGCTACTCCAAGTTCAAGGTCAGGCGGGGCAACCGTGAGGAGATACTCCTCATCCAAGGTAAGGAGCAGCGGCTGCCCTTCTTCCAGGCCAGCATTTCTCATGATGTACTCTGCATATAAGCAGGGTGACAATATACAGCCTTGACATACTCCTTTTCCTATTTGGAACCAGTCTGTTCCAAGGTAAGGAACAGCCATGAAGAGATACCCCAAGTTCAAGGTAAGAGAAACCCAAGTAAGATGGTAGGTGTTGCGAGACGGCATCAGAGGGCAGACACACTGAAACCATAGTCACAGAAAACTAGCCAATCTGATCACAGGACCACAATCATGTCTAACTCAATGAAACTAAGCCATGCCGTGTGGGGCCACCCAAGATGGTCGGGTCATGGTGGGGAGGTCTGACAGAATGTGGTCCACTGGAGAAGGGAATGGCAAACCACTTCAGTATTCTTGCCTTGAGAACCCCATGAACAGTATGAAGAAGCAAAATGATAGGATCCTGAAAGAGGAACTCACCAGGTCGGTAGGTGCCTAATATGCTACTGGAGATCAGTGGAGAAATAACTCCAGAAAGAATGAAGGGATGGAGCCAAAGCAAAAACAATACCCAGTTGTGGATGTGACTGGTGATAGAAGCAAGGTCCAATGCTGTAAAGAGCAATATTGCATAGGAACGTGAAATGTTAGGTCTATGAATCAAGGCAAATTGGAAGTGGTCAAACAGGAGATGGCAAGAATGAATGTCAACATTCTAGGAATAGTTTTCTCTGGATATATGCTCAGAAATGGAATTGCTGGATGATAGTGTAACTCTATTTTAAGTTGTTTAAAGAATTGCCATGATTCAAAAGGATACACACACAAATGTTCACTGCAGCACTGTTTACAATAGCCAAGACAAAAGCAACTTAGATATCCATCAACAGATGAATGGATACTGAAGATGCATGACATATATACAATGGAATATTACTCAGCCGTTAAAAAGAATGAAATAATGCTATTTGCCACAACATGAATCAACCCGGAGATTATCATACAAAGTGAAGTCAGAGAGAAAAAGACAAATATTATATGATATTGCTTATATGTGGAATCTAAAAAAATGATAAACTTATTACAAAATAGAAACTGACTCACAGACCTAGAAAACA
Source organism: Odocoileus virginianus (assembly GCF_023699985.2). Taxonomy (NCBI): domain Eukaryota; kingdom Metazoa; phylum Chordata; class Mammalia; order Artiodactyla; family Cervidae; genus Odocoileus; species Odocoileus virginianus. The sequence continues at coordinate 23,797,756 of NC_069686.1, forward strand.
AATTTATGGAAATTTCCCAAAGGGGAAATATGGTGGAGGGGAGAAATTGGGAACTTAGGATTGACATATACACATCACTATTTTTAAAATAGATAACCAACAAGACCCTACTGTATAGCAAAGGGAGCTCTGCTCAACATTCTCTAATAACCTGAACAGGAAAAGAACTTGTAAATGAATAGATACTTATGTATGTATAACTTAATCACTTTGCTGTATGCCTGAAACTAACAGAACATTGTTAATTAACTAAATACTTTTTTAAAAAAACTTTCCATTAGAGAGGGGTTCTAGCACTTAACATGGTCTCCTAGAAAAGATTTCATGATTACTTAGTGAGTCATTGTCACTGATGGGAGAATAACATGTACATCAGATTTACTGAAACATAAAATGACAAATTGTTGACACAAGTGTGCATGAAACAAAAGTGGCAAAACTTTGCAGAATTAACTGACATGCATAGTGGCATATGAGAAATACAACTTCAGCTTTTTCATGAGCCAAATTTAAACAGCTATTAATGGTATTGAGAGAGCACATGGTTTGTGGAAACAAACTTTTTTAGGCTTAATGAGATTTTTAATTTTTATATGTTAGCTGAAGGATATATTTTAATAATCCCCCTGTCACATTGCGAAATGAACACTGTTGACACTGCCTTTTGCTTCTTGACTTGATACTAGTTCTGTAGCTCTTTACCTTCTCCTCCTCATATAAATAACTTCTCATCCTTACTAAGGCAAACATTACATTGATTATGATGAAAGAAGCAACAGAATTTCTGGACACTGTGTACTCTTCAGATAATGCATCTCTACAATGAATCACTTTTTCTAATTTTGCAGATCATTTAGCAAAGTGCACATCCTAAAATGGATCCTATAAATGGTTTTTCATCTGTGAGCTTATTGTATTTCCTTTAGACATTTTTCTATGTGATTTTAACATCTTCTGGGGTAAGTTGGAGATAGTTTATATTTACTTTAAAATATTCTCTGTGATTGCTTTTTAAATGAAGAAGTCACTTCTCCTTCCTTGTGATAATCATTTCTTTTATGAGCTAAAAGGGATTTTTGTTTGTGGTGTTTTGCTATAATCCTATTTGATAATACAGTATCTTCATTGTTGCTCAGTGCATAAGTCTTTGAGGTTTCAACTACAGTCAAATCATGAGGAGCTTTCATCACAGCCACTGATGAAAACTCCAGCTTTTCAGCTGATCTTTGGAACATTATGTACTGCCTTTATTATAATGTTGGGGCTTTCCTGGTGGCTCAGATGGTAAAGAATCTACCTGCAATGCAGATGACCCAGGTTCGATCCCTGGGTTGGGAAGATCCCCTGGCGTCACAAAGAGCTGGACATGACTGAGCTACTAACACGCACAAAGACACATTATAATGTCAGGTGATGTGTATCTGGATGATCTGATGATGGAGGCTACTTTATAATCATCCTTGGAATGCCAAAGATTTATTTTCTACTTGTTCATTAGAGAGGAAAAGAGAAAATACAAAATGAACTAATTGAATAGTCTACATGACAGTTATCTTTTTGCATTTTTCTCTCTGTACCTTTATAATTTAAACCAAGATAGTATAAAAGCCCACTCACATTTCACATGTACTTTTTTTAAAAACAGTAACTCCTTTTATACATCATGGGAGAGAAAATTCAGTATTTTCAGACCTAGCAAGAAATCTGAAACTTAAAATATTAAAGAGAAGTTTAAGATAAGTTAATCCTGCAAGTATTAAATTGAAATAAATTACAAAATAAATTATGATAACATGGATTAATTGTTGACTTTTAAGGTATAAAATGTAAGAAGGATGGTTTGAATTTAATGAAGTATAGATATTTTCATTACTGTCATATTATGCTTTAATACTGGCTTTCCACTGGACATTCTGAAATCAAGTTTTAAAAATTACTTTAAATTTTTAATTTTCATTATAGTCCTTCTAATAAGTATACCAGAAAAAAATTTAGGTATACAATTATGTTTGCATATACCATCACTGAAAAGTTTTTTATAATTATCACAGAATGTATCAAGTATAGATTATTTACTTTCTGTTACAGATGATAAACTAATCTGATGTTTGACAATTTTCTTCATGAAAATTATAACCTATAAATTTATTGGTGATATTGTCTGAATGTGGCTCAGAAATATGCCTAAAGGCTTGTCACTTTTAAAGGAATGGGGTTCTTTTGTGGGGGCTATCTATTATCTATAAATTTATAATACAATATATGTGACAAATATAATGGAGGTGTTAAATTTACACAAAAGTATCATCTCAGTATGATATTAGGGTTGACTGCCCATTGTTACTTAATAACACTAAAGAAATGAGGTAGGAATTAGAAGATTATCTTCTAACATTTTGCACCCCTTTCAGGAAAATAACCTGAAAAATGAAAAAGGATCTTCCATTGAACAGCATCAAAACATGTATATTATCTAGGGTGAAACAGATCACCAGCCCAGGTTGGGTGCATGAGACAAGTGCTCGGGCCTGGTGCACTGGGAAGACCCAGAGGGATCCGGTGGAGAGGGAGGTGGGAGGGGGGATTGGGATGGGGAATACATGTAACTCCGTGGCTGATTCATGTCAATGTATGACAAAAACCACTACAATATTGTAAAGTAATTAGCCTCCAACTAATAAAAATAAATGAAAAAAAATAATAAATAAAAAATAAAAAAAAACTGCTTTAAGACATTATTGGATTAGAAGAGAGTGACTGTAGGAGCCCAACATACTGCCGTTTACTCTTTCTAGAATTTGTGTCAGTTTGCTGCGTCCCTTCTGATTGTGTTTACACAGCGAGAACAACTGGTGAATGCATTCAGTGGTCCTCACACTGTTTGAACGGTCATAGGATTGAATGGACGGTGCATGACAGTGCAGAGCCCAGACGATTCAAGCCTTCCTCAACTCTAACCATTGCATTCCTGCAAAGAGCGATGGTGGCTGATGCTTAAGGGAGACTAAGTTGGGAGAATGCAGACCAATTCAGAAACAATTTCACCACATGGTTTCTGTTTCCAGCCTGAGTAGGCAGTTATATCTTCTTTCATACTAAGTGGGACCAGATGGTTACTACTATTATTTTTCTTTTATTTGTAACAATGAGATAAAAATGTTTACTAGTTAAGGCTCTCTTGAGGATTAAGGAAAGGGAAGTTGTGTGTATTTACACAATGCCTACCAGGGATAGAGTACTGTGTTTGGTATATGAAAGGTTTCTGTTGGCAGGTTGACTTTTAAATACTGTCAGCAACTTTAGAGGATGTCCAAGGAAAATTAATGACTATGATTTTGATACAATTTTGCTGCTAAGTCTATGGATGCAGTCTCATTCATAACACTCTGTATCTAGAGAGTAGCATTCTAATGAGAAAAAAATCTAGAAAGTTCTATTGCTATCTCCTCAGATTAAGTAATATTTGTAATTTCCAATGCTAAATTTGGCTGTTGCTGTAACTAGGAGAAAGTAATATTCAGATTTTGATAGCCTCTGAAAATTTTGGCATTAGCAGAAGACAGAAAAGAAAAAATATTTACTTTGAACTCACTAGTAAAATACAAGAACTGTACAATAAAATAAGTACTACTAAAATTCTAAAATTCTAATGCTATTGGTTGATCACTTTGTAGAATGAAATAAACTATGAACTCCAAATGGGATACACATATCTATCAGTAGATAGAAAAATCCTTAATAAAAATTGTGATAGTTTGATTTAACTAATTTTGAACAGAAAGGATACCACAGAGCTTTTAGAGTTTTCCTTGGGTGTTTGGGGACACAGACACACATGGAAATAGGGAGAAAATAACCTCTCTCCGTGGTGGTCATGAAGTCCATGGGTTCCCCCCCGCCCCCCACAGGAGAGAATGTGACTGCAACAGTCATGGGGATGGCCACGGAAAGGGGGAATAGCTAAAAGCATCATGGCAGAAAGAAGAGAAGGCAGAGAAAGAAGATACCAATGAAAGGCACACTGAGGTTATAAGCATATCGAAGTTTAGGGCTTTCATTATCTCCTAAAAGAATAAACAAATGAAGTAACTTCTCATTCACTTCATTTTTTTTCTTGTTTATCTACCTGCTACTTATCAAAATAGGCAAAAAATATTTTGAAATGATAATTTATTATGGGACATTCTTCCTCAAATTTGTAGCCAAGGGTGATAATTATATTGAAGGCAAGGTCATGTATCTTATATTTTCTGTTTGGTTTGCTTTTGTGTGTTTATTTACTCATTTATCATTTCTAGTTCATCTAGAAATTCATTTACAATTTCAGTCTAGTGTTTCTGAAATACTAGACTGAAATTATATCTGAGCCTGATATCTAAATAATGTCAAATGTGTTCAAGCTGGTTTTAGATAAGGCAGAGGAACCAGAGATCAAATGGCCAACATCTGCTGGATCATCAAAAAAGCAAGAGTTCCAGGAAAATGTCTATTTCTGCTTTATTGACTATGCCAAAGCCTTTGACTGTGTAGATCACAATAAACTGTGGAAAATTCTGCAAGAGATGGGAATGCCAGACCACCTGACCTGCCTCTTGAGAAACCTATACACAGGTCAGGAAGCAACAGTTAGAACTGGACATGGACCAACAGACTGGTTCCAAATCGGGAAAGGAGTACGTCAAGGCTGTATATCGTCATCCTGCTTATTTAACTTATATGCAGAGTACATCATGAGAAATACTGGGCTGGAAGAAGCACAGCTGGAATCAAGATTGCCAGGAGCAATATCAATGACCTCAGATATGCAGATGACATCACACTTATGGCAGAAAGCAAAGAACTAAAGAGCCTCTTGATGAAAGTGAAAAAGGAGAGTGAAAAAATTGACTTAAGCTCAATATTCAGAAAACTAAGATCATGGCATCCCATCACTTCATGGCAAATAGATGGGGAAACAGTGGAAACAGTGGCTGACTTTATTTTTCCGGGCTCCAAAATCACTGCAGATGGTGATTGTAGCCATGAAATTAAAAGACACTTACTCCTTGGAAGGAAAGTTATGACCAACCTAGACAGCATATTAAAAAGCAGAGACATTACTTTGCCAACAAAGGTCCGTCTAGTCAAGGCTATGGTTTTTCCAATGGTCATGTATGGATGTGAGAGTTGGACTATAAAGAAAGCTGAGTGCAGAAGAATTGATGCTTTGGAACTGTGGTGTTGGAGAAGACTCTTGAGAGTCCCTTGGACTGCAAGGAGATCCAACCAGTCCATCCTAAAGGAGATCAGTCCTGGGTGTTCATTGGAAGGACTGATGTTGAAGCTGAAACTCCAATACTTTGGCCACCTGGTGCAAAGAGCTGACTCATTGGAAAAGACCCTGATGCTGGGAAAGATTGAGTGTGGGAGGAGAAGCGGATGACAGAGGATGAGATGGCTGAATGGCATCACTGACTCAATGGACATGAGTTTGGGTGGACTCCGGGAGATGGTGATGGACAGCGAGGTCTGGCGTGCTGCGGTTCATGGGGTCACAATGAGTCAGACATAACTGAGTGACTGAACTGAACTGATATCAAATATTCCTAGTAATTTATTCCTTGGGAAATCAGACTGACCCATATGAAGCAAAACAACTTCAATGGTGTGCCCTGTCTTGTTGAGCTGGGTATCTGCAGGGACCTGAAAGCACAGGTTCCATAGCTTTGGTTGGAGAATATGAGTGGGATGCACCATGAAATCCACGCTGAAGGGCTCTCTTGGCTGTTTATGCAGAATAATGATCTACCACAAGATTGCTTAGGTCAAATGGAAAATTTTCATCAAAAAGATTCTCTTCCATTAAGACAAGGCTAATGCACAATTTTAACACCTTGCCAAAACATTAGTCATTGTGTTTTCTCCAAGCACAAATCTAAGAAATTACCCACTTTATTTTTAGAAACAATTTCCCTCTATTCCCCTTAGCTTTTGAAGTGCCATTATGATGTGGCTCCTCTCCCAATAAAAAGTACTCATATTTTTGTTATTGAAATATCCCAGATTGATGTAGGATCTTTAGCCAATAACAATAGAGCTTCATTCCACAACATTTCAGTTCTTTTGAGGATCTCAAGGGCTGAGGGATGAGTTAAACATACCCTTTAGTTCGTGAGGAACAACCATTAGTCTGGTCAAGGGCCCTTGCTTGCTTGCTTTTTTTTCCCCCATTTATTTTTATTAGTTGGAGGCTAATTACTTTGCAATATTGTAGTGGTTTTTGTCATACATTGACATGAATCAGCCATGGAGTTACATGTATTCCTCATCCCGATCCCCCCCCCCCCCACCTCCCTCTCCACCCGATTCCTCTGGGTCTTCCCAGTGCACCAGGCCCGAGCACTTGTCTCATGCATCCAGCCTGAGCTGGTGATCTGTTTCACCCTAGATAATATACATGTTTCAATGCTGTTCTCTCAGATCATCCACCCTCGCCTTCTCCCACAGGCTTGCTTTCTTTTACATGCGTTTTCAATTCATTCCTGATTACTGTTCCCCCAAACCTCCCATCCATTTTCCCCTTCCCTACAGATGGCCATTGATGTTATTAAACATGTAAATATCTTTGAAAAATACAATAGGCATGTTTTAATTTATGTAAGTGATATTGTAACAACAGACCTCATTCTGTCATACTTTTTATTCACTCAGTGCTGTATTTTTTAAGATGGTGCTATATGTACCAATTCATTGCTACTAATCACTCCGTGTTATTCCACAGAATGTATCCAACACATTTTACTTATTCATTCCCGTAATAATAGTTCTAGATTGACACCTAGCTCCCAGCTCCTACAGACTAGGTAGTAGAATCTAGTGCTGGGTCTGGAATATGCACATGTTAAATTTCTCCAAGTATTGCAAACTGATCTCATCAGTTCTAGAACAGATACTAACTGAATACGAAGTTTCCCAGGTCTACCTAGCACTTGGTATCTTTGAAAGTTCTAATTTTTACCAATTTGATGAGTATAAAGGGATATCCCATTTTGATTTGTGCTTCTCCGATTACTAGTGAGGGTGGCCATTCTACTGTGAAATTATTTTTTTAATTTTATCTATTTTTGGCTGCGCTGAGTCTCCATTGCTATGCAGGCTTTTCTCTAGTTGCAGTGCATGGGCTTCTCATGGTGGTGGCTTCTCTTGTGGAGCACACAGTCTTCAGTAGCAACAGCCCCTCGGTTCTAGGGCACAGGCTCTGTGTCTGGCACATGGGCTGAGTTGCTCCACAGCATGTAGGATCTTCCCAGATCAAGGATCAAACTGTGTCGCCTGCATTAGCAGGCAGATTCCTTACCATTGAGCCACCAAGGAAGTCCTCTACTGTATACTTATGAACCATTTGGAGTTTTCATCTGCAAATTGTCTTTTCACATTTTCCTAATATTTATATATATATATATATATTTTTTTTTCCATAGCATATTTGGGCTTCCCAGATGGCGCTAGTTGTAAAGAATCCACCTGCCAATGCAGGAGACATAAGAGACGCGAGTTCGGTCCCTGGGTGAGAAAGATCCCCTGGAGGAGGGCATGGCAACCCACCCCAGTATTCTTGCCTGGAGAATCCCATGGACAGAGGAGCCTGGCAAACTATGAACCATGGGGTCACAGGGTCAGACACAGCTGAAGTAACTTAACAAACAAGCATAGCATATTCACGTTTCTAATACAAAATGATAGAAGTGAATCAGGACAGTTGTCTGTGTATCCCTGGGCTTAAAACATGGCATGAAAGTTGGAAGTCAGATTGTTAGGGGGAATTTCCAGGTAGTGAAAACTGTTAAGTATAGATGTGAATCACAAGTTCACAACTTAATTGCTGGCTGACTTGGACCAAAGTACTTTGTGTGTGTCTCTGGTTGTGAGCATGTGTGCTTGTGTGTATGTACACAATGGGAGTCTTATATAAACGTTATACAATCATAAGAGTGACACCTCATTACTTTTGCCACAGTCGTTGGTTATAAGCAGATACCAGGTCCTGGCCACAAACTCGTGGTAGGAAGTACAGTACATGAAGGTGTGAACTGTGGGGAACAGGAATCATGTGAGGGTCACCTTAGAGTGTCTGTCACCTTAGAGCGGTAGACCCCCCACGTGCAAATAGACACATGAAGTATACATGAGGAGCTCTCTTGGCTTGTATTACATACTCTGTCACACTTACTTGGAAATCTTAACACTTTGTAAATTAGGGAGCTACTTAATTCTTTAACATTCATTTTTAGCTTTAATTCTTGTTCCTGAACATACTTTTAAAAAATTCCATTTCATCATCCCGATTTCTTCACGCATCCCTCTGTTTTTGATCCCTTTCATCTTTCATTTTGCAGACATTTATTTAGCCCTCTTAATAGTTCCAAACACTATTTTAAATACTGGGGATACCATGGTGTAAAGAAATATCCAACGTCATCATCTTCACAGAGCTTACAGATTATAGGAAACCAAAATTATATATGACAACTGTAAGATAGTGTCACAAATGTTATCAGCCAGAAAGCCCAAGGTCATGGGCAGGCATGTAGGAGGAATACCCAAACTATTTTGAAAAGGAAAGGGAAAACTTCTCAGAGGAGTTGACTACAAGATTTTAGTAAAATTTTAGAACGGTAGTAAAATAGCAGGATGTCAAGTCTATACTGAGGACCAAACATTCTTAATGACCTAAACAGCAAGCTGAATTGCTGTATTTTTATCTATCTGTTTGAAATTATAGCTTAAACCTCAAACTTTCTTAAGTATATAAGAAAAAATAAAAATAGAACTACCATATGATCCAGCAGTCCCATTCCTGGGCATACACCTGTAGAAAATCATAATTCAAAAAGAAGTATGCACCCCAGTGTTCATTGCAGCACTATTTATAACAGCCAATACATGGAAACAACCTAAATTTACACCAACAAAGGAATGGATAAAGAAGATGTGGTACACACACACACACACACACACAGTGGAATATTAGTCATAAAAAAGAATGAAATAATACCATTTGCAGCAACATGGAAGAACTCTGGCAGGCTACAGTCCACAGGATTGCAAAGAGTTGGATACAACTGAAGTGACTAAGCACAGATGGATCTAGAGATTATTATACTAAGTGAAGTCAGACAGAGAAAGACAAATATCATATGATATTACTAATGTGTGGAATCAAATTGTTTTTACATGATACAAATGAACTTATTTACAAAACAGGAACAGACTCACAGATGTTAAAAACAAGCTTATGGCTACCCAACAAGAGGAATCAAAGGTGGGGAAAGATAAATCAGGAGCTTGGATTAGCATATACACATGAGTATATGTAGGCAACCAACAAGGACCTACTGTATAGGGGACTCTACTCAATATTTGATAACCTATACGAGCAAAAAACCTGAAAAAAATGAATATATATTCAGCACACGTATAACTGAATCACTTTGCTGTATACCTGAAAGTAATACAACATCGTCAGTCAACAATACTCCAATAAAATTTTTTTAAGATTAAGTACATCAGCTTTTGTGATGCATTAGTAAAAGTGAGTCTATGAACAAACTCATAAAGATTATAATATTGTTGAATAAAAGTTATTATCGAAACTTAGTCAAAACTCTTTACTGCTCTATGGCTCAGTTCTCTCATTTATAAAAAGATTTGGGATCAGTCATTTCTAAGATGTTTGTGTGTGTGTGTGCTTGCTAAGTCACTTCAGTCGTGTCCAACTCTGCAACCCTATAGACTATAGCCCGTCAGACTCCTCAGTCCTGGTTCTAAATTCTGTGATTCCATGAGTCTGTTGGTTTTAAAATGGCGTTACTTAAACAGGAATGATGGTGCTAGAGGACACTTTAGCTGAGACCCAAGCCCATGTCAGCCAGTCCAGGTAAGACCTCCACTAGCAACATCTTTGTGTGAATTATCATAAGGCTCCCCCTTCTGGTGGATGTTTTATAGAACGGTGTCCTTTCTTCAAGGCACAGAGCTCTCTGAGAGCTGTGAGGGTTGGGTTCAGGGCCTCAGAGGCTCTTGCTGGAGCGGAAGAAGTATATGATGGTACTGAGTTCAGTGTTATTTCTGACCCAGTTAGAACCATTCAAAGCTCCAGCTTCACAAGAAATCAGAGATATAGTGGAAGAGGATTAGCCGGTGATTTGTTGCCTGTCACAACCCACCTCAGATCCATGTTAAGTTCCTGAACACTCCAGTAGAGGAAGTAAGGTACACTTGGACTTATTTTTAGCATTATTTGTCTGGGCACCTAATGTTTTTGAAGGTAGAATTATGTGTTTGCATTTTTAAAAATCTATTTCTGTAATCCTTACCTAGTCTTTTCTCAGGCTCTAGTGTAATCACACTTAAAAATCTATAATGGCAAAATTATGAGATTTACAATAAGAAGGGTAGCATCCATAAAAGTAAATTTATCATTTTCCTCTTCTGAGTGACAGTTCCGGTCACAGCCCCTCCTCTGCCCCAGAGCCCTCAGTCAGCCTCAGTCAAACCCTTCTTAAAACCCTTGTCAGCTCCTCCTAGGGCCTTGTTGCCCACCACACCCTGTGATTTCTCTCTCCAGGGCAGGTTGTGTCACTGATTGCCTGGAAGCTATTCAGGAGTAATTGCTGCTGCTGAGTCGCTTCAGTCGTGTCCGACTCTGTGCGACGCCAGAGGTGGCAGCCCACCAGGCTCCGCCGTCCCTGGGATTCTCCAGGCAAGAACACTGGAGTGGGTTGCCATTTCCCTCTCCAATGCATGAAAGTGAAAAGTGAGAGTCATGTCCTTGAAATATGAAGCTTTCTGTTTTCACCCTTCCTAATTGTTTGATATTTTTATGCAGCTGCTGCTGCGTCTCTTCAGTCGTGTCCGACTCTTTATGACCCCATGGACTGCAGCCTACAAGGCTCCTCTGTCCATGAGATTCCCAGGCAAGAGTACTGGAGTGGGGTGCCATTGCCTTCTCAGGAGTAATTAGGCTCATTTAAATCCTCACTGGTCTCAAAGGCCCAGTAAGCCCCACCCAGCAAGTATCTCTCCTTCCTACAATGGTTCATTTAGGTTCTCGAATGACCTTAGAAGCTAAATGCCTTCTTAGATGCCTCACCAGTTGGCAAATGGATGGACTGTGTTCTATGCTCAGTTTTGGCACTGAACTGGGTAGTCATGGCCAGGGTGACCCTGGACAGTCTGAAGATCCTCCCAGAACATGACACCCATTCCTCCATAAAAGAGTCCAGGTGAGGTCTTTAAAATGAACGTATAAGATGAGGAATATTATATATAGTGAGTAATTACATTACTTTCATTATGTTTCAATTACATTATGTTCATTTTAAAGACCTCACCTGGACTCTGTTTTATACAGGGGTAAGAAATCACTTCTCTGACAATATCAATTTATTAAGATTGAGGTAAGAAAGATGGTCAACCTCAATTATCATCATTATTGAGCTTAACAGATTATACTTATTACTCCCTCACTGTGTACCAGACATTTTGCAAAGTACTTCCCTGAATTACCTAATGAAATCTTCTCAATGCCAAGAAGTTGCTACTACTACTATTTTAAGGACAATTTGTTTTGCAAGTAATTTTATAAAAATTAATTAATAAAAATGTTTAAATGACTTCCAGTGCTCAGTTGCTCAGTCGTGTTCAACTCTTGACAACCCCATGGACTGTAGCCTGCTAGGCTCTTCTGTCCATGGAATTTTCCAGGCAAAAGTACTGGTGTGGGTTGCCAGTTCCTCCTCCAGGGGATCTTCCCAACACAGGGATCGAATCTGCATCTCTTGCCTCTCCTGCATTGGCAGGTAGATTCTTTACCTCTAGTACTACCTGGGAAGCAAAATGACTTCCTAGAAGTGCAATGACTTCCTAGAAATGCAAGACTTCCCTGGTGATCCAGTGGTTAAGAATCCTCCTGCCAATGCAGGGAACATGGGTTCAATCCCTAGTCTCAGAAGATTCAACATGCCACTGGACAACTAAGCTCGGCGCCTAGAGCTGGGGAGCTAGAACTACTAAACCTGCACATCACAAATACTAAAGTCTGAGTGTCCTAGAGCATGTGCTCTGCAATGAGAAGCCACAACAATAGGAAGCACCAGGGCTAGAATGGAGCCCCTGATTGCTGCAACTAGAGGAAGCCTGGGCACAGCAGTGAAGACCCTGCTCAGCCAAAAGCAAATAAATAATAAAAATATAAATGCATTTCTATTCTAAAAGCCTGGGCAAATAATCTGGGGCATTTGTGGTGATGATCATAAGAGACCCTGATTCCTGTTCTCTGCTATTCTCAATACACAGCTTCTGTCTCATTGTTTAAACTGACTGCTTCAGTTCCACCCATCACACCTGAATTCCAGCTTGCAGAAAGGAAGAAAGGGAGGAAAGGGGGCATCCTCCCTTTTATAAGGATACTTTCTGGAAGTTTCAGATACAACGTCTACTTTTACCCATTTGGCCAGAAATTAATGGTATAAACACACCTGGCTGTAAGGGAGGCAAAGGCCTTGATTTGGGGCATCCTGGTGTCCAGCTACATTTTAGGGGGTCGTTATTGACCAGGAAGGGAAGAATGGAACTTGGGGTAGAACTAACAATTTCAGTCATAGTATGTTATCTTTCTCAAGCTACCCTCATTCTGCAGATGAAGTACAGAGAATTTAATAAATACACTGAATGTTCCACAACTAGTAAGCAATAAAGTTGAGTTTGACTCTGTTGCTTATGCTCTCTCCATGGTGGCTCAGACGGTAAACAATCTGCCTGCAATGCATAGATTCAGGTTCAATCTCTGGTTCAGGAAGATCCCCTGGAGAAGGACATGGCAACCCACTCTCATTCTACAAACAAGTACAGAGAAGTTAATACACTGAACGCTAGACAGCTAGTAAGCAATAGAGATCAGTTTGTTTGACTCTGATGCCCATGCTGTTTCTCACGCTATACTATCTCTTGTTATCTCAGCTAGTCTATTTCTCAAGATGGTTAAAATCCAATTAATCAGATAAAAACACTTTTTAATCAAAAGATCAACTAGCAAACTTTGCTTTTGGATTGAATGTTCATTTGCTGAGTTAGTTATTCTGCTTACCAGGCATAAACACTCCACCATGTCTACTTTTGGTCGATACACAGTTTAAAAGTGAAAGTGAAGTTGCTCAGTCGTGTCCAACTCTTTGCGACCCCATGACTGTAGCTAGTCAGGCTCCTCCATCCATGGGATTCTCCAGGCAAGAATACTGGAGTGGGTTGCCATTTCATGAATTATATTATTTCCATCTAATACCAGTAAAAGTGATATTCAGTAAAGAATAATAGGGAAATCCTTCAATAAAGAGAAATAGCCTCCTCCAAATCTACTGAGAAGTTTGGCTTACAGCTCTTTATTAGAAATTATGACATATATAAAGTTGCATTAGATCTGAAAAAAGGGATGGAATGACACTAGTTTAATGATGGCTGCAAGGACAAGATAATACAATTACCTAATCAAATATGTCTTGGGATGAAACAGAAATAAAGGAGATTCATGTCCAGCTACATCTGCACTCTCTATTGAGCACCTAAAATGTGGCCAGTCCAGATTGGGAAGAGCTGTGCATATAAAATGCACATAGAATTTTGAAGACTTAGTATAAAGGCAAGAAAGTAAAATAACTCACCAATACTTTTGTATTGAGTATATGTTAAAAAAATTGTATAGATACCCACATACATTTTTTTCCTTTTTTTCTTTTTGGCTGCTCCACAAAGCTTATAGGATCTCAGTTCCTTGACCAGGGATCGAACCCACAGCTCTTGCAGTGGAAATGTGGGGTCTTAACCACTGAACTGCCAGGGAATTTCCATGAAAAGATATCTTAGATATTTGGAATAAATAAAATCTATCATTAGATTTAATTTCACCCATTTCTTCTTACTTTTAAAAATATGGCTACTAGAAAATTTTGCTCTTGCATATAAGGTTCATGTTGTAATTCTTTTAGACAAATGATTTATACAAACAGCATCAAAGGAAAGAACAAGGACAGAGGGTCTTTACCATTGTCCCAGAGGAGAAAAAAGTCTTGCTCTGGAGTGAACCGAATTTCCCAGTGACAAGAGTGACACTCTGTTTCTGAGTAGCAATATTTCAATAGGATTTCTAAACATGTAGTTAAAATCATCTGGAAAATAATTCTATAACTATCCTATTTCCCTGTAAAGGATTCCACCCTTAGGGAGGAGAAGAGAGAGAGAGAGAGAATCATCTGATGACTAATTGAGCTTTCCTAGATCTTGTAGTATAGGAAGGAGCATCTGGAGTGGGAGATAAGTGCATTTCTGGTTACTGGAAAGAATCTGCTTTAGTGGAAGTAAATGCATTGATGTACAGTCAGTTATGAGGCTTCTGACTGCAAATAATAGAAAAACTGATTTCAGCCGTAAGGAAATATGTTATCTTAACACCAAGGCCAGAGATAAGGCAAGTTCTTCTGGGTGATCAGGCTTCATTTGTCAGCAGGCTTCTCAAGCTCTGCCTTCCTACTATGTTGGCTTCTCTTCAAATTATGTTTAATAATGTAACAAATAATGTTACATTGTGTTTAATAATGTAACAAATATAAGAAATGTGGCTTCATTTCTTCTTATTCTGTTTAATTCTTACTCCACTCTTCATCATTTAAATTTCCCAAATAGTAATTAATGACAAGACATTAATCTTGTCACAGGTTTTTGCTGGCACTCATTTATTCATTTATTGAGCACCTGTGATGTATCAGACAAAACACAGTTCTTGCTCTTATGGAACTTTCTGTCTCTCTTCCCATTAGACACAAAAGACACATGCATACAAGTCACATCCTCAGTTTTGTCAAAATGGTAGGGCTGTTCAATATGCTTGAAGTTTGTGCTGTTGTTACTGTTGCTCAGTTGTTAAGTCATGGCCAACTCTTAGTGACCTCATAGACTGTAGTCCGCCAGCCTCCTCTGTCCATGGGATTTCCCAGTCAAGAATACTGGGTTGCCATTTCCTACTCCAAGAGATCTTCCCAACCCAGGGATCAAATCTATGTCTCCTGCCATGGCAGGTGGATTCTTTACTGCTGAGCCACCAGGGAAGCCCAGCTTTAAGCTACATATGATCTAAACATACCCCTAAAGTTTACATCTTTGAGAATCAGCAGCCAAATTAGATGAAAGAGCCAGACAGGGCAGTCCAAGTCACTCTAGGTCTGAAACTTGTATCAACAGGCTTTTCGGTTCTTCAGTGACTTAAATCCCTTAATGACTAATGCCCGTGGAACTATATGATGATGTTTGCCAAATATCTTCATCAAATGAGGAGAGTAGGGCTTTAATTCTCCATGAACTTGTTTCTGACCAGCAGAAACACCAGGAGGGGAATTTCTAGGATTTGACTCTAGGAAGAAGGCCAGGCTGAGTCATCTAATTTTACTGCTATAATATCATTTCTCAAAACACCTGAGTGGTGGGGAGCTCCAGGGAGAAACAAATCAACTCATCTTCTGAACTGGTGAAGCATTTTGCCAGCACTTTAGATTAATTACAAACTGAACTAGACAGAACTTGGTTCGAGTTTCTGAGTTAGTGACTTTGGATGCCTTCTCTCACATATGATGATCAGGTTCTGGGTGGAAGGTATCTCCAACTCTGTGAAGTTGGTTTTGTTTTGTTGTGATGCCCATTTGAAACCTGAGGAAATTGAGGTTTAGGGAGTAAGTTCAGTTCAGTTACTCAGTCGTGTCCGACTCTTTGTGACCCCATGGACTGCAGCACGCCAGGCCTCCCTGTCCATCACCAACTCCTTGAGCTTACTCAAACTCATGTCCATTGAGTCGGTGATGCCATCCAACCATCTCATCCTCTGTCATTCCCTTCTCCCAGCCTTCAATCTTTCCCAGCATTAGGGTCTTTTCCAATGAGTCAGTTCTTCGCATCAGGTGGCCAAAGTATTGGAGATTCAGCTTCAGCATCAGTCCTTCCAATGAATATTCAGGACTGATTTCCTTCAGGATTGACTGGTTGGATCTCCTTGCAGTCCAAGGGACTCTCAAGAGTCTTCTCCAACACCACAGTTCAAAAGCATCAATTCTTCTGCGCTCAGCTTTCTTTATAGTCCATCTCTCACATCCATACATGACTACTGGAAAAACCATATCCTTGACTAGATGGAACTTTGTTGGAAAAGTAATGTCTCTGCTTTTTAATATGCTGTCTAGGTTGGTCATAGCTTTTCTTCCAAGGAGCATGCGTCTTTTAATTTCATGGCTGCAGTCACCATCTGCAGTGATTTTGGAGCCCAGAAAAATGAAGTTTGTCACTGTTTCCACTATTTTCCCATCTATTTGCCATGAAGTGATGGGACCAGATGCCATGATCTTAGTTTTCTTATTGTTGAGTTTTAAACCAACTTTTTCACTCTCCTCTTTCATTAAGAGGCTCTTTGGTTCTTTGCTTTCTGCCATAAGTGTGGTGTCATCTGCATATCTGAGGTTATTGATATTTCTCCCAGCAATATTGATTTCAGCTTGTGCTTCATCCAGTCCAGCATTTCTCATGATGTACTCTGCATATAAGTTAAATAAGCAGGGTGACAATATACAGCCTTGACGTACACCTTTTCCGATTTGGAACCAGTCTGTTGGTCCATGTCCAGTTCTAAATGTTGCTTCTTGACATGAAGATACAGATATCTATCTATGCAGATACAGATTTCTCAGGAGGCAGGTAAGGTGGTCTGGTATTCCCATCTCTTGAAGAATTTTCCACAGTTTGTTGTGATCCACACAGTCAAAGGCTTTGGCATAGTTAATAAAGCAGAAGTAGATGTTTTTCTGGAACTCTGTTGCTTTTTCAATGATCCAGCGGATGTTGGCAATTTGATCTCTGGTTCCTCTGCCTTTTCTAAATCCAGCTTGAACATCTGGAAATTCACAGTTCACATACCGTTGAAGCCTGGCTTGGAGAATTTTGAGCATTACTTTGCTAGCGTGTGAGATGAGTGCAATTGTGCAGTAGTTTGAGCATTCTTTGGCATTGCCTTTCTTTGGGATTGGAATAAAAATTGACCTTTTCCATTCCTGTGGCCACTGCTGAGTTTTCTGAATGGCCCTCTAATTTTCCCAAAGTTCTTAACTGTAAGCAAGTGGGAACCACTGTGATCCATTGCCCTGATCATTTCTTCTAAAGGGCTAAGGACCCAGGTCATTCCCTAGTCATTGTACAATGAAACTTCTATAACTTCATCAGGAAATTCAATTGGAAGGAGAGACAGGGGCCTCTAAAAATATTGTGCTGTGCTTAGTTGCTCAAGTCATGTCCGACTCTTTGTGACCCCATGGACTGTAGCCCTCCAGGCTCCTCTGTCCTTGGAGATGCTCCAGGCAAGAATATTAGGGTGAGTTGCCATGTCCTCCTCCAGGGGATAGTCTCAACCCTGGGTTCGAACCCAGGTATCCCTCATTGCAGGCAGATTCTTTACCAGCTGAGCCACCAGGGAAGCCTCCTAAAATATTAGGAGGAAACAAAAACCAAACCCCATCTCCATTTTCTTGGTATTAGGTATTGAGTTGTCAGAGTTAGGCTCCCACTCACTTTATACTCTAACATGAAACAAAAACCTAGAAGTGCTATTCCACCTCCATGTCCATCAGTCAGTATTTGTTGAATAATAATGAATTATGTTGAATAAGAAAAAGGAATGAGTCAGCCCAGATTTTTCTCATCTTGAAGGTTGCAATGAAGTTGTCTTCAAAGATAAGTTTAATTGCAGGCCACTCACAGAACTAATAACCAGCTGGTGCTAAAAAGTTTCATATATCAGGTTTCATCCTAAAGCCCTTAATCAGTTGCATTCTTTTACCATTCCTTCGTGGCAGATAATTTTATCCCGAGACAAGGAAAAACCAAAATGCCTTTAGTTCTCCTCAATCTTCCAACTTCTTTTGATTCAAAAGAGAGAAAATCAGAAAACCAAGGATAGGGAGAAGGGCCCACTCTCAGCTGGCTCTTTTCGGGCTGGGGAGGAAGCGGTTTCTTTTTAGTTAGAGCAGCTCCTTGGGCTCAGTGCAGCTGAGAGAGATGTAAAGGTGTTTTTCTTGACATTCTAAGTGGAATTGGCCCTTGAAGCTGCCAAATCTCAGGTGGCATACTCAAAGGCTTCAACCACTCAACTGAATGTGGTTGTGTTATGGAAGCAACTCAGTTTAGGACCCTTCATCAGTGGTGAGAGTTCTTTCCTGCTATTCCATGAGGCCATCTCACTCCATTTCCCAGCACTTCAGGCCCTTTGCCTTGAGAGTGATATTTTACCTAGTGAGACAGACAACTCGTCCCATGGATGCTTGATATTTTTAGTGGCAAATTCATAATACACATACACATAAATGTATGTAGACGTGGATTTAAAGACTAATACACTTCTATTTCCTTACAACAATCCTCTTTCACTAACGACTTTTTCACAAAGCTCACACAACAGGTAGAGTTTTTAAAATATAAATAAACTGGGGGACCTATGGCAAGAGAGGATTTCCTTTCCTTCAAACTACTCTTTACCTCACATCCTACCATCTTATCCCTGTCTTCTTTCCTTGCTCTAAAAGGAAGAAAAACACAAAAGTTCTCCTAAGGATACTTGTCAATGATTAAAATTCCACCAGTGGAAACATATATTCCTTTCATAAAATGTGTTACTGCTTGATGAGACATAGATTACTCTGGAGTGAAGTCACGGGTTTGACTTCATCATCTTAACCTTTTACATTGATAGGTGAGAGATTTAGCTCCAGAAACCAATTCCGAGATTGGCAGAGGTAGCCAAGTAGGAAAATCTGAGTCCTCTCACAAACACATCAAAATCACAATGATTTGCAGAAGAACCATCGATGAGAAAGACTGGAACCTGCTAGAAAAGATCCACAACTAACAACATCAAGAAGAAACTACGACGAGATGGGGAGGGGGGCAGACTGGCAGCAAACTCAAGCCCCCCAGACACAAATGTGTGACTCACAAACTGGAGAGTTATATTGCAGAGGTTCTTCCTAAAGAAGTGAGAGTCCTGAGCCCCATGTCAGGGTCCCTGGCCCAAAGGTCTTGCACAGGGAAGATGAGCTGCCAGAGTACTAGACTGTGAAGGCCAGTGTAGTTTAGTTTCAGGAGTCCGGGACTGGGGGAAATAGAGATTTCACCCTTAAAAGGCCCACACTAAATCCCACATACCCAGAACAAAAGCAGTAATTTGATAAAGCTTTAGCCAGTCCTACCTGCTGGTCTTGGAGAGTCTCCTGGAGATGTGGAGGTCGCCTGTGGCTCACGCTGGAGACATAGGCATTGGCAGCAACCGATCTTGGGAGCGAAACCTGGTGTGGATGCTGGTGCATGCAGAGGCTGATGGGTGAGTTTTGAAACCGTCCCTCCAATTCATTATTGTCGACACCTGGCCCTACCCAATAACCTGTAGGCCCCAGTGCTGAGAGACTTCAGGTGATACAGCTGCTCCCATCAGCAGACAGGCTGTGTCCAAACTGTTGGTGGGTTCAGGAGGTCTTAAGTAGTTACGACTCTGAGCTTCCACTGTAGGGGGCTTGGGTTCAATCCCCGGTTGGGGAAGTTTGGCATGCTGTGGTGAGGCCAAAAAAAAAAAGCCTGATGAGACTTGGGCTCCATATTAAAAAAAAAAAATTAAAGTGATAGAAAATATAATTAAAAACAAAATAAAGAGTTTATCCCCTGCCTTAAATTTAAATAACCAACAAAAAAAGGTGGCTGAATTATTTGTCGGCGGCGTAAGAGTTTAAAATGTATAAATATTTTATTTGAATATAAATTACTTACAGAATAGATTTTCACCCTCTGCATGTTCTTACACACAGCAGTTAACTGCTGAGGCTTAAGGTTTATACAGTGAATAGTAGTGACAGTAGTTTCAGTAGATAACTTCTGGACAGCTTAGGTTAGCTCCCCATAGTTCACTGTAATTGAATAAGATTAGGATAGATAAAAAATTTTCCCTGCTAACCTACTATGATATTTATCTTAAACTCAGAGCTCTGAAACAGTTCAAATAAACACAGTAAAATTTTAAGTGTAGCTGAATCTGACAGTTACATTCTGAATGGCTGATTTCAAGGTTTATAGCTATTTAGATTTGTGTTTCATATTGGATGTTTAGTTACCTTCTTGCTTGTGAGATCTCCTTGACTACTATCTGCTTTTACCCATCCTTGTAGCAATGGCTTCTTTAGGGGAAGCCTAATCTTGTTCTCAGTGAGAGAATAAAATGAGCAGTGAAATGTAAACAACTTCTATTGACTTGAAAGAAATACATTTAGACACTAGTCTCTGTCAAGGTATTCAAAGTCCAAAAATCTCTATTCACAGAGTAATGGCTGCACCAAGGTTTAAGCAAATACACTCTTGGCAATTATGTTGCACATCATTTAATGCTGACTATCTGTGTCTGAAAGTCAAGCCAGTTTTGGTGGGCATCTCTTTTCAAAGGATTCTTTTACCTTCTGAGAGGATTTCTCTGGCATTCTCATCTCACTTTCCTTTTCCTTAATTTTAAGTACTGTTTGAGTTTGCAAGAAATCTCTTTCCTGAACTCCTATTTCTGGCACAAGAATGAATTTAGATGAGTGAAAAAACTGATAAGATGAAAAGTGAAAAAGAGTGTCGTGTGTCTAGGTACAAATTACCCTGCTGCAGGTTGTCTATTATTATGCATTATCTCAGGACTTGGGCTCCCCTGGTGACTCAGATGGTAAGGAATCTGCCTGCAATACAGGAGACATGGGTTCAATCACTGCATCGGGAAGATCCTCTGGAGGCTTGGCAACCCACTCTAGTATTCTTGCCTGAAGAATCCCCATGGACAGAGGAGCCTGGCGGGCTGCTGGCCACGGGGTCACAAAGTTGGATATGACTGAGCAACTAAGCACAGTACCTCTCAATACTTAGAAAACAAGTGATGGCTATGTCTTAGAGGGGCATCTCCTACTGTACCTCAGTCATGATTCTATGACTATTTTGAACTGAATAGAGAGAGAAGCAGTTTTGAAGTCTATAGAGAATCAGACAAGGATGTTGTCTAGTAGACTTCCAGAGAATAGAAATTAAGATGCTGTTTCTGAACAACTAATTGAAACTTACAAGTGACAGGATCCGATCAAAGGTGGGCCTTTACTCATGCCAGAGCCTATTCCCCTTCTATGTATTATTTCTAAGTTGTATAACTTAAGTTATGCACATGTAAGCTCAGTTGCTCTTTGTGACTGTAGCCTGCCAAGCTCCTCTGTTTACAGGATTTTCCAGGCAAGAATACTAAAGTGGGTTGCCATTTTCTCCTCTGAGTAAGTCATGCATAGGTTATTGCATAACTTAGTGATGTGAATCAACAGCAATCATTCATTATTTTTAGGATTTCTCATGGTTTTGGAGGTTAACTGAACTCAGCAGGTGGTTGTCACTTGGGGTGTCTCATGTGGTTGCATGTGGTGATTCTGACAGCTGGTGCTCCTAGGACATCTCTGTCATCATGTGGCCTCTCCAGCAGGACAGCTTTAGGGAATCAGACTTGCAACATGGCCATTCAGGAGCCCAAAGGCACACAAAGAGCTTCCAGTCAGCTTTTTAGCTCCTCATTCTTAAATATGATCCCATTGCCAAGGTTTATCAGGTATGGGAGGAAAGTAACACAAAAGATAAAGACCAAAACAAAACAGAAATAAAAGGGGGGAGGGGGCTCAGAGTAAGTAGATGAATAGCATATAGGCTTACCATTTTCCAGGTACTGTTCTAAGTGAGTAGTACGTATTAATCTCATTTGAACCTCCAAACAACTCTATTCAGTGAGTGCTCTCATTACTGCTCTTTTTGCTGAGGAAACTGATAAACAGAGGTCAGGTAACTTGCCTGTTACTTGTCATAGTCAGTGGCAGTACTGGCATTTGAATTGGTTGCAGAGTCCAAGTTCATAACCATTACATCACATACCAGAAATCATTCATGGAAGAGCAGGAAAAGTCTCTATATATAGTATCTTCAAAGACAAAAATAGGTTTTGCACTTATGAAACAAAAAAAGAGTGCTATTTTACAAAGAACATTTAGGGAAAAAAGAGATTTTTAAAATTAAAAAGAATGCAGTGATACAAATAAAAACAGAGGGATTATAACACAAATTTTGAGGGAAACTTTCAGAAATTTGAATAAAAAGCTGAGATAGAAAATAAGATATTAATAGAAGTCACAGGAAAATGAGAGGCTTAGGGGCTTCCCTGGTGGCTCAGATGGTAAAAAATCTACCTGCAATACAGAGATTCAGGTTCAATCCATGGGTCAAGAAGATCCCCTGGAGAAGGGAATGGCAACCCACTCCAGTATTCTTGCCTGGGATATCCCATGGACAGAGAAGCCTGGCAGGCTATGGGTTTGAAAAGAGTTGGACACGACTTAGAAAGTAAACAGCAACAATCAAGGGTCTAGCATAATGAGTGAAAAAAAGATCTGTATCAAGGCTCACCATCAAAAGCCAGAGATAAAGACCTTAAATGTTTTCCAGAGAGAAAAATCAGCTCTTAAAAGGATTTAGAATCCACTGAACTTCTCAACAGCAACATGGGCCATGTTCCAGTTGGAGCAGTGCCTTCAACTCTGAGGGAAAATGATTTCCAATCTTGAATGCTGTACGGTGCCAAACCACAGCCAGACCAGAGCACCCAGTAAAGGTATTTTCTGGCATGTAATCCCTCAACATGTTTATCTCTCAAGTCCCCATTCTCAACAGACCACTTTGCTTCTTCCAAATGATGGAGGAAATAAAAAAAGGGGAAGGCATGAAATTCAAACACTGAGGGGTAGATTGCAGATGAGAATGGATGCTCATGGTCATCCATTTCCGGGGTGGAGGAAATTTCCAGGACTGCTGCAATATAGCAGGCCTGGAGCACAGAAGGACAGAGAGCCCCATGGAGACTTTTACTGTGAAAAAGGAGCACTGATATGTCACCTGACGGGTCTGATTTTACTAGAAGTTTAACAGCAGTGTTTGAAAATTTGAGGATGTGTGAATAATAGGTCCATGGGAGGCTAAGGACACAAAATAGCACAGGACTTTGTTAAAGTCCAGGAAAACCAAAAATTACTACAAGAACAGAGAAGAAAGTTGCGCTTGCAAAACATGGTGTGGCCCAGCTGTGAGTGGTATGTGCAGTTAGCAACATAAATATTAAGCACTGAGTTAACTCGAAAGTGTGCTGTAAATACAGTGGGAAGTTTGAAAAAGGGACCTATATTTGTGGGCTGTGCTGGGGGGCCCCTTGATCATCATTTTAAATGCAGGGAAATCAATCAATAAAGATATCTCAAATTGAAAAGTCAATACTGTGAACAATAGGTAAAAAAATTGGGGGGATATGTATTCTTGTGGACAAAAAATGTTGCCTGCCATCAAGACTTCCACCACTGTAGTTGCCCCCTGCCCTCTGACAGGAACTCAGGATGGAGAAAAACAGGATACTGGCTCTAAACAGTTAAGATCCATGTGTGCGTGCTAAGTTGCCTTACTTGTGTCTGACTGTATGTGACCCATTGACTGTAGCCTGTCAGGCTCCTCTGTCCATGGGATTCTCTAGGCAAGAATTCTGGAGTGGGTTGCCATGCCCTCTTCTAGGGGATCTTCCTGACCCAGGGATGGAACCCGTGCCTCATTGGAAGGCAGGTTCTTTACCATGAGCACTACCTGGGAAATCTAGTTAAGATGCATATCAAAGAATAATCTCAGTGAACCCAGTGTCTCTTGCATCTTCCTACATCTCTCTACCAGCGTCTGTAAATGTGAATAGAAACCAGGAACTGTTGCCTCATTTGGCAAACTTAGACATTTACTTGAAAATGTTCTGTTGCAAGAAGCCTGAATTCTCTTTATGTAACAGATTTTCTTTCCACCGAGGCATGAAGGGTCCCTTTTAAATTTCTCTGGTTATCTGGAGTACTAGTAGAGCTGAACTGTCATCAGTCATTAATTTGGAAAGGAGGTCATCTGATAAGTGAGCACCATTTAGGAGTGCCTTGAGGAAACAAGGGCTTCTCTGGTGACTCAGACTAAAAAACCTGCCTGCAACGCAGAAGACATGGGTTTGATCCCTGGGTTAGGAAGATGCCCTGGAGGAGGGAATGGCTACCCACTCTAGTGTTTTTGCCTGGTGAATACTATGGACAGGGGAGCCTGGCGGGCTACAGTCCATGGGGTCACAAAGAGTTGGACATGACTGAATGACTATCACTTTCACTTTTGTCAAAAACTAAAGCTTTCAGTGGGTGTAAAGATTGAAAAAAATATGATCCCCACCTGAATGGAACAAACTGGACTGGGAGAGAAGAGGTCTCTACAGGGGCAAAGTGGTGTCAACTGGTGAGTTTGGACATCTGAAAAAGGATAGGAGGATTGAAAAAGAGTTTCCAAAAGGATCCGATTTTCTAGTTCATGGGTTTGCTGAGAGCTTGTTTTAGGAAGCTAGTAACTTCTGTAGTTTTAGCCATTTAATAAACACATCTGGATTTAAATACTAGAAGAAGTTTGAGAAGTATCTTAATTCACTTTGGAATATTTTCAAAATAAATTCTATTTCTAGATGTATTTTCTCCTGGAGAACATTTGTTAATTAGATTTAACTCAGTACCTTCTGGTCCAAACTGAAGATGTGTGAGGGAAAAAGAGACAATGCATTTTTCAAGTAAAATAGGAAAAGGCAGACTTGGACTTGTTTTTATGGCTCACTGAAAAACTGGGAATATTATAATCTGAAAATAGATGTAGGCAAGATCTGCTATCTTATCCAATCTCCAGAGCAAAATAATAAAATTCCTGCTCATTAAAACTAAACATTTTGGGTTTCTCTCCTTTGAGTAACTTGGCTCGCAAGAATGTTCTCTCAGCAACTTCTCTGAATTTGGTGCCTGACTTCATGTAACTCATATCTTTTTCATGATTTTTAAAGAAAATTTCCAAACTATACTCATTTTTCTATCTTCTCACAGATGACTTTTCTTTCAGAAATGCATTTCTTATTGTCTTCATCTCTTAGAGCTCTTTCCCTCCTCACCACCTGCCACCCAAAGGCTCTTTCCAGATAACTTTCCTGTGAAGTAGAAACTACTCTTTAAGGATATTAAAATCACACTTCGGGTTTTAACATGTTTGGAGGGAAAGCTGAAAATACATTTCAAACATTTTAAATATTCATGGTCAGTGATCTTCTAAAAGAGATATCAGACAAATACATGTAGATATTTCCATTATTTAAAATTGAATTGAAATTACTTAAATATTAATAAAGAGTGAATTGGTGAAATAAGTACAATAGTACCATGCAGTGTTTTAAATAGTGATGTGGAGATAGTCTATCTATCTAATCATCTATCTATCTTTATGTATTTTAAATAGCTCAGAGTATATTGTTACCTGAAAGAGTATGGTATGACCTCATCTTTGTCTTTTAAAATGTGTATGTATTTAATATCTATCCACATAAATGTCTGAAAGGAGGTACATGAAAATAGTGACTTCTTTGGGTGCTTACGAATATGGGTGAATTTTCTTTTTTACATTTTAATGAATTGTCTGTTTTGTTTTACAATAAATAGGCATTACTCTTTAATCACAGAAAGAACAAATCATTTTCATTTAAAAATGCATACTATGGGAAATTATGATTTAAGTTTTTTAAAAATCCTTTCAGTAAGAGGTTATTTCATTCTTAATATATCCAAATTAACTATTGCGGAAAATAGATAAATAACTTTCAAATCATAAAACTATAAACAATAGTCCTGGAAGTAGGACTAAGAAACTGTCTCTATCTTTGAGCAAGATAATACTCTGAAATATTTTAATGGGAGTATATTTAGGGGCAATATAGGGGGTATAATTAGAAAGTGTTAGTTGCTTAATCGTGTCCGACTCTGTGAGCCCATGGACTGTAGCCTGCCAGGTTCCTCTGTCCATGGAATTCTTCAGAAAAGAATATTGGGGTGGGTTGCCATTTCCAACTATTAATCTTGACTGGGGACAACTATACCCTTTGGGTAGAAGTAACTGCTTTCATCAACTGAGTGAAGATCACTGGTAAAATCTTTTATTATATGTGCATAATGGAAGTCAGAATCTCACTGCACCATTAATGAGTTGGGAAATAAAGTATGATGCCTTGTCAGAAACCCTAGAAATGCAATCGTGAGTTATTAGAGTTTCCAGAGTAAAACAGAAGCCTGTACAAAAGTTTTGAGGATACCACACAAATAGTACCTGCTTAATTGGCACAAGGCAGAATAACTTAATTAGGGTAATTGACCACAAGGAAACTGGAGCCACTAAAAAAGAAAGGTTCCATTGACCTGTGAGCCTCAAACCCATTGAAATGAAAATGAAGAACATCTCTGAATTTTCAGAGGCCCCAGTGTCAGTCTCTAGTTTTAGCCAAATTCCTATTCGTGGTAGTTAATACGTATTATCTTTGTGACTTTTTTACTTTTATACAGGGGTTCATCATTATTGCTCTTATTACTAATAAGGACAAGGAGCTTGGTTTAGGTCCAATTTAAGGTCTGTGGAAATTAGTTTGGTTTCCTTCCAGACCAAGCCAATGAAAATAACTGGTTCCATTCATTTATTAGTCCAGATAAACAAAGCCAGTTTTATTCTGGGCATAATGCTTATCTGTGTGAGTGACCTGCACTGAAGCCCAGGGGAGGACAGAAACCATGAAAAGCAGAAACTGGAAAGTTGGCCTCTTTCCCCAGGAGCCAACTGTGCTCCAGAGCAAGGAGAAACTGTACTCAAATGAGCCGAAGAGCAACAGGCTCTTCTGACCTTTGAATATAGGGAAATAAAAGCAATTTTACTGTGTAGTCTGGAAGAACCGTTTTTCCTAGTTTGTACTCTGTTTAACAAAATATAAAAAAGCAAAAAAGCTGCTCTTTAAGGCACTGCTCTCTCTCTCTCTCTCTCTCCCACAGTGTGTAGAATATGTTTCCTTTTAAAACAAATGTAAATTATCTTTATTTTGAGATCTTTAAGATAATCCTATATATAGACTTGAGCTATTTGGAAATGCTCTTATAATGAAACCAAGTATATAAATATAGACATTCATATCAAGATTGTATATTAACTTACTCTCCAGAAAGCTGCTATAGAATTTACTAAAAATGACTTTTTTCCATTTCTTCAATTAAATAACTTTTAATGGCAAATATATTGGCATTGCAAAAATGCAGAATACAAAGGATTTACAATAAAAGGATACCTGCTTCCCAGGTCCCCATCCAGAAGTAATCATCCTTCATACTTTTTTGCTTATCTTTTCAGAAATTTTCTGTGCACACACAGCATTTGTAAGTAATAAATTAACATATAAAATATTTATGTTTCACAAATGGGAATTTTCTTGCTTTTACCTAGTTTTACTTTTTCTCTATTTCTTTTATATTAAAATTAAATATATGTCCTAGAGATCATCCAAATAAGCCTATGTAGGTCTGTATTATTCTTTCTAATGCATGCAAAATATTTAATTATATGAATTTACCATATTCTATTTGTACAGGTATCTGTTGAAGGAGAGAGTTGTTACTTGCTTCTTTCTTTTTCTACAAACAATGCTTCAATAAACATTCAGATATATATGTCTTTGAATGCACATGTAAGAATGGGTAGGTAAGTTCTAGAAGTAGAGTTGTTAGGTTGAAGTCTGTACCTCATTTTAAATTCTCCCTATTATAATAAATTTGATAAAATTTTGATTTTCACTTGAGTCATTTCACAATAAAAATGTGACAAACCAAAGAATTTACTATATAAAATGGAAACAGTGATGGGTGTTGATTTCAGGTCAACAAAACACTCAATTTTGAATGTTTGTTGTTTAGTCACTCAGTTGTGTCCCACTCTTACAAGCCCATGGACTGTACCCTGCCAAGTTTCTCTGTCTGTGGGATTTCCCAGGCAAGAATACTGGAGTGGATTGCCATTTCCTTCTCCAGAGGATCTTCCTGACCCAGGGATCAAACCCGCATCTCCTGCATTGGCAGGCAGATTCATTACTACTGAGCCACCCAAGAAGCCCTTTGAATGTTCAATGCCCCTGAAAATCATCATATAGATGCTACTAAACCAGAGAGAAAGAATCTCTACAAGCTTACACTCCCTTAAAAAAAAAAATCCAGCTTTTGGTTCTGAAAGAATTTGGCACTAAGTTGTGAAGAAGATATTTTCTAGAGCATTTAAGGTATCAAAGCAATTCAATTCAACACTGCAAGAATTTATTGCCTGTCTATTCATTATAAATCCCAGTGGACTGTAAAAAGAATTGTATGCTGTCCCTGCTCACCAGGAACATGAGAGTATGATCACTGCATAAGCAAGATATTTAGTGAAAGAGACTAATTTTGGAGGAAAAGGGGATTATTATAACATGG
The DNA here is from genome assembly GCF_023699985.2 of Odocoileus virginianus. Classification (NCBI taxonomy): domain Eukaryota; kingdom Metazoa; phylum Chordata; class Mammalia; order Artiodactyla; family Cervidae; genus Odocoileus; species Odocoileus virginianus. The sequence continues at coordinate 23,826,276 of NC_069686.1, forward strand.
AAAAATCTTTATCATATCATACCAGTTCTCACATAACAAAGTTATGTCATGTCAGCAGTGATATAAGAGAAGACATATTTCTCTAGCACATTATGGGTGTTAATTTCAAATATTATAAAGGAAGAAAGAATGGAGGAAGGCAAGAAAAAAAGAACATGAAAAACAAAAACAATCTCCAGCATGCGTCATCCAGAAAGACTTCTTTTCTTTGTATCTCCATCAGTCAAGTGATGGCCCCAAGTTCACACCTTATGACTCATCTACCATGAATTATTTGCTTTTCTCTGCAACACACACAGCACTCTCTTATTGCATTGCCTTTAAATGTCTCCCTTATGTTAGTCCACCCAGCAATTGCCTGTTTATCCTTGCATTGCTGACTCAAGGATCATTATTTTCTCTTCCACCCAGGAAAACATAACCTTTTCTTCCCCTACACTCCTATGCTTCTAGGGTAATATCTTCATCATAGTTTAAATGTGTGTGTGTGTGTGTGTGTGTGTGTGTGTGTGTATTGGCCATGCCATGTGGCTTGTGGGATCTTAATTCCCCAACTTCCCCAATCGGGGATCAAACCTAGGTCCACAGTCATGAAAATGCCAGGTCTTACCCATTGGACCATGGGGGAATTCATTCTTTTTTTTTTATTTTCCTCCTGACCTTTTATATTTCTGAGCTATGTGTTCTTTCTTGCAATATTTTCACATACTGTCTTTGTCATGGTTACCTGTGAATATTACAAGTAGGCTATTGTTTCTTTCTTTGTCTTCTCCCAAAAGTACAAGTTTATATCTCTCATAACTTTTAGCACACTGCTCTGTATTTAATTTTAAAAAGCTTACTGGGTGTCTGCCATCCAGTTAGGATGCTAATTTAATGGCTCATGTTGCATCATTAGGGTTTCACTGATAGCTCAGTTGGTAAAGAATCTGCCTGCAATGCAGGAGAACTGGGTTCGATCCCTGGGTTGCATCATTAAACACTTGGTAATAATAGCAAAGGATCATAGTGCTTACAATGTGTGGGCACTCTTTTAGGCCCTTTATATAATTAACTTTAATTCTCACGGCAACTGTGGGAAGTAGACTTGGTAATACTGTGGAAGCTGAGGCACTGACAGGTTTGATATTTGCCCAAGTTTAATGTTAAGTGTTGCCACCAGATACTCTGGGCCATTGTTTGAAAATGACTAGAGGTTTGAGCAGACATTTACATTAAAACTTAGAGCTAGGCATCACAATTCCTGTTTTGGAGATGAAGTTCAGAGAGGCAAAAGAGCTTGTTCAAGATCACACAGCTTGTTGGCAAAAACAGGATTCAAATTATGTTTAATTCCAAAATCCATGTATTTTCCACTACCTGTGCTTCAACTCGGCCTATCTCTTTCTGGGGCATGACTCAAGTTTCGGATTGTATTTTTCAGCAGTAGTTTTTGCCTGCCAGCATCCATTTTCCTTTTGTCTAATAACACCATGTTATTCCTTCAAGGATCTACCCTGTCTTACCCTCAGTACATGGAGGTAGCACATGAATTACATTCCTGTTATGGTTACCTGTCTTCTTCCCAGGAAGCTTTGAAGTTTCTTGAAAGCAGAGATAGTTTCCTCTTTTTCCTCTTCCCCTTCCCTCTTCTTCTTCAACTCTATCTCTTCTTTTCCTTGTAGGTACATCTCGAATGCATAATCCATAGTAGAGGCTGAAAATATTTTCTGAATGAATGCCTTGCACATGGTACTTGCTTACTCAGTACTTGTGAAGTTGGATTGTTTGACAAGATTGCAAATAAAATGAGCCTCAGCAAAGTATTAGAATCCAGCAGGCAGAGAAAGGTCAAATATATGCCCCAGGCATATTCTACTGCTTTGTACCATTCAAAAACAGAGCATTTGAGCTTCTGGAGGTTTCTGAGGTGGTTTTCATAGGAAACCCCATATAGAATTCTTGAGCATAATCCAACCTTTTAGACATGAAGGAGCAAAGAAGCTGACAAATTCCATATCTTAGAAGAAAAAAAAAAAATCAACATTCTCCAGATAGAGAAGTAAAGAGATCATGATACCTATATCTCAATGGCAAAAGGCAGATAATCCCTATGTGGCATTCATCTAAATTTTATTAAGACATTTAGAGTTTCTAAATTTAAAAAAGATAATTATGTCTACCTATCCTCTACCTTTCTAAAGCTAGAATTCAAAACAAAATGAAACTGTACACCCTAAACCAAAAATAAACATAACAAAGTCTTCTAGAATTCTATTTTTTTTTCTCCTACTGATGATCACTTTTAGGCTTTCCAAAAAGGATCACTTTCTATCAAAAATTTTTTTGGAGGAATCTGCTCTGTTGTGCCTCAAGCATGTTGCTGATTTTTCTTTGGAATAGTCGTGTGTTGCCTCTAAAGATGAAGGCAGCAGTAATCAAAGTGTTGATCCAGTCATGAAAAGAGAATGTCTCTGCTCTGTACAGTGACCCTAACTTGAGACTTAACTGGTCTAGATAGCCTCTCTTTTCCTTGTTCAACAGTTTGACATGCATTATTCCTGTACAAAAACCACTGTTTATTTCACATTACCCACAGCAGCATTGCCTGAGCATTTTCTGAAGAAAATAATTTTAATAGATGTAATGCAAAAAGTGCTTTGAGGTCACACGTATAGGGGGCTTTCATTTCATCCACTGGGGGTATCACAATATCATGTTACCTATTATCATATTAAGATCTTAATGGGGAAAAAAAGATGTACATAGTGACAATATGGGGTCTCCAAAAAGCTGGCACTGGATACCATAATTACTGTGGAACAAAAGAAAAGTGAAGGAGGTTAGTATAAATGCAGAAGTTAGACAAGATGCAAACAATTAAAATGAATCTTCTTAGTACTACACTTGAGTTCCTGCTTTTGACCAAAGATCCTAATACTTTAATCAGCTATTCTCCAGACTGCTAAATCTAGTATAGAAGGGCTATGTTTTTAATTGTACATAACCTATATGCAGAGAACATCATGTGAAATGTTGGGCTGGATGAAGCACAAGCTAGAATCAAGACTGCTGGGAGAAACATCAATAACCTCAGATATGCAGATGACACCACCCTTATGGCAGAAAGTGAAGAGGAATTAAAGAGCCTCTTGATGAAAGTGAAAGAGGAGAGTGAAAAAGCTGGCTTAAAGCTCAACACTCAAAAAACTAAGATCATGGCATCTGGTCCCATCACTTCATGGCAAATAGATGAGAAGACAATGGAAACAGTGACAGACTTTATTTTCTTGGGCTCCAAAATCACTGCAGATGGTGATTGCTGCCATGAAATTAAAAGATGCTTGCTCCTTGGAAGAAAAGCTATGACCAACCTAGACAGCATATTAAAAAGCAGAGACATTACTTTGCTGACAAAGGTCTGTATACTCAAAGCTATGGTTTTTCTGGTAGTCATGTGTGGATGTGAGATATGGACCATAAAGAAGGCTGAGTGCTGAAGAATTGATGCTTTTGAACTGCAGTTTTGGAGAAGACTCTTGAGCGTCTCTTAAACAGCAAGGAGATCAAGCCAGTCAAATCTAAAGGAAATCAGTCCTGAGTATTCATTGGAAGGACTGATTCTGAAGCTGAAACTCCAATACTTTGGCCACCTGATGCGAAGAACTGATTCATTAGAAAAGACCCTGATGCTGGGAAAGATTGAAGGCAGGAGGAGAAGGGGACTCCTGAGGATGAGATAGATGGATGGCATCACCGACTCGATGTGAGTTTAAGCCAGCTCTGGGGGATGGTGAAGGACAGGGAAGCCTGGCCTGCTGCAGTCCACCATGTTGCAAAGAGTCAGACACAACTGAGCGACTGAATTACAACAAAACATAAAATTGTGGGAATTCAAGGAGGGAGGTAATGTGAAAGAGGAAGTATCTGCTAAGAGAAAATGTGGCTTAGATCATCATTGTTTCCTTTTGTAGCCATCAATACTTCTCTTTTTGCTAATTTTAGTTTAAATTTCCCGTTTTCCGTCTCTATTTACTGAAGGACAACACTGAGAAGAGCTGGGTCTGGAAAGGAAGTAGCCCAAAGGATAGTTTCAATGACAGCTAATGTTTTCACTAATAATAATGAATATTTCCTAACTGCTGATATCATGTTACTGTGCTAAGACTTGTATCATCCTATTCAATCAAGTTCCTCCTGAAGTAGGTACTATTGTTCACCTAGGTTTACAAATGAGGAAATTGAGACTTAGAGAGGTTCAAACAAACAATCTTGTCCAAGGTGCTATAGCTGCACTTTAATTACTATCCTGAAATGACTAATGAATGAAAGGGTCATACTCTAGGAATTAAAAGCCTCAGACTGTTGTCCCAGCTTTTCTTTAACTTTCTGAGCCTCAGAGCTTCATCTGCCTAAGTTATGGGGTTATTGTGAAGATCAGTAAGATAATGTTTACTTGAAGGACTTTATAAATACAGATAAACCATAATGCATTACCATATTATACATAAGAGAATGGATCTTGAGTTAGGAAGTTTCCACCTCAGGACTGAAGTTGAGAAAGACCAGACTGAAATATTAGAAGGAGAAAGGTGGCTATGTGATGAAGAATTCTGATATTTGGGAAGTTGGGGCACACTGAGGAAGATGAACCCAAGATGCCTTCTGGGAGAGGGAAAGAGGAAGTGCCCAATGGAAGATGAGTAGGTGATGACCAGTATGGGACTGTTAGAGCAAAAAAATAAATAAAAAAGCTGAGAGAGAGAGAGAGAGACAGGATGTAAAGCCCAACCCAAAGCTGCATACATACAGAATGCCTGTGTGTGCTAGGCTGCCCAGTCGTGTCAGCCTCTTTGTGGCCCCATGGGCTGCAGCCTTCCCGGCTCTTCTGTCCATGGGACTTTCCAGACAAAAATACACTAACAAAATAGTATAAGAGAAATAAAGACATGGAGTCTTCTCTGGCTGCTGGCTTGTCTCCTTTTGCTTATTGTAGCTGCTGGAACAAAAGGTAACCTATTCTGAAGAAGAAAGAACTGCATCCTTGCTCTTCTGCATATTTGTTTCGGGGACTCATGGGATATATATGTTATTTCTATGGACTTGTTTCTTTCCTATTTTTTCCCTTTAAGGGAAATGTACAAAATTGAATTTGACATTTTTGCCAAACCTCTTAAGCCTGTGGTCCTCAAATTTAGTAAACGTCAGAATCCCTCTGACAGGTTTGCCAGATTTAGTGATTAAAAATATAGAATATGCAGTTCATTTTAACTTTCAGTTAAATACTGAAAAATTTTGTTATAAATATGTCCCAAATAGCTCATGGGACATGCCTATACTGAAAAAATTTACTCATTGTTCATCCAAACTCCAAAGTTAGTTGAAAATGCTGTATTTTATCTAGCAGCCCTACCTAAAGCTTGTTAAAATTCAGATTCACCTGTTCCATATTCTAATTCTGGAAGTACGTCTGAAGTAGGGCCAAGTGATCCTCCAGATGATTCCAATGCAGCTTATGCTTAGCTAACACTCTGAGAGATACTGGGTAAGCTTGGAATATGCCAACACGAGAGTGAGAGGTTTTAAGAGGCCTGGAGGACATCTTCAGAAGAGGATGGAGGTATATGTACAGTGCTTAGGGGATGCTGGAAGACCTGTTCCTTGAGTGCAGCAGAGAGATATTTGAGTGCTAGGACCCCAGTGTGGTAACTGGTCCCCACTGATGTGTCATTTAGTCCTCTCAACAACCCCCAAAGAATAAAATCTATTATCTCAATCTCTTTACATGAGGAAACAAAAGCTCAGGGTGAAGTAACTTGCCCAAGGTCACATAGGTAGTATTTCATGGTGTCAGGTTTGATCTAACATCAATCGTTTCCATAGTCCACATTCTGAATCAGTCCTATGCAATCAATGATAGGAAGTTTGGGCAATTTTGCCTATGCAACTCACCGCCCGCACCCCCCACCCCCCTATTTACAGCCTTTTTCAAATTGTTGAGTTAACTAAAATATAGTCAGGTATGTGAAATCTGCTCTCTAGAAGTACTCAAAGATCTCCACATTCTAATGTATAATAGGCAAAAGGCCTGGGGGTTTGTGAAAAGCTTAAGGGTCTAAGCTGATGAAAATATTGAAGAGCCACTAGATAAGATATTGTTTGAGGCAAGGTGGTTTGTTTTTTGTTTTTTTGTCTAGAATGCTCAGCACCAGCCAAAACCCATCATCCCAAAGGGGAATGTGTCAGGGGATGCTCTCCTCTGGAGCATCAGCCAACAATTTTTTCACCAGGGGACCTAAGTTGAATAGTCTCTGAAGGGGACATTGGCACAGGCCACTAGATATAGGGAAGAGGTTGATGAAGAAATTGGAGCTGTTAGACTAGAAAGGAGACAACTCAAAGAAACCATGGCTGCACTTTTCTAATATTTGTAGAACTGGTAGGAGGGAAGGGCAATGAGCAAGGACCATAGGTTAGATGTTAGCAGGAAAAGGATTTTGACTCCACATATGTGATAGAGTGCACTATTATTTACAATATTTGCTGTTTCTCTGGGGCATGTCTTTTCCTGCCTTGTCCCTTCCTAGGGGAGGTTTTCACGTGATTCTCATTGAAAACTTTAAGGTCCAGCATGGGACTCTCCACTCTCTTTTCCTCTGCCATGAGATCTGCACTGTCCCTGAGAGGGACATTAGCCTGAATCCCAGATGGAAACTGATATGGGGCAGAGCCAAGCTAACCTGTGGTAGGCACCCAGTATAAGCAAGAAGTAAGCCTCTGTGGTTAAAAGAAAAGTCACAGACATTTTCCAGCTTTCTATTTCTGTGGGATACCTTGCTTTGGCTGACAGGTAAAATGAGAAAGCACTCTCTAGAAGTCAGCGTGGTCCTTCTCCAGAAAGGACTCCCTGGAGAAATGAGGAGTTTCCTGGACTAAAAGTATTTATAGCTACAAACAACTTAGAAGGCTGTTTGAAAAGCAGGGCGGGGTGGGGGTGGAGGCTGGGAGAGGTGAATTGCAGTATTGGCTAAGTGGTTAGGATATTAAGCTCCTTTCCATATCTGAGAGTCTGTGCTACAAGAGTAATAAGGTAAAAGTAGCTGCGAAGTGGGCAAGGCCTTTTGCACAGCCAAGCTTTACACACACTTGAGGAGGAGGGACACAGTGACTCTGGGGCAGATTAATATCAGCTAGTGGTTACTGAAATTTAGAATATTAACTTGTGCTCTGTTTGAGAACAGGCTTCTGGAATGTAACTAAAAAGAGAGTTAAATATTTATGTGGTTTGAGATTAACCATAAAAGACCTTCAGGGGAGGCTTAGAACACAAGAATAGCTCCGGAAAGTGTAATTCAGTCACTAACATGGGCCTCTCCCAGAACCCTGCTAACTGTTAGATGTACAACGCCAAGCCACACGCTTGGCCAGAGATCAGAGAAAGCAGAGCCACGAGTGGGATCCTGCCGTTCCGTCGATCTGCAGCCCAGAGAAAGGCCAAGTTGGGATTCACTCCCTTCTCTCTCCCCTTTCCTGTTTTGTCCCTCCATAATCCCAAGTTTTTCTCTTGGCTCTTCTTTCACCCTTCAATTCCCTTCACTCTTAACATTCTGTCTCAATAATCTGATCTGTCATTACTGGATCATCTCTCTATAATCTGATCTTGATTCTACCTATCATTTATTTACCTAAGTCACCAGTGAGAAAGCTAGAAATGAAAAGGTAAAACAAAGTAACACTGTTAAATCAGGAAAGTGTTCATTTATTCAGTGAATTAAGTAACATGTGGTGGGGTGTGTACTATGTGCAAGCATCGCTTTGGGGGGGAAAAAAGATATATTCCAAACTTTCAATCATGGCTCCTGACACAGGGGACCTTGAACAAGTTCCTTAAACTCTCAGTGCTTTCAGTTCCTAATCCTTAAAATGAGGTCAATAATCTCCTGGCAGGGTAGTTGGAAAGATTAAGTAAAATACTTTATACTGCAAATACATAAAAGATACCAGGTAAAAGATTGATACATTTCATAACATTTTAGTTCAGCTTGGATCTGTGTTTATAGTTTATTCACTTAATTTCAGGTTTAATACCTTAAAAGCTAAGTCCATTTTCTGTTAGTATATTTCAGTGTCTACCATTTGGTTGGTCACAGGAATGTATAGCAAGTACTTGAAGACATGGGACCAAAATCTACGTATCTTATGTAATATTATGTTGGATTGACCAACTTTTTGGCCAACCCAATATGTAATTATATATGCAATACTGTATATTTCATATACATGCTATGGATTGGACATTTTTATCCTTCCCACAAAATTCACAGGTGGAATTCTAACCTCCAGTGTGATGATATTTAGAAGTAGGGCCTTTGGAAGATAATTAGGTTTAGATGAGGTCATGAAATGTGGCCCTCACAGTGGGATCATTGTCCTTATAAGAAGAGGAAGAGGGACCAGAGCACTGTCTCACCATTATATGAAGACACAATAAGAAGGTGGCGGGCCATCTGCCACCAGAAAATGCATTCTCAGCAGGAATCGACTCCAGCAACACCTTGATCATGAGTTTCCTGCCTTCAGAACTGTGAGAAATAAATGGCTGCTATTTAAGTCACCCAGCCTATGTTTTGTTATAGCAAGCTGAGCTAAGACTACACACACACACACACACACATGTATATAAACCTCCAGCACCGCGAGATAGTGCAGGACAGAGGAGCCTGGCGTGCTGTAGTCCATGAGGTCAAAAAGAGCCCAGCACAACTTAGTGATTGAAAAATAACAAAAGCAACAAAGTTTTGTATAGTACCTCTACTGTTAGAACAACTGAATGAGATTTGGAGATACTGCCTTAGTATATAGAATATAGTGTATATATCTATATCATATGAATGTCTATATCTAATAAAAGATTTAGTGTCAACTATTTTTGTTATGATGTAGGTCCCATACAGAAGGAAGAGAATAGACACAATCCCAGTCTTTAAGAATTTTACACTCGTCCAAATGACCTAGAGCATTTGAACAGGCCCTTTTTGTTCCCTTCTTTACTGAAAGGTTTATGATTTTCCTTGAAGTGTCAATGTATTCACCTTTGCAGTGTCTCACAGTGGTCTAAGTCAATCATGAGAATCTTCTTTCCTGCTTTCCCAGCCCCCTTTGAAACTTGTGGTGTTCTTGAGACATAAGGAGAAGTCCCTGTGGGGGCTTCTTGAGAAGCTTTCACCTTTTTGACAAAAAGACACAAATAGCTGGGAGCCGCTTTCACCATCCTGTTCTGGCTTAAGTGCTGGCTGGCAGTGACCATTTTGATTTTGTGACCCTGATTTGACAAGCAGGGGTAGCAAAGTCAACATGCCAAAGATTGTGGAGCAGAAAAATAAAAAAAGTGTTATTGATTATGCTGTTGAATAACCAAGCCAAAGATGGTAACCATCTATTTCTAGACTTGTTACATCAGAAAAATAAAAAGTCACTATTTGTTAAGTCACTATTAGATATTTTTGATAAATTGCAACCAAAGATGATATCTTTAAATTTTATTTTTATTTTTTTAACTGTGCTGGATCTCTGTTGCTGCCCACAGGCTTTCTCTGGTTGCGGTGAGCAGGGGCTGCTCTTGGTTGCAGTGCATGGATTTTTCATTGCAGTGGGTTCTCCCGTTGCAGAGCATGGGCTCTAGAGTATACAAGCTTTAGTATCTGTGCGCAGGCTTAGTTGCTCCGTGGCATGTGGAATCTTCCCGGACTAGGGATCCAACCCTTGTCTCCTGCATTGGCAGGAGGATTCTTTACCTCTGAGCCACCAGGGAGGCCCCAAAGATATTCTTGATAGATATCAGATAAAAGGATAATATATAGTAGAATTTCTGCTGCTGTGAAATTTCAGGACAAATGAATAGTGGAATAAAAGATTATTGGTATTTGATATTTGATATCATTGGTATAATGGTATTTCCAAATATCATTGGAAAAATTTTAAAAAAAGGTTTTGCTGAGGAGCTCTTTCTCTCATGAGAATACAATTTATTTCAGCAAACAAAATCTTCAATATTTATACTATCTTAAAGTAGATATAGTAGGGAACATGAAAATGTCTATTTTGATCCTGAAAAGAGAAAGAATATATATATATATTTCAAAGCATGAAGAATGCTAGATGTATATGACTATCTGATGATGAAAGAAAATTATTTGAGGGAATTTTATAGTAAATAGTAATTATATAATGTTGGCAATTAACACAGTTTGCCAGCTGTCTCCACATTTGTCAATATCATGTGTTGAGATGTTTAAAGGAAGCTAAACATCAATATATTCCTTTAAAACTTTTCTGAAAGTTTGGCTGCACTCTGATTTTCTTACTCTTAACTAATGCTTCCTCATCACTACCTTCACATATCAGTCTGTGTCCTAATGCCTATTTGATGGTTTTAGAGTGTTTGCCTTACTGCAATTTTCTCCTGAGATATTATTACCTCAGGATAAATTCAGTAGTCTTTCATACTTTCTCAGTTTCAAAAACATCTGAGTTTTACATTTCTAAGCCTATAAAAACTTCTAATAGAAGTAGGTCTTACCATAAAATTTTTTTTCATAAAGGCGTTTGATCATAGTTGGACTGTCAGTTTTATATACTTTTCCTGTTGACCTCCTTTAAAACTGACTTTCCTATATTTGTAATATTTTTTTGGCCATTACAAAATTTTCCAATTCGAAACCTTGTGATTTGCTGCTATGTTCAGAGGGATCAGAGTCAAATTTAGAAGTTCCAAAGACATCCCTTCAACATGTATATCTATTTAGTCACAGTAGCAGTTTGTATTGTATAACAAACCTATCTATAAAAATTGGTCTTAGTCTTTCTGAAATTTATCTTACAGAGTTATGACATGGAATGATATACTTTAAATGATCAAATAGCAATTTTAATACTTGTAGAGATGTATTTTGAAAATCCTTTACTAGCAAAAAAAATCCCCTTTATTAGACACCATTATCAAGAAAATATTTTGCATGTCTGTGAATATACTCAATGAAGTTCACATCTATTATATAAACACTTTTTAAAAATAGAAGAAGATAATTATATAATACTATTTAAAATAAATTTTGATAGATTCTAAAATTATTTTTTAAAAATTAATAGAGAAAATACAAACCAAAGCATTAAAATTAGGTTCTGCTCGAGTCTTTTTTCTTGTTTTGTATACAAGTCATCACTATTTCAGTTATAGTGAAAATTAGCCTCTTTCTCCCCCATTAGCCTGTCAAGGGCAGGAAATGAAAGTGAAAGTGTTAGTCACTCAATCATGGCTGATTCCTTGTGACCTATGGAGAGTGGCCCACTCGGTCTCCTCTGTTCATGGAATTCTTCAGGCAAGAATATTGGAGTGGGTTGCCATTCCCTTTCCAGTGGATCTTCCTGACCCAGGGATTGAATCCACATCTGCATTGCAGACAGATTCTTATTTTTTTCTCCCCATTTATTTTTATTAGTTGGAGGCTAATTACTTTACAATATTGCAGTGGTTATTGCCATACATTGACATGAATCAGTCATGGATTTACATGTGTTCCCCACCCTGAACCCCCTTCCCACCTCCCTCCCCATCCCATCCCTCTGGGTCTTCCCAGTGCACCAGCCCCGAGCACTTGTCTCATGTATCCAACCTGGGCTGGTGATCTGTTTCACCCTTAATAATATACATGTTTTGATGCTGTTCTCTCAGATCATCCCACCCTCACCTTCTCCCACAGAGTCCAAAAGTCTGTTCTGTACATCTGTGTCTCTTTCTGTCTTGCATATAGGGTTATCGTTACCATCTTTCTAAATTCCATATATATGCGTTAGTGTAATGTATTGGTGTTTATCTTTCTGGCTTACTTCACTCTCTTTAATGGGCTCCAGTTTCATCCATCTCATTAGAACTGATTCAAATGTATTCTTTTTAATGGCTGAGTAATATTCCATGGTGTATATGTACCACAGCTTTCTTATCCATTCGTCTGCTGATGGGCATCTAGGTTTCTTCCATGTCCTGGCTATTGTAAACAGTGCTGTGATGAACATTGGGGTGCACGTGTCTCTTTCAGATCTGGTTTCCTCAGTGTGTATGCCCAGGAGTGGGGTTGCTGGGTCATATGACAGTTCTATTTCCAGTTTTTTAAGGAATTTCCACACTGTTCTCCATAGTGGCTGTACTAGTTTGCATTCCCACCAAGAGTGTAAGAGGGTTCCCTTTTCTCCACACCCTCTCCAGCATTTATTGCTTGTAGACTTTGGGATAGCAGCCATCCTGACTGGCGTGTAATGGTACCTCATTGTGGTTTTGATTTGCATTCCTCTGATAGAGTGATGTTGAGCATCTTTTCTTGTGTTTGTTAGCCATCTGTATGTATTCTTTAGAGAAATGTCTGTTTAGATCTTTGGCCCGTTTTCTGATCGGGCCATTTATTTTTCTGGAATTGAGCTGCAGGAGTTGCTTATATATTTTTGAGATTAATCCTTTGTGCAGACAGATTCTTTAACATCTGAATCAACAGGGACGCCCATCAAGGGCAAACAATGGTCTGGTCTTACTCTAGTGACTAGCAGAGTGCCTGGTACATACTGACAAATATTCATAATAGTTGTTGAATGAATGATATCCTTCCTGCTTCAAACCTTCATGACCCTCCCTGTCTAATAGTTTAGCACAAATTCTTTTCCCCAACAGCTAAGTCTTTATACAAAACCTGTTGGAGCCCAACCACCTTTAAATAGAACAGGGTGTGCCTACAACAAGCCTTAAACTTTTGGCTTCAGGGCCTGCTTTGTCCAAAATCTTGACTTTGTACTTCACCGCATCTCAAAAGATTTGTATCACTTGCTTTACAAAGACACATTTTGTCCCTCTTAACCAATAGGGTTTCTTTCCTTTGTGCATCACTACAATATGTCTTTTATGGCACATGCCATATTTTGCTTTTGACTATATGTATTTGCATTTACAATCTATCCCATCAATGCTGTAAGATCTTTGAATAAGTTCTTTTATCACTCCCCACAGCACAGCATACAAAGTAGGCATTTCATTCAGACATAAGTGTGTACACCTACTGTTTGGGCCATCAGAGTTCTTAGCTGTGAGAAGGAAGCTACTAATGGAAAACACATATTATTAGAGTATTCCAAATTACACAGTGATTAAGGATGAAAGCTTCTGTAACAGCTTACAAGGGTTGAATCTTCATTCTGCTGCTCAATAGTTTTGTAGCCTACATAATCTTCTAAATATCAGTTTCCTCACCTGAAACATGGTAATACTACTACCTGCCTCACAGGGCTTTTGATCAAATTAAATGAAATAAGGTGTGTAAAATGTTTAGTATACATAATACACACTTGTTACTATTCCCTCTTAGTAGTAGTATTATTTCAGCTTAGGATGTTTGATTTTTTAATGGCTGATATGCTTGCACTGCAATATTAGATGGTAGGTTAGAAAGCATCTCTGCACTGAGTAGCCCTTCATCAACCAAATAATTTTGGGCCCATATATATTTTGCTTAGAAATCTCAAAAAATTTCTGCGATTCTCCATTTAATTTTTGTGGCCTACAGTCTATGGGATCACAAAGAGACCTTTGATATGCTTCTTATCATGATATTTAATGTCCAGTTATTCCTCATTAGGTTAATAGCAATGATTTCTTATTAATAACTGTTTACTTATTTAGTATTTATAAAGCATATTACAAAGGCTTTTTAGGAATACATTAGACAGTAACGTATATTACTGAGTACATTGCCCCACTGGAATGAACCCATTATGAACTACCTAAACCACTGTACCTTCATTTCAAAATAGGGCTTTGCAGCTTTCTCATCCTGGTACAGGAGACCATCAAGGGTGCACGCATTAATCAACTGAGCAGAAGATCTGGGAGGATACCGCTCAAGGAATCTTCAAGATACTATTACCATTTGCTTGATTCTAATTTAAATAATTTGGAGTTCTTAGAAGATTAGAAAGTTTTGAAAAGTAGACTGTCAACACAAAGAGAATGAAAAGAAAATTTGGGGGGGGGGGCATTTTACAAAATGTTTCTTCTACAGAACAATAGGCTTTTACAGGCTTGCACTGATTAAAAAAAAAACAACTTATTAGATATAAATGAGAAGCATGTGCTTCTGGTGGTATTATACTCCAAGAATTTTAGTTAAGTAAAGTCTAAACTTTCAGGGTATTTGAAATATACTCAGTTGGACAGTTAATGAACCCTCTTCAACTTAAAGTAGAGAACTGCCACAAGAGAAAAAAATGCACGAAAAAAGTTATGGAAGAGACAAATGGATATTGAACTCTTTTCCAGTGTTCCCATTCCAATGATTTTTAGGAGTTATAGTTAAAGAAGTACAGCTTTCCTTCCATCCCTGAAATTGGTTTCTTGCATAACACATTATTTTGAATGTCAGCAATCAGCCCTTGCACTTCTTTAGACCAAAGACCAAGATTGAGAGCAGAGTGAATGCCTATTTCAGTCCCAGAAACGAAGGCATCAGTAGTATAATAGAAGGCAAGTGAAAGATAAATACATTTGTTTTTCCATCTGCTAAGACATAACTAAAACATTCTTCCCATTTTTTCCTTAATATTTTGTTTCCTGGCAACTAATAACAAAAATTCCCAATCAACCACATCTTTCACAATTCTTGGTTCTTTAAAAAAGCAGCACTAATACTGTTGTTTAGATTTCTAATATATAAAATTATTTTCAAAAAAGAAGTACTATATATTAAAAAGTTATATATATTATATACATAGGCATACATACATAAAATTATATGTGTATGTATAGTTCAGTAAAGGAGCCATAGGGATGTATTATATAACCATTCTGAAAAACAATGGGGCACTATCTGGTAAATTTTCTGTAACCCAGCTATTTTACTCCTGGATGTTTATTCAAAAGAAGCTCTTTCACATGTACCATAAGGAAACTAAAAGACTGTGATCTCTTTCTCTCTCTTATGTGCACTTGGAGATTTTTCCAATGTTTATCAAGAGCAGAATGGATTATCCTGATACAGGGTGAAAATTAATTATAGCTATATGCAAAAATACCTAAGAATCTTGTCTACACAGCAAAAAAATTGGCATAATCTTACACCTATATTTCCATAAAATATAAAGTTCAAAAATGTATACAAAATTAACCAGTATTTTGTTTAGGCATATAAACATATGAGGCAAAACTAAAGAAAAGCCGGACAATAATTAGCACAAAATTCAAAGCTTTGATTAAGACCTGACAGGGTCCCACAGGGGATGTGAAAGTAATATTCTTTCTCTTCAAGTAGGTGGTGGGTAGAGAGTTGTTCATTGCATTGTGATTCTTTATATATTACACATATTTAATAAATGTTCTTTTGAAACTGTTCAATATTTGGTAAAAACATATACAATAAAAAGCAAAGGTCTACACAATTACTGCAATTGTTATATCTAAAAAAATGTTTTAAAACTAATATATTGTTCAGTCATTTATAATCATCTACTTTTTTGTGGTCTGGAACATTATTTCCTGATATCTATGAGACTATGGCAGCGTTTAAGTACTATTAAAAAGATGGCAAAACTAGTCAGTCTAGTTCATTTTATTTTGTGACGCTGCAAGGGGTCAAATTCCATAAAACCAACTGACAGGCTGTCCCAGGACTTTTGCTTTAGACAATCTTTAAAAATGAAAGGTTATTTTGAAAACTCACTGAGATATTGTAAAATACATTTTTGCATGAGGATTTTTATTTTGTTGTAACTTTTCACTGAATAGTTTTATATTACACATTTCTAGAATGATCCCTTAAACACAGTCCATACACTGCAATTCCATCTGTCTAGTGTGTTTATATGGGGTCCAATACAGTTAGGTTACAAAATTCACAATTTAATTTTTTATATTGATGAATTTTATTGTATCTTCTCACTTTATGAGAAGAGATAGATTTAGCTAAGAATCATTGGTCCAAAAGTATAAGTATTTCACTTACAACTAAAGTATATGTATCACTTAAAAGTAAGAGAGACTCTTAACTTTAATGTAATAGAAACTGTTAATGAATGCTTAAATACAAGCTAAAGATACTGAGTTATTCACCCTTGGATTCGAGGCAAAATGATTTTATAACTTCTCTCATATGATGTAGTTTATTGAACACAGATATTTGGGTCTGACAGACCTGCTTTTAAATCCAGCTCTCTCACCTGTGCATCTTTGAGCTATTTGCCGAGATCTCCCCACCTGAAAGACAACAGGGCTTTTATGGAGACTCAATTAGATAATGTAGGAACAATTCCTGGTACAAAACTATTACTGAGTAAATGCTATCCTGTCCCCACATTGCAGGTTAAAATAGGAGATAAAATGTTTTCAGTGCAAGAACATCAAGTCACTGCAACAGATTATAAGCAAATTCCTTATCATCCAAAGCACTTAGCAGTGTTTCTTTGTGACATAAACCACAGACTTACGGATTCCTGCCCCATTATCTCCTCTCACTCACTTCATACATGGTTTCCTGTCCATCATTCTCTTTTATTTGGTGGGGGGTGGGGATAAGAGAGAGAAATGCTATCTCAGGAAATGGAAAAACTTACTGTGAAGGGATGTACATCATCATCATCATCATCACTGAAGAAAGCTTATAAAAGACAGGAGTTGTGAATAACATACTTTGTGATATGAATTGGCAATGACAGCATGCAGTTTTGTAACATCAGAGACCAAAGAAAATCCCATGGAGGCTGAACATTGAATATGGATTTCTTTTGCATCATTTTATGCTTATTACTATGAAGTCGTTGTAGTGGATGCTAGTTCTGAAGACAAGAATCAGATACATAATAAGCAACGTAAAATTATTTTTCCATGTCTGTTATTATTGAGTTGCTGAGTCGTGCCTGACTTTTTTTTTGGCCCCGTGAACTGTAGCCCTCCAGGCCCCTCTGTCCGTGAGATTTTCTAGGCAAGAATACTGGACTGGGTTTCCGTTTCCTTCTCCAGGGGACCTTCCTGACTCAGGGACAGAACTGGTGTCTCCTGCATTGGCAGGCAGATTCTTTACCACTAAGCCGCCTGGAAAGCCCTTTCCATGTCTATACCTAAGTAAGGATAATTTCTTTCTCACATCCATTCTTACTTACACTGAAAAATGTTCTGTGGCCTCTCTGAATCTTTCTGGGGCAGGAGAGGGCTTTGGGGCTGTCCTACATCTGACTGCCTCAGGAAGCCTTTTGGAAACGTTTTCTGTTCTCACTCAACATTAGGTAAGGAATAAACTTAGGGTCTTTCTGCTCTCCAAGGTAGAGCCTACGAGCCCAGCTTCTTTTCTGCTCTCAGAGTTCCCTCAGCAGTCTAGTTCTTAGTGTCAAGTCTGCATTCCTGCACATCTTATTCTGCACATCCTTCTGTGAATGGTGGCCCATGCAGTTGAGCAATACAGCATCCCTGCACAGCGAGGTTACAGGACTTCTTCTCAAGCATCCTTTCAATGCCCTCATCCCCAGCCCACCTCGAGTCTCTTCTCTTTCCTCACTCTGCACACATTTTATTAAGATTTGGGATGGGGAAGAGAAAACTATCTCTGACTGAGCACATATTCTTTAAAATATATAGTTATGGTATATGTTTTGTACAGTCATTTTAAGCTTAGACTTCAAAATTCCAATAAATCCAAAATTTGTGTGTCCGAAGTTTTCTGTGTATGATCAGAGAGAGTACAAAGGGAGCACAAACATAAAATAAAATGTGCTTGCTCTTATTGAGAGACCAAATTTAGAGGAAATCGTTAAATAAATTAAAAAACTCCCCCCGAAACATAGTGACTTAAAAGAGCAAATTAATCCTTTCCATGATTTTGTGGCTGGTCAGGAGAGTGAAAAGGCTGACTTAAAACTCAACATTCAAAAAACTAAGATCACGGCATTCAGTCCCATCACTTCATGGCAAATAGATGGGGAGACAATGGAAACAGTGACAGACTTTATTTTGCTGGGCTCCAAAATCATTTCTGATGGTGACTGCAGCCATGAAATTAAAAGAC
This sequence comes from Odocoileus virginianus, assembly GCF_023699985.2. Classification (NCBI taxonomy): domain Eukaryota; kingdom Metazoa; phylum Chordata; class Mammalia; order Artiodactyla; family Cervidae; genus Odocoileus; species Odocoileus virginianus. Next base: position 23,844,341 of record NC_069686.1, read on the forward strand.
ACTTGCTCCTGGAAGAAAAGCTATGACAAACCTAGACAGCATTTTAAAAAGCAGAGACATCACTTTGCTGACAAAGGTCCATCTAGTCAAAGATATGATTTTTCCAGTAATTATGTATGGATGTGAGAGTTGGACCAAAAAGTAAGCTGAGTGCCGAAAAATTGATGCTTTTGAACTGTGGTGTTGGAGGACTCTTGAGAGTCCCTTGGACTGCCAAGAGATCCAACCAGTCAATCCTAAAGGAGATCAGTCTTGAATATTTATTGGAAGGACTGATGCTGAAGCTGATGCTCCAATACTTTGGTCACTGATGTGAAGAACTGACTCACTAGAAAAGACCCTGATGCTGGGAAAGATTGAAGGCAGGAGAAGAAGGGGACAACAGAGGAGCAGATGGTTGGATGGCATCACCAACTCCAATGGACATGAGTGTGGGTAGGCTCTGGGAGCTGGTGATGGACAGGGAAGCCTCGAATGCTGCAGTCCATGGCATCACAAAGAGTCAGACATGTCTGAACGACTGAAATGACTGACTGACTGAGGTGATTCTTCAGCTGGTATCTACCTGGGCTCCGACACAGAGTTGCATTTAGCTGATGGATGGCTGGGGTCTGAGCTCAACTGGGCATCTGGGACATTTGGGCCTCTCTCTCTCCCCATGGTCTTCCATTTCAGGCTTCTTCATGATATGAAGAAGCAACTTTCCCAAAGACTAAACACAGAATGTATAAAGTCTCCTGACGCCTAGTCTTAGAAGTCACAGAACATCACCTCCACCATATTCTGTTGCTCAACACAAGTGGCACAATACTCCATATTCAATAGGTGAGAAAGCAGATTTTACCTGACGGACACCAGGTTGTGTGTGCTGAGCCCTGCCTGCATCATGGGATCCTGTCAATAGACAAGGAGGGCTGAAATGCCGTCTGGGCTTCATTCAGCCACCTGGATACCCTGGAGTGATTCACACCTACTGGGAGGATAGGGTCATCCCCTTGGCTCATCACAAGCCATGAGCCTGTGAACTCTCTCTGCCTGAGAGAGTTAACATCTGAGAATGTTAATGACATTCTCTAATCCACACTCGCACACACACACACAAAAGACATTGTTGAGGCTGGTAGAGGCCCAGCTGAATATCATCTTAGTTTGAATCGGATATACACTAGGTCTTGATGAAGGAAGGCTAAAGGCTTCCCTACAGAATTTAGGTAGTTATTACAAAGCTGCATAGAATTTGCAGTCGGGAGTGAAAGGGAGAGGGAAAGAAATTGGATGTTGTTCCTGATTTTCCTCCTCTGCTCCCGGTTACTCCCAGAAGTGAAGCCACATTATCAGGCCTTGGGAGGAATGTGTCCCCAATATTGTTCTTAAGCCTTCAGAGGATGTCCCACATGGATGAGTCCTTGTCCTCTACTCCTTCTTTATCATGTCTAAGCTGTTTAATCCCTTTCTGCAGTATCTCCATCCCCCCTTGCCTTTTCTCTGCGGCCCATCAACTCTTCTAACAGAAATAAACACGTTTCCTCCCTAGCAGTAATTTTGTGTGTGTGTGGCCTCAAATGTCAGCTGCTTGTCAGGGACTCCTGTTCTTGAAGTTTTGCTGAGGGGAGGATCAGGCTGTTTTAGAGTTGGCTGACTCCCTCAGGAATAGAGAACAGGTGCATTCCAACTCTGTGATTGGACATAAGTAAGGAGCAGATGACTTTTCTGTTAATCAACTAAAAACAAAGCCACTGAAAAATATAATTTCCTTCAAAGTTTTCCTTCTAGTATGCATGAAAAATCAATATTTCTCTCTTAGACTTAATTATAATGATGCTATTTCTTTTTGGTATAATACCTTAGACCTATTATGCTAAAAGAGCATTCCTATCTTCAATGATTAAAATTATTTAACAGATTTTATAACTATTTAGCAATAAATGATACCACACCTAGGTAGTGTCTCTTAACAATTCTCCCTTCATGATACTGGCATAAGGAGGAGGGAAGGACCAAGGGAGGAGGGAGGTTTATTTTATGCCATTGCAAGGAATTTAAAAATATCAAGGTGATTTGGATTGCTTTTGGAAGCTCGCTAGTAGACCCGGGTCTTCAGCTGTGTTAAAGAGTCTTTGGAGAGATGGAGGGAAGAATACTGTATCAAAAGATACACAGATTTTCAAAAGTGGGAAGGTAAGCGTGGTATGATCAGGAGACAGTAAAAGATTTGACTTATATAAAATAAGGGGGCATTTCCATATTTCTAAAGTAATAAGGTTTTAATTACAATGAACATCCTTGACATAAAGGCTTGGTAACTAAGATTCTTACAAATAGAAAATGCTAATTTGTTTCTATTTTTTACTGTTTGGGATAAGATTCTTCTAGTGATATCATCATTGTTTAGGATCTTGAATGGCTGATATAAAATAAAATAAATAAAATAAGTCAGAAGGAAATCATTACAAATGTTTCAACAGATGAAGACAGTAAAATATAAATATAAATATAAAGTAAAATCTAAAATATATAAATATATATATATTTATATATATAAAATAAAATAAAAGTCAGAAGGAAATCATTACAAATGTTTCAACAGATGAAGACAGTAGTGACTAGATGAAGAGCATGATCATCACAGTACTGTTTGCAATAGCAAAATTTGGAGACAGTCTTCATTATCCAGTAATAAATGACTGATTAAATACATCTACATAGAAAGAAACAATGCTGTAATCTAAAAATAATGCTGTAGAGAAGTGAATTAATTGATATGGAGTATATGTTAAGCAGAAAACTTTGGATACAGAAAAAGATCACAAAATGATCTAGATTTTATTTTAAAGATATGTCTCTATCTCCCTTCACATCTCACATTCCTCTCCCCCAACTTTTTCCAATAAAATATCTTTGGAAAGATATACAACAGAAACAGGTCTGGTAATTAGCACTGATTTATCCTCATGGCAGAAATTTTAGATTTTTCAAAATTCATCTGCATTTTCTGATATTTCTATAGTGAACATAAATTGCTTTATAATTTAATCAATCATTTTTCAGAAAACAGAGAGTTAAATTGAGGGGGAAAATGAATCAAGGATACCTGGAGTACTTCTCTGAGGTTAACATCATGCAGGACTATCACTGTCTTTTCCCACAAAGTATCCTTTGGTGCCACTGTCAGAATTTAGAACTGGCTAGACTGAATTTAGCCTGACTCAGCATAGCATTTTATTTTATTTTTTTGTCTTACGCTAATGCTCGAAAGCTTGAAACTCTGCACTCTATTCAATCCATTTCATCAAATATTTATTGAGCACCTACTATGTGCCAAGCATTAAGGATACAAGATTAATAAGACATAATTCTGTTGCAACTTAAGTCAATAAGTGCCCTCATAGAAATCTGTATGTCTTGGCAAGTCCCAGATGGTTGTTCTGATGATATTCTTCAGGGGAAAAATCATAAGCAATCCTCATACAAGACAATGTCCAAGAGACTTCATACTAAAAATAATCTATCCATGTTTTCACTCAATATTTTAAGCACAACGTGGAATTATGCTGAATCACTATTCTTAAAAAAACACTCACATATTTGTGGCTCTTCCCTATGATACCAGCACCATTCTCCTTTTAAATCAATAGCCTTTCAATTCTTTTAGTAGAAATTATTTAAATCTTTTTAGTCTTTGAGTCAAAACTCTCATTTTGATTTTGAGATCCTGAACTGGAGACTTCAGTTTCCACACAAGGCAAAACTGTTTTTAAAGTTTAAATCAGGCAGTATGTTTCAAACTAAAGTTGCTAAACCCAGGATAACCAAAAATTAAACAGTTAGCAAATCCAAAACACTTAGAGTTGGACTTACTGAATATGAACAATTTCACTAGTTATATTACATAATTAATTTTTGAATTAAAATTTCAGTCTCAGTTAATTAATTTACATGTTTTCATTTTTGTTTTCCATTTTTTTTTCTTTAGAGGTTTATTTTTCCCCCTGACAATTTTCATGGCATTTACATGAATCAGTGTGTGAAGGAACTTGGCAATCACATTATACCATTGTCTTATTTTGTGGAAAAGAAAATGTAAGCCCAGAAACAAGTAACTCATAGAAGCATAAGTTTCTTTGCATAGTGCCTTTGAAATATAATTGTGTGATAACTGGTAACTACTGTTATTGGAAACTTGTCCCTCAGATTCCTAGTCCATTACTCTTACTTGCCTAAATTATTTCTCTAAACTATTTGGTTAAAGCATTCTTTTGGGCTTGTACCCAGCTCAAGACACTCTGATTATTGTGTTGTTTTTTTTTTTTTGCATGATATTTAATGGATCTATTTATTAATTTAACAAATATTTATTGAGTACCACTTAAGTTTCAGATACTGATCTTGCCATTATATTAACAGAAATTATTAAATAGTGAGTATTATTTTGGAAGTGGTTTAGTTGCTAAGTGCTGTTCGACTCTTGCAACCCACGGGCTGTTGCCCACCAGGTTTCTCTCTCCATGGGATTCCCCAGGCCAGAATACTGGAGTGAGTTGCCATTTCCTTCTCCAGAGGATCTTCCCAATCTAGGGACTGAACCCACATCTCCTGCACTGCAGGCAATCTTCTGTATTGCAGGTGGATTCTTTACAGATGAACAACCAGGGAGGCCCGAGTGTTATTTTAAACCCATATAAATGAGCATTTTGTGGTTAGTCTTGTGTGTGTGTGTGTCTGTGTGTGTGCTTGTGTGTGTGTGTGTTTTCCTGTGGCAGAGGGGAGCGGAGGTGAGAGAATGTCTGCCTTCCTTCCTGTGTAAAATCTGCTTGGTTTTCTATCTTAACTGCTATTTTATGCCAAATATGTCATGTTAAGACAAGCTTGTTTCTGGGACTTCCCTGGTGGTCCAGTGGTTAAGACTCAGCATTTCTGGTTCAGGAGATGCAGGTTCAATCCCTGGTCTGGGAACTGGGATCTGGCCTGCTTCATAGAGCAGCCAAAAAAATAAAAGCTTATATATGTATATATAAAATATGCTGGTTTCTGAGAAGCATGTCTACACTAAGTCTCCTGGGTTTTATTTTATGATGAAACACTGATTTCCTCTTTATAAAACAAATTCTTTATCCCATAATTTTGAATAACATACTTTCAAAAACCCTTTGTCTGATCGGATTTAGGACATTAAACATTTCAGCATAACAATATTTTCCTCTGGGCCTGCAGCATTTTAATTTTATTGTTAAGGAATAACTTTCATTAATTTTAAGGCTTTGCTTCAGAATGAAATGAAACAGTATGTGTAATGCTAATAGTTATGCCAGACAAAGAAATATTGCTTTCCTTATTTAAATGATTTGTCTTCATTGTAAAAGTGATAATCAAATTTTAGTTCTTTCTGATTTTTCCTGTTCTTTTTTCACTCATGCAGCATTTTGGTCCTATTTGCTTGTTCTCTCTTTTTATGGGTCTCCCCTAGCTTCTCTTTTGGCTCCCCTGGTGTCTTAGTCAGTAAAGAATCTGCCTGCAATGGAGGAGAATGGTTGGAGTACACGAGACAAGCGTTCGATCCCTGGGTCAGAAAGTTCCACTGGAGTAGGAAATGGCAACCCACTCCAGTATTCTTGCCTGAAAAATCCATGAACAGAGTAGCCTGGCAGTTACTATTTGACTTTTCTAGTATTGCTGTCAAAAAAGTTCAGTCCTTGGATTCCAGGTTGCTTTTCTATATTCATCTGCTCTATACTGTCCTGTTAGTGAAAATTCTTGCTTGTTGCTTGGTGGGATATCAAAAATCTGGTAGTCTTTGGCTTCTGCCTCATTTAGGGATGAGGAGTACAAGACAAGAAACATAGACTCCTTGGTTTAGGATTTCTTAGCTTATTAATTTCTGGGCTCAAATTTCTTGGCTTCATATTTCTCCCAAATTTCCCAAAGGCTAACACTCTAATATCTGCTTAAAAGCAAATAGCAAAGAAAGTAGCAGAATTTTTTAAAAAAGGAGCTAGCTGATGTGAAATTTAGGTAGTGGTTTTAGCCCTGGATCTAACAACAAATATGATCAAATTGATATGGTAATACACATAAGTAGCTCCTGAACTTCTATGGGAAGAGAGGGAGAGTTTAAAAAATTACAGGCAAGTACTGAACTGACTGACTGACTGACTGATATAAAAGGGGCTTTCCAGGTGGTGCTAGTGGTAAAGAACTTGCCTGCCAATTCAGGAGACATAAAGAAACAAGGGTTTGATCCCTGGGCAAGGAAGATTCGCTGAAAGAGGACACGGCCATCCACTCCAGTATTCTTGCCTGGAGAATCCTTTGGAAGGGGAGCCTGGCAGGCTACAGTCCATAGGGTCACTAAGAGTCACACATGGCTGAAGCAACTTAGCACACACACACACACACACACACACTGATATTAAAATGTCACAAACATATAATGGTTTCTTGATGCTTGCAAGGTAACAGTTCAGTTCAGTTGCTCAGTCGTGTCCGACTCTTTGCGATCCCATGGACTGCAGCACGCCAAGCCTCCCTGTCCATCACCAACTCCTGGAGTTTACTCAAACTCACGACCATTGAGTCAGTGATGCCATCCAACCATCTCATCCTCTGTCGTCCCCTTCTCCTCCTGCCTTCAATCTTTCCCAGCATCAGGGTCTTTTCCAATGAGTCAGTTCTTTGCATCAGGTGGCTAAAGTATTGGAGTTTCAACTTCAGGTAACCACAATATACAAAACAAACAACTAACTAAAGTTTTAAACCCGATTTATGAGTGTAATATAAAATAGTACTGTGTATGCTAACACCAATGTTACATTAACCAAGTCCTAAAACTGCACCTGTTGATACTGTACTAACCAGTATGTCTAAGCCTTTACTTTTCAGTTCAGTCACTCAGTCATGTCTGACTTTTTGTGAGTAAACCTTCACTTTAGTAAAGTGAACCTAGTAAAATAAAGTAAACCTTTACTTTAGGTCACACATAACACTAATATACCAATAAATAGGAACCATAAGAGTATGTGCCAAAATGCTGGAGGAAGGCCACAGGTGAACTTAATGGAAAAACCTGCCACCAGGTAATTAAGCATGCCACTAAAACATTTTCAGCTATTTTTCCCTTAATATCCCCATGTACATTCAAGATAGCGCTAAATAAATAAGTTCATAGGAAGGTAGAAAGGTCATTTTAAGTCCTGGTTTCGGGTGTGTCAATGCTTGTCAGAACAGCAGCAGGAAGACGAAACAGAAAGTTGTATCTATCATAGAAGGATTTAAACTTTTTCTTTTCTTTTGGTCTTGGGATGAACAGCAAACCCCACCAGTTCTCTAGTCTGCGTTCTCACTTCCCAGTAGATGTTGGGTTTAAGCAAAACTGCAGGAGCAGCAAGCCCTCTCTAGGAAACCTCAGCGTCTTTGCAAACAAGGACAGCGGGCTGTTCTCTACTCTCCCTGCTTTCCCTCTCATCTGGCAATCGCTTTGCCTTTCGATAGCAACCCAGGAAGGAGTGGCGCGCCCCAAATTCGCGAGGCTCTGCCAAATACCAGAAGCTCTTCTTTGGAAGACAGAGGCTCCTCCTTTGGACGTGAGGCGCCCCTACCAGAGCGCGCGCTTGCAGAAACGGAAACCACTAGCTGCGCTGAAGTGAGTCAAGTGATGAAATCAAGACTGCATGGGAAGGAAGCTCACCCAATAGCTTACGAACCTAAGTGGTGACAGACGTTGCTGAACTCTGCTCGTGGAAAGCCTACGAGCCAACCGTTGCTACTATCATGAGGTGGTCCTCGGAGGCACGGGGTACCCCGATCTCCGGACAGCGCACCCCTTCATTTTGGCAAAACGCAGAGGAAGAGAAGTGTGTCTGAAGGCTATCTAGATTCTCTAGTTCCCTAAGGAGTCAGACTGTGTTCTGGTTACAAGGTGACCCCTGACATCAGGTCAGCGCAGGACTCCCCAGGGTAGACGGGCTGAGACTCGCCCCGAGCGGAGAACCAGCCTCGCCTCTCGCGCGGCCAGAGGAGCCGCGCGGCGGCTGCGCGCGGCCAGGGACTGCGCCCTCGCCCCGCGCGCGGACCTCGGTCCTCACCTGGAGCGCTCAGGTAGGGCTTGGGCGGGGCGGGAGGCTGGCGCGCAGGCGCGGGGCGGGGGCCTCGCCCCTGCCGACGTCGCAGGCTGGAGCTCACCTGGGAGACTCCGAGAGGAAGCGGAGCCTCGGTTCGGCCTCTCCTGGCAACGCCGGAGGCCCAGCGGGAAGGCAGGAGGCGGCGGCGGAGGAGGAGCCGGACTCAGCGGCAACTGTAGCGACAGCAACCGGAGCCGTCGCCGCCGCCGCCGCCACCTGCACCTGGCGCCCGGCCCACGTCCAGCGCCCGCCGGGCCGCCACTTCCCGCCGCCCTGCCCTGCCGTGCCCTGCCCTGCCCACCGGCCAGGTGAGTTGGCGGGCCGGCGCTAGGGTCGCGGCTGGGGACCCGTTGCCCCTGGGCAGCATCGGAGATGGGGGGGGGGGGGGGGTCGGATCGACAGAGAAGCTCACGTGGCGGGGAGACCGGGACGGTCCCGGTGGCCGGTTGGAGATGGTCTCGAGAGCTGTGTTTCAGTTGCCCTTCGGGAGAGTCCGAAAGGGGTGCCCGAGGCCGGGGGAGGTGACGCCCCGGGGGTCACCCTGTCACCCGCGGTGCCCCCTGTAAGGAGGCTCCAGAAGATCGAGCCCCGGGCCGAAGTCCCGGGGGCCCGGAGCCTGTCCCTTTGAGGGTCGCGGACTGGGGGTGGGGTGGGGAGGTGTTAAGGGCAGGGAGCCGGGCGGCCGCGCTTCCTCTCGGGCTAACAGGTTGCAGGTCTCCTCCCGCCCCGTTGCGGGTGCCGGAGCGGCTAGCCCGCGGCGGGAAGAGCCGAACTAGGCAGACAACTTTCCCAGCCCGACCCCAGACAGTCCTAGCTGGAAACCGCGGCCGCCGAGCCATTCGAATGGTTTCCGAGTGGTTTGGAAGGCGCTCTGTGGTCGGGACGCGGACATCCTTCTCTCTCTGTCTGTTTGGTCTCTGCACTTTTCCGGGTGCGCTCCCTAAGCCAGGCTGCGCCCACTTTCCGGTTTGATCGAGAAGTTATTTTCTTCGAGTCAGGAGGAAATCCAACTGCCACTCACCGACCGCACACCATCTCGTTAAAGGACCTGTTGACTTAACAACCTGCATATCGCGGGTTTGGTCTGCCTGTGGCATATGACTCAAAGGTTCAAAAAAACTTTGTTTCAGGAACCTGCCACGTCTGAACCTGGGTGTGCCAGGCCCAAATTCCTTTTCCTGCCTAATTAGGCTTTTCTGAAGCCTAAGAAATGAGGGTAAAACCGGTGCTTACCTTAGATTTTTATTTTCTTTTCTTTCAAAGTCCATCAAAGCACTTCCTTCCCTCTCAAAAACTCATCCAAACACCTCATTTTAAAATTGATCAAATAACTATTTCTGTTTTAAGAACTCCATGGAGTTACCAATTTTTTCTGGTTTTCAAAATACCTTATCAACTGAACAGTGAACATAATTTTCCATAGAAGTTATGCTGCAATATTGAAGACATTTTAATTCAAATTGTATTATTAAAAAATCAAAGTCGCTGCCTTTATTTGAGAATTTCTGGTTGTGGGGAAATCTGTTGCTTTTTTTTACTGTGCAAATTTTTCTTTAAATTTGTGGCTAAACTATGTAAGGTTAAAATCATGCCCTACAAATGAATTTCTTTAAATTTAACTTTTAATGTCTGTAGTCTAGCATATGTATTGGTTGAAACATTCTGAACAGTTTGTACCAAGCATCTTTCTTTTTGCATTGCTTTAACTAGCATTTTTACATAGAAATTTTAATAATAAACTGTCTCACTGTCTAGATTTTTTTAGTTCTATCTTTGCTAATTTTTTAAACATAGTTTAAATTGAACACTTAACATAAAATGCCTTAGGAAACACAAATGGTTTTTTTAAGGCACTTAAAGTTAAAAATTCAATCACAGCACAATAGGAGATTATTATTAATGATAGCTTTAACCAGTGTGTTTTGCTTTTCATAAAAGAGCCTCACCTTCCCTCTTAATCTTCTCACCATACAGAGAAATGTGTGTGCTCAATACTGTTTAAAAATTAGATATGGGTATTGCTCTCTCTGAGGGGCTTCACAGGTGGGTCAGTGGTAAAGAATCTATCTGCCAGTGCAGATGAGAGTTTGATCCCTGGGTGGGAAAGATCCCCTGGAGAAGGAAATGGCAACCCATTCAGGTATTCTTGCCTGGGAATCCCAAGGATAGAGGAGCCTGGCAGACTACAGTCTGCAGGGTCATAGACAGGACTGAGCAACTGAGCACACACACATTGCTCTCTGAGTGTATGTTATTAATTTAATCTTATTGATTATTGGGCCAGATGTTGTTAGATTATCTTTACTCTTAATTCTAGAGAGACATGTAACATATCTGCATTATCTAGAGTAACAGTGTGTCTCATTTAAACTATCTGTAAAATAGAAAAAATAATACCTCCCTAGATTAAGATAATGAGGACTTAAGTCAGGAATCCCTCTAGCCCTACCCTTCTTAGGATCCCCTTCTCACTTTGGATATCCGGCCAACCCAGCCATTTTGTAATGAACTGAAGCTGAGAAGAGATTCTAACTTCAGTTCACCTAGCAAATTAATAGTATACATGGCCTTATTTGAGTGACTTGACTCGAGATCCATGTTATCTTTTCTTTTCACTACCCACCTTCTCATTTATCTTAAGATGTTTATCTTTCTGTCTTTCATATAGTTTGTAAGTCCTTTGTAATTACAGAACAGTCAATTGTTCTTTGTCCAGCTCTGATTTACTCTAATTTCTACTGTCCAGATGATGCCTGACTCCAGGGAGACTGAGTGAGGCTGTCAATCTTTTCTGTCACTGTGAGCACATGTGTATTGATGATGACATTGAGATTTTTTAATCCTTCCTTCGTATTTCAGAGCCACATTTAATTTTTTGAGTCAACTTGGCCAACATAATTTAGTCTTCTGATCTTTTATTATATTGGCTTAAAATGTATTTTACTTTAAGCCAATAAAACATCAGTGTTTTTAAAACTTTTTTTTTTGGACTGCAGTCCTCAGAATTGCATTCTATTCTTCAATACAATAGGCTGAAGTATGTGTGTATATAAATGAAGCAAGGTTTACAAGGCAGTACTTAACCTTACAGCTGGATGTTCTCTATTATTTACTTTAAAAAATATTGGTCTTAAAACATGCGTTGATTTTATGGGCACAGATGGGCTGGAACCTACAATAAAAATAGTGATGTCCTATTGAATTTACCTTTTTTTAAGGCTGATTTTTCTAGCAGTTTGTGTCTCTCTTATGCACACACATTCACGGGGAAGAAAATCAAACTGTACTTTTAAAAATGTATGAAATTATACTGTAATCCTTATGAAACATTTATTGGATGTCTAGAGGCTCTAGGACCTGGTGCTAGACCAAATCTCTCAAACATTAGGAACTGCATGAAACCTTATTGTACATCATTGTATCTTAAATAGGTTCTCAGTATATTGTGGTATGTTTGGGGACAGGAAAAACTGGAAAAGTTTTTCTGAAGGGATTTCGGTGGTAACTATTATCAAATGAAAGTTTGAGAGAGAAAAAGAATTCTGTCCCGCTCTAAGTACTAACATTTATGGCTGAGTTATATGCTGGGTAGAGTCTGAAAAAAATTATTATAGTAAACTGGCAAGTTTATTCTTTGGTTTGTAGTTTGTTAACATATATTTTCCTTTTACTATGAAACAAATATAAGACATATTGTAGAAATCATACCTTTTTCCCACCCCCCGCAAAGACTAGATTGGGAAATTGAGAAATTTGATTGGATCCCTAAAGGACCTGTAGGGATGTAGGCTTGGAAGCTCTAATTGGATGATTAAGCCTTCCATAGAAGCTTTTAATTTTAACCTGCCTTCAGATTCCTCGTAAAAGGAATCTTTCTCCGAAAGCAAATATTACTGTTTTAATATTTTAGAAATGATTAATGCCCAGATCATCTTCAGACATATTTAACTTTTTGGTCCATAGAATATAAAAATACATGTGTTATGCCAGATCTTTTATGACTGTAAAATCTTATTGAGAAAGAAATATTTTTAATCACCTATCTAATTATGCATCTAGTTAGGATCAGAATGATTAGTTTGATATAATTTGAATAATCAAAACACAATATGGGGCCAATAGCAGCAATGAATTCAAATCAGTGCCAGTAAAGACAAAAGACCAACATGCATTAACTTATGGCAAAGCAGAGACAAGTAGGACTCTGAATTCTGGGTCATTAGTGACTACTGGCAATTAGATGAAATCTCCTTCAGTCATTCTCTGGGTTGGCCTCATATTTTTGGCACTAAACAGAGATTATTTTCCCAAGCATACATTTTTCCCCTATAATTGTTTCAGTTTCAAACTGTCCAAACTAGTTTTTTCATCTCATCTATACCATTGCCTGCTGGACATCTTTAAGATGTCATAATTACCTGAGATTATACATGTGTAAACCAGAACCTTCATCCCATCAAAACAGCAGCAGCAACAACAAAAAAACAACCTCTTTTACTTCCTGTATCTTCTTTATGAGCACTTGTACATTTACTGTATCTTATCCACAATTCCAAAACCAAAAGAATCTCTGTTAAAAAATTTTTTTGGTTAACTCAATTCAATGCATTTGCCGTGAAACCTGAGTGAATTGTCAGGACGCCGTTTATCATCACTCTGCTTGGTGGATGTGTCTGGCTGAAGAAATAGTTTTATGCTTGATTGTGTGTGTGCTAAGTCACTTCAGTCCTGTCCGACTCTGTGCGACCCTGTGGACTGTAGCTCTCCAGGCTCCTCTGTCCATGGGATTCTCCAGGAAAGAATACTGGAGGGGGTTGACAGGCCCTTTTCCAGGGGATCTTCCTGACCCAGGGATTAAGCCCTGCTCTCTTACGTCTCCTGCTTTGGCAGGCAGATTCTTTACCACTCGCTCCACCTGGGAAGCCCCTCTGTATTTGACTACATGGTACCATTCCAAGTGCTGCTGGGGGGCACTCTGTTATATTGGGTATGTAAACCACATCTCCTTTCTAACATCCAAAATGTCTCAATTTTTGAAACATATTAGGCTCCTGGGATTTTGGCGAAGGGGTTATTGATCTGTATCACCATCCAGGTGTCATGCCAGAAATCCAAAGGACACTTTTTACTCTCATTTTAGCTTCTAGAACTATCAGAATACTGAATCTCTTTAAGGTTTTCCACCTTCTTTTTCACAAATTCCTCTCCTTCTTCTATTGCTCTAGTTCAGGGTCTCATCATCTTTTGTCTTGGGTACCACAGTCACCTGCCACCTGATATCTCAATGGATAGTGTTAAGCTCAAATCCATCCTCAGAAGAACCCTGAGGTGCTAATCTCTTTAAAATTATAAACCTGAACTTCTCTGTCCTCTGCTTCAAGGCAGGTAATGACTTTTCATAGCTCATAGAGAATCTATGGCCCTTAAAATGGCCCCACCAAACATGACCCTCATTTAACTTTGGATTTTACTCAGAATTGTTTATTTCAGCAACAGATGTCATCGGCTTTGTTTGTTTTTGTTGTTCTCTGCACTGCTCAGAGCACCTTCCCTCTAATGTTTGCCTCTATAACTTTTTATGATTCTTAGGAGTCAGCTGAGGTCTCACCTCATTTAGGGTACTGCACACCCTGACCAACATATCTCCACATACACCTGAGCTGGGTGACTTTTATCATGTGACTTACATATGTGACATAATACAGTCTGCTGGCTCACCTGTGAACTCACACACACAGTTTTTATTAATAAATTATTTGCAAAACATGTAAAATTTCTCTTTCCACTTAAACTATTATGGAATAATAATCTTGGAGTAAAAATGGCACAGAAAGGAGAGAGAGGCATTGGGCAGGAAGTATATTTGCTTTTTTAAATAGACATTGCAGATTGGGAAGTAGGAAATATACTTAATTAGGCTATTTAATTTATTTTGCTATTATTTCCATCTGATTTCATTGAATTCAATGTTATTTTTGTGCGTTTTGGTTCTGTCCCAAGATCTGGGTTTTACCATTTAGAAGTGATAAGTTAATTTTGTGATTGAAATGCCTTGCAGCTTTTGTTTGCAAACATTCTACAAGTGAGTACATTTGTATTGGTGAGAAGTTTACGAGATCAGCTTTCACATAAAGAATATAATGTAATTAGACTAGACCAGCCATGAAATTAAAAGGAGTAAGCACTCCTTGGAAGGAAAGTTATGACCAACCTAGATAGCATATTAAAAAGCAGAGACATCACTTTGTCAACAAAGGTCCGTCTAGTCAAGGCTATGGTTTTTCCAGTGGTCATGTATGGATGTGAGAGTTGGACTATAAAGAAAGCTGAGTGCAGAAGAATTGATGCTTTTGAACTGTGGTGTTGGAGAAGACTCTTGAGAGTCCCTTGGACTGCAAGGAGATCCAGCCAGTCCATCCTAAAGGAGATCAGTCCTGTGTGTTCACTGGAAGGACTGATGTTGAAGCTGAAACTCCAATACTTTGGCCACCTGATGCGAAGAGCTGACTCATTGGAAAAGACCCTGATTTGGGCAAAGATTGAAGGCAGGAGGGGAAGGAGATGACAGAGGATGAGATGATTGGATGGCATCACCGACTGGATGGACATGGGTTTGGGTGGACTCCGCGAGTTGGTGACGGACAGGGAGGCCTGGCGTGCTACAGTTCATGGGGTTGCAAAGAGTCGGACACGACTGAGAGACTGAGCCGAACTGAGGAAAAAAAAAAAAAGATGAAAGATTCCTTCCTGGAAGTCTCCCTTCACCAAGTTCTGTCAGTTTTACCTCTTAAATAAATATTTCTCAAATCCATCTGCTTTTCTCTATCCCCAGCACTAGCATCTCTTGCCTGAACTTTTGCAGTGTCTTCCCTGTTGCCTCTCTGAACTTCTTTCTAGTTGCTCCTTCTCAGGGCACCTAGAGGGATCTTCCCAGAATATTGGTCTTCTTACCCTGCTGCTTAAAGCCTTTCATTGCCTCAGGATAAGTCAATCTCCTTAAGATGGCCTAAAGGCCTGGCTTGCTTTAGTTCCTGCCCAGAGCACATCTCTGTCATCATCACTCTCTGCTCAGGCTCTCATTTCGGTTTAGTCACTCAGTCATGTCTGACTCTTTGTGACCCCATGGACTGCAACACGTCAGGCCTCCCTGTTCATCAACAACTCCCAGAGCTTGCTCAAACTCATGTCCATTGAGTCGGTGATGCCGTCCAACCATCTCATCCTCTGTCATCCTCTTCTCCCATATTCTCCCATGCTTTCTGTCATAAGGGTGGTGTCATCTGCATATCTGAGGTTATTGATATTTCTCCCAGAAAACTTGATTCCAACTTTAGCTTTATCCAGCCCAGCATTTCGCATGATGTACTCTGCATATAAGTTAAATAAACAGGGTGACGATATGCAGCCTTGACATACTCCTTTCCCAATTTTGAACCAGTCCATTGTTCTTTGTCTGGTTCTAACTGTTGCTTCTTGACCTGCATACAGGTTTCTTAGGAGGCAGGTAAGGTGGTCTGGTATTTCCAATTCTTTAAGAATTTTCCACAGATTGTTGTGATCCACACAGTCAAAGGCTTTGGCTTAGCCAATAACGCAGAAGTAGATGTGTTTCTGGAACTCTCTTGTTTTTTTGATGATCCAAAGGATGTTGACAATTTGATCTCTGGTTCGTCTGCCTTTTCTAAATCCAGCTTGAAAATCTGGAAGTTCGTGGTTGATGTACTGTTGAAGCCTGGCTTGGAGAATTTTGAGCGTTACTTTGCTAGCATGTGAGATGAGTGCAATTGTGCGGTAGTTTGAGCATTCTTTGGGATTTGAACTGACCTTTTCCAGTCCTGTGGCCACTGCTGAGTTTTCCAAATTTGCTGGCATATTGAGTGCAGCATTTTAACAGCATCATCTTTGAGGATCTGAAATAGCTCAACTGGAATTCCTTCATTGCCACTAGCTTTTTTTCTTAGTGATGCTTCCTAAGGCCCACTTGACTTCACATTCCAGGATGTCTGGCTCTAGGTGAGTGATCACATCACCATGATTATCTGGGTCGTGAAGATCTTTTTTGTATAGTTCTTCTGTGTATTCTTGCCACCTCTTCTTAATATCTTCTTCTTCTGCTAGATCCATACCATTTCTGTCCTTTATTGTGTGTGTCCTTTATTGTTCTAGCTCTACTAGCCTTTTTTCTTTTTCTTTTTTGCCAGGTTCCTCCTGCCTTTAGGTCTTTGTGTCATTCTTTCTGCCTGGAACTCTCCTTCCCCTTTCAGCCTATCTAGCTAAAACTTACCTTCCGATTCCAATTTAAGCTCTTACTGTAACTGGAATTTTTCATGGGTCTTTTTCCCCACCTCCAGCTATGGATTAAAGTGAAGACTGAAGCCCAAAGAGGTAAAGTCCTACTTAATACCTCGGAATATTACCTTAAATAAAATTAGTTTCCTCACAATAGGAGCAGACTTTAGTATGTGACTCGTATGTTTAAAAAATAGATTTTAGTTATTACTGCCTTTATATTTTTACCAAATAACAGTAGTTAATATTTATTGTCTTAATAAGTTTTAGTCCTCAGTTTAGTCCTCAGTTACTATTTTATTTTATTTTAAAATAGTTATTTTACGTAACTATTGAACAGTTATGTGCCGGGCATATTTTAGGAACTTACATGAATTAATTGTTTAATTTTCAAAGCTGCTCTATGAAGTGCATGTTTTTCCCCCCCTAATTTAGAGAGAGGAAAATTGAAGAGTAAATAATTTGCCTCTATCTACAAGGCTAGTGAAATGTCAGAGCCAAGATTCAAATCTAAGTAGTCTCATTCCAAATCCTATACTTCCCCTCACTTATATGTAAATAAGACTAAGTAGGATTATTAAAAATTCTGCAATAGCAACAGAAATCCTCTCAACCCTCATCTCCCCCAATCCTGCTACGAAAAGGCAATCACACTTTCACCTCTTATAGATGTTTCTTCCCATTTTTACCTTTTGAAATGATATGCTTATACTGCTATTTCTTAATGTATTATTTGACATTACCTACTGACTGCCCATATGGTAGATACATATTAAGCTTTTTCACACACATACTCATTGTGCTCCCTACCTTGATTTCCCAATAGATGTCACAATATAGTCTCACATTTTGTTGGCATTTTAGTATGTACTTGTTATTGTGAAATCTTGCTCACCACTGAGCCAAGCAAGTCTATTATGAACATGCTTCCTTACTTGTAGAATTTTTAAAAATCTTTTGAGTTAATCATAAACTCACTTAAGAAAAAAGAATGTGCTTAGTTTTTCCATATATGATTTTCTGTATAATCCAACACTGTCTCAGTAATTTTTTTTTCACCTAATCAAATCTATCAAATTCATGGGTCCCTTCCTAGAGCTCTCTGTCGTCTTGTTTCTGTTTGGACTGTTGCTTTCTAGTCCTGTTCCATAGCAATTGTTTGGGATTTTTCTTTGCTGACAATTCTGACAGAGTTTGTATTTATTAGATACCATGACTTCTGTTGTTTTTGTGCCCCCTAATTTGGATGGAACATCCCCAACATCCAGTAGCCCTTTTCCTTTCACTGTGTCCTCTAATACCCAGTTTTCCTCTCTGGAGGCAACTAATACTTTTCCTTTTTTAAAAAAAAAAAATAAAAACAATATGTGTATATTTTCTCTGTTTTTGAAATGCAAATAAATTTAGCTTTTTTTTTTTTCCCATTTAACTATATTGTGGAACTAACATCATATCAGCATATAAAGTTGCTTCTTTGTTTTTAACTTTGCTTACTATTCCATCATATGACTCTATCATTGTTTATTTATCTAGTTCCCTTTTGGTAGAGTTGTAGGCTGTTTGAACCTTTTGATATTAAAAAGAATGCTTTACCCTGGAGAAGAAAATGGCGACCCACTCCAGTATTCTTGCCTGGAAAATCCAATGGACAGAGGAGCCTGGTGGGCTACAGTTCATGGGGTCGCAAAGAGTCAGACATGACTTAGCAACTAAACAACAACAACAAACATGGAAGCTGTTCTCTCTTCTTTTTACTTTTATATGTTTTAGAATTTTCCATAATAGAAACTTTAATAGGAATTAAAAAAAAGAATGCTTTAATGTAAAAGCTTTACAGGTTGTCATTTCACTTGAGTACTAACTAATGCGTGGGATAAATTTCTAGAAGTTATTCTCATACTTGGTTGATACTTTGATGGAGACGGGTAGTATGAGACCTTACATGTTTGATGATTCTGCATCAAATGGGATAAGAATAAAGGGTAAAAGAATAAGTGGGTAATACTGGTAATAAGTGGGCCCTTCTGGAGAACAATTAATAGGGCAGAGAGGGTTTCTAATGCAAATTGTTTTCTTTGAGCTTTTGACCATGACATTTGTTTTTTCAGCTATGACCCATCTTTCTGAACTTTGTCGTCACTTCCTTTAGTGTTCATGTCTTCTTGCTCCATTATTTTAGCTCCAGGTCTATCCCTGAAGTAATCCAGAGCAGAGATTATGTTGTTATTTTTCAGTCACTTAGTCGTGTCCAACTTTTTTGTGACCCCCATGGACTGTAGCCTGCCGGTTCCTCTGTCCATGGGATTTCCCAGGCAAGAATACTGGAGTGGATTGTCATTTCCTTCCCCAGAGGATCTTCCTGACCCAGGGATTGAATCTGCATCTCCTGCATTGCAGGCAGATTCTTTACCACTGAACCACCAGGGAAGCCTAAGCATGTCATTAAGTGGTCTTTTTCAGCGAGTCAAGAAGCTATCTTGAACACACTTCACAGCTTAACAGCCTTCCCAGCCTCCATGCTGATTTATTTGTTGAGTTCAGCTAACTCTTATTTCCAAATCATATCCTGAGCTTCCACACCTCTTCTGCTGTCACCAGAATTACTTTTACTCGTCTCCTAATTGCCTTCAGCCTCCTTCTCTGGCTTTCCCAACCATCTCCCCTCAGGGGGGGAAAAAGTCTGTATTCATCACAGCTTCAAGAGCAATCATTTTAAATTTCAGTTCTAATTCGTTCATCACCCTGCTTACACCTCTTCCCTTTGCCTGAAGGTTTACATGTTAATACAGATCGCACAGAATTAGGTACCCATCCCTTCTTTACACGGACTTCCCTGGCGGCTCAGACGGTAAAAGCATCTGCCTACAATGCGGGAGACCCGGGTTCGATCCCCGAGTCGGGAAGATCCCCTGGAGAAGGAAATGGCAGTCGTTCTCTACATGGAGCTTGGCATTCCACTTGTGTTTCATAGGCCTCAGTGTGTGATACCGTCCTGACAAAAATTACCCTACTTGAGGTCATCTGTTGAAAGAAGAATTAACGTTTAGGCTGACATTGTTTTATTTCCAACTGAAACGTACATTAAAAGGGTTTTTTTCATACTTTAACCATAGGATGCAGAAATTTCAAATGGTAACTGAATCAGTGGAGGGATATCGTGTGCTTCAAATTAGGCACGTGTCTGGCCTAATCTTAAAGGAAGACATTGCTTTTATGCATAATCAAAACAAATAATGTTATGGATTTATGGAGAATTTATTTTGTTCTTTTATATCTGGGGATGTGTTAGCTAATGGAAATGGGGTAAGTAAGGGAAATATATAAATGCTGAGGTGGAAGATTTTTTTTAATTTCTAGACTAAGGGGTTGGCAAACTACAGCCCTTGGGCCAAATTCAGTCTACCACCTGTTTTTGTAGAGAAAATTTTATTAGAACCAGGTATGCCCTTTTATTTATATATTGTCTATAGCTGCTTTTGCACCGCAAAAATAGAGTTGAGGAGTTACAATACAGGCGATACGGCCCACAGTGCAAAAAATATTTACTGTTTTGCCCTTTCCAGAGAGTTTGCTGACACTTTCTAGAGAGGAATGGAAGTTGAAAGCTTGAGAGCAAGTATTTACTAAATGAGTTGTGCATAAACCTGTAGGAAGATGAATGCAAAGGGATAAAGGTTTGAGCAAGCAATCTTCACTTCTCCCCTATTTCTTAATACTCTGAGGCCTCAGAAGGAGAGTGAGTGGACAGGTATATATCTGCAACTTGTGAGTTTTGGACCCAAAATGGAATGTTTGATTGGATTTATTGTATGCAACTTGCACACCCATCTTCCAATGGTATTCCATGACAAGGCCCCATGCACACTTCCTTCACTAAGATATTGTGAAAAAAACAATGAAGGAGCCACTGCATTGTTGAAAAAAATCTATAGTTGCTATCTTTAGTAACCCATCGAGATTGGCTCCCTGATTTCAGTGGAGATAGTGGAATCCTATAGCAGCAGGAACCAAGTGGCAGCATTTCACCACCAAGGATGAATCAGCTTACCTGTGCAATAAAGGAAAGTAGGGACATAGGTATAATCAGAAGGCATTGGCCCCTCAGATGGGGCCAAAACCTCAAATGGTTTTGTGGGTGAAGTCATCAACAGACTTCTGGCATTTTGTGTATTTCACAGAAGAAGCTCTAGATCTGGTAGCAAAAAGCTTTAGTGGCCGCAGTTGAGAGTCATGACCTTTCATCCAGTTTCCAAACCTAAGTTGAGAGTGATTTGATTGAAATGGCGGCCTGTTCCCCTCTAGGAAGAACACTGTGTCACTGCCTCAAGCATATACCATAAACCTTCCTCTAAGTCTTCCCCAAAGGAACCTGTAGCCATTTGTTAAACTGCATTTTGAGGAAAAGGAAATAATCATACCTTTCACCCTTCATTCCTGAGGACTGAAAATATCCTTGTGGTCCACCAGTCAAAATGGGGACTTAGAATGGCCATGGAATAGATGGAGTCTTAGCTCAAGCCTGATTCACAGTGTGCTCAGATGGTCAGAAGATCCACTCTGTGGATCTTATTTCCCCAGTTTCTCAAAGTATAATCAGAATAGATATATGAGATAACTATATTAGCTTTCTAAATCACGGATCCAGGACCACTGTGGTAGGGGACCTAAGTGGAAGACCTTAGAACTTCTCCTTTGTAAGACAGTAGATCAGAAGCAATGCCATATCCCAGAGGAAATTGTTGAGATTAATGCCACCATCAAAGATTTGAAATAAGACTAGTGATATTTGTCACATCTCCATTTACTGTACTTATTTGGCCTGTGCAAAAGTTGGGTAGATCTTAGAGAATGACTGGACTACCATAAATCTAATCATTGGCTGATTCCACATGTACAGCTGACCTTTGGACAATATGCAGGTAGGGGCACCAACCCTCCAAACAGTTAAAAATCTGAATATAATTTATAGTCAGCCCTCCAACTGTGTAGTTTCTCTGTATTGGCAGATCTGCATCCGCAGATTCAAAAAAACCTCAGATTGCATAATGCTATAGTATTTACTATTGAAAACATACATGTGTAAGTGGACTCATTCATTTCAAACCCATGTTGTCCAAGGAGCAGCTGTAGTTGCTGACCCAGATGTAGTATCTTTACTTGATCAAATCAGCACAGCTGCTGGCTTTTGGTGCATACCTACTGATATGATGACTTCACCAGGACTACCAAAAGCAGTTTGCTTTTGTTTAGCAGGGCCAACCATGTATTATCACAGTTTTACCTCAGGGTCAGGTTAGTCCTTCTGTGCTAGAAATCTTAATCATCCCAACATTCCACAAAACATCACACTGGTCTACTCTTGATGCTATTTTGTTGATTGTATCCAATGAGCGGGAAGTACTTGGTACTTTAGATGTCTTAGTAAAGTATATGAGAACCAGAGGGTAATATTGATAATTCAGCCCCACAAAAATTCAAGAGCACTTAAGTAACATTTCTGTATATTCAGTGGTCACTGTGCCCAAAAGGCCCTTCTGGATTTTGAGACAACATGTACTACATTTGAATATGCCACTTCAGCCTGTCTACAGAGTAACCTATAATGCTGCTAGTTTTGAAAGACGATCAGAGCAAGAAAAGTCTGTGCAGCAAGTTTAGGACCCATGCATACTGTGCTCCCAATCTGGCTGTGTGACCTAGCAGAGTCAATGATTTTCTGAGTGTCTACAGGAAATGGAGAGGCTGTACAGAGCCTCTGACAAGCACCAAGAGCAGAATCACAGCACAGATTTCTGAGATACTGAAGTAAACCCCTGACTTCTTAAGCTAACTCTTCACCCTTTGACACACAGCCTTTGGAACCCTTTTTGGTGTGCTGCCAGGTAGATCCTGAATACATGAACGTAGGGTGTCAGTTTATCGTATGGACCAGACTTCTCATCATTAACTGAGTGTTATCTGAGCTACCTTGCCATGAAGTTGGCCATTTGCAGCAACAATCTGTCATCAAGTGGAAATGGTATTGTCAGGGAGAGGGAAATGTCCTCTTCTGCTCCTCCCGAGTCCCTGTGACTGGACTAATTATAAAATTGACACAAGAGACTAACAGTAATAAAAGAAAAAATTTAATTCATGCACACAGAGTTCTCATAGAAGATGGAACCTAAGAAGTGGCCAGAGTAGGCCTCTTTTATACTTTTTACACAAAGAAGCAATAAAATTTGTGAGGAATTGACAGGACAAAGAAACTTAGGCTTTGAGTGCTCGATTAGTAAAGAATCTAAACAATTTGGGCTGTAGTAGTAAATTAAAGAAGTAACAAAGTGTGTGTGTATGTTTAATGCAGGTTTCTTGGCCCCAGATTCCGTGTCTCTGGCAATAGAGTGTCCTCTACCTACAGATGGAGAGCATGCACCCATTCACATGAGAGTTATTTCCTGCTTTCTGGGATACAGGAGAGTCGAAGGGATCAAACCTGGGTCTCCTGCATTGCAGGCAGGTTCTTTACCATCTGAGCTACCAGGGAAGCCTGGATGTTTCATAAGTAACTTTAATCCAAAATAATATGTCACTGAGGCGTATTTGGTGGGGAGGCCTAGCCCTCAGCCCCAGTAGTATGTAAGGGACAGAGCTTGCACAAATTTGGGAAGTACAAGTAAACTGTGTGAGCAAATGACTCGGACTCTTCTGATAGCAGCTCCTATTGTGTATCACTTAAGCCTGGGTTACAGAGCAGTCTGCAGAATATGCACGTACCGTTCAAGAGCTGATACCCAGCAGGAGAGTTCCAGAAGAACATCTACTTCTGCTTTATTGGCTATGCTAAAGCCTTTGACTGTGTGGATCACAACAAACTGTGGAAAATTCTTAAAGAGTTGGGAATACCAGACCAGTTTACCTGCCTCCTAAGAAACCTGTATGCAGGTCAAGAAGCAACAGTTAGAACCGGACATGGAAAAGTGGACTGGTTTAAAATTGGGAAAGGAGTATGTCAAGGCTGTATATTGTCACCCTGCTTATTTAACTTATATGCAGAGTACATCATGCAAAATGCTAAGCTGGATAAAGCTAAAGTTGGAATCAAGTTTTCTGGGAGAAATATCAATAACCTCAGATATGCAGATGATACCACCCTTATGACAGAAAGCCAAGAAGGACTAAGAGACCCTTGATGAAGGTGAAAGAGAGAATAAAAAAGCTGCTTAAAACTCAACATTCAAAAACTAAGATCATGGCATCCAGGCCCATCACTTCATGGCAAATAGATGGGGAAACAATGGAAACAGTGAGAGGCTTTATTTTCTTAGGCTCCAAAATCACTGCAGATGGTGACTGCAGCCATAAAATTAAAAGACGCTTGCTCCTTGAAAGAAAAGCTATGACAAACCTAGACAGCATATTAAAAAGCAGAGACGTTACTTGCCAACAAAGGTCCATCTAGTCAAAGGTCCAGTAGTCATGTATGGTTGTGAGAGTTGGACCATAAAGAAGGCTGAGCGCTGAAGAATTGATGCTTTTGAACTGTGGTGTTGGAGAAGACTCTTGAAAGTCCCTTGGACTTCAAAGAGATCCAACCAGTCCATCCTAAAGGAAATCAGTCCTGACTATTCATTGGAAGGACTGATTCTGAAGTGGAAGCTCAAATACTTTGGCCACCTCATGTGATGAGCTGACTCATTAGAAAAGACCTTGATGCTGGGAAAGACTGAGAGCAAGAAGAGAAGGAGGTGGGAGAGGATGAGATGGTTGGATGGCATCATAGATTGAATGGTCATGAGTTTGAGCAAACTGGGAGATAGTGAAGGACAGAGAAGTCTGGCATGCTGCAGTCCATGGGGGTCACAGAGTCAGACACAACTGAGCAACTAAACAACAAATTCAAGAGTGGATAGCTATAGCACTACAATCCTCCTCATTGTAAAGGGCAGTGGAGAAGGAAAATTCTCCCAGTAGGCAGAATTTTGAATAGTAGATGTGATTTGTATAGTGTATCTGAAATGAGAGATGCCAGCAGTAAAGATATGGGCCATAGGCAGTTGCTCATGGTTCGACTGTATGTTCAGGGACTTAGTAGAAACAAGATTGGAAGATTGGTGACAAGGAATTTTGAGGGAGTGGTATAAGGAGGGACTTTTCAAAAAGGGGAGATCCTGAAGAAATTCATGTCCCATCTGAATGTCCACCATAGAGCATCTATTTCTCTTAGTAGTCAGATGGACAGAATTATACACTCTATGGGTGTCAGTTAGCCTTTCTCCTGTCTCCCCTAGTGCATATGCAGAGGGCCCATGAAGAGTAGCCACAGTGGCAGAAACGGAGGCTATGTGGGCACAACATGGACTTCTTTCTAAGGTTGACTGGCTAGTACTACCGCTGAGTTCTTAGTCAATGAGAAATCAACATTGAGTACCTAGGGGCACCAGCCAGCCACTGGGTGACAGGTTGATTATATCTGACTTTCCATCATTGAGGGAGCAGAGATTTATCCTCATTAAAATAGACAAATATTCAGGATATGGATTTGCTTTATCTGCGAGCATGAACAGCACAGAATGCCTGAAGACAGAGTTCACTCAGAATGAATAGTGGAAGAAGGAAGCCGTGGATATCAGTTATGGTCTCATGGCCAATGAGATAAATGAGGATTGTAGTAGCTTTGCACATTTTTCTGTTGCCTTTTCTATGTATGTGTGTATTCATATCTGCTACCAGTTTTCTTCTTTCCTTCCTATTTTTTTTTTTAGTGTTACACTAGAAGTTGTTAGAAGTTAAGGTTATAATTTAGTCTTCAGGTGACAGAATGTTAGGTGGGACTGTAACAGAATTGGAGAAGTAATTCAGATAGTCGTAACAGTGGATACAATGGCTGTTGACACTCTGTGTCTCCTCATTTTGAGGTTTCCCCTTCACTCGTGAGAAGGGTGCATCTTGTTTGGTGGAATACAGTTATTTTGCTATTGTGCTATACTTTTCAATAGCCCTACCATGTGCACACTGGGAATCTACAAGAGAGCTGGCTGTTCACCTTTCATCTCAGGCACTAGCTCGGAGCTACACTGGCCCAAGGTGCGCGTGAAAGTACACTAGACTCCTGCCGAGGACAGCTTTTCAGCTCCATTGGCAGCCAGAAGTTTTCCTGAGCACCTAGAAATTCCGGGGTTTGATACCTCGGTAAGAATGGCTTCTTTCAGGACCCCAGAGGGAGTGTCTCCACTAAGGCAACCCATGACTCTTTCACTATTAGGGAGCCAGTGCTCTCCCATCTCCATTAAGATCTCTGGATCTCAGCCCTTGTGATGGGATAGTTCTTGGGCCTTCAGCTCAACTTAGGGGTAGTGGTTGCCCCTTATATCTATCATATCTGTGTTCTTTACAATTCTTGTTAACTCCTACTAGCCAATTCCCTATCACTCCAGTTCTCTCTTAATAATAGATTAAACTTTCCTTGTTCAAATCAGTATGTACTTTCTGTCTCCTTGCTAATCCCAAAGCCATCAACTGTGGTGGTTTACTAGCTAAGCCGTGTCCCACTCCTGCAACCACATGGACGGTAGCCCACCAGACTCCTCTGTCCATGGGATTTCCCAGGCAAGAATAATGGAGTGAGTTGCCATTTCCTTCTCCAGGGGATCTTCCTGCCCCAGGGATCGAACCTGGGTCACCAGCATTGCAGGCAGATTCTTTACTGAATGAGCTATGAGGGAAGCCATCAACTTTGTTGATGGCTAAACGGATCTTTCAAAATGCACTGTTTCTGCCTGGGGGAAAATCAGTTAAGTGGATAATCTGTGGAACTCCTGGAATCACTCCAGTAGGGGGCATAAATTCTTCTACTCTCTATTTTGCCATAAATAATCAACCTAGTGTATCTTTCATATGTTATGTGAAATTCATTCATAGGTGCAGATGTGGCAGGAGGTAGTGTTTGAGCCTCCCTTCCTACTTACATGGTTACCCCCATGGGTAAGTGTAACTCCATAATTACTTTTTTGTTCCAAACTATAAAGATAGGTTGGCTGGTCCACAAATCAAGATCTACAACCTTTCACCTAAGATACGTTAATGGAGATGTTTATCTGACCAGATATGGTTTAGAAGTTGGATGTCTGACCATGCTCTTTTCCATATTAAAGCCTGTGCTTCTCAGTCACTGGAAGTCAAACCTATCACTAGGCTTTTGTCTCAACCTGAAGATACCTTAGTTCAGAAGTCATCCTGCTCTATGACAAAAGTCATCCTACTTTGTGACAGTTTCATGCACTTTGTTGTCTACTGGTGGCATTTTCCAGTCACTCAGAACAATTTTACGTGGTCTTTAGCTGGGATCTTGGAGTTTGTCTGCTGTGTGTGGCTGTCTCAATGTAGTTTGCTTTGTATTACTGTCTGTCACTTGTCATACATCCGGAAGTTACTTCCTGCTCAGAATTGTTGACAAGGATGTGAATGTGGACTTAAACATAATCAGAACTAAGAAACTGTAAATAGCAAATCACCATGAAATTTGATTCCACCAATAAAGACAAACAGAAATGACTTCCTACCTCTCCTCTATTCACTAACATTTTCAACAGCAGATGACAGGCACCTAAAATTTCTGCCCAAGACTTAAGTGAAAGTCGCTCAGTCCTGTCCTACTCTTTGCAACCCCATGGACTATATAGTCCATGGAATTCTCCAGGCCAGGATACTGGAGTGGGTAGCTGTTCCCTTCTCCAGGGGATCTCACCAACCCAGGGACTGAACCCAGGTCTCCCGCATTGCAGGCTGATTCTTTACCAACTGATCCACAAGGGATGCCCAAGAATTGGAGTGGGTATCCTATCCCTTCTCCAGCAGATCTTCCCAACCCAGGAATAGAACCAGGGTCTCCTACATTTGCCAACTAAGCTATCAGGGCTTAAGGGTATATTATCAGGGCAAGTTTTGTGTTTAAATTCAATGAGGAAACCCAGATATAATGCGTGGAAAAGCTCCAGTGAGTATTAATTCACAATAGTCTACTTTTGCTAATCTACAATCTAGGCTATGATTTGAAGGTGAAGTTTTGAAATTTCTTGCTTTGTGTAGTTATTCTTAACTCTTTATAGCATGTTTTAACTCAAGTTGTAAGCAAGTTTCATATACCAATTAGGCTTTGTGCCAACTAAGTTCAACTGGAACCAGACCTTGAATCCCTAAAATTGTAAAGGTTTATTGTGACAAATACAGAAACAAGATATAGAAAGAAACACTGTCTACTTATTTTATTAAATGTTACTCTTATGTGCAGTCATGAAGTTCTGCATTCCACTGCTTTAGAAGATTGTTTTAGTTGAAATTTTAAAATTAAACTAACAACTAATATTCTTTCAATTTGTGCTTTTTCACCTGGATGGACAATGACTATAATGACTGTAATTATGGATCTTATTTTGATATTTTCCCATCTGAATCTGCATTTAAACAATATCCCCAGATGATTTATTGTCACGTTATAGTTTAAGAAGCCATGGTCTAAATACTTGGAAGCATGGCTTTGTAGTTAGATTATTTTAACTTATGAGATGATGGAAGCATATTTTTACTCTTGAGAACAATTCATTGATTTTAACCCAGTCTCACAGACTGTTAGAATTGTAAATATTATTTTAACCTTTCAAAGTATCATTTATAGGTATCTTTATTTATTATTAATAGCTTTTTGTAATGGCTACATATATACTAAGATATAGATTAATTTTTTGAGACCAGAAGTTCTCTGAATTTTAATTTTTTTCTACCTTTAGACATTTATAAGGATTTAGAATTTAGAAAATCTGAATTTTAATTACTTTTTTCTAGTTTTGAAAAACTATTTTATGGTATTCCTTTCTCTTCTGTGAATGTGATCTTTTATAATTAGCAAATGACCATTTGGATAGGTATGTTTAAAGATTTCAGAAAGAGAACAAGAACAAAGCCTTTGTCTGCTAATCATTTCTAATGTGCAGATATCCTGAGCTTGCTGTTGTGCTGAGTTTCTGTTTTTTTTTTTTTAATTCTCAAACTTAATAATCCAATTGGAAGTTGGTTCTAGGAGAGATTTGTTTTGGTTCATTGGCTGTTTTTACACTGGTCTTCAGGGTTGGCAAGTAGTATGGTCTAACAACATAGTATTATTCCCTGGAATAGGAATTAAGACCACCCCCCCCCCAGTTTCATCTTACTCATTAATTAATTAGGATTATGTCTTTTATTGTTCACAGTCTCAGTTTTTCTGTCTTTATTATGGGAATAAAATACTATTTTAGAAATGATTTTACAGCATCATAATTTGGAATATAACCTCAATGCCCCATTTATATCAGCAATTAATCCCTTAGCCTTTTCAGGAAACTTTGGGTTATTCTTGCTTTGGATTTATTCCTATCTCTCTGTGTCAAAATAACTTGCTTAATTTATATCAAGAGTCTATTTTGAAAACCTGTCTTTGGAGTATTAGAAATTAATAATATGGTTGTCTTTGGTTAGGTGCAGTCCCTTCCTTATCAGGTGCTAGTTTTGCCCAAAGTCTTGTTACCTAAATGAGTGATTCTTAACCTTTGCTGCCTTTTAGAATTATCTGGAGAGTTTAAAATAACAAAACAGGGCCTAGGCTCCACCACTAGAACAGTAAAAAATTACATACTTTAAATATGTACAACATATTGTACATCATGTACATTTCAATAGAGCTATAAAAAAGTTCTTAAAAGTATCTTTTTAATAATACTCAGTGATCCAAACAGCTGGAGTTCCTCTCAATAAAAGCCACACTGTTGAAAATAAATGAATAAATAAATAATAAAAATAAGTAAAATAAAATCAGACTCTGTAGAGATGGGGCCTAAGGCACTGCAGTTTTAAAGAGCTTTCTGCTCACGTGTGTCCAGAGTTGAAGATCAGTGATATAGATGCTTCATGTTGAGTGTAATTTATCATTAATGGAAGCATGATACTGTACATTAGCAGTAAAGAAGAGCACAGTATACACAGTCCTGAGGGAACTATGTTGGAATCTTCAGCTGATCAGCAATCGATAAAAAAAAAAAATCTATCCCCTTAGAAATAATCTGAAAAAGAAAACCATCATCTTTCTACTTTAGTAGACTCCACCACTAAGCAGTCTCAGTTTCTTAACCCTCTGTTGTTAGAATCTACAGTCTCATCCTCCTCAATCTTTATTAACAAAAATATGCTTTGAAAATAGTTTTTTCTTTAAAACTTCATTTGTCCAGAAAACTTCACTTGAGTTGATAAGAGACTATTTGTAGTTTCCCCTGATAGGGTTTCCCCTTATTTCCTTACATTTATAACATCAATTCTTGACCCCAGTGGCCTTATTTCAGACAATTCAATGAAAATCTCAGGCTTTTACATCAGTTGGGGAAATGCTGCTTAAATGACCTTGGCCAAGCCATTTAATCTATTTGACTCCCAATGTTTGTCAGTGAAATGAAAGTAGGTACACTTGTGTAGTAAGTGTCAAAGTATGTGGGACTTAGCATTTAACAAAAGCTAACTATTTCTATTATTTATGATAACAAATGAAATCTTGGTCTACTTTCATCCCTTTTCTAGTCAACGAACACTTATTGGGTACCCATTATGTCACCAATATTGGGTAAGTGTCAAAAAAACAACCATGAGTAAAGGAGTAAATTCATGTCCTTTATGTGCTTTTCTCGACTCTCCTATTAGAGATATCCTATACTAAATCGTAACTGCGTGACTCCCTTAGGTAGATGAACATATGGACTGGAGAGAAGATTACTGCACTGTTAAAGTTTATAGTTTATCCTTGAAAAAGAACTCACTTCCAATGGCCTCCTTAATTCTATCCTTTTTTCTAATTCCTCACCCTATCCACAGATATAAACTTCTGGCGTAAAATGTTTTAGAAAAACCATCACTATTATAGAAAGATCTAGTTATGTCATCTCCCTCTACTCTCTACTTTCCCAGGACTCTTTCTTGTTCTGCATTGTGTTAAAACATTCTAAGGAATGAGACCAGCTCATTACTTCTCAAATTCCTAATCGAGCCTACTCTGGCTGTGGAAGAAATCTAGGATCACTATGTAGCACTAGAGAAAGGCATTTTTGGTGATTATTTCAGACAGAAAGGAGGATGAACATAGGTTAATTTACATCTGTTGTCAAACATGAACACAATGCCAGAAAACATGTTTATGAGTAGGATGGGGAATTAGAAGGACAGAACTCATGAGGCCATTAGAAGAGAGAAGGGTGATCAGGTTGTATTTTGTAGGTTGGAGACCATTATCCTGTGAAAACTCAGTATTTTTTCTAACGTTATCTCCCTGGAACTTCTTAGATCATTGTTGCCCTGTTAGTTTGAATGTGTCCTAGATCCTAAGCCCAAAGATGTTAGGGGCATGACTATCACTCGCCTGTTGGATTCTCTGCAAAAAGTTCATTTCTGGTTTTGCGCTGAAGTCTGTTAGACCAGGTCTCGTGACGTTTACTTTTAAAGATCAACCACTGTCAAACGATTAACATCTCTGAAGGGTAGTATGCAGATTGTATCCACTTGATGTGGACACATTATCTGTCAGTCTGTTCTCCCTTGTTTCTCCTTTTTTCATATTCCTTTGCTCTTTCCTTCCAGTTTCTCCTTTTCCTCCCCCAACCCTTCAGTTCTGTTCAGTCGCTCAGTTGTGTCCAACTCTTTGCAACTCCATGAACTGCAGACCGCCAGGCCTCCCTGTCCATCACCAACTCCCAGAGTATACTCAAACTCATGTCCAACCATCTCATCCTCTGTCATCCCCTTCTCCTCCTGCCCTCAATCTTTCCCAGCGTCAGGGTCTTTTCCAGTGAGTCAGCTCTTCGCATCAGGTGGCCCAAGTATTGGAGTTTCAGCTTCAACATCAGTTCTTCCAATGACCACCCAGGAATGATCTCCTTTAGGATGGACTAGTTGGATCTCCTTGCAGTCCAAGGGACTCTCAAGAGTCTTCTCCAACACCACAGTTCAAAAGCATCAATTCTTCAACACTCAGCTTTCTTTATAGTCCAACCTAACATCCATACATGACCACTGGAAAAACCATAGCCTTGACTAGATGGACCTTTGTTGACAAAGTAATGTCTCTGCTTTTTAACATGCTATCTAGATCGGTCATAACTTTCCTTCCAAGGAGTAAGTGTCTTTTAATTTCATGGCTGCAGTCACCATCTGCAGTGATTTTGGAGCCCAGAAAAATAGTCAGCCACTGTTTCCATTGTTTTCCCCAACCCTTAAATGTAGCTTTTTCTCCCTTCTTTACTTCATTGTAGGTGAACTCTTTTGTACCCCAAGACTGTCAAACTTTCATCTCTAGCACAGAGCTTTCCCTAATTTTCAGTCCTGTGTATCTTTTTCCCTGGAGAAGGAAATTGCAACCCACTCCAGTATTCTTGACTGGAGAATCCCATGGTCAGGGGAGCCTGGCAGGCTACAGTCCACGGGGTCCCAAAGTAGGACATGACTTAGCAACTAAACCACCACCACCATATATCTTTTTACTCATGAGAACTCACCTTGGAAATCCTACCAGCATATCAAATTTGTCATGGCCAAAATGGAACATCTCATCTCCAATCTATCTTTCTTCCTATATTTCCTGCTTTTGTTATAGGCATCACTTTACCCATCCACCTCTTCTTTTTCCCTTTCATTCACAAAGTTCTATTTGATCTCAAGTCGTTGAGTCTCTTAAGTTAACCCTCTTCATTCTTCCTGTTCCCCTCAACGATTTGGTACACATTACATTTGCTGGTGCTGAGGAACTTGTGATTCTTCAAAAATATAAATATGATTATGGTCCTTCCTTAAAGTCATTCAGTACTTTCCATTCCATTCATTCAGGACAAAATTTGTAGAGTCCAAATGTACTGTGTGAGCTGCTCTTTAACTGACCTTCTGGCCTTACTTTCTGCCCTTTCCTCCTTGTGGCTTCACTTCTGCTGTACTCAAGGACTGACCACATCTTTTCTTTCTCTTAGGCCTTTGCATCTGCCATTCCCTCTCTCTCCTCTCTCTTTTGTCCACCAGCCTAAACATTGCTTATGACTGGGTGATATCTCTGGGAAATTCTCCCTAACATTTCTCCTTATCTTCCATGTGCTTTCATAGTCTCCATCATATCACACTGCTTCATTGCCTGTTGAAGTGCCATCATTCTTATTGGCCTCTGCTCCTTGAAGCTTACCTTTAAAGTATCTTTCCTTTCATAGCCATAGCCTAGCACAACATTTGATAGAGTAAAAATGACATAACTACAATTGGCTGGTTCTGAAACTCCTTATATCTTAAAGTGATGTTAAAAGCTTAAGAGATCATTTTAATTTTTACATGATACTGTTGAAGCAACCAAGCTGAGAAATACTGAAATCTCAGTTTTATGGGCAATAAACATCATAACTGAGGTATCTTTTGGAACCAAAGTGTCCATTCTATACTGAAAACATATAGAGCAGTCCAGTTGGAAACAGTATGTCAAACTAAGTTTGCAGGTTCTGCCTATTCTGTTTATCCAGCTTAAAATTTCTTGTTGAAGACCAGAAAATCCACCTTAGAACTTGGTTTTCTTATTTCTTATTTTAAATCTAGTGATAACTTTGGAAAAGAATTTAATTAAAGTGCTAGCTTTTACTTCTATAAATGACATTTTCCTTAAAATATGTTTGGGGTTAGGGAGCACAGGCATTTTCCTTGCCCCATTTGCCCCTGCTAATTACTTGACTGACTATAATGGTGCCTGGTGTATAATCATGTACTGAACCCTTCACATTAACATTTTTTTAAGCATTGTGAAGAAAGTCCATCTTCACTGTGATTCAGGCTGTAGTCAATATCTTCTTTTACATTTTGTTTCTTCTGCTTCTGGTGGCCTGTATTAGGATTTGATAAACATATTGCTTTGTTCTTCGGATCATCTACAAGCAGGATTTTATCACACCAAAGACTGGTTTTATAACTCAGTGATCTCTATCGCCTCTTTAGAGACACTTCAAATGAAGCTTACTGTCTTTTTTTTTTTTTTTTTTGGCTATTAGATTTTGTGTTTGTGTGATCTGTGAAAAATAGCCATTTTATAACATTATCTTAATTTTCCAGTCTTTACTGATTATGTTAAATTCACAAGTACTCTCAGGTGCACAAATTTGGGAGGATGCCGGTTTACTTGGTGATGAAGCTGCTTTATCATTTTTTTTTCATTTATTTTTATTAGTTGGAGGCTAATTACTTTACAGCATTGCAGTGGTTTTTGTCATACATTGAAATGAATTAGCCATGGATTTACATGTATTCCCCATCCCGGTCCCCCCTCCCATCTCCCTCTCCACCCAATCCCTCTGGGTCTTCCCAGTGCACCAGGCCCGAACACTTGTCTCATGCACCCAACCTGGACTGGTGTTCTGTTTCACCCTAGATAATATACATGTTTCGATGCTGTTCTTTCGAAACATCCCACCCTCGCCTTCTCCCACAGAGTCTAAAAGTCTGTTCTATACATCTGTGTCTCTTTTTTTGTTTTGCATATAGGGTTATTGTTACCATCTTTCTAAATCCCATATATATGTGTTAGTATACTGTAATGGTCTTTATCTTTCTGGCTTACTTCACTCTGTATAATGGGCTCCAGTTTCATCCATCTCATTAGAACTGATTCAAATGAATTCTTTTTAATGGCTGAGTAATATTCCATGGTGTATATGTACCACAGCTTCCTCATCCATTCGTCTGCTGATGGGCATCTAGGTTGCTTCCATGTCCTGGCTATTATAAACAGTGCTGTGATGAACATTGGGGTGCACGTGTCTCTTTCAGATCTGGTTTCCTCGGTGTGTATGCCCAGAAGTGGGATTGCTGGGTCATATGGCAGTTCTATTTCCAGCTTTTTAAGAAATCTCCACACTGTTTTCCATAGTGGCTGTACTAATTTGCATTCCCACCAACAGTGTAAGAGGGTTCCCTTTTCTCCACACCCTCTCCAGCATTTATTGCTTGTATACTTTTGGATAGCAGCCATCCTGACTGGCATGTAATGGTACCTCATTGTGGTTTTGATTTCCATTTCTCTGATAATGAGTGATGTTGAGCATCTTTTCATGTGTTTTTTAGCCATCTGTACGTCTTCCTTGGAGAAATGTCTGTTTAGTTCTTTGGCCCATTTTTTGATTGGGTCATTTATTTTTCTGGAGTTGAGCTGGAGGAGTTGCTTGTATATTTTTGAGATTACTCCTTTGTCTGTTGCTTTCTTTGCTATTATTTTCTCCCAATCTGAGGGCTGTCTTTTCACCTTGCTTATAGTTTCCTTTGTTGCGCAAAAGCTTTTAAGTTTCATTAGGTCCCATTTGTTTATTTTTGCTTTTGTTTCTAATATTCTGGGATGTGGGTCATAGAGGATCCTGCTGTGATTTATGTCGGAGAGTGTTTTGCCTATGTTCTCCTCTAGGAGTTTGATAGTTTCTGGGCTTACGTTAAGATCTTTAATCCATTTTGAGTTTATTTTTGTGTATGGTGTTAGAAAGTGTTCTAGTTTCATTCTTTTACAGGTGGTTGACCAATTTTCCCAGCACCACTTGTTAAAGAGGTTGTCTTTTTTCCATTGTATATCCTTGCCTCCTTTGTCGAAGATAAGGTGACCATAGGTTCGTGGATTAATCTCTGGGCTTTCTATTCTGTTCCATTGATCTATATTTCTGTCTTTGTGCCAGTACCATACTGTCTTGATGACTGTGGCTTTGTAGTATAGTCTGAAGTCAGGCAGGTTGATTCCTCCAGTTCCATTCTTCTTTCTCAAGATTACTTTGGCTATTTGAGGTTTTTTGTATTTCCATACAAATTGTGAAATTATTTGTCATTTTAATTGATTTAGTTGAAGTTCACAGATTGTTGGTGAACTTCTTAAAAACCACTATTTTAGGTGTGTATCTGACAGTACCTGCCAATGTACTTTTGTTTTCTTTTGGATTACCCCTTTCTTTACAATCAGTTTAATGAAGTCCTTTGGCCTCTCGGTTATTGAACTAAAATTCTTTTTAAATTCAAAATATATTTATAAAACCTATGCATATTATATGGTAGATAGTAGCCAGAGTTAACAAATAATGTATTTTTTACTGGAGAGAAATCTCTAATATTTTATAACCCCAATAAATTATAGTTAACGATAGCAATTTTCTCCCAAAAGTGTAATTTTTTGAGGTCAAAATATCTTTGACTGTTATTAACCATAAGAGTATGTTGTTTACAGCTTATATTCAGTTGTTGTCTGAGTAAATGAAGTGAACCATGCCTATAAGAATGAATAGCTACTAATACCATCTACCATTTCTGTTTACAGGTATTACAATTTAAGGAAACCTTCTTGCCAGCAAATCTATGATAAAAAATATACATAACAGAGGAAACTGTAACTATTATTTGTCAAGTGACACACTTTTAATGTCAGAATGGCTCACCTAAAACGATTAGTAAAATTACATCTTAAAAGACATTACCATAAAAAATTCTGGAAGCTTGGTGCAGTAGTTTTTTTCTTTATAATATTTTTGATTTTAATGCAAAGAGAAGTAAGTGTTCAGTTTTCCAAAGAGGAATCAAGGATGGAAAGAAACATGAAAAACAAAAACAAGATGTTTGATTTAATGATAGAAGCTGTAAACAATATTAAAGATGCAATGCCAAAAATGCAAATAGGAGCACCTGTCAGGCAAAACATTGATGCTGGTGAGAGACCCTGTTTGCAAGGATATTATACAGCAGCAGAATTGAAACCTGTTCTTGACCGCCCACCTCAGGATTCTAATGCACCTGGTGCTTCTGGTAAAGCGTTCAAAACAACCAATTTAAGTGCTGAAGAGCAGAAGGAAAAAGAACGTGGTGAAGCAAAACACTGTTTTAACGCTTTCGCAAGTGACAGGATTTCTTTACACCGAGATCTTGGACCAGACACTCGACCTCCTGAGTATGTTGAAGCATATTAATTGTTTAGTGTTTATCTCATGGGTTTGCCTGGAAGGGGCGTTAGTTAAGGTGATACTTGTTCTTTAGCCTCTTTGAAGCAAAGAATCAGCAAATGCCAATTGTTTAATCTGTTTCAGTGATTTTTTTGCTTATTATTATTGAGGGTGTATTTCTGTATCTATGATTGGTGAGGCATTGCATACATGAAAAATTACCATCTTAGAAATTAGGAAACAGAAGTCTAGATCTGACCTCTATAGAAACACAAGGAAATCCTTTATTCTTAAAAGCTTTAGTTTTCTCATCTATTAAGCAGGAAATATGGGGTGGATTTTATGGGAAATGTGGGAGGTGGAAGAGTTATTTCTGTTCTTCTCTGTGTTGCTATAGAATAGAAATATTAAAAATGTGCCAAGATTTTGGAGCTATTAGATAATGATACTTTATGAGCGAAGTCACAGACTCTGTGGCTACTTTTAGTGCTATAATTATATTTCAGAATGCCCTGTGTTTTGTAACCTTTCTTTTAAGAGTCGATATTGTCATAATTACTAATTCAACTGCAATTCTTTCTCTGGGGTATTGTTGAACAAGTTCTTGTATTTATTGAGTTTTCTCCCTTTAGCTTCTGAAAGGCCAGAATTGCTTTTTATTGTTACTTTGTTTACATGTTTATCTCAAATATACAGTATTTTGCTTAACATTCCCCCAGCCCAGATTCTTCTGTGCTGACTCTTTGTTCTTCGTTAACTGTTTTGTTATCTTTGAGGTAGTATTCAAATACTCTATTTGAACTGAAATAGTGAAAACAAATTTTAGCACTTTCAGGCAATCTGTAGATTTGTTAAAAGTGCAAGAGAGACAAACTGTAAACAGTACTTGCATATTTTGCTTTCTAGTTATAAGAGAATTAAACTTATAAGTGTGGCTGAAGAAATGTACTTTGGTAGACTTAGGTCTATTGCTTTCTTCATATTTCTCTGGATCTGTTATGAATACCTGGTCCAACTATGAGTCCCTCAATACTGAAGCTGTGTAAATTAGATTTCTGTTGCTCTATGCTAATGTATATGATTCAAGGTTAAATTGCTCATCATTTTAAATGAATGTGTGAAAAAACAAATGAGTGGAAAATATTCTAGCTGTTCTAACATGGGACCATATAGTTCCTTTTTTATGCTGATAGGTTAAAGTGCACTATGGCACTTTACTGATTTTGAAAGAAGTGTTGATTGAAAAGTAATTCCCATCACAAATCAAGAAGCATGCTTCTTGTTCTTTGACATGACAAAGTGAGCTTGAGATAAGCCTTTTCCCCAATATAGCTTTGAGAATCTATAGTAATATTTGATAATGTTAATCAGTAAGTAAGTGCAAAATAGCTACACACACAAAGAAACTTTTTTTGGACAGGAATGCCTACTTAGAACTGTGAAGAGTTGAAGATTTAATATTTCCATACTTTTAACTTATATCAGCAAGAAAAACATTTTCTGAAGAATTGCTAATCTTTTACATGTTCATTAGAAATATGGATCTAGTTTTCTCCCAAAGCCAGATGGTCTTGTGACTTATAACTTAAGCACATTTCTATATGCCAACTTTTTCAAATGGTTTGACTGGGAATCTGTAATTACTTTGGCAAGTTATTTTAATTTCACTACTTTAAATGACATGTGAAACAACTTTTAAAGCATAAATTGAGCATGCTAATTGTTTCAAAATAAATGAGGTTTATGAAATCACATTGTGAAATTTTATTATCACTTGCATTAATGACACTTTTACTTGATATTAGTACTTATCAGTTAGGCAAATAAACCCTAGTTTAAACTGAAAGTCTTATGAGAATAAAAAGATAACATTTCACTAGTGTGAATTTTTGTGAAGTTTTCCTACTTTAAATCTTCAAAAACTTTTTATATTTTTTAACTAATACTATATCAGTTCAGTTCAGTAGCTCAGTCATGTCCGACTCTTTGCGACCCCATGAACCGCAGCACGCCAGGCCTCCCTGTTCATCACCAATCCCAGTTAGTCACATGGCAAATAAATATACAGAAATTTTTTTCTAATATCAAAGCTTCCTACCCCAAATGCTTATAAGAAAACAAATAAGGTTTTCTCTTTTCTTAAAAAAATATAGTATGAAGTTTTTCATAATTTTTACTTATTCTTTGTTGCTTTAGAAAACTTTATGTATTAAAAATACAAACTTACATTTCTTATTTGTTTCTGTGTACTTTTAACTCGAGGATAGATAAATTGGTTGTTTGTGTTTGGACTTTATTTTAATGCGTAGATGAGTAGTTTATCCAAAATTCACTTTAGATTAGATTTCTGTTGCTCTAGAACAAGTCGTTTGTTTTCATCTACCAGTGCGAATGAATACGATTATTTTCCTCTGTCTATACACATATGTCACACTTTAAAATCACGACAGTCTCAGAGAGCAAAATCACTTTCATGCAGAACCTTCCTCCTCTTTTCCTCTCAGTGGTATTGACACCCTCTCGATATTTTACCCCTAATCTAATTCCTTCATCACTACAAATATTTCAACCTAAAGATCTCTCAGAAAAAGATCTGAAACACAGTCATACTGATGTATGGCTATAAAAGTAGTAATTAGTGAGAGTCTGTAGTATATCTCTTTGAGGGTGGCTGCTTTCTCAGGCCTCTAGTAGCATTGGG
The DNA here is from genome assembly GCF_023699985.2 of Odocoileus virginianus. Classification (NCBI taxonomy): domain Eukaryota; kingdom Metazoa; phylum Chordata; class Mammalia; order Artiodactyla; family Cervidae; genus Odocoileus; species Odocoileus virginianus. Next base: position 23,883,415 of record NC_069686.1, read on the forward strand.
CGGGCTCTGGTTTCCCCATCGGCCCTGGCAGAGCAACGGAAGTGTGCTGGGCTCTTATCTCCACGAGTGATCATGATTTACTTCCCTGTCTTTGGATTTGACCAGCACTGTTTGATCGTTCACACACTATAGAGGTTTTTGACTGTGTGGGAAGATTTCATAATCTGTTTTCTAAAAGTGTACAATCATTTATGGTTATCAAAGATCCACTTATTTTATCTTTACCATAAACCACACATATTTTATGTCCCAGGTTCACTCTGTCTGATTTTACTGTGTTTTGAGGGCTCTCCTATATGTATTTCATTTGATCCCCACCTCATCTCATCTGGGGAGGGACTGTGATCATCTCTAGTCTCAAAGGCTGGAGATTTTTGTACAGACGCACCCACATCCCAGTGGGTTCATATCAAGATTATTTTCCTTGAGGGTGACATTGCTATAAAAATGAATTCAAGATCTATTTATAACTAATGTTTTTTAGCAAATGAGTAGTATCACTAATCAGTCATAAACCACCTAGGGTCTTTCTCCTTACTGGAGCAAAATCTTTAACACAGCAAGTCATGTGACACATGGTAGGTACTTAACACGTTTTTGCTTCTGATGATCGTTATAAGAAAATAGGCTTTGTAGAAAGCGAATTTTTTTTCCCTTTGGCTCAGGTACAGGTTAAGGAAATTGATTAAACTTAGAAAATATTACATACTTAGCAAATATATAATTTAAGATAATCTCTACAAAGATGAATATTAATTTAACACAGCTGCAGTGTTAAAAATTGCAGATATTAAGAGAACGGCATCATTTCTACAAAGAAAGAAAAAAGAACTTGGTTTTTAAATTTGAGCAGTTGCACTTATTTGCCATTTTACAGTTTGTCTCACTTGTAGGTTATTTTTCTTATTTAAAATATTATTTATATTTAAAGTTATATTGTTGAGAAAGCTTACAATAGCATGTTTTAATCCATGACATGTGATCAATATCAGTGGACATGATCTCTAGGTGAGTGGTCTATTTGTAAAACTTTCATTTCGATCTGTTCGCCTTTGTATAGCATTAAGATCATCTTACATAGAAATAAACTATGCACCAGCATTTCTCCTGTGTTAAAGGTTAAAATAATGATAATTTTAACAATGGTGTAACTGTGAAATAATGTAATAAAATTCATTATCATTCTTCTACTTTGATTGTTTCTAGATGTATTGAACAAAAATTTAAGCGCTGTCCCCCCCTGCCTACCACCAGTGTCATTATAGTTTTTCATAATGAAGCGTGGTCCACGCTGCTTAGAACTGTGCACAGTGTGCTATATTCTTCACCTGCCATACTGCTGAAGGAGATCATTTTGGTGGATGATGCTAGTGTAGATGGTAAGAAAGTACATGCAAAGTAGATTATTTCCTGAGTAAATCCATGTGGTGTTGTCCAGAGTCTATTTGGTTGTATTTACTCTCCATATGCCACCTCAGAGCCTGAATATAGTGTCTTGGATGTTGTGTATGATGGGTAGAAGGAGAATCCAAGGATGTCCATGTTCAGATATTTTGGAGTTTATAAATGTGAAACGCCATTATTTATAATTTTGTAGTCCTCAGTATGAGATTTTTTTCTTTTAAAGACATGATTAGGAGCACATACTTGTGCCTTGAGTTAGGCTGCCTTGTTTTGAATCCCATTTCTGGTCCTAACAAGCTATGCAACTTGGGCAAGTTACATAACCCCCTTATACTCAGTTTTTCTGTCTGTAAAATGGGGGAAATGTCATATTTCATCAAATTTATTGTAAGATACATTGTTAGTTTACATATCATTAGAAAAAAGACCCTTACAGTCAGTTAAACTAACATGCTGTTGATTATAAAAAGTATATAATTGTATGGTTTAGAATTGAAGAAATATATAAGTAGTATACAACTCCTAGGGTTTTTTAAAGATTAGATGAATTAATATAAATAATATAAAAGAGTAGTTAAAAATTACTGATGAGTTACCATATCCTGTTTTATTTTTGGCTCTTTTAAATATTCTAATACCACTTGCAAAATAACTAAAATCGTTAATGAATTTTCACTTCAGTTTACAAGTCAATAGTCAGTTGCTAAGTTACACATTTCCAGTTGGAGTCACAGGATAATTGGACAAATACTCTAATTTGCTGAATTTTCAAACATTACAAATATATTTTAGGTATCAAACAGGTATAGATTATTTCAATGAATGCAAAATTTATTCCTGAATGAGCCTGAGTTTGGAACTAGATTTCTTAAACTCAAATTCCAGCTTTCTGGAAACACTAGTGAGCAGTTTCCTTATCTGTAAAATGATGATGACATTCTTCCTTCAAATTCAAGCACCATCTATCATTAGGTAAGTCATTACTTTATGTGGCTTACCCTGGTGGCGCAGATGGAAAAGAATCTGCCTGCAATTCAGGAGACCTGGGTTTGACCCCTGGGTTGGGAAGATCCCCTAGAGAAAGGAATGGTTACCCACCCACTCCAGTATTCTTGCCTGGAGAATTCAATGGACAGAGGAGCCTGGTGGGTCCATGGTGTTGAAGAGTTGGACAGGACTGAGCCACTACCACTTTCACTTTTTTTCCCATTACTATAGACCATGAGGGGGAAAAAAGTTGCCTATTATGTCATATGTCATCAATTAATTATAAGCTATATCCAGATTTTAGACATGATAGTGAATAAAGCACAAAATTATTAACTTGGTTTATTTAAATATTTCTACACACAATTCTAGACATCCCTATGGTTTCAAAATACAATAGCCCAAGTGAATAGAGGTTGTATTATTGAGCTAAATGAACATCCAGATGGAAGAGGATTGCTCATCATCAGAGATCTTTGACTTAGCTATAAAACCTATCCACCAAATAGAGAAGTTTATTGTTCAAGTTCCCTGAAGTTCCCTGGATTCAAGTTATATTACATACAGATTTCTGATTTGAATCTCTAATCCTTTGAGCTAGGTTGCATCACCATCCAATTGTAATCAGTTGATTTATTTATTGCTTGATTTGTTCTGTATTTTTCTAATTCTTTGTATTTATTTGGACCAAAGTCCATGGATTTTTAACTGATATCTGATTAAGTTCTGCAGACTTCTTGTGTGTTTTATGTAAAAAACAGAAAAATCCAGAACTTTATTTTAGAAATCTTTTGCTTTGGTTTCTTGAACTCTTTTTTCAGATAATTTTTGTTTTGTTGATTTTTGAAGAAGTGGGACAACAGGGACACAGTAAGGGTACATCTAGTAAGCCTTCAGTTGAAAGTAACGTATATTATTTAATAGCACAAGATTAATAGAATGAAAGAAAATCAGAATGAATGATATTATCCATTTATAATCTTTGTTTCAACCATTTTAATCTTTTCTTTCCTAATCACTGTCTAAATAAATATATAATGTTTATATAATTATACCCATGAAAGAAATCCAGTTTTGAAATCTGACATTTTCACATCACGTTGTTATTAGCCTTTTTCCGTTACCTTCAAAACTTGCTTTTAATGACAGTAATGAACCAGATACATTTTGCTTAACCATACAATTTGTTTACCCCTTAGTCTTACTATAACATGATATCCTCGTGCTTATGTTATTTTCCTTTTTTTGAATTATATCTTTTTTTTTCTTTTTTTTTTCCATTTATTTTTATTAGTTGGATGCTAATTACTTTACATCATTACAGAAATTATATCTTTAGATTAGTCTGGAATGGCAGGGCTGTTTGGTTAAAGTGTCTGAATATTTTTTTTTTAATTCTTTATAGCAATCAACAATAGATTTGGAAAAGTTTTCTTGACAAAGGGCTATCTTTGCATAGTAGTGTAATTGTCTTATTGAATTCAGTCAGAGAGCTATCCAAGGAGAACCCACTGTGGAAAATGTATCCCCAGTTACTGTAAAGGAGCTTGTGAAGTAGAAACCATAGTCCCTGACTTCAGTTTGCTTGATGGAAAAGCATGAATATGTAGGTTATCAATTAATAGATAACTAAAATCCAGTGATACCAAACAAAATATAATGAACATTTCCAGAGCATAGACCATATGCTAGTTTTGTTGTTGTTTAGTTGCTAAGTTGTGTCCAACACTTTGTGATCCATGGGCTATAGCCCACCAGGCTTCTCTCTGTTCATAGGATTTCCCAGGCAAGAATACTGAAGTGGATTGCCATTTCCTTCTCTAGGCAATCTTCCTGACCCAGGGATAAAACCCAGGTCTCCTTCATTGTAGGTGGATTCTTTACTATCTGAGCCACCAGGAAAGCCCAATGTGCTAGTTAGCCCCTGTCTTAAATATTTTATTTGTATAACTAATCTTTCATTGTATCCTCCCAACAATCCCCTATGAGGGTAAATCCTATTATTCTCATTTTATAGTTAAAGAAAGCGAGGTACAGAAAGGTAAAATAACTTGCCCAAGGTCACATAGCTAAAAGTAATGGTGCTATAAATCAGACCCAGGAAATTTGACTTCATGGTTTTGTGTTTTTAAATTCATAAAATTAGGAGTGTGGATGGGGTTAAATTTTAAAAGCAGGTAAGAATTTACAGGAAATTCAGAAGTTGTGGGTGAATAAAATTTCTTAACTTGTGAACAGTGAGAGGGTTTATTGAAGTAATCTGTTGTGACTCCATTTAAAAAAATCGATTCCCGTAAAGATATTTGAAATGTTTCTATTTTATGTTTCTGCTTTGTGAATCTATCATCAAAGCAGAAATACCTATGGTTATATTTTTTTTAAGACAACTTACAGTCCTACTTGTCTTTCAGAGAATTAATTTTGAGGTGCTTTCTGCTGCTGTTGCTGCTAAGTCACTTCAGTCGTGGCCGACTCTATGTGACCCCATAGACGGCAGCAAACCAGGCTCCGCCAGGCGTTAAAAAAGTTAATCTGTTACTCTGAGACAGTAATATTTAGATAACACTTACTTTTCCCAAAATGTTATTCCTGGACTCTTACCTCCTTCATGAATGTTTAAGCTTTAAATAAGCAACTATCCTTTCTGCACTACAAGAGCATTTAAAAATATACATAATTACAGATAAAGTCAAAGTCACCTCCAGTTGCTTCTGAAATCTGACAGAAGCAAACATTTACCCAGGATGCTTGCTGGCATTCTCAATATTCCCAGGTCTTTTTGAGTCTGTGTGATGGCCCAAGAAGGCCACGTGAAGAACTACATGATATATTCAACGAATAATCAAGAATTTAATGTGAAAAAACAGGTGTAAGATGTTGTTTAAAAATATGGACAACACTTGAGTGACTTGACTGATGTTTGTTTCTTTTACCTATTATTTTAACTCTTGCACAGTATGTATGTCATCCAAATAGGAATATTGAGTATGTAAACTTACACACCCATAACTCAGATTTTCCCTGCTTATAACCTTATTACTGATTTGCATGCCCTTTTCTTCCTTCATATTTTTATTGGAAAAAGTCTGTGTCAGGAGACTCTAGAGCTTTCAAAATTTTCTTGCTCACTCTTTGTAGAATTATTCCCAAACTACTGTAGCCATGCACTTTTCTACTTGTATTTTTCTCAAGATTTTGGTCTTAAAGTTATTTTGACCACTGGGTAAATATCAAAGAATTTTTTTGAGACTTTGAAAATTTCTATAAATTTCCAGATTTAAATACCAATTTTAAAAATTTAAAAATTTTTAAAAAGAGAATCAAATATATTTTTGGCCAAATTCAGTTTCTTTCTTTCCTTTGTCTCTTTTCTCTGGCCTCTAAATGAGTGTTCTTAACTCCTGGGGTCTATTCCATTTGAAGTCTCTCACTCCCCCCAAACACATTTTATTTATTGATATGACACAGACAGGATGACTATATGTTATAATGGCATGCATTATAATCATCCAAAAGTTAAGATTTGTATATGTAATTTTTTCAGTAGAGTTAAGGATATAATATTTTTAATCTTAAGGGGTGGACATGTACAACTGTTAAGAGTACATATATGGAGGAATCATTGCCTTGTGCTTTCTTTGTTAGCTTTCATGTTACATATGAAATAAACTTCAAAATGAGTTAATCTTGATTTTTTTTCTCTTACAGAGTACTTGCATGATAAACTAGAGGAATATATAAAACAATTTTCTATTGTAAAAATAGTCAGACAAAAAGAGAGAAAAGGTCTGATCACTGCAAGGTTGCTAGGAGCAACAGTAGCAACAGCTGAAACGCTCACATTTTTAGATGCTCACTGTAAGTATGTATAGAGAAACACAGTTGTAACATTTTCCCTCTCCCTCCCTCTAATTCAAAAGGTAAGGAAACCTTTTCTTTAAATGTCTAATAGCATTTTCTTTAACTTTGCTTCCAACTGATGATTATAGCAATGATAGTGCAAGCAGATTATAGCTCTGGGTAGGAAATTCCTTTCACTTATTCAATGATTTTACCTCCTTTGTATTTGAGGTTCTTTATGTCCTCCAGTGACCAGCTTCCCCAGTGAGTTACCCATGCCTGGGACAGTTTTTCAGATGCTTGTTTTGTATTTTTTTAAAAAAAGTGTTTTTCCTTATTATTCTTGATTATTGCACTTTAAAGTGAGTGAAAGTTTTGTTTGTGTGTGTGGTCAACCCTATCATTAAACTTTGTCCCAGTCCTCACACTTTTACTTTTTATATTTCAGTTCTTTTCTTTCCCCTTCAAAGATTCATAGTCCTTCTTGTGCCAAATGAGAGGTGTCCCTTCATAGCTTCTGGCGTCTTTCCCATGAATGTTGTTAGTTTTTGTTTGTTTTCATTGCTGCTGGTTTTTTTCTTTGTATTCTAATTTTTTCTCCAGTGTCCAGACAAAGATGCCACCAAAAAAGAAAACTACAGGCCAATATCACTGATGAACATAGATGCAAAAATCCTTAACAAAATTCTAGCAAACAGAATCCAACAACATATTAAAAAAATCATACACCATGACCAAGTGGGCTTTATTCCAGTGTCAATGATTGTAAATACAGTACTTGAAGACTATTTTTAAAGTCAATGTTTAATGTTCACCATAGGTATTACCCAAACGTCAGGTAGTCCCTCAAGCTCCAAGCTTCCTGAGTTTTACTCTTTGTATGAGTGTTTAGGTTTGAATTGGCCAGCCCTCACATGCTGCTTGACCAAGCAAATGGTTTTGAGCATATGCTAATTGTTATAGTAGGGCTTTTGGATTTGCTTGAGTCTCTTTAGAGCTTTTACTTCCGGTATTCTCTCAATACCAGGCATTTAAGGAAAGTCTAAAGGTGTTTTCAAGAGAGGTGTTTTCAAAAGGAAATGGCCCCTTCTCCAGTATTCCTTCTCCTGTTCCAAAATTACAGAAATATCAGACTGGGCATTCTTCCCCTCCAGGCAGATCTGTCTGAGGGTCCTCCTGGGCCATGACTGCCGATGGCTGGATGATGCAAAGTCCCGAGTAGGACTGCGCGTGCCACATCTCCTGAAGTCTGTGTGTGATGTGAGACGGCCTGGCCTGGAATCCGACCTTTTGTGCCACTCCTTCATCCCCTTTCGTTACTGCTGAGTTGGTTTCAAGGGTTCTTTTCCAATTGCTAAAATCAGAATATTCTGATTCCTTTACTTATTTTCTCCTACGACCTTGTCAGAGAAATGAAGATTTCAGTTTCTATGCCTTACTCAGGGAGACGAGTTTAAGTAAATCAGAATATTTTTGGAGCTAGGTGGTAGCAAAAAGTCACCCTTGATTCATAGTCCATTTTAAAGAGAAATACACAGTGTGAAACTTAAATATATCAGTATCATTTTACTTCCATTTTAAGGTTAAAAAAATGTCACTCCCTCCCCGCCAAAGTCACTCCTTAGCTATGCTTAATCTTGCCTTATTTTTTTTCATCCTACCTTTATCTCATGACAAGAAACCTTTAAGAAATCTCCCTTATGTAAATGTTCAAAATAATAATAATGACTTAGATATTCTCATTTCTCTGCAAACTCTCTTCCAAAATACAAAAGAAAAAAGAAAAAAAAAAAACCTGGAGTGTTTTTCTTGAATTAATTAAAGTTGTATTCTTTCCAGGTGAGTGTTTCTACGGTTGGTTAGAGCCTTTGTTGGCCAGAATAGCTGAGAACTACACTGCTGTCGTGAGCCCAGATATTGCATCCATAGATCTGAACACGTTTGAATTCAACAAACCTTCTCCTTATGGAAGTAACCATAACCGTGGGAATTTTGACTGGAGCCTTTCATTTGGCTGGGAAACACTTCCTGATCATGAGAAGCAAAGAAGGAAGGATGAGACTTACCCAATCAAGTAAGAGGATTGCTCTCAAGGTCTTATGTATAGTCAGTTGTTTGAATGTCTGTGCATTCTTTGTTTTTTACAGTAATTTCCACCAAGGTGATTCATGCTAACAAGAATAAAGAATATTCTGTATGGAAGGAATAAAAAGTACTTTATTTATGGACTTGCTTATACACGATGTTACCTAGTAGGAAGTAGAATTGAGTGAGCTCTTACTATGTCTTCCTTATAATCATTACTTAAGAATCTTTAAGCTTAGTTCAAAGACAAAATAATTTTGCTCTGCTAGGGAAGGATACTTACCATAGTTCCTCTCCATCCCCCAGAACTTGACTTTGAAGATAGCATTTTTAGTTTCTATTAATCTGTATAAAGCCTTGAGATTGTAATCTCTATTTGTAAATTTGATTTAGTTGCTCTTAAAATAGTTCTTTTCTTCTTATTTGGTTGTATAACAAAGTTTGACAATGGATTATTTTTCAGAACACCCACTTTTGCAGGAGGCCTTTTTTCCATATCAAAAGACTATTTTGAATATATTGGAACTTATGATGAAGAAATGGAAATTTGGGGAGGTGAAAATATAGAAATGTCTTTCAGAGTAAGTTTATAAATATAGCTCACATACTAAACAATGAAACATATATTTCTAGTTGGCTGATACAGATTATCATAGATGTATGTAGTCTTTACTTTTTGTGCTTTCTTAATGTTAGAAATTTTAGAATCAATATATTTTCTTTTAAAATGTAGCTTAATATATTTATTCATTGCTGCCAGTGTAACAAGAGGAATCAGTTAAATGCTTGTGTCCAGGCACTAACCCCAATTAATGCACTTGTAGCTACTGAATTCTAGCCAAGATAAATATAATTAAATCTAGTGCTTCAGGAAATTGGTTGACTATCAAGGGAGTCAGAATGGAAAAACATTTACATATAATTTTAAAGAACATTGAATTTAACTCTTTGGATTAAATGAGCTTTTTTTCTATACCTATTAAAAGTTAATATGAGAAATAAAGCTTTTAGATCTCTACATGTATGTATTTGATATCATGAGTTCAGTTTCTTCAATAGCTTTGTTATTCATTTCTCATCACTTAGGCTGGAATGTAGTAGAAAAAGAACTGAACTAACAGTTGGAAGTTTTAAGTTTTGGCTCTGGTTTGATTATATAATGGCAATGATTATCTTAGCCAAGTTTTAGTGGCTTAAGGGCAGGGGTCTTGTTTTATTCATTTGAGTATTCCCAGCCCCCAGCACACATTGGATCTCAAGCACAGTTGAACTGAACACATCACTAAGCTTTCTCACTTGCTTAAAAGAGAGAATGTGATCACTGCCCTAATATTAGCACATACATGACGTTTAGATTTTTCATTTATGGCAGAACAGATTGTCAAGACATCTAAGTGAGTAGGTACTGATTTAGCGATTTGCCATTTTATTTAGAGTTAAAGCAAATAAGTTTTTTTGACCCTCTTAAATGGCATGATATTTTTTAATATATATAATGACAAAGTTTAATAGGTTGTGCTTGGGAATAATGACTGTCTGGAATTGTTTTCTTGATCACAAAATTGAATGTACACGAGGTAGAGTTTGGCCCCACTTACTTCCAAATCTGCTGTGGAAGTCAAATGCAGAAGAGCCTTTGGTCTTCTGTGGATACTAGAGAATTTGCGTATTTTTTGACCAAAAAAAAAAAAAAAAGAAATTTCAGAATTTATTTTTATGAGCAATCTGAAATCACTATTTTGTTAAGGTAATTTCTGAAAATATGTTTACTTTTTTTGTCGCTAGTGTCTGTACCACCTAATGATAGTTCTTTAAGAACTTAGGTTGAATTGGCAGGGAACAGAGAAAGCTGTAAAGAGAGAGAACAGAGAAAGCTGTTTGTAAAGCTGTAATAAATCTCTTGTTTTTATTAGTATCTTAAAGGTGAACTTAAAAGCAACACTGATTTTCCTAAAATACTGTAAATTTAAACAAATATCATTAATTATCAGGTATGGCAATGTGGTGGGCAGTTGGAGATTATGCCTTGCTCTGTTGTTGGACATGTTTTTCGCAGCAAAAGCCCTCATACCTTCCCAAAAGGCACTCAGGTGATTGCTCGCAACCAAGTTCGCCTTGCAGAAGTCTGGATGGATGAATACAAGGAAATATTTTATAGGAGAAACACAGATGCAGCAAAAATTGTTAAACAAGTAAGTTAGAACTAAACAATTGCAGTAAAAATCCACAGCAAGTTCACATGTTCTTGGACTTGTTTGAATCAACTCAAGTATAAAATGTTTTTTAAAAAATTATTTTTGAAGCTGATCTTTTTAACTCAAAAATATATAATTTACTGATGCCAGTTTTCTCTCTCTACTCTCTCTCTTTTTTTTTTTAAAGTCAAGTAAACTGCATTTAAAACCTGAGGCAATATATAGCAGAAATCAATGCAATATTGTAAAGCAATTTCTTCCAATTAAAAATAATTTTTTTAATTGAGGCATTCTGCTTGATTTTACTTTTTTTTAACATGAAGGGTATTTAGTTTTTGTGACTGCTTTGGTTCAATATTTTACTTAATGAAAATAAGATTAAGTGGAACTGCTTTCAACTGGTTTTAGGTGATGTGATTAACTCCTGAATCAAGGTGCTAAGTGGCATTTTGAATTAGAGAGAGACAGTGTCAGATGTGTCAGAATGAACCAAGATATCAAACTTTTTTGTTTCCAGTTCTGGCTCCGCTACTTTCTGGAAGGGTGACTTGGGCAAAGCCCCTTGAGACTGTAAAGTGGTCGTGGTACTTTATAGGGTGATTAGCAGGTTGGCCAGACATGGAATGTGTGCTCCACCACATTTCTTCTCTCCCCTTCCCTGTCTTGATGTAAAATACGTACCTGTCTCCCAAAACAGCTATGAAATAAGGAAATAAGTGCTAACAAGTGCATGGCAGTATGGTTGTTATTGACCGGTCCTAGATAAAAGCTCTGTAGAATCATCATGCCTAATGCATTTAGAATTGAGTCCCAACAGTTCCAATATTGGATGTGGTAACTAAACTAGACAGTTGAAGGACATGCTTTGGTAAATGGTATCCAGTTCTTTGTAAGAAGCCGTGCCGGTGTACAAGGAAGTATATATTGGGATTAAAGTGCATCAACACCTAGATCTGGTTACCTCATTTGTCTTTTTCTCTGGTCTCTGGTAACTCCTTATAACATGTCAGTACCAAGCAGAATCAGAGCCCTACTGGACTGGATTGCGAGCCCTTCACCCGGGGCCACCAACACAAGTGGGGCAGTTTGTATACTGTACAGGGTGCTTGGCTAAGCAGGCGAGTGGATACTACATACAGCTTATGATTTCTTGTCACCCGAAAAGTGGCAAGTGACCCAGAAAACCAGTTTTTACCTAGGGCAAATAGACCTACATGATAAAATATATAAGCTGCCCAGAAGTCTTTTAGAGTTTCCTGCCTTTTGCTAAGACCCCTGGGTTCAAAACATTGAAGTTGGCACAGAAAATATTTTTGTTAGTTGAACTGATAAGCTTGAGTATTTACTTTTACACATATCTAGGTACTCATAATTTTTCTTTAAAATTTTGCCTATATCAAATACCTTTTCAATTTAGAAGTGCTTTAAAAAATATTTTCTTATTCCTTTTTAAATAAGATAGAGGGATATAAAATACAGTTGATTAAAAACTTGACTTTTTCTACTAAAACATTGTTATTGTTAGGATATCATTAGGAGATATTGTTAGGAGTAAACAACACCCTTAAAACTAGAAAAAAATATTCCCAAAGTATGAAAATTATTATTATCTTTGTGGTCTTGACTGGAGAAGAGATTACATTGTACACTGGTGCTGTTTCTCACACCTCACTTTATAGATCACTTCAGTGTATAAAACTAGGATACATTTTGAATGTCCCCACTACCATTTTTTGCTTTCAGCATTTCATTTAGGATCTCTGTACCATGAAAGAGGTTTGTGGCACAAAGGAAGAATAAAATAGCACAAGGTCAGCATTGCAGTGGTCCTTGATTCCCTTTGAAGCCAGAAGTGAGCAGACAGGCATACTTGTTGCCTGAATGAGTGGTGACTATAGTTAAATTGCATATTACATTTTGGCCCAGAATTTTTTTTAAAAGACCTAAATGTAAATACAAATAATAGCATTTGAAGTATTTTATCAGTGCTGTTTTAATTAAGCATTCCCCTTCACTTCTCATCTTCCTCCAGAAATCATTTGGTGATCTTTCAAAAAGGTTTGAAATAAAGCACCGCCTTCAGTGTAAAAATTTTACATGGTATCTGAACAATATTTATCCAGAAGTGTATGTGCCAGACCTTAATCCTGTTATATCTGGATATGTGAGTATTTCCCTGTTCCTTTTTACTTGGTATACTCTTTGCCACCAATATTTAAGAGGTTCAAGAAAAATTGCTATAATACTTTCTGGTTTATTGCTTTTGAGATTTTTACGTTAACACCACTTTCAGAAATTAGTTGAGAAAATATATAAACCACATAGATTTTTAAAAAATTTATAACTTGAAAATTTCCCTTTAGATTAAAAGTGTTGGTCAACCTCTATGTCTGGATGTTGGAGAGAATAACCAAGGAGGCAAACCTTTGATTCTGTATACGTGTCATGGACTTGGGGGAAATCAGGTGAGCACCACACGAAAAATCCTGGCTTTTCTTTAGTACCTGCAACCGCAAGTAAGTTCTTGCATGTCTTTCAGAACCCATAAATCAATTTCATGTTCAGGTAAACTGGTATGTGAAATACTTTTAGAGTAAGTTTGGCAATTAATATTGAAGTTGCAGAGTACTTTATTTTGATTTTCACTCTACCTCTGAAAACAGTTTGATGTTGCTTACCCATTCAGTAGAAAGGCAAATGAGAATATAATAGAATAATGATATCTGAAATAAAAAAAAAAAAAAACAGGATCTTCTGTGTGAACCTTTAAGGTTGCATGACTATTAGCATGGTGATTTTGCTAAATTACACATACAGGCTATGCTTAACTGGATTAGACAGCGAATAACATCATGTTCATACTGTACTTTTGTGGGCCACATATTATCTCAACAGATTTTTTTTTTTTAATGTATGTTCTTGATTCTCCTTGATTGGTGACATCTCTGCTTATTACTACCCTTTTACTGTTTTACTAGTTAAGACTAAAATGTCATATGTCACTATGGATAGAGAACATATTAAAATATTATTTCTAGGTTTTAGCTTCCTTTTCTTGTCTTTTACAAGTTAATTCCTGGGAGATTAGACTCTTTATCTCTGTTGTTAATTCAACAAATTCACTAAGTGACCCCTGCATACCAGGTACTCTGCTGGGTTCAAGCAATTTAGATTCCAGCTCCTTCAGGAAATCGCTGTTTCAAAACTGGCATGTACAGTCAGGATGGTCAGGTCTGGGATAAAGCTTTCAGAGTGCTCTGGGGGTATGGAGGAGGGCATCTGAATTAGGGTGTCCATACATTTGCCTGGGAAAGGTGACATTTGGGAACATATTTTGAAAGGTACACATAAGGGTTAGTGAAGTAGCTGGTGGGAGTAAGAATAGATTGTCCTAAGGAGAGGAGCTGGTATGTGTTTTGGGGGAGGGCAGGGTTGTAAGTGTTTTGGTATAGAGTCCAAGATGTGCATAGAGGATTTTCATGGTATTATTAATGAATACTCATGATGCCCTGTCTTAACAGGATGGGACTTTGATGATGTCAATTTGAAGAAGAAAGGGCCAGTTTATATCCTGGTCCATATACTTCCATGTTTTTTCTACTCAACCTCAGTTTAATCCAGCTCCAATGCTTACTCATCCAAACCAATCAATTTACTTACTGAAGGTAGATGATACTGATGCCCAAAAGCTATACGTAGTGAATAGGATCCATTGCTTGATGTTTAGATAAAGTTCTGAAATAGGATGGAGATACACACAGATATATACAGACTTACATGTATGTACATATGCATTGATGTATGGGTATACACATTCCTATTTTGAAATTTCCCTGCACACTATATTTTAAAAGAAAACCTAATTTTAAAAATAGTTGCCTTCTTTTGGAAATAACATGGGACTATCCAAGTAAGCTAGTGGATGTGATGGAATTCCAGTTGAGCTATTTCAAATCCTGAAAGATGATGCTGTGAAAGTGCTGCACTCAATATGCCAGCAAATTTGGAAAACTCAGCAGTGGCCACAGGACTGGAAAAGGTCCATTTTCATTCCAATCCCTGGCAGTCCCAAAGAATGCTCAAACTACTGCACAATTACACTCATCTCACATGCTAGTAAAGTAATGCTCAAAATTCTCCAAACCACGCTTTAGCAACACATGAACCGAGAACTTCCAAATGTTCAAGCTGGTTTTAGAAAAGGCAGAGGAACCAGAGATCAAGTTACAAATATCCACTGGATCATCGAAAAAGCAAGAAAGTTCCAGAAAAACATCTATTTCTGCTTTATTGACTACGCCAAAGCCTTCGACTGTGTGGATCACAATAAACTGTGGAAAATTCTGAAGGAGATGCGAATACCAGACCACCTGACCTGCCTCTTGAGAAACCTGTATGCAGGTCAGGAAGCAACAGTTAGAACTGGACATGGAACAACAGACTGGTTCCAAATAGGAAAAGGAGTACGTCAAGGCTGTATATTGTCACCCTGCTTGTTTAACTTATATGCAGAGTACATCATGAGAAACGCTGGTCTGGAAGAAGCACAAGCTGGAATCAAGATTGCTGGGAGAAATATCAATAACCTCAGATATGCAGATGACACCACCCTTATGGCAGAAAGTGAAGAGGAACTTTTTAGCCTCTTGATGAAATTGAAAGAGGAGAGTGAAAAAGTTGGCTTAAAGCTTAACATTCAGAAAAGTAAGATCATGGCATCTGGTCCCACCACCTCATGGGAAATAGATGGGGAGACAGTGGAAACAATGGCAGACTTTATTTTTTGGGGCTCCAAAATCACTGCAGATGGTGACTGAAGCCATGAAATTAAGATGCTTACTCCTTGGAAGGAAAGTTATGACAAACCTAGATAGCATATTAAAAAGCAGAGACATTACTTTGCCAACAAAGGTCCATCTGGTCAAGGCTACGGTTTTTCCAGTGGTCATGTATGGATGTGAGAGTTGGACTGTGAAGAAAGCTGAGCACCGAAAAATTGATGCTTTTGAACTGTGGTGTTGGAGAAGACTCTTGAGAGTCCCTTGGACTGCAGGGAGATCCAACCAGTCCATCCTAAAGTTAAGTCCTGAGTGTTCATTGGAAGGGCTGATGCTGAAGCAGAAACTCCAATACTTTGGCCACCCCATGCAAAGTGTTGACTCATTGGAAAAGACCCTGATGCTGGGAGGGATTGGGGGCAGGAGGAGAAGGGGACGACAGAGGATGAGATGGCTAGATGGCATCACTGACTCGATGGGCATGAGTTTGAGTAAACTCCGGGAGTTGGTGATGGACAGGGAGGCCTGGCGTGCTGCGATTCATGGGGTCGCAAAGAGTCGGACACGACTGAGCGACTGAACTGAACTGAACTGATCCAAGTAAAAATTAAGGTTTGGAGCAATGAGAAATATTTCCTCATTTGTAGAAATCTTACCATTAAATGTGTGTGTGCGTGCTCAGTCATGTCTGACTGTTTTGCGATCCCATGGACTGCAGCTGCCAGGCTCCTCTATCCATGGAATCTTCCAGGCAAGAATGGAAGTGGATTGCTATTTCCTTTTTTAGGGTACCTTCCCAATCTGCTCATGAACCCGTGTCTCTTGAGTCTCCTGCATTGGTAGGCAGGTTCTTTACCACTAAGTGTAAATATTTATAAATTTATTTCGGGCTTCCTATAGCATTACATCTATTTTACCATAAAAATTGAGGATATATTCTATACACTATTCTGTTTTTCTCCTATCATTGCCATAAAGACATTTTTATAGTTCTGTGTCTAAAATAATTTTTAAATTTTAAATAGCATGGGGGCATCTTTTAGAAATTTTGGAATGGTTAAATAGCACTTATTCTTTCAACAAGTATTTGTTTGACAGAGTCTATTATGTAACTCACACTCTTATAGTAGTGAAGAAGACCAAGTCTCTGTCTTGTGAAGCTTGTATTCTAAATGGAAAGGAAAAAATAAATATGTAATTTTAGGTATAAATAAAAATAGGGTAGGGAAATAATGTGTGTGTGGGGGTTAGTTATTTTCGGAGGTTCAGGAAGACCTCTTTGAGAAGGTGACCTTAGCCTGGAAGCCTGAAGGAGTTAGGAGAGGAACCATGTCCTAGGAGGAGAGCATCTTGGCGGAGGGACCCAAGGCCAGAGGCCCCGTGGCAGGTAAATGGAGCAGACACAAAGCCAGTGTGGCTGGAGTAGAGTGGTCCAGGAAAAGGTGGACAGTGAGGTCAGAGACATGGGTTAGGGGCCTGGTCATATAGCACTTCGCTGGCCACGTTAAGAACGTGGATTTAGCCCCAAGGGTGACAGAAGCCACCTGAGGATTTTGAGTGGAAGGATAATATTTTCTGGTTTATATCTTAAGAAGATAACTCTGGCTTCTATTGCCCTGACATGGCCATTGATTTTATTTTGATTTATGTCCTTTAAATGTTATTTTCATTCAAGCACTGCATTTAAACTATTTTAGGAATTGTAGTTCCTTGAGTGGTAGATGTTTCTGAGATATCATCTAACTCGGTCATTTCCTCAGGCTTCCTTCTACTCTCTTGACTAATGATATTTTTTTTGTAGCAGAAAACTCCATTGTAGTGGTATTTGAATATGCCAAGTGAAAAATAAGTATTTTGATTATGTGACTAAACTGACTAAATACTGGTGTAGTGCAGAGTGCAGTTTAATCCATTACCACTTTGTTACACAAGGCCTTGCTTCTTCCCCTTTCTCTTCCGGTGCATTTGTCCTGTTTCTAAGTGAAAGTCTCTCCAGTGTTCTCAGTTAGCTGATTACATACTCTTTAGCTGTCTAAGTATCTTCAACTATTTTCCATTCCTTATAACTTCCCTTTTAATGTTTTTTTAAAAAATATGAGTGAAGTAAAGTACTGGTCAGCCTTTTTCATCATCTTTGAGGTTCCTAAAGTTTATCTTTTTTTAAAGCACAGCCAGAATGTTGTTTTCATGATCTAAACCCATCTTCTTTCAATCTGAAGAAAGAAAGTCTTCTTTCTTTCAATCTGAAGAGCTTTCAGTCTCTATCTGAAGAGCTATCAGTTATAAAAATGACTGATATTATATTTGTGGAAGGAGATAAATTAAGCATGAGGCTAAGGCCAGGGGAACTCAAGATTAATTCAGCTAATGTTTGTGGAGTGCCTACTCTAATACACATAAAGGGTTTAGAACAGTCCCTGCCTAGCACATAATAAGGGCTCAATAAATATTAGTGCTAAGACTAATTACTTCACTATTGAAAATCAATTATGTTCACTCATTTTCTCTTTGGAATGTCAACATTATGAAATATTTGATTTATAATGGATGTCATTACTGGATACACTGCCTGACTGTGGTCTACAGTGAAGTCAGCTAGCTACACCCATAATTCTAATAGAGTGCTGTGGAAGTTGTCTCTGATGATTCTGGGAGCCCTGAGGCGAGTGTAAGTTTGTGTACAGGACAAGTACAGGGAAAACTAAAGAAGCAAGGTAATATTGGAGTTGACTTTTGAAGCATCAGAGGGAGTTAGCTAGGCAGAAAAGCATCCAGGAAGGTATTCCAGGGAGAGCACGTCTTGTGCAAAGTCTTGGGGTTGTGGATACACATGTCCTGCTTTGGTAGAATTGTGTGAAAGGAACAGAGTGCATAACTGGGACAGTGATTGGTGTAAGATTGAAAGAGGAAGATTTCACACACCAGTGAAGAAGGATGGGCTTTATCTCAGCAACAGTAGTGATTCACTTGAGCGGGAACATAAGGGATCCGATCTATGTTACAAAAGACAAACTGACAGCAGATTTGATTGTGTTGTAGGAGTTTTTATAGGATTGTACTACAGAAGTTGGAGGTACAGGTGGAGGTGTTGCAGTAGAGATTTTGATGACTGAACAAGAGAAGTGAGGGTGTGGAAGTAAGGATGGGTAGGATGGTAACGTCTGAGAGGAAGATTGAGAAAGACTACGGAGCTAATTAATTGGATATTTGGAAAGAGAGAAGCATTGACCATAGTAACAATAGCTAAAAATGGTTTGAATGCTTACCACATCCAGTTACTGGTCTAAATGTTTTACACAACTCATTTATAGTCATAACCCTATGTGTGTACTCGTGTGCTAAGTAGCTTTAGTCATGTCCAACTATTTATGACCCTATGAACTGTAGCTCGCCAGACTCCTCTGTCCGTGGGATTCTCCAGGCAAGAATACTGAAGTGGGCTGCCATGCCGTTTCCCGACCCAGAGATAGAACCATGTCTCTTACCTCTCCTGCATTGGCAGGTGGGTTCTTTGCCATTAGCGCCACCCAGGAGCTATTAAATTACCTTTTACAGGCAAGGGAACTGAGGCGTGAAAAACAGCCCCCCCCCCCCCCCCGTTTTTTTTTTTGGCCATGGTGTGAGGGTTGCAGGATCTTAATTCCCCAGCCAGGGACTTAATCTGGGCCACTGCAGTGAAAGTGCCTAACCCCTGGACCATCAGGGAATTCCCAAGAGTACCATGTTTAAATACTACTAGTTTAAATGAAAGTACTATTAATTGAGATGAATAAGAGGGAATGAACACTTGTGGGGAGAAAAAGGAACGATGGGCTTGCTAAAAGTTTCCAGGCTCTTTTCTATGGCATACCGGTTCTAGCCTCCATCCTACCTGATAGCATCCAGCTTCTGACATGGGGAGGAAGATAGTACCTTCTTAATTAAGTAACTATTGGTGATAGGCTGGAGAAAGGACATAATCTTTTCTGTTCCCCAAACTCAGTTTGTAATTATGATACCTATTGTTCAGTGAGTTGCTGATTTTTTTTTTTATTTGCTGGCAATTTTGCAACTGAGGATATAGGGTGGTTTGTCAATAACAGCATTCTTCCTTTCACAGTACTTTGAATATTCTGCCCAACATGAAATTCGACATAACATCCAGAAGGAATTATGTCTTCATGCTGCTCAAGGTGCTGTTCAGCTGAAGGCATGTGTCTACAAAGGTCACAAAACAGTTGCCGCTGGAGAACAGATATGGGAGATCCAGAAGGTACCTCAGTGCACTTAATTCACCCCTTTATATAATTATTCTGAGTAGCTCTATTGATTATCTGGGAAAATATATGAAACAGTACATTAATGTTATCCATCAGAATTTCTCTGTCTTTGTTAACTTTGTCATTATGTATCTCTACCCTGTGTTAAGAAAGAAAGTATCAATTTAAATACTCTTAGAGCAGAATGATTGTAAAGTATCTTAGAGCATGATTTATGCAGACAACTTTCTGTGGATTATTAATAATAGTTGTTCATATTTGTTTTTCTGGAGTTTCTTATAATGCTTCTTGTAACAGTCATACTTTTCTTACTTAAACTAATACTTTCCTTCCCTTTTGTACTTTTTCATGAATCTAGAATTGAGGGAATACGTGAAAGGTGTTTTTTTTTTTCCCCTTGTTTTTAAGCATATGTTTTAAAGCTTAGCTGGAAACTAGCAATTCTTACCTGCACATTGATTTTGTGTAATATTAGAACTTTTATATAGCACCTTCTTTGAATTGAACATTGGTGGCATAAATTGCATTGCCTACACCAAAAACCAACAAGATTTTACCAGACATAGTAGATCTTAGAAACATTAAAAGTTAAGAATGGTATATATTTATTCTGTTAAGTCTACCTTAAGCTTCCATGAGACCTTGAAATGTGTTTATATTTCTCAGTTAACTCTGAGTCTTGAAACTTAATGTCTGTTTTATTTCTTTTTATTCTAGGACCAACTTCTGTATAATCCATTCTTTAAAATGTGCCTTTCAGCAAGTGGAGAGCATCCAAGCTTAGTGTCATGCAATCCATCAGACTCACTCCAAAAATGGATTTTTAACCAAAATGATTAAGTGTTCCTTAAAATTAAGGAGTTGAAAAAGGAGATATTCTTTCTCATAAAACTGTGACTAGGCATACACTGTAGTTTTTGAAAATTATGCAAAAGCAGCTAATTGTAACTTATTCCAAGTGCATTTTTTTCTTATTTATATCTTAAAATGTCTATGTAGCACTGCTACAGAAATCCCTTAAGTTTCCATTTCAAAGCACAATAACTAGTAATACCAAAGACTATTTTGAAATGTCCAGATGTAGAGGAAGAGTAGTTTACAGTATGATGAAAATAATTTTTCCAGTAAAGTGATGTTTGTGTGCTTTGTACGCTTGAGAATATGCATAGCTACATTCACACACTCACAATTTAAGATATTTCTTCTAGTTTTTTGGGGAGGAGGGAGAAAGATTTGATACTGTATTTTTTTACATAGAAATGGATCAATGAAGGTCAAAAGTTGGCCTTTGTGTAAAACCAGGAAATTTTTTATAGACCTAGAATTTATTATATAAAAATGCAGGTAAACATATTTTTTTTTTGCATTTTGTTAACTTATCTGTCAAATGTTTCCTTAAACATGAAATTAAATAAGGAGAAGACTATTTTTAACACTTCAATTTCTTGGCAAATTTTAAAATATTTTTTAGTCTGAAGTCTACTTGATTTAAAACACTGAAGTCTTCTTTAAAAGACTTTTTAAAAAATAACTATACTGTGTGTTTTCCCAAAGAAATAAAAAAAAATCTCTAAGTTGCTCTATGTTAAAAAGGTGTCTTTTTCCTTTATGTTAGTCTTTTCTTCCTACCAAAATTCACTAATCTTGAATGTTTATGAAATTGAGTTTCAGATGCAGAATACTTGACTCATTTAAAGTTAAATTTTGTTTGTTACCGATTCAATTGTAGATTGTCTTTGCAATGAAATTTTTCACCAAAAACCTTATTTCTATCTATGGAAAATACAATAAAACCAATTTTTATCACTATTATAAAGGATTTGATTTCAGTTTATTTATTTTTTGGATAAAATATATAATTGATAATAGGGGAAGTGTGAATTTTGTATACTGAATTTCTAAGCATCAATTGCAGAGTCATCAGATATTCTTAAGGGAAAAAAACTTAATAATAGCAATGGCATAAAAATGAGAAATGGAGAAGATTCTGTGTTAGATATCTAGAAAAATTTTTACTAATTTCTGATAACTTTCCTTGAGTATATGATAACTATTTGGTGTGTGATGCTTATGTGGAAGACTTAACAATTTTTGGTAGTTTTATATATAGGTCCTTCTATTCTTATTGAAGAAGTAAAATATGATTGGCTTCATTTTTAAACCTGGCTTCAGTTGTGCATAGACTTCCCTGGTGGCTCAGACGGTAAAGCGTCTGTCTACAATGCAGGAGACCTGGGTTCGATCCCTGGGTCAGGAAGATTCCCTGGAGAAGGAAACGGCAACCCGCTCCAGTACTCTTGCTTAGAAAATCCCATGCACGGAGGAGCTTGGTGCTGGCTACTGTCCATGGGGTTGCAAAGAGTCGGGCACGACTGAGCGACTTCACTTTCTTTCTTTCAGTTGTGCATAAGAGAATATTTTAAAATTATTAGCCCGCTCTTCTCATTATACTTTGAACTTACATTAAAAAAAAACCCTGCACTCTTTATTACAATACCAACTTTTATTTCAATTCAACTGATAATTTATTGTGGGTTTAACTTTGTGCCAGAAGTTATGGTAGGCATATTGCCTTTAAGCCTAGGTCTTATGCAGCAGAAAGACAGATCATTTTGAAATAGCACAGTGCATGACATTATGATGTTATATGTTATGATGCAAATGACAGCTCACTTTTCATAGTGAATATTTCTTTACTTTAATAAATACTTTAATACTTTAAAAGTATTGAAGTATTACTTTACTTTAAAATATTACTTTATTTTACTTTAAAATATTTCTTTAATAAGTACTTTAATACTTTTAATACTTTAAAAAGTATGACTTTTTCTAATACGATATGTATTGTGACATATACACTAGAGCCGACACACACGCACTCTTGCTGTTTCTCAATCTGTTAACTCCAGAATAAACATCCAGGAGCACAGACTGCTCTTGGAGCTCATTGTATCTCACAAAACCAAACAAGTCCCCAAAGGGACTTGATAAATTATGAACTTAAGTAAAACACATTAAAAAAAACAAATCTGAGCTCCCTCTGTGTATCAGTCACATATCATCATGTTAAGACCCAACCAAAAATCTATTTAGGTTAATTTTAATATAATTTCATTAAATGCATTCAAAGGGAGAGTCCTTTCTACCTGATTTGGGAGCCTCAGGCTGTTGCTCAAGTGTCATATAATTCATTTCATTAGGAATTTGCCCTTAAGGGAGAGGATAGTATCTTTTAAAATCTAAATTTTGAAACAAGGCTAGCAGGAAATTATTTCTCGAGATTTCTTGTCATCTATCCGAGAGATTTGGATGCACTGAAGTGTGAAACTGTGGAACTTTTGCTCAGCATGAAGCTACCTTGGAAATGATGTAATGGCTGCAGAAGACCCAGTATGTTGCCTTTTTTCCAGAGGACTAAACTCGCTCAGTTCAATCTGATGGGTGTAAATTCATGACATGACCATACAATTAACCATAGTAGAAAATAGTGAAAGTGAAAGTGAAGTCGCTCAGTCGTGTCCGTCTCTTCGCCAACCCATGGACTGTAGCCTACCAGGCTTCTCCATTCATGGGATTTTCCAGGCAAGGGTACTGGAGCAGGTTGCCATTTCCTAATAAGCAGTACACTAAAATTGCCTATTACTACAACTGATGACAATGAAGTTTTAAGTTCCTACATTGACAGAGATGTGGCCTTACTCTTGATAGACAGTTAAGTTAAATACTATGTAAACCATCAAAATATAAGTACAAAAAGATAGGAGCTACAGTTTTTGAGACAAAGTTGAATGCTTTGCAGAAACTAGAAAAAGTCAAATTATTTTTTAAAAAAACACTGCCAAGTTATGTGTGGATAAGAATTATAAAAGAGAAAACAAAAATTAAATTGCATCACAATTGATCTAAAGAAAGCAAAACAAAATATCCTCAGATGATGCATTTTTAGTGTGGTTATGCAGAAAAGATGTTGCATAATTCTCATAAACTAATTCACATCCTTCTAATGTTTCTTGTATACCACTCTGTTAATTCCTGAATATAATTTTTCATTTATTTCTCTAAGAATATTAATAGATTTAACATTTTGTGTTTACATCTACTGTATTGACAGTTTCCTATGAGCTATATTTTCCCATATTGTTTTGCTTTCTGTGTTTCATAATGGCTACTTTCCTTAAATGTCTGATGCTTCTTTATTGTCTGTTTAACAGGGATCATTGAATACTTACTGGAAAATTCGCCAGTATGGGGAGGGCTTGTTGGCTTTAGTCTTTCCCATTAGATGGCCTTATTGGGGCTCCTGCACTGTGAAACAAAAAGACTGTTTAGATCCCAAGAGAAGCTGCTTCTGGTCACCTTCCTGGAGGGAATAGATGGAAATGTCATTGGGAGAAGAAGGCTGGGGCTATATTTTCAATGCAGGACTCCTGTCCTCAGCTGCGCTTTGAGTTCCCTGGTTCAGAGCCCCTCTCTGTTTTTCACCCTCTCCAGTAAGTGAATATCTAGGCTTCTGCTTGAGTCCAGGAGAGGATCTAGGGGTCTGACTGGCAGATAGACTTCTAGCTAGTCTTGCTCTTTCAACTCCACTTTCTCTAAACCTCACTTCTAGAGGCACCACATACCACCAGCTTCTTTATTAGTATTTCAGTGGTCTCACTGTACAAAATGGATTACTGGTCTGCTCTCTCTCCACTGCTAGCTTTGAATTAATCTTTCTCCATTCGGCTGACCCTTACTATGAACTGGCTTGCATTCCAAACTCCAAAATTTCAGCATCAAAACTCTTCTCTTTCTTTCTATGAATTTTCTCTGTCTTTTTAATGTCATTTTCAAGGGATTTTGGAAGGGACCAAAAGAGAATGAGGATCCAATCTGGTATTCTTAACGAAAAACTTCCATTCATTCTTCAGTGACCTCAGTCCATCTTCTGTCACTAACACCTTCCAAGCTGTCAAATCCAATATCCCCTTTTCCTGTCCTCACGTATCTCTGTAACACTTGAGATGATCGACTGAAACCTCATTTTTGACGTTTCTTGAAACTTTTTTGTCTCTGGGCTTCTCTGGCTCCACAAGCTTATATCTGTAGTCCCATTGCTTTTCTCTAAACCAGCATATCTTACATGGACTGAGATGATCTCTTAACTAATGTCCCTGACTTTTTGTCGTTCGGACGCAGTCTGTGCTCCTTTCTTGCCTCATCCATGACCAGGTTTCTCTGGCTCCTGGTGCTTCAGGCATGACAGCTGTCTCTTCTGTTTGTCTCAGGTCGAGCTTGATTTTGTCTCAGAGCCTGTGCTTTCATCTGGATGCTCTTCACAGCGATATCTTTTACATACTTCAAGTCTCAGATTAAATAACATGTTTTCAGAAGAGATTACCTTTATAAAGTAACTCAGTCATGACTGCATCACCCTGTTTTTCCATTGTTACATTTATAATTACCTGAAATTTACTGTCTTATTTTATGTGTGAACTTGTCATTTATCTCCACTAAGATGTCAGCTTCATGAGGGCAAGGTAAGAAACAATGAAATTGCATTACATTTTAGGGAATGCGTACATCTTCTATGTGAAACAACTCTGTATTTTTAAAGAATATTTTAAGCACAGAAGGGATGCCAGTTGGGGGAGGGCTATAAACATAAGAATGGAAGATGCAAAGGATTAATGGGCAAAAATAAAAAGAACAACAATCAAAAAAAGATTTTTTTGCTTGGGCCGATGAAAATAGATACAAAATTTTAAAAAATTTTTTGATAGGAAAATTATGGGTCTATATATCATTTCTTCCAAAGATGTTTTAGAGAGAACATAGATTTATTTATTTAAAAATAAAAGTACCAATTCTTATAGCAAATAGTAAATTTATGAAATTCATTAACTGAATAGTGTATATATGTGGAGATTTTAGTAGATATAAAACAAGCTCAACAAAATTGATAGTTGATAAATTCACAGTTGATAAGGAAAGGTAAGAAGATGTTTAGCATGTTGCCAAGCTTCTAGAGCGACACAAAATGATGACCGCATCTCACCAAACTTATTCCTTAAGTACATCAGTCACAGACACATACTTCTTTGAACGTTAGCTATGAGAGTATTTTTTTCTGTTTAACAATTTCCTAATTTCAAGATGTTCCTTTAGAATCTCAGCTATCCATTGTGTACATCATTATGCAGATGTCTTAATTTTTTTCCAGTGAATATTTTGAAAATGTCTTCCCTTTTAAAACAACATTGTGAAAAACATTTTTCTTTGAAAGTATGAAAGGAATCCAAGGTGTTTTTAAAAAGGTACTTTTAGTGACTTTTTTTAAAGAAGAAGAAATAATTTCTACTTATTTGTAAAATTTTTGTTATCTGGAAGGAGCATTATTTCATTATTCTGTATTAGAGTGCTTTTATTATTTTATTTTTCCATTGAAGTTCTTAACTCTGGATGATTTTGGTAGAAAACAAATTTGTTGAAAGGGTACTGAGTAGTTCACAGAATCATTTATAACACTGGAGAAAACTCTAGAAAAATGGGAAGGATAAAGCAAAGCATATAGCTTTGAAGCTAACATTATGCTGCAGAAGGTTGCTGGTGAGAATACTGTTTCTACTGTTACCAAACACCAAACGAATGGTTTGCCCCTCTTAGTCACCTGGCATTGGCATTGCCCACTGCTAACACTCACTACTAAATGACCCTCCTTCTACAGTTGTGAATGAATTCCCGAAGTTACTGCCATAGCTACTGCTGGGGTGAATTCCCATTACCAGTATCCAGGCTGGCTGTAGACTGACTGAGCCTGTTCATGTGCCCTCCCCTCAAGGCAATGGAATTTATGAAAGTGAGTATCTGGGTTTGGGGCTTCTGAAGCAGAAAGGTGAAATTTCACAGGAGTAGGAAGGGAGTCCAGATGTCAAGGAGCTGAAAGAAAAATGGCAAATCACTTTAGAACAAATCCTAGGATTTGTAAACTATAACATGATTTATTTCCTTGCTATCTTTTCATTTAAAGAGTAAGCAACATATATTTTGTATGAAAATGTTTTCACTTAATCATATTGTAAGCATTTTCTCACTGTCCTCTTTTCCTTGCCTATAAATTAGGTCAAGGATATTATATATTCTTTTTTATTTCCATGTTGTTAGAGTTAGATAATTTGTTTTCTACCAGCAGTAATTTTTAGTTTGTTTTATGAGGTTAATTTTTTATTGAGATACAATTTATATATAATAAAATTCAGGGGGCTTTTGTTGTTCATCATAACATTTTTGAGATTTCATCCATGAAACTTTATGTATCTGTAGGTTTGCCTTTTAATTACCAAGTAATATTCCATGTATGAATACACCACACTTTCTTTATCTGTCTTCCATTTAT
The DNA here is from genome assembly GCF_023699985.2 of Odocoileus virginianus. Lineage (NCBI taxonomy): Eukaryota > Metazoa > Chordata > Mammalia > Artiodactyla > Cervidae > Odocoileus > Odocoileus virginianus. Next base: position 23,910,338 of record NC_069686.1, read on the forward strand.
GGACATTTCAGTTGTTTTGACTTTTTGGCTGTTATGAACAAGAGTGCAATGAATATTCATGTACAAGTATTTCAATGAATGTATGGTTTTACTTCTTTTACATAGATACATAAGAATGGATTTATAGATTTGATGTACATTTAACTTTAAAAGATAATGTCAAGATACTGTTGTTTTTTTATTATTTTATTTATTTGGCCATGCTGTGTGGCTTGCAGGATCTTAGTTCCCTGAGCAAGAATTGAACCCAGGCCCACTGCAATGGAAGTGTAGAGTCCTAACCACTGGACCACCAGGGAAGTCCCCAAATAGTTGTTTTTTAAATGGTTGTAATAGTTTTTATTCCCACAGGCAGTATATGAGAGCTCTTAGTGGCTCTGAGTCCTCACTAGCATTTAGTATTTTTAACCTTTATGATTGTAGGCATTCTAATGAATGTGGAAGGGTATCTTATGGTTTCAATTTTTATTTCTCTCATGAAGAGTTATTTTGAACACCTTTTCATGTTCATGTTAGACAGTCATATATCTTTTTTGTAAAGTGTTTAAGTCTTTTGTACATGTTTATTGGATAGATTTCTTTATTATCGATTTGTGGAAGATCTTCATGTGTTATGAATAAAAATCCTTTGTTAGACATATGTATGGTAAATATTTTCCCCCAGTCTGAATTTGTTTGTTTTCTTAATGATATGTTTTAATGTACAGAACTTCTTTTTATTGAAGTGTAATTTATCACATTTTATGTTTAGTGTTCTGTATGTTCTAAGAAATCTTTATCTGCTCCAAAGGTGTAAAATTATATTTCCATTTCTTCTAGACACTTTATTGTCTCATCTTTTATTTTCGGTGAATAATTAATCTTGAAATGCTTTTTATATATGGAGTGATGTACAAATTTGAGATTTTTAAATTTAATTTTCATAAGGATATCTAGTTGTTCCAGTATCATCTGTGAACTTTCTTCCCCCAAAGAATTACACTCCTGTCCTTGTTGAGAAATCAGTGCACTCTGTTCATGTGTCTGTTTCTGGGCTCTCTAGTCTGTTTTATCTAGATCTACATGCCTTTCTTTATGGCCATACCACACTATTTTGCCCCTTCATGGATCACAGCCTTGTCATGGCCAAGGGGCTTGCGTAACTCAATGAAGCTATGAGCCATGCCATGCAGGGCTACCCAAGACAGACAGATTGTAGTGAAGAGTTCTGACAATACATAGTCCACTGGAGGAGGAAATGGCAACCCACTCCAGTATTCTTGCCTTGAGAGCCCCATGACAGTGTGAAAAGGCAAAAAGATATGACAACAGAAGGTGAGCCCCCAGATCAAAAGGTGTCTAACATGCTACTAGGGAAGAGCAGAGGGCAATTATTAATAGATCCGGAAAGAATGAAGCAGCTGGGCCAAAGTGGAAATGACGCTCAGTTGTCGATGTGTCACAAATGCTTAAGCCTTGTTGCTCGACAACAAGAGAGGCACAGCAGAGAAGCCCTCCTCACAATTAGAGAAAGCCCACACAGCAATGAAGACCCAGTATAGCCAAAAATAAATATGTTTTTTAAAAAAAGAACAATACTGCATAGGAACATGGAATGATAGGTCCATGAATCAAGGTAAATTGGACATGGTCAAGAAGGAGATGATCAGATTGAACATCAACATCTGAGAGAACTAAAATGGACAGGGAAGGGTGAATTTCAATCAGATGACCATTATATTTACTACTGTGGACAAGAATCCCTTAGAAGAAATGGAGTAGCCTTCACGGTCAACAAGAGTCCAAAATACAGTACTTGAGTGCAACCTCAAAAGTGAAAGAATGATCTCGGTTCATTTACAAGGCAAATGATTCAACATCAAATCATTCAACATCACAGTAATCCAACTCTATGCCCCAGCCACTGATACCGAAGAAGCTGAAGTAGACTGGTTCAATAAAGACCTACAACACTTGCTAGAAAGTGAAAGTCGCTCAGTCATGTCCAACTCTTTGCAACCCCATGGACTATACAGTCCATGGAATTCTCTAAGCCAGAATACTGGAGTGGGTAGCTTTTCCCTCCTCCAGGGGATCTTCCCAATTGATTGAACCCAGGTCTCCTGCATTGCAGGCGCAGCTGAGCCACAAGGGAAGCCCAAGAATACTGGAGTGGGTAGCCTATCCCTTCTCCAGAGGATCTTCCTGATCCAGGAATCGAACCGGGGTCTCCTGCATTGCAGGTGGACTCTTTGCCAATTGAGCTATCAGGGAAGCACTACACTTTCTAGAACTAACACCCAAAAAAGATATCCTTTACATCATAGAGGACTGGAATCCAAAAGTAGGAAGTCAAGAGATACCTGGAATAGTGGGCAATTTGGCCTTGGAGTACAAAATGAGCTAGTCAAGAGAACATGCTGATTATAGAAAACACCCTTTTCCAACAACCCAAGAGACAACTCTACACATGGACGTCACCAGATGGTTGATACTGAAATGAGATTGCAGCCGAAGATGGAGCACCTCTATTCAGTTAGCAGAAACAAGATCTGGAGCTCACTGTTGCTCAGTTCATCAGCTTCTTATTGCACAATTCAGCCTCAAATTGGAGAAAGCAGGCAAAACCACTATGCCATTCAAAGTGAAAAAAGTGAAAGTGAAAATCGCTCAGTCGTGTCTGACTCTTTGCCACCCTATGGGCTGCAGCCCACAAGGCTCCTCTGTCCATGGAATTCTCCAGGCCAGAGTACTGGAGTGGGTAACCCTTTCCTTCTCCAGTGGATCTTCCCAACCCAGGGATCAAACCTAGGTTTCCTTCATTGCAGACAGATTCTTTACCAACTAAGCCACAGGGAAGACCAGGAATACTGGAGTGGGTAGCCTATCCCTTCTCCAGCAGATCTTCCCGACCCAGCCATTCAGGTATGACCTAAATCAAATCCCTTGTGATTATACAGCGGAGGAGACATTAATAGATTAAAGGGATTAGATCTGGTAGACAGAGTGCCTAAAGACTATAGACAGAGGTTCGTAACACTGTACAGGAGGCGGTGATCAAAACCAGCCCCAAAATAAAGAAATGCAAATGGGCAAAGTGGTTGTCTGAGGAGACTTTACAAGTAGCAGAGGAATGAAGAGAAGCAAAAGGCAAGGGAAAAATGGAAAGATATACCCAACTGAATGCTGAGTTCCATAGAATAGCAAGGAGAGATAAGAAGGCCTTCTTAAAGGGAAAGAAATAGAGGAAAACAATAGAATGGAAAAGATTAGAGATTTCTTCAAGAACATTGGCGATATCAAGGGAACATTTCATGCAAGGATGAGCACAATAAAGAAAAGAAATGGTAAGGACCTAACAGAAGCAGAAGGAATTAAGAAGAGGTGGCAAGAAAACATAGAACCATACAAGAAAGATCTTAATGATCAGGATAACCACAATGGTATGGTTACTCACCTAAAACCACCCAGGACTGTGAAGTCAAGTGGGCCTTAGGAAGCATTACTATGAACAAAACTAGTGGAGGTGACAGAATCGCAGCTGAACTATTTAAAATTCTAAATGATGATGCTGTTAAAGTGTTGCACTCAATATGTCAGCAAACTTGGAAAACTGGAAAAAGTCAGTTTTCATTCCAATGCCAAAAGAAGGCAATGCCAAAAAATGTTCAAACTACCATACAGCTGCACTCATTTCACATGCTAGCAAGGTTACGCTCAAAATCCTTCAAGCTAGGCCTTGACAGTATATGAACCAAGGACTTTCAGATGTACAAGGTGAATTTGGAAAAGGCACAGGAACCAGAGATCAAATTGCCAACATTCATTGGATAATAGAGAAAGCAAAGGAATTCAAAGAAAACACCTTCTTCTGCTTCATGGACTACACAAAAGCCTTTGATTCTGGGAATCACAACAAACTATGGAAATTGCTTAAAGATAGGAATACCAGATCACCTTACCTGTCTCCTGAGAAACCTGTGTGCAGGTCAAGAAACAACAGTTAGAACTGGACATGGAATATGGACTTGTTCAAAATTGGGAATGGAGTATGACAAGGCTGTATATTGTCACCCTGCTTATTTAAATTCTGTGCAGGGTTCATCATGCAAAATGCCAGGCTGGATGAAGCACTAACTGAAATCAAGATTCCTGGAAGAAATTTCAACCACCTCAAATATGCTGATGATACCACTCTAATGGCAGCAAATGAAGAGGAACTAAAGAGCCTTTTGATGTAGGTGAAAGAGGAGAGTGGAAAAAGCTGGCTTAAAATTCAACATTCAAAAAACGAAGATCATGGCATCCAGTCCCATCACTTCATGGCAAAATAGATGAGGAAACAATGGAAACAGTGACAGAGTTTATTTTCTTGAGCTCCAAAATCACTGCAGGCAGTGACTGCAGCCATGAAATTAAAAGACTCTTGCTCCTTGGAAGAAAAGCTGTAACAAACATAGACAGCATATTAAGAAGCAGAGACATCACTTTGCCGACAAAGGTGTGTATAGTGAAAGCTATGGTTTTTCCAGTAATCGTATGTGGATATAAGATTTGGACCATAAAGAAGGCTGAGCGCCGAAGAATTGGTGCTTTCGAATTGTCCTGGAGAAGACTCTTGAGAGTCCCTTGGACTGCAAGGAGATCAACCCAGTCAATCCTAAATGAAATTAACCTTGAATATTCATTGGAAGGTCTGATGCTGAAACTCCAATACTTTGGCCACTGGATGTGAAGAGCCAACTCATTGGAAAAGACCCTGATGCTGGGAAAAATTGAGGGCAAGAAGATAAGGGGACAACAAAGGATGAGATGATTGGATGGCATTACTGACTCAGTGGACATGAGTTTGAGCAAACTCAGGGAGATTGGGGAGGTTGTGAAGGATAGGGAAGCCTGGTGTGCTGCATGTAGCTCATGGAGCCAAAGAAAATAAAGTCTGTCACTGTTTCCAATTTTTCCACATCTATTTGCCATGAAGTGATGGGACCAGATGCCATGATCTTAGTTTTTTGAATGTTGAGTTTTCAGCCATATTTTTCACTCTCCTCTTTCACCTTCATTAAGAAGGTCTTTAGTTCCTCTTCCTTTCTGCCATTGTGTCATCTGCATACCTGAGGTTATTGATATTTCTCCCAGCAATCTTGATTCCAGCTTGTGCTTCATTCAGCCTAGAATTTTGTATGTACTCTGCATACAAATGAAATAAGCAGGGTGACGGTAGACAGCCTCATCGTATTCCTTCCCCAATTTGGAACCAGTCTGTTGTTCCATGTCTGTTTCTGTTTCTTCTTGAACTGCATACGGTTTTCTCAGGAGGCAGGTAAGATGGTCTGGTATTCCCATGTCTTTAAGTATTTTCCACAGTTTGCTGTGATCCACACAATCAAGGGCTTTCATGTAGTCAATGAAGCAGAAGTAGATGTTTTTCTGGAATACTCTTGCTTTTCCTATGATCCAACGGATGTTGGCAGTTTGACCCCTGGTTCATCTGCCTTTTCTAAATCCAACTTGTACATCTGGAAGTTTTCGGTTGAAGTTATTCTCAGTGTTGGTGAGGGCTGAGAAAAAAGGACACTCAAAAGTTGCTGGGAGTGACATAATCTTCTGAATGGCAGTTCAGCTGTGTGTTAATGGCCTGAAAATCGTTCAAACACGTTGACTCAACAATTCTATTTCTAGAAATTTGTTGTAGAATAAAAAAAAAAGAGTTTTTTAACTTTTACTCTAAGAACATTCATTAGGATTTTATTTAGTGAAGGGTTAGAAAATTATAAATGCTTATTTGAAGAAGATTGTTGTGAATAAATTTTTGTATATCTGTATAATGAAATAGTATATTTATATATAAATTTATATATATCATGTAAAAAAATAATGAAAACTATTTGCACCTTTAAAATCATGGCTAGACCCTTCAAAATCCAATCTCTACCTTGTAAAAACACCCACTTTTCTGAGTTTTGGGTTTATTTTCTTCTGTTTATTATAATTCTCTACATATGTTTATAATTTCACTATACCATATATAGATACATATACAAACATTAAACATTACTGCTTTTGAAGTGAATTTATTTATATGGGAAGTATATTTAGGATATACTGGATTTTTAAAAGTCCAATTAAAAAACTGCATATTCAGAGTAATCTCATTTTTTGTGGAAAAAAATCTGGGAGGATATACAACATTGTTACTAGGTTAATTCTGGGTGGTGGGGTAATATGTGATAATCTAGATATCTTATTTTTACTAATTATTTTTTATAATTTTTATAATTATTTTATAGATTAGTTAAAATCAGTAAAGGTGCTTATTGCATAGAAAACTATCATTAGAAAGGATTATTTATTAGGTAGTGTCCACTGAGGAAACCAGAATTGAAAGAGACACATGTACCCCAATGCTGATTGTAGCACTGTTTACAATAGCCAGGACATGGAAGCAACCCAGATGTCCATCAGCAGATGAATGGATAAGAAAGCTGTGGTACATATACACAATGGAATATTACTCAGCTATTAAAAAGGATGCATTTGAATCAGTTCTAATGAGGTGGAGCCTATTATACAGAGTGAAGTAAGTCAGAAAGAAAAACACCAATACAGTATATTAACGCGTATACATGGAATTTAGAAAGATGGTGACGATGACCCTATATGCGAGACAGCAAAAGAGACACAGATGTAAAGAACAGTCTTTTGGACTCTGTGGGAGAAGGTGAGGGTGGGATGATTTGAGAGAATAGCATTGAAACATGTATATTATCATATGTGAAACAGATTGCCAGTCCAGGTTCGAAGCATGAGGCAGGGTGCTCAGGGCTGGAGCACTGGGATGACGCTGAGGGATGGGATGGGAGGGAGGTGGGAGGGGGGTTCAGGATGGGGACACATGTGCACCCATGGCTGATTCATGTCAATGTATAGCAAAAACCACCACAGTATTGTAAAGTAATTAGCCTCCAATTAAAATAAATGAATTTAAATAAATAAATAAAAGGTAGTGTCACCCTTAGTACATTTTTCACCTTCTAATTATTAAAGTAAAAACAACTACTGGTTGTCTTAGAAAAAGCACAAGATGATTAAATTATACTTTTATTTACTTAGTACAACACACTCACGTTTGGTTTAGGCACAAATGAAGGCAAGAATATTTTTGTGACACCTTTATTTCATTTGTATCACTGTGGAAAGGTCTCCTTACCCCTGTAAAAGACAGTAATGAAAGACCTGCATAAAATGTGAGAACGCGAAGAGAATTCACAGAAGCACTTTAACTAAAGAGAGACCCCCAATCTCCTATTCTTGATAAGGGTGGGGTAGTGAGACCATATATTCTGCCTTATATTTATTTATCAAGTCTTGGTTTCTGGTTTCAAAGAAATTGGTACACATCAGTAAGTTAGACATTAGGTGACTTATTAAAATGAGTAAGATATGATCTATTCCCTCAAGGAGTGTCCAGTTCAGCGAGGAAGTTGACACCTGATCAGATGATTAAAGTTAAGGTAGAAGTTGGGGATAGAGGTTAGCACAGAACAAAGGGAGGAAGAGGGGTGACCCTGTTCACAACGATGGGTGTGTGGGTGTCAGGGGAGTTTTGCTGGAAGATATTTCTGGGAGCTTTACTTTGAAGGGCCACCTAGAGTTAGCCAGATTGTCCTTCAGGTTTCCTCAGTACCCTGGCATTTACTCTTTGAATCGAGCATCTTTCACCCAGTCTTAAGAGCAGGAGGTGGGCACAGTGAACTTAGAAGCAGAGAGGGCAGAGCTCATGCCCCTCTTTTCCTGCCAGACCTCCTGGGCGCACACCCCACGTGCGCCAGCTTTGCAGTCCCTCCCTCCCAGGCACACCCCACGTGCGCCATCTTTGCAGTCCCTCCCTCCCAGTCTACTTTGCTCTGCTTCCTGATTAGTGAGCTTGGTAAGTTCACAGGGAAACGGAAGGCATACTATGACAGAGGTCCTCTTCAGCTCATTTTCTGCTGGCAGATACCCTCTAATCAGAAGCAACATTGATCTTTTTCTTACACAGATAGGCTTGTGATTGTTACTGAGTTTTTAAAGCCTAGAGTATATAGAGAGAAATCACATGTAGTGAAAAATCTAAAGAATAGCAAATCAGTGACTAACATCAAAATCAGCGTTTACTGAGAATGTGGAAGTAGGGGGCTGTGATTGGGAGGCAACACACCAGGACTGTCTAAGGTCCATTCCACCAATATTTCTTAAGGTGGGTACTCAGGTGTTCATTCTTCTTGAAAATGAAGGTTTCTATTTCATACATATTTCTTCTGTATTTATGAAGCATTTTACAATTAAAAGAAAAAATAAGTAAAGTAAAAAAGTAAAGAAGGAAGGCGAGTGAGTATGGTGAGGAGTTGAGGGTGGTGATGGAGGTGAAATACACATCATGAGGAGGTCCACTTTGTTTACTATTATTTTATTGTCCCTAAAATGGCCCTCTTGTCTCTCATCTGTCTTAAAGCATTAATGGTAAATACTTATCTGTATAAGAGGCTTTGCTAAGCAAAATGCTCGGTGAATTGGATGTGGAACTTAGAATACTTCAGAAGGGCCTACCGGATATGAAGGCTGTGGAGCCAAAGCATTGAACAAATGCAGCATAAAAGGATTTGCATTACGTTCCAACCACAGAGCAAGTGCATTTAATGGAGTTATAAGGGAACCATGGGAATTGTGTGTTTATATAAAGTAGAGTTCAAAGGGAGTTGCCAGGGTTTCAGTTGGGAAAGGCTTTGTGGAGGAGGCAGGATTGCTGGAGCCATTTAATAGAAGCAGGAGAGTTTGAACTGGAGGGAAGAAAATGTTTCAGGCTTTGAATTATTTGTGGTCCTGTTGCTATTTTGACTATTAGGGGAGCAGGAAGTGCCTGCATGGTGATCTCCCCAGGCCTGCAATGGATTGTCCAGGAATGCTCCACTGTGGCTTCCACTCCTCTCTGGCAGTCCTTTCCCCAAACCACAAAACCCAAATGAATGTGCTTTTCTTCTAAATAGGCATGGCTTTGAATATGAAACCAAAATTTTTGGTTTGAGAAGAGTCAACATTTTGATGGCATTTATATTTCTGGTGTTTATTTTTCAAGTGCAGCAGTAAAGATAAACTATCCTCCTCCATCTGTGCTTACATCTTTCTATAGTTAGCTGAAAAGTGGTGCTCATCATGTTTATCACCCATTTTTGTCTGCTTGGTGTTTACTTTTAGATCTGTTTCTCAACAATGGGAGCGGGTCCGCTCCTTGGCATTCAGATTCATGTTGTGATGGGAGAAGAGAAAATGTTACCAAAGGCCTTCTGAGTCAGTGTTCCGGAAGATGATCTCAGCATCCTCTCATCTAACTGTTTTCTGCTTCTTTCTTTATGCTCTTGTCCCTATTCATCATCCTTCCTCCTTCCCCATGTCCCCAAGGTCTTCTAGTTCTTCTACCCTCACTCTAGTTAAAGGCTTCATATTTAGGAAGACTGATCAAAGTTCCTCCAAGAGAACTCTTGAGATAATATATCACCCCCACCCTGTTGTTCATCACAGGAAATTTTGCCTACACCAACCAGAGGGTGAAGGACATACTTATATGTCCTTATAAAAAGTAGTTTAAATTACTGCTTCCCAGATGCTGCTAGTGGTAAAGAATCTGACTGCCAATGAAGGAGACTCAGGAGATTACGGTTTGATCCTTGGGTTGGGAAGATCACCTGGAGGAGGCAATGGTAACCCACTTCAGTATTCTTACCTGGAAAATTTCATGGATAGTGGAGCCTGGGAGTTTACAATTCATGGAGCCACAGAGTCAGACACGACTGAGCAGAGCACTGCTTACAATTGGCCCTGATAAAGGTTTCAGTTTGCTTATTTTTGATAGAAATTTTATCCACTCATGGTAGAGGTATGACGGAATAATTTTTGTATTCTCTATGTAGAAAATAACATTAAAATATCATCATAGAGCTAGAGCATGCAGCTAAAATATGCAAGAAAATTTAGAGGCATATTAATTAAAGTTTATTTATTGATTTTATGACATGATATTTGTCAGCTTTTTAAAATTTGTCTTATTTGCTGAGATTTAAATTCTCACTATTGGTATTGATCTTTGCACTCTATGTTCATAATTTTAAGTTTTATTTTCATAACAAGAAACTCCCAAATTGTAAAAGCTTCAGCCTCCACAATACTTGCATCTGCCCTTGATGCTCAAGGAAATGAACAATTGAAAAAGTGAAAGCTGAACAATAAACAGGTTAAGATTTAATAAGGAAATTTATTTCCATATCCACATAGGAAGATGAAACATCACTTCTCTTATGTTGTATTTATGATGTTTCTGATTCTGCTTTCTAACCCATCAAAAAATAAACAAAAAATTGGTTTCTGCTATTGTGTACAACCATCTTTCCAAATAGTCAAATTCATGTTACACTTACTCTTTAGAGCACCAGCCACCCTCCTAATTCTGAACTCTGCTTTTTGATTTACTGGAAACCAGTCCAGTGGGCATTGCCCTGTGTACCCATTTTGATATAGTGCTTCCACGAACTGATATTTAATGAATATTTAATAGAGTGTGTTCAGCTAAATTAGGTCAGCAGCTAAGGTGGTAGGGGAGCAGTATTTTTTTTTTTTTTAATGCTGGAGCAGCTTCAGATATCAAAGCGCATTGACAGAGTAAACAACAGGGATTGCCCTCTTCCCTCCCCTCCCGGCCTCCCCACCTTCACCAGAGGGCTCCGGGAGCTGCTTCAAATTCCTGAAACATCTAAGAGATGCTCAGCAGAAGCTTGGGTCTAATGCTGATGGGAACACACAGGGAGAGAGGAGTTATAACCTTTCAGCCTGAATGCTTCGGAGGGTGTGGGGACTCACCCCACAGAGTTAGCAGAGTGGATGCAAATTGTTGTAGAACACCGAAGGATATGTGGTGACTTGGCATTGGTTCTGAAACTTGCACTCAAACGGATCAGGAGGAAAAGTGAGAGATAAAGCAAAGATGATGAAAGTCCACACTGGGAAGACTAGATGAATGGTACGTGGAAATTTTCTGCGCCACTCTTGAAATGTTTTATACATCTGAAATTATGTGAAAATAAAAAGTTAGAAAATGACAGCTACAACAAACTGTTAGGTAGTTAGAACAGGAAAAAGGAGTCCAGAATGGCGGTGGCTAAAAGACCTGGAGGGGAGAAGCCCACGAAAATAGAACAAAGGAAGGTCCGAGGTCCAGCGTGAGAACCTCAGGTAAAACAAACAGCACTCCTGGCTGGCCCAATTCACATAGGACAGGCCCAGGGAGACAGAAACATAAAAAGAGGGGCCAAAGCTAGCTCGCTCGCTCTCTCCCACGCGCCGGGGCGCTCTTCTGTTCACGTGGCCTTGAAGATGGATTTTCCTGCTATTATCTAAATAAAATAGAGCTGTAACTCAGAGCTGTAACACTGATTTATCTAAGAGCTGTAACACGGCCTGTCCAAGACCTGAGAGCTGTGATACGCCGAGGGGGGCTTTAATGTCCGTTACCCCAAATCCTTGTTGTGAGGAGACAAAAACCGAGGAGCATAGACTCGCCTGACAAAACTAAAAACTGAAGAAGACAATAAAAAAGCACTGTGGATCACTGTTTTCACCCTACCTTTTTCCTTAGTATAATGAAAACACTGACGCAAACAATTTAAATAAATGATTGGATCCATCTCTCTTTATGGCGTACATTACAGAAAGCTAGGCACCAGTGTTTTGGTAATAAATTATTTTAAATGCTACCAACCTGACAGAATTGGGACTCTGTGAATGAAAGGAATTTGAGTCTTTTAGGACTTGACAGAGGATTTCACATTTCAATCCACATAGATAATACAAGCCATGTTACCCTCAAGTTTTTTGAAAAGTGGGATAAAGTTAGAGGTCCTAAACATTCCTGCCTGTATCCTGATTTCATTGTTGTTATCATTGTTCTTCACTGTTTTATATTCCCTAACTAGGTATATGTGTGTATATATATATATATACATATATATATATATACATATATAATATATATATAATTTTATAAAACTGTTATATAAAACAGGTGGATATTTTACCACTAGCAACATCAAGGCTTCTCAGGTGGTGCTAGTGGTAAAGAATTCACCTGCCAATGCAGGAGACATAAGAGATATGGTTTCGATCTCTGGGTGGGGAAGGTACCCAAGAGTAGGAAATGGCAAACTGCTCCAGTACTGGTGCCAGGAGAATCCCATGGATAGATGAGCCTAGTGGGCTGCAGTTCGTGGGGTCACAAAGAGTCAGACACAACTGAGTTTCTGAGCAGCATATATATATGTATAATTTGTCTTGGGTTATAGCCTTTATAAAACGAAGTAGGTGCCATTAATAAACTTAACTGAGGGTCTTGCACTGTGCTAGAGGAACGAAAGTTCTGTCCACGTAGTGGAGGAGAGCTTTGACTGGGGTAGGACCAGCCAATCTGTTGTGTGGCTATGAGGACAATACTGGCCAAAGAAGAGGGGTATAAAAAAGCAAAGAAAGATGCAAAACTACTTTCCTTATGGTGTACCTGCATTCAGAAAAAGAAGAGGAAACATGTTCCCTTTATTTCCTCTTTTTTCAGCTCCTCTGCCTTCCTCCTTCCTTTTCTCCATGACCTTCTATTTCCAGAACTTCAGATAGGTCTACTCTACTGTTCTTCTGCTGTGTTATTTTAAATAGACCTTAATATGCTACAAAATCTAAAAGGGTTAACAATTTTTGCCATTTACTACATCTCCTAACAGATATTTATGTGGTACTAAGCATCTAGTCCCATTACCTCATGGGAAATAGATGGGGAGACAGTGGAGACAGTGTCAGACTTTACTTTTTGGGGCTCCACAATCACTGCAGACAGTGACTGCAGCCATGAAATTAAAAGATGCTTACTCCTTGGAAGGAAAGTTATGACCAACCTAGATAGCATATTAAAAAGCAGAGACATTACTTTCCCAACAAAGGTCCATCTGGTCAAGGCTATGGTTTTTCCAGTGGTCAGGTATGGATGTGAGAGTTGGACTGTGAAGAAAGCTGAGCGCCGAAAAATTGATGCTTTTGAACTATGGTGTTGGAGGAAACTCTTGAGAGTCCCTTGGACTGCAAGGAGATCCAACCAGTCCATCCTAAAAGAGATAAGTCCTGGGTGTTCATTGGAAGGACTGTTGCTGAAGCTGAAACTCCAATACTGTGGCCACCTCATGCAAAGAGTTAACTCATTGGAAAAGACCCTGATGCTGGGAGGGATTGGGGGCAGAAGGAGAAGGGGACGACAGAGGATGAGATGGCTGGATGACATCATCGACTCGATGGACATGAGTTTGAGTAAACTCCGGGAGCTGGTGATGGACAGGGAGGCCTGGTGTGCTGTGATTCATGGGGTAGCAAAGAGTCGGACACAACTGAGCGACTGAACTGAACTGAATTGAACTGAAGCAACTACTTTAGTGGTAACTTTAGGAACAAAGACTACAAACTAAGAAATGCATTGTGCATTTTTACTTTTGAATTAAAATAACTTTTCAGTTTTGTACATACTCAGGTACAGCTATGGAAGAGGAAACCTGACCTAGCTGGCATATTATGACTCTTAAGTTTCATGTTCTAGTGAAACAGCTTTATTTATTTTTATTGAAGTATAGTTGATTTACAATATTATATTAGTTTCAAGTGTACAACATAGTGACTCAATATTTTATAGATTACATTCTGTTTATAAGTATTATAAAATATTGGCTGTATTCCTTGTGCTCCACAATATATCCTTGTATCCTGTTTATTTTGTACCTCTTAATCTTCTAAGCCTATCTTGCCCCTTCCTCATCTCTCTTCTCACTGATAATCGCTAGTTTGTTCTCTATATCTATGAATCTATTTTGTAATATTTATTCATTTGTTTAATTTTTTAAATTCTACATATAAATGATATCATACAATATTTTTCTTTGGTAGTCCCTCAAAAAGGTATATGTAGGTTATTACATGATCCAACAAGTCTACTCCTAGTTACATACCAAATAGAATTTAAAGCATATTTTAACACACACACACAAATTGGCTGACAAATGTTCATAGCAATATTTTCCTATTAACTAAAAAGTAGAAACAACCCAAATATCTATTCACTGGTATGATATACCCATACAATGGAATGTTATTCAAACATAAAAAGAAATGAGATCCTGATATATTCTACAACATTGATGAAACTTAAAATCATTAAATTTAGTGAGAGAAGCCAACCACAAAAGATCACTCATTGGATGTTTAATTTGCATGAAATAGACATATCCATAGAGAGAAAAAATTGATTAGTTGTTGCCAGGGGCTGGGGAAGTGGAGGGAGAATGGGGAGTGTCTATTAATGGTTAAAGGGTTTGTTTTGTGAGTAATGAAAATGTTCTGGAATTAAATAGTGGTGATTGTGGCACAGTTATGTGAATATATTAAAAAATAACTTTTAAATAGTACATTTTATGATATGTGAATTGTATCTCAATATGAAACATGTTTTAAAAAGCTGTTACTGAATGAAAGCATTGAGGTTGCTATCTATTAATTAAGGAACTGAAAAAGATTTTAATTATTGAACAAGGAAAATCTGGGGGCCTGACTTGGATTAAACATCTTAAGTTATCTATTCCTGCTTCACTATTACTTTACAGAGTATCCATCGCCCCAGAGCTAACTAGATCATCATCTTGAGGAAGAAATAGACCAACAGCAGTCTTCATCATGATCCCTACAGAACACCTGTATGGACACCACAAGACTCAGAGGCCGACACTCATCTGATGCTGGACAGCTCAGGAAGGGGCAGGATTTGACCTTGATTGAGCCTTAACATTCAAGCATGTGAGGACATAAGGAAGAAGTGAGAAATACAGGTGCCAAGACAGTAAAACAGCAAATACAGGGCTTCTTTGGTGGGGACGGGGGGGGGGGGGGGGGGGGTGGGGGGGGGTGGGGGGGGTGGGGGTGGGGTGGGGGGTGGGGGGGGTTGGGATGGTGGGGCGTGGAGTGTGTCTTCTAGTTTGCTCTTCCATAGGAGTAAGGATATAGGAGTACTGGTAAAATGCAGAAAAGGTTGTATTAGATTGAGGAGTTACACCTTGAATGCCAGGTTTCAGAGACAGAATCAAACTAAGATAATTCCACTTGTGCCCTGGACTTTCTATAGGTCAATGAGTGAAGGTAGATAATTTACTTCACTCTTTGTGCTTAAGGTTGCTTTTCTAAAATGGGAGATACTGAAATTGATTTCTACAGTGTTTTATTTGGGTTAATTCTGAATTTGTTTCCTATTACTGCTATAACAAATTAGCATAAACTTAGTTGCTTAAAACAACATAAACTTGTTATTTTATAGTTCTAGAAGTCAAAAGTCTAAAATCAAGACATTACAGAGCAGCATTCCTTCTGGAGGTTTTAAGAGACAATTTGAGAAACTGTTTCCTTGCTTTTTCCAGCTTCTAGAGGTTATCTGCATTTCTTACCTTGTGGTCCTGCCTACATCTTTAACATACCTCATTCCAATCTCTGGTCCCATTGCCACATCTCCTTTTTAAACTTTGACACTCTTGCCTCTGTCTTATAAAGGTCCTTGTAGTTTCATTAAACACCAAAACCTGAGGCTTCCCTGGTGGCTCAGATGGTAAAGAATCTGCCTGCAATGCTGGAGACCTGGGTTTGATCCCTGGGTTGGTGAGATCCCCTGGAGAGGGCATGGCAACCCACTCCAGTATTCTTGCCTGGAGAATCCCCATGGACAGAGGAACCTGGAGGGCTCTCCATGGAGTCACAAAAAGTTGGACATGTCTGAACAACTTTCTCTTAAGATATACAGATTTCAAATGGGTTCCATTCTAGATCTTAAGGAGTGGGGTCCAGGAATATGCATTTTAAACAAACGTCCTCAAGTCTGGGAATCACTGCAGTAAGAAAAGACATGTCACTCAAAATTTCTGTGGGTAAGCACAGGAGTGAGATTAGTAAGACAGTGTTTTAACATAAACTTGAGCTTTTGAAAATCAGGTGAGAGTTAAGTTCTGTTAAGGGCTACTTAAGTATTGGTCTACATTTGCGCTTTTTTTTTTTTTTGTAACAAAATTCTGCAAATAGTTTGGATCAAAAAATGTAAAACAAAAGCAAATAGTTGGGGTGTGAGAGTGAGAGAAGCCTGTTTCTCTAATCTGTGAACCACCCTAATTACTAAACTCCTTTGCTCGTTGAGGGAATTCCGCTTTAACATACCTGCTTTTGATACCCAAAAGCTCAGCTTCTCTGTGCACTGGTGCCGAGTCAGATCTTGGAGTTTTGAATGAAGCAAAAAAGGATAGCCATGTTGCTTTGCCAGCAAAGGCAGCCACAATGGGCTAATGCCCTCAAGACTGTGTACCCAACTTTGGGAAGATGGTGAGAAGTTTTATAGTAATTGTTCAAAGAGGGCATGATCAGCTTGTTGACATTCTTCTGATGGATTGGTGGTAAGTAGAAATCAGCGTCATCAACCTTCACATCTAATTGGTCTGGGGTCTTCATGCTTGTGGGCAGCATTCCATCGTTAATCATAAACTTCTCCCATCTGGCAGTGGTTTCAGTCTCTACAAAGTAGCTCAAAGATATTGTTGTGTGTATCCCTTGATGGGGAAACGGGATCTTGGTCCACGGCTGCTCCTGACTGTTTCTCTCTGATCTCACATCCCCTCCCTTCAGTAATTAACAACTGCTTGAATCTGCCCAGTGGAACTCAGAGAAGGTCATGGAGGCTGAATGAAGGTTGTTTCCTATAATCAAAGAAATGGTGGACAAGAAAGGCCTTGTTCCAGGAGCCCCACTAGGCCCTGCATAGTACCACTTTCCCATGGCATTACCTGCCAGGAGAGAAGCCTTTTGAACCCTGTTGCAAGGATTCAAAGTGACTGACTTAGGACATCTTAGATGGGTCCAGCTTGGGAAGTATCTAATAGTTGCAGTCATTATGGTGGTGTTTATATATATATATATATATAATATTAGCTATTATAATTTTATTTATTTATTTTGGAGTGTGCTGGGTCTTCATTGCTGTGCAGGCTTTTATCTAGTTGCAGTGAGTGGGGGCTATTCTCTAGTTGTAGTGTGTGGGTTTCTCATCGCTGTGTCTTCAATTGTCGTGGAGCACGCTCTAAGGTGCATGGGTTTCAATAGTTGTGGTTCCCGGGCTCTAGAGCACAAGCTCAATAATTGTGGCACACAGGCTTAGTTGCTCCAGAACACATGGGATCTTCCTGGACCAGGAATCAAATCCAGGTTTCCTGCATTGGCAAGCAAATTCTTTACCACGGAGCCACCAGGGGAGCCCCCATTCTAGCGTTTTTAAAACTGGAGTACGGTTAAGAATTCTCTTTTTGCTTGTATGCAAAGTTCAGCCAGTATGTTTAAACTCATGGCACTCACTTTAGTGATAATTAAGAGTTGGAGGAGAGTATAGAAACATTCTAATAATATTTAGTAGAAAGAGCTTGAGCTTTGGAGACAGACTTGGGTTGGAAGGACAGTTGGTTCTTCCAATTACTTCCTGGGAAATCTTAACTACTTAGCCCTTCTAAGCTTCAGTTTCCTCTTCTGTATATTATGCATAATAAATCTTGACTTGTGGACTTGTTAAAAGGAATAAATGAGACTTAAATGAAGTCCCTGTCATGTTAGTTCACACATAGTAAATATTATTCTCCCCCTTTGCATACAGAGGAGAAATTCTTCACAAAAAACCCTCTGTTGTGTGTTTTCCCTGTATAATACAGTTGACTAGCCTAAACTATGAGGGTAGAACTGATGGGTTTTCGTTAGAACCTGGTTCTTTGCAGAATCACAGTAATGTGGTTAATATAGTAATTAGAAACAGTAACAATTTTTCTGTTATAAAGGTGTGCTTCTAGCTGACTATTACATGAAATGGCCCAAATCATCATATTTCCTTTTATTGCTCTTTCTTTGGCTGCATAATTAAATTTACAAGCAATGAGGAGGTTAGCACAGGGCAGGGCACAGCTTATGTGGCAGTAGAAATAAAATGCTTTAGAGCAGATAATTCACTACTTCAGATGAGAAGGAGATGCTGAGGATGGTTTCTCTCTGGTCAGCTGTAGGTGGTACAACTCCATGAACTTAAATATGATTCTAGAACTGTGCTGTTCAGTGTAATCGTACCTAGCCATATGGAGCTATTTCAAATAAAATTAAAATGAACTAAAATTAAGTAATTTTTTAAAACTTGGTGACTCAGTTGTACTGGTCACATTTCAAGTGCTGAGAAGTCACATGTGACCAGTGACCACTGTATTGAATGGCACAGACATAGAGCATTTTCATCACCAGCATTGTGTTAGAGCACCTATATGTTGAGGTTGCTCAATTAAGAGTTGTTAATTATTTAGCTATATAATGGGCAAAAGGGTGGGCTGTGCTATGAAAATAAGCTGAGAGGAAGAGGACACGAAGAAAGAGAAAATAGAGTGTGTCCTTCTGGATTGACATCTGGTAATTGACAGTTGAAGCAAGAATAAACCATCCCTTAGGACAGGAAACAGAAACACCCTGCCTAAAGAGTTCATTATGCTTAAGTCTGAAAGGCTGGGGATGGGTCGTCTGGTACAAAGGTCTGGCAGCAGTGAGCCTACTAGGCTCCCAGTGGGTTCCTGCTGGCAGCTGTCACCATGACAACGCTCAAGATGAAGGCTGGAGCCCTGAAAGTAGCTGCTCTCACACGGCTGCCCCACACCTCACACTTAGGCTGAGTGGCCTTGACCACAGTCTAATCAGTCAATCACTGTGAAATCCCCAGAGAGCTCAAGTTAAGTACAATTTATTGCAGTAAAAGGTAAGACTTGGAAAGAATTTCAGGCATTAAATCTAATCAGCAAATGTAATGTTCAGCCTCTTTCTGTTAAAAAATCAAAACATAAATTTCACCGTATCCTTGTTGCTGTATTTGATTCTCAGGTAGGAAGCGGTGTCCCTTTTCCTTGCATTAAGAAGACATTCCTCATTCAGGGTAACTTTGGTAGTTATTGGTACTGTTCAGCGTTTGCTTTCTTTCCAAGCACTTAGTAGGATATCATTACGGAGCCCCTTTGTTTCTATGAAAGATTAAATTATCTTTGTTGGGAGTCAATTAAAACAATAGGAAGTAAAATGGAATTCTATTTCTGTCCATATGATTTATTTTGATCAATGCAATGGTCTTGGAACTGATATGTTACTTCCAGCCAGAAATCTTTAAGAATCAGTGCATTAATTAACCACCTTTTTCCTGCTGCCTGCAATGTTTCAGATGCTGGAAGGCTGCATGGCTCCATCAGTCTCAACACCTGCTGAGGGCAGCTTGGAGCAGAGTGCCCTCTCCCCCATTAAAGATGGACCTGAAGTGAGACCATGTTTCAAATCACCGAGATTTAGAAGCTTGTTTGATGCTAAACATAAAATATTTTCATATCTCTTGACTAAAACAGTGGATATGCCAAAATTTAAAACAAGAGTGAAAAATCTAATAAGAATGAACAATTTCAATGTAAACTGTCCATCTCAAGAATATCCAATCTATCGCTGGTCAGTGTAAATGAAAAAAATCACTTTAATAGTGTGATTACTTCCATGCCAATATCATTTATCTTACCAGCAAAATTTATTAGTCTTGGTTTAAAGTAAAAAATTAGCCTTGCACTAGCAACTGAATTTTTCTACTCAGACTTCTTGATGAAAAAACCCACACAAAGACATCTGATGATACGTATATATAGATGCTGCATGCTTAGTCGTTCAGTCCTGTCCACCTCTTTGCAACCCCATGGAATGACCACCAAGCTTCTCTGTCCATGGGATTCTCCAGCCAAGAATATTGGGGTGGGTTGCTATTTCCTCCTCCAGGATATATAGATATTAATTAAAAATTTTTAGTTAGATATATAGATATTTTTTAAATAAAATACTCCAATCCTTATGTTTAAATAAATTAAAAAAAAAAACACATACGCAGCCTCTGGGAAAGGTAGGTGATACATAGTTCAGTTCAGTTCAGTTCAGTTCAGTCGCTCAGTCGTGTCCGACCCGACTCCTCTCTGCTACCCCATGAATCGCAGCACGCCAGGCCTCCCTGTCCATCACCAACTCCTGGAGTTTACTCAAAATCATGTCCATCAAGTTGGTGATGTCATCCAACCATCTCATCCTCCGTCGAACCCTTGTCCTCCTGCCCCCAATCCCTCCCAGCATCAGGGTCTTTTCCAATGAGTCAGTTCTTTGCATCAGGTGGCCAAAGTATTGGAGTTTCAGCTTCAGCAACAGTCCTTCAAATGAACACTCAGGACTGATCTCCTTTAGGATGGACTGGCTGGATCTCCTTGCAGTCCAAGGGACTCTCAAGAGTCTTTCCAACATCACAGTTACATAGTTAGTACATTATTTAACCTTTTGAAGATTATTTGGGGGGAAATCCTGGGGAATGATGTGGAAAACATATATTTTATTTTTATTATTTTAGACACAGTTTTCTAGCTTCACTAGTTCATTCATGAACTAATGTAGTTGATTTTGAATGATTTATGGATGTTACAAAATGCCGAATAGATTTTTAATGTGTTAATACTTGCCATAAAGTTATAGTTAAAATAATAAAGCAAAAAAAAATTCAAGATTGTTTTGAACAATGACAGCCTCCTTATGGGGCTTCCCATGTGGTGCAGTGGTTAAGAATCCACCTGCAATGCAGGAGATGTGGGTTCCATTCTGGGTTGGGAACATTCCCTGGAGGAAGAAATGGCAACTTACTTCAGCATGTTTGCCTGGGAAATCCCATGGACAGAGGAGCCTGGTGGGCTATAATCCGTGGTATCGCAGAAGAGTCAGACACAACTTAGTGACTGAATAACAACAACCAAACCTCCTCACTGTAAGCAAACGGTCTTCAAAAAATGCAACTCATTTATATATATCAATTCTGTCATGTTTCTGTACTTGTGTATGCACCTCATCCATCACCTCAAATAGTTTTTAAAATTAGATGTAACTATAAAAGTTTTAAAATGAAAATGTTTAAAGCAATTGTATTCCTTTATAATCACAAATCCTAATACTGGACTCTAGACATCCACTGGGGATAATTAATATAAAAGACAAAGAATGATTCTGATGTATTTTATAAATATCATGGCTGAAATTTCTCCTTTTATTTTGATCCTCAGAAAATAAAATCTCCTTTAGCAGAATTTTTTTTTTTTAAATGCAGTTAACTTAGAAGTTAATGAGGATGCTTTGGCAGTGTGTGTCCTCCCTCTTCTCTTTAGAACAGGATCTAGGACATTCTGCCTGTTGGCCAGTAAGGGGAGCCATCACAAAGTAATTATGAACACGTTTACATGACAACTTTTCCTCCTAGAATGAATGCTTGTGAGCATTTTTCCAATGTCCATCTTGCTCTTCAGGGAGTTTTCTAGGTCATCACTGACCACGCTTTGTGAGCTCCCAGGCTGTCATAGTGGGGGGCCATCAGATAGTAAATGCTGTAGAAATGTTCAGCTGCTGTGCTGTTTCTTTGGAATTCCTTCTTTCCCCACGTCCCATGCTGTTAGAAAAAGCTTCTATTACGTAGGATCCAGGCCAAAGGCTCTGATCTGAGTCCTGCTGTTTTAATGCCTGCCCCTACTCAGGTCTCTTTATCAACTCCTCTCACTCTCCAATAATAAATGTAAATTGCATGTTTCTTTCAAGTCCACCTACCCATGTCTTTCAGGAAAAGCCATTTGTCCCCATGCACCTGGAGCTAATTCTCACTTCTAGCATCTTATCCACTGAGCCAACCTCCTGCCCTGCTGCCTTCTCCCAGACTCCCCTCAATGTTATTTTACTTCTTCTGGAGGCCTGAGTGCATGTGTTTTCAGGTTGGCCCAGAATGAAAGAATTCAAGCACTGAATATTCCCGGTATTTCTCCGCATTTGTTTCTGATAACTCAAGAGACGAGGTAGCGCGTTTGAGTGTGGCGCCTAGCCAAACATAGATGTTTCAAGAAAAGTCAATAATGCATATTACAAACATGTTTTGGTGACCAAACACAGCCTCCCAGCTATAGGTCTCCCCTAGAAAAGTGAGGCAATTATCTCAATCAGTCAAGTGAAAAGGTCCATTTATGCTTCAATTCTCTGGCTAATTCAGGCAAAAGTAAAATTTTCATCTGAATGATCCCAGTAATTGGCTTGCTGCTTTGCTTTACTAGTGAAAGCTTGACAAAGAGGCAGAGGCTGTTCCATACTGACAGGGAGGTGCTGATCATAGGGAACTTGTGCATAGAAAATGCTTATAAGAAAGCACATTAGCAGTGGAGATTTTGTCGAGAAATTTCAACAAAGGTAGCTCCTAATCATAGATTACTGCAGTCACTGCAGTTGCAGTTGCTGTGTCAGAGAGAAAGAGAACGTTTTCTAGAGAAGGCTAACCAACCTCAGGTACGTGAGTGAGGCCATTGATTTGGAAAATGTATTTCATTCTCTTCCAACCAGAAAAGAGAAGTGAAATTGTTTGCGTTTATGTGGATTGGGTGACAGTATACGTTTAGTTTTATATTTTGTCATAATATAGTGCAAAGAGATATTGATTCTCTGGACATCCTGCAGTTAATACCACCCTATCTATGATATTCTGCAAATCAGGCCAGGTGAGTAATAAATGGTTAGCATGCTGGAGGCATTAGGTGCTCTAAAGGGCAGGAGATAAACCCTTTGAAGACTCAGGAGCCTGCCACATCAGCATAATCTTTGGGGATCCTGTGGTCTGGGGCATTCCAAGACATATCCTTCACAGTAGAAGTAAGTTATTGCATCTCCTACCGTGAGGAGGGAAGCGTAGTACCTGGTAAGACTCTGGGTTCGAGGCAGCATGTTGCATACCTGTGAATGCTGTTCTGATCATAAACTGGACAACGGGACAAACTGCCAACTCTGAGTGAACACAGAGGAGACAAGGTCTGGGTAGCAAGTCCTGGTTGCAGTGTCAAAGTGTGGCAGAAGCTATGACATCAGAGGTGATGGCAGAAGATGTGGTATGGAGGTTAGGGCAAGCACCAGTGGTATAATCACAAGCCAGGCCTGTGGATCAAGGCATTGCCATTTGTAGTAGTAATTTATATGCCTTTTGAAAAACAACTCAATATATTCCTGAAGCTTGGTAGAGACTAAATACCTGACTAGGGGGTGGCAAGTGACCATGCCCTTGGAATCACATCTCAGAAGTTGGGTTCCAACAAAGCCACTAAGTCCAAAGATAAGGCAGGGCTAGCAGCAATCCTCAGTATAATCAAAGCAGAAAGCCTGGGGCTTCGCACAAACCAGAGTGGAAGGCGCAGGAAGCTGCATGAAGAGGGAGCCCCGTCTTCCATCTCTGCGCCAGCACCTCTCACTCAGCTCACCCCCCTACCATGCGGAGGATTCCTTATGTCCATTCCTTATGGAGGAGGAAAAAAACCTGAATTTTGTTTGGGAAGTAGATGCAGTGTAAGCCCAAAATGCATGGCAGCTGCTCTGCGGCCTCACTCAAGGGTTCAGTTCATTTTGGTTCAATTGCTCAGTCGTGTCCGACTCTTTGTGACCCCAAGGACTGCAGCACACCAGGCTTCCCTGTCCATCACCAGCTCCCAGAGTTTACTCAAACTCATGCCTATTGAGTCGGTGATGCCATCCAACCATCTCATCCTCTTCTTTTCCCGTCTTCAATCTTTCCAAGCATCAGGGCCTTTTCAAATGAGTCAGCTCTTCGCATCAGGTGACCAAAGTATTGGAGCTTCAGCTTCAACATCAGTCCTTCCAATGGATATTCAGGACTGATTTCCTTTAGGATGGACTGGTTGGATCTCCTTGCAGGCCAAGGGACTCTCAAGAGTCTTCTCCAACACCACAGTTCAAAAGCATCAATTCTTCGGTGCTCAGCTTTCTTTATAGTCACATTCTCACATCCATACATGACTACTGGAAAAACCATAGTCTTGACTAGATGGACTTTTGTTGGCAAAGTAATGTCTCTGCTTTTTAATGTGCTGTCTAGGTTGGTCATAACTTTCCTTCCAAGGAGTAAGCGTCTTTTAATTTCATGGCTGCAGTCACCATCTGCAGTAATTTTGGAGCCCCCCAAAATAAAGTCAGCCACTGTTTCCACTGTTTCGTCATCTATTTCCCATGAAGTGATGGGACTGGATGCCATGATCTTTGTTTTCTAAATGTTGAGACTTAAGCCAACTTTTTCACTCTCCTCTTTCACTTTCATCAGGAGGTTCTTTAGTTCTTCTTCACTTTCTGCCATAAGGGTGGTGTCACTCAAGGTTAGCTTTGAAAAATAGTAGCTGGGGAAGACCTTTCCTATGGGCAGAACATCAGCGGTGCACCTGGTTTTCTGGTATGGAAGGGAAAATGGCTCTGTTACGATATATGGATCATGAACAGAAGTGAATGGCCTGGCTAATTAGTCAGGGCCCTGAGATGAGAGAGATCAGAAGATTAGGAGAAAGGAAGTCTGGGGTAGGATGGTGTGGGTGGGCATACGGCAGTGGGCACACAGTGTGAGGATTGTGGTATTTCATGTTAACACTGACCAGACAGCATCCATAGCAGAAGGGCCACGAAATGGCACTATGGACCCATGCTGCCTATTACTTTGTCCACTGTCCACATGTGGCTTGTCCAAACTGAAACATGCTGTTAGTGAAAATACTGGACTTCAAAGATTTAGGAGTACAAAAAAAGAGGAATGTAAAATGTTTTTTTGTTGTTGTTGTTGTTGTTGATTACATATTGAAATGATTTTTTTATATTAAGGTGAATAAAAATATCTTGACTTTTTTTTTTATCATTTTCCATGCAGTTACTAGAAAACATAAAGTTGTATGTGCAACTCACCCTTGTGGCTCACATTATGCTGAGATTATGCATAATGCTCACATTATGTAGGCAGAAAAACTTCGCCAGCTAACAGCAGTGAGCCTCAGCCATTGTCTACTTCAGTGCTGCCATGATAGGCCCATGAATGGGGCAGCAGTGGGAGACAGGAAAGTTATGCTGGGCCCTTGAGCACAACCTTCCATTTACCAAGGTAGATAAAGCTACCACTGCTGCCCACACTACAAAATGCCAGCAACAGACACTCAATATGGTAAGCCCTCGATATGATGCTATTTTTCCAGAAGTTTAACCAGACACTTACTGGCAGATTAATTACATTGGACTTTCCTACATCCTAGATGGATAAGAGGTTGTTTTTCATTGCTGCTGTTGTTTGCTTCTAATTTAAATATATATATATATATATTCCAAGTCTGATTTTGCTTTTCTTAGCTGCAAGGCTTACAGTATGCTTAATCTGCTCATATGAGACCCCATATCACACCGTATCAGAACAATGAACTAACTTATAGGAAAGGAAGTGTGTCACTAAGGGCTTGTCACTGTGAGCTTTCACTGGCCATATCATGGACTCAGAAGCTGCCGACCGGACAGAGTGCTGATCAGCCTGCTAAAGGTACAGCTGGAGTGCAAGTTTGGAGGTGAAATTCTATAGGATGGGGTTATGTAGTCTATACATTGGACCTTTATATACTATTACATCCCCAGTAGAAAGAACACATGGGTCTAGGAACCCAGGTGTTTCTTCCATAGGGTGAAAGCAGAAGGGGTCCCACTTAATATGACCCACTGGGGAAAACTGTGCGTCCTACTCCACAACTCTATAGGCTCTACCAGGCTAGAGGTCCCAGTTCTCAAAGTGGGCACACTTTTATCAGGGGACTAAAGATTTCCATAACCTCAGATATGCAGATGACACCACCCTTATGGCAAAAAAAAAAAAAAAGCCTTTTGATGAAAGTGAAAGAGGAGAGTGAAAAATCTTGGCTTAAATCTCAAGATTCAGAAAACTAAGATCATGACATCTGGTCTCATCACTTCATGGGAAATAGATGGAGAAAGAGTGGAAACAGTGGCAGACATTATTTTGGGGGGCTCCAAAATCACTGCAGATGGTGATTGCAGCCATGAAATTAAAAGACGCTTACTCCTTGGAAGGAAAGTTATGATCAACCTAGATAGCATATTAAAAAGCAGAGACATTACTTTGCCAACAAAGGTCCGTCTGGTTAAGACTATGGTTTTTCCAGTGGTCATGTATGGATGTGAGAGTTGGACTGTGAAGAAAGCTGAGCGCTGAAGAATTGGTGCTTTTGAACTGTGGTGTTGGAGAAGACTCTTGAGAGTCCCTTGGACTGCAAGGAGATCCAACCAGTCCATCCTAAAGGAGATCAGTCCTGGGTATTCATTGGAACGACTGATGCTAAAGCTGAAACTCCAATACTTTGGCCATCTCATGCGAAGAGTTGACTCATTGGAAAAGACCCTGATGCTGGGAGGGATTGGGGGCAGGAGGAGAAGGGGACGACAGAGGATAAGATGGCTGGATGACATCATCGACTCGATGGACATGAGTTTGAGTAAACTCCAGGAGTTGGTGATGGACAGGGAGGCCTGGCGTTCTGTGATTCAAGGGGTCGCAAAGAGTCGGAGACGACTGAGCGACTGAACTGAACTGAACTGAACTGAACTGAAAGATTCCCGTAGAATGTGAGCTGCTGCCTGGGCATTTGGGGCAGGGAGAAGAGTTTCCATCCTGGTAGAAGTAATTGACCTCGATCACCAGGAAGAGATGGGTTTACCGTTATACAGTGGGAACAGGAAGAAATATCTATTAAGATGCCTCCTGAGTCTGGGTCTTACCACCAAGGAAGCCACAGAGATTAGCAGAAGTGGTTGCTGAAGCTGAGGAAAAAGTAGAATGTATAGTGAACGAGGGAGATGATGCGTTTAGGTGGGGGTTCTAAGACCATCCGCAGTGGCAAAAGCTGTAGTTCATTCTGCTAACCAAATTCTTCTAAGTTTTCCTGAATCCCAGAAGGCCTGCTGCCTGAAATTTAAATGAAGAGGTGGGTCTGAGTTGTGGTCTGTGGAAGACACAGAGTTGTCACCTTCAAGAATTCCCCTCCAGGGTAGGGCTTCCCCAGATTCTGAGAGTGCTCAGTAGTTTCCAGCTTGCAACTCTATTTTTGGGCATTTCTACTACATAGCACCAACTTGCCCCAGAACACTCCCTTCCTGGGGGACCACTTCCAGTGACTGATTGTGGGGTGGGTATAAAGGTCCAATCATTTTCAGCCCCCAGGCTTGGAGAAGCCCTTTCTAGTCCAGCACCCAACTAGGGATGGCTGGCTGGGGCTTTGTTGGATCTGCTTTGTAGCTTGATTTCTCCCTCCTCCTCACCTGTGTCGTCCCTAAGCTTTCACAAGCATTGGTCCCTAAGGAAAATCCTGCTTGCTAAACTACATCTCAGCATTTCTGCTGGAAAGCACAGCCTGCAACCCCAGCCTCTGAGAGGTTCAGTCTTCTTCTTTGTACCTTTCTCTTCTCTCTCTCTAGTTACCTCTTTAGACACCGTTTCACTCTCAATTTTGCATCTTTATCTAAGTTCTAGATCCCTATTTCCTTCTGTTCATTTGGTATTTTCACTGAGTATTCCAGCAACATTCCTTGTCCAAAATGAACACACCTCCTTGTAACACTAATTTCTGTTCATGATGCATCTATTCACTTGAATTCTCCCATTCACTTAAATTCTCCACCTGTAGTGTCTTGAGTCATCATCTTTTGGCTGTTTTTAATCTCTCTCACCCAAGAAGTCTTTCAAATAACCAGCCTTTTCTTTGCCATAATCGTCTGGATCCCTGTCCTTGCTTGTCTGGAGGGGACCTATCTTGTTCATGCTGCCCGCTTGTAATCTAGCGAAATGTCCTAAACATAGTAGGTCCTTGACAGTGATTTATGAATGAATAGTGACTTCAATAGCTACAAGGAAGATTTTTACTCTGGCATTCCCATCTTCCCAAACTGTCAGTGTCCTGCAACCACAGTGCTTTCACTGTTAAGCATCACTCTTACTCGGTTGAACCTCCTCTTCTAATACCTTCAAGATTTCCCTCCTTCCCTAAGGATAAAAGGAAGACTCCCCAGACTAGTCTTCAGAGTTTTGCAATATCTGAATAGATTTTCCTCATTGGATTGCTCATTTGTCCCTCAAGGTATATCATCTGCTCTTAGCAGCATCTTTCTAGTCTGCACAGAAGGGGGTGACCTGGTCCTGACTCAGTCTTTCCCCAAGCCATCCCACATCTTGGAATTTGGATGTCCCCTACCAGTAAAATTTCTTCCTCCTGTTGAATCTGACCCCATCTCCACCCTTTCAGACAGCCGTCCTTCCTTCATCTGAACTCCTGCAAACGCACCACTCAGATCTGTACTGCACATATGTCAGTAAACATATTTTAAGCGTCTACTATATTCTAGGTACTAAGTTGGATGCCAAGGACATGGTGAGTAAAAAGACACGTTTTTGGTTCTCAGGGAGTCCTGTAGAGGGAGTAAATAGGTAAATAAATTCAGTGAGACTTGAAGAGCTGTGTTGTCACCCAGTCATGTAGGCTGCCGGCTCTTTGCAGCCCCATGGACTGTAGCCCGCCAGGCTCTTCTGTCCGTGGAATTTTCCAGGCAAGAATACAGGAGTGGGTTGCTACTTCCTAGTCCAGGGGACCTTTCCGGCCCCAGGATGGAACCCGCATCTCTTGCATCTCCTGCACTGGCAGGCGGATTCTTTACCACTAGCGCCACCTGTAGCATCTGCATTTAGCATAAAAGAGCAGGTCATCCACCTTCAGGAGATTCAGAAAGGCAACATCAAGTTTGAAGGGCATTTGAGTTTTTGCTCAAAAAGTAAGTACTCACTAGAATTGTGCTGTCAGGAGGCAGTTGTGGGGTGTATATTTTGGGCGAAGGAGGAGGCAGAGAAAAAATAGTGTAGTAGGGTCAGACACAACTAGGCAACTGAACAAAGACAACAAAGGCAAAGTCGAGGCCGTCTGTCTGTGGGCAGTGGAACAAACAGTCTGATAAGTAAAACAGCTAGAGAGATTTGCTGTACCCAGATCTTCCCTCACCTCTTGGGGACATTCCAAAAGTGAAAGTCGCTCAGTCATGTCCAACTCTGTGACCCCATGGACTATACAGTCCATGGAATTCTCCAGGTCAGAATACTGGAGTAGGTAGCCTTTTCCTTTCCCAGGGGATCGTCCCAACCAAGCGATCAAACCCAGGTCTCCAGCATTGCAGGCAGATTTACCAACTGAGCTATCAGGGAAGTCCTGGGGACTTTCCAAAGAGTTTGTGTTTTATCTTGTCAACAATGAGGAAGGAACTCCACAGATTTTTTAAGTAAGTGAGCCACGCGACCAAATTTGTGTTCAGGGGTGATCAATCACATATTATGACTTAACTTTCAAAAATATAGATCCAGTGTTCAAATGTAAGAAAAACAAGTTGTTCGAAGACAGTGACCTATACATAATAGGAAATTAGGAAGGATCCATTTTCTTTTCTCTTCATTCTACTGCCAATAAAAAGAAGTTTGGTTACCTTGAGTCAGCATGATTAAACAGATAGGCATATATGTGTATGTATGTGTACATATTCTAAATACCAAATCACATAGATTCTGCTTCAAGCAAAGCAAAACACAAATACTACTAAACAGGTGAATTGCAGGATACTACTTACAAAAGACTGTATTTGCCTTGGTAAAAACATCCTCCCCAATTTCATTGGAATAGGAAGTCCCTCTCTGGCCCTCATATTTGTTTACATGTCATTACTTGAGGAAAGGGTTGAATACAGTTGAGGAAGAAAAGTGTTACTAAGCATCTTCACTTAGAGATCAATCACAGTAGAGTTAGCACATCTTTGAGTCATTTCACAGGAACTGGCTTCGCACACAACTTCTCAGGAATGTATCTGTTACACGGAAGGAGGGAGGTATTCTTGTATGTGTGTGACTGCCTTGAAGGTAAAAACAAAGGATTTACACAAAATGCAACAGTAGATACAATTTAGAAACTGGTTTTACTTTGCTGCAAACAAATGGACAAGATATTTGTACAATATATAATAAAAAGTACAGCATAATACAAGTGCCACTAATAAAAGAAACTTAAGGATAAGACTTAAAAATGCTTATTTGTAATATATATATATATACACACACTGCAATAAAAAGCCACAATAAATACACGAATTTCCATGTCATTCATAATAAATACTGAAAATATAAATACAGAAGACTACAGCTAATATGAATAAATTATTACAACATAAGGTCCAGGTTAAGTTCTGTTGACTATTACTGTAGCTTATTTTATATACCCTTTGGCATCTTTGATGTTGTAACTTATACACAAGAGAAATCAATCTAGAAACTATGTGACATACAACATGATGTCTTAGTGTAAAGTGAAGGTATGTATGAATTGTAGTTTGATTTTCTTCCTGTCAACCTTTCTAAGTGATTATATTGAGCATAACAGTAATAAAGTATCTATTGAAATATTGTTGAAATTGAGTAAAGGTCATAATAGGAGTCAACAAAAAGATAAAACCAATCACAATATAGAAAATGTTACATGGTGAATTGATCCCACTGTGTTTAGATTACTTTTTTTTTTGCCAGAAATCCAACAGATAAGAAACAAAAAACCCCACAAATACTCTCAAAAGACTTCCCTTGTGTAAAGACCATTCCCAATGTCTGAATGGTTCAATGTGGACTGAAGGATAACACCCAAGTGCTTTGGATCATTTGCTCTACCATTACATTCAGCTCACAAAATTTCACCAGGATTTGCAAATGTACCAAATTTCTATGGCAGCTGGAAAGTGGACACACAGTTGATGTCTAAGACTATGATCAAGATAAAGATACTGCAAAAGGTGACATTTGCCTATGCAACCAATTATACATACACATTTTAAATGGGGAGAATGCATTTTTGACCAATGTCAGATGACCTTTTCCTATTAAACTGTTATACCCTGTGACACTGAGGGAAACACATTGAAATAACAAAGTGCCATTTTCTGCATTAACAGGCATTAACCAGTACATATGTATTAATAGTTCTATCTTAAGAGGCTATTACACCAGAAATGCAATAAACTAAAATGAAAGCAGATCAGCTTTACTAAGACACGATAAAGGCTGAGGTTCTTAGGAACAGAGTTGTAATCTACATTTTTTTTTAAAAACTATTTCTGTACTGTAAATGTCTAGCATTTATTTTACATCAAACACTTTTGAAACATGTTTCACAAACTACGCCTCAGACTTATTTCCATAGAGGTGTCTAGAGTCAATTAAAACATGGGCCAAATGATTCAACATTCTTTACATAAGCAATCTATAGGTTGGTTGTTTTTTTTTTTTTTAAGCAAAAAAAGGTTATTTCCCCTAATGTTATTTATGGGGAGCGACCACATGGATGTGGCTGTCATTTCACAAGATCATCTGAGTTGGGGGAGTTAAGCAGCTGTACCTAGACTGGAAAAAATCCCATAGAGAGAGGAGACATTGATTCCAAGGTGCTCCTTATTTTCCTGCTAGTTCTAACTCCAAGCTGGAGGCAACTCTGAACAAACAGAAAAAGCTCTCTGCAGGGGGTGCTTGGGTTAAGTGATGTAATCAGAAAAAAATCACTACCCTCCTGGACTCCTCCTTCTGTTTTCAGGCCTTGTCAGGACAATACATTTTTAAAACATTGTGTGGAACCCTGAGAAGGCAAGCAGCCACTGTTTCCAGAACATGGGGACAAAGCCTGGGATCAAATGGTGGCTGAATATTTTCTCTGAAGTCATTCCATCCCACACCAGACTCTCCACCACCAGTCCATTCCCCAGAAAAAGTGGGAAAACTAGAGATTCTCCTTTGTCATTTTAGGGAATAGAAAGATGAATGAGCAAGTACCTATTTGGAAGCAAGAAGGGAGAAAATGCTCCCTTTTTGTAACTGTAACTTCTCAGAAAATTGAGCAGTTTAAAAGTGGAGTCACTTGATCCTAGTTCTGATATCTGTCACTGGGGATCTGAAACAGTCACTTTTCCTGATATCATAGCAATGGCAAAACAAAATAGAAGATAAAAACAAACCCAAAACTATAGCAACATTTGTCACGAGCAGGTCATGTTACTGAACATTGTCCCAGTATCCACATCTTTATTTTTAAAATTCTGATTTCTTAGGAGTCTTAGGGAATCATCAAATGTAACAAACACCAAAGGTAAGGGAAATCAGACTTTCTGAGGCTCCCAGGACAATGGCCTAAATCACCAAATCTGTTGCCAGGTGCCTAGTTCACAAAGACTGGCCAAGACATTTTCCTACTGTGAGAAAAGCCTAAAGAACTGGATTGTGTTGCTAAGGAAACCATTTTCCCCAGAGATGTTAAGAATAGATGGGTATCTATCCTGTAGAGCATGCCTGACTGACAGTCTTCCCTAGAGGTAGATGGATGAGTTAGATGACCTCGGGAGCCACAGGGCTATAAAATTTGAAGAATACAGAAGAATCTCAAACTTTCCATTATTCACACACAGTTGGCCATTTTAAGTATCTTTGAAAAGATGAAACTGTGCTGAGATACCCATTTGGCATGACTGGTGCCTAATGAATCAAGACACAAACAGTAACCTGTGGCAGTGGATGGACCTTATTTGGTTATGGTACAGAGGAAATGACTTTGTCAACTACTAAAATTTAAAATCAATTATATTCAGAAATCATTTGGGTATCATTAAAACATTCAAGGATCAACACTAAATTAAAAATAATTTAATTATTTTTAACCTTGGGTAATTTATATTCTAGTTTTAGATATTTGGGTTTTCC
Organism: Odocoileus virginianus; assembly: GCF_023699985.2. NCBI lineage: Eukaryota > Metazoa > Chordata > Mammalia > Artiodactyla > Cervidae > Odocoileus > Odocoileus virginianus. The sequence goes on from NC_069686.1 coordinate 23,943,189, forward strand.
TTTTTAGAAGAATTCAGATAAGGATTTCATTTCATTTCTTCTTTCTCAAGTATCTTTTCAAAATGGTATATAGATCTTTGAATTTTTTAAAAGATAGGCGCTTTTTTTATGGCTAAGGAGAAAAGCTTGGTGGCCAACATAAAAAGGAACAAAACAGAATCGGATAAATTTTGCTACAAAGTTAGAAATTTCAGTTTTATATTGTATACATTCCCTACTTACAGACAACAGCAAAACCGTATTAGGAGGTCACACCACTGACAAGGTCATTTCTGGTCCTACCCAGCATAGCAGGAGAGCTTGATAAAGAGTTTGGGTGAAAGAAGCTCCTAGACAATTTTTAAAGAGGTATTTTCTAAGTCAATTCCCCTTCTAAAAATACTCATTAATAAATAACTTGCAATATCCTGCTAAGCCAGATAAAAATACTGGGAGAAAGCCCCAAGAGTAAGGAGAATACCTAACTAAGAAGTATTCCAAAATTACAACTGAAGTCATTCAAACAGGTCACATAAATTAATTTAGACAAAGGCTAGGCTAATTTCTACCATAAATTTGTCTTCTCCTAAACCCTTCTAATCAATATACATTAGCTTGAAAATATTTAAGCGGCCTCACACGTCACTAGAATGAGTCATTGAACTGAGTTGACCATCACCATGGTAACGAGTAATGCAAAGAAAGGAATGCCACCATTAGTACGCTGAATACAAGCATTGTCCAACATAAATTCTACATTCTTGAAACTTCAGTTCTGCCAGAAGCTTCTATGAGATGAAATAAAATGACACACTAGAGTTGGCTTTTCTTGAATTATAAGCAAGTGTAGAGTAGCAAGTGAAAACAATTACCCTGTATAGTGATATATTTATCACAAGTGAAAGAAAGTAGTCAACAACCTGACTTAAATCTTTGAAATTCAATTTCCATGAATGTACCAAGCACCTGAATTTACTAAAATCACAGGCTATATGTTAGATTACAAAAACTGTATAAAAAAATGAACTGGCTTAGGTTTTGAATCTGGTTGTACAGACCTTCCTGCTGCCCATCATTCTGTCTGAATCACCACTGCCAGGATACAGAAATCAAGGCATTATTACACTTACTATCCAGACAGCACAAAGTTAGACTAACCCCAGGGCTGCTTATCAAGTAAAATCCAGCTCACATCAAGCTTTTAAATTTGAATTTCTGATAAGAAAAAAAAAACCAAAACACATGCATTGTTAGAAAGGGAGGAGTGTCTTGCTCCCCTTTGTAGGAGAGGGCTGTAGGGTTGAAATAAAACTTAGAAACAACTGTTTTAAATAATCACATTCAATACACAGATTTGGCAGGTGAAATATTAAAGAGCTCTTTCATTTCCATATTCATGACTTTTGACAAGAATCTATCAGTCTTTTTAATATAAAATGTGCTTAAATCTTTAAAATAGTTTTTTTTATCATTCTGTAGCTCCGCATTATTTTTTTTAAAGCATCAAATTATTTTTAGATAAGAAGATGTAATTGATGGGAATAGTAGGTCACAGATGTGAACACCAACTGGGTTGTGAGGGTCCACACTGTAACTTCTAGGTTTGGGGTTGCTATTTATGAATCCAATTTTTCTAGTAAAATAAAATTGTAGTTTCTCAGATCAGCCGAAACTTTATGATTCTTAGGAGACACCATAACTTATTAAGCTTATAGTCCATCCTCACCGCACCCAAAATTCCTATAATTCTAGTGAGTTTTCAAATTGCTGATATTCAGTTAAATTAAGTCAATTACATTCTTTAATGCTACAGAAAACATCTGATGAGCTGTGCTATTTGCGCAGAGCTGTGGCATTCGGCTTAGGCATTTAAGTTACTCAAGCACAAGTTAGCAGATTTCAGAATGAATAAGGTAATCAGTAGTTGCAAATTTGTGTTAGAACTAAGAGTGATTAAGGCTTTAGCTTTTGGTGTTGGTTATGGTAAGAATTCATAGCTTAGTTCCAGTTTTGAATTATAGTTGTCTTGCCTTTGAAAGCATGAAGCTAGTTCCCATTTAAGGTTGGTATTTTATACACCGATTACAATAATGAACTCTGAATTATCTTGAGACAACAAGGAGCAGATGCCACTTTGAAGAGAAAGATTAAGTCTGTGTTTGGAGAAATGGAAGTCTTGTGGCACCTTTTAAAAGCACAGCCTCTTAACGTTGGAGGATGTCGATTTTCTACCTGCTAACTCAATGGTTTGTAATCCCTGGCTAAAAGTAAGGATGCCGAGTGACCTGTTTTCTACAAGCTGCAAGGCAATGCTGTTGGAACCAGGAACTCAAGCTTAGCTATTTTATAGGCTCTTTGTAAACAGAAATGAGTGATGGTGTTCTACATTGTTGCTTCAAAGGTTTCCTGGGTTATATGTGAGTCAACCTGCCTTTGAAACTGTCTGGTAGGAGTGCTGGTATAAATTTAATATAACTTACATAGGTCTAACACCGAAGAAGGAATTATGTGAAAATCTCTTTTTCATTGGGTTAAGTTCTTCTAGTTGTGGACAAATTTAATTCATAAATTTCAGATAGAGAGGGAAGTAGGAGGATCCAGTGAGTTCTACTAATTTAGGCAAAAGAAGTCATCTTTTTTAGTTGCAGTTTTCATGTAGTCAGACAAGAATTGATGTTGTTTTTTCCTAACATCACTTTATAAAGTCATAACTTAAAAGGACTGCAATGAGACTTGATTATTTCATTCTACTTTTCATCATTATCACAATCCCTTAGAATTTGTAGTTTCCCCCTCTTTTTAACCACCCAGGACAGTTCCTTTAACATAGTAGGTGTTCAATAAGTATTTGTTAAAAGAAACAATTGATAAACACATTCTAAATATATCAAGACCAAGAGGATTTTGACTTGTACAACAATTTCAGAAGTTTAACCAAAGAATCAGTGATATATCAGTTAACAGGAAATAAATCATTCATTTCCTTGCTTAACGACAACCAAACCAGAATTCTGCCTAGAAGTCATCTGTTGGAGGATAAAATTTTAAAGAACATAATCATTTATAATCTCCTTTTTCCTTTGTTAATGTGTGACCAGTGTTTCTGTAATTCATTGTTTTTATTGGGGGCGGTATTGCTGGGCTATATATGATTATGAAGACTTTAATAATAAAATTAATTAGTAAGTATTCATTTCAAATTTTATATGTGATTGGCACTCTGGGAAAAATTCTGTTTCACCACAAAGAAAAGACTGGCTTTCAGAAAGTAACCATATTCTTCAATTAACCAAAAGACAGAAGACAAATGGATTTTACTGATGTCTTAAATAATCAATGATCAAGAGAAGGGAAAAAAGTAAATCTCTTTGATTGATTTCTTTCTCCCAGAGGAAACCTAGAATGACAAAGGAAATGCAAGCTGCTCCAGCCACTTGACTTGCAAATCAATTTGGCCTGGATTATAACCGGGAATTAAACCCTAATAAAAGGTAGAGGGCTGGTGCTAAAACAACAGAGACTAAAGCACGAAGCTTTGCCATTGACAGTGAATGACTAAAAAGCCGTGTGTCTAAACAAGACTATAATTTGGCTAGCTATACTACGGGGGGGAATACAACAGCTGCAGGTCAGGTCACTGTGTCTCCGTGTAAAGATCTGAAGAATCCACTGGCTGTGTTCAGCTCTTGGTCCCCATTTAAAAATGCTCAGAAAAACTGTAGCCCTTCCTGGCATGTGGGCATTTTTTTGTTGAATAGACGATCTATTAATGGAAAAAAAAAAGTCAAATGGCACACTGTGCTCTCTCAGCTTTTCTGGGAAAAAGTAACAATGAAATGATTCCACCATTAGTATTATTTACAACTTTGAACCAGTATATTTAAAATATAGCTTTAAAAATCATCTTCATTTCCAGACCACAGTTTTAGATCATAAAACCCAACCAAATGCTAGGGTAGGGAAAATTCAGTACTCGTTATTGGCCTAAAATCTGTCATTCTCTGATGTGTGGTATTACACCTACTGTGTGTGTTGAGGGAGGCATGTGTGTGAGTGTTTTCATAGGTAATCTGTGTATGTAGGCAATATTGAGAGGTTAGGTTATAAATATATATATGAACGTTTGGAACAGAAGCTCTCGTGGCTGGAAGGTTAATCCTGTGTAGCTGTGACTTCTGACCCCAACTAGACAGATGGGGAAAAAGTTGTTTTTTGTTTGTTTTCCTGTTTCTAGGTTAAGCATCTTTTTGGAAATGAAGCTACAAAACAGAGACCCAGTCCAACATAAACAACTAGGTGTCAACCTTCTTGTGAAAATAAAGCTGAACTGAATTAAATATCCATCCTTTCAGAATCTAGACTGGCATTCTACCCTTCAATCCCGCACAGAGACACCTCTGCCCCACTCTGCCGCACTGTGTTCCAAGCATAAGCTGAGTGCTTCACACATAAGTAACTATTTTAAAGGCTTGCAATGGTCTAGTCAATATGGCACACAGGATTTTTCATGTGCCCAAGTGAAGGAACAATAGTTTCTTGTCATTTTCTCTTTGGGCCTGTGCTCTTTAGCTTGTATTGATGGGGGAAAAATTTGGAGATCAAGCACTAAAAACTGTAATTTTACAGACAACATGAGATATGCTATCAAGATTTGAGCAAAACCCCAATCTGAATAGCCCAAAGGGCCTGTCATTCAAGGAGCATCCCTGCCCCCATTACTACTACCTCCATAAAGACCAGCCCAAAGCTGCTTTAATGTTAATACTAAGGGTTCTAAGGTTGGGTTGGCTCATTGTGGGGTAGAGTAGGAGCTGTAACCAACTGCACAGTGGAAGAGCTGCCAGGTAAACATGTTTTCCCCAAGTCAAGTCTTAGTAGAAACTCTTCCATTGGAGGACTTTCTCTAGACCAAACATTTTTAAATTCAGTGAAATAAAATAGTAGTTTTTAAGGACTTGAGATCTACAATGTATTTATACCCATATTTCTAAACATCCAAGTCTAAGAGACAAAAAATAAGTAGTGATGCAGTCACTGAATAGCAAGGCATGTCCACATTTCAAAGAGGCATAAAATGTGAAATGACATAACAATAGAAGGTCAAAAATATGAAACAGATTTAGCATAGTCATATTGCATTGGAACTAAAAAGTTAGAACACACTATTTAGTTACCTAAACTAATTTACAGGAAAAACAGGATCTTAGAAGTCCTCCGACGAACCAAGTGCAGATAATCTAAAGGTGGGGAGTGCATGTTTTATTTCTATCTGTCCCCTTTTATAAGAGAACATGAGGTAATTAGAAAGTATTCAATGCATTCTGGACTGTTCTGCTAATTGTCCCAGGCAAGAGAAATCAAAATACTTCAGAAAAGTAAGGCCTAGTTGAGTATTTGGGTAGAGGCCCCCACTTCAGTCAGCTAGTCACTAAGTGTAAATTTCATGAGACACTCATTTTTGTAGAGACGGATTGATCACGCTGTAGAAAAAGGCTGGTTGCTGAGGCTGTGTCTCTTCCATGTTTTCTCAGCCTTCTCTGCTTTGACCTAGTTAGGTCTTGAGAGCAGTGAAGGAAAACAGGTCATTTTTCCTTCATAAAGTATCATTGGATTGATTCCTCTATTTAATTCTATGAACCTTATAATAGTTACAGATTTTAAAAATGTTTTTTTTCTTTTAATTTTTCATCTCAAAGAGTTCTTAGTCCCCACCCCTCACAAGTGACCATGAAGGGGCATAAAGTGCATTTTGATGCAGGGGCGTAGAGTTTGAAGGTGCTGTCCGAGCTAAGAACCAAGATGATGCTGTGTTTAAAAAAGAAAGGCAATTCCTTCTACCTCCATCTCTGGAGTCAGCTGAGGGAGGGCAATGAACTAGGCCCTCACCAGAGGATTGTCCTAACTCTTAACTTTAGAGAAAACTGTGTAAGGACCTGCACATACAGACTCATTTGTTTGTCCAAAATAGCAAAAATAGGCCTATTTCACCCTTAAGAAAGTATTTGCAAATCTGATCAGACATGATCATAAAAACGTGAATGGATTCCAGAGGCAATCCATGTGGGCATGCTCGGTGGTACTAACTATGCATCTTCAGCTGAAAAGAACATGCTGCAGTTCGTTTTCATCAGAACATGACTTCTAGCTACCATAAATAAAATACACAGGGGGCAATTAAATCTTTTTCTTACAATAATAACTTTTACATTAAAAAGTCACCGTCATCTTCAGATATATCGAAAATTAGGACTCTAAATCTTATTTCCCAGTCTTAGTTAACAATCTTGCACAGGCCCGATAATCCAAAACTTGGAGCTCTGATCTGCACAGCTTGGCAGGTTTCACACAGTTTGACAGGTAGGCAACTGTGAGATATGCTTTTTTTAAAATTAGCATTTTCTATCAAAACAGTCTGAAATCATTTAAAATCCTCATAGAGACTGCGTTTGTGCAACGGCACAGTCACGTAGCTAGAAAGGAGAAAACAAAATACAGTCTGGATGCTTCACCACGGGCCAAGTTTTCTTGGTCCTCAGTTGAAACCACAACGAGCCCAGGAAATCCAATTAAATACAGTGCTTTAAATAGGAGAAGAGTTAGTCTTAGAATAACTTAAACTAAACAGGGACAGTCTCGACCACGGGCGATTTGATGCATTCTTCGTGCAATCTACTCTTTTCTGCAAGGCTCAAAGGATCTTCAGCAGGATGCTCTGAAATGTGACTGTCACCATTCATCGCAGAGACAAACCCTTCCTGGGAGGGGCCTTTCAAGTATGAGTGAAATTCCACTTGAGGATGACTGGACCTGTGTTCGGGATATAAGCTATTGCAGGGCACTCCGCCGTCATTTTCCGAAGAGGAGCAGCAAACGATGACGGAGGGGTTGGCGGCTGGATAGTGGGAGGCGCCATACGCCTCTTCGGCTTGCCGGGCGTAGTCCACGAACTGCTCCGGGGTCATGGTGTAAGGCACCAGCGAGAGGGTACCGCTCTTGACAGTCTCTCTTTCCGGATAGTTCTCAGAGATCTGGCTGGGCGTTCCTGGAATGTGGCTATCTATTTGGTAATAGAGGGTCGAAGAGCTGGCATAAAAAGGAGCGTTCTTTGCGTGGCTCTCGTGGACGGCGGTGCCATCGGAATAGCAAAGGACGGAAGGAAGAGGGACCACGTCGGCGTGAGGACCCAGCCCTTCCACGAAACCGTCCCCTTTCCCGTCGTCGTCGTCGTCGTCCTCCTCCTCTTCCTCCTCCTCTTCCTCGGACTCGCTGGGGGCCAGGCTCTGCGTGCTGGAGTCCGTGACTCCGCTGCAGAAGCTGCTGCCGTCCTCTTCCTCCTCTTCCTCCTCCTCCGCCTGGCAGTCTAACTCCTCGGCCGACTGCAGGTGCAGCACGGCCGCCTGCGGCTCCGTCTCAATCTCGAAATTGTCTGCGAGGGCGTATTCGACCGAGTGGGCCACCGGGCCCATGGCACTGCCGTGCGCGCTTATCTCCCCGGGGCAGCCGTTCAGCGCGGGGATTGGCTGCTCGCGGTTTTTCTCCAGTTCGAGTTTCATTATTGTGTGCAAAAAGTGAGTCCGGACGCGGATCGGGTTGAATTCAATTCTGCCGGCTGTGTTACTACAGCCTTCTTTAGTGCAGCCACAGGGGAAAGACATGCGATCCACCTTGGGAGGAAGAACACAGATTAGCCCCCCTGGAGCTCAACAAATCACATCAAAATCCGGTACCTCACGGCAAACCCTTGGAATCTGGGATGACAAACCCACTCACGCCAGAAAAAACGACAATCAAACAGCAAACAGAAACAAAAGGGGGAAGTGAAGGCTTAGGACAGAAGAGTTAAACTAATTTTAAACCTATGCTCCAAATAAAAATGAGTCGATGGTATGGTTTTAGTTCGTTTATCCCTCCTGTGCTTGCTTTACTTCTGTTTCCATCCTCCCTTACCCCTTCTCTCCAGCCCATTAATTTCGGTCCCATTCCCCCCACCCCACCCCCCGCCCCATGTTTCTCCCCCTTTCCTGAGCTCTCTTTTTTCAGCAGCAAGCCAGCTCACATGCCCAATTTTAAACAAATTCACTGCCCTCGTACTCTTCTGCTATTTTTAGTCTAAATAATATGACACTCCTCACACTAGCCAGGAGTTTTTTCTTTTCTTATTATAAAAAACTTCTCCGCCTGAGACACCATTTAGTCTCATGCAGCCTGATAATTCACTCGCATTGGTTCACTGTCTTATTCTTTTGGGTCCTTGGTACTTGATGCACTGTGGGGGCTGCGATAGGTATGCACGTTCATGACTGTGCCTGGAGGACTCCGGTTTAGTTGCTGGCTCCCCCTCCCCTATCCCCCCCTTAGACTACAGGCTTCTCTAGAGAAGCTGCTTATTTAATCAATGCCCCCGAATTACTCTAATAATTGGACTCTGTAGATAGAGTGATTGGGTGCAGCAAAGCTGTAAGCCTGAGCTCCCCACTCAGGTGATGAGTGGAATTCTGGGCATCCCAAGGAACACCTAAGATATGCTTACTGTCTTAGACCCCATCTCTATGCAGACCAGAGTATAGGCAAGCAGGAAGAACTTGCCTTTCAAGCTCAGGAATTTCCCATGTTACAGAGAAGAAAGCAGATTCAATCCCAGTCATCCTGGCCCCAACAAAAAGCAGTAGCAGATGTCAGAGCCAGAATCTAGAGTCGCTTTCTAAGCTGTGATTTCCTTTTCTGTGAATCCACCTCAAGCAACTGCTCAATGGATGAGAACTGCCTTCTCCTTTTGTCTGCCTGAGGGCTTTAACTGAAAAAGTTGAATTTCTGCATAAAATACCACCCCCTATCTAATCACATAGCACCAATGACACAGATGGATAGGAACCTGAGAATCATCTAGTTCAGGGGTTGGTAAGCTTTTTTTTTTGGTAAAAGGCCAGAGAATAATTTTAAGCTTTGTGAGTCATACAGTCTCTCCAGCAACTATTCATCTCTGCTGTAGACTTATGAAAGCAGTTATAGGAAACATGTAAACAAAAAACAAAAACATAGCTGTGCCGCCATAAAACTTTATATTTACCAAATCAGGTGGCAGGCCAGATTTGACCTGAGAGTAATCATTCCCCAGCCCCTGATCTAGTCTAGCCCATTCAGGTCAGAGGTGTGAAAACTGAACCCAGTAAGCTTACCTGACTTGCCAGTTTCACACAGTGGCAGAAAACAGAGCCAAGAGAACTCAGTGTTCTGAAGTTTCAGTCTAATCATGATTCCACTAGTCTGCACCACTTCTAACCAATCATCATTTTATAGCCCATGGATGGATTAGAGAATGCAAACTCAAATGGTAGGGATGACATGATCTCCCTGGCTGCTTGTTAGAAGCCAAAATGAGCTCGTATAATAAATGAATCCAAGGGGAAACAATTTCAACTGATAATTGCAGCTTGGATTGCCTTTCACACTATGTCATATATGTGTGTACATATATTATGTAATATGTGTGTATATGTATATATTAATATGTATACACACATTTATATATTATGTATACTATGTATATCATATATAAATATATGTACAAATAATATATTATATAATGTACAAATAGATATATGTGTGTATAGGTAATACACATATATAATGTATAGAATATTATGTATGCATATATTTATATAAATATGTATATATGCATGCTTATATACTATATATTATGTATAAGTATATATATTACATGTACTCATAAATGTCATTGAATTAGTATTTCTCTCTTCTTGAATCATGTGTCTTGCCTTGCTTCAGAGTTTTTCCACGTGTGGGAAACTTCATTATATGTAACACAACTGCCTCTTTAGCGGGTAGTGTGTAATGTCTTGCCTTTGGGCTCCCTGAAATTCCAATCCTTACCTGACACTTAATGCCTGCCAGGCTGCAGGCGCACGTCTCTGGATCACAGAACGCCCGGCAGTCACAACCACAGTCCTCTCGAGATAAGCGGATGGCCCTCAGCTCGTGCTTTTCCTCCACATCAATCTTTTTAACTCCAGAGGCCCGAAGCAGTGCTCTTCGCTTTTTTGTTGGCAGGGGTTGAAGAAAGAAGTACTCATCCACCTCGGTATTGTCTAAATCAATATCATCATCAGAAATGTCATCCACTGTAAGAGTGCTCGCTTCTTCAGATTCCACGGTGCCGTTCTTTGTCATCTAGAAATACAAAGCAGCAAATAAGAGACTTAGCAGGTTTGAAAATCCCCACTTTTGCACTTGGTAAGGATGAAGTTATTATATAACACTATGTCCCTATAATCTATAAGTGTTTGTGGATAGGTGTGGAAGATTAAGAGGTCTGCACTTCCACTTACAAATGATTCATATGGGATGAAAAAAAAACCAACTGTGAGTCAAATAATTTCCTCTTACTTTTCTCTTTAGAGAAGTTACAGGAAGGCACATGAACATACCAAAATGATAGGCTTTTATATGGACACAAGACCTATTAATTGGAACTCTTAACCTCCTAATCTAGGAGCTACAGTTGGAGCTTTCAGCCAGCATGATGTGAAACAGGCCAAAGGTTACGGATGCCCATCAGTGAAAGCTATCTTTAGACTCAGTTCGTGATGGACACATTTGATGTCGGGATAAATGTGTCCTTGTTCAGAGGTGATAGCATCTTAGTGGAAGCCACTGCCACCTAAATCAGCAAAACATGTCCTTGAAACAGCAACTCTGTCTTTTGGGCTCTAGAGAAGCCATGTACTAGGAAATAAAGTTTTGCTGCCCTGTGCTGTTGGGATTACAAACATGGTTTCTCTACAGAATGTTCCATGACCGAGGCCTGGATATGAAGCAGTCAGGTCAGTGTGCTCCCAGTAAGACAAGAGCAGATGGCAGTGAGGCAGGCTCTTGCACACAGGTACCCAAACAAACCCCGCCCTCAACGGAGAGCATAGGAAACTACCCACAGCAGTGCCTTCCGCAATAGGGCCCCTGAGGGCGGCTGGGTCTCATACCATAACTGTTCTCTCCTGTGTATGTTTCTTGTCTAAATTAATTTCATTCATCAGGAAACCCAGAGTCAGTATTTCACTTCTTACTGCCATATCACCACATAACGTGTTTGCTTCATAAAAACGCATTTAGAAAGAGACACTTCCTCTGAATATGAGCAAAACATATATTCTAAGAAGCAGCACAGGAATAAATGCAGAAACTCAGTAAGGGATATTCAAGGAAGTTCTAAATAGAACTTTTTTGATTCTTTAGCTTTTCAATGTATTACTTTATGGATTCCGTTAATTGTAATCATTACTATGCTTTTTGATCTTAACAACAATTCAGTTATTACACAGTTAAAATACCCTGGTGACAGTGGACATCATTTTCTCATCTTCATAGGAAAAAGTCTGACATTTAGAGAAGGATATTTATTGCTGACCAAAAATCCCAAACTTGACAACTTGACAACTCTGAATGTATTAAAAAGCAAATAAAAGGTTGATCTTTGCCCTCAGGTGGAGGAAGCAACACACTAGCAAGTGTGTGTGTGTGTGTGTGTGTGTGTGGCAAAGAGTCCCTGAAATACATTCTCAAAAGCTGTTGATTTACTAGATAAATTTTTTTTTATTCCAGAGTTTAAATCTATGTTCTAACAAAGTTAAGCATTTCCTTTTATTGGGTTTTGTTTCTTGCTGTGATCTGTAGTTTATTACCTTCCTTGAAATTTTTTTATAAATGCATTGGTTAAGCTGTTTTCATTTTTCTTTGATGTCCACTAATACAATATTACTTTGTTTGGCTGCTGTTAGCACTTTTGCTAATTCTTATTTGCCAACAGAAGCATCTTCCTATCTGTAAAGATTTGATTTTTGAAGGAATTCAAGTGTATAACTGCCTAACATATAACTCAATCCTCTGAGATAGGTAAATCTGCATTAACCAACAGGAGGGTTACCTTTCCTATTTTGTCATCTCTGTGGCATTTAAATTATGTTTTCATTAATTCTTGGCTTGTCTATGTGAACTTCATCAAAATTCTGACTCCACAGCACATGCAGGACACGTAGGACTCAGCATGATTCATTTCAGTACCTCCTTCCTGCTTAATCTCCATGTTCTATAATATTTATGCTCCCTGTGCAGCTGGTAACGTCACAAAAACAACAAAGAACTTCATTTCATATGTTTGATTTTTTAAAAAAAAATAACGGTGGCTGTCATATAACATGAAATCTAAAAATCAATAAAAGTAAGCAAACATTTTAAAAACATGAAAATTTTTAGGACCACATGAATAACCCAACTGGCATCTAAAAATGAAAAAGAAACAACTGTATCTCAAACTACAGATGATGCTTATTCCAATACCACACGATCACTCACTGATCCCATTCCTGAGCATTTATCTGGAGAAAACTATAATTTGAAAAGATACATGCACCTCAGTGTATATTCATAGCAGCAGTATTTACAGTTGCAAAGACATGGAAGAAGCCTAAATGTCCACTGACAGAAAACTGATAAAGAAGATGTGGTGTGTGTATATATACGTATATATATATATATATATGTCTGTGTGATGAAATAGTAAAAAGAATGAAATGATGCCATTTGCAGCATTGTGAATGAAGCTAGAGATTATTATAATAGGGGACGTAAGTCAGACAGACAAAGATAAACATCGTATGGTATTGCTTACATGTGGAATCTAAAAAAAATGATAAAATGAACTTACCTACAAAACAGAAATAGACTCACAGAAAGAAAAGAAATTTATGATTACCAAAGGGAAAGGAGAGAAGAAGGATAAGTTAGAATTTGGGATTAAAATATACACACTACTATATATTGTATAAAATAGATAACCAATAAGGTTGGTTGTTGGTTCCCTGTATAGCACAGGGAACTCAATATCTTGTAATAACCTATAATGGAAAAGATACTGAGAAAGAGATACACATATAAAAAACTGAATCACTTTGCTGTGTACCTGTCACTTAAATTACAATAAGCAGTTTCATTTTAAAATAAAAATTCAATTAAGAATCTAAAAATCCTTGATACAGAGTGCAAACTATTTTTACTCTTGTTCAAGAAACACAAGGGCTCTAATCAAGATTTTAAAAATCTCATATTATCACTGAAGTGGTCTGGCAAGGTTTTCTCCTCACTTAGCCAGTATCATCTCTGTCATTTCTAGTGAAGACTGGAACTATTCCCGTTCATCCTAGTTAACTGGCTTATCTTCCCCCCTCACAGTATGTGGTTTGGTGTGTAACCACTGACAGGTACTATTCTCTATTATCCCCTTGGAAGTCTTTCTCCAACTCTCTCTAGGATATGCCCATTTGCACCTTTAAAACTCAGGCCAAACCTACTGAGTTTAAATGCTCTTTTAAATTAGAGTAGTGCATACATTATTTTCAAATGCATTTTCTATATTAGAGCAATGGGGAAATAAGCCAATGAGCATTTTATTTCTGTTCACTAACTCATGTTCATTTCGCTTTCAAGATCTAGTACAACAAACTCTGGGGAGTCTTCCAAGATTTCCTCATCTGTTTTTGCTGACTCCTTTACCCCATGACCCATCTTCACAGGAATATTTATTTTGTACATTTTTTTTCTCTTTGACATGAATGATACCTTTAAATGTCTTTTTCCTATCTTAAAATAGAATCATTGAATTTTCAGACTTTAGTTAATCAAATGCAGCCTCCCTATTTTATGCATTCCTGAAGCTCAGATTATTAACAATTACAGCCTCTCCAAACTGTGCTTAAAGAATCTAATCCCTGACTCCTATTTTAGTATGCTTTTCCCTGTATAAAACAGATGGATTCCAAGTTTCCAATAGTACCTAATGCAGTATGGGGACTATTAATATAATGTGGAATTAAACCACAATGTATCTAAAAAGTTCCTTTGTTTATAAAATAAATGCATACAGAGTAACAAGCACATTCAAAAAAATGCTCTCTTTTGAAGTTGATTGCTTAGAAGGCAATCTGTATCTTGGACCATTTCTGGCTCAGTGTTGTTTTCCCAAAGAATGCTGCCTTTCCAAGAGCTCAAAGAAGGCTTGCCAAAAAATGTGGTTTAAGGAGACCATCAAATGATACTGACCTTCAAACCTGCTTGTGTGTGTGTGTGTGTATGTGTGTGTGTGTGTGTATGACAGAGAATGAGAGAGAGAGACTGGAGGTGGGGGTGAAAGAGAGGTGAGAGAATCAGATGTGAGATAATAATAGCAATATGAATAACAATAGTTTTGAATTTGCATGTCACTGCTTCAAGCACTTAACCTGCATAAGCTCAATGAGCATCACAAAATATCTCATAAAGTAGATATTAGCATTAGATTGTTTAACTAATGGGGAAACAGGCATAGGAATGCTAAATAACCTGTCCAAAATCATAGGCAGTGAGGTATGTACCATGTCAGAATCCTAAATATTTAACTCTGCAGCTTATGTTCTTAACTGCTTTGATAATTACTTAGATACACTCTTTTTAGATATTTAATATATATTCAATAATCTTTTGTGCTTATTTTACATTAGGCTCTAGGTGTGTTGGTACACAAGATATGGGTCTTGAAATCAATGGATTAAAAAGAAGAGGAATCTAGTAATTTTTGAAGGTGGGAGGAGAAAGGGACAACAGAGGATGAGATGGTTGGATGGCATCACCGACTCAATGGACATGCGTTTGAGTAAACCCTGAGAGCTGGTGATGGACAGGGAGGCCTGGCGTGCTGCAGTCCATGGGGTCACAAAGAGTCAAACACGACTGAGAGACTGAACTGAACTGAACTGAACTGATAAAGATTTCCTAACTGAACTTGGACACAGGGCACTGAGACTATGCAGAAGGGGCAACTGGTGGCTCGGATGGTAAAGAATCCACCTGCAGTGCAGGAGACTGGGGTTTGATCCCTGGATTGGGAAGATTCCCTGGAGAGGGAAGTGGCAACTCACTTCCAGTATTCTTGCCTGGGAAATCCCATGGACAGAGGATCCTGGTGGGCTACAGTCCATGGGGTCACAAGGATGATACAACTTAGTGACTAAACCATCAGAAGGGGCATCTAGTGGTGGGGCTAAGTGGTGGAGTGAGGAGGGTAGGCTTCACATCTAAGCTTGAATCTGAAGATGGAATAGCAGTTAGCTGAACAGGTGGAAGCAGAAGGCAGTCCCTGATGAGCAACAATAGCTTTAAAGGCCTGAGATGGGACAGAGCTTTCACTGGCCTACAAAATATCCAGACTGGATGAACTTGTGTGGCATCCCTTCCTGTCTTGGCCCATAAGCAAAAAACAAAAAGTAAATAAACAGAACATTTTCAGAAAGTAGCATCCCCCTTCCTCTGCCTTAGCCATCTTCAGGTGATAAGTAATGTCTTAACTCATAATTTGATTTAATGATCCTTATATTTATCTCATTTATGTGTACGTGTGTTTATATTGTATTGGAAATATCTTGAGGGATGCTGTGTGTGTGTGTGTGTGTGTGTGTATTTGCTTTGTTCTAATGATGCTTCTTAAGATAGGACTTAGCTCTTGAGCCACTGTGTAAACTTGTCCAGACTCACTCTATAAATTAAAGGATTATTGCTTTTCTTAAACAGAATTGAAACTCCTTACTTTTGCAAATCTATCTGATATGTACTGATAAGTATGAGTAAACAGAGTAAAAGTTTTGCCCATCTAAATATGTTTGAGGGATGGGACACGTTACACATTACTTCCAGAATCAGCAGAGTGATTCTTAGACTATCCTGAATCAAGGACCAGAACGGATGGGGGAGTGAGTGGGGTGGGGGATTGATGAGTGGGAGATTATCAACTCAGTAGTCATTTTTTTTTCCTATATCACGTGGTGGATATATTCTACTGTAAATTCCAACAAGATGAACTTTTTGATGAATTGAAGGCTTGAAGACACTAATTTACTGTAAAATAATTATAGTAGGAAAACAGTACTGAAAATATGGATCGATCATAATGCTGAAAACAAAGCGAAAAACCACAAAAATAAAAACACTTCCTTTCAGTGGTTTAAGGTGTTCTTAATAATAAAAACTCCTGGTTATTACAAACTCATTGACACATGTAACAAGGACAGTGGCAATAAGAATGTGAAAAAGTAATTCAATTCCACAATAATGAGGATGATGTGGAGAATGACCCAAGTCATCATATATTGAAAACCAGGTACTGAACTCTCTACTTTACATAAATTATCTCACCTGATTTGCAAACAATCTTAGGAAGTATTTTAACAGTTGAGAAAATTGGAGCATGGAGAAGATAATTTGCTAAAGTCTAGCTACTTAGATAATTGGTGATTGTACTGAGAATCAAATTCAGGTTTTGTTTGACTCCAAGACTGAGCCAGGCTCACAAGAACAATTTGGAGTGAAAATTCTTAGAGTAATATTAATAGAAAACCTGTATGGAAGAAAAGAGAAGGATATGGTTGCAGTTACACTCCAAGAGCTGATCTCAGTGCTGTGGGGCAGGAGGTAAGAGAGCAGAAAAGCTTCCTTATAATTAGCTCATTCAGAAATTTTAAAAAATATATGATTCATACACAGAGAACAAGAGCTCAAAAAAGAATACAGGAAGCCAGCTGAAGATATGACATTCTCGCCAGTGAGCATTTCCTTTGAGTAATCTATTTTGTGAGCTTGTGGAGGTGTTCTTTCTAATAGACATGCCAGCAAAAGAAGCTAGTCCAAGTGATAGCTACCACTGTTGAACTCGTGTTACTTTTGATTTTCTCGGCTGACTTGTAACTCATTTACCCTGTGCTATATGCTTAGTCACTCAGTTGTGTCTGACTCTTGGGACTCAGTGGACTGTAGCCCACCAGGCTCCTCCGTCCATGGGGATTCTCCAGGCAAGAATACTGGAGTGGGGTGCCATTCCCTTCTTCAGGGGATCTTCCCAACCCAGGGATCAAACTCAGGTCTCCTGCATTGCAGGCTGATTCTTCACTGGCTGAGCCATCATCGTTTACCCTAGGAGCACTTAATCAGCATAGTATGCTGCCTAATTTTGTAGTAGTATATTAGTTTTGGTGGTTGGTTTTATGTATATTTCCCTCATTATAATGGGAATATGTTGAGAACAAGGACCACCAGCTACTAGTCTGCTGGGGAGATGACCGTTTAATAACGTTTAATAAATATGATAGAGTGTGGTAAGTGCAACAAAATATATGAGCAAGTTATAGAAGCAGTGGAGAGGAGGAAATGACAGACAAATAAAATGGGAGGGAGATACAAAGACACAAAGTAGAATCATTTACTTCCTATTCTGATTTCACAGTCTGTATCAAGGAGAAAAACCTTTAAACAAGAAATGGGAGAACAGATACGTTAGGAAGAATTTCATGTAAAAAAAAGAAGGTGGGAGGTAGTCCAAGAGTGCTCAGCAGTTTTATGTAAGAATCCTTAGGTCTGGGCTATTCATGTTTTAAATCAACGAAAAAGTTGAAAGTTATGACTGCTCTGTCTAGTATCTGCAAAGAGTCATGGGGAAAGGAATTAAAAGGTAATCAAAATGCAAGTGAAGTATTATTTTTAAAAGTGCAAATTCTAGATAAAATTCCAAAAAAAGATGATTTAAAAAGATGGTCTCTGTACAGGTGAGAGCAGGGAATAGTGACTATTAGACTATTGCCTGGGCTCATTAGGGAGAGAATGTCCATTTGCCAAATTAAAATTCATGCAGAATCTTAACCTATTAAACAAACAAAAGTGAGAAAAGTATCCAAAGCCCTGACCCGATGGAACATAACTGGAAAACCAGTGATCTAGTCTTGAGATTCTCTGACAAAGTTTCTTATGTTCTGTGCATGGAAGGATGGAATACCAACTGATTAATAAGGGTATGGTTGAATGCATGGATTTTAGTTAGTTGAAATGTTGAAAATGTTTCAAAGAACAGAGATGCTTAGCCTCTTTGCACCACCAATAAGGCGTGTGCTACTTAGAGATTCTATTGGCAGTAGAGACCAGTCCAGGAAAGGAATCTCCATGAAGGTCACCATGGGGTGGTGACAAGGATCCTCTGAGAGGGTATCATGAACTTGGCCCTGTCTTGTTAAATGTAGTTTTTAAATAATATCTTGGATGGATAACTAAAAGGCAGGTTAGCACATTTTTCAGATACAAGATCAAGTTCACTCAAAAAAAACCACAAAATTTTATTGACTGCTCTCTGTATACCATGTATAGTACTAAAGAAGATTCTTACCTAGGAGATGTTAAAAAGTTTTAATTTGCATGATGATGCAGACCTTATTTACCAGGCCTGATATGCATATTTTCTTCCTTGTCTTTTTGTTGTTGCTTTACTTACCACTAGCATAATATGAACAAACAAACTGATTAAGATCCAAAAAGCTCCTGTACCTTTAGCATATACCCGTGGATAGAGTATCTATAGCTCTAGCAGGTAATGTAACATATTTCATGTACTGAAAAAATCCCATCTTGAGTGCAATGTCCAGATCAAGTTCCATAATTTTTAATTGGAGTATAATTGCTTTATAATGTGTTCGTTTCTGCTGTACAACAACATGAATCAGCTTTATGTATATGCGCATCCTGTCTCTCATGAGCCTCACTCCCACCCCACCGCCAGGTTCCACATTTTGAGGTGGACATTAATAAACAGCATTATATTCAGATGGAGTGACCAAGGCTATAAAGCGTCTGGAAAATAGGAACGTTAGAGAAAAGAACTAAGGATGTTTAAATCTATAGAACAGAGACACATGGAGCCCATATAACCTATTGTCAAATATCTGCATGTCCATCAAGACTGCTTGCAAACACTTGGAGTTTGGAGAACAGAGACAAGATTTATTGTATGTCTCTAGAGGCCAGAATTAGGGTCAGAAGGTATAATTAGGTGATAGCAGGTTGATCAATATGAAGAAGAGCTTTCTAACAATTATCACTACAAAATGGAATCGGCTTTCTCAAAAAGCAGTGTGTGTTTATATATAGTAGTGTATGTATATATATAAATCCCAACCTCCTAATTTATCCGTCCCCTTCTTTCCTCTTTTGTAACCAACTATACTTCAATACATTTTTTTTAAAAAGCAATGTGCTTTGGGTTGCCAGAGATGTGTAATAAGAGGCTGGATATACATATCAGCATTTGTATACCCAAATACACATAGGATATATATTTGATGAAAGGAAATCCTGGTTACATGTTATGAGTTGAATAAATAACCTGGGTGCTAATGTCTCTGGCAAACCAAACTAAAACATTCATATCACTTTGATGTTCAGTCAAATCTTACAGTATAAGTCCTCGACTCATTAGTTGTTAATTGTAGTTGGCAATTTGGAACCAGATTCATTATGTTTGGCTGTTTCGTAAGCTGATAAGAATTTCAACAACCTGAATTTACAGAGTCCTTGGTTTACATATCACCCCAAAAGTCACCAGAAAAGATGATAATATCAACAAATAAGACATACATTTTCCATGCATTCCTTTATTCTTCCTTCTGGTTTAGACAAATATTGTCTCTTTCAGCAGAGGCTAATAAGCGAAATGAATCCAAGAGTGTGCTGGTAAATATCTAATAACTATGTCTCTGAACAAAAAGGGAGGGGTGCTTCTAATTTGTTGTCGAGTTTGTTGTGTTTGTCTAATGTTGTGTTTGCTCTGTGCTTGTCAAGTCCCACAGCATGACTGTTCTCATCATTGGCGATTTCAAGCTACCGTGGGGGAAGAGATGAGTCCAATCCACTTTAGTGAGGAATTTTTACAAGCTGACTCCAGAATACCACCGCATGAACCCCACATATTAATGACAACAATCAGCCGAATGGGTGTCTCCTGAACTAGAAGATCAATGTTTATTGCATAGGAAAACTGTAGAGATTTGATTACATATGTTTAATTTTTCCACTTAAATAAAAATGCCAGCATTTTTGAAGGAACCTATTCTTAAATGTATTGCATTTGCTCAGGGCTGAAGCCCCAGCCTCTCAGGATGCACCACTTTGGTTAGGTGTATTTTCTCTGAATCTCTCAAAATATGTTGCACATATGACATGGCAAGTACTTCGGAAGTCCAAGTTTTCCCTTTGGTGTCGGAGCAGGCCTGCACTGAACAATGCATTCTGAAGTACTGGTCCTATATAAGCGTTTGGGTAATCTCTGCAGAGGCTGACAAAGAAATTCTGTACGGGAGTTTAAAAATACTAAGTGGAGTTTAAAAATACCAAGACCAGCGTACTCTGACCCATTTAGTAAGAACTGTAGTATGAGGAAATAGTTAAAAACATATCCCTAACTTTGGAAACTACAGGGTAGAGATACTTGGCGTCAGTCATCTCTCACAAACCTCTAAAGGCTTCTCCTAGAGCCTTTGGGAATTTTACTTGAAGGTTAGTTAAATCATAAGACTGCTGAGAGGAAATAAGAGGGCAGGGCTGGAAGACTGGGCGTGAAGGTGGAGAATTATAATACTGTACAGGTAAATTACTAACTGAATAAAGCACCGTCATAAATCTAAGATTTGGGGTGAAGGAAACTTAGCTAGAGACATTTTAAAGTTTGCTCATTAAAGGAAGAGATACCATCTGGCAACTCTTTTTTTTTAATGAAGAGAGAGAGCAAACAACCAAGCACCACTCAAGGAACACATGATAACCCCAAAATGTAGAAACAGCTTTGACCTTAGAAAGGAGAGGAAGAACGATCAAGGTTGAGAAAACATTGAGCAAAGAATCCAGTGGAAGTTGTGAAAACTGTTACATTTCCTGTACCATGGTAATAGAATCCGGAAAAATATGACCCCAGAGGCGAATTCAATGCCAAGGTTCTTTTGAAACATAGAGGCAGCCGCCTAATGGATTTTACAGATAACATGTGAAATGGGAATAAAGGCTAATGTAATTGTTCAACAGTGTGGTGCAGATGATGAAATCTAAGTACTTAATTTGGAAAAATGTATAGTATTAAGATGACTGCAATGATTACTGTGAAGAGTATGACATGTCTGAATGGGCTTGACAGGGAAAAAGAACTGTACTCTATAATTTAGAAATCTAAAGCTAGTTATTTCTTCTAGAAACATGTACTTTATTCAATAAGCTTTCCCTATTAATTGTTTCTAGACAATGTTTGGAACAAACACCACCACCACCAATAAAGGCACACTTGAACCCCTCCCCCCCAAATAAAATTGGATTCCTTCTACAAATCTAATTATATATGTTACTTCTCAATATATCAAACTCATAATTAAGATTGAGATGAATCACTAAGAAGACATTTTACAATGAGAAACTAAATTTCTATCCTTATTTTGTTTCTGAAGTATTTTATTATAAATAAACACCAAAACACATGTCTGCGTTCTTTTTACTGATCTTAAGACTGTCACATGGGCTTTCCTGGTAGTTCAGCTGGTGAAGAACGCACCTGCAATGCAAGAGATCCCGGATTGATTCCTGGGTCAGGAAGTTCCCCTGGAGAAGGGATAGGCTGCCCACTCCAGTATTCTGAGGCTTCCCTGGTGGCTTAGATGGTAAAGAATCTGCCTGCAATGCGGGAGGCCTGGGTTCGATCGGTTGGGAAGATCTCCTGGAGGAGGGCATGGCAACCACTCCAGCATTCTTGCCTAGAGAATCCCCATGGACAGAGGAGCCTGGCGGGCTACAGTCCATGGGGTTGCAAAGAGTCAGACACAACTGAGCGACTAAGCCCACAACACAAGACTGTCATACAGAGTGAAGTAAGTCAGAAAGAAAAACAAATACTGTATATTAATGCAAATATGTGGAATCTAGAAAAATGGTATAGGTGACCTTATTTGCAAGTAGAAATAGAGACACAGACTTAGAGAACAAATGTATGGAAACCAAGAGAGGAGGGGGGGATGGGATGAACTGGGAGATTGGGATTGACATATTCACAATATTGATATTAAGTACAAATTGTATAACTAAGGAGAACCTGTAGTGTAGCTCAGGAAACTCTAGGCACAGGGCTCTGTGGTGACCTGAATGGGAAGGAAATCCAAAAAAGAGGAGATACAGCTGATTCACCTTGCTGCACAGTGGAAATGAACATGACATTGTAAAGCAACTATACACCAATAAAAATTAATTTAAAAAAAAGGCCCCATTGGAGGGGGGATGTCGTTGTGTATACTGATTCACTGTTTAGAACCTGAGACACCCTGGAAAGACACACAGGTAGAGTTGAAAGAAAAACGTCTCCTTTATGTCCCAGAGCTTTTGTTTCTCAGGTAAGCAGGAAGGAAATGACCCAGTTCCAAGTCCACTGAGTTTCTTGGTGTGTTTTATCTGGTCTCCATAGTGAAGGCTTTGGAAAAAGTTTCACACTTAAAGCTTTGCAAAGTGTTTTTTTTTTTTTGTCAGACACTCCTTCTCTCTCCTCCCTTAAAGGGCAGTTCACTGTCACCCACAGAGGACCACCTCCAGGAAAAACCAAAGTGGCAAAGTTGGTCCTTAATAATCCTCCCTTTCTTCTTTGGGTCCCTCTCTCTGCTACTGACCCTCTCTAGCTGCTTTAGCCAAAAAATGGAATCAATTTAGTCACATTCTGTTCCTTATCCCAGAGGTATATTTCAAAGCAAATGTCATATTGAAAGTGAAATCTCAAGTATCTGAGTGAAATTTTTGTATCTGTAATGTTTTTGGATAGCTAATTTTAGATTTTGGATAGCTAAACCTTAGACAAGCATAGTCGATGATATTTAAAAACTCATAAAAGTTAATATGTTTTCCTCCATTAATACCCCTCAGATTTTTTAGTCAATGAGTCCACATTGCTTTGATCTTTTATTAGATTTCTGTGAAATGTGTTTCTCAGTTTCTGAATACTTTCAGTAGACTTAGATCAGATCACCTTGGAATCCCATTCATTATCTTTTTGCTTGATATTCACTTGAAAGGAGTGATGATATCCATATGCCTTTTGTTCATATCTTCGCCAAAACAGAAAGTTGCATGTTTTCAGTTATCAATGACAAATCAAGGCATGACACCCACTCGGAAGACTGACTCTTCAACTTGCAACGCTAAGCACAATGACAAAAGTAAATCAATAACAGAAGCCTCTTTTTGCTTCTTCTTCAGCTTGCTAAAAATAAAAGGGTAGAAGTAACTGAATACAAATTATAGTATCAGAATACATCACTGCCTGGTAAGGAGGAAGGTTCCTGCAGGTATGTAGCTCCCCCTAACAGTCATTGCGTATGTGTGCTACAAAGGTCACCACAATACATCTGGTTCTCAGATAGAATTACAGTTCCCCACCTGTTAAAAACCACTACACACAGTACCAAAATCCAGACAGGGATGACTCCCAATAGGTACAGAGATTGTTTTTCTCAACACCTATCAGGTATAATCAATTGATTTTAGAATACTAAGTAACAAGATAATAGTTTTCTATTGAGTGAGCCAGTTAACATCTTTGTGCTTCTTTTTATTCAGTTGTACACATGGTCTCATAATTTACCTATTCCAGTGGGTTTTTGTCAGGATTAAATTAAATAATGTTTATAAAATGCCTGGCAAGTAAAAAATCATTTAATGAATGGCAGCCATCAATACTGTTCTGCCAATATTTGAGTCTGGAGAATGACTTCATCTTTTGAGTAAGGGTTACAGTTGGTTTGTAGTGAGTTAGGAAAGCAAACAGTGTATTTCAGAAGCAAATCTGAGACTTATTATCAAATTAGGCTACATTCAAAGCTATCATATAGAACAACAACAATAGTGACTTGTTACCAAAAATATCTTAAGGGCCTTTCAATGAACTGTGTCAAAAATACCTCCAAAGGAGTTATGAGACTTGCTCTAGGCCAGGTTGTAACCAGCTTCATTTAAGCAACTGTCTTCTTGCGCAACTGGGGACAATGCACATACACGAGGTGCAAAATACCTAAAAATAGGTGTTGTGAAACACACATCACACCTCTGCTAACTGACTTCATATTGGCAACTAAAGGTACATGTAACACAGGTGTGCTTATGGTGTTTCTGCTACTTAACCAGTGATCCTTTATGTTAAGCATCCTGGATTATTGTAAGAAAAATCCTTGTCTTTCTTCCTTTGTCATTAGATAATAATGGGAGGCCATTTACTATAAGCTGATAAATTGATGGATCAATACAAATATAAAGAGTGTCTCTGATCGAGGAAAAGGTTTTCTGAGCTGTGTTTCTCCCCACTGACTCTCTAAGATGGCACAGTGATAGTTATCTCTGCCTGGATCTCTCCCTGACATCACTTTAATAACTCAAAAGCCTCTCAGAATCACCTGGATTCCTTCTCATATTCTTGTCATTGAGAAAGGTACTATCACCCACAACCCATTCAGTTTTGTGAGCCAGAAATTTAGGAGTTGTTCTTGACAGCTCCCCACTTTCCTTCCAAATCCAACCCGTCATCAAGGACTGTTGATTTTATTTCCTAAATTACTCCCTCTGTCCATCTCTCTTCATCTCCCCTACCATCAGTGGAATCTAACCTACCATCTTCTCTCTCCAGGACTATTGTAAGAGCCTCTTAACTGGTCTGACTCCATAAGCTCCCCTAACATGGCTACCCCTGCCCCTAAACTATTCTCAAATCATAGCATGAACCAGATCACATTATTCTGCCAACTGACCCCGTGCCTAAAACTCCTTTATGACTTCTGATGGCATCAGGATGAAGAGAAAAACAATGTCTTAATCAGACTGACAAAACCCCACCCCACCCCCTTCACATTTCTCCTTCCGTCTCTGCTCCAGGCTCCGGAGCCATGCTCCGCGAGCTTCCTCCTGACACCAGGTAACTCAGCGTTCCCTGCTGCCTGAACCACTCCCACCAACCCGTTCTGCCTAATTACCTGTTCAGATTTCAGTTCAACCGTCACTTTCTTGAGGAAACGTTCCTTGATATCCGGCCCCCATCAATTCTCGGTTACATACTTTCCTAGCACCTAGCAACTCCCCTTCATGGTACTTCATGAAGCTGTGATTTTGTCTACATGATGAATATTTTTCTTTTCTGTTAATATGTAAGTTCCAGGAGAAAGGGGACCACATCTATTTTTCATAGCAATTAGCCCCAGCCGAAGCACAGGGTTTATGACCTAAATAAATATTTATAGAGCGAATAAATAAATGATGTCAGGGAAGTTTTCTGCCCTGTTTTCAATGATGAGACTATACTGTTTTTCCTTTAGAAAAAAAAGTCTCAGCAGAGAGTCTGCTTGGAAAATACCCATTTTAATCTGCGGATCTAAACATGAAAATGGGTTAATGCAACCAGATTGAGGTAAGGATAGGGGGTTTGGCAAAAAAAAAAAAAAAAAGGTGCATTTCTAAGGTCTTTTTTACCTTTAGTTTTAGAGAATTCAGTTTTTCCTCCCTGAGGTGTTCTCTCAGCATCTCACGGTGGAGCCTCTCCTGCTCTCTGGCAAATTCGCCCAGGGTGTACTGGCGCACGCTGTTGTGGCGGCTGGACATGCCCAGGGTGCTGCCGCCTTGGCTGGGCACGCTCGTGAAGCCCTGCCTCCTAGTGAAGTAATACACAGTGACGCAACTGAAATGCACATTCTTGGTCCTCAGCCGCTTCTCTCTTTTGAGGATGGAGGAAGCTGAAAGGGAAAGAAACAATTCAGAGAACAGCCCCACAGCAGTTTTCGGACGAGGTGAAGAATTAGAAAATGCCACTCGATGATCTTAAATTTACGGTCAACCCTTGCTGGCTGGGAGACACTAAAAATGTTGTCACTCGGAATTGGCACAGACTTCGCATTCCTTGCTTAGATTTTTCCTAACTGTGGTGGAATAGACTTCTAAGCCCTCTATAACGGTAGTCCAAGCAAACTTATAGGCAAGTTGCCAGTAGTCTGTGAATCAGTGGCAGAATTTAATTTCTCATTTTCCTTAACCTTTTAAGTTTTGCTTTTATGATTTTCACATGAGTTGTATTTTACTATAATCAGAAAAGACACATACTACAAACTCTTTGTCTCTCATTTGATATGGATGCACTTGGTGTGAAATAAATGTCTATTTTTAAAGTTTAGAAAATTCCAAAATGCAATAAAAATGTATAGGAAAAGGCTCAATGGCACTATTTAGGCATTTTTAAAATCTAAATCTAACCCAAGTTTTCATCTGATGAAAACACCAATAAGTAACATTATGGACAGTGGGACTTTAATCCAAGTATACACTGAGAATACTGAAAACGTCATGAGATATATCAGAACCTTTACTTTTAGTTACAGAGACATCAAGATGCACAGAGCACCATGGAAGGTGGAGATGAACTCTGTAGTTGAAAGAGAGTTACACATTGACCTTTTGACGTTAGAAGATGTGCCAGTCTGTTTATTTTGTTGTGAAGTAACTCAGTCTTATAGAATTTGAGTGATTTCTTTCAACGAAACAAAAAGAAACAATGAACTCTTCAGATGTTTTATATATATATAGATATATATTATATTAATATATAGTATAT
Source organism: Odocoileus virginianus (assembly GCF_023699985.2). Lineage (NCBI taxonomy): Eukaryota > Metazoa > Chordata > Mammalia > Artiodactyla > Cervidae > Odocoileus > Odocoileus virginianus. The sequence goes on from NC_069686.1 coordinate 23,969,686, forward strand.
ATTATATATATATAGATATATAGATAGATAGATAGATCAGCTAACATTTATGGACTGTTCAATGAACTATGCAAAGGACTATGCATGAATTATCTCATTTTATTCTTATGACTGCTTGAGTTGGAGTAATCCAAGCCTCCATTTTGAGGAAAACAATGCATAAAAGGTTAAATGACGTGGCCAAGCTCATATAACTAGCAGTGAAAATGGGATTCATTATTCTAGAACCTAGTCTTTTAGCCATCAGGTCACAGTAGAAAGCTGAGATCAAGCTAAGGAAGATGAACAAGGCTACGATTTGGGGCCACACTGCTTCTGGGAGATGTTAACTGCTGCAAACTCCAAAGATGATTTTTATTTGTAAGACTGTATAAACGATGGAACAAAAGTAACTACAGGAGCACTCTGGATTTATATAAAAATATGCTTCTAAGGGAATGGAATGAACTTCCAAGTTCAGTTGTCTCATTTTCTCCTTATAAAACCTTCAAGCCAAATAGAGAGGTTGCTGTGATACATATCATTTTGAGGATTTATCTATTCTATAAATACAAACCAGTAGTTTTTCCAGGCACTTTCTAAATGATTGGATATATTGGTGGGAAAGACAGATAGTGATCCCTGCCCACATGGAGCTTTCATTTCCAGTGATGAGAAACTCAGAATAAATAGACTCAAACAGAGTAAAAGAAATAAGACATTTGGACAAGAATTTAGCTATCTCAACTTTTCCTCCTCGTTAATGCTTTACTTCTCCAAAAGAGATTGCCAGGGAGCGAATGCTTCCAATGTGTATGTCGTTTTTCCATTTATTTTTTTCTAGTTATTTATGTACATGTTCACGGCAACATACTTGTACTCCTGGCACTAGTGACAATTTTCAATTTAGATTTAAAAGCTCTGATCTGCTTCATAACTGTAGGTTTAAATCATCTCAAAACAAAGAAAGAATTTGTCAAAATGTAAAAGATTTCACCACAGAAAGTAAAATCCAACCATCTGCCCAGTAATTTGCTGGGCAAATTACTTTTTTGGGTGATAACCTTGAACTTATTTTGCTCTCCATATCATAAAAATGATGCCCGGAAAATATTATCTTTCAAGGCCATAATTTAAAAATAAAATAAAAATATTTTAATGTACTCATTTAAAATAATTATTATAACCACATCTGATAATTTTCTTACTTGTATTTTAGATAATTCATAGTACTCTACATGAATTTCCTTTAGAAATTTTTATTCAGATTTTATACCTGCATTTTTAGATTATAAAAGAATTCCACCTTTTGGATGAATCTACTGTACCATCCTTTCACAAAAAGCCATATTATACTTTTCCCAGAAAACTGTTAAGAGATGATTTTCCAAAGCTTGGAAGAAGACAACAGTGGCAGAGAGTAGGAACCCTTCACCTGGGCTCTTGGCATTTCTAACATTGTCAAAGTGCACATGGACTTATGCTTTTTCCTATCCACTACGGCTTATAATTCAAACATCCTTATACTTGTTTCAGCACTTGCATATTGTAAGCAGCACATTAGAAACATGATCAAAATGCCTATAGAATACATTTAAAAGGAAGGTTTTGAGATGCTGTAAGATTAGCCTTATGAGGAATAATTTAAATGTGGCTTTCCTAAACTTAGGAGGCACTCATGTCTCTCTTTTGATGATTGAACTGGAGCCCTAGAACAGGCCCTTGTGGGCTATCTCTTGCCTCCAGAACCAATTTGACTAACAATCACAGAATGAAGTTATCAAAAAAGAGTCTGTGTTTTTCAAATCTGAGAAAAACAGATTAAATCCCACATCTGCCATAGGGAATCTAAAACCTCGATGATACACCTACCTAGTAATCTGTGCCCTTTACAGAATAACTGAACTCAACGTTGTGTCTCTACAGAGTTCAGGGTTCATTTTACTACAGTGAGGTCAAGAGCAAGAAAAAAAAAAATGAAGGAGAAGGTGGCATTCATTACTGCTTTGAAAAACAACTAGTCTGTTTTCATATGCATTGCTAACTTTTTGCTGCCTTCCAGCTCCTCTTCTTTTATCTCATTTAGTTACCATCCTGCAGCAGAAGTGTCTAAGTGCAGCAGTATTATTTGTCCTAACCAGGACACAGCTCTTGGGGCCACCATTATGCCTAGCACATCAGGGTGTACTGGTATTGGTGTAAAATCATCACATATTGTGGAGATAATATTGATCCTTGTAAATTAAAGGAATAAACAGCACAGAGTAACCAGCATTAGTTATCTGCAGAAGCTACCCATCTTTAAAATGCTTTTAAAAATGAATGAAGAAGAGAGTTGAGAAACTAATCAACGATGCCAGGGTGAGAAAGTAAGTAGATAAAATAAAATAAGTTACACAAAACATTTATATAAAGAGTTCATGCTCAGAGTGGATTAAAAATGAAAGCCATTTGGGATTAGCAGATGCAAACTATTATATATAGAGTGAATAAACAACAAAAATCCTACTATATAGCAGAGGGAGCTATATTCAATATCCTGTGATGAACCACAATGCAAAATAATATGAAAAAGAATATATATATATTTATGTATAACTGAATCACTTTGTTGCATAGGAGAAATAAACACAGCATTGTAAATCAGCGATACTTCAATAAAATATATGTTTAAAAAATGGAAGCTTCAGGGCCATCCAGGGGAGCCAGTGCTCTGAGGAGACACATATTCTGAATATTCTGATCCTATAGAGAAGATGAGTATATCAAAATATCAAAGCTTCCTCACATCAGGATCTAAGAAAACCAACCTTGCTCCATTTCTACACACATAAACCAACCTGTTCATTCACATTGGAATATAATTTCAAAAGTCAACAAGACTATCTGATTGACTTGTCAATTCTATTCTTGCTGAAATAATCAAATTTGCTTTCAGGTTTATACTTCAGACATTTGTGAATGTGCGTGTCATTGCATCTGAGATTGCTCTCTCTGTAGGCACAGAGACCATCATGTGTCTGAGCCTGTAAAACTGCAGACAAGATTCTGGATAATTGATTCCACTATAGCGCAGTCACTCTCGGGCCAGTGCTTGAGGAGTAATTCAGCTACCCTCTTAAAGCACATTTGGCTCTTCTAGTGTCAACAGCTATCAGCAAAGTCCAGATATAGGTGGAAAGGCAGACAACAGTAAACAGAACTATGTATTTTGGCTCTGAAGTTGGCACATGGAGGTTGAGAGTTTTTGGTCCAGTCTGATGTTAATCAAGGGCTTTTCCCCTTGTAGAAAATATTAATTCTACCATTTGGGTCTGAGGAAGTTAATAATATACTTCTTTCTCCTATGCAGTATGTTCAAAAGGAAAATACCAGATGATGTGTAAGTCAATATTGAGTTTATTTTTTTTGGGGAGGGGGACTTAGTAGAAGCAAAGTGAGATTGTTGAAATTAGTTTATCTTGGTAAATCCTGGGTAATAAAAACTTGTTTTCTTAAATCATACAGGCCAAGTTAATCAGGGGCTCTGAAAATATGTTGTTTCTCACCTTTTGAAGAACAAATCAAGATCATATCAGTTATGAAGTCATGAAACCTAACTTTCAAACAAAGACTCCAGTGTCACCAGAAAATAATTTGCATAGGAATTAACAATAACAGCTTAGATACTAAATCAACTTCCAATGGTTAAAGTTATTAAGATTTTTAAAAATATATGTCTTCAGTCTTTCCAAGAGACTTCTACAAATCTCCTGTGATCATATTTTCACATCTTCTCCAGCTTGACACAATTGTCAAGATTGGCCCCTCTTGATCACGGTGTCACACACATGGTATCAGATCTTAACCGCAAGTAAGGAGTGAAATGGATCTAGCAACCAAGCAATTAGGAGTAGTTCCTTCGAAAATGAAGCAAGTTTGCTGTCAAAAGTAATTCTCCCTTGTTCTAATCGTTCCCTTTTATTCCCTTATGTCACATTCTCAAGTTTCTTAAATCTACTTACCATAATTGTATTTTTGTGGTTTTTTGGTTTGTTTGTTTTTGTTATTTTGCTCAAGTAAGGTATTTAGGGAAGTAGTAAATCTTTCAAGTGGGAACAATTCCAAAAGATTAATAAAAGGAAATGTCTTAAGGCATGGGTAAATGAGAGGCAAATGAAAGTAAAGACTATTTGGGAGTATTTTTCTTCCAACTGTGAACAGAATTCAAATTACCTGAAGTATATAACACAAAGTGGTGGCCAAATCAATAGTGTGTTATACTCAGGATGTTATTTTATATTTAGTGATGAAAGATATAGGGCCTCACTGGTGGCTCAGACAGTAAAGAATCTGCCTGTGATGCAGGAGACCTGGGTTCAATCCCTGGATTGGGAAGATCCCCTGGAGGAGGCATGGCAACCCACTCCAGTATTCTTGCCTGGAGAATTCCATGGACAGAGGAGCCTGGTGGGCTACAGTCCATGGGGTCACAAAAAGTGGGACAGGACTGAGCAAATAACACTTTCATGTCATGAAAAATATAACATGTGCAAAAACAATCATGAAAGAAAGACTTTTCCAAACACTGGATCTGTTAGAGATAATACTGGGGTATTCCTAATGTTTTATAATTGAAGTGCTTTGCATTTCCTAAAAGGCCATCAGAATGGAGACAAAGTCAGTAAAAGTAAGAAAATGTCAGGACCCATCAAATTAGGGACTTTTTTCTTTTACTATTGCCCTTATTTCTACGAAAGCAGCATTCAAAAACAAAAATCAAGGGCGGGCAGCTCCCACTTGAAGTGATGCTTACGATATCAAGTCCCAGTTTGTATCTGGTTCCCTATAGTATGAATGATAGCTCTAACTGCTTGTCAAACTGCAGTACATCTGTCTCTCCAGCCCCTAAATGCCATTCTTCCCCATCTCCAACCAACCAACCAACTTATGTACTAGTAACGCGGCAAACCAACTGGAGAATATAAAGTATGATAAACATACATAAGAACCAGTCAGCATTCTGACGACAGTCCTTCTGTAGAGGAGAAATAGGTTTATAATTCACAGACAAGGTTAGGTAGTTTAACCATTTAGCCCTAAGTATTTTCCATCGTAATAATAGGTTGAAAATTTTCACAATGGATTACCCTGAAGACTAATAACATCTTTGGTGCATTGAAGCTTCTGAGTGGAAATAATTCAAGATGAAAACCTTTTGTTTAAATCGTTAGTTTTACAAAAACAAAACAAAAGAAAAAACTCTCTCACATAAGACTATGTGATAATAAATTTTCTATCAAGACATGTACAAATACTGCATACGCTTTTAAGCAAAAAATTTAACAAGAACAGAAATGATATAAAATGTTGACCCTTCGGGCCTGACGACCAACGCTTTGTTTTGGATAATGAGCATGCGCGTCACGTAGTCATCTATTCAATCTGTCAGCTACGTCCACACAAGCAAGCCAGAGACCCGTGTGCAGGGAAGCAGCTCTCTCCCCAGTCTCTTGACAGCTACAGCCCAGGCCGCTCAGCACACTGCAAGCTGAATTTGACATCAGAGAGGGCGGTTCAATAGTGTAATCATCTACTTGCAATTCTCTGCTTGGAAAAAAAATAAAGTTTATTGCCCAGGATTTTGATATATATTTAGAAAGCTGCAAATAAAAATTGAGAACTTCGACCTTCCAGCTTTGATGTCATAAATAATTATGATGATTAACTCACAAAGAGTGGTCATTTCTCAGAACTAGCTCTTTTTTATTCATACATTTGAATTTATTAAAATGCCCTTTGCACTTTCCCCCTGATTCTTGTGAGTAATCTAAAAGAATGGGGGGGTGGTCATTTTATTCTCATACTTATTAGAAAAAAGGAATAAATGCTGTATTTTGAAGTTATAAATTTGAAATAAAAAAACTGAAAGAAATGAATAAGGACCTACTGTATAGCACAGGGAATTCTATTTAGTATTCTGTAATAACCTATATGGGGGAAAAAATCTGAAAAAGAATTGATATATGTTTATAACTGATTCACTTTGCTGTACACTTGTAGCTAATACAACACTGTAAATCAACTATACTTCAATATAATTTTTTTTAATTGAAAGAACAAAAATTTTAAAAAGAAGTCATGTTCTCTCTTATCTTTAATCTTTATAGTTGACTTAGCACTAAGCCTTTCACTGCTTACATTAAATTGATGCCCACTGAAATGCAATGTGACTTAGAAAGCCTTATCTATCAACATCAAATGCAATTAATACTGGGAATAGTGAACTGTTAAACTAAAACAAATTTAGATTAAACCACTGATTAAAATAATACCATTAACTGAACGATCAACCAAGTTTCACTCTAATTTCCCTTTTTCATCAATTCATCCATCAAATTTATAGTACTAGGCATCATGAATCTTGGGATTCTAATTCTATATTTGATATGAAGTCTTCCTTCTGGTCTTTATATGATAAATTCTGTGTTTATATAACATATCACTTAAATAAAGTTTATATATTAAAATCCTTTAGCAAGATAGCTGAAAGAAAATATAATATTAAAGTATTTTGCTAAATCTGGACCCTGCATTCTGTTTAGTTCTGTCTCAAACAACTGAAAGTTCAGAAATTTTTTCCCCATTCCATATATTCAACTGGCCATCTGACTTTATTTCTAGTGAGAACAATTCCACAGAAATTGATCAATGTTATCGCCACTTTTCTCTGTTAACAGTATGTATTTTCCTTTAGATAACATAATCATTTTCCAGAGAATCTAAGATTTCTACAGAGCTGATATTAACATTTACACATGGAACATTGATTATTACTGAGGTCTTTGTCGTCTCATTTTTAAAGAATGCTTCTTTATTGTAAGCATACCATATCACTAATGAATTATAGAAAGTATTATTATCCTATCCTCATACTTGGAAAATAATAAATTGTTAGATAATGTACTTAATTCAAAATCTGAATTCTGAATTTGCTGATCTCCATTATACAGATTAAACTAGGGGGCACCTGCATTTTTCAGGCCCTCCGTTAGTATTTTCAGAATTATGTTTACCTCAGGAATATTATCAGAAATATTACCTTTGTAAAAAGCCTTAAGAATCACAGATGGAAAGCATTACATATGCAGACTATCTTGGTGATACTGTTAAACCAAACAAAAAGTGCGTTCCTTTATTATCAGTGAGAAAATAAATGCCACCTACTTCCCAGCTTGTTTCCTTAATCTCTCATATGTGCAATTAAACCCTAAAACTACATGCTTAAGAAATACATTTCACTGTTATTAAAGTAACAGCTATTTCCAAAATATATAAACTCTCATTTTATTAAAATCTCAACATGGATACCATCTTAGGACCATATCGTTTTTTACCCGGAAAAAAAGGTAGTCGTCACTAAACATAAATATTCGCAGTTCTGGCTGCAGTCCAAGTTGTAAGCACTTTCCTCTGCTGTCTCAGCAATTCTCCTGATGTCAAAGACACATTAAAATAAATGGGAACCATATGGCTCCGCAGCAGAATACCCGCGCTCTTACAACCGAGAGGGCAATGCAATTCATTACCACCATCTGAGAAATATTTGGGGGACATGGAATATCTCAATGCAAAATAAAGCTGCATGAGGCAGGCCATTTGATTAAAATGCTCACACAATGACAGAAGGAGATATTTGCTATTCTTTGGCTCTACGAACCTGTTTTGCTGCTTTTTACATTTTCTCAGTACCACCATGAGCCTCCCCTGTTAGAAGGATTAAACAGCACTTCCCACCTGCTCAACGACTTCCCCACACTGCATCTCATCTGGCCCAACAATGTAGCCCCATCAAGCCTAATATATCATGATAATCCAGGTCAGAGCATCACTGAACAACAATAACAACAAAACGAAACAAAATCCTCAAAAATAACAAGAGCAACTAAGATCAAGTCATTCTGGAGAGGACTGGGTCAAAGGTAATGCACTTGAACTTTGAACTTTGCTAAGAATGAGGAAATCGGGAAGCACATTTCTTTTTTATATCCTTAACCTAAAAAGCCTTTACTACACTCACCCCAAACAAAAATCGAAATCATTAAAAAAACATAAAAGGAAGAAATCCATCAATGCTGTATTACTGGCTCCATATGTCAGACATTCTAAATTTAAAAAAGAGATCTAGGGCTGCAGAGTTGGGATTAAAATGGAGTCTGGGAAGGCAGCTGGGAGTGGGGCAGCTGGGGTTACTGTGGTACCTTCTGTCTCCTGGCTGTCAACGAAAGATTTGGGAGGGTTGTAAACATCAAAAAGAAAGAAAGAAAAACTTCATGATTTTTCCACACAAATAGTTTTTTGTTGATTGAGCATATGCTTCAACTTCTCATAATCCTCTCATTGTCTGTTTTAACACTTTTAAAAACTACAAATAAGGAAACCACTTAAAGTATCATGTCTGGCATAAAATTACCACCCAATATCTACTATTAATTGAAAAATTAGTTGAGATTCAGCTCAAATGTCAACTTTAAGAAGGCTTTCATAGAATCCCTAATATGTGGTACGTGCTCTTTCTACACATTTCCAGAACACCCCTGACTTGGTACAGAAAATATGAATGTTGTTTCTCCTCCACTGCCTGGTAAACACCCAGTGGGCAAGGAGTTCATTTTGCTCCCTGCAGAACCCTCAGGTTACAGCACACAGCCAGGCACTGAGGACTCACTTGATAAATGTTTGTGTAACAAAATTAGATGAATGAATAACTGAGCTATGAGGTATATATGTAAACATATACATTTCCTGAATACATTTTCCTTAATTTTAAATGATAAGATGACATTTGACAGTTTTCCCCTAAAGCCTCATGGTCAGTGTCTTTCTTCCTCCCTACTTTCTAGTCACTTTATTTTCTGAAGGTACCCTTCAATAGAAAACATACTGAAGAGAGGACACATTGCCTTCATGGCTTCAGGGTACACATAACTTTCGTATTACAAACCATTTGAAATATGCTATATTTTCCATTTCAATAGATTTGACATTAAAAAAAAACCCCAAAACAAAAAACCCTGGCACCATAATAAACCTCTAAATAATCCATTAATAATGAGCTGGTAAACCCATCTCTAAAAAGCAAGTAGCTGGTAGGGGAGTTACCTGAACATTATAAAACAGTTTTGAAAGAGAAATCCTGCTGATAAAACATCACTAATTGGTACTGACCTCTAGCAAAAACAAGACTGAAATTTGTGCCTTTAGCAGTTCACTACTGATAGATCTAAAAAACAATTCTGTCTCTTGGTATTTAAATTATTATCTTTGCCTTAGCATCATGACTATCCTGTAAAAATAAAATCATATCACACAAGATTTATTAATTTCCTATGGAATTTCATGATATACAGCCACGTTCTAAGACATCTAATTTTCCTCTTTTTGTGGTTGGTGGAAATGAAAGTAAAAGCCATGGTTATTGAGTTCCTGAGACAAATTGCAGAAGCAAGCAAGGAGAATTTTGAGTTTTTATTGAAATACAAGAGCCAGACAGAACTGATACAATATAGGCTACTATGTAATTTGAGAGAAGGCAGCTATTTATCTTGTCTGGGACAATTTTACCCTGCAACTAAAGAGTTGTCCTCTTAATATTTCGCAGATGGGGGCAAAAACATGAGTTTCTGGGTCAGAAACAAACTATTTCATTATTCACAGTACAAGAAGCAGAATGAGCATCTTGTTTCTGTTGGTACCCCTTGTTTACCAGATTCTACAGGGGCAAGCTGATGGAGCCAAATAGATGCTGCACACACAGAATGTTTGCATTGTACCAAAAGCACGAGTTTGGGAATCCACTGTTTTCCTTAGCAAGCAGTAAGTAAACCTGTTGTTCATTGGGAAGGAGACATTACCTCATCCTTCAGGGTGGTGGTGGTTTAGTTGCTAAGTCGTGTCCAACTCTTGCGATACCATGGTCTGTAGCCTGCCAGGCTCCTCTGTCCATGGGATTTCTCAGGCAAGAATACTGGAGTGGGTTGCCATTTCCTATTCCAGGGAATCTTTCTGACCCAGGGATCGAACTCAAGTCTCCTGCATTGCAGGCAGATTCTTTACCACTGAGCTACCAGGATCTCTTTGTAGCTCACAGATTTTCCCTTTGAAAACATCTTGCCAAAGGAGAGAATCAGCCCAAAGTTCTTGGGAATGTATTTGGCAGTTCCCAGGAGTGGGCCTGGTTATGATTTGATATCACATCTATGGGGCAAATTGGGGGATAAAGGTGTCCATTGGTATCCATGGGAAATTGGTTCCAGGACCCCCATGGAACCAAAGTCCATAGATACTCAAGTCCCTTAAGTAAAGCAATATAATATTTGCACATAACCTATGTACATCCTCCTGTATACTTTAAATGATCTCAAGATTTTTTATAATACCTTGTTGTTCAGTTGCCAAGTCGTGTTTGACTCTGCGACCCCATGGACTGCAGCATGCCGAGCGTCCCTGTTCTTCACTCTCTAGGAATTTGCTCAAACTCCCGCCCATTGAGTCAGTGATGCCATCAAACCTATGTTGTCCCCTTCTCTTCCTGCCCTCATCTTTCCCAGCATCACAATGTAAATACTATGTAGATTATTGCAAATATAATGTAAATATTATGTAAATAGTTGCCAGAGCACAGCAAATTCATGTTTCTCTTTTTAAACTTTCTGGAATTTTTTCTGAATTTTTTTTCCATTTATTTTTATTAGTTGGGGGCTAATTACTTTACAACATTGCAGTGGTTTTTGTCATACATTGAAATGAATTAGCCATGGATTTACATGTATTCCCCATCCCGGTCCCCCCTCCCACCTCCCCCTCCACCCGATCCCTCTGGGTCTTCTCAGTGCACCAGGACCGAGCACTTGTCTCATGCATCCAACCTGGGCTGGTGATCTGTTTCACCCTAGATAATATACATGTTTCGATGCTGTTTTCTGAATATTTTGAATCATTTGTTGGTTGAATCCACAGATGCAGAATCCATGGATATGGGGGGTCAACTGTGTGCATCCACATATACTCTCAAGTATCTCAGGATGTATAAAAACAGTCCCCCTTTGGGGATCTATGTTTTCCCTTTTCTGTGCTACTCACATGACATATGGGTTGTTACAGGAAATATTTTTTCCAAAGCTAAATGTGACTTTGGGCTATGAAGGAGAGACGAAGGTATAAAGAGGTTTCTTTTCCTTCTACATTTTAGGGTTTTCTATTCCTTGGGATGGAAGAGAAAAAAATGAGCAGAATGAGTATACAGAGTTTCATAAAAGCAGGATTCAACCCTATCTATCTTCAAGAGCATCCCTTCTCAATGATTTCTATGTTTCTTTTACATCTGGAGTGAGCTCAAACTTGGATCCTTGGTTCTCAGCATTCTCCTCCACTCTTCTTTGGATTTCTTCCCCATTTAGGTCACCCAGAACACTGAGTTGTTTCCTGTGCTAAACAGTGGGTTCTCATTAGTTATCTAGTTTATACGTTGTTGTTGTCTGTTGCTAAGTCCTATCTGATTCTGTGATCCTACGAACTGTAGTGTGCCAGGCTTCCCTGTCCTTCACTATCTCCACGAGTTTGCTCAAACTCATGTCCATTGAATCAGTGGTGTCATCCAACCATCTCATCTTCTGTCACCCCCTTCTCCTCCTGCCCTCATTTCATACATAGTAGTATATATATGTCAAAAAAAAAAAGTCTGGAACACTTCACCAATTTGCATGTCATCCTTGAGCAGGGACCAGGCTAATCTTCTCTGGATTATTCCAGTTTTAGTAAAAGTGATGCTGAAGCCAGCACTCTAAATTCAAGTTTTAAGAGACTTTCACAAGCAAAGCATTCATCTCCAGCCCCTGCCAGGGACCAATTCGCTCACCAAAGGGAAATGGTGCTGGGAGATGGCATAAGGAAAAAAGTGAGAAGCAGAATCAATTTGAGGTCGACCCTGCCTTGACCCCCCCAGACTTCTGGTCTTTGATCAAGGATTCGGTAGGGATAATACAGGATGTTTTTTGAGTACTTGAATAATCTTGAGAGAGTTAAGGGACTATTATTGTTCCCAGATGGTAATGGATATAATTACTTTCCTTCGACAGAAGAAGTTACCCTCTTTTCTACAGCAAGCCATTGAAACTGAGAAAGACTAGAGAAGGCCATCGGTAGCTTTGAGCAAAGAACTCTTCGGGGAGGAGAGGTCTGGGTACAAGGATCCAGAGGCAGCTTAGGGGCATTAGGAAAAGATAAACCAAGACTTGGTGAGTCATTGCTGTGATCCAGTTTAAAGTTTCATGCAATCTATTACTACAAACCACTGCTACACATTTTGACAATCTATACATAAAGTAAGGATATTTGTACTTAGGTCAGTTTTAATGGTAGAGGTGTGTAATCACAAAGTTTGAAAACTTACTAGTACACAAGTGTTGAAGCTGTAAACTAGTAATGATAATTGGATAATTTTAAAATACTGCTTCTATTGATGAAGTTTTATTTGTGTGTTGACCATGTGCCAAGGCCTTTCTAAGAACGTCATAGGTATTAATTCATTGAATCTTCATACCAATACAAGCATTGTTGGAATAGGTAGACTGCTCAATTTTATAAATGAAACTGAGGTGCAGAGAGGTGAAGCGATTTACCAAAACCTCACAGCCAGTAGCAGAGCAGCCTGATGTGAATGCAGATAGCATCAGTCCAAGGCTCTAGCTGTTAATCTTAACAATCTCCTGTCCATTCTTAGTTCTGGAATGGGCTAAGACTCTTTTTTCTCCCTTCTTATATTCCATGGCGCAAGTATGTTTGTCAGATCGACTTTAGTCATGGATTGGCATCCATAAAAATAAAGAGGGCTTATGCAAAGGTGTGGGCTTCCCTTGTGGCTCAGCTCGTAAAGAATCCGCCTGCAATGGGGGAGACCTGGGTTCGATCCCTGGGTTGGGAAGATCCCCTGGAGAAGGGAAAGGCTACCCATTCCAGTATTCTGACCTGGAGAATTCCTTGGACTGTATAGTCCATGGGGTTGCAAAGAGTCGGACACGACTGAGCAACTTTCACTTTCACGTTCCATGAAAATCAGCTTTCAGGACTCAGAAAGAAAACCTCTAATTATAGCAATGAAAATCTAGCTGCATTATTAAGAAAACAGGAAGAGAGAAAGTAAGTTGCTTTTGCTTTAGAAGCAGTTAGAAACAACATAGGTAGTAAACTGTTGTAAGCCTCTGCTGTTTTATTACCAGAATGCTAGTGGCCTGGAGCTATAAATCCTAATGACACAGGCTTTAAAGTCAGACACACCAGTAGGCTCATTGCTAACTTAGGTCAGTGACTAAACCCCTGCTTCTTTATCTCAAATTTCCTAAGGCTGTTGTGAGTAGAGGTTATAAACATGAACCCTGAAGCCAAAGCACTCAGTTCATATCCCGGGTCTGCCATTTGCTTGTGGTGTGACCTTGTATAAGTCACTTACCCCCTCTATGACTCATGTATTAATATAAAATAGTTTTAATAATAAAACCCACTGTATAGTGTTATTACAAGGATTAAACAAATTAATATTTGTTAAGCATTAAACAGAGCTTGGCACATAGTAAGTACTATGCAAGCGTTTGTTAAATAAAAATAAAGAAATCAATAAATCATTAATATAATTTGAATTGACATAAATCATTTATATAGAGCAGTAGAGTATGTGAAATGGAGAGATCAATATGTGTTAACTATTCATTGGGAGGGACTAGTCCCATATGACAAGTGTTTTACAATGAAAATGCTCTATTCTGTATTTTAAGTGTACAATATTCTGGACTTAAAATACTTTTTTTTTCATTTTTTGTACATTTCTGTCATTGAGTATCTGACATATATATACACCTGACATAGCTGACATATATATTTTGGGAATTACACAAGGTCCTAGGGTTGTAGCTGAATAAGAGAGAAAAGGTACCCCAAATGAGGTTTAGTCAAAGGAAGATGTTTTAGTCTTGATTTTATGGAGGAGAAAAAAGGGCCCAGAGTGGTTCTTAGCCAAGGTCACAAGCTGGTCGATGAGACGCATGTTCTACTCTGTCTGGCTTCACGCTGGCGCCTTTTGCATTTCCCTGTTCTGCTCTTTCTCCACAGGTGTCAGCATACATGCTTCACCATTCTCAGTTTTGCTCTTTCCCTGTTGTAGGTATTGCAAATCCTGTCTATACTTCAAAATTATAGGATTTAAGTAACACTTTTCTTTTACCTTCAACAAGAATTGATTTACATTTATCTGTCTATTCATTTCGTTACCTACCCATATTTATCACCATTAACCTGGGGCCAGATCACTAAGACAGTGGAGATACAGTGATTTCTCATTATTCATAGATTCTGGATTTGTGAATTCGCCTTCCTGTTGAAACTTACTTGTAACCTCCAATCAATACTTATGGTACTTTCATGATCATTCACAGACATGCCCAGAGCAGTGCAAACTCTGAGTAGCCTCATGTTCTCAACTGAGGCTGAATAAGCTGATGCTTGAATCTGTGTCAGCTGTCCTATTGTAACAGCATCCTTCACATGGTATGTTTAATGTCACAAAATATGCACTTTGGGGCTGTTTGTTGGTCAGTTTGCTGTTTGAAATGGCCCCAAGCATAGTGCTGAAATGTCCAGTGTCCCTAAGTGCAAGGCTGTGATGTCGTGCTAGATAAGCTTTGTATGGGCATGAGTCACTGTGCTGTTGACTATGAGTTTAATGTTAATCAAGAATAAATATGTTATTTATTATATTACATATATTATATTATATATAATTATAATAATATAATATATTATATTATAAGTTATATAATATATAATTATAATAATATATTATAGTACTATATGTAATCTAATATAAATATATAATATATAATATTATATATAATATTATATCATATATATTATATAACATTATTATAAATAGATAATGTTAATCAAGAATAAAAATTAGGTTAGCTTCCCTGGTAGCTCAGATGGTAAAGAATCTGCCTGCAATGCAGGAAACTCGGGTTCAATCCCTGGGTTGAGAAGATTCCCCCAGAGAAACGAGTGGCAACCCATTCTAGTATTCTTGCATGGAGCCGCAGGATTGGACACAACTCAGCAACTAACATTACCACTACTACCTTGAAACAGAAACACACTAAACAAAGTATGTATTGACGGGTGGATGAAAACATGACCACAGGCTCCCAGAAACCTAACCCTATATTTCCTAGGAACAGAGGCTCAGTATTTGCTAATTTATTGTTTGCTGCAACTTTATACAACACAACTACTAGGAATAATGAGAATCAGCAGTACTTTTGCTCTGTTCATGGGCCATTTTTCTAACAATTGACGGCTGAGCAAAGTTAATAGAGAAGTGACAAAAAGTGGCACTTAAGTGATTAAAATATATATAAAGTGTTCAAACTCACCAATAATCAAACAAGTAAAAATCAAAACAATAACAAAATACATTTTTTTCCGATTTAATTAGTAAATAATGCAAAATTGGAATAATCTTAAGTGTGGCAATAGTACAAAGAGATGAGCATTTTTCTATACTACTGATTGGTATATAAATTATTACAACATTTTCAGAAGGCAAGTTCTCAATGTATATACCGAGAACCTCAGAAAAGGTTTCTCTTTTTTTTGTTTTTTCAATAAAAATAATTCTGGATCTAGGAATTGACCTCAAGGATATAGTAATCAGAAGTTTAAAAAATTATGTGTCCAAACATGTTCATTAAGTTATGTATAATAATGAAAAACTGAAAACCACCTAAATGGTCAACATTGTAGAAATGGTTGAGTTAAAATAAAGCTTTGTCTATATGAAGGGATAGTTCTGTAGCCAATAAAATTAATAAGATTTTGCAGATATTTTAATAATACTGGAAATGCCTGATACAATGTTCAGTATAGAAAATAGATTAGAAAAAATGTTTAACAATATATAACAGCTATATAATAACACACAAAAGAAATACTGAGAAAATATACCACAATGCTAATATCGATCATCTTGGAGTGATAGTATTACAGTTCCACAAAATCCATTTCTTTACAGTTTTGAATTTTCCAACTTTTCTACAGTGAATGCCACAAAAAGCAGAAAACATAAATTCTCCATCTTGTACTTTAAGATCATTCTATAGCTTTTGAATGTAAGACAATAAAATTGTTTAATGCATTCATGAAGTGACATTACTATAAATGGGTTATCTTATACTCTAGCATTTATGACCATATGTTTCATATTTTCAAAATTCCATTAAACATAACCACAAGTCCTTATATATACATAGATTCCATAGAGTATGTTTAAGACCCTAAACTACTCCAAAATGGTTATGAATGTGTCATTCCTTGTCTACCTCATCACAATCAGCTAAGTACTAACTCAGAGACAATGACGATGAACCTAGAAATGTGTTAATAACTTCATCTCCATTAGCATGCCAGGTATACAGTTAGTCTGTTCTTTTTTCATGGGACATCCCCACAATCACTGGACAGCAGTGTTTCTACCAATCTCCACATAAAGATTCAGACAGTTTAAATCAGCCTCATTCTTGGTTCTGAATTCGAATTCCATTTCCTTTTCAGAACTGAAGTTTTCTTATCGAGAATCCTAGTCTCATTTAGTTTCCTCCTACTCAGAACTTGGTTTTATTCCTTTAATTCCAGGCTACTTTATGAATAAGACTTGTTGAATCAACCAAGAATCAAAGCTCTATGACCTGCCTATTTCCTTGATCCCACAATATCTTCTGCCATACTTCTTTTCACCATATCAGACATTTTAACTAAAAGGAAATAACTGGCCTAGATCAGAGTCATATGCCATGATATTGTGAATAGGATTGCTGATTTTCTTACATAGGGGTCAGTGCTACTGCCCAGTCCCTACTGCCTTCAATCCCAATCCACTAGTCATAAACCACTCCTGCTCCAGCATCAGTAAAAAGCAAAAGAATTTGTCAGTTATCAGTCAACTAATGCTTAATTCTCTAATTACTTAAAAAATAATACAACAGTAGGAGAATTATGATGGAATTTTGGAATGGGTGGGAAAAATATCAGAGTAAGTTTTGCTAGAATTCAAATATATGTGTAGTTATATATACAAATAACATAGAGGTATGTCTAAATAGTCACGCATCCATTTGTTTTAAGTATCTGGTTGATTGCTAATTTGGTTCTAGTGAAGCCAAGGTTGTACATGGTAATAGTAATTACCTCTACTCTGTTGCACATCAATGCTATATATTATGAGAATTAAATGGGAGAGATGAACCTGAATAAGGCAAATACATCAGCACTCCTGAAAGCACCTCAAGGCATATGTCTATGATGAAGTTAGAATAGTTTTCCTCATATAGTTAGAACAGTTTTCCTTATTTCAGTTCTCCGAAAATACACAGATCATCTTCCTATGTTATTCACTCCTTCAAAGAGTTCCTCACATATAAATGCCTAATTTATGCACCCAATTATGCAGGCACACATTCATATTTATTCATTCACTGAATAAACATATATTAAGCACCTATAACCCTGGCAATTTCTATGTGGCTTCCGCATAAATTGCCAATCTGCTGACATAATGAGTTTGCCACTGGCCCCAAGCTGATAAGATAAGGATGTTCATTTGACCCAATGGAAGACATTGTTTTTCTTAATGTTTATAGGAACACTACTAAAACAATGTCATGTGTTTACATAGATGTAGGAACTTGTTACAACAAAAACCAGGTTTCTTTACTCTTTAGTCTGCCACTCCCATGCTGTGTTTGAATGTTTGGGAGCAGAAGCTGGAGGGAGCTAAAGGGCTTTGCATAATGAAAGGATGTGCCTTGCAGCTCTCAGGGGAGCAATTCAGGAGGAAAACAGAGAAGTATAGAGGAAGAATAGAGCTAGGGAGAGAAGCGAGGTTGCACTTTTTATCATGCAATGGTTACCTATGACTCTGAAACAGATTTTCAATTGTACAGAATCGTGTCATTCTTATCCTGGTGCAATCCTGGCATGCTTGCATTGGATCATGGCCACAACTCTGAGATGACTTTTGCCATCTGACACAAAACCTAGACCAGTCCAGACTAGTTTCACCATTAGGTGAGATACTGTGTGTAGGCAAGATAATATTACCTGATATGTAAATAGTATAACAAATAAGATTAGGGATTCAAAATAGCTATTTGTACTGCATGTACCAACACTCTATGATGCCCTGTTTCTACCTGCATACAAATCACACACTTGCTCTTTCTTACTTGCTGTCTTTCTTTATGCTTCAACAAATGGCCAATCATTTTATTAAAGGGCCAACCAATTTATTAAAGCAGACAATTATCCCAGAGAGTAAACTCTCAGAAGTGCCTTGCGAATAAGGGTTACGGTTTCTAGACTTTGGAATTTAGTTTCCATTTAAAATTCCTTCTTTTCCTGGGAAAAAAATAGAGGCAGGGTTTTGTCAACCTGGATGAATCAAATTGCCCCGTGTGGTACTGGAATACATTTTTGATATATATAAACAGAGAGAAAAAGAGTACAAGTTTCTCCTAGTTCCGCCCACTCATCTCCACTGTGATCACAGTAAGTTTTTCAAACAGAAAGCTGGAGGATGAACCTCAATGGTGCCCCGAGGGCCCAACCTCCCCGCACTGCTCTGGCAGCTCTCCCACTCATCAGACCCTCTGCTGCGGGGTTCTCAGTGTGGACAGTAATTCACAAAGGAGAGCAATGAGCTCCCTCTGCGGAGAACGCCCGGAAGGAACTCCAAGCGCCTTCTCCCCAGCTCCAGGGTCTGCAGGGAAGGCTCTGCTCAGGACCGCACTGGCCAAGCCCACCAGTCTGCTGGGCGGGGAAGGCACCAGGCTCCGTGAGCGCGCCGGTGGACACCAAGATGAACAACCTGTCATTCCTTCCTAGACAAACTGACAATATAGCAAGGAACACAGAAGTACCTAAAATAGCAAGGCAACAAGGCGCTAGCATGGCTTTCCTCTAGAGGTCGTGTTAGCTGTAGTTCTCCGACCCCAGTGTGCAATAATTATCGCCTAGCAGGTAAGTTTCTTCATGATGATGAGAGCAAGGAGCGTGCTTCACGTCTTTATCTTTTCAGCCCCTAGCACAAGGCCTTGCACACTTCCTCGTGTAATCCAGGTCTCTGTTCACGCGCCTTTTGCTCAGAGAAGCCCATCCATCTTTCTTCAGTCCTTTCCCTCCTTTGTTGTCAGAGTCCCCATCACTGCCTGATGTTATACATTTGTCTGTTATCATTATGACCATCAGCATATAAACCTGCAGGGCCTTATCAGTCTTTTCACCACTGTATCTTTGGTGCTGGAACATTGCAGAAAGGGTGCTCACTGCATATTTTATAAATATTTTACAACAAATAAATAGTTGTAGAATGAATGGATTGCTTTAACACTATAAACGAAGTAGGGCATGCTATGAAAACTCAATGGAGAAATTCATCTTAGCTACTGAAGGATCAGGAAAGGTTTTATGGAGCAGGGCCTTGGAAGTGTGGGTAAGATTTCAATGGTACTGAAAAGAACCCCAAGGTTGCCAGTGGCAGAACACATTTAGGGACCACAGAGTGGATGGTTGCAGATGAAGTTCTGTTTATACTTTAGTTACTAGTTAAGTTTAACAGATATTTACTGAGCACCTACTATGTTCCAGGCACTATTTTTAGCACTGAGGAAATAAACACAGGAGTCGGACACAATACAACACAGAATAGATCAGCTTGGTTTTAAACTCAGATCTTGTGATCAGGAGACTGGATTTTTAGTCTGTTGTCAGCAGGGTGTCTCAGAAAGCTTGTAAACAAGGGGACTGAAGTTATTAGGTGGAAAACAAAGAAAGGCATTAGAATGTTGAATAAAGCAAGACTAAAGAAGCTCCAATTATCAGAAGAGATTTCTTTCTTCTTGTAATTAAAAAGTAAATATTTCCCAGGCTGGTTCATAAGAAATTCTAGAAAAATAACAAGATCAAAATACGATGAATGCCAGAATCTGAGGTTTCATGATAGACCATTGCATTCTTCCTTAAAGACAGAAACCCAAAACCTGCTGACTCTGGGAGGTTAATGATTTGCATTCCAATGTAGTTACAGGTGATTTAAGTGATAGAAACAATAAAAGACAGTCCTGGTTGATTTCTTTTAACAATATTATTGCATTATTAGCCCTTTGGAGTGAGCATCCCTGCGTTTTAATCACTTGAAATGGTATTATCAGGTAATGACAGAGATGAAGGCTTTCAGAGACAAGGAATCAGCTTAACCATTCAGTAAGCATCTGGTTCACTAGGGTGGTCCCTTTGCTATGTTTAAGGTGACAGGAATATTTGCATTAAGCATGACATGAAAGAATGGTCAAATATCACAGACTGTATTAAAAAAAGAGAAAGAAAATAAACATTTTTCACATTTATACCATAGTGCTCAGTGTTTTAGGTTTTATCTCATTAATTCTTGGCACAGTCCTACAAATGAAATAAAGGGCTTCTACTCTGCAGATAGGAAATGGAAATTGACAGCTGCCTAAGTTGCTTCGTCCATGTCGTTCAATTAGACTGTAGAGTGCAAATTCTGATAAACAGAGTAGCACAATAAAAATATAGGCGAATCATGAGGTACGCCACAACCATATTTATTGGGACTATCCCATGAGGAGATATTAATTTAATCCAAGGTTTTGGTTTTTTTTAATGCATCACAGTCAAGTATTCTACTGGAGAATTTCTTCAAACACAAATGGTTTCAATTTGTTGATTTCTAGATTTAGATTTGAAAAATGTAAATGTAAGACTCTCAAATCCCATTGCAGGGAGAGATTGTTGAAGAAAGAGAAAACAACATTTGGTTTTTCTTATTTCACTTTCTTTTTTCTTAATAGGATGTCAGGCTTGTGACATTGCTAAGAAAATAAAAAGAACATTTTCTCACTAAATTCAGAATTAATACCTAGGCAGTATTCTAAGCATTTATACAGTGCTTAATGGTATTCTATTATTGCTAGTGTGAGGATGGTCATATTTCATTATTGTTTCTGGGTTTGACCACACTGCACAGAAATTGTGAAAATACTCCAAGCAATTCTCGAGTTGAAAGCTTTAAGTGCCAACAGTATTTGAACTCATCACTTTGAAATAGGTTCATGCATATTTTATTGCAGGGGTCAACAAACCTTTTTTCTGTAAAGGGCCAGATAATAACATTTTGGTTTTGCAGGCCATTCTGTGTCCTGCAGCTATTCCACTCTGCCGTTACAGTGCAAAGGCAGCCACAGACAATGTGTAATGTGTAAATGGATAAGGATGGTTGTGCTCCAGTCAAATTTTACTTACTAAAGCAGGTGACAGGAGAGGCTAGGCTTGCAATGACTGTAGTTTGCTGAACTCTGACTTATAAAATAAACTACTGCTATAAAATATCATTTAAACAGAAGCCATATTCTGATTGCCTGATTACTAGTTTATGCAAATAATCTGTTTTCACTGCTGCCTCTTTTATTGGGTTGAGGTCTTTCAGAGCATGGAGTGCATCTGGCTTTCCCTTAATATCCCTGGTGTGTTAAGGGCAGGACAACTGGGTGGTTGCCAAGGGTTCCTACTAGGGCATCCATAACAGCGTATTAGAATATCACAGGAATAAATAAAATATATGTGCCAGTCAAGCTGGATTTCTAGAGACTGGCAACTTGTAAATTGGTCTCATTCCCACTAAAGTACATAAAAAAAGCCTTCACTGTCACCACTTATCTCTGTTGAGGATACGCATGGCACACACCCCAGGCTGCTCCTTGCAAGGAAAGGAACAACCATTTCCCTGCACTCACAGTGCCCATCCCCACCCAGCTACTAAGTCAGCTGCCTGAAGTTGTAGTCACTGGGAGCTGAAATACTGGAAGTGCCTGATATATGGCATAACTACTGTTTACCAGGAACATGTGATTTATTTTATCATTTAAATTAAAAACCGTCTTCTGTGCCTCCTCAGAAGTGATCTGGTTCAGAAAATTGCAATAGCGAGGCAATTACATTTAAGTTGTAAAGCTATATAATGTGTAGTGCAGGTAATAAATCTCTCATTTTAAACATAATGAAAAAGGTATACAAATAATTGAAAACCCTGGCCCTAGTAAGAGGATGTGGAACAAACAATTCATCTCCCTAGGGCATCCACATGTTCCTGTGTGTCCCCGGTAGGCTTTCAACAAATGTTTGTTGAATGAATGAGGGCAATAGGCCTTTGCTCCACCAGTTTTGAGGGATCAAAGGGCTGACATGGAACATGTTGAATATTAGCAATTTTATGATAAGAGATATAAAAGAATTTCTGATAAAATTCCCACTAGAGGATAGCTGTGCAAGGTCAATGTCTCTTAAAATTGTGCTGAAATTCACAGTGAGGGAGAGAGATCCATGTCCGGGGTAAACATGAAGTGTCTACCTTCTTTTTCATCTGGTATCTGGGAGAAGAAGAGATGCTGTGGAAGAGCAGTTTTGGGGAGGATCCTGGAGACCCAGGCTGGAGAAATTATTGGCGTCCAACTGAAGGGACAAAGCTCCATGGAAGGTTCTCATGAGTACGCAAAATGTGTCCACCACTTGCTACAGCAAGTGCCCCAGGGATGATGTGCGCTAACAGGAGAAAATACGGTGGATTTCAAAGTGATTAAGGAAAAGGCATTACAAATGGGTAAACCAAGAACGGCAGCAAAGCAGGGTGAATAAAGACTGGAGGAAAGGGAATCAGATTTAGCAGTAGAAGAAATAAAAACTGCAATGCTAAATGCCATTTTAGAAGAAAGAGAAACGACCAATCCAAAATATGTATGCATGATTAAGATTAATATATTGTTCACTAAAAACACTAGAATTTAATTTTTCAGGCAGAAAAGGAGACAAAAAGGAGCTTTAAAATGTCTTTAAAAATCAAAGAACAAGCACCCTCGGATGGTGCACCGCAGGTCTTATTTTAGTCTATATACAGATATGAAGATTAAGCTTTTGTATAGTCTGTTGAGATTCTTTGAAAGAAAGCTTGTTTTAAACAATCAAACCCACCTGACTACAAAAGAAAAAGCTGCAACCTTTCCTTTAAGTGGTTGAGAACTGAACCACAGGAAATCAGCTTAGACTCCTCTAGATCTGAGAGAAGGAAGAGTCTGCTGAATACAGCAGGCAGGGCGTCCGGGATTAAAAGGGAATCAATGAACAGTAGAGTGCAAAATGAAGATAAATAAAGATGAAAACTTTTAAATTGAATAAAGAGAGGGTGATCAAATAGGACTAATGCTCAGCTGATGCTTCAGGTTTTCCCAAACCCAGTAATTTGATGGTTCTGGAGTTTCATGTTTACTAATTTGGTTTCTGAATCAAACATAACTAGAAATAGCTTCACTTCTCACTTGGAGACTATATCACGGTATCTGGAGGAAGATTACACTCTGCCTCTGACGCTGCCCTCTCTCCTGACTTGACAGGTACCCAAATGACCTTATGATGCTTCAGCTACTTCACAGAGATAGATGGATCACACGCATCCTCCTGAATTCAAAGCATGTGGGAGAAAAATCATGGGCGCTTTTCCTCTGTGAAAGAGGTGCAAGAACTGGGGCATAAGAAATCACAGCTACTCCAAATGAAGTGAATATGGGAGAGTTCCAGGGTCATGGGATCCGCTGTTGTTGCACATTATATAATGAGTCAGGAGGAGGCAAATGGTGAACATACACAGTGGTCCTCTATCTATCCATGGGACCCGAAGCAGAAAGGAGGAGGAACACCAGAACAACTTGGTGAGAGCCTGAAAAAGCAGATCACCCCTCTGAGCAGGGTCATATGTGATCCATGAATATGTTCTCAAACTTAAATGTGTATCACACTCTAGTATGTATCCATAAATCGAATAGGCGGAGGCTAAAAACAACCCATTCTCTTCTTCAAGAATTCCACTGTGGCTCCAAGAGAGGGCATCAAAATCACGGTTTGCATGTGGTGCAATCAAGTGCAGTGTGAAGAGAGAAGAGGGGTTTCAAAACGGAGAGACTGTCAGCATGTCTTTTTGGACAAGGGGGAAAAGGCTATTTCTAGCAGACTGCCACAAAGAGTTTCTCAGTAAAAGTGGACTATGCCTACTTCAAGGGTCCAGAATGAAGCTACCTGTGGCTACCACAGCACAGCAAGAGGAGCCAGTGCGAAAGGGCTTGCAGGTGGGACGGCAGAGGATTTCAGGCGATGGAAAGCTCAGCTTGGATGACACAGAGCTCAAGAAAATGAAAAGGAAGTGGTTGCACCTGCTGAAGAGAGGAGACGGGTAGGCTTATATCAGAGGCACAGGTCTTCTCAGGCTCTGAGGAGAATATTGAAGGGGAACATCCAGCCCAGTTAAATGGGTTCCACAAGGTCTCAACACTGTCAAGTACTGGGTGACAAGAGCAGTCTTTAAGAGAATATCTGAAAAAACCAGGTGGTAGTAAAAGAGAAGAGTCTCACAGGAGCTGAGGGGTGTTCAAAGGAAGCTATGAAGAACCTCTTCTCTAAAGTGTGTGAAAGCATAAAGCCAGAATAAGCAACGTGTATCACATCAGAAACAAGGAGGCCAGAGACACCGTCTATACAATGGCGAGGGGAGTGCTGCTGGAGAAAGAAAGGAAGAAGCTGTTCACTGTGCTCCTGGGGAAATGGGATGGGATTGGGGGTATGGAAAACTAGAGGCAGGAGTAGGGATTTTCTATGGTTTGAGGATAAACATAAGTAACTTTATCCTTGTGTCAAACAGCTTGGCAGAATAAAGAGTTTTCACACTGGGAGAGGTTGGTCCACCCTGGGGTGAAGCTACTTGGCCACTGGGTACAAAGGGGACAGCGGGGGCAGTAAAAGGTGTTGGCAGCAGGCACAAAGAAACTGTGCATCTGGGCAGTGAAGCGAAACAGGAAGTTTTAAGATGTGTGCAGCTCACTGATTCTTTGCACAAGGAACTATCGAGTGTTAGCAACACACGAAAACTTTGAAGAAGAAAAGACAATATTTATGCACCTGAAATATACCAGTCTGTATGCACTGTCAGAATTAATTTAATAGTTACAAGCTTTTGTGTTAGTTACTACTAAATCTTGCTTTTGGCCCTTTCTACTCTCCTGCCTAGAATATTCTTATCCCAGAATAAGCACATTGCTCCCTCTGTGCATTGCTCCTTATTTATTACGGGTCTCCGCTTAAGTTTTACATTCTTGGAGCGGTCTTGTCTTTCCCTCTTTTCTTTCATGCTCTCCTTTCCCCTATTTTATTTTTCTTTAAAGTGCTTTCAAGATATGTATATTCATTATCTGCTTTCCCACTAACATGTTGGTTCCTTGAGAGCAGGGTAACATCTGTCTACCTGAGGCTGTGCCATCAGAACCTAGAACTGTGGCCAGCACATAAAAAGTACCCCATACGGACTTTCCCAGTGGTCCAGTGGTTAGGATTTTGCCTTCCAGCTCAAGGAGTGCTGGTTCAATTCCTGGCTGGGGAGCTAAGATCTCACATGTTTCATGGAAAATAAGCCAACGGTTTAAGAAAAAAAAAAAAGAAGCAATGTTGTAACAAATTCAATAAAGACTTCAAAAAATGGTCCACATCAAAAAAATCTTTTAAAAAAACATACTCTGTAATACTTTTTTGAATGAAAGAACTGATCATTGACCCCATATTACAAGAAAATGAACTCAGAAGTTTAGTAACTTGGCTAGGACACAAACAAAATGATGGAGTCAGGAATTGAAATTGAAGCTTTTGGACTGTTACGTTGTTTCAATTACTCTGTGTGACCTCTTTAAAAGCAGAACATGTATGTTTGCAGGGCAGTGTGACACAGTGTTGGCTTCCCAGCCAGACTGGGATTTCAATCCTGGCTCAGCCACTGTTTAGTTCCCCACCTTCTGCAGGCTTTGTAACCTCTCTTGCCTGTTTCCTCTTTGTAAAACGAGAATATCTACCTCACTGGGATGTGGAGATTAACAAATATAACATCTGGCACCTAAGCAATTCCTAGTGAATGATAGGTAAGACTACTGGAGTGGACAGAATAAATAAAAGAATGAGGTGTTAGGAAGGAGGAGGAAATACGGAAAGGCTGGGAAGGAAAGGTGAGAACTTCGGTGTGTTTGGCTTTCCTTGAGAGCTGTAGGATGGAAAGAAGGCTTCTTGGTTAAGAAGCAGAAACCAGGCAGCTTTTGTAAAGAGGGAGGACCTCTAAGGGGAACTTTATGAGGCCCCAGTTTAACAATGGAGGAAAGCAGCTGGCCAACAATGGACTCAGTAGATCCCATGGTACCTCAGGACGGGCAAACCTTCATAAAGTTGCAGTGATACGGGATGAATAAGTCTAGACAGCTAATGTACGACATGAAGACTCTACTTAATACTGTACTGTAGACCAGAACTTTGTTAAGAGAGTAGATTTTAGGTGCTCCAACCACACACACACACATAGTAACTATACGAGGAGATGGATATATTAATTAGCCTCACTAGAGAGATCATTTCACTGTATATGTATATAACAAGACATCATGTTGTATACCTTCCATATATACAATTTTTATTTAAAAATTACAAAAAAGAAAGGGTATCTTGACCCTTTATGGTAAAAATGAAGAAAATCAAGGTGAGATTTTAAAAATATATCCTACATTGAGTGTATACTTTAAAATGTTGATTTTATTTTATGTGAATTTCAGCTCAATGGGAAAAAAAATATAAGACGGAAAAAAAAAAAAAGAAAAACAGGTGAACCCACAGAACATTTGTTGTGATTTAAATCCCTGAAAGTGAGGAAATTGTGAGCTTACATCAAAGGGGGAAAAAGGCTGCCTTTGGAGGCCGTTTTAGGAAGAAGAAAGGGCTGGCTTGACAGAAGCCCTCTGTGTGATTCTGCAGCGCAGGCACGGAGGCTTTGTTCATGTCCTCAGGAGGTCCCACGGAACCAGGCTGGGGCGTAGATACACAGAATCCCAACACAGATCTGTGTTTTGATAAACCCTTTAGCTTCTGAATATATAGGGGAAAGCCTAAGGTAAATAAAATAATTAATAAAATGTCCTTATTAAGAAGACCAAATTTTATAAAATAAGGGCTATTTTCCTTCTGCTCTCTCCCCCTAAATTCCAGGATGACTTTTCTGAATTATCTTTAGGGCCCAACCCAGGATGAAAGAAGAGACAAAGCAACTGACTGGAGTAACAGTGCAGGCAGCTAGGACTCTCTTGTCATTGTTTGCAGGGACTGGGGGGAGGGGAGGGGGTGGCAAGAGGAAGCTCCAGGGAGGAACGGAAACATGAGGCTGATAGACTTCCTGTGGAATCCAGGGAAATGCTAGACAAGGAGAACATAACTTTTGCAGAGAGGAGACAGTAAGGGTCATTTCGCTTGAGGTTGCTCTAAAATGGAAAGGAAGGGTGTTAGAAAAAGTGATGGTAAGAGACAAAAAGCTGAGGCAACAGTCACCTATGAGGAGTCTGAGGTTCAAAAGTGGACACTGGAAGAGAGGGAGAGAGATAAACGACATCACACCATGATACCTGATAACTGAAGACTCTGCTGGGCAAGACATCAAAGAAGCAATAAACTAATGTCATACAAAAGGCCTGGGCAAGACTCTTCAGCAAGGTGAGGGTCAAGTGGATTTAAAGGCAGGAGGTCTGGGTTGGAGGAGGAGAAAATGGGATGTTACAGGTGTAGAATAGCATAGAGACTGGTAGTTCATTTACCAATAATTTGAATACTTCTCTGCTAATGTCATTTCAAGCTAGTCACCCAGACTCCCGGACAGTGAAATGGGGTGATGAAGTGTCTAGGTTCTAACCAGTGGGGATGTGTAAAAATCATATGGGCAATTTCTAGGTCTTGTGTTTAAAAGAGGTGTCTTTCTCCTCATCACTCTTTTCTTATCCCCTACCCATGAGTGAGAATGTGAACAGGGTGTCAGGAGACCAAACAGTCAACCTATAAATTGTATATGAAATATCAGAGGTCAACAGGATAGAAGTAGACCGAGTTCCCACAACCAGGGAGCTGCCAAAAGGGCAGTGGGCTGCTTAGGTTTAGACCTTTATGTTTAGAGTGAAACAAACTTTTATTTTCTTTAAGCTACATAATAACCTTAACCATAAGCTATATTCTGTAGTGTAGCTAAAGTGGCTATTATTCTGTTACATCAACCAAAGTAATACATAGATACTAAACAGAAGGCTTAAATATAAGCCTCTCTTTAACATACTATTTTTAAAATATATATTTGACTCTTACAAAAATATGCAGACCCAGAACTAACCCATCAAAAGGTCTATGAAGCCAGATGTCAATTAAGGAGAGTTAGCTGGATAATGATGTGGTGCAAAATACATGTACGAAAGAAGGAAAATGGGCTATTAGAATTAAAAATATTTATTTGCAAGGGAGAAACTTTTGAATTCAATTTGAGACATAGTCTCTTTTCTCACTGCCACAGTGACTTCTGAAATTATTTTTCAAAGTGGAAAATATGGCAGAATACAGTAAGATGCCGATTATAAAAGAAACATTTAAAAATAGAATAGAAAGACCAGAGCAAAGAGGGAACTTCTACCTGCCTTTCAAGATCTGTAGGAGTAGTGGAGGTGATGGAATTCCAGGTGAGCTATTTCAAATCCTAAGAGATGATGCTGTGAAAGTGCTACACTCAATATGCCAGCAAATTTGGGAAACTCATCAGTGGCCGCAGGACTGGAAAAGGTCAGTTTTCATTCCAATCCCAAAGAAAGGCAATGCCAAAGAATGCTCAAACTACTGAACAATTGCACTCATGTCACACACTAGTAAGGTAATGCTCAAAATTCTCTAAGCCAGGCTTCAACATTACATGGACTGAGAACTTCCAGATGTTCAAGCTGGATTTAGAAAAGGCAGAGGAACCAGAGATCAAATTGCCAACATCCACTGGATCATCAAAAAAGCAAGAGAGTTCCAGAAAAACATCTACTTCTGCTTCACTGATTATTGCCAAAGTCTTTGACTGTGTGGATCACAATAAACTGTGGAAAATTCTGAAAGAGATGGGAATACCAGACTACATGACCTGCCTCTTGAGAAATCTGTATGCAGGTCAAGAAGCAACAGTTAGAACTGGAAATGGAACAACAGACTGGTTCCAAATAGGAAAAGGAGTATGTCAAGGCTGTATATTGTCACCCTGCTTATTTAACTTATATGCAGAGTACTTCATGAGAAACGCTGGGCTGGATGAAGCACAATCTGGAATCAAGATTGCCAGGAGAAATATCAATAACCTCAGATATGCAGATGACACCACCCTTATGGCAGAAAGCGAAGAGGAACTAGATAGCCTCTTGATGGAAAGTGAAAGAGGAAAGTGAAAAAGTTGGCTTAAAACTCAACATTCAGAAAACTAAGATCATGGCATCCGGCCCCATCACTTCATGGCAAATAGTTGAGGCAACAGTGGAAACAGTAACAGACTCTATTTTGGGGGGCTCCAAAATCACTGCAGATGGTGACTGCAGCCATGAAATTAAAAGACACTTACTCCTTGGAAGAAAAGTTAAAACCAACCTAGACAGCATATTAAAAAGCAGAGATGTTACTTTGCAAACAAAGGTCTGTCTAGTCAAAGCTAAGGTTTTTCCAGTAGTCATGTATAGATGTGAGAGTTGGACTATAAAGAAATCTGAGCACCAAAGAACTGATGCTTTTGAACTGTGGTGTTGGAGAATACTCTTGAGAGTCCCTTGGACTGCAAAGAGATTCAACCAGTCCATCCTAAAGGAAATCAGACCTGAATATTTATTGGAAGTACTGATGCTGAAGCTGAAACTCTAATACTTTGGTCACTTGATGTGAAGAACTGACTCATTTGAAAAGACCCTAATGCTGGGAAAGATTGAAGGCTGGAGAAGAAGGGGATGACAGAGGATGAGATGGTTGGATGGCATCACTGACTCAATGAGTGTGAGTTTCAGTAGACTCTGGAAATTGGTGATGGACAAGGAGGCCTGGCATGCTGCAGTCCACAAATTCTGACTCGGACATGACTGAGCGACTGAACTGAACTGAATTGAGGAGTAGGGGAACATGTTAAATGATCAAAAGAAAATTCCCTACTTGGTAAAGTTGATGGCTCTAAGGTGAAGGTGAAAGTTGCTCAGTTGTGTCTGACTCTTGGTGACCCCATGGACTATACAGTCCGTAGAATTCTCCAGGCCAGTATGCTGGAGTGGGTAGCCTTTCCCTTCTCCAGGGGATCTTCCCAATCCAGGGATCAAACCCAGGTGTCCTGCATTGTAGGCAGATTCTTTACCAGCTGAGCCACAGGATGGCTCTAAAGAGAAAAATAAATATTCAAATGCTTTGTGGAAATACTTAATAGCATACTTACATAGAAATATCAAATGGGAAGTCAAAACAACGAGATGCAAGGAGGAAACAAGACCAGGGCAATATACTTTATATCTCACAGGTATGAGGATGAAAATGTGTTTAGACTTTAATTAATCTATTTAAAATAGATAAATTTTTTTCAATGGTACAAATTATTAAGAACAAGAAAAGATAGAGAATTTGATGAGAACATATACTAAGCTTTCTTTAATAAAGGAATACTATTATTTGCAGCTAAATAAAAACAAAGCAGTTCATATATCCCCTCATCTGGATGATCTTCTTGGTCCATATTCTTTTAAACAGAAATATTCTGCTTCTGTGCTGCTTCACACATCTTTCCTTACTTCTATGGACTCATTTTATGCTCCATTGAAAACTGTTTGCATCTTCATTTCCAGTCACTAAAATTGGGAGTTCCTTGAGGGCCAAGTCATGTTTTATTTCTTTGTGTCTTCCATTCTTAGCATATCAAATGAAAGAATACTTGAGGACAATTTTGCCTGCTGGGAGGAAAGTGAGATGAAAAGCCAGAAAAGAAAGCCAAAGCTGGCATCAATGGTATTTCAAAAAAGGATTGAAGGAAGTGAGCAGAACACAAATAATAATATTTTGGTAAGATGCCTGCAGTAAAAGCTGCCAAGAACAGCTGTGGTTGGACAAGACTCAGCATAGCACCCAGGACTACAATGATCCACAACTGCTTACCAAGGATGGTATTTGTTTAGTTTGGCTTCTGATTTCCAGCTTAAGATGTATCATAATGTGACCATATCCATATGTTCTTTCAAACATCAGGGAAATAAAGTAAGAAAAGCAAGGTTACTATTTGATGGTCATTGATCTCTTAAAGTGTAAGTTTGAAGAAAAGCAAACTAGAAAAAGACCCACTAAAGAATTGATCATTACATATATTATACTATATATAATATATAATCATATATAATACAATATAATTATATAATATATAATCATCATATATATAAATCATTACATATTCCCTGGTAGCTTAGCTGGTAAAGAATCCACCTGCAATGCAGGAGACCCTGGTTCAATTCCTGGGTGGAAAGATCCACTGGAGAAGGGATGGGCTACCCACTCCAGTACTCCTGGGCTTCCCTTGTGGCTCAGCGGGTAAAGAATCCACCTGCAATGCAGGAGACCTGGGTTCAATCCCTGGGTTGGGAAAATCTGCTGAAGAAGGGAACAGCTAACCACTCCAATATTCTGGCCTGGAGAATTCCATGGTCCAGGGGGTCGCAACGAGTCAAGACATGACTGAGCGACTTTCACTTTCACATATCTATTTACATATACATCACATACACATATGAAAGAGAAGATAAAATTAAGGGATGGCAAACAAAACTTGAGGCCACTTAATCCATCGGTAACATTGACATTTTGTTGTAGGGAAGGAATTATAATGTAATATCTTTCAGATAAACTCCTTCCATGAAAATATGTGAGCATCCACTGAATGCAAAGGTACCTTACCAATACCAAATGTAAGAAGACATCAGCCACAGAACTTCCTTGTAGTCCAGTGGTTAAGACTCTGCGCTGCCAGTGCAGGAGACACAGGTTTGCTCTCTGGTCAGGGAACTAAGATCCTACATGCTATACTGTATGACCAAAATAAATAAATAAATTTTAAAAAGATATCAGCCACTGCATTTATGGGCTACCAATACTACCCACTATGAGCTTACATTACAAAATATAATGGAAAATCAGTCACAATTTATCAAGAGTGTGCTTGCAGTATTTTGCAAATTTGAAGGTAATATTTAAATAAAACCTTTTTCTGCTTTATTAACCTTATAAACAATTCTTAAACAAAATATACATTTATGTAGAGTTGATCTGAATAGAGTACTCATTTGAAATGACAGAGGCATCTAGGAGATACTAATCGTCCTGAACTGTCTTCCTTATCAATCCCACTGGACTTGTCCTTATTGCCTAATAAATCATATTGGAGTATCTAGAACAATGGTTTTTCAATGTTTTCAGACTGAGGCTCCCTTTTAATATCAAAATTACCATCCCTCACATTAACTTTTAATTGGGAAATACACATAAAAAAGCCACTTTGGACTTGTAATTATTTTAAGTGAATATGTTTTATTTAACTACAACAGCATCTACATAGATTTCCAAAAAGGAAAAGAAAATTTAAAATATTTATTCACTTTACAATGTTCCATTTTTTTTCCTTTTCTGTTTTGAACAGTAGATGACCAGATATCTTAGATATTTCTAGAATGTTTATATCCTTATAAGTTCTGTCTGGATCAAATTGGTCATAAAGAAAAACTAAAAAATTTAAGAGCTTATGTGCTTTATCCAACATTTATAGAAAACCACATAATTAATTATTAATTACAAAATTGCTGTAGTTCTACTTTAAAAATTTTGCAATTAAATAGTTTTGCTTAGGTAATATATGAAATCTCTAAAAATACAGGAGAAAAAGGCTACATGTCTTTTGAGTGCCCACTTCAGATATATGCACTTCATCTGAAAATTTTTGATTTCCAAACCTTGCTCTAAGCTTCTGTTCCTTCAATGAGAGTAGCAGGTTTGTCTTATTAATAATCAAATGAATGATTTCACTAGTATGCTTGAAAAAACTCTTTAAAATATTTTTACTCAGAACTTCTACATCCTTCTGACTTAGGTGACTGTATAAGAAATTCAGTACCTTTATCAGATTGAACAAGTGAGAGAACAGCACAGGTGGAAATTACCTATAGCAGGATATTTGACAGTAAACCAACTCTGGATACAAGAATTTCTGAGCCTCTAATGCTTCTCTTTTTGATAATGCTTTACATTGTGTGTGTAAAACTTTTATAACTGATTTTGAAAAGACATGTTCTCACAATATTTCTTGATTTTGCTAGCAGCTACCAGGTACACTCTCTGGATTGGGAAGATCCCCTGGAGAAGGGCATGGCAACCCACTCCAGTAATCTTGTCTGGAGAATCCTGTGGACAGAGGAGCCTGGCGGGCTACAATCTATAGGGTCGCACAGAGTCAGACACTACCGAAGCAACTTAGTACACACACTTGAGGTACTATATGGGGGGAAATGACACGTGACCTCACTCACTGAGAAGGACTGTTTGCTCCCTAAGCTCACTCTTAATGTAATAAAACAGTCTGCGGAAGCAAAGAGAGTCAGTGTGATTCCACAGCTGCTATCTTCAGCGTGTGTGAATCTGACTCTAAAAGGAGTTGGTTGTTTAGTCGCTCAGTCATGTCCAATTCTTTTACCACCTATGGGCTGTAGATGGCCAGGCTCTTCTGTCTGTGGGATTCCCCAGGCAAGAATACTGGAATAGGTAGCCATTTCCTTCTCCAGGGAATCTTCCCAACCCAGGGATTGAAACTGCATCTTGGCAGGTGGATTCTTTACCACTGAACCATTAGGTAAGTAGGTAAAAAAAAAAACCAAAAAACAAAACTTGTAATTTTTTTTTATTTCACAACTCAGTAAGTGGAAGATGAAGACACAGAAGAGGACACTCACATTCTTTTAGAAACAATTTTAGATACAATTATAAATTAGGAGAGATTTGGCTTTAGTGCTCTTTTTGTGGATTTCATTGTAGCTCTTCTATAATTCAGACATGCAGCGCACTACTGGGGCCCCATGCACCTTCCATTAGAAACCAAGTCATTCACTACCTTGGCTGTGATTGACAACTTCATGGCTTTAAAGCCCTGATATTAACCATCCCCAAAGAAATAATGCAAAGGGTGGGTTTAAATGAAAAGGAATGTGTTCCTAACATGTTACAGCACTTTTGAACAGCCTCCCAAAGTTACACCACATAAATAACAACATTCATAAGGGTAATCCAGCATAATCCTGCTATATAATTCTTTTTCCAAATTCTAATACATTACCAAATCATTCTTTAAGTCAAACCCAAGTTTGGTTCTCCTAATAAACCCTTTATAATTAACCTCAGAGCATTTAGCAATCCTGTGAAGGCTATTATTTCTAGCACTCCATAATCCTTCCACATATATAATTTTCTCTGGGCCTGGAGAGAGGGGGGAAAGGTGACTGAATAGCAAAGATGTCTTAATGCTGGCTTCACAATTATATGAAATGGTGTAATTTGTGTAAAAGTCAATTTGTTTAGTTCTTGGTTCATACTGTCTTTCTGCTAAAAAACAAAGGTACCTAACTTTGTGAATTTCAGAGTCCAATTAAATGACAGTACTGTTTGGGTGTTAGTAAATATTCGCTAACGTTGATGACAATGAGTGCTATGTTAATCAGATAACACACTTCAATTTCCAAGAGGGGGAAAAAAGACTGTTAGTTTTTCAAGCATCTACTTAAGGACAGCACAGCAAATGACCTACCACCACTGTGTTAAAAAGTCACAGATGGAGTATTTTTGTTGGTACAATCTGTGTACAAAGATCACTGAGCACCAAACAGTTTGAACTGTGTTTTTCTGTTGCTGTGGCACATTTTCATGTATTTGTCCTCTACCTCATTTCTGTAGAATTGGAGAATAGACAGTGTAGCTATCTGATCAGAATTGGGGCTAGCCTGTGTCAATGGAGGAGAAGGAAGCTGAGGCAGTGGTTAGTCTGGAATTGTGCCTGATATTCACACTTGAATTGTAACTGAGCTTACTGGCCACAAATCAGACAAAAGCTCATGGCATAAAAAGACTGGAAATGGTTGAGAAACATAAGAGAAAAGTTGGTATTTTTAAAAATATTTAAGTATCTATAAATTATCACCCAAATTATTTTCTCATTTTATTGTAATGAGTGCTGTTCCCCCACCAATTCTTAACAATTTTAAGAATCTGTAATGAGTCAATACTTATGATAATTAACAAAATGCCATTTTATCAGTTAAGAAACACTAAAATTTTATACTCAGGGCATTCAAAAAAATAAAGGAAAATTGTAGAAAAAGTTTAAAGTGCACAAAAACTGGTGGGTTTAACAACAATCATAGAGCTAAATCCAATAGTTAATAACTGGCTCTCCACAAAAATGCATTTATTTATATAAAGAATGCATAGACCCACTATTTACAAAAAATATAAATATTTTTCATTATAATTCCATTTAACCAGTTGATTCTCACAGAGTTGATTATTAATTGAGTTTTGCCTAAGTTTTGCATCCATCACCAACTTCTGGCTGCAAATGATAGATGAGTGTAGCTGAGATATGAATACTGGTTGACATTTTCATTTAAGAAAACGGGTAAGAGGATTTCCCAGATGGTCCTAGTGGTAAAGGATCCACCTGCCAATTCAGGAGACATAAGAGACGTGGGTTTGATCCCTAGGTCAGGGAAGATCCCTGGAGTAGGAAATGGTAACTCGCTTCAGTATTCTTGCCTAGAAAATTCCCTGGACAGAGGAGCCTGGCAGGCTGCAGTCCACACAGCTGCAGACAGTCAGACACGACTGAGCCACTGAGCACACACACACATGGGTCAAAGGAAAATGAAATATCAAAAACACGCCGAAACATCACTCATCCGTCAGTGACATGAAGGACTTCTCTGCCAAGTAGGATAAAATTTCTGAAGACCAGAAGAATATTTATTCAGCTTCTTGTGTTAGGCACACTGTAAAAGCTACAGAAATGATTTAATTTGCATTATTCACATTTTCCATTGCTTTTCTATTGTACAATCTATAAAATAATAAATTGATAGCTCTGATGTGAGGGTATTTGCCAATTTCTGTGGAGGAAATAATCCCACCGGGGCTGGTAAGTTAATATAATTTTATATCAATATAATATTTAGGGGAATAACTTAAAGTATACAATAAATATACAAGCAAAAGCAGAAGAGCTCTTATGATAACTATCAAAATAGAGTCAAGTAATATTTTTAGAATTTCACTGTTCTGATGATTATGATGTCATTTTTAAGATCATTTAAAAATAAAACGGAGTAGTTATAGTTCAGGCATCCAAAATGAAGCCAGGTTACCACTGTAGATGTGGTTTCAGACACCTTTCTTCATCACTAAGAACTTGAATTTTCTCTAGAACATATCAAGCTCAAGGAAAACTCAAGCCACTTCAGACCCCAACCAATCCTTGCTTAACAAACACTCTTACTTTTTACTAGCTTCAGTCCTAATTATTGAAAACAATTTATGTAACCTTGCAGTTTTTTGCTTTCATCAGCCTCCACCATTTTGTAGTCACGGAAACACGATTTCAAGCGCTTCTTAAAATCTGTCGTCTCCCGGGTTTTATCTTAACAAACCCCAAATAAATGCTTCTTTACTTCAATCAGGTCTCAGTTTCTGAAATTTTGGTTAAGAGTTACAACCAATATTTTCACCCATATGTCCTCAAACCTTTGGAAAAATGAATGAAGGTCATGTAGTACTCTGACACACCCTCTTTTAAACATGCATAGTTCTATTATTCAAGAATTCTAAGGTAATTGATTTTGCTACTCTATATAAAGCATAATTCTGAAAATTGGGGAACTGAGTACCAAGAACAACCACAAAAATAAAGTTTAAAAAGTCTTTGCATATGGCTAATATGCATTTAATACTTTAGCAAGCATTTTGTGGTTTTGTAAATATTACACAGACAATATAAAGGTAATCTTTATTAAAAGCAAATATATATATGTATATTATAAGTGTTTTTACATTTTAGTCAATACAAATAAAACTGTACAATGAAGTTTTTTGGATTAAGATTGTATTTAGAAAATTAGATGATTTCATTTCATATTTAGAAAATTAAATCACACCCACATAGTTTTCTGCAAAGATTAAAATCATGCCTAGATTAAGAACTGTAAATGAGAGGAGAAAAAGTTTCACTGAGTAGATCATTTGATGCTTCCATAGAAAGGTTCCTCTGTCCTTAGGATTCTTCAGGCAAGAATACTGGAGTGCGTTGCCATTTCCTCCTCTAGGAGATCTTCCCAACCCAGAGATTGAACCTGTGTCTCTTGTGTCTCCTGCATTGGCAGGCAGATTCTTCACCACTGAGCCATGGGGGGAAGCCATAGAAAAGTAAATGTGCATGGTTACAAATTCAGGCGCTAGAATGAAGTGACCAGTTTGAATGTGGTCCTGCCCTTACTAACAAAAGGACCCAGGAAGACACTAACCTCTGAATTCCAGTTCCTTCATGTGCAAAATTAGGATTAAAAGTAACAGCTGTTAAGTGTATTAATGCATGAAAAGTATAGCAGTAAATATAATTTTAAAAAAATCTCACATTTCTTTTACACCATTTGAAAGGAAACCCACCCTTCTAGTGAGTTTGAAACAGATTTTGTCTCTTAATTGGAAAGTTTAAGAGATGCTAACTAGAACACCAGAATTTTTTTTTCTTTTTTAAAAAGTTTATTTATTTTTTAATTGAAGGATAATTGCTTTATAGTATTGTGTTGGTTTCTATCAAACATCAACATGAATCAGCCATAGGTTTACCCATGTCCCCTCTCACTTGAACAGCAATTGTTTTTTTAATGCATATTTTTATTTATTACTTGTTTACTGTCTGTGCTGTGGGCCTGGGCCAAGCACAGGCCTCCACCCTGCGATGCTTTTCCTGCTAGTTAACCCTTCTTCCTTTCTGGATCCCATATTCTGAGTATGTAAATATACATTTTCAGTGCAATCGACTACATTATCTTCTTTCTTGCTCCCTTCCTTCTCCCTCCTTCCCTGACTTTTAAACCTCAAGCTACTATCTAGTACACTGTCCTTGATATATGTTATAGAAAACTTTTCAGAAACACCTGTGCCAACACTGTACTTCTCTGTGCTGGTATATACACACTTTATTGATGTTCTGATAGTGCCTAGAATTCAGGAGAATAAGTCCAAAAGACATCGAACACCTGCTGTGACTCTTTCCCATAAATCCTGTGGTGGAGTGCACTCATAAAAGCTCTCACGGTTCCATTAAGATGGTCAAAGAGAGAACTCTGCAAATGGCTGATGCTAATGAGCCCATAGATATTTTTAAAGCCTGATGTGGTCAATCAAAGGGGAGGCAGCTGCCAAGACACCCTCTTCTCTGC
Source organism: Odocoileus virginianus (assembly GCF_023699985.2). NCBI lineage: Eukaryota > Metazoa > Chordata > Mammalia > Artiodactyla > Cervidae > Odocoileus > Odocoileus virginianus. Next base: position 24,008,208 of record NC_069686.1, read on the forward strand.
AGCTCCGAAGCACTTCCTGCAGGGAGGTGGGCCTGGCTGGTGGTGCCACAATGCCCAGCCCTCCATCTCAGTCATTAACAATGTCAGCAGCTCTTCCCTGCTCCTTTTACTCTAAGAAAATACAACTCAGAAAAAAAATTAAGGGGTTCAGCTTCAAAAATCTTAAGAGGACAAAACTCTGATTATCTGTCCTGCATTTTAAACACCAAGAAAACAATAAGCCAATACACCTTATTTACTTTGAACCCAATCAAATTTGTACCTCTCATTTGAAATGGAATCTATGTGCTATTTGATTAATTAGCAGTAGACTGTATATTTTCTGAATTGGATGCCGACAGAAGTCTGAGAAGTGATGCTAGAATGAGAAAGATTGTTAATGCTGTTTTCAACAGTAATTATGGGAAACAATATGATCTAATAATACAGAAGTACAGAATCCAGAGTCACACTGACATAAAGACCACAAGCTGGCCCCATTACATAGGAGCTTTGTGATTTGGGGCAACTACTTAAAGTCAGCATCATATACTTCATAGGTTATGCCAATTAAGTAAAATAACACGTGTAAAATGTAAGTGCAGTCCCCAGTACAGATGTTTAATAGAAGCGCCATAAATGCCAGTTATTACTGCTGTAAGAATGGAGTAAACTGGAAATTCTTACTTCCATATCTGTTGTATTGAATCTCATGATGGTCCCTAAATATTGTTCCACTGCCTAGATCACGAGTATCAAACAGGTAGGTAGTAAACTGAACACGGCCTCAAGAAGAATTTCACTGGAATAGATTTGCTGCTATTATTGTTACCATTAAATCTAAAGTCTTTTGGGGAGGTATACTCTAGATCCACCACTCCTTCAAGTCATAGACTTGGCTCCTTTCTCACAGTCCTACGACTTGCCTGGATCTGAAGATTTATTTGGATTTGCATTTCTGATCTAATTTTTTTCAGACTTATATCCCACTCTACCAAAAACACAACTGTCATATGTCTCTTTCCTCTTGAAAGCTATTCTCTGCTCATGTAGTTTTCCAGAAAAAGTATTAATAAAATTTGTATTGTCTCTCATTAGATCCATCATTACAATAACAGCTAACACTTCCTGGGCACTTAATAAAAATAAAGTACAATGAAAGCATTTTGCCTGTATTCACTCATGTAAGCCACCGTCAAACTTCCAATGTAGATATATTTCTTTTTTACCAGTATTTATAGATGAGGAAGGCTTCCCAGTGGTTCAGGGGTAAAGAAACTGCCTGCCAATACAGGAGACACGGGAGATGCAGATTCGATCTCTGGGTCAGAAGATAGATCCCCTTGGAGAATGAAAATACTACTCGAGTATTCCTGACCAGAGAATCCCATGAACAGAGGAACCTGGCAAACTACAGTACATGGGGTCTCAAAGAGTCAGACATGACAGAGACTGAGTGTGCATGCATGCATAGATAAGAAAATCACCAGCCCAGGTTGGATGCATGAGACAAGTGCTCAGAGCTGGTGCACCGGGAAGACCCAGAGGGATGGGATGGGGAGGGAGGCAGGAGGGGGGAACAGGATGGGGAACACATGTAAATCCATGGCTGATTCATGTCAATGTATGGCAAAAACCACTACAATATTGTAAAGTAATTAGCTTCCAACTAATAAAAATAAATGGAAAAAAAAAAAAAAGAAAATCAAACGTTAGAGCTACTACATTACCTGCTACTGAGTAGACAATCTTTGAAGAGAATATAGGCAATTTGAGTCTAGACATTATGTTTTTAACTAATAGATAGACTAGAAGGCCACTTATTGTGGATTTTAATAGTCATTTCAAAGGAATCATCCCAAAGTGATTATATTAACGGTGGGAATTTCAGTCATGTGGTAGAAGATATTTTAGGATAACCTCTTAAAATATACTCCCCAAATGTCTGCACATTGTGTTGACAAGTAGGGTTGACCTTACCAATTTTAAAACACAATTAATACATAAATGAGACAAATTTAGGTATTTAGTTTTATAAATAACGTTCCATGACATCAAATGACTATGTATTTTGTATTTTAAACATATTCCAGACAAATCATCCCTTCCAATTTTTCATTCTTTTGTGGCTTTCTTTAGAAATTTTTAGTTAGAATACTCCTTTGTGGTAATGAGATGTTCCAGAATGTTCACTTATACATTTCAGATGAAGACAGCATTGAAGATAATTTTTTAAAACCATAAGTACATGAATATTCTCTTTATTTTCTAACATTTCACTGTCAATAGGACAACATACATAACTCCTTATTCCAACCATCATCACCTATTTTTACTCCGTCTTCATTAAACTGTCTTTTTTACAGTTCTGATGTACTATGGGGTTTCCCAGGTGGCGCAGTGGCAAAGAATCCTGCCAATGCAAGAGATGCAGGTTCAGTCCCTGGGTCAGGAAAGATCTCCTGGAGAAGGAAATGGCAAACTGCTCCAGTATTTTTGCCTGGGAAATCCCATGGACAGAGGACCCTGGCAGGCTACAGTCCATGGGATCGCAAAGAGTCAGACACGACTGAACGACTAAACAATAACGTACTATACTTTGAGTGCATTATCTATTTAATCAAGACATCCTAAAATGTCACCAATTAAAATAATTCATGATTTTCTGTTCTTTTTTTTCTTGTGCAATCTATAAACTAAAAGTACCAGATGGAATATTCTATTGGACATGTATATAGGTACATTAATGACACACAAACATAAACACGAAAACATTAAGATGTCCTCAAGCATGATACTATAAATAACTCAAGCTAAAAGACCATCAGAGGCGTATTATATTTGGAGGGAAAATGGATTACCTGAATCTTACACAATTTAAAATACCTTGAAAATCAATCTATTTCACATTTTCTTTTTCAAATAAACGAGATAATCATGGTCAGAACTACTTCTAACAGCACTAAAACTAGACTGAGGATCTTCTGGCTCCTCAGTTGTGACTTGTTCAATTACAACAAACTGAAGGAATTTGCAGTAGAGTGTCATTCTCACAAATTCAACTGATGCAATCAGGAAAGCAAAATCATAGCAAACCTAAATATTTTTCTTTCACAATAGCTCTCAAATACAAACAGCCATTCACTGATAATCAAATAAAGAAACAATATTCCTTTTCAACACCGTAAAGCAGACATAAAGGTTATGTGGGACTTACTGTATATAGAATGTAACAGTGTATAATGTATTTTATAAGTACAAGAAGCCAATTTCGATGAGTATTTTTCTAAATATCACTGTGCAGCCTGGAACATGACACCTGGGAAAGAGATGACTCCCTACATTTTAGGACACAGGCAATGAAGGTATGAGGTTTCAGGAAAAAATTTGATAACATCGCTTGGCTATCACTGTGGACAAGAGAAAGGCGCTAAATGAATACATTAAATTTAGTTCTACCTAACGACCAAATTTGGCCTGAAAGTTTCTAGTGGGCTGCAGGGCTCTAGAGCTTTTCTTTATTCAGAACACAATGGTAAACAAAATACATATGCAATAGTAAACAAATATAAAATAGTCGCAAACTGTGGTATGTGCTATGAAAGGGAAAAAAGGTGCAGAGAAAAAAAATAATGGGGATGTGGAGAGTGGGTGATTCACAGATTTTTATCCCAAGTGAAAGATACATAAAACTTGTCAAAAATTGTAAAATATTTCAAACTTACAGACGTAACATGTACTTATTACCTACATTTAATGGATGTTAGTATTTAGCATATTAACTTTAGATTGCTCCTTTTAAAATGAAAATGAGAAAGTACAGTTAAAGCACCCACCATCCATTCTTACATCCTTCCTTTCTAGAGGTACTAATTTTCACATCCTTTTTTATCATCCCTTCCTATGTATATTTTTTGTTTCATAAAATAGATTGTATTTCTGTGATTGTATTTCTGTGTGTTTTAATGATGTAAGTACTGTCTTGCAACTTGTAATTTTCACTGAATGGTATATATATATATACATAAATCTGACTATTCAGTTCAATTGATTATCTATTTTGTCATTATATGAACAAAGCACAGCTTATCCAACCCTATACTGATGGGCGCATGCATGCATGCGTGCCTGCTCAGTCGTGTCCGACTCTTTGCAACCCCATGGACTGTAGCCCCCTAGGCTCCTCTGTCCATGGGATTCTCCAGGCAAGAATACTGGAGTGGGCTGCCATTTCCTTCTCCAGGGGATCTTCCCCACCCAGGGATCGAACCTGCCTTGCTTGTGTCTCCTGCCCCAGCAGGCAGATTCTTTACCACTGAGCCGCCTGGGAAGCCCCATATTGACGGACAGTTAAGGGTTAACTTTTCACTACCGGGTTTCCTGGGTGTCACGCTCACAGTGCATCTGACACTTACAGTACATTAGGAAAGCTCCTGCTTCAATATATGCTTGTCAATAAATGATATTGTCAAACTTTAAAATTTTGCCATGTTGATAGCATGTCATGTGTGAAACAGTGTCTTCTTTCAACTTTAATTTCCCTAATGACTAACCACAAAATTGAACATCTATTCATAATCGTATTAGTGTTTTTCTGTGTATTATATATTTATATTCTATGTCTATTTTTTATTGGATTGGCTTTTATTTTTATAAGAGTTCCTTTCATATTGAAATAGTAATTCCTTGTCAGTTAATGAATTACAAATTTTTTTTTTCCTGTCTGTGCCCATTGTTTCACCTTTTTAATTGCATAGTTGGTCATATAAACAAGCTTAATATATGCAAATATATCATATTTCCTTATGCTTTGTGTTACTCGCATCATACCTGACATAAAGATATTCTACATTTTTCTACAAGTTTTATAGTGCTTAATTTTTTTTTACATTTAGGTATTTAACTCATTGGGAATTTATTTTCAGGTATGTTGTGAGGCAGGGATCTAATTTTATATTTTTCAGTGGGACTGGCTAGTTGTTCAAAGAATATTCACTAGAACAGTCTCTGCTTTTCCATCTCATTTGCAATGTCTCCTGTGATGTAAACTAAGTTGCCATTTAAATGTTGGTCTGTTTCTAAGCTCTCCATTTGTTCCACGTGCAGTCCCATGTTCTTTAACTACTCTAAAATTTTCAGTACTGAGATATGTTAGAGTAAGCACATCCTCCCCTTTCCTTATTCTTTTTCAAAATTTTACCGGGTCATTTTTAAGTCCTTGACCTTTCACTGAAATTTTAGGATAAATGGTACCTAGATATTTTAATGTATTATGTAAAATTTTAATTAAATAAAAATATACGTAGTAGCATACTTTTAAATCTCATTTCATCTAGCTCTTTTTTTTTTCTTTTTTTGCTGGGTTATTGGAAAGCAACTCCAAGATAGTATCATTTTTCCTGTAAAAACTTGCATATATATCACTAAAAGAGGAAGACTTTGGATTGGCATGCTCTGGATGGGGTGATCAGAGACAGCTACCTCAAAGAGCAGATATTTAAGCTGGAACCTCAAATATCAAGAGTCAGTTATTGGAAGACTCTTCCAAAAAGGATCTTAGAGGAAGAAGTTTGTTACATTCAAATAACTGAGTCAAGATCAGTATGGCTGCAGTGTGGAGATGGAGGGAAGGCAGGAGAGGAGTTGGAAAGGAGAGCAAAGTCTCAGTCAGTCATAGATTTTTGGAGGCTGAGGTAATGAGAACAACTGAAAGCAACCAAAGGACTCAAATAGGAAAGCGATGTGATCCGATACACTCGCGCATAAAGAAGAGGCTGATTTTCCTACAAGAGAGGAAGCTCAGAGCAGCTGGCAGGCTCCTGAACAGTACAGAGGAGAAATGCAAGTTGTCTGTACTGGGGGTACAACACATATGGGGATCGGTGGACAGATTTGAGCCCTATTATATAACATGTGACTCTAGGGGAAAGACAATAAGACCAAAACAGAATTTTTAAAGAAAACCTTAGGGCTGAAATAAACAACTCAATATAGTAAGTCATCATTTATTAAGGCTACATGTGAGGTCCTGATTCTAAATTTAAACCAAACCAAAAAACACTAAATGAAGTGTACTTATATATGTTAGTGGTATGAGTTGGTAATACCTCTTTTTCCCTAGCTGTTTCAAAGAATGGTGAAGGTGAAAGCATCTTGGATTCTCTCAAGTGTGTTATATTGCTACTGCCTAAATAGCTGCACAGCATCCAATTAAATAGTGATGTTTCTGCCTGGGAAAGCTATATACAAGCAGATGAAACCAGAAAGGTACATGGACATGCTGGGAATACATAATTACAGAGGGAACCTATTTAAAACCCAGTTCACCATTACACATATTCGGATATAATAACCGATAAATCAGGATCCTGATATATCACAGTGACACCCATCCAAATCATAAATTACAGAGTTAGCCTGAAAATTGGTATTTATTTCCACTAATGTCCATGTCATTATGAAGTCCTACAACAAATGCATATTTTTTTCTTTATGTGATTTATTTGTACTAAAAAAGAAAACTCTTTACAAAGCAAGTGCTATTTATCAAGTATTTATTAGCAATTGAACCAGCACCAGTCTTAGTGCTGAGAATATATGTTTAAGCCCTATAAATCTCCAAAAAGATAAGGTATACACACAAATAACAATGGTGTAAAACAGAATAAAATAATTTAGAGAAGGGCTGAGGAGCTATTAGACTGTAAGTTTCTACAGAACTGGATGGTGTCTCCTTTACTTTTGTATTTCCAGCTCCTAGTACTAGTGCTATGGCAAACAGTAACTACTTAATAAGTGTTCATTCATCCACTTACACAAATATTTATTAAGAGGTTACTAGATATGAGATATACAAAGACCTAGCTCCGGCCTTTGCTGAGCTTACACTCATTCCTTTGAAACTCATTTTGAATGCCCTGCTTAAAGACAGAAAGAAGGACATGCAGAAAAGGAAAATAGGAAAGTAGGCTTCATGGTGATGAGAAGGCAAGGTAATCTGTTCAATATGAGGTCAGAGCTGGAGGGACTTGATGAGTCTGGTTAAGTACTCTGTGCTTTGAGATGGAAGAGAAAGCAACCCTAGGCACCTTAGGAGAAGGCCATGTGGCAATAATGGGCAGCCAAGTTGAAAACACCCAGTTTCATCATTTTCTCCAAAACTTCTTAAAGTGTTCAGCTGTTTTGAATGAAAAGGAAATATGGGGTAAATGATATGGGAGGAAAACGGTTAAGACTCCAGGCCTCACCGCACTCTCCACAAAAAAAGTCATTAACAATAGAATGAATATAAAGGGTGCTGTGGAAAGATATGTAAAGATAATAAGTGGGTATTATGTTGGGGAAAGGGCTTCCCAGCTGGTGCTAGTGGTAAAAAGCCCACTGCCAATGCAGGAGACATAAGAGATGTGGGTTCCATCCCTGGGTCAGGAAGATCCTCTGGAGGAGAGCATTGCAGCCCATACCAGTATTCTTGCCGGTAGAATCCCATAGACAGGGAAGCCTGGCGGGCTACAGTCCATGGCGGTCACCAAGAGTTGGACATGATTAAAACGATGTAGCATGCACCCACGTGATGGGGAAAACAAGAGTATGAGATAAAAATATGGGTGAAGGGAGAAATGGGGTGGAAGAAGGGGTATGATCTGAGTTTAGAGCACTGAGATTTGATATTTCAATGATAGGGCTGTACTGGTTTGTAAAACTATCATGGGTAAAGCTGTGGACACAAGTAGCTATGAGGAGTGGAGATAAATGATATGAATGGAACAGAAGACTCCAGAATAGAGGTGGTCAAAGAAACAAGAGGATAATGGTTCAGTGAGCTATCACATGGCTATTCACATCATGGTTTGGTGGTAAATACTGGGATGGTAAGAAGATAGAAAACCACTGCCAAAGTGTTTGAATGTTGTGAAATACCAGGAGATTCAGGCAAAGAAGATGAGTAGAATAAGAGACTTGGTAAAGTTTTCATAGAGAAAAAACATTTGATATGAGCCTTGTAGCAGGTACCGAACTTCATAGTCAGAGACTGAGAAGCAGAGGAGAAGAACTTTCAGCCTGAGGGATGGGGAAAGTAAGGTCAGAGGAGGCAGCAATGGTTGACTATTTCTGATTCAGTGCATTGGATCTCCCAGATCTCTCAGGCAAAATAATCTGAAAATAATTCCACTGTACATCAGTTAATGTCTTTTATAATACATTCAAGTGAGTATGAAATATTTTCCAAATGGACCACTAACTCATATCTATTTCCTTCACTCATAATTGTCAAACTACTTAAATCCCATATTTCCACTAAACACTTAATGAGTTAAGTGGCCCATGGCTAGTGTCCAGATAGGGACATGACCTACTATGTAAATCTGCAACTGGTTCCAGATCTGATCTCACAATGCCAGGCTAACTGGGTCTTTTCTAGCACAAGCAGATGCAGGGAGTCAGGGTCTGGGAAAGTCTTACTATAACAGCTTATCAGAGGTCCCTTAACCTATGTTGCTTATCTTTTCCTACTTAAGACCAATTTTGATCCTTGTTCTTAGAACCATATTATCACAAGGTAGAAAGAAGCTTTTGAGGGTCACATGGTGCTAACTCCTGCTCAAAGACTTCCCTAAAACTTCGATGTTCACTTTCTGCCTTAAAGCGCCTCCATTGTTTGAAAAATCATTGATTCAGGGATTGATTGCTATGTTTGTTTTTGCTATAGTAAATTCTCAAGTTATTATCACAATGCTGAGTAGACATGACCTGTCGCTGTAATCTGAGCTGTATTTACCACATGTAGTCTATCATTTTGACATGTCTAAAAGCATCTACCACAGAGACTTAACATAAGATACACGATATTTGTCAAAACTGAATCTAAACATTCAATGCATTTTAACTGCTTGGTAAAGAGAATAGATATGTTTTGGTCATACTTCCACCACAAAGTTTCACATCAAGATCTGATTTCCATCGATTTTTTTTTTATCTCTAACCCCACTATAAAATGTGCAGTCAGTGGGAGTGAAATGACATTGGAGGAAAACTGTGACTTGGGTGCATGTGGTAGCATATTCATGCCCTATGTATTCAGCAAGAAAACTGAGGGAAGTAAGCAAGGAAGGAGGGAGGGCAGGAGAGAAACACAGATTATAATCTCAGCCATTGGATAAACTAATAATATATCTCTGAATGTTAACTTCTACTTGTATAAAATGGGTACAATAATGGCTCCTAATCAAACAATGATTTTAGGCTACCCAATGAACTCAAGAATGTGGAAGTGTACATTAGAAACTCTTATCCTATATAAAACATCCACTACCAGATTTCATGTGCAATTTAGAATACCTATCATTTTGCCTTTTGATATTTCCACTTCTAAATATTATATGTTTATTTGTAGAAACACTATGTTTCAGGAAAAATATGTGTTCCTTGGGGGAGGATGCTTCATAGAACAGCTTCTCATTACTTGTGTGAAGTGCCAAGAACCTTGAGAGGGTAGGGAAAAAATCATACCGGCTTCTCTGTAGCTCTCCTTGTGACAGAGCTCAAGTACAGGCTGACTGGCTATAGAGCCACAGGGATTTGGTGAAACAAAGCGTTCCACAGCAATACAGAATCCAGCTGCTTCTATCTCAAGGGAAGTACAAGATGTGACCTTGGTTGATAGCTGGTGAGTATGCTAGTTGCCTAGCAAAACTCAAAAGTCCAAGGAAAAAGGCATAATGTTTTTACTGATTTCCATTTCGAAGCTTTTAATATCATAATGTGATGTGCTACAAACCAAATACGCTTACAAAAAGCATGGAATGGATGGAATTTTCTACTACCATAGATGCTGAATTGTACCACATGATTTTTATCAATTTCTATGTTTGTAATGATAACAAAATGTTATGTTACACAATATGTTAGTGCTTATAAAGCACTGGGTGTACCTGACATTTTAAATCTGAAAGACGAGTTCACAATGAGTGAGATTTAAATAACCGTATCTTAAAAGGTGTGTGAAGCTAAATTTGGTTTCTTAATACCACACAAATTTGATAGTAATCAAAAATATTTCTTTATGGTAATTGCTTTTATTTTGAAGGTAGAAAAATATACTAAAGAAATAAGATTCATCAATAATAATACATATTTCTAAAAATGACTTCAGATCAGTACATACTTTAATCTAGCTGAAAAAATTAATAAAACATTTTACAAAAATTTATGCCTCTACTTGGGGTTAGCAAATGATTTGAAATACATTTCAAGAAACAAGAAATCTTTTTAACTACTCTCACATGGGTTAACATGTTCAGATCTTTTATACAGCAAATATTAATATTCTAGGGGGAATTTTTGTTTTTTGATGTTTTGCCTTTTTTCCCCCCACTTTTTCTCCTTCCTCATATTGTTAATATGGTGAACTAAACAGACTATTACATCCAAAGGGCACTTTTTATTAAATCAATCATTTAACTGTCTTTAAAACTCATGAAAAATCTCTGCCAGATTTCATTTAATACAGAGTTAAATTATCAAGTTTGAAAACTAACCATTGCCAGCTACCACTGACAATAAATGATGAGTTGAAAATTTCAGTAACTTCTTGGGCATCACAAAATATGTCTATTTTATTCAACAGGAAAAATAACATCTGTTGGACATAACTCATAAAAAGTCTTTACTAGCTAACTGAAGCACTGCATGATTTAGCTGATCATGCCATTTGCTTACATAAACACAATCTAAACTACAGTTATTTCAGTTTAAATTTAAACCATTTTTTGTGAGATATATAAATATTAACTGAAATAAAAATCAACAAATATGAAATTAATCTATCATTCTAATACTTTAAAAAACCAAACCACTTTCAGTTTTTAGAGTGACTTATGATACAAAGACATTCCCCTGACAGTGTAGGTAAAATTGTGTGTCCTTTTCTTAACACTACCTCATGCCTTCATGCGGTACTGTGCTAAGTCACTTCAGTTGTGTCCGATCTTCTGCGACCGTATGGACTGTTGCCCGCCAGGCTCCTCTGTCCGTCAGCCCCTCCAGGCAAGAATACTGGAGGGGGTTGCCTGTGGCCTCCTCCAGGGGATCTTCCTGACCCAGGGATAGAAACTGCATCTCCTGCATTCAGGCAGATGCTTTACCACTAGCATCACCCGGAAGCCCCATGTCTTCATAACTATCATGAAAATATATTAACTGTATCAGCTACCATAACTTAATGAATCATTTCCCCACTCTTAGATACATGACCTTCCTCTTCCTTGCCCCAATCCCCATTTTTTGGCAATGTCTTCAACCATCAACATTTTCAATTATGCATTTTCCCTGTGTTTTTGATGGCTTCCCCTTTAGATAAATTATCTTTAGTATAGATATATAGAGATGAATATCATTATGGCTCTTGTATTTCCAAAGTGCTTTATAAATTTCATTGCCATCAACAGCAATATGGATGTACATACAATTTGTACTGTGACCATCACCAGCACTTTAGTACTAGTATTTTTTATTGGAGACAGGAACACTAATTTCATGGAAATGAAATTTCCACAATTTCATACAATGAAGTCTCACTAGTATTACTTTACTCTGTGTTGTTATTACTACTGTAATGCTTCAAAATATTTGCTAATCATATTTGCTATCATGCTGATTATCTTTGAAGGTATGTATCTTAATTTACATAAAAAACTTACATGTGTATTTTTGTATGCCATTAGACAATAATGCTTTGCCATGCTAACTGCAAGTATCTTTCCAATATAGATTATTTTACTTTGGGATTTTGGGGGGATCAGATATGTTTAATACTTTTATATTATTAAATATTTTAAGTATTTTGCAATATGACTTTTTTATGTTACTTCAAAGTTCAGATAACAATCCTACGAAACATCTAGCAAATATGCAATTTCCCCATGATGTGAATTTTTAAAATCTTTGTCTACTTATTCCATCTGAAATGTATTTTGGTATATGTTATGAGATGTGTTTCTGAATTTTTCTATTTCAAACTCTAATACCAAAACCATTTATTAAATACTTCCTCCCTCTCACATTGTTTTATAATGCTCTATTCATATAACATATGTATGTATAATATATAATTCTTATCTATACTATGTTGAGATTTTCTCTATTTTCCTAGATCTAATACAGTACCAAAAATGTTAAACTATATAATTTTCTATGATTATTTGATATCTGGAGTAGGTTTTCAAGGTTTATGGCTTCTTTTTAAAAATATCCCTTTATTCTCATTAGCTTAATTTTCCAAATAGATTTTTATTATTCCATCACCTCTAAGAAAGTCTAGTTGAGGGTTTTATAAAGATTATACTTTTATATTCACAAATTAACATGGAAAGATTTAATCGATTTACCTTTATATCCAGAAACATAACCTGTCTCTTCATTAATTCAAGTACTTTTCTAACTCACAATAAATTGCATTATAAAGATATGTCCAATATTACATAATTAAAGGGAAGAATGAGATAATAGAAAAGGTGAAGACTATGGGATGGGACACATAAATATATGGAGATATATATACATATATATATGTATATATACACACACATGTATATATGTGTGTCTAGTCTTAAGTCCTATGTGATCTTGGGCAAGATATTTAGCCTCTTTGAGCCTCAGTTATTTCCTCTTTAAATTGAAGGTAGTGGTTCTTCCAGGATGGCTGTAAAGGGTAGGAATAATGTATATAAAACTATTAGATCACAGCATGTACCCAATACATGTGAGCTACAAGAATAAATTTTAATATAACATGTGTTCAGTACTTGACATTTTACAAAGTTCTTTCATGTGTATTATCTCACTTGCTCTTTGATCTTCACAAACCATCTTAGATGATGATGTTGCTGTTATTATCACTGTTAATATTAAGGCCAAACCGGTAAACATACATCTTTAAAATCAAAACACAGCTCATTTCACACTATCATGACATTTGTAAGTATATCTGAAGATCAACCTACATCACACAATTACTTTGTCCCTGAATATTTTATGACTTTTTTGTTATAATAATTGTAGATGTCCTCTCATTCTATTTTCTATGAATTTTGCTTGCTTAAAGGAATATTGTTGATTTTAATATATGTGTTTCATGTTCAATAGTTTTATTGAGCTCCTTATTTACTCTTAAAAATATTATTAATTCTCTTGGTTTTCTTGGTAGTCACATTACCAAAATAAATTCTACATTATGTAATGACATATTAATAAAATCAGCTACTTAACTGAAAAATAAAAAACTAAAATTAGTTATCTACCTTCATATCATGATATGTTAAGAGCTTCCTATTGGAAACATAAACTCAAGATTATTTAGCTAGTAATAATCAGTTTCATTTAGCCTGTAGATTGTATTACCTTATGAAATTCTCTTGTTAGTCCTTCAAACCTCATAGTACCTTGCCTGACAGGAAGGTATGATGCTACAGTGCAGTGGAAAAAGAGAAAGAATACACCTTTTTTATTTTGTGGGCCTTAAATATTATTCTTAAGGATAAGAGAATAAAGGGATGAATAGAAAGAGGTATAAACAGCACTCATTTGCACATTTGGGAGAATTTTGCTGCTTTTTAATCTCTAAAGTCATGGTTGGCTATGCTCTTTCTCAGTGAACCCAGACCTTCCACTCCCAAATACATCCTCCCCATTTTTTTTTTCTCCTAGGGTATCATTTCAACTATGACAAGGACACATTTTTTGTGCCTGGACATGTCTTTCCCCATCTACTGCCAGAGTAGGGCATTTCCTTTGAAAAGTAGTAATAATAAAAACTCATTTTTCATTGAAAATGTTGGTTAACACTATCAAATAATCCACTAAATAAAGGAATCCAATGTTGCCTCAAAAATCTTCCTTAATTTTTCCTTAATCATGTCTTGCTTTTAGTTCAATTGTAAAAACAAAACAAAATCAGTAATAACAGTTAAAAAATCACCACAATGATCCAATTATTTTCACTGTAGAACCAAACAATCAGTTTCAGTTATGGTTTCTGTACTCACGGGGAAAATGATTAGAAGTGGATGGATTGACGCTGTCCCCACTGTCAGCACTTTCACTGCTGGAAACTTCATCATCTGATTCCCGCACAGAGGAGCAGGGTGAGGAGCCGTCAACTTCTTCAAACTTCCTCTTTAAAATTCCACTCATCGCTGCAGTGCTGTCACATGTACCTGTAACAGGAACGGGAGCAGCGGAGCATTGAGATATTTGACCGCTGGATGTAGAGCCAAGGTCTCTGGAGTCATTTTTATATGGCTTTTTATACATGAGCTGAGTTCTCCCTTGAAAGGATCACTAAGCAGTTTTTTAAAACATATTTTCAGAAATGAAATTAGATTAAATATGAGCATCTGACCATTTGCTTATCAAAATGTAACAATTTTTTAGACATATTTCATTTTGATGTACTACCTCTATCCCTTTTTGTTGGCAAGTTGAGAAAATCCACTTAAGCATGTAAAATTCTGTAACAAAGAAAAATGTTAATGTTCCCCAAAGTCCTCAACGATTACTGGAAGGAACACAGATAAGTATGCACATACTTCATACCCAAGTCTTAAATTGCAAGAAACCCAATTAGCTGAGCACAGTGAAGCATATGCAATAAGGTCTAAATTTTAGGTAGTTTCCACTTAATGATTACAATAAAGTGAAACTTTTCCACATGATACCTGGTTGCTGAATCTGTTGCCACAGTTTCAGAAACCTCCTAAGGATATTTACCAGGGATATAGCACTAGTTGGATGGGAAGAGTGAAGAGTGGGAAGTGGACATGGTTTCTCCTAAATTCTTTCTCTAGGCTGAATGATGTGTCTCCTCTCCTTCAGCTGCCCTCTCTCCATCTTCATCATTTACCACAAAGGTATAAACTTTCTGCCAATGTAAAAATATTTCAGGAATAACTTATCTATAAATTAGCACAGATATAGGTAGATGGTCTAACACTGCTAAATTAAAATCACTGCAGATGGTGACTGCAGCCATGAAATTAAAAGATACTTACTCCTCAGAAGGAAAGTTATGAACCATCTAGATAGCATATTAAAAAGCAGAGACATTACTTTGCCAACAAAGGTCCGTCTAGTCAAGGCTATGGTTTTTCCAGTGGTCATGTATGGATGTGAGAGTTGGACTGTGAAGAAAACTGAGAGCCAAAAAATTGATGCTTTTGAACTGTGGTGTTGGAGAAGACTCTTGAGAGTCCCCTGGACTGCAGGGAGATCCAACCAGTCCATCCTAAAGGAGATCAGTCCTGGGTGTTCATTGGAAGGACTGATGCTGAAGATGAAACTCCCAATACTTTGGCCACCTCATGCGAAGAGTTGACTCATTGGAAAATATCCTGATGCTGGGAGGGATTGGGGGCAGGAGGAGAAGGGGACGACAGAGGATGAGATGGCTGGATAGCATCACCGACTTGATGGACATGAATTTGAATAAACTCCGGGAGTTGGTGATGGACAGGGAGGTCTGGCATGCTTCAGTCCATGGGGTCGCAAAGAGTCAGACACGACTGAGCGACTGAACTGAACTGAACTGAAGCTGAAGGTATTACTACGTTGATTCCATTCATTCTATCTTCCATCTTGTATGTCAGCTGATTTTTAACTCCCATTTGAGTTTCTTTGTTACATTTTCTAGGTACTGGCTTCAGAAATCGCTGTAATTACCCCCTTCTCTATGCAGATCACACAGCGCACAGACTGACCAGATCCCCTGAGCTGGGCCAGCTTTTCAAATTCTATTTGGATTAGCAGCATCAGAACCACCTAAGGGGGAAATCTTACAAATGTAAACTCTAAAGCCTCATTCCAGATCTACTGAATCAGAAACTCTCTTGGAGTTTAGGGCCTAGGACACTGCTCTATGAAGCCCTCCAGGTGATTCTGACACATACTCAAATTGAGGGCCATTTGCCTAATTTCTAGTCTGTTCTGCAGTAGCTCCTTCCTTGGGCTTTTCCTTCCTTGAGTGTGGGCACACACCAGCTGCAGAGAGTTATCTGACCCAGCACTCAATTCCTAATCAAAATCTTCTTTTGCGTCCATCACTGCTGTGACTTCTAGTAAAGTTAAGGACAGTATTAGATGTCTCTTAAGTATCATTAATTTCCATTTACTCTACTCTTCCATTCATGCGTTTATTAACCAGTAGGCATATGCTTGACTCCTTCGGTGGAGTAAGGGGATACAAAAAGAAGTAGAATGTGTTACCTGCTCCATTCACTATGCTGGGCTGCATGGAATTGAGAATACCTCCAAATTCATGTTCTATTGCCTTGTTTTACTAATTTATGTCTTTTCATGACTTATTTTCACAATAGATAACTGATAGCAATTAAGAAGAGACTGCACTGTACACTCTTTTGAGAATAAAATCTCTACTCTGACTCTTCTTTTACCACTATTCAGATTGGCTTATTATTTTCTCTGTCTTAAAGAGTATGAAATGCATAAAATGTTCATGCATATCTGAGCAGGGTGGAGGGGGAAAAAGATATTTTAAGTAAAGTTCCTGAAATAAAAGTAGGACAGGATATAAATTTGAAAATTGTTCACTTCAAACAAGATGCAAAGTAATTCATGAGGGAGAGACACCAAGACACAAAGTAATACAAGATGGAAACCCATGTTTAAAAAGTACATTTTTAAGTAAGATATTGCAATGGTAACAGTTAAAAACCATGTCCTAAGCGCCACTTAACCATCTGATCTCCCCCAACTTCCTTAAGAAAGGCAGATTTCTTGAGAATCAAGGACACCCAGTTGGCCCAAAGGAAACTATATTCCAGCATGGCAAAATGTGGTACTTGGCACGCTTCTCTTCCTTTCTCACTTCCTCAAAGCATGAGAGGGGAAATTTTTGGAGGGATGATAAGGGAATTCAAAAATCTCTTTTCCCATTGTTGTTACATTTGTACTGGCAAGACCTGAAGCAGTGGAGTTGAAGGCTGACTGCAATTTCTGTCTACATCTTTGGGACTGAAAGAGCCCAAGCTCTTCCCAGGTCAAAGGAAAAAACGAACTGACTGCATAGGGTAGGATTAGTATCTATGCTGAAAATTAAACATTCAAACAATCACAGATGGGTATAACTTTCACTTTGGGCTTCCCTGGTGGCTCAGAGGGTAAAGAATCTGCCTGCAACGCAGGAGACCCATTGAAAGCAAACTAGTGGATGGCAAAGAATAATTAGGAGGTGGCTGTCCTAGTCCAAGTGAGAAATGGTGATGCCCTTGATTAATATGTGTTTCAGGGTTCGATCCCTGAGTTGGGAAGATCTCCTGGAGAAGGGCATGGCAACCCACTCCAGTATTCTTGCCTGGTGAACTCTCTGGACTGACAAGCCTGGTGAGCTACAGTCCATGGGGTCACAAAGGGTTGGACATGGCTGGGCGACTTCCACTTTATAACTTTAACTTATACCAATGAAAAGATTATGTACTAAACTGCTTGTGCAGCAACCAAGCATAACACCTGCCTAGTTTCACAGCCTTGAAAAAATATTATGTGAGTGTAATTAGATGTTATAACAAATTATGAGGGCCAAATGACCTACTGTTTACTAGCAGATAAACCTTGATCAAGACCTAATAGTGGAATGGTAAAAAGAGCATGTGGTTTTCTCCTACATCATCTATACTATCTCACTAGGAAGAAAAGAATACAAGAATTTAAAGAGAAGGCCTGTTAATAAAGAAGTTGTATATACTTGGTTTGCTTGTACCCTGTACTGTTTCTCTCAGAATTTGAGGACAACCATATGTGGATAGCTAGGTATAGATGCAGGTGAAAACAATCAGTGCTTGTCCTGTGGCTGCATAGCTCCTTAACTTGTCATATAATATATTTTTTTCCTAAAGATGAGACATAATTAAACTTGGTAGGTAGGAAGCCAGTGAAAAAGTGGTCAACATTTCAAATTGGTAAACAGCATCAAAGCTTGAAGAACAGAAGATAAACTTGGACAGGCATTAATTTACTCTAAATATGATAAGCTGAAAATTTGTCTCGTTAACAGCCATTTAAATACAGCTACCATTTTCCAATTCAAGAAACACATGTTAATCAACGGTATCACCATTTCTCACTTGGACTAGGACAACCACCTCCTAATTATTCTCTCCCATCCACTACTGTTTGCTTTCAATGGGTTTTCCAGGTTGGAGGCAGAACGATAAATTTAAAATGCAAATGTGATCATGTCCATAGCTTAAAACTCTTAAGTGGCTTTGGATTGCCTTAGGATAAAGTTCAAAATCCTCAAAATGGCTTATAAAGTCTTTAACAACATACTCTGTTTAACTTCACCTTTTCGGACCATTTGGCCTTGTTGCCAGTTTTAGTTCTAATAATAATTCACTTTCTCCAACCTGTCTTTTCTCTCTGGACTCTAAGCCCTTTGATATATGCATGATTTCTTGCAATCTTCTTTTTAATTTCTTTTCCCATAGCACTTCAGTCCAGTTCAGTTCAGTTCAGTCTACCATCTTCTAAATCTATATTATTTATTTATGCATTTTTAGGTGTATTAATTATTTTTCATCCCCTGCTGGAAGATACAAAAGTGGGAATATTTGTTTTCTTTACAGATGTCCCAAGCATCTAGAACAATGCTTTATATCTAATAGGGCTGCTGCTGCTGCTAAGTCACTTCAGTCGTGTCCAACTCTGTGCAACCCCATAGACGGCAGCCTACCAGGCTCCTCCATCCCTGCGATTCTCAAGGCAAGAACACTGGAGTGGGTTGCCATTTCCTTCTCCAATGCAGGAAAGTGAAAAATGAAAGTGAAGTCGCTCAGTCGTGTCTGACTCTTCGTGACCCCATGGACTGCAGCCTACCAGGCTCCTCCGTTCCTGGGATTTTCCAGGCAAGAGCACTGGAGTGGGTGGCCATTTCCTTCTCCTATCTAATAGGGGCTCAATAAATATTTGTATGATGAATGAATGAAACTCTTCCATTTCCATAGTTTAATTATGTTGTCAGTGTCTGTTTTCTCTGATACACTAAAAGCTCCATAAAGCAGAATCATGTTCATCTCATTCACCATTCTATCTCTCCTAACAAAATATCTGGCATATTTGATTAGATGAGAATCAAAATGACATGAAATTGACCTCAAAACGTCATACAATTTCTTTTTGCTTGCAAGCAACCCAAATGCCAATTCTAGCTAACTTAAGCACAAAGACATCTGTTGGAAAAATACTGAACTAGTTGATGCAATCTAAGATTCAGCTGAAATGCAAAATTGAGGAACAGCAGGAATAAGGACAGCTTCTAGATTACAGCTGTAGAAATTCCTTGATGTGTTTTTTTTTTTTTGAGCACCACTCTTACCAGGTTTAAGTCTAGCAACTTCTGTGTCTCACAGTTCAAGCTTAATGTTCCAAGGCATGAGCAACCTTTAGCCCATTTTGGGTCAGGTGTCAGTCCTGTGACCATTTTACTACAGGGCCAATGGGCAAGGAGCCACCCAATTAGGTATCACTACAAAGAACCTCACTCAGAGGCTTCAGTAAGCTCACCGTGTTTCAAAGCCAATAGTCTCTCCCTGTCTAGCACTGATTTGTCTAATTTTTTCATTTATTAATATAGTCCATGAATTCATTACTTGGCCAGCTTCTTGGTTTGGGATTGCTTTTTCCCTACACTCAAGTGCCCTTTCTATTGCCAAATTCAACTTTAAAATTCTAATAAACATTTTATAATCTTGGATATCTGTTATTCTTAATTAACATATTCTATTTACTTCATATTTGTATTAGATGTAAGAAGCCTCTGGACACATTTAAAGAAAAAGTCGTAGAAAAGTACAAATGTCTCCATCTCTACTCAAAAAGATACTGATAAAACTACACTAGATTTTCTATGATTATAAGTACAATGATTTTATTTAATGTATTTCTGGAAAAAATGTCAGAAACCAGAAGGCTGGAGGGTGAAGAAAATAAGTAAGACATTGGATAAAAATGTACACTTTAATGCCTCGGGAAGAATGACTGAAGCTAAATTTTGGGTATTTGTTGGAATCTTGTTCATGTTTCTCTTTCAACAGCCTAAAAATTTCATAGCTTTTCTAGGTAACTCACAGTTCTTACTATCCCATTTATATTCATCTTATGTTTAATCATTTTTTCTTATGACAGTCTATCCCTATTTTCTAATGTTTTGCTATGTATTATAAGGAAATGGCCACAGAAAATATGGCTTAAGAGCATCATCAGTCTCAGTTCTGTACAGCGAGTTCTTTTATTTGGAGAAGAATCATTTTAGAGTTGCAAGATTTAGCAAATTAAAATAAAGGACACCCAGTTACATTTGAATTTTAGATTAAAAAAATAACATTTGAGATATAAATTGACCTATTATTTGTTGCTCATCTGAAATTTAAATTTAACTGGGCATCCTGCTTTTCTTCTGACAACTCTAACTGGTGTTCTCGGTTCTTGGTGAAAAAGCAGGATGGCTATGAAATCAAGAAAACATCTACAGAAAAGATACCTTTTACCGACTGGAATTGGGGCATCCCTGATAGCTCAGTTGGTGAAGAATCCGCCTGCAATGTAGGAGACCCCGATTTGATTACTGGGTCGGGAAGATCCGCAGGAAAAGGGATGGGCTACCCACTCCAGTATTGTTGGTAAAGAATCTGCCTACAATGCAGGAGACCTGGGTTCGATCCCTGTGTTAGGAAGATCCCCTGAAGAAGGGAACTGCTGCTGACTCTGGTATTCTGGCCTGGAGAATTCCATGGACTGTATGGGGCCGCAAAGAGTTGGACACGACTGAGGAACTTTCACTTCACTTCACTTCACTAGTTGAAACTACCACATACGAATATTCCTGTCCTTTACCAGTCAGACAAAACCCAGTAAATGAAACATGTGAGGTCATTAGGGTGAATCATGAGTTCATCAAACAACTGAAAAAAAGGTGAGGGAGGTGGGACATAGTTAATAAGTTAAGGGCAAGCCTGCCCTATCACCGATGCTGGAAAAAATGCATTTAAAAGGAAGTAATTCTGGCACGGCAAGAATTTCTTTATATTGTAATGAGGAGATATTTTCAGTGAGATGCTGTTTCTTCCCTGGCCTGATGGTTCATTTGACCTGGCAGGTCCTTAATTCCATGGAGGCTACTTAGACCAGGAGCTATACATGGTCCTCTCTCAGGAACAAAGAGGTGTGTCTAGAGCCCCTCTGTTCAGTTGTACCTGGGTGTATCCTTTGCACTGGTTGCTTGCTAATTTTGTAGTTAATCAAAATGAGAGTAACCTTTAACTGCAAAGGTCATTAACAAAGACCTTCTGCCTTTGTGATGTGGCATATATCAAAGGAGCATGTTAGCTTGCATTATAACCTGACATGAAGGACACTTCTTCCTGGTTTGTCAAAGAAGAAAATAATTTACTTTACATCCTCATCAAATTCTTCCAGCAAGCACAGAAAGCTAAGAAACCATGATAAAGTTCTCTCTTTCTCTCAACTCTGATAAGCTAAGGCTGTTCGCTTCAGTCAGCAATGGGCCCAGAGCCCAGGAACCACCAGTGTCAGGATTCAGTTGCACAGAAAAAGCAGCTTATTCTCCTTTACTGTTATGCAGAATGGAAAGCAATTTTGATGTTTCCTCTGGCTGCTTCACCAAATTCAAATGATGACATGAGAAGCACTGCCAACAGGTTGATGAAAATACTGGTGTATGGCTCTTCTGTGATAGCAGGTGGGAAAAGCTTAGCTGGCAAAACCAAGATTATTCACAATGTCACACTTCATCAACTAGATTGTCTACAGGGCCAGAGAGAGGATGAAGAGGACAGTTGCTCAATTGATGGTGTGCAGGTTTTATTCCAGTACTTAAGAAAAGAGGGCTTGGCTGAAAATATCATACGGTGGTATTTTCTGGTGGAATATCATTAGTTATCAAGTGGAAGAAAGTGAAGTCGCTCAGTCATGTCCCGACTCTTTGCGACCCCATGGACTATATACAGCCCACCAGGCTCTTCTGTCCACGGGATTCTCCAGGCAAGAATACTGGAGTGGGTTGCCATGCCTTCTTCTAGGGTATCTTTCCAACCCAGGGATCAAATCTGGGTCTCCTACATTGCAGGTGGATTCTTTACCATCTGAGCCACCAGAAAGCCCATCAGGATACAATTTTAAATGAGTTAGTTTAAATCAAAATCTTTTTCATCCTCAGTTTTTTACACCATGAATTTGAGTAATCTTTGTTCTGCCCTAACATTCACACTGCTACTGCCCTTACACTGTTACATGAGTCAAACACTGACTATTGACTGAAGTTGCTACTAAATAAGATAATTATTATCTTAAGAAGTTGGCATCAGACTTCAATGCCTTGACCACATCATGCCAAATGGTCTCAGAATGCTTATGCATTTCTTTTTTAAAAAGGGGGGATATCTTCTTTCACAATATTAGGCCATTTCTGCCTTAACCCATTTGGCAAGAAATTGACATAGCTGCTGCCAAGAAGATAGGGATTTGGCAATGAATTCACAAGGTAAAATCCTGCAAGGTGTTTCCATGGGGCACCACCAATGTGAAAAATGTTACTGGTGGCTTGCCAATTCAAGGAGTGCAAGTTAGCCAAATATATTTCTCTTGTCCAGGTGTCTGCTTAAGCCAAAAATGCTGGGAGTGCTCTTGTCTAATGAATATTTTTGTTGGAGAAACAATTGGAAGGTTTCCCAATTATGTATGAATTCCTTATGCCAGAGTTACCTGTGACCTTGAGTTAAAGGTCTGAGTTACTTTATATATTTTGAATTTTAACACTTTTGTAGCTTGATGATTTGCAGTTTGATAATTTAATTAAAGAAATGAATGCTTGCCCCTGAAACAAGTGCACACATGCATATGCCATTTATCCATGGATTTCCTGGTTAAAAACGTCTGCTCTAGTGACTTAACGCCATTTCCTCAGCTTTGGTGGACATCCAGAACTTAAAAGAATGATTGATTGGAAACACATTAGTTTAAAGTATCCTAGAAGTCTGAGCATCTGTTGCCTCCTGTTCTCTTTACACTAGGGTCATCCCCCTCCCAAGGCAAGGTTCTTTCTCCCCTGGCTTCTTCTACCATCGGTGCCAAAGAGTGCACTGCATCTCCTGCAGATATTCCTTGCTGATTTCAAGGGTTCCTTTCTAAACAGTGTCTGTCTTTCCTAAGATGTAGTTTAGATTGCCTCATTCCTTTTATAATAATGCCAGTCACCATTTGGTGAATATCTATTATGGGCCAGACACTTTGCACCTATCCTCTGTAATCTTTCCCCCAAATCTGCAGGGTAGTTTTAGCAAAGGAAACTGCGGTTTCAGAGATCTAGGTCATTTGCCCAGGAGACCTGAGCCAGACTTTCTCTGAAAAATATTCCCTGACCAGCATCACACTGGGTCTAGTGACCTCCCTACATCACAGCACAGCACCTGGCTGATGCCCTGAGCAGTATTTACTACACTGCATCAGAATTACTAGTTCACCTGACTGTTTCACATACTTGACTGTACAGTTCTTCCTGAGCTGAACATGTATTCCAGTGCCTATTCAGTAAATGAATGGTCATCAATTTGGAACCTAATCCTGGATCAGCTACTAACAAGTGGCCTAATTTTAGGTAAGAGGATTACCTCCTCTGCGTCTCAGTTTCCACTTCTATCAAAATAAGGGGCAGGGCATACCTAGTAAGAACAGGCTCTGATGCAGTACAGTCCCCACAACCAAGGAGTAAATGATAAAAGCCTGGCCCCCATCAAACGTGGGAGCCTCTAACCGTCAGTACTGCCCTGCCTCACTGTGTGCAAACTGCAATGTCTAAACTGATGCATGCCCTACTGACAAAGGAATGGAAGGCTACTCCACTTACTAATGCTAAAGGGGTTCTACAGAACCCCAAGAAGCTTTCCATACTACCTGTCATTGGAATTAGGGTCCATATAAGATAGCCAGAGCTTGGTTTTCAATACCTCGTAACCCTAAAAACATCATTCATTAGTTGTTATTTGGCAACACGATATAACAGAATACATGTGGACAGAAAGCCAAAGTTGTTCCCTAAAGTTAACTTTCAGGATGCATTTTCAGTTAGCAAGAGCAGAGAGGCCCAACCAGGAACATGATAAGGCTTTTAAAACTGTTGAAAACGGATCAAGTGCCTGTTGTAAGCCTATTTTTCCTACCCCAAAGACAAAAGTACCAATGAAAAATTTATTTTATATGCTTCTATTAAGACTTAGTCTAATTTCTTGGATGACTCGCAAGACTTCCCACATTAGGGGAAAAAAAGGACCACACAAATGTGAAAGAATTTAGAATTATTACTGCAACACTGGAAGATAACATTTTTTTTTTTCCTGAGCACTTAAGACATTTCTCTTCAGTCGTTTAGAAATTATCTGACTAGATAGTAGAATAGTCAGCATAGATCAAAAGATATTTGAGAGATATGACATCCTTTTCCTTCAGAAGAATCATAGGAATATACTGAAGTGAAAGATCTTTTAAAAACACTTCCTTATAAAGTACCCTAGAGTGGACATCATAATAAATATGGTCAAACTTCAGGACCATACCCATCTAAGCACTGGGATCCTGCCAAAGATACTGTGCAAAAAAATAAAGATGATTTGAAAAATTAGAATAAGTAGAAAAAGCACTTTACATGTCCTTTAAAATGATCACTACCTTAGGCAAGATATAGATTTTTTTACTACCGAAGGCAGATAGTAAATAGTTATTCAACCTGCAGCTGACATTGCATGAAGCAGCAATTAGTAAAAATAATTTAGAGAGTAAGATTAAATACCTGAATTTTCAAGTCTCAGAGAAGGTTCTCCTGGCATAAATTAAAATCATTTCATAATAGAAATAAATCACACCAAACTCATACAATCTTTTAAAACTTGGAAACCCACTATTGAGAAAAGTTTCATCGTTCAAACAAGTTTCACAAAAGCAGAATCATGATATTCCCCACTCCCCACCACCAATTTATCCAACACTTGCTACTCATGTATAGTCATCACAGAGCACTTCTAGGTATGCTGCTATTAAAATGATTTTTAAGTAAAAAATATGTAGATATATTTTCTAGATTTCTTTTGAAAAACCTTGTGACTAAATCAATTGATGCAGTATTTCTAGATATCATTCTGATACAGAGGAAGTTTAAAACAGCAGTGAGTCCATGAATATTTTTTTCGTGATTTAAACAAATTAGCACTTTTAAGTCATGAGGCAGAACTGGAATCCTGCTATACAACAGCATTGGATCAGCAAACGTTTCTTGGGCACTGAACATGAGCCATGCTCGCTCTATAATTGAAAGGTCCATATGTTAGGGGAAGCACACTGACTGAAATCACCCACCCTGGCCAGGCACCATAGTAACCATTTGCATGAGTTGTTTTAGGACAGGAGGTCCTGGTAAGGAACACGGAACTAATAAGCCAGCACCAACTGGAAGAGTTCCGGAAAGGTCAAAAAGAGACACCACACGTCCGACCACCTCCCAGAATCCTTCTCTCTGGCATCCATCTTGGCTGAACAAGGCGTGCACCACCAGGTAGACTCTGAGTCAGAATGACTGGCTGAAGACAACCCGGAAACGAATCCCATCACCATGAAACTCAAGGCTGCGAACCACGCAGCAGAGCAGTTCTCCTGGGTTCCCTTACCTTCCTGCTCTCGGCCCGGGTGCCCTTTCCCAATAGAATCTCATGCTTTGTTAGCACATGTGTCTCCTCGGACAACTCATTCCTGAATGTTAGACAAGAGTCCAGTTTCAGGCCCTGGAAGAGGTTCCCCTTTCTGCAACACATAGTCTATGGATAAACCAGGAACTTTGGGTGGAAAATGAACAACTAATGCCTTAATTGTACAAAGTCAACATGGAAAAGAAAAAAATAGTAGAGCAAAGCCTTAAAAATGAAAAATTTTAAAGCAACAAAGGATATAAAACAAGAGAATTTAAAAAAAGCATATATTACTACATATGTGAGGATTTTGTGGATATTACATTTCTAGTTGGTAGGACTATGAAACCACATATATTCTGAATTTGATAACTATGGTGGCTGCCACTTCTACTTGTCCCATCTGAATATAAGGCATCAACTGCTCAGTACTTTCTAGGTATGACCTCTCTCCTAGTGGGTTTCTATCTTTGGAAAACATGTCTTTTTCTCATCCACTGAAATTTTATCAAGAGTGTTGTAACTATAGATTTAAGCTGAACTTGTCATATGAGGACCAGGCAACCAACTCCTGTGGGTTGAAAAATATTACTAATTTATTACTATAGTTCTCACTTATAATGCTCATATTCTGTGCCAGGCATGCATCATGCCATTTTGTTTTCATAAAAGCTCTTTGATATAGACACAATTATCTCCACTTTGCAAATGAAGATGAGGCTTAGTTTTCAAGTACCCTGTCCAGGGCCATATGGATTGTAAATGGCAGACCATGCTTTAGAAATGACAACAGGGTTGAAACTTGAAAGTAAACTCCCAAACACCATGCTATTCAGTCTTTTCACACTCCACAATATAGTGTGAACTTACACTCTTTAAAACTACATAATAAAAGCACTTACTTATTAAGAAAACAATATACAATATTTTCCTGGTTTTTCAATTGTTCATGAATTGCCGTAGATTTACAATGTTTTGTTGTATTAGACAAAATTACCCAGGCTTGTTAAAGTAGTTCTCAGGCATTTTTAAATACTAGTGGGCAAAAGAAGACCATGATATAGAACTTTTCCCCAGTACTTTGGGCTATTCTAATTCTTACAGAATGAGAAGCAACATTTCTTCAGCTCTTCAAAAATCTCTGGAGTGTAAGAGACCATTTATTAACGGGTATGATATTAACCACTGTATGTATCTTAACATATACACTATACTAGTGAATTTTGAAGAAATGGGGATTGATGGCTCTGTTGTCTTACTTTTCTTGTATATGATTGGGGGGAATATTAGGCGTACACACATGTGTACATGCATGCACACACACAAATGACTAAATAATGCATTTCTAAATGAATATGTGCATTCATAAGCTTACATGGAGATGAGTGATTTCCTGAGTAATAATTAGCATGGCAGTAGAAGGTGGTGTATCTCAAAGTCCCAGGATTTAAGTACGAAATTTCAGGACCACAACTCCTGAAATTGGTAAGAATAGGTATATGCACCAGTGTTTAGTCAAACGCCACCAAGGTAATTGGTCTGTGTGTTTTCTTTGGTATACCTGCTAGAAATTCCTCATTTCCCTATTAGAAAAAGTAATTTCAAATCCCTGTTGGTGATTTAGTATGACAGATTCTCACTGTAGCAACAAAACTCAATTTCTCATTTATCTGGAGTTCCAACATGATTTTAAATATCCTGAATGTAAGAAAAACGAAGACAAATTCTACATTTCTGTGCTCAGTATACTACGTATCTGCATGTGTCAGAAGATTAGCACATAGGAGTGATATAGAGGGATGTTTACCTCTCGCCACTCTGCCCACCAAAGTCTAAGCTATTCAGAATTTAATGTAAACTAAGTGCACACACTTCATTTTTAATTACTATCAGATAAGGAGTAATCATTAATTACTAAAATAATAAATATTAACAGGAGAAAAGAAAGAGTAAAATATAAAAGGCATATAAAGTATGTAGAAAGCATATAAAGCTATATGCTAAAAAGTATACAATAGCAACACTATTTAGTACTGGACTTTCCTGTAGCTCAGATGGTAAAGAATGTGTCTGCAAGGCAGGAGACCTGGGTTCAATCCTTGTGTCAGGAAGATCCTCTGGAGAAAAGAATGACAACCTACTCCAGTATTCTTGCCTGGAGAATCCCATGGACAGAGGAACCTGGTGAACTCACTCTGTGGGGTCACAAAGAGTTGGACATGACTGAGCAACTAACACTATTTAGTACTGGTGCACAGTTTAGGAACAATGTTATCATTTGCTATAAGCCAGCGTAATGGTGGAAATAATTCTTATGCCATGAAGAAGGGCCTAAACTGATTTCAATTTTGCTCAACAAAGCAGAATGATATGTACCATATTTTAACTTCCATGAAACCAATACCATTAAAGAAAAACTGGCCATTTAAGTTGTAAACTTTACATATTTGGAAAATTGGTTAATTTAGTAGATTACTTTCCAACTGTCCTAGACAAAGTATTACTATAATGTTGCCATCTGTCTAATAATATGGAATAAAAATAAGACCTTTAAAGCCATCTT
The DNA here is from genome assembly GCF_023699985.2 of Odocoileus virginianus. Lineage (NCBI taxonomy): Eukaryota > Metazoa > Chordata > Mammalia > Artiodactyla > Cervidae > Odocoileus > Odocoileus virginianus. Next base: position 24,036,507 of record NC_069686.1, read on the forward strand.
ACAACTGTATTATCCTTATACTCTTCAACAAAATTAATACAAGTCTATTTACATTTTAGAATAGGAAATAAAAATGCAATCATTTGTTTCGACTGTTTCCTAAGAAATGCCAGGTTAAGATGAAAAAATGTGATTGTTTTGAATACTCAATTATTCTTTACATTTTCCATCTATATGTTGTAATTTTATTCTTCTTTCTTTTTCATAGGCACCAGAACTTCAGGAAAAGGACACATATATTGATAATACAACCTAAAACCTACACACACAATTTTGAGATGACAACAGTTATTTGTAGATTTTAGATTATGTTCCATCCTGCTAGACTGAGTACAACATGTTTGCCCTAAAATCTTTTCCAAGCTTACAATATGGTCTCTAGTTTCAAATGATGACAAAGACAGATTGGTAATCAGAAAGCAGGAAATTAATTTTTGAAAAATCCTTAAAGATTTCTTTGAAGTCTGATATAATACCACCTCGTAAAGTACACTGTGTACATCCTTCAATGATTTGTTTTTACATTACTCTATTTGCTCTTAACTTTCTAAATTTAACTTCATTTGCATTACAGAAATGCATTTTTCTATATGCATTTAAGTATCCAGACCATTAACTTACTAGGTACCTGCTGCTGAGATCTGTATGGAAGCTGTATGGTTCAAGCAAATGCAAAAAAGACTTCAAAGTTTTGAGTGAATTTGCATAGAGACATAAATTCTCCAGGATATTCAAAGCCATAAATTTGCCGCAGGACATATATAGCTCTCTCGTGGCTCACGAAAGCACAACAATCCTCTTTATTTCACATTTGTCTATTACCACGTTTTCTACAAGAATCTTCACAGGCGCGCCTTCTTTGCCCTCACTGTTTTTATTTCTATATTCAGAATGTGCTAACGGGTAGTAGCAGTTGCATTTACAAAGTGAATAGTATTGGACAGGCTAAATGAACTTTAAACCTAGCTCTTTCCTCTTCCCTGTGCCCTGCCTGTAACACATGTAGAGGGCTGGTAGGTATAAACTCTGGGCATGACCTGAGCTAAAAGTAAAGAGGTTTGCTTTTCAAAATTGTTGGATAAAACATAGTTGACTGTAAGAAAGACTTTATTTGGCTGTTTGAAATACATGTATGTATGTAGTATGTATGCATACATATATAATATATACATATCTTATATATAACAACATATGAATATATAAAATGTTAAGTATGTATTTCATAAAATTATATACCTATGTATAAAACAAAAGTAACCAAATATGCTGTTTAGACCAAAGGACAGCATTTTCCATTCTACATAAAAAGGGGCAATTGACTTAAAATATATCCCCTTAAGCTGCAGTCATTACTGAAAGTTATAAAAGAGAGTTTAGAAGAAAATGGCAGTTTATTTGTTTTTACAAAACTCGTACAAAATATGAGTATCTTTTCCTAATTTAATCTCAGGATTCTGGATAAACGTCAGAATGTCCCCATAGTGTGATAAAGGATGAGAATCTGGCCCTAAATGACTGCTATGAAGTGATTTCATAAACATTTAAAGGACTTGTCCTTCACTGTTTTAAATGGCCGTTCTCCTGTTTTGGTCTGCCCTCCATACTCCCCGTACCCCATTTTAAAATAAAAGATATTAGTGCCAAACTACCAAATCTTGATAATCATTATAATAAAATTAATGCCCCCTTCTCAATGCAAAAGAAAGTAATTATCTAAACATGTACTAGCTCTTTGTAGGTAAGGTTCATAAAATTCACTCAAAATATCTTAGGCAAATATGAAAGCATAAAGCAATTTCACAACAAAACATTATTTTGCCTCTTCATCTTTCCAACTTATTTTCATACACATATAACCTATAATGTAAACAGATAAATATTTGATGCAAATTACAATAACATTTTTCCCCATCAGCATTGTAACTGCTGAATTGACACATTTGAAAATTTTAATGACATAGATAGTCTGATCATGCTGCTTTAATTAGGTTTATTTAAAAATATGCTTTTCAAATAAAAAAGCAATATGAACAATAAAAGTGAGGACACATTTGTTTGGTTCAGGTCAGACTTTCCTGTGATGTAATCACACATTTTACAAAAGTGTGAAATTTAGTCTATGGAAAAAGACTTTTTTCCTGCCTGTGACATTTATGAGGTTCACTTCACAATCCAGACTTAAAGGAAAAGTCATAGGAAGCTGAACATGTTGAGTTCAAAATAGCATTATCTAAAAAGTCCCAAAGAAAATTAATAACAATTATGAAAATTAAAGTATTTAAAGGATGCAACCCCCAAATAAGAAATGATTTCTTTGATAAGGTGTTTAGTAATGAAATACAGAATGAAGACTCTCCAAAATGAACCCTCTCTTAAAAGGAAATGAAAATATAACTTATTGGAACTGTCCTTATGGTATCATGTGGGTTATGAACAAAAGAACTCCATTATTTAGTTCCAGATACCTCACAGGAATCTTAGGTTCTTATTTAAAACAGATTTCTTAAATATGTGAAAATCCTCTAAAAGTTTAAAGTCTTGACATTCAAGTAGATGTTTCAACCCAGATACCTCCCTGCAATCAAAAACTTTCTCCAAAATGGAATTATTTAGGATCCCCAACCCCAATTTTTTTTCTCATGACATTATTCCATTGGAACAAAACACCCGCGTTTCAAATTGAGACAACATTAAGAAGATTTAATAAACTAGTTAAGGGAAGCTGAAAATCGAGAACACCCTGCCGATTTCCACAATGAAGTAAAATAGCCAATCCTCATCGGTGTCTTTTATAGAAACAAAATCAGGCGCATCACGAAATCTGTCACCGTACCTGCGTGCACTTTAAAACGACTACGGCACACACGCTGTAAGATCTTCACTCTGAGACATAAAACACACTTCACGTAACTGCTGCAAAACACTGCTGCAGAGGAGCCCAGTGCATTTTTTTCGGGCAACTGATCCAGCTTTCCACCAGCCCTGTGACCTTTGAACTCCCTTCTGCCCCCCCTCCTCTCGCTTCTGCAGTCAAAGCCTCGGAGCTGGTCTCATTTGCATAAGGCTCGGGCAGCCCTCCAGCAGCTGAAACGGAATGCTGGGTAAGGAATTGTGGAACTGCAGTTCTGCCAGAATACCTGAATCACCCGAGAACTGGAATCCGCGATGGGGGGTGGGCACCGACTGCGCCGGGCTGCCGGCATCACAGCCCCACCCCCAGCCCCCCTTGTCTATTAATGTATAAGTGGTTTTAACTCTTTGTTTTAGAGTCCTGCTTTCGCCTTCCCCACCGAAAAGAAGCTGTCAGCAGCGACTATGGTAACCAAGGAAACCCAAATAGTCAAATACTTCATTTAAATACATGTGGAAGGCCAATTTAAAATTTTCATTAACTCCTCTTGTTTTTGAAACATAGCTATTTTTCCCCCCTTGCAAGGCACAGTGCACGCATAATCAGGGACATAGGATATTTCTTTTTGTTGTGGTTTAAACAGCATCTTACAGGCATACATTTGAGTCACTATACGAATACATGAAGTCACTGTGGTAATTCTATAAAATGTTAAATGCGCCCTAGTGCCTTAACATCATCCTAAATGGTGTCCGACAAATTAATTGTAAAGAATTTAGGTCCCACGATGCCTGTAAAACAACACAGCGGTAAAAATGTAGAGCAAAGTTAAACTACGTGTTTTGATCTAAAGATTCATGCAGCAGTAACGCTTGTCTCTCCTTGGCAGAGATGTTCAGTGTTGTGCTATTATTTGCTAGAGTTATTTCTTCCCTTGTCTTCCTACACACAGCAGTCTCTCTATTTAAAACACAAACTCTCTTGCTCATAAACCTAAGAAGTGATTATTTTCTAGGTACAGAAGGTCATGTATACATATTTTTATAAATACCCATGAAGGCACATATTCTTTTCTAAATGGTGAGTCAATGGAAATATGCATCATCACATAATTAATCCATTCTTCTTTTTTAAATTAAGCTAATTTGTTTTCTCCTTTAATGAGTGAATAATATTTAAGAAATAAACCATTGAATGCAATAAAGAAGTATAACATGATAAATAAAAGGCACAGATTAATATATGCTATTTTATAGTTAAATATAAAATGCATTGTTCTGGGAGATAGCATTATTAACATTTCAAAATTTTCTTGGTTTTAAAATTTTTTATTTAAATAATTGACTATGTTAAATCTCTTGTAGTACACTAAAAGATATCAAAAAATTTTGAATGATATATCATCCAATTCATAAGACACAAACTATTGCAGTAGAGAATTTTTTAATTCTGGAAAAATAAATGTGAAGATTTTTATTTGAGCTATTTGTCAGTATTCTGCCATATGTTATTTCTGCATTATAGAAGGTTAGAAATTACTGAGTGATTTTTTTAACCCATAAATTTTTAAATAGGATAAATAACTTTTCAGTTTCCTATAATCATATAAACATTTCTCTATCACATCTGACTACATCAGCCATTTAATTGAGTTGGGTCAATTCAAGTGCATCCTTCATATTACACACTGTAAATATCTTGCAAAGTTTTTAAGGCAAAATACACACCAGCCCATCCTAATTTAAATCCAATCAAACACAAGGAAGTGTTGGAGTAATTTATAAAATCACTGACCTGTGCAAATAGCTGTAGTCTTAGTCCTTGCACTCTTTTTTCATTAGAATCCAAAATAAATTGATTAACATTTTCTAATGTGTGTCAGCATCACCGAAGGCACTGCTCTTCCTGGTTCAGCGGAATCTTCTGAAATTTGCCAGCCCTGTGTTTTATTGCTGGTACCGTATGCTTTATTGTTCAGCGACAAGAGCTTCACTCTGCACAAAGACTCATTACCTACTGCTTGCTGCACGGCATCAGCCTCACTGAGGCTGCCTATATGTGATCACATGGGAGTTTTGTCTGAGAAAGCCAGGCATGCCGCTGACTTCACTGTGTCTATGGATATTTTTATCAGCTGAGGTCTGCTAGGAGGAAGGAATAACAGATTAGGGAGCTGCTCGAAGTCTTTAATGCAGCACAACTTATGGAAATCCCTTCACAAGATTTTTTTTTATTATTATTATAGAAAACATTTGAGCAGGCATTTAAAAGAAGTTCACTAGATTTCATTTTAATAAGAAGCTGGAAAATAATTTAAGGAAGGGGAACTAAGAAAAAGCTGTTTCCCACCTTTTGCTTTCTGAAAGTACTTTTGTACAAATGTTATTAAAGAACCTTGCTGAACTGAATGATTTGACAGTATGTTTAACTTTTAGATTGCTGGTGTTTCTTTTTCTTGGCTGTTTTCGAAAGGATAAGTCATTGTTCCCCTCAAAATCGCCTCAATGAAAATCTCAGTCACTAATAGATATGATATATGAATAAAAATAGAGATGTTCTAATTACTTTTGATAAAGTAGATGAGAGAGTGAGTGTCTTTTATTGATGTATATAAGTGAGGTAGATGATTAATTTATCTTCTCAAAAGATGACACATTCCTATAAGAGCTGACTTAAAAGAACAATGAAGATTTCAATTTAAAGATCTAAAGGGCATGTGGTTCATATTAATTCTTAAAATCGCAGTAACTTATTTTAGACAGCTCACCTCAATAAAGCATATGGTTTACCTTATCTGATTTCAGTGTTAACAAGTAGTTTCAAAACTGACTACTCAACATTTAGAGTAATTTTTCTCCTATGTAAATACTGAATTAATACACATACATATATACACATAGGTATAGTCAGATATCTTTCCAAAGTGTATTTTTAAATAATTACCTAAAATTATTTCTCAAAATTTGAAAATGGATAGTGGATTTCCAAATGAAAAAGCTATTTAATAATTGGAAGTTGATGAAAAAAATAAACTTCTTATCTCTTTAATAATCTAAATTGAATTGGTAATTGAAAGCTTGTTTCTTGTTAATCTCAATGGAAATCTTAGGACAAATACATGCAATGTTCAATGAAGAGCACAAAAGTAAAAGTCAAAAACACCATAAATAAATATCAGAAAATAAATTTTTCTGTACAGTTAGATATATGGAACATTTTAATAATGCCTGTAAGTAATATAGTAATCCTAAAAATAGTAAATCTATATACCTGCTTAAACTTTTCATTAATGAGAAGTTATTTTTTGGAAATAATTATAACTTAAAATTTTTTTGTGTCAGCTGAAATTTTAAAAAATAATTTAAAGCCAAAATAGGCATGTGTGGCTAAATCCAGTCTCTAAATATGATGATTTGACATCATTCTTTATAATATTTTTTGTAGTGTTAACATTGATTTAGAATGTTTCATGACTTAAATAAATGCCTTTTCATGGATCTTTCTTAACCTTGAAAAAATATTCAGATATGTTTCGAATGCTACCATTTCAATGCATTTGTTCCAAAATGCTCATGTTCATTTTCCCCTGCATACAAGAGCCACACTAAAGCTAGAAAACCTTGGGGCATTAAAAGAAAAAGGAAAACAAGTGTTTCTGGCTTATAGTGTAATTCTGGGTTCTTAAAGATATGCATATTGTAGCTAATATCTTTGATGATGTCATCATGTTAATGTACAAGGAAATAAACAAAAGGCAGCCATTTTTCTGTTGCTGCATCACTTCAAAAACAGTGAAATAAAATGGTCGCCAAATGGAAAAAAAGAATCAGCAGAAAACTAAGTTACTTTCAAATTCTTGGGAGAGGGAGGGGCAAAGGTTGTGAAATTAGAAATAAAAATCCATATATATGAATTTTGTGTGAATGTATGTAAATAAATAATTTATAATAAGAAAGAACTGTAAATAAATACAAGGGATATAGAAATAGCATGCAATTTAAACAAATTATCAGTAAAATAATATCTCCAATGGAAAGACTATAGTCTGTAAACAATGTATTAAATGTAAAAGCTTATTAAATTCATTAATGTTGAAAAAGGTATTTAAAGATGGACAACAGAGTTGGAAAGATCTAGAAAAAAACAAAATGATCATGAAACAGTAATTAGCTTCCCAGGTCTACTATTGTCTTAAATGACCTTGGTGAATGATTCTATCATCCTATGCCTTATTTGTCAAGTCTGCAAAACAGGAACAGAAAAATCTTTGGAAAACATGTCATGGAAGTAAATAGCAATATTTTTATACTTCAGTTCTCTAAATAAGTTTTAACCAAGCATTGTCAACTAATATTAGTAAAGTAAGGAGAAATGATGTAAAATTCTAATGAGTAGTTAAAAGAATTTTTGAATGCATTATCCTAACAGCAGAGATAAACAGTTCTAGTAAGTAGATAGGACTTTCTGAAACAAGAGGTGATTTTTTCCCTAGTACCTGCAGAAAATAAACTAGAAATGAATTTAGTAAGTAATTTGAAATGAATCTCAAAATTGCCTCAGGATTAAAACAAATTACAAAATATACCCATCCTTCCAATCAAAATTCTGTAACTTGGTCAGGGACATGACAAGAGAATAGAAGCAGAGTTTCTGATACTCACACAATGAACAGCAATGCCTCTGCTTATATAACAAGTTCATCAGCCAAGAGTTCTTTACATTTGAAATTACCAGAGAAACACGAGATCACAGCTTAAAGAAGGAAATTCCATCCAAGACTGAAAGAAAATTTTAATTTGCTTTGTATATGAAAAGCTGTGAATTCAAAAAAGATGTGTCAATTCTTATTATTGACTCTTACTAGCTTGACTTTTCTCTAATGACAAAGAGGCATAATAGAATCATTTTGTTTGCCCCTCTTTTCTACAGAATAACTAACGCTTGTCAGAAGTAATCCAGAATGTTTGCTATCCAATTCATTCAGTAACTTGGATATAGACACACCAACTGAATGGTCCCTTGAAAATTCTACTGCATGAAGGAAGATGAAGGTTAACAGATACCATCACCTGCATTAACTAGAACCATATTAATTGGCATGTATACACACACACACACACACACACACACACACACACATATACTGGCATATACCAATATATCATGTTAGATGTACCCTTGATAAGGCTGGATTTTCAAGTTACCTTCACCCTTCTTTACGGTACATTCAAAGAAGTCAATAAGTTGGCCACGTCAATGTCAAAATCCAGGACTAACTCAATTCAATTCAACAAACATTTGAGAGTTTCCTATACCAAGCTTGAGAGAGTTGCTAGGGGTATAAAAATGAAATATACACTGTACCCAAGACAATTATAATCTATCTAGCTAAAAAATAAAAGTTGCTTAGCAAGTTATGGGAGGAGTAGTGCAGTGGAGATATGTTTTCTAAAGTTTGACTATTTTATTGATTTAACATGTATTTTAGGTACAATGAATATAATTTCTTTTCAATATTGTTTCACAAAATCAGAAAACCATTTATCAAATGTCATATCTAGATGTCTGTATATATATATGTATATATATATATATATATATATGTAACATGTAATAGCTACATATTCCTGTGGTATCCTTCTCTTCAAGAGGTTGAATTTAATTTCACTTGCCTTCATTCTAAGTTAGCCTTAATGATTTGTTTAACCAATAGAGGCTGCACAAGTGAATGTTTTGGAGATTCCAAGGTTAGGTCCTAAGAAATGTTAAAGCTTCCACTTCAGCCTCTTGGAGTCTCTTGAGTCTTCCAGGAGCCTTGAGTTGCCATGTGAAAGGAATAACTACACTAAGACTGTCACAAAGAAGCCACAGTAGCACTCTGATCAAACGATCTGAACTGAGTTCAGGATTCTGGCCATTCCTGATGCCTAACCCATATGGAAAGCCATCATGGACCCTCCACATCTACCCAGCCACCAAAGGTGTATCATGAAGTTACCCTAGTTGTCACTATGGGGCAAGAATCACTGAGCTGAGTTTTTCTCAAATTCTTGTCCTAAAAAATTCATAAGATGTAATACAATGGTTGCTGTTTTAGGCACTAAGTGTTGTTGCAGTTACTCAGATATTGAAAACTAGAACCTAGTTACATGTGTGGGACAGAGACAACATAATAAACATAAAAGTACAAGAAAGGGGCAGTCTAATATATATGTATATATATATATATATATATATATATATATATATATACACATACACACAAATACATACACACACACATATATATATATATATATATATACACATACATGTTTCCCAGGGAGCGTAGTGGTAAAGAACCCACCTACAATGCAGGAGACTTAAGAGACAGGGGTTCGATCCCTGGGTTGGGAAGAAGCCCTGAAGGAGGGCATGACAACCCATTCCATTATTCTTGCATGGAGAATCCCATGGACAGAGGAGCCTGGTGGGCTACAGTCCATAGGGTTACAAATAGTTGGACACGACTGAAGTGACTTAGCACGCAAACATTCAGTGAAATGGATGAATTTAATGGATTCATTAAAAGAAAATACAATTGAGGTGGGTGGAGAAAAAAGCAAAAAAAAAAAAAAAAAAAAACCCCTCCAAAATCAGAGCATGTCCAAGCACATGAGTACTGAGTTATCTAAGAAGACTATATTGCCAGAATGGGATATCTGAATTAATAGAGAAGAAATTGCTTCACTAGCCAGAAGGAAAGGGAATTCCCAGTAATGGTACTTTGGGAAAAACCCAGAAACAGGGGAAATAGCTTTACTGTAATGAGAGGAACTTTGAGGAAGCTTGGGTGGCAAGAGATTTAGGCATGTGCTGGGAGGTTAAAGGAGAAAAAAGGAAGTCTGGTGTCCGTTCTTGGAATGCAATGAAGCTTGAAGTGCAGAGATTGTTGAAACATAGGAGACACTGGGAAGTGACCAAGGCATAGAAAAGGAGGTATGGTCAAAGTGATGAATAAGGAAAGCAACGCTGGCAGGAGAGAGGCAAGGCAGCAGGGAATCTGAGGAAGAGGAGGTAAGAAGAAATGGTGAAACCCTGGCAACCGAGGAATGAGGAGAGAGGAATCCATCATAAAGAAAGAAGGAACTTTAAATTGGCTGGATAAGCCAAGCTCTCTGACTTATTGCATTAAATTCAACAGTTCTGTGATTTAGTTACAAATTATATGTGACCAGTATAGAGCATCTAACTAGCTTTGTTAGACAGATTTAGTAATTTCATGGGCAGTTTGATTTGTATTGGCCTCAGTTTGTCTACTTTCAAATATTGTGAAAATTGGTTTACATCAAATTTTGTAAACATTGTGTTTGGGAGCTTACAAAAGACTATAAAACAACAGGATCTTCCTTAAATAGATAGAGTACATAGAGGGAACCACTTATATTTCTTTCTGCTATTTGATTCCTAACCTGAAAAAGAAAATTATGTCTTAATTCTACAAAGATTAAAAAGATAGTTGCCTTTGGATAATGCAAACTAAGACAAAATATGCTCCTCCACACTCCCTAAACCACACACCATTACCTATCAAAGTATACAAGTCTACTAGAGCTTTATTTTTCTGATTCTTCATTCTATTTGAATATTAGACTACCAAAGTAGCAGATGTTAGGTTAGTAGCCGGTGAACAGCCATGCAGAATGATGCAGGTTAAATGGTAGGTATTGCTATAATTGCTGCTGCTGCATATACAATATGTACATAAATCATCTGAACACAGCTGCAAAGAAGTCTTTATGCAAAGTGACCCAGAGAAGAAAGTATCCAGGTTTCCCCCTACCCTTCATTCTCTTTATCAGCACAAAAGCATTAGAAAACAGCATTTATCCAGAGAAAAGAGTAAATGAAGCAAACCTCCTCTCTGAGAACACAAAGGATACATTTATTTCTTAGTGACCATCAACTTTGATTATAAAGATTTCTTTTTATGCTGAATTAGATGTCTAACATGGGACCAAAAATATGGAGTCAAACAGCACATGCAAAAGCAAACAGGAACTGAGCAGGTAAAAAAAGAAAAAGAAAAAATAATAATTTAATAGGACCAGTGGCTTTTCCATGTCAATGGGAAGGTTATATCATAACTAAAAGAACTATCAGTGGTAAAGAATCTGCCTGCCAATTACAAGGAGACACAGGCCATGGGGGTTCAATCCCTGGGTCAGAAAGAACCCCTGGAGAAGGAAATGGCAACCCACTCCAGTATTCTTGCCTGGGAAATCCCATGGACAGAGGAGCCTGGCAGGCCACAGTCTGTAGGGTCTCAAAGTCAGACATGACCAAGTGACTAAGCATGCACACAAGAGAGCTATGACACTACTTTGGGGTTTCAAGACACAGGAAGGAGTTTCTTATATTTTATTTCACTAACACAAGTCTATAGGTACTTGACTAGATTGACTCTACTCTGATTTATATGAGACATACAGACATAGTTTTAGCATATTATTTACCTGAGTTCATTCACTCATTCACATATTCATTTTACAATCTGATTCAGTGCTCTGATAGGTTAAAGAGATGAATAAGTCACAGGCAGCAAGCTAAGTGGTTTTCCATCTAGAGGGAGGGACCTATATAAAGAAATAGATACAACATAATGGGATACATTCTCTAATTGAAAAATGTATAAGAACATAAAAGACAGGAGTGAATAAGCTATATAAAAATAGCTAATAGTTATCAAGTACTTAACCAAGATGAAGTGTTTTATTTGACACATATAAATTGAGTCATATGACAATTGCAACAAGCCCATGAGGTAAGTTACTTTTGCCATCTCCATTTCATTGATGAGAAAACTAAGGAACAGGCTAGTTAAGTGACTTGCTAAGTGACTTGTCAGTTAAGTGACTGACAGAGTCAGTATCCAAACCCAAACTTTAATGCATTGTGTCTCTACTGCTATCATGTTACTTGAGATAGTCACAGTGGGCTTCATAGAGGAGGTGATGTGGGAAATGAATCTTAAGGGACGAGTAAGAGTTCTTCTGTGGAAAAGGAGAAGAGTATTCTAGGCAGAAGAGCTAAAATATATACAGAGTCTGAGGCATGACTAATGCATATGTGGAAGAAATTAAAAACTTTACTATGAAAATGGTAAGTTTATTCGATCTTGATATGGGATTGTGCATTTGTAATGCTGGCTTATTTGGAATTCAACTAAGAATCAGTTTGTACTTATAGGGGAATGTAAAATTTGCTTGACTACATCTGTGTTTTGTTATTAGATGACTCAGGAGAATGAACTGGAGACAGGGTCTGGAAAAAAAGGACACCAAATGAGACAGTTGAAATATCCCATAGGAAAAGGTTACAAAGCTCTGAATGAAGACAGTGGCAGCCCTAGTTATGGAAAGGAAAGATATTAAGGAAGTAAGTCAGCAGATACTTAGGCAGGAATTAGGGGGAATCCTGAATCCAGGATTTTTCATTTGGAGGACAGCATGGATGATGATATCAGTAACCAATGTTAGAAATGCAAGAGGAATGCCTTTCATGCCTAGAGCAGCCATGACTTGTGGTCCCAAGAAGCACCTGAAACATGTAGCAGCTCCAGAGCATGGCATGCTGGATATACTGACTGGAGTGTTTGTTCCTCATTCATCTACCAGTCCCCATAAGCTGAGGGAATGTTTCCCCCAAATCATTTTCCTAAGGAACAGACTTAAGTACACCCCAACAAGGGATGAAGTAGAGAAGATCTGCATACAGAATTCATTAAGATTGATGGCAAGGTCCACACTGATACAACCTACCCTGCTGATTTTATGAATGTCATCAGAATTGGCAAGACTGCAGAGAATTTTCCTCTGATCTATGACATCAAGAATTGCTTTGCTCTTCATCATATTACACCTGCGGAGGCCAACTATCAGTTGTAGAAAGTAAGACAGATCTTCATGGGCACAAAAGGAATCCCTCATCTGGTGACCCATGATGCTCACAACATCTGCTACCCCGAATTCCTCATCAAGGTGAATGACATCATTCAAATTGATTTGAAGACTGGAAATATTACTGATTTCATCAAATTTAACATTTGTAACCTGTGCATGGTGACTGGAGGTGCCAACTTGGGAAGAGTTGCTATGATCACCGACAGGGAGGGACATCCTGTTCTTTTGATGTAGCTCATATAAAAGATGCCAATGGCAACAGCTTTGCCATCCAGCTCTCCAACAATTTTGTTATTGGCACAGGCAACAGACCATGGATCTCTCTTCCTCGTAAAAGGGTATCTGCCTCAGCATTCCTGAGGAAAGAAACAAGAGATTGGCAGCCAAACAGAGCAGTGTATAAAATGATCTCTAGGTGACATGACTCGCAAAGTCTTTGTACTTAATTAAAGATATGGAGCCACTCAGTGGTAAACACTGAATGCCTAAAATGCTCCCAGAAAAAGTACAAGGCCCTTAGAACACAAGGATTCCATCCTGAGTGTTCAGTGCCTGGCAGAGGAGTTCACAAACAAAATCAATTATCCGGAAACACATTTCTCTCCACTCTCTCAGTGGCCTGAATAAAGGTAAAGAAAGCACAATCAACTTCACAACCAAACTTCAAATCTGGAATACCATTAATTGAACTTAACTGTGATACTCATACAAGGAAACTATCTGAAAGTGTTCTATGCAGATTAAGATCATGGTCCATATCACAAAATCTACCTTCATGCTTTATATTAATCATACAACATGAAGACATACAAAAAATAAATTAGATTTCTTCTTTAGGCAGGTGTTTTAATGAGCTTAATCCTGAGGCTTGCTATTAATGCTAGTGACTGACTTCTTTGAAAAGAGGAATGCATTTTCTTTCCTGTTCATATAGTCAGCTTCCTGTTTAGTATTCATTATTCATATCTATTTTTATCAAAGAGCACTATTACATGAAACCATGATCCAAGCATGTTTGGCTCTAATTTTTAACTCTTAGGGAAGGAAATTATACACCCTTATTGTACTGGTATATAATTGATTTCCTTGGTGGCTCAGACAGTAAAGAATCTGCCTACAATGCAGGAGACCTGGGTTCAATCCCTGGGTCGGGAAGATCCCCTGGAGAAGGGAATGGCAACTCACTCCAGTATTCTTGCCTGGAGAATCACATGGAAAAAGAAGCCTGACGGGTCCATGGGGCCGCAAAGAGTTGGACACAACTGAGAGACTAAAACGCACACATGCACACACACGATTGTTATATACACATGTGATCATAGTGTATATGTGTTCCCTTGTATTAGTGGTGTTATTTAATTCAGGTTGTCAGGCTAAAGAACCTTTCACACCTATCTTAATTTGGAACATCAACATGCCATTGAAGAAAAGCCATCAGTCTTCCAAATAAACAGTAAAAAAGACTTTTGATCACAGTCTCATTTAAACTCTATCTAGATATTCTAAGACTTTCTTACCTGGGATTAAGAATGGAAAGAACTGTAAATACATTTTATTTGAGTACTGTGACTCCTGATGGCTTCAGCTGACAACCGGGGTACCACAACTATTGCTGCTCTTTTGAAGCCAAAGCAAGATTTTAATCTTTGCCTCTTTAATTACTGATAGTTATCTATGTGTATGCTGTCACTGCAGTTGTATTTAACTCCTTGCAACCCTATAGATGGTAGCCTGCCAGGCTCCTCTGTTCATAGGCTTCTCCAGGCAAAAATACTGGAGTGAGTTACCATCCCCACCTCCAGGGTATCTTCCCAACCCAGGGATCGAACCTGCATCACCCGCATGGGCAGGTGGATTCTTTACACCCAAGCCACCTGGGAAGCCTGGGAGTTATTGATTGTTGCTGCTGCTGTTATTCGGTCACTAAGTCATGTCCACTTTTTGCAACCCTTAGGACAGTAGCCCACCAGGTTCCTCTGTCCATGAGATTTCCCAGGCAAAAATACTGGAGTGGGTTGCCACTTCCTTCTCCAGGGGATCTTCCTAGACCATGGATTGAACCTGCATCTCCTGCAGTGGCAAGCAGATTCTTTACCATTGAGTCACCTATGGGGGAAGCCCATATTTATCTATGAAACACGGGATTATGATGACTGAGACAAAATTGGGCATTATATTGCTACCATTTCCCAGCCATGCACAGTGAGGTGACTTTAATGTTGTCTACCGATGCTTATTACATTGTGTCTATACACTATCTCTTTGACCCAGGAAGTCTATGACTACATTATTTCGTTTCCCCTTTATTTATTTATTTTTTCCCTTTGCTTTAATTTACTATATATTATAGCCACCCTGAAACCAGGTGGAAGCAATAAATTTAAGACTTAATAAACTACAAGTATTACATATTACTTATTACATATATGTAATTAATATTAATACTTAATTACTTATTACATATTTATCAATGTCATAGAATATCATATAGCCATTAAAGTCAGCATTATGACTATATAAAAATATAAATGTTTAAAAATAATAATTAGTGAAGAAGTTTACCAGAAATATAAAAAACATCATTACAAGTAAAACGTATAGAAGAAGACTGGTGAGGAATTAAAGGAATTTAGGGATTATGTGTGAGTTTAAAACAATATACACACTGCAAGTTCAGTGTTTTAAGTATAAGATAATTAGAAAAGTAGAATCAAAATCATAAAAAATAGTTATCTCTTCGACATCAAGTAATAGGTGATTTTTATTTTTGACTTTGACTTTTTCTAAATTTTATGTGTTCTGTCTCCTGTTACTGATACAATGAAAAATTAATAATGTAATTTTTACATTAAAATTAATTATGCTAAATTAATTTAATGGTAGAAAAATTATTTAAAATTAAGGCTATTGTTCAAACAATTTTAAACGTTGCGATTTTAAGCCTTCAGATATCAAGGAAATTGAACTCTGCCTCCACACTCCACCCTTAGGCCAGATTTGACACAATGCCATCTGGTCTACTAGGTTTTTTAAAGATGTGATTTTTGTCCCTTGATGAACAGATTCCTTTTCAACATTTTCTTCAAGCAACTACAGAGTGTGCTGTTTTTCTAAATTTACCTTTGAGGTACTACAAGAATGTTCATGTATCTACTCCCAGGCCTTCTTACCGTGGCAGTGGACCAGAATGGGTGACTAGGGGCGGCACAATAAGGTCTCAATGTGTAACCCTACTTCTGAATGAGCTGCTGGGCCTTACACTATGATACGTTATTTTACTTGCCTGGAGGAGATAGTAAGAAGAAGAAGGTAAGGGCCCTAGAGTAAGAGATACATGTTTAAATTGGAAGAAGACGTTGGGATTAAAAAAAAAAAAACTATAGCTGGGCATTATGTAGTTCTAGTTGAAACTCAACAGCAGAAAAATTGGAAAGCCTGGGGTAAAAGCATCTAATTGGGAAAATATTAATGTATTAATACAAAATATTCCTTATGCATGACAGTGCCTGGAAAACAAATGCCCAGCCATTTAATTCTAGCTTTCTTGCTATTCCAGAGAGACATGATGCTAGAACTTATGAACCTAATATCCCATTGTCGGTTTTAAAGTTAATCATATACTGGAAAAGTATAACATAGTTTGGGAGTTTTCCAGGCAACAATTTGAGGGGCAACTTTGAATCTGCATGACCCATACGTCTTGGCGATAAACAGGAAAATCTGGACTAGAAGCCCATTCTCGGTCCACAGGCCAGTATTAACTGAGAGATGGCCTTCTGCTTCCTTATACTCTCTTCTTTCCTTCATCCGTCAGCTCTTGCTCCCCCTTTAAGACTTAGCTCAAAACTGCCCTTCCTTTTAAAACCTATCTCCATATCCCTTGCGCATGGAGAGAAAAAGGCCATTCCTTTCTCTCTCTTTCACATGTCTTCACTTATTACTCTACTATCCACCTTACAACATCATACTGTGTAATGTGTTTGCATTTCTAGAAAGATACCAATAAACTGGGATCTCAAAGATAAAGGCTCCACATTATTCACATTTATATCTTTAGTGCCTCCCACAAGACTTTCACGCTGGGGGATGCTCAATGCTGTTGAACAATTTCTTGCAAAAGTGTTTATGGAATATAGACATAAAATGTACACAAGATTTTAAATAGCTGTCTTTAGAATATTTGAATAACACTGGTAACACACAGGTTGCTGTTCAGAGGACAGAATTATTGTTTAACACAAGCTTCTAGTTTGTGTTTTCTGAGCTTGTCTCAATAGAAAACAGATGAAAAACTGGAAAGATTGTGCACACTTCCTCCTCTCACCCATCACAACAGGGTTATGAGAATTGGATCAGACAGGATATCTTGCAGTTTCTCTCCTCTAGTAGCTGTTCCACAGCTGATAACACATTTTTAGCCTTGTTAAAAATTTCTCCAACTGATAAACTTCTTGGGCCTTTTCCTCAAGTACCAATCATCATTACTATCCCCTTTGCCAACAATTTTTCTCCCTTCCCTCCTTTTCTTCCAAATACAGAAGAGATATGCTTCAACTGTTGCTATGTCCGAGAGCAGGGCCTGTAATTTTGCTTGTACTTGTTTGCCTAACGTGATCTCTTTGAAGTCAGAGGTCAGTTTCTTTCAGAGTACAGAGGTATTCAGGCTTTGCTAATGGGCCTTAACAAACATGTCACATTTCAGATCAACATGTCTGCCAATATGTAAGCCATTTCGAGAACACTTTTTCTGTCAACAGAAGCTTTCTGTCAATTCATGACATGTGTTAAATGAAAGTATGTTAGATAGACTAAAATGTCCACACAGTAATAGTACATACAGACGAGCTTTGTATTTATATTCGTTCAGCATTAAGTTCACAAGACTCTAACGGTCATTAACATAAGAAATGCTTATTGAGACATTGATTGATGATGAGAACCCCCTCCCCATCAAACCTACAGCAGATGGACCAGAAGGAAAAAGGGTTTACAAAGTAGAAATTTCTTACTCCGTTTTTGTTTATTGCAACTGTCTTATTCTTTCCTCTTGAGGCAAGGGACACACTGTGCTGTGGAAAATAGTAAGATTTCAGTTTAGTTGTAGAGAATTTCATAGGACAAAAGAGATTATAAGGTGACCTGTGTTGCAACAATTTTGTAAACATTGCTGTTAAATTTACAGAAAAAAATACAATTTTATAATATTTGCAGAGAGAATAAAACCCAAAAGGTTTCAGTGAATATATTGCCAAAATTGAAATGACTTTTTACTGAATATCAAGAGCACAGAATAAACAGAAATATCATTACTAAATTGGAAAAGTAAGAAGTCATTCTTGGAGAGGAAGAAAAAAATATTTCAACCATTCTCCCTTTCTGAGTCCAGTTTCATATGGCCTTTTGAGGGGGTTGTGCTGGGTAACTTGAATTTATTCAACCTTTTGATGGACTTGAATTTTCTCCTGAGATGTTTTAAACATTCCTTTCATCCTTAAGTAGCCATGCAAGAAAGAAGCACCACTTGTAACTTTATCCCATTTTACTGATGGGAAAAGTAAGGCGTAAATATTTCAAGGGACCATTTTCTTAATTTAGACTAATGCTCTTTTCAGTCAAGCACTCTGGTTTTTTATTATTTAACTGCAGAAATGTATTTGACAAGCAATAGTCCTTAGTAACTAATATAAGGAATTAAAGTCTTTCTTTTTATATGTTAGATAAATGGATAGTGTTTAAAGAGATGCTTCCTGTTCCTAAACGCACTGCATGAAAGTGGACAGCTATAACCAAATATAAAAATAATAGCATTTTTTGCTTCTCAAAAGTTTAAGCTTCAGTGAGCCAAATTATATCATAGACACCAGTGAAACAGTTTAGAGATTGAAGACAAATCACGAACGGAGTAGATCTGCAAGCCAAGCACATAACGGGAAAATGTCTGGTTCGCCATACGGACCTGAATTTCATATCTGATAAGTAGTTAGCCAAATTATACACAGACATTTTGAGCTTTGCTTTTAGATGGGACTTTATCACCTGATTACTGTGTTGCTTTTCTTCTTGTCAAAAACAGAGTGATTTGAATAACTCAAGCTCAACTGGGGAGCCAGGCTTCTGGTTGTTTGGGTGGATACTGTCACTGGAGATGGGAAGGTTGTGGGGCACGAGTGGAATCACTCGGTGAGAAGCACATGGCTTTAGGTTAGACAGAAGAGCCAGTATAGAGCTTGGGTTGGCTATGGAATAACTTGATAGATGAAGATGCAGGAAAAGAGATGGGCACATAAGGATTATTCACACACGTTATGAAAACTATGTTTGAAGTGAGTGCTAAAAAGGGGTCAAACTACCTTATTCTCTTATTTCAGAGACCTGTACCTTGGGGCATTTTCAAAAAATCTTTCTAGAAGTCACTTAGCAACTTCTTCTGTCCCTAGGAGTATAGGTATAATATTTTAAATTGATATTCCTATTCAAAACTTATTTTTAGGGATGAAGTCCATTGATCCCATCATTTAACAAGGAAGAAATATCCGGATAAGATAATAGTCTGTGAGCTCTCTAAGACAAGAAATAGGACTTAACTATAACTTGATATATAATCTTTTGTCCCTGGAACAGGATGAATTAAAGATGATATTGGTTTTGAAAAGTATCACAGAGAGTAATTCCATAATATAGGATAAACAGGAGACTAGAAAGATGACTTAAAATGCAAATGTAATATTTTTATGATTTGTTCTTATAGATCTCTTAACTTAGCTATTTTCCCTTAAATTCTAATGTGTCAAAGCTAAATGGCGACAATAGAACCTGATTTTGTTCATTAGTACAACTATTAGTCCTATTATACACTCCTTTTTTTACTTGTGAATAACTGGAACTCCTTCCAAAGAACAGTCTGCTAATAAATTATGTTTCATTCATTTTTAAAAAATATCTCAGCTTCCCAACATTTATCTTGGTTTAATGCATTTAAATGTTGTTCAGTTAGAAAGCCTAAAATAAGATACTTAATAAAAAGCATGTTCACCTGACAATCATATCCTATTTCTCCTAGTCTTTATCTATGCTGAGTTTGATACCATTTAAAACAACTGATCTTAAAGGTGCACCTGTATCAGTAGAGATTAACAGTTAACAGAATATTTTTATTGCTGTTTCTGTCACCTTTATGCACTGTTTTGTTTTGGGTTTTTTTCCTGGTACCAGAGTGATTTTTTGAGGAAAATGGCAAAGAATAAAAAAGTAGTATTTTTTGAAAACTAATGCAGTTGGAAATAAGAAATGAAAACTCCCATATTTGAAATCTCATATGCCAAATGAATTGATTAACATGCAAAAGTTTTGATTTTTTTCTTTATACATGCCCTCTCTCTCTCTTGCTCTGCCTTCCACCCCCAAAGCTTCTGATATATCATATTACTATACATTTGTCTTGTACTTTAGATCTTGTTAGATAAGTGTCTAGATTAGAGGCAACAGCCAGTGAGTGTGAAAATGTGCCTAGTTACTACTATGTTGCATGAATAGATATGTTTCTTTGTCATTGGGCACTATAATGTTATCATTAGTAATTCAGAGTATTATTTTCAGCAATCTATGCCTTACTAGATGATTCATAATAAGGATGATCATGCCAAGAAGAGTATCATCATATATTGCCTCATGTATAGCTCCCTTTGGAGATGGGAAAAATTTATTGGGGGCCTAAAGAAGATTAGATAACTGGGTGCTTGCAAAATCAATCTTCACATTCACAATGAATTAATAGGTAAAGTCGCTAACACTTCCACATATATGCTGTCACTTTTTAAAAAATTTGGTGGTTACTTACATTTACCTATTTATTTGTTGTCTTATAATTGACATATAATATTGTGTAAATTTAAAGTGTACAATGTGATGGTTGGATATATTTCTATATTGCCATACGATTACCACTGTCATGCTGTTACTTTTTAAGTAAACAAGAGAGAGCTGATTGGGGTGAGTTTATGTATATTTATGTAAACATTCTTGTATGTGTATGTGTGCAAGTATATTTAAGTCATGATAAACATAAACCTTAAGCTAATCACTGTTCTTATGATTTCAGATGACTCTTCATTAGCAATTACAAATTTAATTTGTAATTAAAGGCCAGGTCTGGGCTGGCAGTGTATTCATATGAGTAGGTATAAGACAGTAGAAACTGTGACAGTGGCAGTGAATGAGTAGTATATACCCAAGGGTGTTAGAATTGAAACTTAAAACCTAACATGCTGGCTAAATAAAATAACTAAAGAGTTGTCATATGTTCTACTTTATAATAATTTTCCCCCTTAACTTCTCAACTTTCCTATGGTTTCTGTTTTTCTTTTACATTGTTAGGAGCTTTTTAAAAATCTGTGTTAACACCTTATATTTGTATAGTATTTATTTTTAAAACCCTTTAGAGATATACAATACTATTCAGGCTGAAAGAAAAGGGAAAACAGACTAATTTTAATAAGAACATTAACTTTCTCTGACTACACTGACTCCATTTAGTGAACTGGAAATTAACTGAATAAGAAGCCAGCTTCCATTATCTTTACACCTCTAAACATAACATCAAACTTTAATAAATGTGGGCTCAGATAGTAAGAGAATTAAATGCAAGGCCCTAAGGGCAGAGGTTTCTAGGAATGTGCTTATAATAGAGTTTCACCTGGGATTCAATTAAATATTTAGTGAGAGTGACTGAAAGAAAGGTGGTGTGCTGAAAGCTGTGTGGGAGACAGAGATGAATACGACACAGTTTTTGTCCTCTAGAATGTCATGATCGATGGCAGCTAACAGATTTCACCTCAAGTGTGGGGTGTACGTGGTGGTGAGGGGAGCTCCCTCCCCTTTCTCCTCCAACCCCTACAAAACTGTTTAATTTTTACAATCCTATCACGCTTTCCCTGTTTCTTAGGACGAAGCATCTTTTTTCCTTTTCTTGGCCAATACCTCTGCATGTGACCTTGATCCCATATTTTCCCTCTCTCTTCTTAGGAATTGTGCTATATATCAGTGGTCAACAAGTTTTTTCTGTGATAGACCAGATAATAAATATTTTAGGCTTTTTAAAGACACATGGTCTTTGTTGCAGCTATTCAACCCTGTTGTTGCAATGCTAACACAGCTATAGACAGTATGTAGATAAATCCATGTGTCTGTGTCCCAATAAAATTTTACATATGGACACTGAAATTTGAAATTTTTATGAGTTGGGAAATGTTATTTTTCTTTTTTCCAATTATTAAAGAATGTTAGAACATTCTATGAGCAAATACAATAAGTAGCAGGTCAAACTTGACTCTCAACCATAGTTTGCTGACCTCTGCTATGAATAATGGCCATTCTTCCACATCTTCAACCATTCCTTTTCTACTTTCTTCCTTTTAGCCTATAATCCCACTAAGGAGAATATAAAAAATATTTAGCAATGACTCTGGATACTGACTGATGACTCTAGATTCTGACCAATCAGAACAGGTAAATCTGCCTCTCATATCTAGTAGAAGCCATAAGCAACTAGTGAATAATTCTGATGTGTGTAGGACAAATACCAACCCAGAACACATCTCATTTCATTTGAACAATGAAACAAAGCACATTTTGCACTGCCATCTTGATATTGGTCTACTCTCTTTATACCCAATATTTTTGAAAATTATTGTAATTTATCATCTCTCATCTATTCTTCAATAAATCATCTGTTTCCATCATTCCTTAAAACTGGCCTTTCCAGAAGAAACTTTCTCTTTTTAATTTTTCAGCCCTTTTTATGTGTTCAATTCTGTCACTTGCAGTAAATCCCCCTAGGCATTTTCTACTTTTCCAACTTCTGATTCTTGGTTGCCATTGCAGGTTCCTCTTTATCCGGCCCTCTTTTCTGCAACCTTTCCCACCTGGTATTCCCCAGCATTTTCCACCTACTTGTCCCTGTTCCCTGTTCTTGCCTTGGCAGTCTGACCCATTCTCAGGGTTTCATTTTCACTTTTATGCAGATGACCTCTCTGTCTACATCTCTGACCTTGACCTCTCTTTAGACTTCAGACTCATTTCATCACTTGGATTTCCCTGAGGTGTCTCCAAAGTCACTGTGTCAGACAACGAACCTATAGACATTCCCAGCAGACATGCTTCTCTCTCACATTCCATATCTTAGTCCAGCAACGCCACCCCTGTTGCTGAAGCCAAGAAACTTAGAATCATTCTCAATGCTTTCCTCCCTTACACCTAATTCCACTTAATTGAGCACTGATTTCTCCATCACGTTTCTTAATTCTGGCCCTCTAGCCACACCCCAACTATGGCTGTCTTTGCTCAGGCTTTTTCACTGAGCTGGTCATCAGGTGGGCCATCTCAAACCCAGGTAATCAGGGAAACCCCCCTCTCTACCAACCTCCTGAGTGGCTCACTGTTAGGGTACTTAGCATGGCCCCAAGACCCTCCACCATAGAGATTCCGCTTCCTGCCTCAGCCTTACTGTCTATCAAACCCTATATGTCTTATTTCCATCCCACTAATAGGGGGATGGGAAAACTAATTAAAAATAATAACACACTTATATATATAATGCAATCCTATACCTCCATGTCTTTGAACATATTATTCCTATCAAAAATATCTCCTCTTTCCTCCTCTGCCTAGTCGTACTTATTTATTCAGCCTCTGAATTCACAAGGCTGCTCTAAGAGCCTTTCCTGATTGTATCCATTTTATTTTCCAGTTTCTATTGAAAGTATGACTTCTCTTTCCTCTAACTATCTCAGCTTCACTATTACCAAACAAGTAAAGTGTGGATAGTCATTGTCACTCCAGCTCCTAGTCCAGTAACTGGTAAGCAGGTCTAGGTGAAGACTACTCGGCAAGGCACAGGATTTAGACTGTCTGGGTTCTATTCCCAGCATCACAGCTTACTTGCTCTTTGGATGGGGTTTACACTTTCTAAGCATCGTATTTAAAATGGAAACTCAAGTCATTCATGAAAAAAATACCTTTGGGATACAGATTATGTTTCAGGCATTTTTCTAGGCACGGAAAAAATTCTCATCTTCAAGGAACTTTCATTTTATTAGACATAAGGCAAGGAGGGGAGAAAGAAAATAAATAGATAATAAAAAATAACTAAAATATACACTAACATATGGAAAGTGTACAGGGCATAGAAGTAGTGAAGTGATAGGATGGAGGAGGAAGATGGGAAATTTCAGAGAGTGATTAGGAAAAGTCTCACTGAGAAGTGATATTTGAGCAAAGACCTGAAGGAGGTGGGCCATGAGAGTATCGACAGTGAAGAGAATTCCAGGGAAAAAGAAATAGCAACTACAAAAGATCTGGCCTGTTCCATAAATAACAAGCAGGCAAGAATGCTGGAAAAGAGTGAGCAAGGGAAGAAGAGAGGAGGAGACAAGTTGTGGGTGAGGTGGTCACGGTATCAGAAAAGAGCAGACAGTACTATCATTTGTAGCCTCTTGTAAGGACTTTGAGTGAAATAGTCACTCGGGGTTCTTGAGGAGAAAAGCAGATGATCTGAATAAGGTTAAAGATGACTCTGGTTGCTGTGTTGAAAATGTATCATGGGAGAGGAAGGCTAGAAAGAGGGCCATTTTGGGGGCTGTTAGCAATGAAGCAGATGAAAAATGATGGAGGTTTGAATCAAGTGAAGGTGATAAGGCATGGTTTATTTTGAACATATTTTGTAGTAGCATTAAAAAAAAAACTTGCTGGATTTGGGACTTGGGAAAAGAGAGGAGACAATCTTGACTCTAAGGATTGTCACCTGTGCAATTACAAAGAGGGTGTTACTGGGAAATCCTTGGGCAAAAATTTCCCAAGGAATAAACAAGAATAAGAGTTTAGGTTAGATAATAACTCTGAGTTGTTTATTATATATTTAAGTGAAGAAGTCAGATAGATAGTTCTATCTATAGATGAGCTGAATCTTATGGAAGGTCTTTAGGCTCAAGATTAACATTTTCCAGTGAACAAATTATATACATAAAGCCTCTAGATTGTAGATAAAAAAGAGAGGCAGTCTGAGAACTGAGTCCTGTTCATCCTAGTATTTAGCTACTGGGGAAATGAGGAATAACCAGCAAAGGAAACTGAGAAGAGTCAGCAAACATGGCAAAAAGAAAATTATGAGTGTAGCTTCCTGGGAGCAAAGTATAGAAAGTAAAAAAATAAAATAAGACAGTGAACAAGAGGAAGTGATAAACTTTCTCCAAAGCTACTGATGGGTCAGGTAAGTGGAAGACTGAGAATTCAATTTTATTTTATTTAGAAACTCAAAGGCCACTGTGACCTTGATGAGCAGCTTTGATGAAGTGGTAGGGGCAATGCGTGACCAGAGAGCATAAATAACTCTTTCAAGGAGTTTTGCTAAGTGCGTAGATAGTAATGAGGCCTAGATGGAAGGTGATGTGAAAGAAAAGAGACTTCACTTTTAAAGAAAAAAAAAAGGCATACTTACATGCTGGTAGAACTGATATAGTAGAGGGAGATATTGATCATATGGGAGAGAAGAGTAAATATCAGAGTAATATCTTTGGATAGGCAACAAAGAATGAGATATCATGTATACACTATCTGGCCTTGGATAGCAACATGAACAGTTCATCCATAGTGACAAATATTAATGGAGGGTAGGGCTATGGAGGAGAACCTACACCATTTCTCTTCTGTTTCTATTTCTCAGTGAAGTAGTAAGCAAGATCATAAGCTGATCACAAAGGTGTCAGGAAGAGGTGTTAGAATTCTGTTATAAGAAGGAACGTGAAGGAACTTAGTGAACCTGGAGAATATGATAGGATGAGTGACTACCAGCAAAGCTCAGTTGAAATTAGTGGTTATAAGTTTAAATAGAAATAAATCAGTACAGCTGCACATTTTTCTCCAATCATGTTCAACTGGAAATAGGTCTGAAATAGGTAGTATTAGGTTGAACCTGGGGTCATGCCAGGAATGTACTATAAAGTGGGAGAGATGGGCAAAGGGAGTTGAGGATAAATCTGAGGAAGTGATTATAATAATGGGTCATTTGATCTAGTTTATTTTGGGAAGAAAGGAAGAAATGAGTATAAAGGTGGTGAGACCCATGCATGATAAGCCCTAAGGGGTTGAAGAATTATGAGATTCTTATTACTAGAAGGAGAAAGCAAGTAAGACAGGAGGTAGGTAGAGAATGGTGATCACAGAAGAGTTCCAGTGAGATTGAGATCATGGAAGGGCTACAATTATTGGATATGAAAAGCTGTATGGTATGTACACAGAAAGAAAGCAAAATATAAAGTTATTGGAGAAGGTAGTCAGAAACCTACCACTGGAAGTCTTATCTGCCTGGACATTGATGTAACCAAGAATGAGGTTATGAAGGTATGATGTTAGAGAGTGTAGCAATAAGACACTAACATTTTCAGCGAAGGAAGGGGTGATATGGGGTTTGTAGATAGCTGTATATAGAGATGTTGATAGTTTGTATCTTTTAGTTTACTGAGGATTAAAGAAAATATGCATATAAAGTGATTTCCAGAGTACTAGTCCATAGTGAATTAAAAAAACATTGATTTTTATTATCCTATCAAATCCATAGCTGACAACTATGTTGCCAACACCAAAGCATATCTCACCTTAACACTGGCTGATGGAGGATAAGTATTAAACTGAAACAGATGGTTGGTCTTCTCTCTAGATTACTAATAGAGATGGCTGTAGGCATCCGAAGGGAATGGGCTTAAGAGCACAGGAAGTAGAATTTTTGTGATGCGATGATTTTAGTAATATATTAATCAGAAATTCCATGAGGTCATAATTTACCTATTTGCGTAAAAACTAACAGCCTTTTTCTCTTTTAATTAAATTTCCACTCAAGCCACTCTCCCCACCATGCTTATAAATGAAAATGCAGGGCAATAGAATGGGCCACAGATTTTGTTAGGACACTGGCCTTCCCAGCAACATGAGTTCTCAATATTTTGGAGGATAGTGTTCTTCATAAAATGTCTGTAAACAAGGATATAGGCTCTTCTGTTGCTTATCATCACATCATGAAAATTAATAGGCTAGATTCTTCATTGAAAATAAATATGAATGCTTTTTCACATTTTCTCTATTTACTGATTTCTGTATTTCTTTGGCAACTCTTTAAAACCCTCTGAAGATTTCCTTCTATGTATCTGTCTCATTTGAGAACAAGTTGACATTACAGCCTAAAGTTGATTGGACTTCTGAACTTTTTTTTGAGTAATCTACATATTTTTGTTTTGCTCCCAGATCCAGAATGATAGCCCAATATTTTATGACACATCCACAGAGCTTGCAAATCAGTGAACATTATTTTTACTTTGTTATGAAATGCTACCATTTCGATTCCTCTGGGAATGCAATTTTGTTCTGCTCCCAGCTTTCTATTTTAGCAATGAACCACCAGAATTAGAAAGAAATCATCATTATCCAGATCTGCAGGGGCTTTTGAAACTGATTTCTGCCATTGCTGGATACACATGAGTGTTTTTAATGTATAATTTCTCTATCTCCATTTGCAATTTAGCACTCAGGGACAACAGAGAAAGAGAAAGATGAGTGGTAGAGAGACAAACAGTGGGAGTTCCTACTATTCACTTGGGTATGGGGGGAGACTAAAAGATTTGGGGGGAAATAGATAAGCACCGTGGAAATAAGTTGTGAAGGATACTTCATTTTCTCTTAATGGGAACTTCTAAAACGTCTGCTTCAACATCTTTTTGTAGAGTCACACTGGGGTGGGGAGAACTCATAACAGTGTGTCTATCCTAGGGTTCTGAGTGGAGATGAAATGACTAGGGATATTAGTCTGATCTGGCCAGTGTGAAACAGGAGCTTCAACACTCTGTAAGAGAATGACCTTGGAATTGCATCGAAAGCTCAGGCAGGTTTGGAATCAAAGAATGAGAGCACAGGAAGGGACTGTGAAAGCTGTGTAGTTCTGGAAGCAGATCACAGAAAAAGGGTAAGAGAAAGTGGATCTAAAAGAGCAACTTCAGAGGTTTAAAAAAAAGTCTTCAGGATGTGAGGTGCAGAAAGTGAGATTATATGATAAAATTAAAATGCAGAGAAACTGTGTTTGAGAAAAAGCTGATTACGGTTGTTTCATCAAATAATTGTTCTTGTCAGAGGCCTGAATCCAGGCGGAGCGACTGATGAGAAAACCTTAACCCCCTATGGAGGGATGGTGGCCTCTTAAGACATAGCTAGTGAATGTGAGCTGGAGACAGAGAGAGAAAGTAGGACAGCAAGGAATGGGGAAGATTCAGAAGAGCTGGGCCAGATTTTTGCAGTGAAAATGTATCTCTATTAGCCTAAATATAGAAACTTAAAAGGATTTGTGCCCTAACAGTGTTCTAGAAAACAATAATGGGTGAATCTTCATTTCTCCTCAGCAGATGAAGCCTTTTCCGGCTTGCTCTGTTGTCAACAGGAAAGATGTAAGCACATTTTAGTTCACATTTATGTGAAACATAAAGCAAGTTAGAACAGCTAGAATTTATTTGTCCCAGGAAGACAATGACTCTCAGTGAATTCTAAACCATTGGCACTTAATTGAGCTGTTAATACCATTCCTACTCTATTCAAAATAAATTGTCCACTCTGTTCCCCTTGATTTTTCTTTTTCCCACAGGATCACATTATAATTCATCCACAGACTTACTGATGTATTGAATTCTCTCTAAAATAAGGCCTTACTTACAATAATATTCTGCAACATCAAAATCACATTTTTCCTTCTTTCAGCTGGCATCCATTTCTTTTCTCTTTTCCATTTTGTTCACGCACCACCAGTGATACTTGAAAATTTTGTGGATGTTTTATTAATGTCTTTTTTTACCCTCAAATCACTAATAATAATCACCATGGTCTGGGAAGATTGTTTATTATTTTACTACATCTTTAATTCCTTCCTAAAGCTAGGGTTATTTAGCCAGCTCTTAGAATACTCAAGGTCCTAAGCATATAATGACAATTAAATTGCTTAAAAACTTGGTATGTTTCCCACTCTAAAATGTTATGATTCTTTAGTGATGAGCAACAGACTGCAGGAAAACCTTTGGGCTGGACTAATGATTTATTTTCCTCTGCACATTTCCAAGGTCATTTTGATGATTATCTCTAGATGTCAGTACAAATGTGGAAGGACACATCATCTATAGCATATGGACTTCAGAAAGACTGAAAGCTCCTTTAGGCAGCCATAACAATGAATCTTTATTGTACACTAGAGCCTGTGTGGCCTTGTAGGGGATTTTAATAGGTGGAAAAAATATGGTCTCTATCTTCTTGTCATGCTAGATTGTGTCACATTTCCCACCCCTTCAATTCTTCCCAGTTTGAGTGCTCATGAGGAGATGTGTCTTTCAGCAATTTTGTGAAGATTTAAATAGAATAACACGGAAGAAAAATGTAACAGTTCATTGAGAACAATAATATTACATGTAATTGAGAGCTATCACATTTAAACTTAAATTACAGTTGAGTAACTAGGGTGTATTTCTTAAGCAAAGCAAAAAACTGACTCTCTAGCATAGAAAACCCCAGAGCTTTCTATGTCAGAGGCCAAGCTGTATATCAGCCTAGTCTCATAAGCAGACAGTTGCTACTAACTTGGATTAATTAACTATAAGTGTAAACTTTCAAACTGGCCCCTTAAGTTTAAATATACATTTATTACCCTAACTTTCAACTCTCCCAAACAAATCTGTAGTTTATAGCTGTGAACCTTGGAAAAGCTATGATATAAACATTGAAAAATTGAGAAGTATTTCTGGTACTTCCCAGATTTAATAGGACTCTGAGATGAAGACTTCATAAAAATGCAGTTTCTATTAGATCAGATTATAAATAGAATCATCTTCACAATATGAAACACCAGCTCAAAATTATTCCTTCAGGCAATCTCAATATAATTAAGGGCAGATTAAATAGCCAGATTCGAAGAATTCAAGAATTCAAAAGAGTTTCCCTTAAGTAAGTCACAAAACTCTTTACTAGTCTATGTATATTCAGTGTGTGTGTATGTGTGTGTATATGTGTGTGTATCTCCTCATTTAAAAAAAAATATGTGTGTATATATATATATATATAAAACCTCAGTAAAATAATTACCAAAAAGTTAAAAGAATGGGAATGTAAGTAATGGGAAAATATTTTTAAAAGTGAATTTTCTCTTTATTTAGACCGGAGTAGAAATTCCTAAAGGAGTAGTTTTGAAAAATACCATGAATATGGGTTATATTAATTTTTGACATAATTCTATCTATTTAAAGAGTATCTTTTCCATGATGGATTCTTCACAGAAATATTGAGATACCATGATTAAATATGATACTTTGTCACTTAAAAAAAAAAGATGCTATTGGTAGTTTTTATGTGCTTGCTCATGTTTACACTTCTCAATTTTTAGGATATATAACCATTTCCAAACAATTTAGATGCCTTTTTCTTGAAAATAATAAATGTTAAGACTTAGTATAAAGCTCTTATGTTTTATGTCACAATATTAAAGTCTTCTTTGCTGTCTTTGTGGTAAGACACAAAGACTTTTGGCTATATATTTATAACTAAATATATATATATATATATATATATATATATATATATATATATACACTGTGGGATGTGAAAATAACTATTTCCTATGTAAATCTAGTTATAAGGTAAATATAGTTATATGGAATAGTTTGGATAATTCAAATTCAAGAATATTTATTGGGCAGTTTGCCATGTGTCAGGCAGTAATGTCATTTAATCCTCAGTGTATCTTGGAGAGGTCTATGTTACTAATCGCAGTTTATATCTGAGGAGGAGAGAAGTAGTTCTTAATGTCAGACTATTAATAAATAGCAGAAATGGGACTCCAATCACATCTTCATAACCAAAGGCTGTGTTTTATTTGTGACACTTCAGGAAAAGCAAAGTTCTGTGATTAATTATTCCCAGGGCATACTTGGAAGGAATTTCCACTTCATTATTGCTTAAGTAGGCTTTCTCCGTGGATATGAATTGGCTTCCCCGGTGGCTCAGAGAGGAAAGACTCTGCCTGCAGTGCAGGAGACCTGGGTTCAATTCCTTGGTTGGAAAGATCCCCTGGAGAAGGAAATGGCAACCCACTCCAGTATTCTTGCCTGGAAAATCCCATGGACAAATGTGCTTGGCGGGCTATATAGTCCATGAGGTCACAAAGAGTCAGACACAACTGAGCGACTAACACACACACACTCCATGGGTCTGAATACCAAAATAATAAGGCAATTGTTGAGGAGATGATTTAGCAAACCAAAAACTCCCCTTGTGCAGGAGCAGGGCTGCGCATGAAGTTTCAAGTTCCATATCCTACTTTTCTAGGCATTTGTGTGCTTTACTATGAGTGTGCATTATTTTCATAATAAAAACAAAATAAATTACAATTCAAAATACTTGCAGTTTAAAAACAATATGCACTACTACCTTTTATTAATTTTGTAAACTGGTATGCTACAAAATAATATAAAGTATAATATATCCACCAAAATGTTGATAGTGGGTACCTCTGGATTGTTATTGTCTTGAGATTTTAACATTTTTCTTAAGTGTATTCTTAATAGTTTTTTTAAAAAATAGTTTCCTGTACCTGGATTTTATTTTTCTTATCATTATCATGACCTCCTGTTATAGTAAAAAAAATCCACAAAAAGAAATATGCTTTTTATTTTGAAACTAATTTACTGCCCATGTACTCTTATTTCCTGGGTAAAGTTTGACTACTCTTTGGACTATTTCAGTCAAACCTAAAAGCAAAAATCATTGAGAAACTGGGTGTATTTTGAATTCTATGCAGGTACTTAACAGAAAAAAAGAAACACTAACTGTCAATATACATATGAAAAGATCCTCAGCCTCTCTAATAATCAGAGAAATGCAAATTAAAACCCAGAAATACCAATAAAGCACACACACTAGAATGGCAGATTTCAAGACTGATGATATTCTATGTTGGCAAAGGGCTGTAATAGCAGGCTTTTGCCTACTTCATTGCAGAGACAGTTCTTTTTTGTTCAGTAATTTGGCGATATCAGAATTTTTCAATGTCCAACTTTTTTGACCAGCAATTCTGTGTCTAGGAGCATATTCTCTGGAAATACATAGGTGCTTTCTATAGACCTATTTGTAACAGTGAAAAATTGAAAAGAATTTCAAACGTCTTTCCAAATGGAAATAGTTAGAGTAATGACACATTCAAAACATGGGGTGCTCTGCAGATGTAAAAATGACTGTGGTTCCTATGTATGTTCCAAAGCAGAGAACACCAAGGTAATATTTTTAACATACACAGAAAAAGGCTAAAAAGAAGATATGGCTTTGACTCTGTTTACCAATTAGAAGAAAGGAGATAAGGAAACTTTAATTTTTACTTAATATATTTAATATTATTTGAAAAGATTTTCACAATGCTTACTAACATACTTCAATTTTTTAAAAAATCGCAATATAGCTAAAATAATCCCAAATACCTACCCAATGAATTAAATTCTGTACGTTAAGTCAGTTAGAATTCCATCTTTGAAAAAAGGATATGTAATTTGCTTTCTGCTTTATAGTGTTTTCCAGGGTCTCAAACTATGAATGGGTTTCAACTGTAAGCTCCTTCTCTTCTCCCACCTTCACCCAGGAGGAAAGTTAGGCACCTGTCAGGAAAAGTAATTTGGCTACACAGTATTACTTGAGGGAAATTCTCTGAACTCAATAAAATG
This sequence comes from Odocoileus virginianus, assembly GCF_023699985.2. Classification (NCBI taxonomy): domain Eukaryota; kingdom Metazoa; phylum Chordata; class Mammalia; order Artiodactyla; family Cervidae; genus Odocoileus; species Odocoileus virginianus. Next base: position 24,069,077 of record NC_069686.1, read on the forward strand.
TGCTTCCACATTGCTTAAAAGGCCACTAATTAGATGTCCAGCAGCAGACAAATGGATAAGAAAGCCATGGTACATATTCACAATGGAATATTACTCAGATATTAAAAAGAATGCATTTGAATCAGTTCTAATGAGGTGGATGAAACTGGAGCCTATTATACAGAGTGAAGTAAATCAGATAGAAAAACACCAATACAGTATATTAATGCATATATATGGAATTTAGGAAGATGGCAACGATGACCCTATATGTGAGACAGCAAAAGAGACACAGATGTAAAGAACAGATTTTTGGACTCTGTGGGAGAAGGCGAGGGTGGGATGATTTGAGAGAATAGCATAGAAACATGTATATTATCATATGTGAATTAGATCGCCAGTCCGGGTTTGATGCATGAGACAGGGTGACTCAGGGCTGGTGCACTGGGATGACCCTCAGGGATGGGATGGGGAGGGAGGTGGGACGGGGTTCAGGATGGGGAACCCAGGTACACCCATGGCTGATTCATGTGAATATATGGCAAAAACCATCTATTTCTGCTTTATTGACTATGCCAAAGCCTTTGACTGCATGGATCACAATATACTGTGGAAAATCCTAAAAGGGATGGGAACACCAGACCCCTGAACTGCCTCTTGAGAAACCTGTATGCAGGTCAGGAAGTAACACTTAGAACTGGACATGGAACAACAGACTGGTTCCAAATAGGAAAAGGAGTATGTCAAGGCTGTATATTGTCACCCTGCTTATTTAACTTATATGCAGAGTACATCATGAGATATGCCAGGCTGGATAAATCACAAGCCGGAATCAAGATTGCCAGGAGAAATATCAATAACCTCAGATATGCAGATGACACCACCCTTATGGCAGAAAGTGAAGAAGAACTAAAGAGCCTCTTGATGGAAGTGAAAGAGGAGAGTGAAAAAGTTGGCTTAAAGCTCAACATTCAGAAAACTAAGATCATGGCATCTGGTCCCATCACTTCATGGGAAATAGATGGGGAAACAGTGGAAACAGTGGCTGACTTTATTTGTGGGGGCTCTAGAATCTCTGCAGATGGTGATTGCAGCCATGAAATTAAAAGACGCTTACTCCTTGGAAGGAAAGTTATGACCAACCTAGACAGCACATTAAAAAGCAGAGACATTACTTTGCCAACAAAGGTCCATCTAGTCAAGGCTATGGTTTCTCCAGTAGTCATGTATGGATGTGAGAGTTGGACTGTGAAGAAAACTGAGCACAGAAGAATTGATGTTTTTGAACTGTGGTTTTGGAGAAGACTCTTGAGAGTCCCTTGGACTGCAAGGAGATCCAACCAGTCCGTCCTAAAGGAAATCAGTCCTGGGTGTTCATTGGAAGGACTGATGTTGAAGGTGAAGCTCCAATACTTTGGCCACCTGATGCGAAGAGCTGACTCATTTGAAAAGACCCTGATGTTGGGAAAGATTGAGGGCAGGAGGAGAAGGGGATAACAGAGGACGAGATGGTTAGATGGTATCACCGACTCAGTTGACATGAATTTGAGTAAACTCTGGGAGTTGGTGATGGCCAGGGAGGCCTGGTGTGCTGCAGTTCATGGGGTCGCAAAGAGTCGGACATGACTGGGCAACTGAACTGAACTGAACAGATGGCAAAAACTACCACAATATTGTAAAGTAATTATCCTCCCACTAAAATACATTTTAAAAAATAAAGTATATGAAGAAAAAAATACATTTTAAGACAAGATAAAACTGCTAGGAAACAATTTTGAATTTATAGGGTGAAAAACTGCTTAGGATGAATCTGATTCAAAGAAAATGTTGCATTATCTTTTGGAGCAATATTTTTATGCAGAGTACCCTCATTGCAAAGGACAAACTTGTGAAGTAGAAATAGCAGGAAGTCAGACAGACCCAGATTGAGCCCATGTCTTTCACTTCACCTTGTGATACAGATACTTAACAAGATACTTAACATCTCTTGGCTTCAATTTTCTCATCTCTAAAATGGGAGTGTGTGTAATATCTTGCTACATAGTGCAAAACTCTACCACATTATTGGCATCCAATATATATTATTTTTATTTTGTTTTGCTAACTGAAAATCAGTTCCTTGTGGAGGCACTCACCATCTGCCTCCACAAGGATGGAGTCACTAGCCACTGCAACTCCTGACCTCCAATATACCCTGAAAGGAGTTTGGAGTGGAGATCAGGAAGGAGGCACTTTGTTCTCTGAGGAATATTGGCAGAACAGGCCTTCATATAGTTAGATATTTTCAGAAGATTTTATGAGCCCAAATTCTTGCATTTCCTCATACCTAAAAAAGCACTAAAATCATTAATGGAGACATCTGCACCACATGACTAGCAGCAAGCCTCTGCCAAAATTGGTGCCTGACTGCACGTATCCCCCTTCTCATTCCCGCCATGTGTAACAGTGACCTTCATCTTTCCTCTCTGGTGCAGAGTCTCAGAGCTGAGATGTCCCCTGAGCTATAGTCCTTATTTTGCCCCCAAATAAATCTTAGCTCACAAGTTTCATGTTGTGCTTTTTTTCTTTTTTTCAGTTAACTGTTCAGAAATACATAGTATTTAGCAAATCACCTAAGGTAGACTATTTTTCAAATACTGCATTTATCACCAATTAAAGGTTCCTGGATCTATTTATTTCTTGAAGACTAATAATATTCACTCTTTAATTTAGAGTGTAATAAAGGGATACACCTTAAAAGTATACAGTGCTATATGTCAATGGTCTCTCAATAAAACTGGGAAAAAAGTAGTAAGGGTAAATTACACTAAGTGTAATAAATACAGAAAATAAAATGTCTCCTTCATCAGTCAGTTCAGTTACTCAGTCATGTCCAACTCTTTGAAACCCCATAGACTGCAGCACACCAGGCCTCCCTGGCCATCACCAACTCCCAGAGTTTACTCAAATTCATGTCAACTGAGTCGGTGATGCCATCTAACCATCTCGTCCTCTGTTATCCCCTTCTCCTCCTGCCCGCAATCTTTCCCAACATCAGGGTCTTTTCAAATGAGTCAGCTCTTCACATCAGGTGGCCAAAGTATTGGAGCTTCACCTTCAACATCAGTCCTTCCAATGAACACCCAGGACTGATTTCCTTTAGGACGGACTGGTTGGATCTCCTTGCAGTCCAAGGGACTCTCAAGAGTCTTCTCCAAAACCACAGTTCAAAAACATCAATTCTTCTGTGCTCAGTGTTCTTCACAGTCCAACTCTCACATCCATACATGACTACTGGAGAAACCATAGCCTTGACTAGATGGACCTTTGTTGGCAAAGTAATGTCTCTGCTTTTTAATGTGCTGTCTAGGTTGGTCATAACTTTCCTTCCAAGGAGTAAGCGTCTTTTAATTTCATGGCTGCAATCACCATCTGCAGAGATTCTAGAGCCCCCACAAATAAAGTCAGCCACTGTTTCCACTGTTTCCCCATCTATTTCCCATGAAGTGATGGGACCAGATGCCATGATCTTAGTTTTCTGAATGTTGAGCTTTAAGCCAACTTTTTCACTCTCCTCTTTCACTTCCATCAAGAGGCTCTTTAGTTCTTCTTCACTTTCTGCCATAAGGGTGGTGTCATCTGCATATCTGAGGTTATTGATATTTCTCCTGGCAGTCTTGATTCCGGCTTGTGATTTATCCAGCCTGGCATATCTCATGATGTACTCTGCATATAAGTTAAATAAGCAGGGTGACAGAGATATAAGCAGGTATACAGACTTGACATACTCCTTTCCCTATTTGCAATCAGTCTGTTGTTTCATGTCCAGTTTTAACTGTTGCTTCCTGACCTGCATACAGATTTCTCAAGAGGTAGGTAGGTGGTCTGGTATTCCCATCTCTTGAAGAATTTTCCACAATTTATTGTGATCCATGCAGTCAAAGGCTTTGGCATAGTCAATAAAGCAGAAGTAGATGTTTTTCTGGAACTCTTTTGCTTTTTCAATGATCCAGCAGATGTTGGCAATTTGACCTCTGGTTCCTCTGCCTTTTCTAAATCCAGCTTGAACATCTGGAAGTTCATGGTTCACATACTGTTAAAGGCTTGGAGAATTTTGAGCATTACTTTACTAGTGTGTGAGATGAGTGCAATTGTGTAGGAGTTTGAGCATTCTTTGCCATTGCTTTTCTTAGGGATTGGAATGAAAACTGACCTTTTCCAGTTCTGTGGCCAGTGCTGAGTTTTCCAAACTTGCTGGCATATTGAACGTAGCACTTTCACAGCATCATCTTTCAGGATTTGAAATAGCTCAACTGGAATTCCATCACCTCCACTAGCTTTGTTCATAGTGATGCTTCCTAGGGCCTACTCGACTTCGCATTCCAGGATCTCTGGCTCTAGGTTGGTGATCACACCATCATGATTATCTGGGTCATGAAGATCTTTTTTGTCAGTTCTTCTATGTATTCTTGCCACCTCTTCTTAATATCTTCTGCTTCTGTTAGGTCCATACCATTTCTGTCCTTTATTGTGCCCAGCAAAGCATGAAATGTTCCCTTGGTATCTCTAATTTTCTTGAAGAGCTCTCTCGTCTTTCCCATTGTACTGTTTCCCCCTATTTCTTTGCACTGATCGCTGAGGAAGGCTTTCTTATCTCTCCGTGCTATTCTTTGTAACTCTCCATTCAAATGGGTATATCTTTTCTTTTCTCTTTTTCTTTCGCTTCTCTTCTATTCACAGCTATTTGTAAGGCCTCCTCAGACAACCATTTTGCCTTTTTGCATGTCTTTTCCTTGGGTATGGTCTTGATCCCTGCCCCCTGTACAACGTCATGAGCTTCCGTCCATAGTTCATTAGGCAGATGAACTATGAATGATGAACAGATGAACAGATCTAATCTGTTGAATCTATTTTTCACTTCTGCTGTATAATCCTAAGGATTTGATTTAGGTCATACCTGAATGGTCTAGTGTTTTTCCCCACTTTCTTCAATTTCAGTCTGAATTTGGCAATAAGGCGTTCATGGTCTATGCTTTAGTCAGCCCCTGGTCCTTTTTTTTGCTGACTGTATAGAACTTCTCCATCTTTGGTTGCAAAGAATATAATCAATTAATTTCGGTATTGACCATCTGGTGATGTCCATGTATAGATTCTTCTCTTGCGTTGTTGGAAGATGGTGTTTGCTATGACCAGTGCATTCTCTTGGCAAAACTCTATTGGCCTTTGCCCTGCTTCATTCTGTACTCCAAGGCCAAATTTGCCTGTTACTCCAGGTGTTTCTTGACTTCCTACTTTTGCATTCCAGTCCCCTATAATGAAAAGGACATCGTTTTTGGGTGTTAGTTCTAGAAGGTCTTGTAGGTCTTCATAGAAGAATTCAACTTCAGCTACTTCAGCATTACTGCTTGGGGCACAGACTTGGATTACTGTGATATTGAATGGTTTGCCTTGGAAATGAACAGAGATCATTCTGTCATTTTTGAGATTCCATCCAAGTACCACATTTCAGACTTTTTTGTTGACTATGACGGCTACTGCATTTCTTCTAAGGGATTCTTGCCCACAGTAGTAGATGAAATGGTCATCTCAATTAAATTCACTCATTCCAGTTTCCTTCATATAATCCAGTCTCCTTTGTATAATCAGTGAATTAGAAAATACTTATTAAGCACCTCTTTAATGTGCTAGAACTCATCCTAGGCACTAGGCACAACATAGAATAAATATGATAGATACAGTTACTATCCACATGGTCCCTGACTAAGAATTAATGACTTAGAAATAAGTGACAAGAAGCCCAGATACCTACCCACATGCCCCCCATCTCTGGTCTGAATCTTGGACTCTTTGTACTATTTTTAATGACACTGTCATACAGTGCCAAAGCAGTATATTAGAATTTTCCCAACATGCTCACTTTCCTTATGCACTAGACCCTACCAAATCCTGCTTACTCAAGGACATTGTGTCAGCAATTCTTTCCTTTTCCTACGTTATTAATTTTTCACTATCTACTGGATCCTTCTCATGTGAACATGCTGTTGTCTCTTCCAGTTAAGAAAATGACAATCTTTTCCCAACACCATTCTCTACCCATTTACTGCCCCCTCCTTCTTTACTCCCCTTTGTGGCAAAATGCTTTGAAATAATTAGGTACACATACACTAAATCTTCTCTACTCATTCTCTCTTAAATCCACTTAAACCAGGCTTTAATTCCACTGGCCCACAAAAGCAGCTATTAAGGCCATCAGTGGTCTCCACATTGTTAAATGCAATGGCCAGTTCTCGATCTGCCTTTCCTTGGCCCATCAGAAGCAACTGACACAACCCATCACTTCCATCTCTCTGATGCACATTCTTGAGACCCATGATGTCACATCCTCTGTCTTTTCTCCTACTTCACTTTTTGGTCCTTCCCAGTCTCCTTTGCTGGTAGTCCTCTCTCCCCAACCTCTCAATTAGATTGGAGAGGTTCAGGTTTCAATTTCTGGATCATTTCTCTGTTTACATTGACTGCCTTTGTGAGCACATGCTCACTTTCATGACTTTACATATCATCTCTGAGTGCTGAGTGCTAAGCTAGGATGAGTCCAACTCTGTGTGACCCCCTGGACTGTAGCCCACCGGGCTCCTCTGTCCATGGCATTCTCCAGGCAAGAATACTGGAGTGGGTTGCTGGCCCCTCCTCCAGGGGATTTTCCCAGCCCAGGGATTGAACCCCTGTCTTTTGCATCTAATTGCATTGGCAGGAGTGTTCTTTACCACTAGTGCCACCTGGGAAGCCATCACTTCCCTGCTGAAGCTATATATCTGATCCTAACCCCATGCCCCTCTGCCTAACTACATCCTCACCACCTCCGCTGGAAAGTATAAAGGATATTTTAAACTTACTGCTCTCACCTTAACGTCCGACTCCCCCACTCAATCCTGTCACATGTGGCCATCTCCATCTCTACTCATCGTATTTTGATCTCAGTTGCTCTGTTGTGTTTGTCCTCTCTCTTTTTCCAGCACTTCACAACCTGTCAGTAGGTCCCATTAGAAATACCTACAGCACATACAAAACTAGACCACTTCTTACATTTCCACTGCTATTGCTCTGCCCAACTCTTTTTTCTTAGTCATTCTTCTTAATTATCCTAGCCATCCCTGGCCTCACTGATGCCTTTGAAGTGGAGTCACTCCCTGCTGAAAGCCTCCATTCTGGCCAATGGCCCCTGACAACCCTTGACTACCTCCTCCACTTCTCCACGACTTTCAGTTCTTTCCTTCTCTCAGTAAGTGTCTACCTTATTTGAGGCACAATCTGCCCCCATCCCCACTCTGTACTTCAGATCTCACTTTCCCAGTTTTTTCTTTTTCTTTCATCTTTTTAGCCTACTATATGATATTCTGGATAGTTTACATATGAAGAATCTATATTTTTCTATAAAAAGAGCATATATGATATACATATATAATATATACGGAGAACATAATATTACATTAATTGCTCATTGTCTATCTTTGCTTTCTAGGAAGTAAATCCTTATAAGGAAGGTATCCTCATCTTTTCTTTGTTGATGGGTTGAAGGCCCTAAAATAATGTCTTGCACATAAAATAGAAACTTAATCAGTACTTATTGAATTAATTATTTAAAACCATTTATTTTATTGCAGCTTCAAAATAAGTTAAGTCCTACTATTTTTATTAACTTCTGTATTCATTAGAATATCAACACAATCCTGAATAAGAAGAAAATAATTGAGTTTGATGACTGGGAAATCTTCCTTTCTCCCTTTAGTAAATCAGCTTTTTAAAAGTAGATAAAAAATAACGTTTGACCTTTTAAAGCTATAACTAAATGATAATGGAGATGTGGTAATAGTTACATATCCAGTTTCAGATTCTGATTAAAATATAATTTAAATGTTCACAGGAGCTTACTTACATCATTTCAACTAATTTCTATTTCTACCTTTACTACTAAATGTATTTTTAAGTTGCAAGCTCTTTGCTACAGATATTTTCTTCTATTTTTAAAAAAGCAGACCAATTAGATAAAAATTCCAATAGTAGAAAGAATAACAAATATAAGAATCCAGGAAGACCTTAGAGGCAAGGGCAGCTATAGCTCTAGTCCAGGGAGATGTTGGCCATAGTTAAGGAAGATGATTGAAACAACCTGGTCTAGTAAAAGTAGAAAATCCCAAAACCTCAAATTAAACATGAGTCAGTTGATGTTTCAGCCAATCCGGGAAGCCAGATAACTGTCCTCCTCAGTGTGTTCAGAAGAGGACACAGCCATATAACATATTTCAACTACTAATAAGAGCTGATTGATTGCTTGATTTGTTTCAGAGAAGTATGAGAATCTACTGCTGCTTACAAAAGCATAGATCCTTGATAAATTCAGAGAATATTATTCAGATTTACTTTTGGATACTCCATTAAGACTTGTCCCCAGAAGTCTTGAAGATTATGAATATTCCTAAATAATCATATCTACACTAACATCAACTTTACTACTAAGAGAGAATACTATGATCAGTTGAAATTAGAATATGCAAGATAAATGTCCATTGAATTGTCATTTCTAATCAAAAGTCTTAAAAAATTCATTTCTAAGAATTTCTGCAGAGAGAAGAACTATCATAAATGTATTTAAGCATTTAACTCTATGAATCACTATGAATAATGGGAAAATATAAGCAATCTCATTGTTTAGAAAAGAGGATTTACCATATAATTTGATATACACATAGTGTAATATTATTCAGCCATTAAAATTGTGAGGCCATGTATATCTGCTGATATGAGAAGAGATTCATAATACACTGACAACTGAAGTGAAGTGAAAGTCACTCAGTGATGTCTGGCTCTTTGCAACCCCATGGATTGTAGCCCGCCAGTCTCCTCTGTCCATGGGATTTCCCAGGGAAGAACACTGGAGTGGGTTGCCATGCCCTCCTCCAAGTGATCTTCCTGACCCAGGGATTAAACCTGGGTCTCCTGCATTGCAGGCAGATCCTTCACCCTTTGAACCATCAGGGAGTTAACATTACGTAAAGAAATGCTTGAGGGCTTCCCAGGTGGCACCAGTGGTAAAGAACCCACCTGCCAAATGCAGGAAATGTAAGAGTTGCAGGGTCAGTCCCTGGGTTGGGAAGATCCCCTGGAGAAAGAAATGGCAACCCACTCCAGTATTCTTGCCTAGAGAATCCCATGGACAGAGGAGCCTGGTGGACTATGACCTATTGGATTGCAAAGAGTCCGACGTGATTGAAGTGATTTAGTGTACACACACACACACATGATGAAATGCTTGAGTCTTTTGTTTAAGTAAACATGTATATACTTACATGCATATACATATACTGTATTTCACTACATACATTTCACAGCATATATCTTACATATATATATATATTTACATATACATACATTCACTAATATTCACAGGATCAACACCAAATGATAATAGTGAGTTTTAAGAGATTCATGAGTCCTAGGAAAGTATATACAAATATTTGTGTGTATGGGCCTTTTATTTTTCCCCAGAAAGCTTTATCTAATTTTAAAAGGTTTGGTAGTAAACACTTTTACTTTCTCCACACAATTCACTTTCCCAGAACAGTCGCATCAGTGATATTCTGTATTCAGCAAACTAATTTTCAAGAGGAAGAGTAGAGTGTCAGGAGTGCTAGGATGAAATTATAAAAAGTTATGGAAAGGAACAGGCAATTTGGAAAATATCCCTGAAAATTCTAATCACGGCTCCATGGCTGCAATAACTATGTTTGGAAAATACCAGCAAGGACATCGGAGTGGTGAACAGATTTCCAAGTTCTAGACTTGACCAAGATTTTGGACAAATCACGAGACCATAGACCACACAAAGTCTCAGGTTCCTCATTGGTAAGAAGCCAATTCTGCCATCTCCCTATGAGACCTTGCTTTCAGGACACTACATAAATGTTTTTAGAAATATAAAATCTGTAGAAGGAAATAATTGACTCTCTGCCTCACTGTGCTGGCCAGTATGAGCTAAGTCTCTTAAACCTGAGGTAACTGGGGAGTTGTGACCTCATCAAGTGCACAATGGAAGGGATGGAGACAATTGCTTGGGTTGTGCCCCACTTAGAGTAAGAGTTACTGAGGGTATGAGATCTTCAGGGATACCATTAGTGTTCAGCAGGCATTGCACCTAGATTCAATTGCTTTTATAGGCATAGATGATCTAATTCACTTTCCTACCCCACGGAGTATGTCCCCTGGGCTGGGTACCCCGCAGTGCTCTAGATGTGTGTGGAGAAGAATTTGTACTATAAAATGTTCAGAACACGTTGATAGGAGGTGCCATCCATTACCTGGTAGTCAAACCTCCAATTTCAAGTCATTTTAAAGTAGCTAACACAGAAAAGAGGAGCCTTAGGATAGTCAGTGTCCTATAGGACAACCTCTATTAGTGCTCACGAGTCACTGAGAGCCTGCATTCCTGAAGCTATATGAAAAGTCATCACACTGAGAATAAGGCAAAAGGACTTTTCCTTTATGAACATCTCTCATTTCCAACATGTGGGTTACACAATAAGTAAAAAAGTGACAACCTTTGCACTGTCTAAAATATCCATTTAGTAGAGAGGGTGTGATTACCTAGCAGGTAATCAGGTAGAAAAGTTCAAGAAAGGGATTGAGTCAAAATTTGAACTCTGAACATTAACTGATCCTTCAGATAGATCAGTTAAAAAGATCAAGTAAAAAGCTTGATTGATGGAATATAAACAACAGGCTCCAAATTCAAGACATCAGAGCAATACGAGGTGTTATAATGCAGCATTTTCTTTGGAAAGGCATGCTTTTCAGAGAAAATCTTGCCATATAGAAATATTGGATTTTTTAAAATATATGCAAAATGTTCCTGTGATGTTATTTCTAGATGCATAAATTATACAAATTATCCAGCAACTGTGTTAAAGATAAATAGAGAATGCCTACCACACTATCAGCCACAGAAATGGATTGTCCTTTCCAGGCAGGCAGGCCAGGGAGCTAAGCTCTCCCTCTAATTTACCAGAATCCAGAGTGCAGGCTTTAGAGATTTAGACTAAGCAGATACTTCAGAATTCAGCCAGAATCCTGTAGGGACAAGCTAGCAGGGATTCCTGTGGAAAACAAAGAACTGGTGCAATAAAACTGGAAAGATCAATGAGGTGTCTTGTGGAATAGGAGGGGAAAGTCCATATGTGTCTCCAGGGCTTAGCGAGCAGAGAATGATGAGGAGAAGCTGATTTCACAGGTAAGTACCGGAAGGAGATACAGACTGAGACTGCCTTGCCTAGCTGTGGAAAAAAGGACAAGTTCATATGTATTATGTTTTCCATAGAATTAACAAAATTTTAAAAGCAAAAATAAAGACTTTCTAGGTATTGAGTAAAAGAATTCCAAATAGAGGATGAGACACATTTTATAAGCTTCTTTCTCAGAAAAAATATCAATTTATCCAACATTGTTTACACTAGTGGAAATGTTAAACATTGGGCTACCAACTAAAATTAAAACACCACCAGTACACCGAATTTAACAATAAAGACAGGGAGTAATTTGCCAAGGCAAGCCACTGAAGCAAATAATATAAACAAGTTCAACAGCCTATTCAATGCATTTTAGAGTAAAAAGAGAGAGAGAACTGGTTGCCTGCCAACACCTTGCCTCAGTGAGACAATGCACTCTGCTCTCCAGGAATAGTAATAGGTTAGAGGTTTGGGTTGGAGAGTATTGTAATTTCATGTTGTTTTACTGGGGATGGACTACAGGTCAATTACTTCTGGCATTTCATCCTTTGGGTTTATTGGCAAATTACCAGCAACTCTGGCGATCTTTCCAGTTTAAGGATTAGGCATTACCTATAGATTTATTCTGATTTCAAGTACCTCTAGCTTTAAGTCAAGAAATCTTCTTACAATTTGCTGCAGCACAGTCATTAACAGACACCCTTAACCAAGAATCAGTCTCATGTGAAAACAAAAAACCCCAAGCATGTATTAAATTAATTTTTAAAATTTATGTCATTTCTATATCAATAATCATTATAGTTATTTCTGATTTCTTTCTTATTGTTAACCATATCTCCAACAGGTAACCACTTGGATTGCAAATATAAATCCATATTCATTCAAGAAAAAAAGTTATACAAAGAAAGCTATGGAAAAAGAAAATTTAAAATTATCATTAAAATGCAGTTATTAAATATCTTGTTATACATTAGCTGTATAAGTCACACTATAAGTTAGACTAAGAAACAAAACTTTTATCTTCTTGGAGTCTTCAGACACTTAAAAGGATCTATGTAAAAATGTTAAAAAATATACATAAATTTGGGAAAAATAACCAAATATTGGATAAATTGGTGAGGCTTTTATATCATGACAGGTGAAATGTCACATAGGAGTAAGGGGAAAATTGGAAGTGTAAATGATAAGGAAGAAAACCAAATTGATTAGGCATAAAAATTCAGTGTCCGAGTTGGGTGGGATGAAGGAAAAAACAAATTATTGTCTATTCCTGTTTCTCTATCAGGGAGACATGATAGACCTAACATGAAACCACAGAATAAAAACAGCGCATACTGATCTGTCGGTTTTACTGAAGAAACTTAGAGAAAATGCTGCAAGTAGTCAAAACATCCTATTGCATTATAATAAACATAAATACACCATGGAGTTCCATGCACAGAGTGCATGAATTTTAAAGATAAAGGGCAATATTCAAAGCTTAAGCCTGTCTTGGTTGCTTAAACATCACTTCACCTTCCCAACCTGATGTCCCATGGTAGTTCATACTTTCCAAAAATCCATCATTAAGAATATTTCTTCCCCAAATGTGGGAAAATTCTAAATATAGTTTGGGTTATTTCAAAGTAAGAAGTGATAGAAATTTATACATAAAAGTTTTTGCTATTTGAGAATTGGCTAGGGCGGATACCTAGCAATGGCAACAGATGCTAAATCCTTAAAAAATGAGGTGTATGTCCCTAAAATAGTATTCACAAATGTTATTGTCACATTCCAGAAAATATGTCAAGATCCAATGAAAGAGAAGCCATTTCATTATTCTTTAATGAAAGGTAGGGGAACAAATCAACTGAAGCAAGAGACTATTTCTATTCCTGGAGACAATGATGAAAAAATGGGAGAAATGTCAAGGCAAAATACTAAGAAGGATGTCACTGAAAATGTCAATGACTCATTTCAAAAATAATTCCACAAAATGGCCCTTTAAGACCATATGAAAACACTGGAAGACTAGACACATTTCCATCATCCCCGAGTTATGGAGGAAGAGATGGAATGGAAGCGCAGGCAGTGGATGAGAGGTGTAGAACACAGAGTTAACTACTTTATGGAGATAGGAGAACGTAGAGACAGGTAAGGCAATCTTCAAAAAAGCAAGATTACTAGGGAGAGGAATGAAGATGCTGCAGGAAACTAGAATCTTAAGCCTTAAAATGGCTTGTCCCACTTTTCTCCTACTGTTTTGGGGGAAATAGCATAGTTAGAGGCAGGATAGTATATAATAATAAAAATAACAATAATGAAAGAAATTAACCAATGCACCATGGGAATCTCAAATAGGGAGAGCTTAATTAACTAGATTTCTCTCAGGGGTATTTGTATTTATAGACATTCCTATAGTGTAGAATGAAAGATTTTGCCCCTTTAAGGGCTTGTAGTCACTACTGAATTGCTGAGGAATCCTGCAGAAGCAGAGCTGGTTCTTGCTAATAATGCTAAAGATAAAAACTGGATTTGTCCTCCTCCTTTGTGCATAAACATTCTGGTTTTGTTTTCCTTACTCTCCTCAGAAACCAAAGGTATAAACTCCATGGTTTCCTTAAGGCAGAAGCTATTTCTTCTTCACTTAGGATTCTCAGTGCCTGTGAATGTGGTAGATAATAAATGTTTCCTGAATTGAACAAATCAGAAAGAAAAATGGAAGGCAAACAGCAGTTCTAGGTCATAAATTTAATTAAGGTGAAGGAAGGAAACTCTAAGATCAATAAGAAGAGAAGAAAACAGAAAGGGGAGGATGTAGAAAAGGAAAAGCAAGAGAAAGAAGTAAGGAAACATTAAGAGGACACAGAAAAGGAAGTTTAGAGTGAGTAACATAATATTTCTTTGAGGTACTATAAATGAAATATGAAAAAAACTATGAGCTCTTTGAGAGGAGGTGTTACATTCTGAAAACTGCTAATAATTCATAATAAATGAGTGTAAAATTAATGATAAATTTTTCTCCCATGTACACTTATGATACTGACAAAAGATATTAACTGATGACAAAAGCTCAGCTACCCCTTATATAACATTGATATGAAATTGCATATAAATATCATTCATTATGTCTAGGATTTAGTGATACTGTTATTCAGAAAATTTAAGGTTAGGTTTCTGGTGTAAAAGGCTTTTGGGTCCCCTTGGTGTTCAGGCTCTGAATATCTTTACCATGTGGAAACAAATCCTGAAAGCTCAGCATTCACAAGGTCAGGATCTGTGAATCCACTGGCATTCAGTAAGTTGCCTCCTTCCCCCTTGTCTGTCCGTTTGCTGCAAATATGAATAAAACAGGATGGCACTGAATGTGTCAGTAACAGTAGAGTTTGCTATCCACTATCCTTCTCTCCTGACATTTGAAGACATTGACTCATCTTCTATTCTGTGGTTCAGCTGGTAAAGAATCTGCCCGCAATGCGGGAGACCTGGATTCGATCCCTGGGTTGGGAAGATCCCTGGAGAAGGGAAAGGCTACCCACTCCAGTACTCTGGCCTGGAGAATTCCATGGCCTGTATAGTCCATGGGGTCACAAAGAGTTGGACATGACTGAGTGACTTTCACTTTCACTTTCTGGGCAACAGAGACAATAAAGGGATGTGAAAAATAGAAATCAGGACTGCTGGGGATTGTTCTTTTGGAGAATCCACTGACATGGAGGAAAGGAAAGGCAGAATTTCCTGCTTGATTGTTTTATAGACCACATTTTCAGTTTCAGTTTGGAGACTACCATGCATCCAATACAATATGGAAACAATGGCTATAGCCACTGCAACATATAGCCTCTTCACAGATCTTAGTACATACTGACTAATATTAATGCATATTATTTATTCATCTATTTAATTGAAAACTCAATTTAAAACCTTATTCTCCTGTGACACATTACATGTGTCCCGTGACTGACACAAGAAAGTATTACATGTAGTGGATCATGATTAAGTATCACTTTTGGAAGAATGAGTAGATTCTATCAGAATGTGTCTGAGCCAATGTCCCTGTGACAGAGTGCTTAGCCGTTCAGTCACGTTAGACTCTTTGTGACCCTTTGGACTCTAGTCTGCCAGGCTCCTCTGTCCCCGGGATTTTTTTAGGTAAGAATACTGGAGTGGGTTGTAGTTTCCTTCTTCAGGGATCTTCCTGAGTCAGGGATCGAACCCGCATCTCTTGTGTCTCCCATATTGCAGGCAAAGCACAATCTTATACACATATCCATTTGCTGTGTTGAATTGAAGGGTCTGACACATGTTTAGCATCACACACTCTAGGAATTCTATGGGAAATTTTGTAAAGGTGTGGTCAGTAATATGCAGAATAATACAGTTTTAAAGACAGTTATTATCTATTTCACTTCTGACAGAACTAATATTTCAAATAGTTAAGTATAGTTTTCATGTGGTCATTAGATATTGACATGTAATTGATGGGGGAATAAAGTGAAATCATGTTCAACTGAAATTTATGGAGACATTGCAGAAAACTTAGTCAGTTGATTCATAAGGAATAAGTAAAAAGAATTCATAGATTCACTTTGAAGAAATTTCTTTAATCATTATCAATAATAAAGAGATAAGCATGAGTAATTTGAGGTCAAATGAATCTACATGATAAAACTTTGAGTCTGCATGTCCTGGACTGATGTTAAAACTGCAGTAACAACAATAAAACTTCTGTTTTAGTTACTGTTCTGGTTACTGTTCAGCAAGCAACCAGAATATTGGACAATTAAACTGACAAATGTGCAGAAAGGTTGTGTTGCCATATTTAATTAAAGTGAATTTTGGGAGCATATTACTGCTGCACACATGTGCATATTAACCTGGAGTTAAAAACTAAACTATCTTTTCCATCTTTTGTGTTTAACCTAAGAAAATGGCTGAGTGAACTTCAGATTTTACATGCAAAATTTGTGTGTATTTTTTTTGAGGAGAAGAGTCATAGTTTCATAGGAAACAGAAACTTTCGAATGTTACCAATTCTGATGATGTCAAGAATGACTAAATATACCATTAAATCAACTTTATAAATATATATTATTCTGTCAGTTTCTCCTGTGGGTTTTATAACATCAGCCTCACCACACTTAATTCAATGTTTTTCATCTAGTGAGTTCTCAGTTTGTTTGCTATTGATAATGATGACAATAGTCCAAGCTATGATCTCATTTTCCAGACTCTGATCTTCTCTCTATTTTCAAGTTCCTCTCTAGGCCAGCCAGGTTTTAATTCTCTCTCATAAACCTGTCATTGTGATCAGGTCAGACATAAAATTTTCCAAGGCTAGCACACAAATTCTTTCTCCTGCATGAAAACTTGCCTCATTCTTGATCCTATCTTTGATGACAAGAAGGTCATCTTGTATATCATCTGTCCATTTGTAGACCAAATGAGTCTATAAGGGAAGGGCATCTAAATTTTGCCAAGTTTATTTTATAACCCACTGTCTAGTTCATGATTAAGGCTGAGATGACAAATTTTTCATCTTAACATCAGGAGGAATATGCTTTATTTTCCTTCCAAAAGGGGTTTTACAGAATTTTAAAATGTGACTCGAAAAAATATCTAACACATTGAGAATAGACCTGGTCCATAACATAAAAGTATTTATGAAGCTCCAAATAAATTTCTCTTCTTTAGTCTATGAAAAATATTGTACTTAAATATTTAAGTGTGTTTCTTCTTCCTAAAAATATGTTAGAGTCTAACACTCTTCACCTATATCTCTAACAATGCATTTTATTCATTTAAATAAGAAAACAAAAAAAAGTAACAAAAATGTGGTAAACATAATCCAATGAATGTTTATAATCTGGACCATATAATATATCTCTATTCTTGAATTATACCTAAGGTATAAACATGGGCTTCCCAGGTGTCTCAGTGAAAAGAATCTGCCTGCCAATGCAGGAGCTGCGACAGATGCGAGTTCAATCCCTGGGTCAGGAAGATCCCCTGGAGTAGGAAATGGCAACCTGCTCCTGTATTCTTGCCTGGAAAATTCCACTGACAGAGAAGCCTGGCAGGCTGCAGTCCATGGAGTCACAAAAGTCAGACGTGACTGAGCAACTGAGCACACACTCTGAATATAAATGTATGAAAATGGTTTAACTAATTTTTTATAGAAAATTTCACTGTTTTGGATGTCTATAGTTTAGCTTTTTATTATGAGTTGTGTATGCTTGCTCTAATAACTTAAATATTATAGGAATATGGGTTTAAAATACATGAAACCCATCATAATCCCGCCCCATAAAATACAGTTACCATTACCAGTTTGGTATACATTAGCACAATGCTCATGCATTATCATTTTAATAATATGAGAAAATTATTCACAGAAACATGGAAATATTTTGCCACTTTCTTTTTTCACTTAATATTTACTTAATATCTTTCCATATTAAAGTGCATTAGAATCACCTCATTCTTTTATTAAAGAGCTATGTAATATTTCATTATATATATTTACTATAATTTATTAATCCAATACATTATTGACAGTTATTTCGATTGTTTACTACTTTTCAGTCATCATCAATTTATCAGTGAACATCTTTTTATGCCCTTATATGAGTGTTTCTGCAGAATAACTTCAGTGAGATGGAAGATTCAAATGAATTATTGTGTTAGTAAATATTGACAAATACCCTCAAAAAACACTGTAAAGAATTGACATGTCTGCTGATATAGTAAATAAGAGAATCTGTTCTACATACTTGCTAATGTTTTTAAAATCATGCAATAACAATTTTTTTGAAGCTGGCGTTACAAATCCAGATGACTTCAGGGCCATTTAGATAACAAAACATGTTAATATCTTATGCATAGAATAGGAAATCAGAAGTAGTGAATACTCAACAAATTAATTTTTTAAAAAGCCAACTATAATAGCCAAAAAAATATATCTTGGGTTTTCAGGCTTCCAGTTTTCAGCCTT
This sequence comes from Odocoileus virginianus, assembly GCF_023699985.2. Lineage (NCBI taxonomy): Eukaryota > Metazoa > Chordata > Mammalia > Artiodactyla > Cervidae > Odocoileus > Odocoileus virginianus. The sequence goes on from NC_069686.1 coordinate 24,087,284, forward strand.
TGTCTTAAAGGAATATATTTGTTTTAATTCTTTAATTTTAAAGCATAGATCTTTCTTTACTAAAGAGAGCAATACAATCTGTGATAAGATCATTTCACCACACACATTATCTTTATCATATTTTATTTCTTCATACATAATAGACATGTTGAAAACAATACAAAACATAGTCATATTTTGCCCATTCATAAATACAAGTAAAAGTTTTTATTAACTAGGAGCAAAGCTTTCAAATTTAAATATGTTCATTTTAATATATTCATGTATCAGTAATAGATGGAAAGATATGGAAACACTACTTGTTCTGAACATAAGCAATATGCTGCTAAGATTTATATTTGATTTAGTGAAACATCCTTGGAAAGAAAAAAGAAATCCCATTATTTTAGCTTTATAAAAAGCAGAAGAGGAAAATTTTAGTTTCCTTTTGATAATGGTAGTTATCTTGTGGTCTGTGGGAAAGGGTGAAGGCCAGGGAGAAAATTGGTTCTGCTTTCATTTTTCTAGTTCCACTGCATCAGTAAATTTCTGGAAGTTTCAGTAGAGCACACAATGTGAGTATGAGGCAGCTTGGCCTCTGTTAGCACCTTGTTATGCCTTTAACCTTACAGGAATGCCAAGTCAAGGTGGCCAAATAAGGGATTCCCATTGTTACAGGATGCATCAAAGAGTGGATTTCAAAGCAGAATGAGTTTCCCAGTCAGTCTCACGCGAGGGTGATGCTGATTAAAAGGAGAGTTTGGAAATACTCTTGTTATTATAATTGTACTTTTTTGTTTTTGACTGTTATTTAAGCTGTATTTCTTTTTTTTAGAAATCTGAAAAGTAGAATACCTAGAGATAAAATTGCATCTGTTTTCCCAACACTTTTCATTTATATTTAACAGAAAGGATGAAGCTACCATCTCTGCTGGATGTAAAAGAAATTAGTTACATATTGTTGATAACTGGAAATCAAACCTATGTTGAAGACAATTCCTAAATGTTTATCTTCAAAAATGTACCTTATTATACTGATTTGAAAAATCATTTCAGAGAATAAAAAACTTTGAAACTAAGGGATTTTTTTAGGTGTTCTGAAATAAGTTCCATCTGTTAGTTTTTATTTTTTCTTAATATATGAGGCCAGACGAAAAATACTGTAAACCATAGATTCATTTCTTTTGATTCTTAAAGGTAATCATGAGTGAGATAAAAATAACATTGTTTTAGGAATGTATGTCTTAGAGTAGGACAGAATTGTCCAAGAGTAACACAAATTTTTAGATGCTTATGTTTGGCTTGATGTTTAAAACCTAAAAAAAAAAAAAAGAAGAAGAAACCAAACAACTAAATTGGATAAGCTCTAATTAAAATGAAGAAGGGGCAGGAAAACATAAAGCTATAATATTTTGTAAGAAAAAAAAGTCCAAGGGAGCTTCTTTATTCATCATATTCACAAAGGTTTTTTTAAAAAAACAAATTAGAAGAGAAAAATTCCTTTTTAACATCTGTTATTATATTTAAATATATACTTTAAATTCATCCTGAAACCAAAACCAAAACACGGCTTGTAAATTTTATTCATTCATTTGTGTACCCATTTGTTCTTTTTTTTTTTTTTACCCATTTGTTCTTAAACAAACCATAATGATGGCTTTCCTTAGATTTTCCTTACATTCTATGTCTGGAGTTACAGATAACTAGAACTATGATTTTATTAAAATCAGGAGAATCATTCACTATAAAGTAATCAAACATTTGAATGGAATTTTTCTCTCAGGTTTAGACTTCTGTTCCTTCCATAGTATTAAAACTAATTGACAGATATTCTGATGTATATATAAACTGGGTAGCTCCTTGAAAAGGGAATTCTTAAAGGACTTTCAGGTTCTGAGCTTACAGAATTGGAGTATACAATTCTGTATACACAATTCTAGTGGGGCTTCCCTGGTGGCTCAGTGGTAAAAAAAATTTGCCTGTCAATACAGGAGATGCTGGTTTGATCCTTGGGTCAGGAAGATCCCCTGGAGAAGAAAATAGCAACTCACTCCAGTATTCTTGCCTGGGAAATTCCATGGACAAGGGGCCTGGCAGGCTACAGTCCAGGGGATCACAAAAGAGTTGGACACGACTTAGTGACTTAACAACAATAAAACACTCTATCCTTAAAATTTAATTTCCTTTAAAAAGGGATACTCTCTTTTATAAATTCTTGTAGATCTAGTCTAAGGCAATGCTGCATTTTTACTGTATCTGGGAAACTACAAGCATGCATCTGTTAAAACTGTATTTCTCATGATTTAAAACCACTTGCAATGATGAATGTTACTTAAGTATAATTTTTTCCTCTATTGCTTTCTACTTTTCTGTCTCAAATTTCCTCTATCTCACATACATGTCAAGTTTAGTAAACAAAAAAGAATTTTCCACCTTAATCTAAATTTTTTATCACTTCACAACTACCTTCATAAATGTGGATTCGAGTTTGCTAAAATTTTACTTTTAGTTGAGATCAACAGAGTATCTATGCCCAAAATTTTGCCATATGCTATGGATAAAAAGACATATTCCCTGCCCTTGCAAAGCTTCACAGCAGTGGTCTTCAAGCATGGCAAACCATAGATTCCCACCAGCAGAAAAAAAAAGTTTCTGCATGAACTTCACTCTTTTATATATATATATATATATGTGTGTGTGTGTACATATATATATACATTTATATATAATATAATGTATTATTGTACAAATATATTATCTCATTTATATGAACACTTAAAGATAGAAATTAGAAATGAAGAACAAATATAAACGGAGACAGTAATATTTTTGTTTCTCAAAAGACCTTTTTGCTCATTCCTAGGTTATATTCATTATACTTTGGAGCTCACTGGTCTTGAGAGGAGGATAACACAGTAAAAAGATAATTTGAAAAAAGCAGTTAATTATCTGATAGACAGTAAACGTAAGGAGCCAGAATATGGGGAAAGCTCTGAAAAAAAATTTTTTTCTGCTTGAGGAATCACTATATCTAAGACTTCCAGTACAAAGAGGAGTTAGCGAAGTAATATAAAAAGAGAGGAGGATGAACAGAAGAGTATTATAATCAGAACAAGCATCTATGTCAAGGCACAAAGTTACAGAACCAAGGGGATGAGTATAAGAGTTCAGGATGATGAAATGTAGACTCAAGGTTGAGCATGATGAGTGAAGATGCTGAAGAAGAATGCAAAAGGCAGGTACTTGAGACAAGTGACTTGGATCTCATCAATGTATGAAAATGTAGGAGGGTGAAGGAAGACATTTGTTTTAGATTGAGTCTCCAGGGAGCTGTATTGAGAGTGGGTTTGAAGGGACACAAATGGAATCAGGAAAACTCATCCATTAGGCTATCACTGTATCCAGCTGAGAGACGAAAAGCAGCAGAATTAAAGTTGTGGTAGTGACAGTGCAGCTCTCAGGAGGGGATGAGAAGAGCATGAAGAAAGACTCAGTCAAATTTGATTGTAGTTTTCTGGAAATACTGATGAGTGAGAAGCTTCCTGATTTTCATGACTGGCTATTCTTAAAGGAGATGGTAAATACAGTAGCAGGAAAAGGTTTGAGATGGAAAGGAGATGAGCAAATTTTAAAAAATTAAAATTTACATGTTAATGAGAGTTCCCTGGACTGCACCGAGATCAAACCAGTTGATCCTGAAGGAAATCAGTCCTGAATAATCATTGGAAGGACTGATGCTGAAGCTGAAACTCCCAATACTTTGGCCACCTGATGCGAAGAGCTGACTGATTTACCACTACAATACTGTAATTAGCCTCCAACTAATAAAAATAAATGAAAAAAAAATTTTAAAAAAAAAAAGACCCTGATGCTGAGAAAGATAGAAAGCAGGAGGAGAAGGTGACAACAGAGGATGAGATGGTTGGATGGCATCACTGATTCGATGGACATGAGTTTGAGCAAGCTCCAGGAGTTGGTGATGGACAGGGAAGCCTGGTGTGCCACAGTTCCTGAAGTTGCAAAGAGTCGGACACAATTGAGTGACTGAACTGAAAATTTACATATCAACAGATAAGTGGATAAAGAAGATGTGGTATATATACACAATGGAACACTACTTCAGTCACAAAAAAGAATGAAATTTTGTCACTTACAACAACATGGATGAACTTTGAGGGCATTATTCTAAGTAAAATAAATGAGAGAAAGGCTAATACTATATGATATCACTTATATTTAGAATATAAAAAATAAAATAAACTAGTGAATATAACAAAAAAGAAGCAAACTCAGATATAGAGAACAAACAAGTGGTTACCTGTGGGGAAAGGGAAGAAGGAAAGGGAAATATAGGGGGTGGGGATTAATAGATGTATTAATACTATGCATAAGATAAATAAACTACAAGGATATTTGTACAGGGAACATAGCTAACATTTTATACAAATTAAAATTGGAAAATACCATTAAGATTTGTGGATCATTACGTTGTACATAAATCTTACATAATATTGCATAACTATATCTCAATAGAAAAAAGTTATGAGCATCTAGAAATGAAAAAAACGAACCACTTGCTATTCTACCTTTGAAAAAATCTGTATTTCAAATACTATTTATAATATATACATTATTATAAAATAATTTAAAATATTTTAATTTCTCTATCATTGATTTACTTTAATGCTCTTTTTGTATATTTATATTATCTCCACTTTTTCATGTCTATTTTTCTCATCTAACATATTATGAGTATTTTTCATGTCATTAAAATTTTTTGTAAAAGAAATTTCAGTAGATGAATAATATTTTATCTTCTGGATGTACCACAATTTTTCAAACAATTCTACTACAGAACATGTTTATTATTTTCAATGATTCAAATAGTTATATATAATGCTATGACATATTTGCTTTTATCTGGAAATTTATTGTTTGTTTAACATAAGAAAGCATAAGTATATGGACCTTTAACATATTTTGCTACTAACATACTTCCATCGACTGTATATGTCAGTGAAACAGATAGGTAATAAATAATCTGTGTTAATTTGTTAGACATAAAATTACAACACTTTTTTTTCATTTCTTTGAATATTGTTAAAGATTAAATTTTTTATATGTTTATCAGCTATTTATATTTCATTTTTATGCATGTTGTCCTTCCATTTTTTAGTCCTTTGTGAATTTCTTTAAATAATATGGCTAAATAATAAAGCTAACCCTTTGCTGTCATCTATGAAATAATGTTTTAAGTAGTTGACTATTTATCTTTTTATATAGTTTATGACTTCCTACACCACCATATTCTATTTTTAAATTACCTAATTTTGGGTAATAATAAGATGTAGTTTCAGAAAATTTGCAGACTACTGAAAAACACTAAAAAAACAATAAATTTAATCTACATCCAGCCACTCAGACATAACCAACTTTCTATATGTGTGCGTATGTGCATACACCCATATACATATGCATTAATTTAGTCATTCTTTCTTCCATGCATATATATCATTTAAAAGCATAAATGGCATCACACTGCAAAAACTATTTTATAGCCTTCTTTTGATTTATTGGTATATTGCAGATAATTCTCTAATAATAAAATATGCTGTGGAAACATCTTTATTTTAACCATCTCAGGACATTACTTTTAATGGATATTAAATAATTTAATTACTTCATTATTATCAGACTTGCAGATGTTTCTTATTTTCATTATTTTAAGTATTATCTTAATAAACATTTGTGTATACATAGTATTGTGTTCATAATTGATTATTTCATTAAGGTTTTTAAATATCTGGAATTCCTAAGAAGAGGCAAAGAGTACAATTATCTGACACATAATGACAAATCACCTTCTAGAAAAGTTGATATAATTTACTTGTCCATCCCTATAGTATGACATGGTCCAATTCTCCACATCTTCACCAATAATAATCCCCATTTATATTTACAATGTGTCAGATTTTATATCTACTTAATTGATAGAATATCTGAACATTAGAAAATTTAAACAGTTTGCTTAAATCCTCAGAGATAAGAATCAACTCAAAGTTCAGGCTGACCTTTAAACTGATGCTCTCTGTCCATATGCTATACTATCTCGAAAAGTTTTATATACTTACATGACCATTGTTACACATCAAATGTTTCTGGTTACTTAAATTATTTTAATATTTCTTTTTTTAAACTTAGAGGTGACTGGAACAATTTCTGTAAAAAGTTCTCAGAAAGCCTTGCTGCAGGTTGAGTCTGCCCAGCTATGTCCAACTCTTTGTAACCCTATGGACTGTAACTCAACAGGCTCCTCTGTCCATGGGATTTTCCAGGCAAAATATTGGAGTGGGTTGTCATTTCCTTCTTCTGGGAATCTTCCAGGCCCAGGGATTGAACCTGTGTCTCCTGCATTGGCAGGCAGATTCTTTACCACTGAGCAACCTGGGAGGCCCCAGAAGGCCTTAGAAGTTATCTTAATGAGGTTTATATTTTCTTAGTGGTACCTAACAACTCTATATTTTAATAATATTGACTATTTCATCTTATACATTCAGTGAATATGTTTTCAAGTGTTTTTTAATTTAAATTTAATTGGAAGCATTTAAAAATGCATATCAATGAGCTTCCAATCAAAATTTCTGCAGGTTTTTTTGTAGATATTGACAAACTGATTTTAAAATGCACAGTGCAAAGAAATTTTGAAAAAGAAGAGCACACACTATCTGATCTCAAGACTTGCCACAGAGTACAGGAATCAAGATTGTGATAAGGGGAAAAATTACAAATGCATACATCAATGGGACAGAAAAGAGAGGCCAGAAATAGACCCACACAAATGTGACTGATTTTTGATGAAGGTGCAGAGGCAATTTAATGGCGAAGAGAGAGTCTGTTTAAAAAATAAAACATTTGGATGTCTGTATGCAAAATATTGAACCTCAATTTCTTACCCCATATGAAAATTTACTCAAAATTGATCATATATCTCAATGTAAAACATGACATTATAAAACATTTTGAAGAAAAACAGGTGAAAATCTTTGTGACCTTGGGATAGGCAAAGAGCTCTCAGATACAACACCAAAATCGTAGTTCAGAAAAGAAAAAAATTAATACATATGACTTCATCAAAGTTAAAAACTCTTATTCTTTGAAAACAAAGTCAAGAAAACAAAAACAAAAGGGGAAAATATATGCAAATTTCACATTTCCCAAAGTCTTTTTATACAGAACATTTATAAAGAACTCTCAAAGCTAAACAACAGAAAACAACTCAATAAAAAAATAGGCAAAAAAACACAAAGAATTCTTAAAACTCAACAGTAAGAAAAAGATTAAAAAATTAGTCAAAGACCTGAACAGATACCTCACCAAATATACACAGATGGCAAATAAGCATATGAACAGATGTTCCACATCATATGTCACCAGGGAAATGTAAGTTTTAAAAATGAGAGAAACCACTATCTATCTATTCAGTTCAGTTCAGTTCAGTTCAGTCGCTCAGTCGTGTCTGACTGCGACCCCATGAATCACAGCATGCCAGGCCTCCCTGTCCATCACCAACTCCCAGGGTTTACTGAAACTCATGCCCATCGAGTCGGTGATGCCATCCAGCCATCTCATCCTCTGTCGTCCCCTTCTCCTCCTGCCCCCCATCCCTACAAGCATCAGGGTCTTTTCCAATAAGTCAACTCTTCGCATGAGGTGGCCAAAGTATTGGAGTATCAGCTTCAGCATCAGTCCTTCCAATGAACACCCAGGACTGATCTCCTTTAGCATGGACTGGTTGGATCTCCTTGCAGTCCAAGGGACTCTCAACGGCCCAAAATCCAAAACACTGACATAAATACAAATGCTGAATAAGATGTGGAGCAATAGGAATTCTTTATTGCTGCTAGGAATGCAGAATGGTACAGACACCTTGAAAGACAGTTTGGTGGTTTTTCACAAAACTAAACATACTCTGACCATATGACTTAACAAATACACTTTCTGGTATTTATCCAAAAAGTTTGGAAACTTAAGTCCATGAAAAAATCTGCTATTGAATGTTCCTAGACATTTTATTCATAATTACCAAAATTTAGAAACAACCAAGATGTCCAACAGTAGGTGAATGGGTAACATGTGATACATCCTAGACAATGAAATATTTTTTAGTGCTAAAAATAAATATGGCTTTTTAAGCCACAAAAAGACATGGGGGAAACTTAAGGGTATATTACTAAGTAAAAGGGGTCAATCTGAGAAGGCTATGGACTATACGATTCCAACTATATAACAGTCTAGTAAAGTAAAAACTATGGAGACAGTAAAAAGATTAGTGGTTGCCAGGGACTGAGGGTGGGGAGGAAAGGGAAATAGATATAGAGTACAAAGGATTTGGGGGTGTAGTGAAAATACTTTGTATATTACAATGATGGATATGTGTCATTATACATTTATCCAAACTCATACAATGTACTGCACCAAGAATGAAACTTAATATGAACTATGGACTTTGAGTGATTTTGATATGTTAATGCAGATTTATAAGTTACATCAAAGGTACCACTCTGTTGAGGGATGTTGGTAATGGGGGAAGCTATGCATGTGGTACAGGTGGGCAGTATATGGAAAATCTCTGTACTTTCCTCCCAGTTTTACTGTGAACCTAAAATTGTTCTAAATAATTCTTTTTTAAAAATTGGACAAAATATTTGAATAAACACTGCACAAAAGTATATATAGATGGTGAACAAACCCAAGTAAAAATGATCAATATTATTTACTTAGGGCATACAATGAATAAAAATCACAATGACAATTAGAATGGGTAAAATAAAAATAAATTAAATAAAAATTGATAATACAAAATGCTGGTAAGTGTGTGAAGCAGTATGAATACTCTTACATTGCTGATGGAAATGCAAGATGATACCAACCATTTAAAGCTTGCCAGGTAGCACTCGTGGTAAAGAACCTGCCTGCCAATGTAGGAGCCACAAGAGATGAGGGTTTGATCTCTGGGTCAGGAAGATCCCCTGGAGGAGGGCATGGTAACCCACTCCAGCATTCTTGCCTGGAGAATCCCAAGGACAGAGAAGCCTGGCGGGCTACTGTCCGCTGGGTTGCAAAGAGTCAGACGTGACTGAAGCTACTTAACATGCATTCATCAACCATTTTGGAATACATTTTTGCAGTGTCTTAGAAAGTTATAAACATACTCAACACGTGACACAGAATTCCACCTAAGCCTTTACCCATGATAAATGAAAACTTAGGTTCTCACAAAAAATTCTAAATGAATGCTTATAGTAGGTTTATTAGAAACAACAAAGTCTCAACAACCCAAATGTCCTTTACTGGATAAAAAAACTATGATACATCCATACAATGGAATATTACTTGGCAATAATAAGGAACAAACTATAGAAATATACAACAGCATAAACCTATCTCAAATGCATTATAATTAAGGGAAAGAGATTGGTTACAAAGGTTACATCCTGTATGTTTCCATTGGTATGACATTCTGGAAAAGGCAAAACTATAGTGAACTAAAACAGATCAGTTGCCAGAGATTGGGATGGGGAGGAGCCAACAATGTGCAGCTCAAGGGAATTTTAGGGGTGATGACACCATTCTGTATCCTGATTGTAGGGAAGATTACATGACTCTATGCAATTGTCAGATCTTCTGTAACTATACACCAAGAAGAGTGAATTTTACTGTTTGTAAATATAAAAATGAATAAATGATTTTTCATTTTTCTTTGCTTTCCTGCATTGGTTAAGTGCTTCCCTAAACCAAAGACATGAATATTTGTGAGTTATTGAGCTTACTGAATGTTCAATAATAATTTTAAAATATTTAAAGTAATTAAAGTATTTTAAATCTTTATCTGCAGTTTAATATGGTATGATGGATGCTACTGCTGCTTAGTCGCTTCAGTCCTATTCGACTCTGTGTCACTCTATGGACTGCAGCCCACCAGGCTCCTCTGTCCATGGAACTCTCTAGGCAAGAGTTCTGGAGTGGGTTGCCATGCCTTCATCCAGGGGATGTTCTCAACCCAGGGATCAAATCCAGGTCCTCCACATTGCAGTCAGATTCTTTACTGCTGAGCCACCAGGGAAGCCCATATGATGTATTATTTACCCAAGTAAAGAACTGTTCTAGTGCCTTCTACTAAGTAAGCCACTGTCCCTCCTGCTTCTCCCCATTCAAAACGCCTTCAGACACTAACTGTATACCTGGGGTTGCTAATAAACTTCCATTGGAAGACCTCTCCCATTGATAGATGATTATTTCTTTGTTGCATTTTATGATCACATGTATATAGTGTCTGTTTTTGAACTTTGTATTTCCACTGGTCTGATGATTTGTCTTTGTGTCTGTCCTTACCAGGCATTGATATCCTATAGAAATGTGTGTGTGATATGCAATTCTGTAGTTAAATCAAAGAACAGGGTTGGCGTCACTGCCACCTATGTCATTAATAAACTCTCAAGTGTGGCTTTGCTTGATCACGGATCGCCAGGAGGGTGGAGGAGCAGGAAGCTGAGGCTGGGTCTCTAGGGAGCACTATCCTCTGAGCAGGAGTAAAATATCAAGACCTGCTGCAGGCATGTTGTTTGGTTTCTACAACATTTATTGTTTCCAATGAGTTGATTTCACTCATTTATATTACTTCCAACTGCCTATTGGTATTTGAGTTATGGTTCTGGCTTTGGGAAAGAATACAGAAAGAAGAGCCCATGAAAGGGGAGTTTGTGAAAAGGTTTCCAAGGGATAAGGTAGACCAAGAGGGAGGGGTGTCACAACAGCCCAGGAAATGAAGGAAGAAAAATGAAGTTAAAAGCGTCAAATACCCCTGAGAGAGCCAGTCAAGATAAGGGCAGCGGGTCATCTGCGCCTTTAGAGAGAGCGTGCTCTGTTAAATGGGGTTAGATATCAGATCGCACTGTGCTGAGCAGGGACTGAATCTTGGACGCTGGAGATAATGAATGTAGACCGCTACTATCGAGAGCCTGAATGAGCTGGGGAGCAGAGAAATTGGATGGTAGCGGTGGCGAAATCAAGTGAAGGGAGAGGTCAGTTTGCTTTTGTTTGTTGACTTACTTTTTTGGATAGAAGTTTGAAGAGCATGTATAGGTTGAAGAAAAAGGGTCAGCAAAGAAGAAAATACTGAAGGTAAAGGGTATAAAGGAAATTAGTGGCAAAAGCGTTAGCATCAGTGATAGGGAATAAAATCAAATCCAGGCTTTGCCTTGAATAGCAGGACGGACTCCTGATCCTTTAAGACTGGAGGAAAGAAATAATGGTGATAGATGCTGCTGTTTGGTGCTGGAGGGAATCACAAGGATACACATCGTACACATCGTACGATGACCTCAATTTTCTTATCAAAATAGGAGGTTCACTGAGAGTGAAGGGCAGGGATTGTATGGCTTAAGTTGGGCGATAAACTTTTGAAATGGTGGCTGACCACGTCAGAGTGACAGGATTAGTGAATGCTACTGAGAGACTAACTCAGATTAGAAAACCATCTATCTTCAGAGTGGTATAATTCATTCCTGTAACACTCATGGGCCTGAATTTAAGAAAAGAGATTTCTCATGTAAATTCAGGTTTGTGTGTACAGTGTAAAAGGACAGGCTGTAGAAACGTGGGCAGTAAGCTCCTGGTGTCCAAGCCAAAGTCCAAATAAGACTTGGGAGAATGGAAAGAGCCACAGATTCAAGACAAACAAGAGTGAGAGAGAAGACTTATTCATTTGTAGCCTAAGACTTATGTGCTCCTGCTGTTGCTAGGTCACTTCAGTCACGTCCGACTCTGCGCATCCCCACAGACGGCAGCCCACAGGCTCCTCTGTCCCTGGGATTCTCTAGGCAAGAATACTGGAGTGGTTTGCCATTTCCTTCTGTGACTCCCAGTAAAAAAACTTATGTTTTAACCATATTTTTTCCTTTTCCCTAATTTTCTAACTTATTTCATATTCACTCATTATTCTGTTAGACACATTTTAGATACAAGGACAGGTGAAAGCAAATGAAGGGAAACGAAAAACATATACAGATGGTTAGAAGTGAGTTTCACTTTAACAATGGTGCCTGGAATTTAAAGTGTCTCAGTTGAGCTTTAATTGAGAACAAGATGCTGTTGGTGGCTGGAAGGATTTTTGTTGATATGGGGTGGATGTTTATTGAGGTTGTGGAGGTTAGGCTGTGATCAGTGAATCTCATGTTGGGATAATTTTTCCCAAGGGGTTACTGGGCAACGTCTGTTGTTTTCATGGCTTGGGGGTGGAGTCCTATTGTGGCTAGTGCTGGAGATGCTGCGCCTTAAGACATCACCTTTTTAGAAGCATTTTGTGAGAAGCATAGTGCTGTGCAATTCCGTATCCAGCAGAGTTTAGACTCCCACTCTACTGCAAATCTCTTTATTTACCCAGCTATTTACATATGGATTCCTTAGGGGTTTATAGCATTCAAACCTACATTACAAGCATTGAAAATCTACATGCCTTTCTAGGTCTTTGGGGAAATGATTTAATTCTCTGGTTAGCTTAATAAAGAAGTTGCCTGTACAGGAATAAGAAAAACTAAGTAGGCAATGCTCACCTTTGTTCTTTTCATGTGTTTGCATAACTATTTTCTACAACATTAAATTTGCAGTTGTGGCAAAAAAGAGACTTTTCTTTCTTAGAATCTCATATTACTTACTTGTATTGTACTTGAAGAGCTTTACTAAAAGGTCATTTGAATGTGGGTTGTAATGGAGCATCACTCCCATTGGTATAAACACTCAGTATCGTTGACTAATAAAAGCCATAATGTGAACTTATGAATAATCCCCAAAGAATTCCCACTGTGCTTTAGGATTCATTATTTGCCCTTTTAAATCTAGCCTGTCTTTTTAATTATGTGTTGCTTGCGTTAATAATAAAATTAATTTCCCAGAAACACATCCATCAGTTGCACAATTCTTGAGAATAAGAACCATATCTTATTCATTTTGAAACAACCAAAACTTCACTCAGCCATTGTCTTGCATATGGTTAAGTCCTAAATAAGTTTTGAATGATGTGTTCTTGGATGAGTGAGGAAAAGAAGATTTTGAAGGCAAACATGATCAAGGCAATCAAAATAAAACATCATTACAGAGAACAGAGTAGTTGATACCAGAAAGGAAGGGGCTGGGAGGCAGTGAACAGGTAGCGGATGGGTAAGGAGGGTCAACTGTATGATTACAGATGGAAATTAAATTTCTTATAGCGAGCATGCTATGCTATATACAGAAGCAGAAATATAATGTACACATCCAACTTATATAATGTTATAAATCAATGTTACCTCAATAAACACATAAAACAAATAAAAATAAATAAGAATCATCAATATATTTCATTTAAAATTATTAATATTTGACACTGGGTCCCCACAATACAAAGTAGTCAGAAATTATCCACTTTCTCAAGTTATCCCATCAGAATGAATCATTTTTAACCTACATTGTAGCTCAAATTTCCAAATGAATATTTTATGTTCATTTATTACTATAATAAACTGTTTATTATTGAATTGTGGTGTCGAACTTGGTGTTGGAGAAGACTATTGAGAGTCCATTGGACTGCAAGGAGATCCAACCAGTCCATCCTAAAGGAAATCAATCCTGAATATTCATTGGAAGGACTGCTGCTGAAGCTGAAACTCCAATACTTTAGTCAGCTGATGAGAAGAACTGACTCATTTGAAAAGACCCTGATGCTCAGAAAGATTAAAGGCAGGAGATGAAAGGGATGACAGAGGATGAGATGGTTGGATGGCATCACTGAGTCAGTGGACATGAGTTTCAGTCAACTCTGGCAGTTGGTGATGGACAGGGAGGCCTGGCGTGCTGCCGTCCATGGGGTCACAAAGAGTGGGACAGGACTGAGGGACTGAAATGAACTGAACTGAACTGAAGCTATTTAATAAGAGCAGGCTTATTTTGCTTTGCTTTTCTAGATTTATGACTCTAAACAACTTGTAAAATTCCTCACATATCCTTTTGCTCATTCATACCAACTGTCATTTTATTGAGGTCACACTTTCTGACAAGAGTAAAATTTTTTACTGTACTTGGGAAAGTCAGGGGATGAGGTTCTAAGAATTTTAGAAAGATTGCTCTTTAGTCGTCCTTCTAAACAATGTGTGTATATGTGTGTATGCTGTAACAAAAGATACAAAAGAAATTTAAAGACTTGCTAAATAGGTATACATTCCTTAACAAATTCAAAATAAAAATGTATAGGAATGCACAATGTTTATTTTTATGCTAACAGTGTTACCCATTAAAAAAGTGAAGAAAACTTTAATAGAAAATGGATTCTATACTAAAAAAAAAATTCTTGTAATTATCCCCAATTGAATAAAAATATACATTTCTAGTATAAATGAATTTCCTGAAATCTTAAAGAGATCATTTAAATATATGTATTTTATATAAGAGCATTTTTCCTTATTATCCAATTACACATTAGCAGTAACAGCATGGGGAATAGTGTTACAGTTGCATCCCAGATCTGCATAACTATGAAAAGGATAATGTATACTAACCTTGAGATCTCATGAATGTCAGTATCTTCCTGAAGACACTATGCCTCTGAAAACATCTTTTCAGTCTGTTGATCTCTCCTTATTTTTTCCTTAAAAAAGAAAATATGCTTTAATATGTTATATAAGGTTATATTTCCAAGAAGTAAAGTTTACAACAAGGTGTAAATATAATATGACACAGAGCAAAATTAATAGGATTCTTGGAATATAAAAATAAGGCATTAAATTTAGAACTGAATGATTATACTGTATATACATTAGTGCAGAAAAAATATCCATCTTAAAAGAATGTAGTAAATTTCTAATCATTCATAAGCTTTCATTTATTTGTTAACCTGTTACTCAATCAACAACTGTTACTAGGGACAAAAAAGTAAAGGCACTTTATCTCATCAATCAATATCACACTAAATTTAAATAATTTTCTAGTCTCCAGAGATTCATATCTTCAAGGAACAAAAATAAACAAGAAAACCAACCAAAATAGTATAGCTAGATAGTTGATGAAAATCACAATAAATATTTATTAGAATTAGTGAAATAATTTAAAGAGATGATAAAATCCTGGCAGTAATTAAATGCTTTTTTTTTCCAGACTAAAATGTATCATATATAATCACTTTTTCTAAATAACTAACAGATTTCCATTCTAATAAGATAAATCATTAAGTCCATATACAAATGTAAACTTTTTCCCATAAACACGACATAGAGAAACTGGTGAACTGTGGTTCATTTATTGTGTTTGCACAACAGCCAGAAATGAACTATCACTGATCATAGCCAATAACAATAGCTAATGTGAAAGGACTATGAATGGATTACTGAATGAAGAAATAGACTGAGCAAACAACTTATGCTGATGTCATTCAAACAAGCTTAAAACAGCAAAAATCTTTAAGAAAAAAGTTGTCTTAGGAAAATTATGTCTTTAGGAGCCTCTTTCTCTGTTTAAACTTTATGTGTTTCTTCATGGATATACATTTTAAATAGCTTTAGAACATACTAGAATACTTGCAGTACTCACAACAGTAGCATAGTGTTATCAAATTGTGGTTAGAATTACAGAGTTAATAGAGATAATGGAGTTCAGTTTGCTTCTGAGAAAGCCCAGATTCAGCAGAAGAATGAGAAATTTTGGAAAGATAGATTCAAAATTAAATTTTAAGTATAATTTAAAATGTCTTAAAACCCTGTTAAGAATATTATGCATAAAAAAAAGAATATTATGCATAACATGATGACATACCGAAGATGATTAAAGCAATAATTTACATCACCTTTGCACTTATTTTGAGGAATATTTCAGAAAATAACTGTCTCCTCTGTTATGATACATATCCTAGATTGCATGTCAAGCAACTAAGAACCAACAAGCAAGCATGCTAATAGATCTCTACCTGTTTGTAATGTGTCCATCGAATACAGACTTTAAAAACTTATCTGAAATTAAAATCAAATACTAAAAATAAATTAGATGCTGAAATGAATCAGTCTATAAATGTCATTTATAATCTTAACTCTAATTTTCTTGTTAATGAAAATGAATCTCATATTATTTAAATATCATTTTTACATATTGAGGTATCATTAAGATTTTATCCTAAAAATAAAATTTTACTTCTATAAAAAAGTGGGGAAACTTAAATATAAAAACAAATCAAGAGGCAAAAAAGTGAAGAAACTGCTATCTAGTTCAGTTCTCCCTATCATACAAACAGGAAAACGGGCTACCATGTATTTGTGATGTAGCTAACTCTAAAGGAAGAGACTGTATGGTTTGTGACTACCAGTTGGAAAAATTGAAATTTAAAGCATAATTGCATTTTACAACCAAAAATAAAAGACTTTCTTTAGTCATTTAAGGTAGACTATAGAGTAAAGCAAAAATATTGTTGCAGAGTACACCATGAGAAACGCTGGGCTGAATGAAGCACAAGCTGGAATCAAGATTGCCGGGAGAAATATCAATAACCTCAGATATGCAGATGACACCACCCTTATGGCAGAAAGTGAAGAAGAACTAAAGAGCCTCTTGATGAAAGTGAAAGAGGAGAGTGAAACAGTTGACTTAAAGCTCAACATTCAGAAAATTAAGATCAAGGCTTCCGGTCCCATCACTTCATGGCAAATAGATGGGGAAACAGTGGAAACAGTGACAGACTTTATTTTTTTGGACTCCACACTCACTGCAGATGGTGACTGCAGCCATGAAATTAAAAGACACTTACTCCTTGGAAGGAAAGTTATGACCAAACTAGACAGCATATTAAAAAGCAGAGACATTACTCTTCCAACAAAGGTCCATCTAGTCAAAGCTATGATTTTTCCAGTGGTCATATATGGATGTGAGAGTTGGACTATAAAGAAAGCTGAGTGCTGAAGAATTGATGCTTTTGAACTGTGGCATTGGAGAAGACTCTTTAGAGTCCCTTGGATTGCAAGGAAATCCAACCAGTCCATCCTAATGGAGATCAGTCCTGATTGTTCATTGGAAGGACTGATGTTGAAGCTGAAACTTCAATACTTTGGCCACCTGATGCGAAGAGCTGACTCATTTGAAAAGACCCCGATGTTGGGAAAGATTGAAGGTGGGAGGAGAAGTGGACAACAGAGGATGAGATGGTTGGATGGCATCACTGACTCAGTGGACATGAGTTTGAGTAAACTCCGGGAGTTGGTGATGGCCAGGGAGGTCTGGCATGCTGCTGTCCATGGGGGTTGCAAAGAGTCGGACATGACTGAGTGACTGAACTGAACTGAACTGAAAATTGCATGCCTGTAATTAACCTATAATTCAGACTGAGGCCAAGGGACCCACAGTGATGGGGGGGAAAAAAAGGACTCAAACTCTGATCTGTTTGAAGGTCAAGGATGTAAAAATAAATTTGATGGGCAGGATTGATCCTAACTCAGGTCAGTCAAGTTCTTGAGAGGGAGTCATCACAAAAGTTAAATACTTTTAGAAGAACAAGTCGTATTCAGTGCCATATTCCAAGACCTGGAGATATGAGAATCAACACCAGTTCTGGGCACAGTGTGCAGTGGTTGATGCTGGAAACAATTCCAGTTCAGCACCGTGGCTCTCTGGATGTGACTAGGAGACACTGGCTGCGTGAGACTGTGTGAAAAAGCATGTGTCCACAAGTGAGAAAGAAGGTCAAGAGGGGTGGAGCTAGGATCCATCAGTCAACAGCACCCACTTGAGACTCAGGCAATACGTAGAGGAATACCACCTAGATGATATAACCCAGGAAGATGCAGAGGCTGCTGGTCTTCCTTTGCAAGCCCTGTGGGCACATCGGTGATGGTCTACACAAGATCTGTGGGAAGTGCCACTTTCCTGAAATCCTATGTCTATGATGTGGTCATGACTTAAGTAGAATTCCCCCCCAACCCTCCCAGTGTAGCCTGTTATACTTTTCTTGAATGAGATTGCAATCCCATGGGCGGCCTTAACAATGACAAGTGACATCTGGGACTGATTTGTGGATACATATAACTATCTCAGGAACTATGAAAAATAATCAAGGAGCGTGACATTGATGGAATGGAACATGTATACTAATGTAAATGTAATATCATTTGTCCTCACATATCTTTTGTTGTGCTCATCTAAAGAAATTCAGTTTCTGCTTATGAGCTCCATGAAAAACAAAACTGACAGAAATCTACATTATTATTTTAAAACATGCACCCAATACTTACAGTTCACATCTGGTCTTTCCTCATACCTGGGGTTCTATTGAGAAGTTCCCTGAGAACCGTTTTTCACTTACAGAAAGTCTTGCAATATTGCAGGTGGAAGGTGAACACCACCTCTTCTAGTTCTAGGCCCTGTGGTTTCTTGGTTGCCCATAAACATTACTGAAAATCAGCCTAAGATCCCAGAAGCCATTCAGAGTGGCAAGCAAGGGTCAAAGAACTCGCCCATGTTCATCAACATTTTCTCTAAATGGTACCTTTAACAGGTCAGTGATGCACCAAGCTCCTGCTGGCATGTTTTAATCAATAGCCATGCTAGACTTCACTGTGGTCAATGAGGGTCACATCTCAGTGGTAGCCTTGACTGAGCTATAAGATCAGTTTGTGCTGTATTTAGTGGGTGATTCAGTAGTTAGATAGGATGAAATACAACTTGATTACAACATTCTTTTAATTTGCTCCTATCCTTAAAATTTTTATTTTTCTTGCAATTGTGGGGATTTCAGACTAAGCTTGTTCCTCCAAGAATCGTGGAGTTTGAGATTCTCAAGTGGATCACTTCTACATGTCTGGGAGCCTGGCTTATATCACAGTTTCAATATGTCAAAAGGAAATATTCTATGAACACAAGTGAAGAAATATGAATTGTCTATTCAGTGCTTCTAAGGTGATAATACAACTTGTAAGTTTGGTGCAACAGTTTAGCTACATTTGCAACTGCATCTCAAAACACAGTATTGTGTATTTAATATGCCTGCAATCAGCAAAAGCATCTTTCACTCTGAAGGACAACTTCTGACAGAAGTAAAAGGCCTAGGACAAAGGAATCTAGCAGGAAACACCAATCTGTCATATACAGTTTGGCCCTATTTTTTTTAAAGACAATAAAATACCACTGAAAATCACATTGATTCTATTTAGATTTATTTTTTAAGTAACAATACCACTTCAATTTTGTACCTACATACACCTGAAAAAGTGCAATTATCAAAATACATGTAGCCCTTAATCCATTTTTTCTAACATGTGCTGAACTATAGTGAATGGTATCATATGACCAAAAACTTTCTAAGATTATAATAGCACTTAGTCATTCTATTTCAGTAAAAGTGGACAAGAGTTACTGAAACAAATTAAATCAGTCCTAGTTAGGATATTTATATATCAGGTTCACCATGGGATTCTTCCACTCAATCAGCTGTGCTCTCAAGCGTGCAAAACAAATCTCTGAAATAGTTCAGAGAGATCTATATTTAAAGACATGGGGAAAGACATAACTATAATTACTAGGAATTTGCAAGAGCTAAAACAAAATTTGGGTGAAAATTTAGGTAAAAATTTAAAAAAACAAAGTAGATAAAATTCCAAGAAAATTGTAAATTAACAAGACTGACCCAAGAACAGGTACAAACTTGACTTGACAGATTATCATAAAAGAGATTGAAAATATTCTTCATATTCCACCATTGCAAGAGCAGATAGCATCAACAGGGTGCAGGGAAGCCTTAAGGAATCTTTATAGTAAGAGTCTCCAATAAATCATACACTTCATCAACAAGAAAGTTTCTTGACCTCTACATATTTTTTTCTCATCCCACTCACATTCACATTTCCCCACTTACTGAATTTAGGGTCCATTATTCATCATTGTGGTCTCTCCCTCACATATACACTCACCATGATGGCCTTTTTCCTCTCTTCTTCAAATAAATGTGACAAAAACAGCTAGTTAAACTCATCTCTCTTCCTACTATGAACATGCCTCTCATAGCTGAAGAGATGGTAAAGACTAGAGAAAATGTAGGCTCTTGCAAGTGGGTCCCCAGTAGCAGTGTCTGACAATCTTGTTACATTTCCCTTCTTAATGCATGCTTCAACTCTATACCACAAAAGGCATCTTTACTTCTTTTCAACTGTCCAACATTTCTTCCCATCTTTTCCAGCTTAATTTATGATACTGCTTCTAAGAAAATTGAAAAAAAACCCTATTCAAATTCCTCTTCTTACCACAATATTGTGTGTACCCCTAACATTTGTACACATGGAGTCAACCTTCAATCCTGTTATGATGGAGAAACTGTTCTTTCTCCCACCTAAGGTGATTTCCCTCTCTTAAGCTTTGGATTCCATTTCCTCTCACCAATGCTAAGTCTTTGCCACTTTAATTATCCCCTTTCTCTTCTGCATCATCATTGCCCCCTCTTTTTACTGGATTATTCACATTTGTCTGCAAATATGCTGTAATGTCTCCAAACTTAAAAATAAAGTCCCTTTCCATCAGTTCCCCATCTCACTATCACCTATTTCTCTACTC
This sequence comes from Odocoileus virginianus, assembly GCF_023699985.2. Classification (NCBI taxonomy): domain Eukaryota; kingdom Metazoa; phylum Chordata; class Mammalia; order Artiodactyla; family Cervidae; genus Odocoileus; species Odocoileus virginianus. The sequence goes on from NC_069686.1 coordinate 24,107,870, forward strand.
CACTTGTAGCAACTTGTCAAAGGAAGGTATTTTCTATTTCTCAGATGCAATTCTACATTGAACATCCCCAAATTAGCCTTCATTTTCACAGTTCCACTGAAATAACATTTATAAAGTTTATCAATGAGCTTGAATATTACCAAATGCAATGGTAAATTTTCAGTCCTTTTTTTCCTTAATATCTCAAGAGAGCTTGACTCAGATTTCCTGTCTTGAACTCTTTCTTTACCTGGTTTGTAGGATACCACACATAAGGTAGGATTTTCTCCTGCCCATCTGCTGCCCTTTCTCAACTTCTCTGTCTGATTTCTTCCCTTATACCTAACCTCTAAAGCCTCTTGTGAATTGAAGTCTGAGACTTTTCTATGTGACTCATAGCAAAGCAGACCTGGTCCTATGTCTTTAAATGCTACCATTTATTTGTGAATCCCAAATGTAGATATGTAGCCTGAACCTCTTCTCTTGAGCTTTAGATTCTTATACTCACTGTCTACTCTATAGGTCCACTTACATGGCTAATAGGCTTTTCAAATTTAACATATTAAAAATAGTAATAATAACAAAAGAAACATAGAAGGAAGGAAGGGATGAGGAAGGAAGGAAACTGAGAAGGAAGGTAACATACTCCAGGCTTCCTCCCCTTCCTCCAGTCTTTCCCATTTCACTAAGTTGCATCACCATTTACCCAATGACTGGTATTTAAAAAATCTCTTTGAGAAATGGCTGATTCTAGGATTGGGGCAGGTAAATATCGGATGAACCTGAAGGATCTTACAGTGATGAAAAGTAAGAAAGGGAAGGAAAAAAAGAGGCACAGTCATGTCAGAAGGACATAAGAACTGACCCAAAAGAACTCTCAATGGTAAAAGTTGGAATAATTTAAGCAAGAAAAATTAATGACAGTATTAGATTATAACCCAAAGAATAAAATGAATATCTTTGAGTCAATACTGATGTAAATAAATGACTGAATCAATGAATGGGGGAGAAGGAACAAATCTTCCTTACATTAAACAAATTCTGTGATATGATATTTATGACTTTACATAAAAATGCATATGTAGCTGCATAATAGAAAATTATTCAACAAAACCAATTTCGAAGCACAGAACAGTTTTTGGATATTGGGTCCACATTTTTTTTTTCAGCAGAAACCAACTTTTATATATAAAATTAATTGAAGGGCTCTTAAATTTACAGAGAAAATAGAGAAAGGCTGCTAGAATTGATCAGATTCCCAGGAAATGCTTAAATTCTTACAGATGGTCCTAGGAACACAGTTAAATTACAGGCTATGTTAGTCAGTGTACTTTCATGCTCAGTTGCAGAAAATAGAAATCAAATCTAAAAAAAGAAAAAGCAGCATCCACTGACAGGAATGAAAGAGGAAGATCTTTACAGCGTTTGTTCCCTCCACTTTCAGTTAATGAAGCAGTCTACAGTATCTACCTTAATTATTTAGATTCTTTCTCATGGAAGCCACGCAGGGTTACTATTCTACAGGGTAGGAATGTCAAAATAAAGCCTTGAAGGCTTGCTCGCACTGCCCTGATAACCTCCATTCTCTCAGAAGAAATGAGAAAAAAAAACCACGAATTTGTTACGTAAGAATGTGTCCTTATCTTCTCTGCCACTATAAAATGTAAGAAGCCTCACCAATATTTCCCTGTGGAAAGTGCCCAGAACCTAGTTAGTACTTAATGTTTTTACATACTTTCTCCACATTTCAGAAGCAGTGCATGTAGTGGCAGACAGACATGGGGGATATATAATTATGCAATTAATCTGTCCCCAAATCTGTCTGCTTGTAACATGAAGAAATCCTGCTAATGTCAGGTATAATGTGCGGATGAAGAAAAAAGGGATGCAGTCTAGATATTATATGATAAAATTTTGTTGCAGATCTCTCTGTTGATATACTTCATGATAGCTGACTTAATAATAAAGAGATTTTACCATAAAGTGAACAATGAATGAAACTTGAGTGGAGATTTTTACTAATAAGAGTAGACAAATGAAGATTCAATGCAGTTCAAGAAAAGTATTAGGGACATGACATTGTTAGAAAAAGTGCTTAGGTTCTGAAGTACCAAAAAACAGAGGTTACCATCATTTTTATGTTTTTATCTTTCTTACTTCTGTGACTTTGGGCACATCAGTTTACTTAACATCAGTTTCTTCATCTATTAAATGGGCATATGAACTTCAATTTTGCATTTTGTAGGGAAATCAGTGGTCTAAGGTGGTGCTAGTATTAAAGAACCTACCTGCCAGGTGCAGGAAATGTAAGAGATGTGGATTCAATGCCAAGATCAGTGAGATTCCCTGGAGGAGGGCATGGCAACCCACTCCAATATTCTTGCCTGGAGAATCCCATGGACAGAGGAGCCTGGCGGGCTACATTCCACAGGGTTGCAAAGAGTCAGACACGACTGAAGCGACTTAGCACGCATGCACACACACAGGGAAGTCAGTAGACAAGCAATCAGGAAATGCAATTTTCAGAGAAAGGGCAGAGAATGAACACAAACAAGTACATAGTTGACACACTATGAAGACATGAGCTATTTCCCCATCTAAACTACTGGAGCCAGGGGTGGAAGAGGCAGCTTCTTGTCTTCAAGGATAGAGTGCTAGGAAGATGCGTATGTCTACCTGTAAGCAGATATCTTTCATAGATCTCAAGAGAAACCCATAACTCCATATGCAGTGGGAGAAAGTAAGGCCCTCCCATAGTGCGAACAGAGGCAAGTCACGGGGGTGGGAGGATGCACAGAGGTTATTATTTGAGCCCTAGAACCATTTTTGCCTGATATGATCTCACCCATGTCTCTCTCAGTTACATGAACTAAGATATCTCTTTTTTGTTTAAGCCAGATTGCATAGAGCTTTTTAAACAAGCAATAAAAAGTTCTGACTAACATAACCATGACTATTAACTGAATATTTTAAAGAAGTGCTAGGACAAATGCCAAGTATTACCAGTAAGAAATGCAATTTAAAAACGGATATAGTTATTTATTACCAGTAAGAGAAATTAAGTGAAAGTGATTGTGTTGATAGGTCCTCAGTGACCATCATATCTTAAATAGAGAATTTAAATACCAAAAATAAAAAAAGGGGAGAAATCTAAAAAGGAAATTTCTTCCAGTATTTTAAGATAGAACTAGTTGATTTCTTTGATTTGTGCCTAGTAAGCAGACTACAAAAAAATGCAGATCAATACCAGATGCAGACTATCAAAACAAAAAATGGCCACAAAGAAACAAAAATGTATTTAAAATTAATCTGCAGCTACAATATGTGGGCTTCTAAACTGAGCAGTTTTATTTCCTTTTATTGTACCCCAATGTTGAAGATTTTTTTAATAAAGTGGATGATTTACCCTTTAACCCATTTGAAGAACAGATAAAAGAGACTCAACAAACCATTATATCTTTTTATTTGTATTAAAAACTAATATTTCTAGCTTTTCCTTCTTTCACATTAAGCAATATCTATACTTTATCTTTTTACTACTTCCCTGATTTAACTGATTTAATCACTTTGTCCTCATGAAAGTGAAAGTCACTCAGTCGTGTCTATGGAATTCTCCAGGCCAGAATACTGGAGTGGGTAGACTTTCCCTTCTCCAGGGGATCTTCCTAACCCAGGGATTGAAGCTAGGTCTCCCACATTGCAGGCTGATTCTTTACCAGCTGAGCCACCAGGGAAGCCCTAAATGGAAAATAGCATAGGGCTTTTTTGCACCATTTTTTATTACCATCTGTGTGTGTGTAAATTTCAAATATATTTTTGAAATATTTTGTTTATTTATTTTTTTAGCCTTTGACCAACATCTCCTGTTTCCTCCATCTTCCAGCTCTGGTAACCATAATCCTATTCTGTTTCTATGAGCTTTCTGTTTTTTAAATATCACATATAAGTGAGATCATACAGTATTTGTCTTTCTCTACCTGACTTATTTCACTTAGCATTAATGCCCCAAATTCCATCCATGTTGTCACAAATGGCAGGATTTTCTCCTTCTTATGGCTAAATAATATTCCACTGTACACACACACACACACACACACACACACGCACACATATATATATACATACACCATAACTTCTTTATTCATTCATCCATTAATGGACACAAGTTGACTATTGCAAATAATGCTGCAGTGAACATAAAGGGTGTATATTTCTTTTTAAGATATGACTTTATTTCCTTTGGGCATTTACCCAGAAGTGGCAATATGGTTTCAATTTTTTGAGGAACCTCGTTTTGTTTTCCATACGTTCCTGGAAACCTATTACAATTTACATTCCTACCAGTAGTGTACAAGGGTTCTTTTCTCCACATTCTCCCCAACATTTTCTATCTCTTGTCTTTTTGATATCAGCTGTTCTAACAAGTGTAAGGTGATTTCTCACTGTTATTTTGATTTGTGTTTCCTTGATGATTCCTGAAGTTGAGCATCTTTTCATGAACTTGTTGGTCATTATACATCTAGAAAAATTCTATTCCATCCTTTGCCCAATTTTTTAATGGATCATTTATTATTCAGTTTCATGAGTTTCTTATATATTTTGGAGATTAACTCCTTATCAGATATATTACCTGCAAATACTTTCTCCATCCCATATATTGCTTTTCATTTTGTTGACCATTTTATTTGCTGTGCAGAGCATTTTAGTTTGGTATAGCATTACTTGTTGATTTTTGTTTATGTTGCCTGTGCTTTTAGTGGCATATTCAAAAAATTCATTGCCAAGATGAACATCAGAGAGATTTTCTCATATGTTTCCCTTTAAGAGTTTTGCAATCTCACCTTACATTAAACCTTTGACCTATTTCAAGTTAATTTTTGTGAATGCTATATGACCGGGGTCCAGTTTCATTATTGTTATGTGAATATACAGTTTTTTTCAGTATCATTTATTTAAGACACTATCCTTTCTTAATTGAGTGTTTTTGACTCCCTGTAAAATATTAGTTGGCCAAACATACCTGAGTTTATTTTAAGGGTGTTTAATCTGTTCCTTTGCTCTGTGTTTTTATCCTAGTATCACAGTGCTTTAACTAGTATGGTTTTGTAATTTAGTTTGAAATCAGGAAAAGTGATGCTTTCAGCTTCGTTTTCTTTCAATGGAACATTTTAAAGTGGATTTTTAAAATAACCTTGAACATTTTTAAGGACCTCTTGTGTTCATGCATGTTAAGTTGCTTCAGTCATGTCTGACTCTTTGCGACTGCATGGACTGTAGCTCACCAGGCTCTTCTGTCCACGGGGTTCTCCAGGCAAGAATACTGAAGTGGGTTGCTATGTCCTCTGCACTCACAGCTGGATTCTTTACCACTAGCCCCACCTGGGAAGCACATTTTATTTAAAGTAGACTCAAAGGCAGGCTTCCCTGATAGCTCAGTTGGTAAAGAATCCACCTGCAATGCAGGAGACTCTGGTTTGATTCTTGAGTTGGGAAGATCTGCTGGAGAAGGGATAGGCTACCCACTCCAGTATTCTTGGGCTTCCCTTGTGGTTCAGCTGGTAAAGAATCTGTCCATAATGTGGGAGACCTGGGTTTGATCCCTGGGTTGGGAAGATCCGCTGGAGAAGGGAAAGACTACCTACTCCAGTATTCTGACCTAGAGAATTCCATGGACTGTATACTCCTTGGGGTCGCAAAGAGTCAGACACCAGTAAGTGACTTTCACTTTCATATTCAAAGGCAACAATGATTTTAATATTAAGAAAAATATTTTTCAGCTCATCATTTTAGAAGTTTGAATAAAAACAGGATTATTTTTTAAAATCTCTAATAGGTATAAAAATATTTTAAAAACTTAGGGACTCAACAAGAAAAATGCACTGCAAGAAGAAATGAACAAAACTCTTCTGTGGGTAGAATGACAGTTAAATATGGAAAGATATCTGGTATTCCTGGAATGGAATTGTAAAGATGTCAATTTGCCTTGTGGCTCAAATTAACCTATAAATGTAATGTAACTCCAATGGCATAGCATGTAATGTTACTCCAATGCCATAGTTTGTTTGGTAGTTTGACAACATTCTTAAAAAATTCAAATAGTAATTATGTGAGAATAACTAATACGCAGAGTATATCATGAGAAATGCTGGACTGGATGAAGCACAAGTTGGAATCAAGATTGCTGGAAGAAATATCAATAACCTCAGATATGCAGATGATACCACACTTAGGGCAGAAATTGAAGAACTAAAGAGCCTCTTGATGAAAGTGAAAGAGGAGAGTGAAAAAGCTGGCTTAAAACTCAGCATTCAGAAAACTAAGATCATGGCATCCAGTCCCATCACTTCATGGAAAATAGATGAAGAACAGTGGCTGACTATTTTTCTGGGCTCCAAAATCACTGCACATGGTGTCTGCAGTCATGAAATTAAAAGATGCCTGCTCCTTGGAAGAAAAGTTATGACCAAGCTAGACAGCATATTAAAAAACAAAGACACTACTTTGCCAACAAAGGTCCATCTAGTCAAAGCTATGGTTTTTCCAATAGTCATGTATAGATGTGAGAGTTGGACTATAAAGAAAGAAAGCACCGAAGAATTGATGCTTTTGAACTGTGGTGTTGGAGAAAACTTGAGAGTCCCTTGGACTGCAAGAGATCCAACCAATCCATTCTGAAGGAAATCAGTCCTGAATACTCTGGAAGGACTGATGCTGAAGCTGAAACTCCAATACTTTGGCCACCTGATGTGGGAGAAGAAGGGGATGACAGAGGATGAGATGGTTGGATGGCATCATTGACTCAATGGACATGAGTCTAAGTGAACTCTGGAAGTTGTTGACAGACAGGGAGGCCTGGCGTTCTGCGGTCCACTGAGTTGCAAAGAGTCGGACATGACTGAGTGACTGAACTGAGCTAATAGAGTTCTTAAAAAGTGTAATAATATACTGTGTTTCTGTTTATAGTAGTGGGTTATGGAAAATTGGGAACTCTTATGTGAGATAAAACTAACTACAGAGTCAGTATTGTTGGTTTAGGTATAGCCATCTAGATGATGAAATGGAAAATTACAGACACTGATCCTACTATATGTAAGAATCTGGTTCGAGAGGCGGACAGAACTTCAAATAGCAAATATTATATTACTCAATATATGATTTTAGAAAAACTGAAAAAATTGTCTAATTTACACAGTATGCCAATACAATTTTCAATTGATCCAATGATCTAAATTTTTAATAGAAATTTATGAAAGTTTTAGAGGAGATTATTTGTATGCAATTAATCTTGGGAGCTGAGAACTGCCCAAACATTTCTTAAAAGGCAAATCCATGAGTATATTTGACCATATAACAGTTCTGTGGCAAACATAAACAGAGTTGAAAGACCAGTGACAAGACAGGAAGGATCTTATCACATAAATGTTAATGCAATAATACTTAATATAAAATAATGAAAGAGAAAATTATGATAAAAAAAGAACTAAAGTAGACCATTTATACAGACAAAAAAAAGTGTAAATAAATACGTAAATAATTTGCTTTCTACTATTCAGAGAAATTCAAGTGAAAGCATTAAGGAAATATCAGTCTTTACCTACCAAGTTGGCCAGGTATATATGCACAGAGAGAGAGAGAAAAAAATGCCTAGTTAGTTTGGTAACTAACTAGGGCAATTACTTTAGTTATTAGAAGTGAGCACATGAATTGGTAAAGCTTTCTGGAGGGCAATTAAAATGATGCCTTTGAACTATGATTTCTATCTTAGGGAAAAAATTATAAGCATGTTATAGCAGCAGTAATTGTATTAGTGAAAAAATCTAGAAAGCTATTGCAATGAATGGAGACAATAAGTCTTAAACTAAAATATATTAATATAAATTGAGAAAATATATAGATATCGTGAAATATTGAGAAATATATAGATAATTTAAATTACCCATGCCACTATTCAGATAAAACTCAAAATTTTCTGTTTCTATAGAAAAATACAATGGACATGAACTTGGGCAAACTTCAGGAGATGGTGATGGACAGAAAGGCCTGGTGTGCTGCAATCCTGGAAGTTGCAAAGTGTAGACAGAACTGGGTGACTGAACAACAGCAACAATAGAAAATACGTGTTTCTCTTTCTGCTTCTAGATCTTATTGCTTTCATACCTCATGTGTAATATTTTATAAGTGGGATGAATCTGCAAAACAATTTTGCAATTAATGTGAATTATTTATTAATTGAATATATTTTTATGTCAATGGATACATTTGTTCAATTCTTTTTAGTGGCCACATGGTAATCTATTGTATGGGTACTCCATATATTATTTAAACAATTGGATAGTATATAGTTTCTTTATAATTTTTCACTGTAAGGAAAATATTGCAAAAATTAAAGCTAAATTTTTAAATATTTATTTTTAAGTAATAAACCTTAAGTATATTTATTAAAAATATTTCAGTGCTCTCATCTTAAAATATTGAATTCTGATATTGATATTAATAAATTTAAAACTGTGTAGGAAGTTTGGAAAGTGATTTCATTTATACTGACAATATTATATGCATAGTTGGAAACTTTATGAGCATCTGATATAAAAACATTTTTCATATGGGTCTGTACTCATTGAAGAAGACCCTAAATTGTATCCAGCAATGTTAATTATTGGGTTAGCCTAAGAGGTCATTCGGGTTTTCCTGTAATATCTTATGGAAAAACTGGAATGAACTTTTTGACCAACTCAATAATTTCTATACAGTTAGTCTGTTTCAGTTCACTCATTTCACATTTAAGATGACAGAAATCATTTGATCAGTTAAGACGTACATTTTAGAAAAAGTCATGAACATACCAATCAAAAATAAATTTATTTAGTGCCGTGTATTAAAAGAATCAAAATAATTGGGGAATTGCTTGGTGACCTAGTGGTTAGAACTGGGTGCATACACTGCTGTGGCCCAGGTTTGACCCTTAGTTGGAGAGTAAAGATCTCATAAACCACTGAGTGTGGTCAAAAATAAGGAACCTCTGGAAAATAAATTCTATAATGAAACTCAAAATAATAATAATGATAATAATAATTTATTTAAAACATCTAGCACAGTGCTTGGCAAATGGCAATGCTTAATAAAGCTTGCTATTATGATTATTAACATTAAGTAATGTGGGGACATATGGTTGTGAGAGCTGGACTGTAAAAAAGGTAGAATGCCAAAGACTTGATGCCCTTGAAATGTGGTGCTAGAGGACTCCTGAAAGTCCCTTGGACAGCAAGGAGATCAAACCAGTCAATCTTTAGGGAGATCAACCCTGAATATTCACTGGAAGGACTGATGCTGAAGCTGAAGCTCCAGTATTCTGGTCTTCTGATGTGAACAAATGCCTCATTGGAAAAGTCCCTGATGCTGGGAAAGATCAGGGGCAGAAGGAGTAGAGGGCATCAGAAGATGAGATGGCTGGAAGGCATCACCGATGTCATGAGCATGAACTTGGGCAAACTCCAGGAGATGGTGTGGGATAGGGAAGCCTAGCATGCTGCAGTCCATGGGTTACAAAGAGTTGGACATAACTGGTCAACTGAACAGCAACAACAACAATGTGGGGGAAATAAAAGACACAGTTCTTGACCTCAAGGAACTTAAAATATTGCAATTATAAATTTCAACAGTTTCCATATTCTAGCTGTAAAACTAGTGAATGTTAAGAAAAAGTAAGAGTTGCTCTGCTAAAAATAACAATTCTTATTTAGGTTGTTATCCTGAATTTCATTCATTCTTTAATTTTTCATCAAAATATCTCATTTTGAGAGGACTTTTTAAATATATACTCTTCTTTGTTAATATCTGTAAATTTTAGTTAAGTTTACTCCTCGGTTTGTTTTGCAGTTCCTCTAGCTTCATGCATATTTTTTTTTTTAAATGTAGGCCAAATATATGATATATGTTTTATGCAGCCATGATCTCAGCATAGTATTTTAGTACTGATTAATGACCATCATAATAGTTAGATTAATCATCAATTCTGTTAGTAAATAAAAAGTTCTAAAAGTGAGTGTGTGTATGTGTGTGTGTGTCTGTGTGCCAAGAATTATGAATGTATATATCTGAAATATGTACTACTCTCGCTAAGCCAACATAATGGTTGCCATAGAAACAGCAAACAGCAAAAACTCACAGCTGACATAGCAAGAAGATAAGGGGCAACACCTTTGGAGAAATTGTGAAATACAACAGGCTAAAAAGTAGAAAAATTAACTGTGTTTAAAATTAATAGTCTTTATTTCTTCCAAACCAGTTTCCTCAAAGATGGAATTAAATACCCAAAATGCTGGCATTGTTAAGATTCAAAATATATACATTTTTTTTAATGCAGAAAACTGCAGGCATTAGTGCAAATTTTAAAATGAAATATGTTCAGTATTCTTCATGAATAAAGTAATTTTATTAATATGATTTAAAACTAAAATATGTACAGTTTTTATATCCACTAACTATCATCGAGCATAAAAATATATACTACTGAAATGTACATTTCAGCCTCCAAACATCACAATTAGCGGGACCCGCTATTGTAATTCAGCCAGAAATATTTGGTGCTTTTAGTATTTGGTGAAGCAGTCTTAACCAGCTTTCACAGTGCTTTGGTAATTATTTTAATAGAATTTGCTTTTAGGTTTTTATTTTTATTTTTTGTCATGCTATGACCACTGTAGATATCCATGAAGGATCTTAAAGTGATTTAATAGTTCATTATATAAATCAAGTTTCATAACATTTCATGCAGATTTCTAGAGTTGTAAATTACATAAATCTTTATTACCACTCCATTAGTATAATACTTGTGAGATGAGATAAAATCAAATGCAAAAAATTGAGTGTCCATTTCAATTTTATCTCACTACAAATACTTCCCTACCTGAAAATTAAACACCATTCAAAGAAAATGCCTTTCTAGTTTTTAAGTATTGATCCTTGGTTGAAAATAAAATATTTATGTTTTGCTATATTTATTATGATCGCTCTTCCTTCACTATGCTTAAAAACTGTACTTTTAACCTTAATCTAATTCTCAATAGAATTCAGTAAATTTCAGACATTTAACTATTATAGTTCATGCCAGATCACTGTAGCTGAACATATAAAACATATGGTACAACAATTCTGTGGCCCTAACACATTCCCAGTTTATTTCCAAATGGTTCAGACAAAAAAGAAGCAACATTTTCAGAGTGCAAACAAGTACTTTCCAGAGTGAAATGGTTAAATATTGCAGCCAATTCAGAAATAGCAACTGGCTTTTTTTTTTTTTTTAGCAGAACCAGGTTTAATTCTTTTTTGCATTCACATGCACACAAATATACTTCCCTCGAGCTGTCAGAAAGCATCAGATTGCCTGATTTGCATGATGAATTTTAAAATCTTTTGAGAAACACAAGGACATTTGCTTCAGGCACTATGATTTTATCATCACCAACATAAACAACAAGTAGAATGCCAGTCAACCTCTGGTGATCAAACCAAAGCCAAAAGGTCTTAAGACACTGAATGGTTAGTAGAACCATTGTTAGTAGAATGGTTAGTAAAATTTTAATCACCTAAATTCATTTGGATCCATTTTTCAGGTCACAATATTTTGCAGTTCGATAATCATCTCTTTATTGTCCATGATCACTTTGGATGACCCCAAAATCAAAATACAATTCTTATCAAGAAGCTTAAAAACTCAAATACTGTAAGAAATATTTGTAAACAAATTACATTGTTAGACAAAAATATTCTGATCAGTAATGTAAAGGTGGTGTCTTTACTATTTAATTCAACTCTAATTCTTGTACTGTTCAAGAAATACCACTACAATATCAATTGCAAAGAGATGTATGAAAATGGAAGATTTTTCTATGGTTTTCTATTTTGGATTTCATGCTAATAGGGTCTTATCCCTTAAATGATGTGAGAAATAGTACATTAACACCACCAGAACTATCTTTATAATTAGCTTCTTATATACCTAACTGAGAGTTAAAACCGCAAGTGATGTTCTGTTTTCCTAGATTTACTATGATGTCAACATATAAAATTTCATTTGAAACTTGGTCTAATTGTGTTTTTATATTTAAACTCAAATTTAAGCTTTTCAGGGCGTAAAGCAAGCAAATATGAAAGCCAATCTTTACCTAACCAGTAAAACAGAATATAATTACTGCATTTAGTCAGAAGCTGTGACTGAGTCTCATTGAAATGCAAGGTAAGTGGGTTTCTGGTCTTGAATTATTGAACAAGTAATGTAGGGTCCTGGAGTTGAAGGGATGGAAGGGTATCATTATCTTTTTTTTTTTCTTCAGGGAATCCAGGATGACCATTCACCCTTCTGGCAAAAGTGGAATGCACAGGGTTCTATTTCTAAGTAAATCAAAGAAACTTCTATTTGTTAGCTGCTGTTGACGATGCACACTGCAAACTGCATGTCATCTACTTTCATCGTAATATTTTCACATTATCACAAGTAGCATTATGTCACCAAGACAAACCAATTTCATTCATGTAAACATAAAACATATTTGCTGTAAGATATTTCCATCATTGTCAGGGACACACAAGCAAAGTGTCAACAGTCTGCCCTGTCACAGAAAGAGAAAGAGGAATTGTTCCTTCACACTCAAATTGAATTCTCTGTCCACTATTTCTTTAGGCTCATTGAATTTATTCATAAACTCATCACTGGTATTGTATTACAGCCAGGAGATAATCATACTTTCCATAAAAACCAACTTAAAAAAAATAGGCAACAGAAGATGAGGTGCCAATTACCTTCACCAAAAGATGTGCTCATTCTGTTTCTAAGAGGAGATGGCACAAAAGATAAAGCATGACGAAACAGACCTGTTAGCAGCACAGTCTAGAGAAAGGCCGACCCTCTAGGGATCTACAATAAAGTTCTCTGCCACTATCTCACATCTGGATTCTTGTCAAGTTAATCTCCCTGGGCTGTGGTCTCCATATCTGTAAAATAAGGGCGTCTTATCTAGACGTTCTCAAAGGCTCTACTAGTTCTAAAATTCTTTGGATTCAAAATGAGGGTTATTGTTACTACTTTTTTTTGTCTTACTCATATAAAAGACCACTGGATCCTCTAAAAATATTAAAATGGAATTTCTTCCTCAATTGCCCAATTTTATAAAATAATCTCCAGTTTTGTACTGGAGATCAGGCTGAGAATAACCCACAGAAAACAAGAAATCCCCCCATTACTGTTACATTTCCATCTATTCTTTTTTGCCCCTCCTCCCCACTGTTTATCCCAAATCAGGGTTTTGATCACACATTCAATTACAAGTTGTTCAATGATGCCTATCTCTGTTTCCTTACAGAGGAGTATCAGTAAATATTTCCCTCAAAACCCTTGAAAATTTACAACAGAAATGCTGAAAAAGCTCATCAAACATCGCAGCTGCTTTCTTTACTAGCCTGCCAGTCTCCTCTGTACACAGTAGACGTCTCCTCCTCCACAGACTTGTGCCGTGGTGATGAAACAGGAAAGTTATGACCAGATAGCAAAATACTTATCAAATAGTTTATTTCATTGAAATAAAACCACTCTCCACTCAAACTTTTACCCTCCAGGGAACTGTTCAGGTGCTCAAAACTAGTGCCTGACCTATAATTTTTCAAACCCCTCTAAACCACCAGAACATCACTTTCATCTGGAAAATATCTTGAACTGCAATTGTAAGAGCTGATGGTGTTTAAACGAACATTATAGGTACTTTGTGAACTCACAAGCTATAGAAATCAATAGGCACCTTGCATAGAGAAGGCCTGAAATTGATTTTTCCAGGAGAGAGTCAATTTGTAACTTTAGGAGAAGCACAGACACCAGGGAGGAGGTTTAAGCATGCTGCAGGTTTAAAAAAAATTGTGTGGAAAATGCTGCACTGCACTAGAGGAGGAGGATCTCAAAGAAAGAGGGTCTAGGTTGGTGGTGTTTTTCAGGAGTGGCTAAAGGGGAAAGAGTTGAGAAATACAAGGCCATTCTCTGGGGCTTGCAGAATGAGCTCTCTCAAGGGACACACAGAAGGTATTTAATAGAGTGTTCTGAGGGTCTTGAATTTAAATGCATACTGTTGCTTTTTGAAGGACAAGGGCATCCAGTGGACTCTTTCTCTCCAGTTTTAAAAAAATTTGTCTGAAATTATAAAAATAATGTATTTTGTTCTTGAAACTGGCCAAGAGAGTAGATCTTACGTTCTCACCACCACCAAAAAAGAAAAAGAGTAATTATGTGAGATGATGAAAATGTTTATTAGTTTGACTGTGGTGATCATTTCACAATGCATACATGTATTAAAATATCATGTTGTGCACATTGCTGCTGCTGCTGCAAAGTCGCTTCAGTCGTGTCCGACTGTGCAACCCCATAGACAGCAGCCCACCAGACTCCTCCGTCCCTGGGATTCTCCAGGCGAGAACACTGGAGTGGGTTGCCATTGCCTTCTCCAATGCAGGAAAGTGAAAGTGAAAGTGAAGTCGCTCAGTCGGGTCCAACTCTTCGCGACCCCATGGACTCTAGCATGCCAGGCTCCTCCATCCATGGGATTTTCCAGGCAAGAGTACTGGAGTGGGGTGCCATTGCCTTCTTCAGTTGTGCAAATTAAATATATATAATTTTTATTTATCAAGAAAGTATAAAAATTGTCTACAAGTTAATCTGTTCACTCAATATAGGAGTCTAAGCATCCTTCGCTTCTCTGGTGGCTCAGACGGTAAAGAATCTGCCTGCAATGCAGGAGACCTGGATTCGATCTCTGAGCCAGGAAGATCCTCTGGAGAAGGAAATGGTAACCCAAACTCCAGTATTCTTGTCTGGAAAATCCCATGGACTGAGGAGCCTGGTTGGCTACAGTCCATGGGGTCACAAAGAATTGCACAAAACTGACTGACTTCACTTTAATTTTCAAGCATCATTCAGTGTTCACTGCTCTTCCAGGGACCATGGATGACAGGAAGGTATTGATAAATTTCAAACAAAATGTACCCCCCCAATAAATCTAACTTCCCTTTGTAACCAGAGAATTTTATTCTCCACACAGCTATTGTTTTCTCCCTTTGCCTGAGTGTTCTTTTATCTTCTCCCTACTGTTTTATACTTTGTACAAGTTCATTAAAACTAAGTTCTACTTTGTCAAGAGATAAATAATACAGAGGCTAAACATTATTATAAAGTTTTACCTATTTTTATTCTAAACCCTTCCAACAGTGATGACGGAGAATTCATGAAAACCAAACGATTTTTTGAATTCTTGGCAGTTGGGGAGAGGAGGTTTAGAGATGGAATTAGAGAGGTCACATTGTATAAATAAATGTCAGTGTGAATTTTAAAAGGTTGCTTTGGTGAGCTAAAAAAAAAAAAAAAAAATCCTCAAACACAAATGCCCTACAAAAATAATGCTAGGAAATACTATCATGGAAAAGAAAAAGCTTCTCTTTTGTGTTGGATAATTTTTACCTTTATTTAAGGAATGCACCTTAAAAATTTATACCCGTTAGGGTGAACCTAAGGGGCTTTTATTGACCTTTTTTAGTTTTTCCTTGAATGATACTAACTCTTCTAAAAAATAATTTTAAAATCACATGGTGTTGAATGGACATGGATATGTTAGAAAAGATTTGCCTGTTTCAAAGTCTTCATATGAGCATCTGTCACATGGAATGCAACTTAAAATGGCTACAACTTCAAGTCTGAACATATTACACTAAATTAAATGATGCTGTTCACATTAACAGCATAGAAGTAAGTATGTATGTATGTATGCTCAGTCACTCAGTCGTGTCTGACTCTTTGCAACCCCATGGACCGTAGCCTGCCAGACTCCTCTGTCCGTGGGATTTTCCAGGTAAGAATACTGGAGTGGGTTGCCATTTCCTTCTCCAGGGGATCTTCCTGACTCAGGAATTGACCCATGTCTACTGTGTCTCCTGCATTGGCAGGCAAATTCTCTACTGCTGAACCACTTGGGAAGTCCATATATGTATAGAAAGCTACATTTACTGTAGTGCATGAATCTGGCCTTTGGTTTGAGGTTTACCAATGTTCAAACAATTACAGAATCTTAGGGTTTTCAAGGCTTTCATTTCAGAGTAGCATTCTTTTAAAAACAAACATTATTTTCTCACCCTGGAAGTGAATGTTTCGTACTCAGTACTGCAAATATTCCACAACTCATTAACCAGTATTAGACGGTCAAAAGAGCTCAAGTGATTTAGATTTCAAAAGGATGGCTCTGCTTCAGAAAGCTGAAGACACACAGGAAATTATTTTCACTTGCTATTTGCTTACCCTAGTTTGGACTCATTTCTGCCTCTCATACTCTGTAGAGATAAACAGGAGTAGACTACTGAGAGTTAATTAACCAAAATGGTATCATGTTTTACAAACTAAGTCTGTTTTAATAAACAGCTGAGGGGCAAATATAAGCCAATGGATACAGATGAAAATTCTAAGAATCGACTATACAACACAATTTAGAGTATAGCCTGAAATACAGCCTCAGATACTTACCAGTAAAATGATTCGAAGTGGATGGATTGACACTATCAACACTGGCAGCACTGTCACAGCTAAAAACTTCATCATCGGATTCCTGCACAGAGGAGCAGGGTAAGGAGCCATCAATTTCTTCCAACTTCCCCTTGAAAATTCCACTCATTGCTGCAGCACTGTCACATGTAACTGTAACAAGAATGGGAACAACAGAGTACTGAAACATCTGACCACAGATTGCACAGTCAAGGTCTCCAAGTCCTTCTTTGGAGGTGGTGGGGAGGGCTGTAATTTTTTGAACCACATCTGCCAGAGTATCATATCCATGCAGAAGTAATTCTTTCCATAATGTTTGAAAGCATTTCTACCCGGATTCATTGCTATTTGCATTCTCATTCTGACAAGACTATTTTATGAGAAAAAGTCAAAATTAAAAATCAGAGGGCTGCATAAGGAAATATGGTTCAGCGTTTTGAAACGTCAAAACAGGAGTCAAATACATTTATTTGATTTGTTCTAGTAAATCGTGTTCTGTCATTGACAGAGCCAAGGTTCAGAATGAAATAGATCACTCACTTGCATGCTGTCATACCCAGAGCATGCTGATTAGGGCATGTCTATCTTGCTTGGGATTTCTTTTTTTCTCAGGTACAAAGGCGTCTACTTTCCTGGGGCTCTTTGTCCATCAAAAATCAAATTGGTTGCTAGGAACGGCTGTACCTACAGAATTTAGATGCCTTATCATGTTTCCAGTCAGTTCAGTGGAGCTACAGGGAATTCTGGAATCCTGTACCATGGAGGCTGGCTGAATAAATTTTATACAGGGTAAATCACAGTCCCTAAATCTTTTGCTGGTTAAAATATTAATTTGAGCCTCTTTATTTGGCATGCTGCGATTCATGGGGTCACAAAGATTCGGACACAACTGAGCAACTGAACTGAACCGAACTGATTCTTTATATCAACATGGTCAGTGAAAGCCAGTCTGAGGTAGCCTGATACAATTTTTAAAAGCTGTTAATATCAATTTAGATGAGTCATTAGATCTCTGAGAGTAATAATTTCATAGCCATAAAGTAACTCGGATAATAATCAGTGGTTGCAAACACAAATTCTTACAATGGCAGTTAATTTCAATGAGTAAAGAGGATCAGATATAATAAAATCATCTCAATCCTCTCATTTTTCTTCTGTTATCTGTAACAAAGGTATCAAGAAATACTTCTCTACCCTAAGAAAAATGATAGCATAGGAACCATAATAAATGATCTCACAACCAAAGAGACAGTGGGTAGTAAACAGTATAAACTGGAAAACTGGAGATGCACACACAGGGCAAATTGGGAAGCCACTACTTAGGTCCAGGTCATTTCACCTCCATGCTCTCCCAATATAACCCAATCTAAGATCTGGCCAATGCCCCATTCACATTCAGAAGCAATCCTTTACACTGTTAGCTGTCACATGTCCCACCTTTTTATTAGTTTTGTCTATAAAATTAAAATTAAAGGAGTGATTCTTATGTTACATTGTAATGTAAAGCCCCTCTTAGATTGACTCTATTAGAGTCAAATAACAGTTTAGATCTGTGGCTTAGAAGGATTAACAGAATAAGGATTCAAAACATTCTCTTCCTTACTAGCCCAACACAGTACCTGAGATGCCTTTGCTAGAGACACATAAGTTGGGAGAACAAACTTATTTTACAAAGATGCCTGCACAATGCGTGCTACCAAGGAGAGGTGGTATCTTAAGCCATCAAACCTCAGCACGGCACTCCTATCTGTAATAAGGAACAAATCAAAATAGAGTGACTTTCTTAAAAAGTCTGGCCACTTTCATTTGCCTCTCAGTGACCTCACGGAGTCTCAATGTTGGTACCTCAGGTCAATTTTGGTAGCTATACCTCTGTGGGGAGTATTTGTTCCAAGTCCTTCTGTTGACTAGCTTCCTCTGTTTCTGTATTTTCTGCTTTCTAGTATTCTTAGCTGCATACAGTTTTATTTCTGAAATAACATCTTCTGTTTTATCATGTCTTGAAAACCTCAATACGAAACACCAATTTTCTGGTTCTTTTAATATATTCCAGTTCAGATTGTTGAGTAAGGGAATCTGAGTTTGTTCATTCAGATATTTATGCCATTCTAATAGAAAAGAAATGTGTTTATTTTCCATACTTTAAGGGGCCATTTATTATTTATTCAATAAACATCTCTTGAGCTTCTCCCATGTACCTCTGACTATTTTAGACGCTAGAGAATGCTAAAGTAACCACACAGGGAAAAAAAAATCATTCTTCTAATAGTACTCCCCTGCTCAATGTTGTTGGGGAAAGGGCAAATAAACAGATGAGTAAATTAAGTATGATATATGTTCTGTGGAGTTAAATACTATGAAGAAAGTTAAGTGGTCAAGTGATATAGCGATCAGAAATTTGGCTGTTAGAGAACACTGCATTTTGAATGAATTGGTGAGCTCATGTTACAGTAAGGAAGGTAAGGGAGCCAGTCAGTCTGACATTTGGGGAAAGAGCAGATCAAGCTATAGGAGGCAGGTGCCCAAGGTCTTGGTCTGGGCATAGGAGGCAATGAGTTTAGACAAGTGTTGGGGGCTAGATTGTGTCGAGACTGTCAATACTTTGGACGTTACTCTATATGAGCTAGAGGGCTTGAGTAGTGGAGTGATAAGATCTCACTTATACTTTAAAGGGCCACTCATTTGCCTATTATTTCATTTTTTTTTTTTTTAAAGAGGGCTTATGATAAAGGAGTGGGCTTCCCTAGTAGCTCAGTTGGTAAAGAATCCGCCTGCAATGCAGGAGACCCCAGTTTGATTCCTGGGTGTGGAAGATCCGCTGGAGAAGCGATAGACTACCCACTCCAGTATTCTTGGGGGCTTCCCTGGTGTAGCTGGTAAAGAATCTGCCTGCAATGCGGAAGACCTGGGTTTAGTCCCCGGGTTGGGAAGACCCCCTGGTGAAGAGAAAGGCTACCCACTGCAGTATTCTAGCCCAGAGGACACTGTGGACAGTATATCCACGGATCCTCAAAGAGTCGGACATGACTGAGCGACTTTCACTTTCACTTCACTTATGATAAAGGAAAGGTAGATTTTATGGGGAAATGGAAAAGTCTAGAATTAAGGAGGACTTAGCAGCTCAGATGAATAGTTAAAGTCAGAACCTGATAAGTCAGAGGGCTTAAGAGATTTCTTCTGGAGGAAAAGAATTTAGAAAGAGGTCAGAACGATGAGGAAGGTCAAAGTATTTCCTAAAGCAATGTGGTTACTTAATTTTACCTACAATCATCTCTGGTATCTAAATCTAACAAATATTTGATGATAATGGGAGCCACCTTACCTGTTAGGTTTCAAATAGGACCAATTCTGATATATCCAAGCACTTTGTGATACCACTTTGGCAAATAAAATTAACAATGAAAATGTAAGCTTTCTTTCATTATTCTAAAGGAATACTTTTAGTTTGGTAGAGAAGAGGCATTATATGGATGGTGACCATTATCAAAGATTTACCCATTGATGGGAAAATGGAGGCAAAGAGTCAATGGAGGCAAAGAGTTAATAATCCACCACCTTCCCCAAGGTTATCCATTCAAGATTTTTTTCAAAGTAAAATCCATAATTAAGACTTGTTACTGCAAGGGTTATAGGACTCTGGCTTGGAGTTGACCCTGTTTGAAGGCCATTGGTTGGCGAATCTCTCTTATCTGTAAGCAAATTATGGAGATTTTAAAAGAACTGCAGAAAACCTCCTAAAAACTGAGAGCTGTTGATGGGTTTTTTTAAAATGTTAATGTACTCTGTTTATTAGTTATAAGAAACTATTTGGAAATTTTTCTTTAATTGGTATGAAATCAATGTAAATAATTTGTGTGAATTTGCTCACATTTTTACTTTTAGTTCTAGTGACCTTGAAGAATCATTAAGGAGAAAATGAACCATGTAATTAGATAGCTCAGTAAACACAAAGAAAGGGGGGGAAAATGTCTCAAAGCAAAAGAAATACTTGGAGAGAGAGAAAAAAAAGAGATTCATCCTACTTTGTGTTTGCCAATTTGATTCTCCTGTAGTGTGCTCCAGTTGTAGTACTAAAATTGCAATGTTACAATTATTTCCATGGCAACAGACAGTGAGATCATGCAGGAGAAGTTAAATTGTGAGAGAAATTAAGATGCTACCCCCATTCAGATGCCTGCAGTAATAGGTGGGAAGGGAGAACAGAGTTATTATAAATATCCTTGATTGAATTTGTCCCAGCCACATAGCCCAGGGAGAGCAATTCTAAACAATATTAAGTCACCCTATAACTCAGAATGCTCTTTTGAGAGTACATGGCTGGAAGAAACTGTTAGCAAACAGAGCAGAGTATGAATGACTTGATTTATATTTTCTAGCACCTAAACGATTACAATATTTGTTAGAAGTCAAAGGTTCTAGAATTCTAATTCAGGGTCCCCCACAAGGTTGTATGTGTCCTAGGTTCCCCCCCTGCCCCCGCAAAAAAAAAAAAAAAATGGAGTTAAATTAGGTTTTCTTTATCTAACTTAGAGGAATGCAGTATTGTTACTGACCCTATATCCAACAATTCCTTTTAGACAGGTATATAAAATAATTTCCTTAATACTTTTCCTAATATGAAAACAGTTAAAATTTTGTCAGTCAAACATGAGTCATATTTTAATTAAAATATTCAAAACAACAGCTGAATGCTTTTATACAAAACTAGACACTCAAATACACTGTCTAGGTTTGTCATAGCTTTTCTTCCAAGGAGCAAGTGTCTTTTCATTTCATTGCTGCAGTCACTGTCCACAGAGATTTTGGATTGCAAGAAAATAAAATCTGTCACTGTTTCCACTTTTTCCTAGTGTATTAAAAAGCAGAGACATCACTTTGCTGACAAAGGTCCATATAGTCAAAGCTATGGTTTTTCCAGGAATCATGTATAGATGTGAAAGTTGGACCATAAAGAAGGCTGAGTGCTGGAGAATTGATGCTTTTGAAATGTGGTGCTGGAGAAGACTCTTGAGAGTCCCTTGGACAGTAAGGAGGTCAAACCAGTCAATTTTAAGGGAAGTAAGTCCTGAATATTCATTGTAGCTGAAGCTCCAATACTTTGACCACCTGATGTGAAGAGCCAACTCATTGGAAAAGACCGTGATGCTGGGAAAGACTGAGGCAGAAGGAGAAGAGGGCGGCAGAGGATGAGATATTAGATAGCATCCCTGATTCAATGGACATGAGTTTGAGCAAACTCCAGTAGATGGTGAAGGACAGGTAAGTCTGATGTACTGCAGTTCATTGGATCACAGAGTTGGACAAGACTCAGCGCCTGAACAGAAACAATGCTGGATTCTAAGGTGGTGTACAAGATTCCCCACCCTCTAGTGGGCATTCTTTGTATAACCACAGGGTTGTGAATATGGTGAAATATCTCTTGGTCCACATCATAAGGCAAAGGAAATTTGCATGTGTAATGGAGATCCCAAATCAGTGACTTAGTAGATTATCTAGGTGGGCCTGACTTAATCACATAAAATTGAGATTCTCTCTGGTCAACTTGGAAGATGGAAGGGGTCATTTTATAAGGAATATGTGCAGCCTCTAGATGCTAAGAGTGGCTCTAGCCACAGCAAAGGAGGAAGCAGGGACCCTATAAGCACAAGGAACTGAATTCTGCCAATGAGCGTTGAAGTAGATTTTCCCCCAGAGTGACCAGACAAGAATTCAACGGAGCTGACCCTGAGTTCAGCCTTATGAGACATTAAGCTAAGAATTTAGCCACCTCTGTCAAACTTCTGATCTACAGCACTATATGCTAAAAGCAGGCATTGTTTTAAATTGTTAAGTTTGTGGTAATTTGTTGTAAGGCAGTAGAAAAGTAAGACAACAGATATCAACTTTTAAAACTTTGTTGTATACATATGAGGTAAGCATTATTATTGGCAAGCATTATTATTAATATCTAAAATATTAGATAAAAACTAAAATACAGAGAGGTTAGATGATGAATCAAGGTCATAACTAGTCTTACAGGCAGCATTCCAACCCAGGCGTTTTGGGACTTGAAATCATATTTTAATCATTACACTCTTCTTTGATTCTTAATGGTATCTTACTGCTTAAATTGTTTTTGCAATTTCACTATCTCATACAGTACTAATTTAGCCAGCTGATATCCAATGAGTTAATTGCAGCTAATATGGAAAAATAGGAAGAAAAAAGGAATTTTTTAATCCCCTAATGAGGAATAGTATTTAGGAAGCCATTAAAAACCTTGGGGATTACTCTGCCCTTTCGATTCTTAGTTTATTAACAGAAAAGGATGACTAGCAATAACAACTGAAATTGCATACCATTCATGATTATGCCTTAAATTCTGTGGTGAAAAATGTACTATATGGATCTATCAATCTTTACAATATCATCCAGGTAGATTACTGAATTTCACAGAAAGGGAAACTGAGGCTCAGATAGCTTAAGTAATTTGCCCGCATTTACACAGGCAGTAAGATAGTATGTCTGGGAAATGAATTATTGTCTATATAATGACAAAATTTATGATGCTTTTCATCAATCATTATGCTATACTATCTAAGGAACTAAAGGTTAGCCAAAGTTATCAATACAATACCCAATTTGCATTAGAGGATGCATTTCTAGAAGCAGATGTGCTGATTGGCTGACTGAATCCTCCATTTAAGGGATATATACGTACGTCACTTAGCAACAAATGCAAAAATGCAATGTACACCACAGTACAGTCCCCACACACATGAGTATATTTGAAGATATATTAGCTATTACCAGTCTTCTTTCTCTACAGTCTCCCCAGACAATACATCATGTAATTTATTTATTTATTTTTTTTAACTGGAAGTTCTATTCTACCTTGCTATGGTAGACTAGGACTTTCACTTGTCCTGTATGATTGCTTACCTTTGCCTTGAGACGTACTGCTGCTGCTGCTGCTAAGTTGCTTTAGTCGTGTCCGACTCTATGAGACCCCATAGACAGCAGCCCACCAGGCTCCCCCACCCCTGGGATTCTCCAGGCAAGAACACTGGAGTGGGCTGCCATTTCCTTCTCCATGAGACATACTAAACCCTGGTAAAATGGGTATATTAACTCTTAGCACACACCCTTTGTTTCTTTGTAGCTGATTCAGCATTGTCACCTGGCAAACATGATGACTTAAAATTGTTCACCAGAATACAAGATAAATGGCAGAAAGTGGATCTGAAGCAGAAGAAAAATATTGCTGAACAATTTAATCTTTAATCAGTGTTGCTGAATAACTTCGAATTAAGAGAGTATTTATTAAACAAGAGTATATATATTAGAGATTGATAAAATACATATTACTGTATTTTCTTACACAAACATTAGGATTTATGTTAATATAAAATTATAATTAATCACATTAATATATAATTTGTCCATTGATTTACTATATGATGGGTGTGTTTGTGTGTATTCTGCTCTTCAGAAACAGAAGAGTATTATAAACGAAGAGCACAGTGCAGACAGGCATGGTGAGGGTGTACACAGATGCCATTCCCTGGTAAAGTCAGAGAGAGCTCAAAGGGCGTTTGCACAATAAAAAGTCTGTGATACAAACTTTTTGTGGCTTAATGACATGTATGTAACACAAACACTGTCACACTGAAGGGTGTTGACAAAGAAGCACATGGAAGAAAGGGACTATCTTAGCATGTAATCAGTGTCTGTCATGGAAAAGGTACCAGGAAAGGGTAAGATGACTATCTGACAAGATCATTCACTTATTTACTCTGAAAGCAAGACAGTTTTGGTATAATTTTGATACTTAAAACATATCAGGTTTTTATTTATTTTATTATATTATATTGTATTATTTATTATATAAATAAAATATATATTTGTTTATATTACGATAGATGTTGATGACATAAGACAAAGGAAACCCCCTGGCACAGAAACTGAGATAGTTGTAAAAGGTTATAGAGAGGTCAGAGAAGTGACTGCAAGGGCCACACCAAAAAGGGCAGGGAGTACAAGACAGGCCTGAGGTGGTCTTAAGACTGCTCTTTTGGTGGTCCTGCCCATAGTGCATGATGATCTCTGAATACAGAAGCTTATAATGGAGTCCCTAAACTCAGTTTTCCATTTGACTCGCAGTCCTTGGGGACCTCAGTGGGCAGGTTGGGAGAGTCCACTCAGGGCCCTGTACTGATCCAGACATCACAGTGGCCAAACAATCTAAGGTTTAAGTTTTATGAGCTATAAGAAAGGAATTTTAAGACAGCAAAGCAAGAATTTTTTAAATGTCTTTTGAGAACCTTTCCCAATCTTTCCGCCTTAATATGCTGACAGCATCAAAACCAGTTTTACCTGGGTAATGACTGGTGACAAATATTGATTTTCCATGGCTAGCCTAACCTGACATAGAAAAGGAAACGGAAATCTTTGTAAATACATTCAGGAGTCCTGTTTGAGAAGTTGCTTGTTTCTTTTGTTAAATATATTGTGATAGATCTACAAGATGACAGTGGCTAAATGCATCAACACTTACTAGAAAACAAAACTAGAATGCAGCTTTGACCCTGACAGCAAAGTCACAGAAAGTCAAGGAGATTATGACAATAAGTCAAAGTGACCAGGAAGACCGGAAACCCGAAGCAGGTCTAAATAGGGAGTTCCGTGCAACTGAAATTCCTGTGTTTTTGCACATTAGGGAGCATCTGGTATACCATGCTTCTTCACCCTCTTCCAAAGTCTTCCTAACTCCTCTTTTTATTCATCCAGTATTTAATGCATTATAACCAATACTTAACACAAACATACTGTTTGGCTGTTCTTGTCTTGCATAGTTCTCAGTTTCCCACTACAATGTCATTGGCGAGAATCCTTCTCTGTGCCTTACTTTCTTCATAGGTTAAGTAAGCAGTCCAGGGAGGAATTATCTCTACAGGCCATCTCCACACTTCTAGAATGATGGAAGACTACAATATTTAAAGGGAATAATGAAAATTAAGTGAGTGTTTGCCAAAGGACTTTGTAGTAATTATTGTTTAAAGATACAGAATTTACATTAGAACTACTTTTACTTGGTGATTTAATATTGTTACAAATGTGCATGTGAGTTAGGAGAAATGTATCTATAGGAATGTGTTGTGTGCACTAACTTTTGTTGTATTGAAAGTTGATGTGTTAAGCCCTTGATCTAACTTAAGTACACAGACTCTCTGGCAATAAATCACATGTCTACGATCTATCTTTTTGGTCATGAAACGAAAATCAATGAATGGCAAAACTGATCTCCTACTAAGTAGTTTTCTTGGTGAAGTGTCATCCTTAAAATTAGCATTGACATTTATCAAGGTCATGATAATGTTCTATTAAATACTTGAAAAGTTACATTGAATCTCTATTCTCAAAGTATGTACATTCAGCGATTTTCAGGTGAAACTATTTAGTCTATTTTTTATTCACTGAGATCTAAACAGTTGACTAAGAAATAGAATGAGTTGCCCAACTGATTCACTGAGATATGTAAAACATCCAAATTTGATCATTACCTTGATAAGCAAATCCATTCCTTGTTTCTTGATTCACAAAATGGTAATTAAAGAATAATGCTGCTTTGAATCAACGCCCTTTCTATACTGATATAAACCTTATACTATGCTATCAGGTATTAGATATATACCAAGTCAAAAATAAATTCTGATCAAGAATATTTTTGAGTTAGGCCTGTGCTGTGCTTAGTCAGTTAGTCATGTTCGACTCCTTGTGAGCCCAAAGAACAGTAGTCTGCCAGGCTCCTCTGTCCATGGGGATTTTCCCAAGAAAAGTGAGTGGGTTGCCATTCCCTCCTCCAGGGGATCTTCCCAACCCAGGGATCAAACCCAGGTCTCCTGCATTGTGGGTGGATTCTTTACTGTCTGAGCCGCCAGGGAAGCCTGAGAATACTGGAGTGGGCAGCCTATCCCTTCTCCAGGGGATCTTCCCAACACAGGAATCGAACCAGGGTCTCCTGCATTGCAGACAGATTCTTTACCAGTTGAGCTACCAGAGAAGCCTGAATCATGGCCTACCACAGTACAAACACTAACATGGTTTTTCATTTGCTTGAATTACTTGAAGTACCTAGCACAGTTTGAACAGTGAAACCTGACTTGAGCTCCCTCATCCTAGTGGGATTTCCATTTCTTCTAAATCCCACCCTTCCGTTTCCAGCAGTGTAGGGTTATTTGCCAAGGCAGCATATTTTCATTATAGATATAAAGTTGTCTACCTATATTATAGGGGAAACTATTAATATTTCATATTCCTGAATACATTCCATGAGACTTAAGAGACCTATGTAAACTCACCTATGAATCTGGCAAGCTACTTTAAGCAAATAAAAAAGCATAAAGCAGTAAAGAATCACTATTAACAAACCGTACTGAGAAATTATCTGTAGCTAAAGTCCGTGCAATGCATTCTTTTCAGGAACTTGAAACATACTTGATAATTTTGAATGTGCCTGAAATGAGTTATTTGCACAGGTTGCATAATCCATTTACTAGTCTATCTGATTTGTTAGCATGCTCATCTGTGTTTATGATGAAAGTGCTGCCATTGAAGAGCTTTGTGTGTGTTAATTGATAAAAACTAAGTACTTCCTATTATCCTAACTTTTGAAAAATAACATACTGACATACCAAATTAATTTAACTTTAAATAATGTATTGCCTACATATTAAATATATTAAAACATGGTTTAAGCTTGTAGTACTTTATTTGCTCCATTGCTAACAATTAATCTAATAGACTAATGTTAATACTATTAAAATAAGATATTATATGTCAAAAGCATTTAAGCAAGTGGTGAAAGGGAAGACAGAGTTAGGACTCTCATCGGAATTATAATAAAATGCATCCTCCTGCAATGTAGAAGACACAGGAGGCACAGGTTTGATCCCTAGGTCAGGAAGATCCCCTGGAGAAGGAAATGGCTACCTGCTCCAGTATTATTGCCTGGGAAATCCCATGGACAGAGAAGCCTGGCAGGCTACAGTCCATAGGGTCCCAAAGAGTCAGACATGACTGAGTCCACATGCTTCTAATGAGCCAGGAAATAAATAGCAGCTTTATGCTGAATTTTCCCTTTCACCAAATAGCTGAGATAAAAAAAATCATAATGATAATGTTTTAATTTTAAAAATTGCCTAAGGTAAAATATGATGATAATTGTGATTTTTATTTCTTATAAAGAAAAGCTACATAAAAATTTCATGTCCAAAAAAATTGCAAAAGATTTCAAATAAAACAAAAAGCATGTATGTGTACTTATAATAATTCCTATTAAACTTCAAATATATTACCTTAATGCTATTGAAAAACAGTTATTAGGTTGTTGAAATATGTGATTTTTTTTATATATATTAGATATATTACAAAGGTAAGGAAATGACTACATTAATAAAAGATGGTCTGGACATTAAGTTAAAAGACATTTTTAATCTCATATGTCAAAATATGTATTTAATCCTTTTCACGATCCATAGACTGAACATATATCTCAAGCTTTTCTCTTTTTATGATCGAAATGACTGACACATTAAAAAATGCTTCTTAATTTATTATCTTGCTCAGTATCCTACTAACCGCTACAAATATAAAGAGAAAAAAGAAAGAAAGTATTCTGTCCAGGAGACAAAGTTGGATATAGTGGTCTCTATTAAAAACCTACATTTGAATCTTTATGTCTGCACTAAAGGAAAAGCAAATGGTCTTCCTTTGGCATCACTCACACAGCAGCCTTACGTGGGTTTCATGTGCCTTGTTTCATCCTTCACTTGGACAGGAACCTCTTAACTGTTTTCTTTCATACTTTTTTTTTCTTTCTTGCCTCCACTCCAGTGTGTGTATGCACACACGCACACATACACACACACATTCTTTTCACATAGTCTCTGCAGGAAAAGCTACCATAGTTATCTCATGTAGACGGCTGCCCATGGAGGATAGAAAAGTCTGATTGAGAAAGGGTTTAACTACTTTTCATCCAAAATATGAGAGCCATTAAGCAAATTATAAAAAGCAGCAACAATATACTCTGGTTTTTATTCAGAACCTTTCCCTTAGCGATTATTAAAAGGATGATATTTTTAGCCAAAGAAAGCAAAATGCATCTGCAGCAGCTGGTTTCCAAGGAAACAGAATAATTTAAAACCATGTGGAACTCTGCTCTCTAATTTTCATCAATTCCCCTTCATTCTTAGAGGTAGATTTACTTGGAATTTATAATTTTCAAAAAAATGTAGCTGCCTTAACTTATTTTCTTTAACACATTTCAGGAGATGAATATCATATCACCTTAAATTCCAACCTAAGGGGTGTATTAATTTCTATCATCATTTTGTTTTGAAAAACAAGATCAAAAGAATCCATCAATAATTAGAAACATGGCAGTATTTTAACATCATTAAATTTTTGAAATCCAAAAATAGCTCAAAATAAATTATGCAAGAGTATTTGCTTGGGTCAATATGACATTTAAGTGTGTAAACATATTATTAACTATGCTTGGCACATTTAGATAATTAAAGATAGTTCTCCATTCATTTAGATAATCATTTCATTCAGTAGTTTTTCTCCCCCTTTTTTTCAGTTTTGCAAAAACTGCTATGTTTTTGTCTGTTCTTCAAGGGTAAAATCCATTTCTCAACAAAAACAGAAAGCAAACACAACACCAAAAAAAAAAAAAAAATCCAAAAACATTGTATATGTCCATTCCTATTAGTTTGTGAATCATTCAAAAGAGGCATTTTTAAAATATATGAACAAGTCATCATTGAAAGACTTTTATTAATATAATCAACAAGTATTAATTGATGGTCACTGTGTTCAAGTCAGTAATAACCTTTCTTAAAAGGAACTCCATTTTAATGAGGTTTCCCAACCTAAATTGACCTATATTTACAAATTAAAATCACTATAAAGTTAAATGTACTTGGAGTAGATTATTTTTCATATGTCTCTGTTATAATTGTGTCATTTAAGTCTATACATTTACCCTAAGGGTACATAAAAGACAATATTAAGAGAGAGAAGGAACGGGTAAAGTAAAATCTTAATTTTTGAACTGTTAAAAATATTGCCCTAGGGGTACTACCAACAATATAAATGCTGTGATGGAATTCTTATATAGATATATTTGATTAATAAAACTACCAATGAAACTTGCCTAATAAGATGCTTTTTTTTTATAGCAATGTTTAATTCTTCGCAAACAGGTTTCTGGACTTTGAAAATGAAAACAGCTCCATGCATGTTGATAAATAAAGACAATTATTTAATTATCATGTGACCTTACAATTTACTAAATAAAATGATATAACTACTCAATAACATGTTCTTTATCAAGAGGAGGGGGTTAAATAAAATGTATATAAATCATTCATGCTAAATTAGTATTCAAAGAGTCTACAACCTGCAAAAAATTATTTTCCTAAGCCATTTCCTGTGTTGTAAATATTAAACACCACATGAAATTTTATACTGTATATTCAGAGAAAGCTCCATTTTCTCAGGACCTGTGGAATTTACCGAGCTTTCCTCAGTCTTTCTTTGATTCACAGTAACATACACTTGAATAAAAATTAACAATAAAAGACACTCGATGACTCATTTTATCTATTAATTTTGTTCCAGTAACACTTGCTAGAAAGTTATCCAGGATAAAACATGCCTCTGGCGTTTTTATCAGCTAAGGATTTTATAGGGAGAAAGAACAGCTCATTGCAAGCTTCCTCAAGTAATGTGAGGGACACACTTCCAAGGAAATGTCTCATGGAATAATTTCTATATCATAAAATTGCCTCAGTAAGAATTGAGAAGCATTCTCTTTTGAAGAAAAGGAATGTTTTCCCTTCTCTTTTGCTCTTACCTGTAAATATGGTTTCTGTACTTCGGCTCCGTCAGAACAGACTGAAGAGTTCACTCCTCCCTCTTCTATCCATCAGGCAGCAGCCAACCAATAACAAAAGCCAGATCCTGGCATTCTCCGGCTCATGCTCCCTGTCTGCTTTCATCCCTGTTCCCTCCCACCCCCACTCTTTTAGAGGACAAATCCTTGCAGCTGGGAAAGAGGCAGGGAGTGGGAAAAAAGGAATATGGAGAGGAAAGGAATAAAGAGATGAAAGATATTTCAAAGAACAGTTCCAAACTATGGAAAATATCTGCAGGTGAACTCGACTGAAGTAAAAATGTCTAGCTTTGGCTTTAGGAAAATAGGGTTGGTTAATCAATGCTTTACCCATCTGAAATCAAAGTGAAACACTCATGGGAGAGCTTAGGGACATTGCCTATTTTTCAGTTCCCACTGATTTTTTTTTTCAGTGGAATAAAAAATGATCTTCTCATTGTACATTTTGATATGTAGATAGAAGAGGTTGAGGCTGAACATCAAGATAACATTATGCACATTTAGTTTGCAAAGAGATAAAATGAATCAAGACCCTTTACATTGATGTATAATGCTATTTGCATTTCAACCTTTGTTGGGCACTGTTTTCATTTAAAAACAGTTTCTAAGCCTAGTCACAATGAGAAAGATGTTTCATCCCAATCATTAGAATATTTAAATATTTCAAAGTTATGTGGTTTGCATTACTTCATATTTCAAATGCTGGCATCAATTTCTCTATGTGAATAACGGAACTTGTTAAAGATTAAAAAGGAATCAGCCATTTTGTTGCCATGTCTCAAAGTGACTAATTGAATTCCAATATTATTCTATTAACCTTGGGCAAAATCATTTCACTTCTGAAGTAAGAAGCACAACATGTATATAAGGACATTTGAGGAAAATCGTCAGACTTCTCTAAGGCAATAAAGCAAATCTGTCCATAGCTTAAAGGAAGTTTGTCTAGAACTGACAAAGAATTTAAACTATATACAGCTTGAACTCTTAACTTACAAAATATCATACAAATCATGCCTCTTTATGATAAAAAGTGCTATTAATTGAGCTTTCACTAGTGAAGGTCTGAAAATTTTCCATGGGGAGACATAAACAATGAATGCTATCTCAACCACAGAGATGTGCACTTTCTACTTGAGATATTTAAAGCCTTTGCCATTCAATTTCTTAAATTAGTAATGTGTCCTCATGGAAATAAGACCAAAGAGAGAAAAATAGAGAAGTGAAAAGAAAATATTTTTAACTCCAAGAACAACTGGAATGAAAGCAAGTCACTGGTATTGCTGGTAGCCCTGGAAAAACTATGGGAAGGTTTTAGGGGTGTCAATCTGGTTAGGAGGGGAGTGACTGTCACTGAAATTGACTTTAGATAGAATTGCACTGGTTTTACCTTGCGTGTACAGTTATTTGGGTTAGCTTTGGGAGGCTCTGTTAGAGATAAAGGGAAGCTTAAATTATCTCTGATTCCCATTTCAAGTCCTTTCCTGTGAAAAATGCTTTCAGAGCTTCTGTGTAGGAATAACAGGAGGAATCCCTCAGATAGCATTTAACTTGCAGGTTGGGGCCCATCTGCATAAGAGTCAATGCAGGAACAATTATCAAAAATGCAGATCTTCAAGCCACAGGCCAGACTTCAGGAATCAGCATTTGGGGAGTCTTTGGCCTAGCATTTTTAGCAAGTTCTCCCAGGTGATATTTATGCCAACCATGCTATAGGTCATCAATTCAGTAGATATGCATTTTTTCTAAACAAATATGCATTTTTTCTGGCTGTAAATTTTTGTTGTTGTTAGATTATAGCCCTGTTATCTCAGACAGAGTGGGTAAAAAGTGGTTTTGGAGGTAAATATAACAGATTTAGTTTTGACATTTTGAAGTTTTTGAATAATCCAGATTGAATTATGATGTAGTCAATTGAAATCATGATGAGGTCTGGGGTTTAGTAGGTGTGGAGTAGTTTTGTTAGTGTGCATTTTTAATTATATTTTTAGGGTTATACATAGACTTATCATATGATGTGGTGATTCCACTCCTAGACATATACCTAAGAGAAATAAAAATATATGTCCATACATAAACTTGTATACAGACAGATATTCTCTGTGGCATAGTCACAACAACCAGAAATTGAAACAACTCAAATGTCCACCAACTAACAAATGACTAACCCAGACATCATCTAGGGTTTAACTAGAGCAATGCTTCTCAGAACTGTGATCCAAGAAACCCGTTTATCAGAATTAAAAGTGTGCCAGAATTGTGTCACTGTTATCACAAGCAACTATGCATTTTCATCACCCTCAAAAAGAAACCTCATGCTCATTAGCAATTACTCCCATTTATTTCCAACCCCTAGTTCTAGGCAGCTGTTAATCTATTTTCTATTTCTCTCTATATATAAATTGCCTCTTTTAGATATTTTATATAAATGAAATCATACAGTATATAGCCTCTGTGTCTGGTTTCTTTCACTTAGAATAATGTTTTCAAAGTTAACGTCTGTTGTAGCATGTATCAGTACTTCATTCCTTTTTATTGCTAAATACCATTCCATATCACATTTTGTTTGGTCATTTGTTAGTTGGTGGACATTTGAGTTGTTTAAATTTCTGGTTGTTGTGATTATGCCACAGTGAATATTTGTATACAAGTTTATGTATGGACGTATATTTTTATTTCTCTTAGGTATTTGTCTAGGAGTGGCATCACCAGGTCATATGATAAGTCTATGTATAACCCTAAAAATATAATTAAAAATGCAAACTAACAGACTACTCCTTACCTACTAAATCAGAGTCTCTGAAGTGGAGCTTAGGAAACTCCATTTTAATGAATTTCCCAGCTACCTTTCCTTTTGAAAACTCTCACTCTGGAAAGAGAAGTAGATTGAGGATGATACTCCTGGCATTAAAGAACCACCAGAGGTAGTGGAAGGAAGAAAAGATGCTTGGAGAAGGGGAACAGGAATAGTCATCCTGGAGGGAAACCAAGAGAATGATGGAGCAAAATCCAAAAGGGTAAAGAATTTCAAGATCACGTCTTATCAAGGCTCTGCCAAGTCTGGTGCCTTGCTGTACACAGTGCAGTCCACTGAGGTGAGCAGCCTCTGGATCTTGTGATGACGCAGAATCTCAGTTCCATCCCAGTAAACTAAACCATAATCTGCATTTTAACAAGATCCCCAGGTGAGTAATATGCACATTTAAATTTTACTATTTTTATCATGAAAATATTTTTGACATATAGCACTGTGTAAATTTAAGGCATACAACATGTAAATTTGCCACATTTATATATTGCAATGGGACTAGCATTGTAGATAATTAGCACCTCTAATTATCCTTTCATTTTAGGAGTTGGAGTAATTAAGATGTAATCTCTTAGCAAGTTTGATGTTTATAATACAATTTTGTCTATTTTCACTCTGCTGTGCTTTATACGTAGCTATAGGGCTTATTTACTAATCGTAGGTTGCTACTCTTAAACAACATCTTTCCTGTCCTTCCACTCCCATACCGTTTGGTAACCACCAGTTCTGTTTTTACAAGTCTGGCTTTTTAAAAGTCTACATATATGGTCCCATCACTTCATGGCAAATAGAAGAGGGAACAGTGACTGATTTTATTTTCTCGGGCTCCAAAATCACTTCAGATGGTGACTGCAGCCATGAAATTAAAATATGCTTTATCCTTGGAAGGAAGCTATGACAAACCTAGACAGTATATTAAAAAGCAGAGACATCACTTTGCCAACAAAGTTCCTTATAATCAAAGATATGGTTTTACCAGCAGTCATGTACGGATGTGAGAGTTGGACCATAAAAAAGGCTGAGCGCCAACGAATTGATGCTTTCTAATTGTAGTGCTGGAGAAGACTCTTGAGAGTCCCCTGGACAGTAAGGAGATCAAATCAGTCAATCCTAAAGGAAATCAGTCCTGAATATTCATCAGAAGGACTGATACTGAAGCTGAAGCTCCAAGACTTGGGTCACCTGTTGGCAAGAGCTGACTCATTGGATAAGACCCTGATGCTGCGAAAGATTGAAGGCAAAAGGAGAAGGGGGCAGCAGAGGTTGAGATGGTTAGATAGAATCACCAACTCAATGGACATGAATTTGAGTACACTCCAGGGGATAGTGTAGGACAGAGGAGCCTGGCATGCTGCAAGTCCATTGGGTCGCAAAGAGTCAGACATGAATGAGCGACTGAACAACAATAACACAGACAAGTTGGCTTCCTCTCGACTGCATGTCTCTGCCTAGACCACTGGGCAGACAGAAGTGATAAGAATAATAAGGCTGATCGTGATAGATAAAATGTTTTCCTAAGGGACTGTGACAGTGGGATCCTTGATCACCGTGGGAATTCAGCTACATGGTGTCAGAAGCAGAGGTAACAGAACTGAGGGTAGTCTGAGTGACTTTAAAAATCTTCCCTGAGAAGTAAATATTACGAAAACTCTAAAGGCGTTACCATTATTAAATCATTTAAGAATACTCAAAAACATGGATAATGAAGACAAACCAAAAGAGTAAAAGAATTGGGAAAATTTATGGAAGTCTCAAAATTAGAGCAACGTGTAGTAGGAAAGGATTTCAATATTTTATCTTTTAACTGGGTGATGTTTTCCTCAGTTGAGCAACAGAAGTAAGGTAAGGTTTTACGATCATGCAAATGAACACTATGGAAATAGTGAGGCTTGGCACAGACCAAATAATTAAATAAATATTAACCATGTTGAACTGGGCTTCCCAGATGGCGCTAGTGAGAAAGAATTCCCCTGCTGATGCAGGAGATGTAAGAGATTGGCATTCGATCCCTGGGTTGGGAATATCCCCTGGATTAGGATGGCACCCCACTCCAGTATTCTTGCCTGAAAAGTTCCATGGGCAGAGGAGCCCGGTGGGCAACAGTCCATGATGCCACAAAGAATCAAACATAATAGAGCACACACACCACTATACTTAACTAGAGAGTATCATAATAAAACTTATATTTTGAAAGTGAAGGACTTGTGAAATGAATGGACTTGGGAGGTTCTTAACAGAATGGGAAAGACTAGAGATCTCTTCAAGAAAATTAGAGATACCAAGGGAACATTTCAAGCTTTGATGGGCACAATAAAGGACAGAAATGGTATGGACCTAACAGAAGCAGAAGATATTAAGAAGAGGTGGCAAGAAAACACAGAAACACTGTACAAAAAAGATCTTCATGAACCAGATAATCACTATGGTGTGCCTAGAGCCAGACATTCTGGAATGTGAAGTCAAGTGGGCCTTAGAAAGCATCATTACAAACAAAGCTAGTGGAGATGATAGAATTCCAGTTGAGCTATTTCAAATCCTGAAAGATGATGCTGTGAAAGTGCTGCACTTAATATGCCAGCAAATTTGGAAGACTCAGCAGTGGCCACAGGACTGGAAAAGGTCCATTTTCATTCCAATCCCTAAGAAAGGCAATCCCAAAGAATGTTCAAACTACCGCACAATTGCACTATTCTCACGTTAGTAAAGTAATGCTCAAAATTCTCCAAGCAAGGCTTCAAAAACACGTGAACCATGAACTTCCAGCTGTTCAAGCTGGTTTTAGAAAAGGCAGAGGAACCAGAGATCAAATTACCAGCAAGAGAGTTCCAGAAAAACATCTATTTCTGCTTTATTGACTATGCCAAAGCCTTTGACTGTGTGGATCTCAATAAACTGTGGAAAATTCTGAAAGAGATGGGAATACCAGACCACCTGACCTGCCTCTTGAGAAACCTATATGCAGGTCAGGAAGCAACAGTTAGAACTGGACATGGACCAATCAAGGCTGTATATTGTCACCCTGCTTATTTAACTTATATGCAGAGTACATCATGAGAAATGTTGGGCTGGAAGAAGCACAAGCTGGAATCAAGATTGCTGGGAGAAATATCAATAACCTCAGATATGCAGATGACACCACCCTTATGGCCGAAAGTGAAGAAGAACTAAAAAGCCTCTTGATGGAAGTGAAAGAGGAGAGTGAAAAAGTTGGCTTAAAGCTCAACATTCAGAAAACTAAGATATGGCATATGGTCCCATCACTTCATGGCAAATAGATGGGGAAACAGTGGAAACAGTGTCAGACCTCATTATTTTGGGCTCCAAAATCACTGCAGATGGTGATTGCAGCCATGAAATTAAAAGATGCTTACTCCTTGGAAGGAAAGTTATGACCAACCTAGACAGCATATTAAAAAGCAGAGACATTACCTTGCCAACAAAGGTTTGTCTAGTCAAGGCTATGGTTTTTCCAGTCATCATGTATGGATATGAGAGCTGGACTGTGAAGAAAGCTGAGCACCGAAGAATTGATGCTTTTGAACTGTGGTGTTGGAGAAGACTCCTGAGAGTCCCGTGGACTGCAAGGAGATCCAACCAGTCCATCCTGAAGGAGATCAGTCCTGGGTGTTGATTGGAAGGACTGACGCTGAAGCTGAAACTCCAATACTTTGGCCGCCTCATGCGAAGAGTTGACTCATTGGAAAAGACCCTGATGCTAGGAGGGATCGGGGGCAGGAGGAAAAGGGGACAATAGAGGATGAAATAGCTGGAAGGCATCACTGACTTGATGGATATGAGTTTGAGTAAACTCTGGGAGTTGGTGATGGACAGGGAGGCCTGGCCTACTGTGATTCATGGGGTCGCAATGAGTCGGACACAACTGAGCCACTGAACTGAACTGAACTAAGGTGTGGTAGTCCAAATGCATCCACAATTATGTAGTTTAGAAGCAAGAAGCCCCCTGCAAGGAACCAGATTGTCAAAGACAAAAGACTTTCAATGTATTATTGTAAGCTGAAGGATCAGTAGAACTATTTCATATCTCTGGTCTCATAAGCATATCAAGGGATTAAAAATATAGAAAATCATTTTTTCATTCCAATCTTCACTATGGATTTCATTAAAGGATTCTTAAATTGCCTTTTGAAATTAAGATTCAGAAGCATCAAATCAAAAGGTAATAAAGAATATTAGGACTACTCTAGAGCTAGATGAGCCACAGAAAAGAATGGATCAGCAAGACTTGCTGGCAACTACCCAAATGCTTATAAGAACTCAAGGGTAAAATCTGATGCAACCAGCCAAAGTATTTTACATGTTGTTATAAATTACCTTGGTGCCAGGAGACCATCAGTGTGACTTCTACCCATGTGAGAACACCATGATAATCATCAAACAGTAAGAGATGTTCAAAGGTATTTAATAAAAAAAAAAAAAGCTGAAACTAGCTTCATTAGTTACTTGTGAAATATTAACAATGTACTTCTGAAAGTATGAATTCATAAATATTTATTGAGATTTTCACATGAAAATTATTGTTGTTGGTATTAAAATACTACAGTAAAGAAGGTCATATCTCTGATTTTATGGAGCTCCCATGCTAATGGAGGTAAATTATATCTTATCTATATACATTTATGGTCTACACTATAGAACAGGAGTGCTGAATTAGGCAAGTGTAGAGACCCAAATTAAATAGCAGATGTACTTCCCGCCCTTGAGATGTATCCCAGGAGAATGTATAACAAAGAGGAGGATCATAGATTATAGCAGTAACTGGAATAACTATGGGAGCAAAGGTGACAACATATTTTAGTGAGAAAAAAATGTGCCTTGCGATCTCTTTGTTAAAAAGCTTTAAGAGTCTACATTTTTATACGGGTGTTAATTTAAAAAAATATTTTCCAATGTATCACAAAATATAGAAGAAGATTGTGAAATATAATGTATCAAAAATAAGGAATTTGCTGAGTGATAAGATGCTCTGGATAAAAATAAAATTGGCAACATGGTTTCCTCAGGAATTTATGCTTAAGACAACTATAAATAGGATTGTTAGTTTTACAACAATTGACATTAATAAAAATGTTTTGAAAAACAGTAAAATAATTTGTGTTCTGATTCTACTTACATTTCCTGGAGAGTTCCATAAAAAACAAGACTAAAAAAATTTATAGGTCAGCATTAATGAATAATAAAATAGTGGGTGATTTTCATTAGGGGTAGATATAAACTTGTTTAAATTTAAATGTGATGATTTTTGAACATCAGCTGTAACTCAGCAGGAGACATATCATTTTGGTTCATGTCACCCAAAATGCCCACAAACCTACCTGTCTTCAAGAAGCATAAGACATAAGAAATTTTTAAAAGAAAAGTGTATTCACATAAAATTTTAGTTTTTCTATCTACACTTGAAATGCCACAGTAATTTCTGGTTACCATATATCAAGAAACAAACAGAAAATATATGAAGAAAGGCAAGATCAATGATCATTAGAATTAACAGGTTTCAAGTGAGTTTAACCATGAGATTGGAAAAAGAACATAATCCAACTTCTTAAAATATTGATGATTGTGGATAATGTAAAGAGAACTTTATTTACCAAATTATAAGGCATCTAGAACTCTTGAGAGGGAAATTATTTCATGATCAATACAAACAAGTAATTGTTTCCACTTGTTCTCCTCCCAAACAATCCACATTTTAATTACCCAACATGTATGAGAAATTCAGTGATTTAGACTGGACTGGTTTCAAAATAATTTGAGTTTTAAACTTTCAGGTTTGAAAAATTTGTTAGAAATGCATTTTATTTAATATTTAAATATGCAGAGCATAGCACAGTGATTGGCAAATAATGTGTTCAGTAAACATGGGAAAGTATAAGTCCATAGCA
The DNA here is from genome assembly GCF_023699985.2 of Odocoileus virginianus. Lineage (NCBI taxonomy): Eukaryota > Metazoa > Chordata > Mammalia > Artiodactyla > Cervidae > Odocoileus > Odocoileus virginianus. The sequence continues at coordinate 24,147,061 of NC_069686.1, forward strand.
AGAGGGGAATGGAGCTGGGAGAAAATATTGAGAAAAAAAGAAGAAAACAAAAAGGAATGAGAGAAAGAGAGAGAGCATATGCAAATCATGATAAGTGATGATAAACTGATCTTGCCATTGTTGGTTATCCTCTAGAATTATATAGAATAAGAATTTCAAACTCTGTGAGCAAAGCCAACTTCTAGAATAAGGGGGTGAAATAAAGATCCTAGAAATAAACAAAAAGCAGCAACCTTGTGAATCAGACCTGAGACCACTGTCTCCTTTGGGATTCATCTTCCTAATGGTTCTCTGTCCAGGATGTTCTGGACAGTAGAATAAAAGTAGAGGAAAGCAAAATATTGCCAAACTCCTTAATAGGAAGCAATTTGGCAGGTAATAGTAAGAGAGAGCCCAACTAACATGGAAGTATGCAATACATCTTTAAGTTCCCCGCTGATTTTTTGGTTAGCTATCAGAGCCAAGAAGTTGAAAGGATGCTTGCATTTACGGCTGGTGAAGACTACAGAGAAAGTCTTTACTAAAGTGTGAGTTGGCTTTCCCCCAAACATTACATTACCCTTGAATGGAAAATTGATCGGATGACATATGGTGATAACATCTGCCACCCATGGATAAAGCCGTAGTGCCATGTGGGTGGTAATGGAAGCTGTAATAGCGAGGGTGGAGAATTTAATGACAGTATGTAACACTGAGGAAAGTAACAGCAATCTGAAAGAAAGGAACAATTGCTGTAAATCTTAGTGAAGTGTCCTAAAGGATGATGCATCCTGTTCTTTCATAGTCATCTCAGAGGGAATGATGGAAATGAAAGATGCTTTGTCATTTTATTACCTCCAACTTGATCTCTGTTATAACCCCCTGGGAGGCATTTCTCCCAGATAGCGTTTGGGTAGGCACTCTTTCCTTATCGGTACATAGATATTTATTACAAATCTGGCATGGTCATAGCAAGAAATCATAGCACATCGGGGTTATTTATATAAAAGACAAAAATGAGGGTCAACACATTACTTCTAAAGGTTTCTTTTATAAAATGTTTATGTGGTAAAAATCACATAATAAAAAAGATACTATTTTAACCATATTTAACTGTGTTAAAGGCTTCTTTAAAATATATTATTTAAATATAAATTTCCTGGAAGCAAAAGAAAATAAGTAGCAAAATAGTTCCTAATGTTTCATAAATGAACTATGTTCATTTGTTTTGTCCTTCTCATACAGATAGCTCAGCTGGTAAAGAATCCACCTGCAATGCGGGAGACCCCGGTTCGATTCCTGGGTCAGTAAGGTCCACTGGAGAAGGAATAGGCTACCTACTCCAGTGTTCTTGGGCTCCCCTGGTGGCACAGCTGGTAAAGAATCCACCTGCAATGTGGGAGACCTGGGAAGATCCCCTGGAGAAGGGAAAGGCTACCCACTCCGCCTGCAAAATTCCATGGACTGTATAGTCCATGAGGGTCACAAAGAGTCTGACAGGACTGAGCAACTTTCACTTTCACTTTCCTCATACAGGAAGAAAAGATGTAGTACTTACAGCCACACGTTGCAAGCAGAAGAGTTTCATTTGCAAAATAGCAAGAAGAACAAGAAAAATCTTGCCATGGTTATATGATATTGTGATGTTGGGCCAAAGTTTCCCATGGATTTCAAATATTTGAATTGGTAGCAGATGCTCTGAGAGACGTGGCCAGTAAAATATTATCAGGTGAACTTTCTGTTTCTCAAAATGGCCTTAATATCCTAGTGCTGTTTTTAAAAGTATTCTTGATTAGTTTAATGTTTCCCTAAATTTCAAAGAACAACTTTTGGTCTTCCTCTTTCCTCAAGTAAAACAAAGCAGCACTGGTTCACCATGCAACTCTGAAAACTCAGTGGACCCTAAACTGTCTCCTTAGGGCAATTAATTAGAATGGAATGCCAGGCCCACTTTTTTCATCCAGTTTAAAAATTTTCATCCACTTTAAACCAACCCAACTAAAATCACTGCATTTCCTCACCACTCACATAGTATTCTGAAGTGTTTCATTCTCTCAGTTTTTCTCTGGTCTCCATTTGCAGGAACAAAAACGACATCAAGGTTTTAAGTTCTGATCGTGGCTCAGACGATGAAGAGTCTGCCGGCAGTGCAAGAGACCCAGGTTTGATCCCTGGGTTGGGAAGGTCCCCTGAAGAAGGGACTTGCAACCCACTCCAGAATTCTTGCCTGGAGGATTCCACGGACAGAGGAAACTGGTGGGCTACAGTCCATGGGGTCACAAAGAGTTCAACTCGACTGAGCAACAAAGGCTTTCACTTTTCACTTTCACTCACCGAAGAGGATGCTGTCATATTGAGACAGGAGGGAAGGCGGCAGGGCACAACCATTAAGAGAATGACACAGCCATTCAGAAAAGCAGGACATCGGAAAAACAGGTTAGAACTGACTAGGCTCAAGATGGCGGAAGACTCAACTTCCCATAAAACCTTGCGCCGTCAGTGCTCATTGTAATATAATATAGCATATCTAAATGACACTGCGACAGTTCAGAGGCTGACAATGAAAGGCCAAAAAGTGAGTGGTGGAACAATTCCTGGAAATCCCCACTCCTCCAAAATAGACTATTCTTTCCACTTATTAGCATATGAAAATACCCAGCCCATACAAACTAACCACTTCAAATTTCTGCACTCTCTCCTTCTGAGAAAGACAACAATCTGCTACAGAAAGTGTATCTGCCTAAATAAAATTGCTTTCACCTTACTACAGGTTGTTGTTGAATTCTTTCCTACACAAAGCCAAAGACCCTTACTTGGCAGCTCCTCCTAGGAATTCTCCTGAGATGGCACCCCCTTCTCTTCTAATAACATGATTAATATTATTGTTGTTATTATTTTTATTTATTGATAAATATCAGTCTGCAGTTGTGAACTCATTTGAAGCAAAGGATTAAGAATAAACATAAGCTTGCGTTTGTGCTCAGTCGCTCAGTTGTTCAGTCATGTTCTACTCTTATCGACCCAAAGGACTGTAGCCTGCCAGGCTCCTCTGTCTGGGATTTTCCAGGCAAGAATACTGGAATAGGTTGGCATTTCCTTCTCCAGGGGATCTTCCTGATCCAGGGATCAAAACATGAGCTTAGAAAAAGATAAAAATGAGTAGGTAATGTTTTATGATATTTTTCTCATCTAAGTGAAGCAAATAGTAATTGATCGTTCAGAGGCATATATAATTAGTTTTTAAATGTTTTAGCATCCAACCTTTGTTCTCTGAATTTCTCAGGAAAAATTCTTTTAGATTAAGGCACATATACTCCCTTCAAGAGGAATAACAGAAGTTAAAGATGTTTGAAGTTCTCTCAGATAAAATAATTAGATATACCAGTGAAACTGTAGAGAAAACAGGAATAAAGGTTAATTGTTGTCTCATTGTGAAGATAAAAACCCCTCTTAAAATTATGGCAACAGGGTATATGTAAGCAAAGTCCTAGGTCTTTATTAAGTCTCCTGGCCCCCTACCTACATGGATCCCAGACAAACTTCTTGGCCCTTATTTTCTTTTTTGTAGTTGTTTTATTTTTATGTTTTAAATTGTAATCCTCTTGTTTTGCCTTACTATCTGGTTCAAACAACTATGAAAAGAAATCTTTATCCTGTCTCTAACTTCTAGGTCTTCCATCAGGTTACCCAAATGACTGTGCATGTTGAATATGGGTATTTTATGGATCCTTAGTTCTAGATTCTTTCCTTTTATTATTCCCTTCACTTCCACCATGAGAGTCCTGATACTATAAATCTGCCCATAGTTTTATGAGACAATACTTCTCATTTTTTTTTTTATTAATGTTTCTATCTGTGCACCTTCTTCCAACCAAAACAGGATCTTGGATTGGAAATTCTGAGAGTTCCTCTGGAAAACCTGATTAAGAAAATCTTTTTTCTTCAGTCTGCCAAGGCACACATTTTATGAGCTTCCTAGATAATTGGGCCTGAGAAATAACTTTTTTGGCAAAGAGTAAATTGGTCTCAGGCCAATACTGGGTCTCTAGGAAAGATTGCTTAAAAAGGAAATTCCAGGAGAGTTATAATGTGGGAGTGGCCAGTGACCAAACAGGCATGTTTTCCTTTTAAATGCCATTACTAGCATTGAAAAATATGTATTTTTTCTGCAGATGAAAACACAGTTATGTCATGACTTCCTCCCGTATTAAGGCTTCAGGCTCAGATTATGGAAGGAGGAAAAAACTCCATTTTCATGAGATGTTGCCCAGTGTATTCCATCCTCTACTTTAAATTCCGATGTGTGAAACAAACATGCATAGCCAGATAGCTCCCTAGTTACCACGCAGGTGCAGCTGCCGAACATAGCATGATTGCAACGAGTTTTGACACCAGCCATTTGTGCTTGAAGAAGTGTCTGATTTTTTACTTCCCTCACATGGTTTCCCACTCCTGTAGCAAGCGGGGGCTTTTATATAACACCCATTTTGGGTCAAATGACATCCATTTTTGGGAACCCACCAACACAAATGTTAACGATATGCAGATCTGGCCTTTCCTAAGATGGCATTGCATCAGCCAAACTTCATTTCCTGGGGAGGTTGCTAAGACAATTCATAACTCTTGCCAAATTTCATTAATGTGCTGAGTAGACCCAACGTTATCATATGGGTGTTTGTCAGAAGCCAAATCTCTGTACATGCATATTGATCATCTCCTTTTGGTGTATTTTTCCTGACTACTAATTTCCATAAAAATAGAAAGTTTGAGGAGTCTCGACAATGTGTGTTCCCTTTCAACAATATCTATCACAATATTTTTATGTACTTTCTCACATGAAAGCCAAATAGCTCAGCATTCTCAAGAAATAGTCTCGCATTTTAATGCAGACTCTGGTTCCTCTGTTGGTCTTGGGTCCTCTGTTGTTATAGGTCATAAAATCCACCTCTGTGAAAAGCAGATTTCTTTTCCAAAGGTGGCAAACTGGACACTTCCACCTCCATGTCTCACAAGGTGCATATCTATCCTGGCTGATCATTTGCTGTGGCTTTCACTTGATTTCTGGAATTCGAAGTTCATTGTAACTTTGTAATTATGGAATATTCTCTCATTTCCCTGCATTTATGCATTTTATTTCCTCTGCTCTCTTTCACTGAAAAGCATGGCAATAATCTACTTAGTTGTAGAGCTTCAGATAAGACACTGCATGGTCTGCAGCCTTTCCTGTTTCTTTCAGGGAGATCTGGGCAGTCTTTTTTCCCTTTGCCATCATCTCCCTTATAGAAATGTGCACTGTGTGATAATGGTTTCTTTCCTGTCTGACTCATGTATTATGAGATAATAGTTTGTTTCATGCATGTGGGCATACATGCCTCTCAAGTGTTTTTTTAACTTTAACCCATTTTGGTGGGGGGGAACCTTTTGTTAAAACATCAACTCTACTTATGTCTAAATTCCAATGTGGAAAATAAAAGTACCTAATTACAGCAATAAAGTACCTCCTTATAAGAAGATTTGGGATATGGAATTATGTACACATTTTCTATGGATAGGCATCACCGTTTTTGTTACGGACTGAAAGTTTGTTGTTGTTCAGTCGCTAAGTCATGTCCGACTCTTTGTAACCCCATGGACTGCAGCATGCCAGGATTCCCTGTCCTTCACCATCTCCCAGAGTGTGCTCAAGCTCATGTCCATTGAATCGATGATGCCATCCAACCATCTCATTCTCTGTCTGTCCCTTTTCCTCCTGCCCTCAATCTTCCCATCATTAGGGTCTCTTCCAATGAGTCTACTGTTCACATTACCTACCCAGAGCAGACAATCAGATTAAAGATTTACTGAGCATGGCTCTGCCCACCAGAACAAGACCCAGTTTTGCCCACAGCCAGTCCCTCCCATGAGGAAGCAGGAATTACAATCCCATAGCCTCCAAAATGAAAACCACAATCACAGAAAACTAACCAAAATGATCACATAGATCACAGCCTTGTTGTGGTGAAGGTGTGTGGTCCACTGGAGAAGGGAATGGCACATAACATCAGTATTCTTGCCTCAAGAAGTCCATGAACAGTATGAAATTTCATGTCTCCTCCAAATTCATATGTTGAAATTTTAACCATTTAATTCAGGAGGTGGGGCCTTTGGAAAGTGACTAGATCATGTGGGTGGAGTCTTCATGAATGGGAATATTTCCCTAATTAAAGACTTCAGAGAGCATCTTGTTCCTTCCACTGGGAAGCAGGAGCTCAGCAGAACCGGAATTTGCTTGTGCCTTGATGTCCGACTTCCTAGCCTCTAGAACTGTGAGAGATAAACTTCTTTTGTTTATAAGCCACCCAGTGTATAGTATTCTGTTATACTAGCTTGAATGTACTAATACTTAAACTATAATCTGTATTAATCTTCAGGTAATATTGTAAAAATTACAGACCAAAAATATTGATGCAAACACTGGACATTCCAGATGGTTGGGGTTAAGCCAAAAATTTTATGACCCACTAAATATGTAATGAAGATAAGCTAAAAGTAATTCAAATTCAAAAGTAGCAAATAGCTTCAAATAAAAATCTCAGACCAAAGACATAACAAAATATTCTTCGCAAAATTGAAGAAATTTCAAATATGTCTTTGTGTTTGTGGGCAGTAGATTTGCAAATTTGCCAAGGTTTTTGAGGTAAATAGAACTTTTGGAGGTTTAAAATCACTGGATGGATTCTCAAAGCTCCCAGGAAAAGGACAAACATTCCTAACATTGCCTATGGTCTACCACAATCTGGTCTCTGATACTTCACAGATTTCATCAAATTTCATGCCGATTTCTCCTTAATAGAGGTTCTCAGCCATTTGAATTTCCTTTAGTTTCCTCTGCCTCACAGCCTCATCCTCTGTCTATGAATACTTTATTTAACCTCTAACCCCTTTTCCATTACATGCACCAATTTAAAGCTTGTTTATACTTCAGAAAGCACCCAGGAAAAGGGCATGAAATTTGATGAAATCTGTGAAGTATCAGAGACCAGATTGTGGTGGACCATAGGCAATGTTAGGAATGCCTGTCCTTTTCCTGGATGCTTTGAGAATCCATTCAGTGATTTTAACTTTTTGAGTTGTTTTCTCTTACCCTGTCAGCTTATGTCTTGTTTCCCATAGAAGTTTTGTTCTAATGTCTCGTATTTGCACTTCTGAGTACTTCTTGCTATTTGTGTTTACATATTTGTGTAGTGATTTAGTTAATATCTGTCTCCTCAATTAGATTGTAAGCTCCATGAGGTGAGGGAAGGTATTTGATGTACTCATCATTCAATCCCCAACATTCAGTACAATGTAATTTAAGCATGGGATCCAGATCCAAACCCTGATTCCAGTCCTGGCTCTAGAATGAAAACCTCCCTAAATTTTAGTTTCTTCTTTGGTATTATGGAGTTAGTAATAACACCTTCTTTATGGAGTTGTTTGTGTGTGTGTGTGTTTAAACAGACAATATTTATATTTATAGTATATATATATATATATGTGTGTGTGTATATTTATATAATGGCTTTCCTGGTAGCCCATTTGGTGGAGAATCTGCCACAGTGCAGGAGGAAGATTCTCTGGAGAAAGAAAATGGCTAACCACTCCAGCATCCTTGTCTGGAAAATCCCATGGACAGAGGAGCTTGGTGGGCTACAGTCCATGGGGTTGCAAAGAGTCAGGCACTACTGAGCGACTAACACTTTCACATTCATTATAGTGTGTATTTAGTATGATGCATTTAATAGGAGTAAGTAAATGTTAGATATTTTAAAAATAAATATTTGCTAAAAGAATATGTAATAAAAACTGATGTAGAGTCCAGTACATATTATTTCACTGCTGATTTAAGTTTATGAATTGTTAATTATAGGAACCCTTGGTAATTTAGTTTTGAGTTTGAAATCCAACCCATGGACATTTCTATCGTTCTTCTACCAGATAGAAGGAAACAGATTTGTACAGAGTTTAGATCTGGAAGCTTCTTAAAGCTCAGAGACTTTTATTCATCCTCAGGTCTTCAGTGTTTAGCACTTGCCAAGTGTGTAAAAAAGTGTTCCACAATATAATTGATAAATAACACTACTTCATGTCAATTTATATTTGGATCTAAGACCAAAGATATGGTGTTATTTCTATCAATTTATTTCAATTTATAGGAAATGGGAGATTTGTTCAATGAGGGTAGGTTGGTGAAAGGGGTTATTTTATTAGTACTTCAATAACTTTAAAACAAAGTCTTCCTAAATTTTGAAATGATGAAACAGAGTCTAAATGCTTACACTCTTTTCTGTCAAAGTTCACAAAAAGGCAGAAACTAGCAAACCTCATGAACCAGACACAATGGGCAGCAAACTGAATATAAGGCATACATTGAATATAATGCTTAGTCTGAATACAGATTTCCTTTTTCCAAAAGTGAGAATAAACACTCCTAGTAGAAAGAATTTAATAGCAGAAATGCGCAATGGCACCCGACTCCAGTACTCTTGCCTGGAAAATCCCATGGACGGAGGAGCCTTGTAGGCTGCAGTCCATGGGATCACTAGCAGTTGGACACAACTGAGCAACTTCACTGTCTCTTTTCACTTTCCTTCATTGGAGAGGGAAATGGCAACCCACTCCAGTGTTCTTGCCTGGAGAATCCCAGGGACGGGGAGCCTGGTGGGCTGCCGTCTATGGGGTCGCACAGAGTCAGACACGACTGAAGCGACTTAGTAGCAGCAGCAGCACTCTTAGTCACACAAGTAGTATCTGGTGCATATTAAGCACTCCACAAATCTACACTGAGTAAAGGAACAGAATGTGTTTATTCTGACCTCTCTTTTAAAATGTTTAGGTCTTCATGTTGCAGCAGAAGCAAAACAGTAACACAGCTTGAGCCAGCATAGCCCTAAAGAGTGAAACAGCATGGGCACGACATTTTGCACAGTACCAAGGTAAAAGCAGACACCAATAGTGCAGAAAGCATAGATGAAAGTCGCCACCTACTAACTTCTGGAAACGTTCAGACAAGCCCACCTAGGGGAAAAGGAAAGAAAAAAAGAAAGGAATAAAATGTCTGGTATTAGAAGTGCAAGGCTTGCAAATAAAGATTAATTCCCACCTAGCTGGTGTTTTTTTATTATTATTATTTTTATCGGGTGGAGAAATAAAGACATGAATTTTATATATGTATAAAAATCATGTCCATGTACACACATACACCAAGCACACATGTTTGTTTTTGAGCTGAGTCAAGATCAGTGGTTTTATCTTTCTTTTAACTTTATTTTATTTGCCATGCTGTGCACCATATGGGATCTCAGTTCCCTGACTAGGTATCAAACCCATGCCTCCTGCATTGGAAAATGTTAGTTGTTCAGTTGTGTGCGACTCTTTGCAGAAATGCACTCTTAGCCACACAAGTAGTATCTGGTGCATATTAAACACTCCACGAATCTCATGGACTTTGCTACCCCATGGACTGTAGCCCACCAGGCTCCTCTGTGCCTGGGATTATTCCAGCAGGAATACTGGAGTAGGTTGCCATTTCCTTCTCCACTGCATTGGAAGGGCAGAGTCTTAACCCCTGGACCACCAGGGAAGTCCCAGTGGTGTTTTCTGTATAGTAATAAGTCTTAGGAAAAAAACATTTCTGATAAAGATAATATGAAGGATTGATAAAGCATCCCTTGACCACAATATCGTTGTGTGTGTGTGCATGTATCCTAGTGAGAAAGGATAGAATTTTTCTTGCTTTATTCCTTCACTTGCTGGGTAGGTTTGTAGGTGCAAACAAACCTATGAGGTTTGACCAGCCTATCTAAACAGATTTGTCAAAGAAAAGCAACCACGTTCTTTATTACTTGACTTGTAATATTCCACATTACTTTATTATGGAAAGGGTGTAGAGAGTAAGCTGTCAGAGTATCATATCATTATTTTCTTTCAAAAGCCAGTGTATTCCATAAGCACATGGTGAATATCAACAGAAACTGAAGTCATATATTCATAACCCAACAGGATTTATTGCATTTTGGACTCAATGACTTTGTTAGTTTGCCAAACAGGAAAGAATTAAGGAAAGAGGAGACAAAATCAGAGGAAGACAAAAATTGTAAGAATGTGTAGTGCTTAGAATAAACAACTGAAAAGCATATTGATAAAAACCATATGGAAATAACAGCAGGAAGCATTGTTTACTCATAATTGTTCAGTTCAATAAAATATGTTTAAGCATTTTACAGAGTTAAACATGTATTATTTACTCATGCATTCAACTGACTTGAAAAATCATGGATTATATTTCTGAAAAAGGGAAAGTTTCATTTATAAAACAGAAAATAAACTCTTTGTGCTTTTATGCACCAGGAACTTTAAAAGCATGATCTCATTTATTTAAAATGATTTATCAAGGTAGATATCATGACCCCTAGGTCACAGGTGGAAAAATGAGATCAGAGAAATTAAATAACTTGCGTGAACTAACCCAATAAAGAATACTACAGAAATATCTGGTCTCAAGAATATATCACTAACATCTTTGAAAACCTTGAAATCTACAGTCTCTTGTCAGTAAATGACATACACTCAATATTTTTCACACAATAGGTGTCCACAGATCCCTCCAGCTTTAATCACAGATAAGAAACCTGTGCCATTTCAGGCTTCATAGAAGTGAATACTCACATCAAAGAACTAAGTCTCCCAATAAGTAACTCTTCCTAAGGAAGTTTTTCTTCCTTAGAATTGAAAACTTAGTGATAAACACAGATATTCATATCAAGTACTTGGTTAAAGGTGGCTACTGTAAGATTTTTTTTTTTTTTTTAATTTGAAGTAGGAGATAGATGGGCCCCCTGGGCCAGGCAGCTGATGATTGTCAAATGGAACAAAACTTCAGTTTTGTCCTCAGTCAAGCAAGAATGATGCTTTTTTCCCTTCCTCCATCGAAATGGAAGGAATAAGTAATGGGGGTGTGTGTGTGTGTGAGAGGAATTTGTTGCAGCAAAAACAGGAATGAGTGAACAGCCTTTGGCACATACTAGCCAAACAGGTCTACAAGAGTTAAACAACTTGGTTATTCTTTAGTCATTACTATTAATACTAGCAAACACTGGTAGCTGGACTAGGCCTTCACAAAGCTAATTACTCTCTCTTACAAAGCTAATTCTTCTCCCCCTACAGTCTCTTGTGCGTTCTGCATTTCAGAAAGAAGGTCACGAGCTGATAATTTCAGGGACACAAGACTCGGCTGTTGAGTTGCCTGATGCCAGCTGTGGTTATTCTGAAACTGCAGAAGAAAAAAAAATGCAAGACCTTTATTAGGATATAAAACCTCCCCCTATTCCCAAGAGACAGGGGCACAGTTCTTGAGGTGCTAGCCAGCTGTGTTTCTCTTTTGCTTGGCAAAAATAATAAAGCTACTCTTTATCTCCTCCAAACTGTCTCCGTATGTCTGTTTAACATCAGTGGACAGGGAGTCAAGATTCCGGCAACAAAGTTTGAAGAATTATTTCAAAGGAAAATGCTAAAATTGTTTAAGGAAGATTTGGTAATGTCATACCCATTAAAATAAAACATGAGAAAAAGGTAATAGGCTCATATATTTTTCCAACATATTAGTATCTCAAGCCTTTAAAATCAGTGTTTGATAATATGTTTGATAAAGTTTGATAAGACTTATTAATAAATAACAGAACACTATTATGTCATTTAAGTGACTATATATTCATAGTAAAACTGTATTTATTGATATGGAAAGGATTCATAATATATACATTATAACCCAAATTTTTAGTGCATGCATGTGTGTGTGTGTGTATACAAAGAATCCACCTGCCAATGCAGAAGACATGGGTTCGATCTTTCATCTGGGAAGATCCTGGGAGAGGGAAATGGCAACCCATTCCAGTATTCTTGGCTGGAAAATCCCATGGACAGAGGAGCCTGGCAGTATATAGTCCATGGGGTCACAAAGAGTCAGACACGACTTAGTGACTGAACAGTAACAACAGCATCGACATCAACATGTTTGTAATTTTATCTGTGAAATCAAAGTCATGTCACGTAGATTTCCCCCTTTTTCATTTGCTTATTTGCATTAAAATTTTCTACATAATAAACATACACTATATACAATTACATAATAGATTAGCATAGTACATAATTGGTTAAATGTCAAAACTTCATGGACATTAAAAATCCTCTGGTTAAAGCCCAGAGTTCCTTTTATGACTTGGAATCATTTTCAACACACAGATATGCCTTTAGGTTGGAGGAGAAATAAAAGGTTTCTGCCAGTAAACTGAAGGCACCTTCCTGCTAGTGTGTTCTGTTAAAATAGAAAAACATCAATCCTGACACAGGTGTGGGGTGACATCTAGTGAGCTGTTGTTGCAGACAATTGCTGGGTTACGTCCTCATGGCTCCCTCTCCTGCCTCCTTTCTTTCAGTACACGGTCCTCAATAATAGTTCTTTTACAAAGCATGCATGTTTCCCCAATATAAAGAAGAAAACATAGAGTCATGCATTTAAGAGAGTCCACATTTTGTGGAACTTGGCAAGAGAGATCTGTTCAGGTTGCCATGTAAATAACACACACTCTTTTCTGTGGAAAACAATGGTAGAGCTTCAGACTTGGATCATGATATATCTAGCTTTTCATCTGTTAGTAGTTAATAAGATGACTCTAATTTGCTAAGCCTTCCCAGGTGGCGCTAGTGGTAAAGACTATGCCTGCCAATGCAGAAGACACAAGAGACATGGTTTGATCCATGGGACAAGAAGATCCCCTGGAGGAGGACATGGCACTGCACTCCAGTATTCTTGCTTGGAAAATTGCATGGACAGAGGAGCCTGGCAGGCTACAGTTCATGAGGCCACAAAGAGTTGGACATGACAGAGCAACTGAACACACACGTATTTGCTAATGCTTAGGATAGGCAGGAAGTCAGTGAAGCCAGTGTCTGCAGTCAATCAATAGGTCACAGACCAACTCACCCCCCATCAACAAGCTTGAGTTTTAGAGAACAGACAACTATCCCTGTGGAGGGCCAACAGAGGCAAAACCAAATACCTTGGTCCTTGGGTTCAAGACAGATAAGTTAGTGATCAGTACTGAAGCTCAAGACTCGACTAGCTTGACCTGTAACTTAACGCTAAGCTATATATTACTGAAATGGAAACTGTGGTCTAAAGTCAGGATTGCTCCTAAAGAACTGGATAGACAGTGGCCAAGTGGCCTTGGCAATGGGAAAAAATAACTGTAGGCAGAACTTGGTATTATATGAAATAGTCCTCTGTAATGCTCTTACATAATTGTCTGGTAACTTTACACCTTAATTTAAAAGTTATCAAGATCTGACTTAAAGACTTTCCACGGGATAAATTATTAAATGTAAGTTTGGGATCATGTCTCTTCTGAGTTTTAGAGAAAATTAAACCATAGGCAGAGATTTAAGCACTGGATATTGTGTGGCATCATTCTTGTACTAAAAAGAATGAAATCCACTAAACTACAAAATTTAGAGGGTAGAATGGGGATGAGAAGCGGTGAAAGTGCAAACAGTTGGAGTCACATGACAAAACTTGCTACTAATCTTTAAAAAGCGTTGTCACATGTTATCAATATTTGCCCTAAAACATGGGGTTGGGGGCTTCCCTGGTGGCAAAGTGGTAAAAAATATCCTGTCTACCAATGTGGGAGGTATGGGTATGATCCCTGGCCCAGTAATATCCCACATGCCACAGAGTAACTAAGTCCACGTGCCAAAACTCCCTGAGCCCATGTGCTGCAACTACTGAAGATCACTTGCCCTAGAGCCTATACTCTGCAAAAAGAGAGGCCACCACAGTGAGATGCCCGCACATCAACACTAGAAAGTTGCTCCTCCAACCCCCAGCCCCGATGAAACTACAGAAAAGCCCGTGGTGCCACTGATGACCCAGCTCAGCCAAAAATAAAATAAATATTTTTTTTAAAAGCCATGAGGTTGGCTGAAGATTCTATTACACTGGGAATTCAGATTCTAGTCAACAAATATCAAAAGAGTAGAATAAACAGCTTTCATATTGGAATAAAAATAAAGGCAGTAAACCATTATACTCAAAATTTGGAGATTAAATAAAATTGCCTCAAATCAAGTTGAAGGGACCAGTATGTACCCATTAAATTGGAAAAAGCAATAAAGAGACATCGGTGACAGGTTAGGGTAAAAAAGGGTACGCTTATATATTTTAAGTGACATTGTAAATTGGTTCAAATTTTCTGTAGAGCCATTTGTGACAAAAGCTATACAATGCTTTCTTTTCTTTGACCTAGTAATTGCACTTTAGGAAATATACTCTCAGAAAATAATCTAAAAGAAAACAAATAATTTTTTCCAAGTTGTTCATACAAAGCAGTTTATGAAAAGGAAACTTTGAAAATACTAACTCAAATCTCCAACAATAAGCCATTGTGCAAGGAAACTAATGTTTTATACCATGGAACACTATTAATAGCTTGCCTGTTAAACTGTATGAACTACCTTAAAATAGGCCCATCTTTATAGTAAGTATGTAAGTAAGTGAAGTAAGAAGAAGATATACATGTGAAATTTTGTTAAAATCATACAAACATAAATTAATGTGCATGAAGGGCCATCATAAAAAACTTAAGAGAATGGAGTGAATTAAGTTTTCTTGATATATTTGATACTTCTGCATTTCCATAATTCCAAGATATTTACATAATTCATACATTTTAATCTCAGATCAGTCTTATGACACAGATATTATTTATATAATTTCTATACAAGAAATCTACTTGAGTAGTTTGTCCACAGTCTCACTGATGGACAAGTGACAAAGTGGGATTTGAATTGTGTCTGGGCTTCCAAATTCCATAGCTTTTCAGTGTATCATGTAGAACACATTTCCTGAAGTTCTTTTTAAAACACACTAACCTCATCACATGACCCTCTAAGATAGATTGATTGGCTGAATACATTTGAAAAACATGCTAAAATATATCCTCTTGATATTAATTGGCATAATCTTTTGAAGTTTTAGAGCAATTAAGCCAGGTTACATTTAATTAAAACAGCATTTCCCAATCCTGTGAATTCTGTGTGTCTGTGTGTCTATATGTGTGTGGTTGTATTTACACGAATACATGAGTAAACGGCAACTGCTAATAAACCATAGAACTGTAGGTCTGCAGAACACAGTTTGGGAAATACTGATTTAAAGTCTTGTGTTCACTAGATATATTCTTTTGAAGTTAAGTATTAAAACTTAAAGTATTAAAATTTATAAAAAGTTGGTTATTTCTACTGTGTAAACCTCTAACTATAGGCTCTCAGAGGATTAAATGTAAATTAAGGAATTATTCAGAGCTTCAGTGGAAATAAACATACATCCATATTTTCTTCCTGCCATAAAGTGATAAGTGGCAACTCTAAATATTGGCACAGAAAGTTACCAAAGACTCCCGGAGGTTAGTTTTCCTTCAAGAAGCAAGTTCACAGCCATTTGTCCTGGTTATCCTGTAGATCAGGATAATAAGAATTTTGATGTTCCAAAGGTCCAAATATTATTAATAACTGTCCAAATGGACATTTAGGAAGAAGTAGAAGGTGAGGATTCTGAATCCATAAGGTGGCACATAGCAGAAACAAACCTGACCCAGCGCCTTAGGAGGTGATTAAAATAAACACTAAGAACTGTAACCCTCTGAGGTCAAGTCTAGTCAGGAATGAAGTTCTCAGCACTGAGCGCAATTGAGAGGGCTGATGTTTTCTCCAAACCCAACACTTCAAGGTGTGTGCCAGTGGCCATTCTAGAGCATTCAGACTCCCTCTCTGCACCTGACCTATATTTAAAATTTGCTTTGACAACCAGCCAACTCTTAAACTAAACCATCACAGGTGTCACAGATAGATGGCTGGCTTGGGTATTTGGTTAATTTCATAATCTCCATCAGCCTTTCATGGCTCCGTAACTTCTTGTATTGCAAATAAACATATGCTCTAGGTAAAACTAGTGATTTGTTATGGAAATATAGCTTTAAGACAGGTTTCAAAGGATATTCTCCTCTCTGCCAGCCAGAGTTCAGCCTCCCATATAGAGTGGAGCCTCCCACGAACAACTCTGGTGCTATCTAAGGAATGCTCTTCTATTTTCTAATAGGTGGACTCTACTGTGATCATCATCCTAAAAGATGATGCTGTGAAAGTGCTGCACTCAATATGCCAGCAAATCTGGAAAACTAAGCAGTGCCCACAGGACTGGAAAAGGTCAGTTTTCATTCCAATCCCAAAGAAAAGCAATGCCAATGAATGTTCAAACTGCCACACAATCGGACTCATCTCACACGCTAACAACATAATGCTCAAAATTCTCAAGGCCAGGCTTCAACAGTATGTGAACCATGAACTTCAAGATGTTCAAGCTGGATTTAGAAAAGACAGAGGAACCAGAGATCAAATTGCCAAAATCTGATGGATCATCAAAAAAGCAAGAGAGTTCCAGAAAAACATCTGCTTTATTGACTATGCCAAAGCCTAGTCGCAACAACTGTGGAAAATTCTTCAAGAGATGGGAATACCAGATCACCTAACTTGCCTCCTGAGAAATCTGTATGCAGGTCAAGAAGCAACAGTTAGAACTGGACATGGAACAACAGACTGGTTCCAAATAGGAAAAGGAGTACATCAAGGCTGTATATTGTCACCCTGCTTATTTAACTTATATGCAGAGTACATCATGAGAAATGCTGGGCTGGAGGAATCAAGATTGCTGGGAGAAATATCAATAACCTCAAATATGCAGATGAAACCACACTTACAGCAGAAAGCAAAGAACTAAAGAGCCTCTTGATGAAAGTGAAAGAGGAGAGTGAAAAAGTTGGCTTAAAGCTCAACATTCAGAAAACTAAGATCATGGCATCCTCATCACTTCATGGCAAATAGATGGAGAAACAGTGGAAACAGTGAGAGACTTTATTTTGGGGGGCTCCAAAATCACTGCAGATGGTGATTGCAGCCATGAAATTAAAATACTCCTGTTCCTTGGAAGGAAAGTTATGATCAACCTAGACAGCATATTAAAAAGCAGAGACAACCTTTGCCAACAAAGGTCCATCTAGTCAAGGCTATGGTTTTTCCAGTGGTCATGTATTGATGTGAGAGTTGGACTATAAAGAAAGCTGAGCACTGAAGAATTAATGCTTTTGAACTGTGGTGTTGGAGAAGACTCTTGAAAGTCCCTTGGACTGCAAGGAGATCTAACCAGTCCATCCTAAAGGAAATCAGTCCTGAGTATCTATTGGAAGGACTCATGCTGAAGCTGAAACTCCAATACTTTGGCCACCTGATGTGAAGAACTGACTCATTTGAAAAGCCCTGATGCTGGGAAACATTGAAAGCAGGGGGAGAAGGGGATGATAGAGGATGAGATGGTTGGATGGTATCATCGATTCAATGGACATGAGTTTGAGTATCCTCTGGGAGTTGGTGATAAACAGGAAAGCCTAGCATGCTACAGCCCATGGGGTCGCAAAGAGTCAGACATGACTGAGTGACTGAACTGAACTGAACTGCGACCGTGACCCTGAGCATGCCCAACAAGTGGTGCTTCCTTCTGTCAGTGTGCTAATCTCCTCTACTGCTTTGGGTCCCCAGAGAAGTGAAAGGACTTTAGTCTTAAAGACACAAGCCGCTTAATCTGAAAACTGTTGTGCTGGTCAGGGAAATAGACACTGATAAGGAATTGTGAGCTCATCAGCCCTGACACTTATGACACAGTTATTAAACCAAGGCTCTTGGTTCACTCTGCAGTACCCAGCACATCACTATAGGACTGAGATGGACATATCACTCACATATCACTCCTGTCTAGTTACTGATGCTGGACATCACAGGATGCAGGGCAAGGATTTATATGTGCACTTAGAGGAGTATTCTCCCTACTTCTGGACATTTTGGTATTTCCAACATGTGTCAGTATCACTACATAGAAGTGAACTGGGAGAAGATATCTGTGTGCCCAGCTCCCATATCTGTTCAATCAGAATTCTTTGTTGGGCACTGGTTTTTGTTTTTGTTTGTTTGTTTGTTTTTCAAGTTTCTCAGATGATCTGGGCTGAGGACAACTGATAAAGAGCGTCATTTTTATTTAACATTTCAAGTGTGCCTTATTAGGTATTTTGTGATTTAGGCATTTCTTAATCTTTGCAGCCATACTCTCACTTTCAGATTTCAGCCGTTTCTGGTCTTGTGTGATTTGTGAGACAAACACAACGTGTGATGAGCCATTATAACATAAAATCTTTTCAGTGGTGAAAATTTTATCTAAGGAAATAGAAACTTTAACTTTCATAAGGAAGATCTGGATGAGTTTGCCGATGATCTATTGGAAATTCCTTGAGCCATTAGGGAAAAAATTACTTTAAATGCAGAAAACAAAATGTGATGTAATAATGAAAATGCAGGGAAAGAGATTATTCTTGCAGTTTTGGTAGATAATTTTCTTTCTCTAAATTACAAATCCTAAATCCTGATGCATCCATCAAAATAATAATCTAGTAATAGAAAATATATCAATTTCCTTGCATTACTAAAACTAACTGAAATTCAGACTGCTATGTTATTCTGCACAAAAGAACTTGGGGTTATTAAAAAATTCAGAGAACACAAATTAAACGTTATTACTCTACTTGCCTGTCAAATGTCGGACCATTTACCTACTCAAACAAAGCCTTGTTGGCACTTTCTAATCACAAAATAAATGCTTTCTTGCCCCATCAAAGATATAGAACAGTTTCCAGACAGTTCATCTCTGCAGAGTACATGCTTACATATTTCCTTCCTGACTTGTTAAGAAAATATTTATATCAAGCCACCAACATTTATGGTTGATGTGCTGGAGTTTTTGTTTAAGATCTGGGATGGTCTTAGGCAAGTTTTTATATTTGTCTGAATTTTATTTTCCTCAGCTATAAAATGAGAGTTTGGTCTAACCACATTTTGAGAATTGGTAGTTTATGGACTAATTTTGCCCTGAGGATATGTTTTATTGGACAAAGAGTACTTTTTTTTTGTTTATTTTTTGGTCACACCTCATGGCATGGGAGATCTTAGTTTCTCCATCAGGGACTGAACTGCGGCCCCTTCAGTGGAAGCTCAGAGTCTTCACCACTGGACCACCAGGGAAGTCTTGGAAAAAGAGTACATTTTTGGTGTGCATCAGTTGCCAGCATTCAAAAGATGGGTTACTGGACAGCTATGTGTAAAAGAAAGAAACTAGAAAATGTTCTCATACTATATACAAGTACAAACTCAAAACAGACTAAAGACTGAAATATAAGACCTGGAACATAAAATTCTAATAAAAAAAAAATAGACAGTAAACTCTTTGAAATCAGTTTTAGCAATATTTATTTTTTGGATCTCTCTCTGCAACCAAGGCAAGAAAAGCAAAAATAAACAAATGGGAACTAATTAAAGTTCAGAGCTTTTCTGCAGTGAAGGAAGCCATCAACAAAATGGAAAGGAATTTCCTCCATTTCTATTGAATGGAAAAAGATATCTATAAATGATATGTCTGATAATGGGTTAATATCCAAAATATATAAAGAACACATATAACTCAATATCAAACAAACAGGCTACCCAATTAAAAGGTAGAGGACCTGAATAAGTATTTTTCCAAAGAAGACAAACAAATAGCCAACAGGTATATGAAAAGATGCTCAATATCACTAAACATTAAGGAAATGCAAATCTACAACTTCCACCTGTCATAATGACTATTGTCAAAAAGACAAGAAATAACAAGTTTTGGTGAGAATGTGGAAAAAGGGAACACTTGTACATTGTTAGTGGAAATGTAAATTGGTACAGCTACTATAGAACACAGTATGAAGTGATTCAAAAAACTAAAAATAGAACTACCATATGATCTAGCAATTCCACTCCTGAATATTGACTCAAAGAAATTTGAAATTGAAGAGTAAATTTAAAAGATATATGGTCCTCTGTGTTCATAGCTGTATTATTTTTTATTAATTAATTTTTTAATTGAAGGATAATTGATTTACAGAATTTTGCTGTTTTCTGTCAAACCTCAAAATTAATCAGCCATGGGTATACATATATCCCCTCCCTTTTGAACCTCCCTCCAATTTCCCTCCTCATCCCACCCCTCTAGTTTGGTTCAGAACCCTTATTTGAGTTTCCTGAGCCTGACAGCAAATTCCCATTAGCTATCCATTTTGCATATGGTAATGTAAGTTTCCATGTTACTCTTTCCATATATCTCACCCTCTCCTCCCCTCTCCCCATGTCCATGTCTATTCTCTATGTTTCTCCATTGCTGCCCTGTAAATAAATTCTTCAGTACCATTTTTCTAGATTCCATATATATGTGTTAGAATATGATATTTATCTTTCTCTTTCTGACTTACTTCCCTCTGTAATAGGTTCTTGGTTCATCCACCTCATTAGAACTAACTCAAATGCTTTCCTTTTTATGGCTGAGTAATATTCCATTGTGTATATGTACCATAACTTCTTTACCCATTCATCTGTTGATGGACATCAAGATTGCTTCCATGTTCTAGCTATTGTAAATAGTGCTGCAATGAACAATGGGATATGTGTGTCTTTTTCAATTTTGGTTTCCTCAGGGTATACATGCTCCTAGGAGTGGGGTTGCTGGGTCATATGGGGGTTTTATTCCTAGTCTTTTAAGGAATCTCCATACCATCTTTAATAGTAGTTGTATCAATTTATATTCCTACCAACAGTGCAAGAGCATTCCCTTTTTTCTGCACCCTCTCCAGAATTTGTTGTTTGTAGACTTTGTGATGAGGGCCATTCTGACTGGTGTGAGGTGATATCTCATTGTAGTTTTGATTTGCATTTCTCTAATGAGAGATGTTGAGCATCTTTTCATGTGTTAGGTAGCGATCTGTGTGTCTTCTTTGGAGAAATGTCTGTTTAGGTCTTTTTCTCACTTTTTAATCAGGTCATTTGTTTTTTAGGAGTTGAATTGTATGTGCTGCTTGTATATCTTAGAAATTAATCCCTTGTCAGTTGTTTCATTTGCTATTATTTTCTCCCATTCTGAGAGCTGTCTTTTCACCTTGCTTATAGTTTCCTTTGCTGTGCAAAATTTTTAAGTTTAATCAGGTCCCACTTGTTTACTTTTGTTTTTGTTTACATTACTCTAGGAGGTGGGTTATAGAGGATCTTGCTTTGATTTATGTCATCGAGTGTTCTGCCTATGTTTTTCTCTAAGAGTTTAATACTTTCTGGTCTTACATTTAGGCCTTTAATCCATGCTGAGTTTATCTTTGTGTATGGTGTTAGGAAGTGTTTTAATTTCATTATTTTACAAGTAGTTGTCCAGTTTTCCAAGTACCATTTATTGAAGAGGCTGTCTTTAACATTGAATATTCTTGCCTCCTTTGTCAAAAATAAGGTACCCATAGGTGCATGGGTTTATTTCTGGGATTTCTACCTTGTCCCATTGGTCTATATTTCTGTATTTTTTTGTGCCAGTACCATATTGTCTTGATTACTGTAGCTTTCTAGTATAATCTGAAATCAAGAAGGATTATTCCTCCAGCTCCATTCTTCTTTCTTCAGACTGCTTTGGCTATTTTGGATCTTTTGTGTTTCCATATGAATTGTGAAATTTTTTGTTCTAGTTCTGTGAATAGTGCTGTGGTAATTTGGTAGGGATCACACTGAATCTGTAGATTGTATTTGGTAGTATAGTCATTTTCACAGTATTGATTCTTCCTACCCAGGAACATGGAATATCTCTCCATCTGTTTATGTAATCTTTGATTTCTTTCATTAGTGTCTTATAATTTTCTGTGTACAGTTATTTTGTCTCCCTCAGTTCAGTTCAGCCACTCAGTCGTGTCCAACTCTTTGCAACCCCATAAATTGCAGCACGTGAGGCCTCCTTGTCCATCACCAAATCCCGGAGTCCACCCAAGCCCATGTCCATTGAGTCGGTGATGCCATCCAACCATCTCATCCTCTGTCTTCCCCTTCTCCTCCTGCCCTCAATCTTCTCCAACATCAGGGTCTTTTCAAATGAGTCAGTTCTTAACATCAAGTGGCCAAGGTACTGGAGTTTCAGCTTCAGCATTAGTCCCTCCTATAAATATTCAGGACTGATCTTCTTTAGGATGGACTTGTAGGGTCTCCTGCAGTCCAAGGGACTCTCAGGAGTCTTCTCCAACACCACAGTTCAAAAGCATCAATTTTTTGGCACTCAGCTTTCTTCACAGTTCAACTCTCACATCCATACATGACCACTGGAAAAACCATAGCCTTGACCAGATGGACCTTTGCTGGCAAAGGAATGTCTCTGCTTTTTAATATGCTATCTAGGTTGGTCATAACTTTCCTTCCAAGGAGTAAGTGTCTTTTAATTTCATGGCCGCAATCACCATCTGCAGTGATTTTGGAGCCCCCCAAAATAAAGTCTGACACTATTTCCACTGTTTCCCCATCTATTTCCCATGAAGTGATGGGACCAGATGCCATGATCTTAGTTTTCTGAATGTTGAGCTTTAAGCCAACTTTTTCACTCTCCTCTTTCACTTTCATCAAGAGACTCTTTAGTTCTTCTTCACTTTCTGCCATAAGGGTGGTGTCTTCTGCATATCTGAGGTTATCGATATTTCTCCCAGCAATCTTGATTCCAGCTTGTGCTTCCTCCAGCCCAGCTTTTCTCATGATGTACTCTGCATATAAGTTAAATAAGCAGGGTGACAATATACAGCCTTGACATACTCCTTTTCCTATTTGGAACCAGTCTGTTGGTCCATGTCCAGTTCTTAGTGTTGCTTCCTGACTTGCATATAGGTTTCTCAAGAGGCAGGTCGAGTGGTCTGGTATTCCCATCTATTTCAGAATTTTCCACAGTTTGTTGTGATCCACACAGTCAAAGGCTTTGGCATAGCCAATAAGGCAGAAATAGATGTTTTTCTGGAACTCTCTTGCTTTTTTGATGATCCAGCAGATGTTGGCAATTTGATCTCTGGTTCCTCTGCCTTTTCTAAATCCAGCTTGAACATCTGGAAGTTCATGGTTCACATACTGTTAAAGGCTTGGAGAATTTTGAGCATTACTTTACTAGTGTGTGAGATGAGTGCAATTGTGTAGGAGTTTGAGCATTCTTTGCCATTGCTTTTCTTAGGGATTGGAATGAAAACTGACCTTTTCCAGTTCTGTGGCCAGTGCTGAGTTTTCCAAACTTGCTGGCATATTGAACGTAGCACTTTCACAACATCATCTTTCAGGATTTGAAATAGCTCAACTGGAATTCCACTATATAGTCATAAGGGATTTGATTTAGATCATACCTGAATTGTCTAGTAGTTTTGCCCACTTTCTTCAATTTAAATCTGAATTTGGCAATAAGGAGTTCATGATCTGAGCCACAGTCAGCTCCCGGTCTTGTTTTTGCTGGCTGTATAGAGCTTCTCCATCTTTGGCTGCAAAGAATATAATCAATCTGATTTTGGTGTTGACCATCTGGTGATGTCCTTGTGTAGAGTCTTCTCTTGTGTCATCTCTTTGTCTCCTTACTTAGGTTTATTCCTAAATATTTAATTATTTTAATTATTTTTGTTACAATGGTGAATGGGATTGATCCTTAATTTCTCTTTATGATTTTTCATTGTTAGTATATAGAAGTCCAGGTGATTTCTGTGTATTGATTTTGCATCCTGCAACTCTGTTAAATTTACTGATTTTTTACTGATTTTTTCTAGCAATATTCTGATACTACCTTTAGGGTTTTCTGTGTACAGTTTCATGCCATCTGCAAACAGTGAGAGCATTACTTCTTTTCCATCTGGATTCCTTTTATTTCTTTTTCTTCTCTGATTGCTGTAGCTAGAATTTCCAGAACTATGTTGAATAATAGTGTTGAAAGTGGACACCTTTGTCTTGTTCCTGATCTCAGGCAGGACGCTTTCAGTTTTTCACCATTAAGAAAAATGTTTGCTGTAGGCTTATCATATATTGCCTTTACTATGTTGAGGTGAGTTCCTTCTATGCCCATTTTTTGAAGAGTTTTAATCATAAATGGGTGTTGAAATTTTCAGAGGCTTTTTCTGCATCCACTGAGATTATCATATGAATTTTATCTTTCAATTTGTTAATGGTGTATCATATTAATTGATCTGCATATATTGAAGAATCCTTGCATTCCTGGAAAAAACCCAACTTGATTATGTTGTATGAGCTTTTTGATGTGTTGCTGAACTCTGTTTACTAAAATTTTGGTGAGGGTTTTTGCACCTATGTTTTTCAGTGATATTGGCCTGTAGTTTTCTTTTTTGTGTGTTTTCTTTGTCTGGTTTTAGGATCAGGATGATGGTGGCCTCACAGAATGAGTTTGGAATTGTTCCTTCCTCTGCAATTTTTGGAAAGAGTTTTAGAAGGATAGGCATTAGGTCTTCTCTAAATGCTTGATAAAAATCTCCTGTGAAACATCTGGCCCTGGGCTTTTGTTTTTGGGGAGATTTTTGATCACAGCTTCAATTTCAGTGCTTCTAATTGGGTCATTTGTAATTTCAATTTCTTCCTGGTCTAGTCTTGGAAGATTGAACTTTTCTAAGGATCTGTCCCTTTCTTCCAGGTTATCCATTTTATTGCCATATAGTTGTTCATAATAGACTCTTATACTCCTTTGTATTTATGCATTGTCAGTTGTAACCTCTCCTTTTTCATTTCTAATGTTGTTGATTGATTCTTCTCTCTTTTTTTCTTGATGAGTCTGACTAAAGGTTTGCCAATTTTGCTTGTCTACTCAAAGAACCAGATTTTAGTTTTATTAATCTTCCTTTCAGTTCTTTTTTATTTATTTCTGCTCTGATCTTTATGATTTCTTACCTTCTACTAATTTTAGAGTTTCCTTTGTTCTTCTTTTTCCAGTTGTTTTAGGTGTAAAGTTAGGTTTTCTTTTTGATGTTTTTCTTATTTCTCAAGGTAGAGTTGTATTGCTATAAACTTCCCTCTTAGAACTGCTTTTGTTGCATCCCATAGGTTTTGAGTTGTTATGTTTTCATTGTCATTTGTTTCTAGAAATTTTTTGATTTCTCTTTTGATTTCTTCAGTAACCAGTTTGTTATTTAGAAATGTATTATTTAATCTCCACGTCTTTCGGTTTTTTACAGTTCTTTTTTTCTTGTAATTGATATCTAATCTCATAGCATTGTGGTTGGAGAAGATGCTGGATGTTATTTCAATTTTCTTAAATTTACTGAGGTTTGATTTGTAACCCAAGATGTGGTCTATCCTGGAGAATGTTTCACATGCACTTGAGAAGAAGGTGCATTCTTCTGCATTTGGATGGAATGTCCTGAAGATATCAGTGAGATTCATTTCATCTAATGTATCACTGAAGACTCATATTTCCCTATTAATTTTCTATTTTGATGATCTGTCCATTTGTGTGAGTGGAGTTAAAGTCTCCTACTATTATTGTTCTACTGTCAATTTCTCATTTTATGTTTTAGTGTTTGTCTTATGTATTGAGGTGCTGCTATGTTGGGTGCATAGATATTTACAGTTGTTATGTCTTCCTCTTGGATTGAACTCTTGATCATTATGTAGTGTCCTTCCTTATCTCTTGTAATCTTCTTTATTTTAAGGTCTATTTTGTCTGATATGAGGATTGCTACTCCACCTTTTTTTACCTCCTATTTGCATGGAATATATTTTTCCATCCTCTCACTTTCAGTCTACATGTGTCTCTAGGTCTGAAGTGGGTTTCTTGTAGACAGCATATACATGGGTCTTGTGTTTGTATCTATTCAGCCAATCTGTGTCTTTTAGTTGGATTATTTAAACCATTTACATTTAAGGTAATTATTGATATATGTGTTCCTATTGCCATTTTATTAATTGTTTAGGGTTGATTTGTAGATCTTTTTCTTCTCTTGAATTTCTTGACTATATAAATCCTTTTAGCATTTGTTGTAAAGCTGGTTTGGTGGTACTGAATTCTCTTAACTTTTGCTTGTCTAAAAAGCTTTTTATTTCTCCATCACTTTTGAAAGAGATCCTTGCTGGGTAGAGTAATCTTGGTTATAGATTATTCTCTTTCAGTACTTTCAGTGCCATTCCCCTCTGGCCTGCAGAGTTTCTGTTAAAAGATCAGCTATTAAATATATTTATAATAGCCAAAATATGGAAGGAAGTTAAGTGTCCATCAATAAATAAATGGATAAAGAAGATGTGATGTGATGTGTATATATATAGAATAGAATATTAATCCACCTTAAAAAATATGAAATCTTGCCATTTCTGACAACATGGATGGACCTGAATTGTATTAGGCTTAGCAAAATAATTCAGAATGTGAAAGAAAAATACTGTATGTTTTCACATATATGTGAAATCTGAAAAACAAAACAAAGAATATAACAAAACAGAAACAGACTCACAGACACAAGGAACAAACTAGTGGTTATCATAGGGGAAAGGGGTGGAGGAAGGGACAAAATATATGAAGGGGATTAAGGGGTACAAGCACTCAATTATAAAATAAATAAACATCAGGGAAATAATACACAGCTCAGGATTATAGTCAATATTTTATAAAAATCTGGTATGGTATATAATCTACAGAAATATCAAATCACTATGAAGTACCCCTGAAACTAATATAATCTTGTAGGTCAGCTTAACTTCAATTATTTTAAGTTTAAAAAAATAAAATTAAAATTGGGATGTTTATGTGAAAATCCAGTTTTGAATTTTCATGAAGGAATTGGCAGAGCTGGCCTACATGCTCCCTTGGTAATAACTGCCTGCAGCTGAGTCTGCACTGCCTCCTATGGGTGGGGCTTGTGCTTTTCAAGACATCAGTCCTCAGCGTGCCCACTGCACCCACTACCCAGATCCAGGGGCACTGGAGATGGTAACCTCATAATCTCTTAGGTCCCTTTCAGCTCTGAAATCCTATGATTCTCCTTTTCCTAAAAGACCAACACATAGAGCAGGAGACAATGAGAGAAGGGTGAAGAGAAATAGAGCAGAGTGAGGAGAAAGGGGACTATCCAATTCCTGATTGAGTATTGATATATAAGTCTCTTGGATAAGTGGACTTCATCACTTCAAAATGTTATTTTATTTACTTATTTGCTATACCCAGAAATTTTACTTATTTATTTTTTCTTTTTGTTTTAATTGGACGCTAATTACTTTACAATATTGTAGTGGTTTTTGCCATACATTGACATGAATCAGCCATGGGTGTACATGTATTCCCCATCCTGAACCCCCCTCCCACCTCCCTCCCTATCCCATCCCTCAGGGTCATCCCAGTGCCCCAGCCCTGAGCACCCTGTCTCATGCATCAAATCTGGACTGGTGATCTGTTTCACATATGATAATATACATGTTTCAATGCTATTCTCTCAAATCATCCCACCTTCGCCTTCTCCCACAGAGTCCGAAAGACTTCTAGACACATGTGTCTCTTTTGCTGTCTCATATATAGGGTCATCATTACCATCTTTCTAAATTCCATATATATGCGTTAGTATACTGTATTGGTGCTTTTCTTTCTGACTTACTTCACTTTGTATAATAGACTCCAGTTTCATCCACCTCATTAGAACTGATTCAAATGTTTTCTTTTTAATGGCTGAGTAATATTCCATTGTGTATATGTCCCACAGCTTTCTTATCCATTCATCTGCCGATGGACATCTAGATTGCTTCCATGTCTTTGCTATTATAAACAGTGCCGCGATGAACATTGGGGTACACGTGTCTCTTTCAATTCTGGTTTCCTCAGCATGTATACTGAGCAGTGGGATTGCTGAGTCATATGGAAGTTCTATTTCCAGTTGTTTAAGGAATCTCCACACTGTTCTCTATAGTGGCTGTACTAGTTTGCATTCCCACCAACAGTGTAAGAGGATTCCCTTTTCCCCACACCTTCTCCAACGTTTATCGTTTGTAGGCTTTTGGATAGCAGCCATTCTGACTGGCATGAGATTGTACCTCATTGTGGTTTTGATTTGCAATTCTCTGATAATGATGATGTTGAGCATCTTTTCATGTGTTTGTTAGTCATCTGTATGTCTTCTTTGGAGAAATGTCTGTTTAGTTCTTTGGCCCATTTTTTTATTGCATCATTTATTTTTCTGGAATTGAACTGCAGGAGTTACTTGTATACTTTTGAGATTAATTCTTTGCCCATTGCTTCATTTGCTATTATTTTCTCCCATTCTGAAGGTTGTCTTTTCACCTTGTATATAGTTTCCTTCATTGTGCAAAAGCTTTTAAGTTTAATTAGATACCATTTGTTTATTTTGCTTTTATTTCCATTACTCTGGGAGGTGGGTCATAGAGGATCTTGCTGTGATTTATGTCAGAGAGTGTTTTGCATATGTTTTCCTCTAGGAATTTTATAGTTTCTGGTCTTACGTTTAGATCTTTAATCCATTTTGAGCTTTTTGTGTATGGTGTTAGAAAGTGTTCTAGTTTCATTCTTTTACAAGTGGTTGACCAGTTTTCCCAGCACCACTTGTTAAAGAGATTGTCTTTTCTCTATTGCATATTCTTGCCTCCTTTGTCAAAGATAAGGTGTCCATAGGTGCATGGATTTATCTCTGGGCTTTCTATTTTGTTCCATTGATCTATATTTCTGTCTTTGTGCCAGTACCATACTGTCTTGATGACTGTAGCTTTGTAGTACAGTCTGAAGTGAGGCAGGTTCATCCCTCCAGTTCCATTCTTCTTTCTAAGATTGCTTTGACTATTCGAGGTTTTTTGTATTTCCATATAAACTGTGAAATTATTTGTTTTAGTTCTGTGAAAAATACCATTGGTAGCTTGATAGGGATTGCATTGAATCTATAGAGTGCTTTGGATAGTATACTTATTTTCACTATATTGATCTTCCAATCCATTAACATGGTATATTTCCCCATCTATTTGTGTCATCTTTGATTTCTTTCATCAGTGTTTTATAGTTTTCTATATATAGGTCTTTTGTTTCTTTAGGTAGATTTATTCCTAAGTATTTTATTCTTTCTGTTGCAATGGTGAATGGGATTGTTTCCTTAATTTCTCTTTCTGTTTTTTTCATTGTTAGTGTATAGGAATGCAAGGAATTTCTGTGTGTTAATTTTATATCCTGAAACTTTACTATGTTCATTGATTAGCTATAGTAATTTTCTGGTGGAGTCTTAAGGGTTTTCTATGTAGAGGATCATGATGTCATCTGCAAACAGTAACAGTTTTACTTCTTCTTTTTCAATCTGGATTCCTTTTATTTCTTTCTCTTCTCTGATTGCTGTGGCTAATACTTCCAAAACTATGTTGAATAGTAGTGGTGAGAGTGGGCACCCTTGACTTGTTCCTGACGTTAGGGGAATTGCTTTCAATTTTTCACCATTGAGGATAATGTTTGCTGTGGGTTTGTCATATATAGCTTTTATTATGTTGAGATATGTTCCTTCTATGCCTGCTTTCTGGAGGGTTTTTTTTTTTTAATATCACAAATGGATGCTGAATTTTGTCAAAGGTTTTCTCTGCATCTATTGAGATAGTCATATGGTTTTTATCTTTCAATTTATTAATGTGATGTATTACATTGATTGATTTGCAGATGTTAAAGAATCCTTGCATCCCTAGGATAAAGCCCTCTTGGTCATGATGCATGATCTTTGTTATACGTTCTTGGATTCTGTTTGCTAGGATTTTGTTAAGGATTTTTGCATCTATGTTCATCAGTGATATTGGCCTGTAGTTTTCCTTTTTGTGGCATCTTTGTCTGGTTTTGGTATTAGGGTGATGGTGGCCTCATAGAATGAGTTTGGAAGTTTACCTTCCTCTGCAATTTTCTGGAAGAGTTTGAGTAGGATAGGTGTTATCTCTTCTCTAAATTTTTGGTAGAATTCATCTGTGAAGCCGTCTGGTCCTGGGCTTTTGTTTGCTGGAAGATTTCTGATTACAGTTTTGATTTCCATGCTTGTGACAGGTCTTTTAAGATTTTCTATTTCTTCCTGGTTCAGTTTTGGAAAGTTATACTTTTCTAGGAATTTGTCCATTTCCTCCAAGTTGTCCGTTTTATTGGCATATATTTGCTGATAGTAGTCCCTTATGATCCTTTGTATTTCTGTGTTGTCTGTTGTGATTTCTCCATTTTCATTTCTAATTTTGTTGATTTGATTCTTCTCCCTTTATTTCTTGATGAGTCTGGCTAATGGTTTGTCTATTTTATTTATCTTCTCAAAGAACCAGCTTTTAGCTTTGTTGATTTTTGTTATGGTCTCTTTTGTTACTTTTGCATTTGTTTCTGCCCTAATTTTTATGATTTCTTTCCTTCTACTAACCCTGGGGCTCTTCATTTCTTCCTTTACTGGTTGCTTTAGGTGTAGAGTTAGGTTATTTATTTGACTTTTTTCTTGTTTCTTGAGGTAAGCCTGTATTGCTATGAACCTTCCCCTTAGTGCTGCTTTTACAGTGTCCCATAGGCTTTGTGTTGTGTTTTCGTTTTCATTCCTTTCTATGTATATTTTTATTTCTTTTTTGATTTCTTCTGTAATTTTTTGTTGGTTATTCAGAAGTGTGCTGTTTAGCCTCCATATGTTGGAATTTTTAGTAGATTTTTTTTTTCCTGTAGTTGACATCTAATCTTACTAAGTTGTGATCAGAAAAGATGCTTGGAATGATTTCAGTTTTTTTTTAATTTACCAAGGCTAGATTTATGGCCCAGGATGTGATCTATCCTGGAGAAGGTCCCATGTGCACTTGAGAAAAAGGTGAAATTCATTGTTTTGGGGTGAAATGTCCTATAAATATCAATTCGGTCTAACTGATCTATTGTATCATTTAAAGTTTGTTTTTCCTTGCTAATTTTCTGTTTAGTTTATCTATCCATAGGTGTGAGTGGGGTATTAAAATCTCCCACTATTACTGTGTTATTGTTAATTTCCCCTTTCATGCTTGTTAGTATTTGCCATACATATTGTGGTGCTCCTATGTTGGGTGCATATATATTTATAATTGTTGTATCTTCTTCTTGGATTGATCCTTTGATCATTATGTAATGTCCTTCTTTGTCTCTTTTCACAGCCTTTGTTTTAAAGTCTATTTTATCTGATATGAGTATTGCTACTCCTGCTTTCTGTTGGTCTACATTTGTGTGAAATGTCTTTTTCCAGCCCTTCACTTTTAGTCTGTATGTGTCCTTTGTTTTGAGGTGGGTCCCTTGTAGACAGCATATGTAGGGGTCTTGTTTCTATATCCATTCAGCCAGTCTTCATCTTTTGGTTGATGCATTCAACCCATTTACATTCAAAGTAATTATTGATAAGTATGATCCCATTGCCATTAACTTTGTTATTTGGGTTCAAGTTTATACACCTTTTCTGTGTTTCCTGTCTAGAGAAGAACCTTTAGCATTTGTTGGAGAGCTGGTTTGGTGGTGCTAAATCCTCTCAGCTTTTGCTTGTCTGTAAAGCTTTTGCTTTCTCCTTCATATTTGAATGAGATCCTTGCTGGGTATAGTAATCTGGGTTGTAGGTTTTTCTCTTACATCACTTTAAGTATGTCCTGTCATTCCTTTATGGCCTGAAGAGTTTCTATTCAATGATCAGCTGCTATCCTTATGGGGATCCCCTTGCGGGTTACTTGATGTTTTTCCCTTGCTGCTTTTAATATTTGTTCTTTGTGTTTGATCTTTGTTAATTTGTTTAATATGTGTCTTGGGTTGTTTCACCTTGGGTTTATCCTGTCTGGGACTCTCTGGGTTTCTTGGACTTGGGTGACTATTTCCTTCCCCATTTTAGGGGAACTATTTTCTCATGGCCTTTCTTCTTGTCTTTTTCTTCTGGGACTCCTATGATTTGAATGTTGGGACATTTGGTTCTCATTTCTTTTAATTCTTTTTTCTTTTTTCCTCTCTGCTTCATTTATTTCCACCATTCTATCTTCTACATCACTTATCCTATCTTCTGCCTCAGTTATTCTACTGTTGGTTCCCTCCAGAGTGTTTTTGATCTCATTTATTGTATTATTCATTATTGACTGACTCTTTTTTTATTTTTTATTTCTTCTAGGTCCTTGTTAAACTTTTCCTGCATCATCTCAGTCCTTGTCTCCAGGCTATTTATCTGTAGCTCCATTTTGTTTTCAAGATTTTAGATCATTTTTACTATCATTAGTCTGACTCCCTATCTCCTCCTCTTTTGTTTGGTGGCCATTTATCATGTTCCTTTTCCTGCTGAGTATTTCTCTGCCTTTTCATCTTGTTTAGATTGCTGTGTTTGGGATGGTCTTTCTGTATTCTGGCAGTTTGTGGTTTCTCTTTATTGTGGAGGTTCCTCCCTGTGGGTGGGGTTGGACTAGTGGCTTGTCAAGGTTTCCTGGTTAGGGAAGCTTGCATCCATGTTCTGGTGTGTGGAGCTCGGTTTCTTCTCTCCGGAGTGCAATGAAGCGTCCAGTAGTGAGTTTTGAGATGTCATTGGGTTTGGTGTGACTTTGGCCAGCCTGTATATTAAAGCTCAGGACTAAGTTCCTGTGTTGCTGGAGAATTTTCATGGTATGACTTGCTCTGGAACTTGTTGGCTCTTGGGTGGTGCTTGGTTTTAGTGTAGGTATGGAGGTTTTTGGATGAGCTCTTATTGATTAATGTTCCCTGGAGTCAGGAGTTCTCTGGTGTTCTCAGGTTTGAACTTAAGCCTCCTGCCTCTGGTTTTCAGTCTTATTCTTACAGTAGCCTCAAGACTTCTCCATCCATACAGCACCAATGATAAAACATCTAGGTTAATGGAGAAAAGATTCTCCACAAAGAGGAACACCCAGAAAGGTTCGCTGAGTTACATGAAGAAGACAAGAGGAAGGAGGGAGATAGAGGTGACCAGGAGGAGAAGAGGGTGAATCAAAAGGGGAGAGGGCAATCTAGCCAGTAATCAAATCCTTATGTGTTCTCCACAGCCTGGAACACCCAGAGAAGTTCACGGAGTTACATAGAGAAGAGAAAAGGGAGGAAGGAGATAGAGGTGACCAGGAGGAGAAGAGGGGGAGGGAGAAAAGGGGAAGTCAAAAGAAGAGAGACAGATCTAGCCAGTAATCAGTTCCCTAAGTGTCCTCCACAGGCCGGAATACCCAAGAGATTCACAGAATTGGGTAGAGAAGAAAAGGGGGAGGGAGGAGATAGAGGTGACTTAGGGGAGAAAAAGGAGAGTCAAAAGGGGGAGAGGACAATCAAGCCAGTAATCACACCCCTAAGTAAAAATGGGTACTGAAGATTGGATTCTTAAAGGTACAAAATTAAAACAAATACCAAAAAGCAAAGATTAAAAATCTAGAGGTTAGACTCTCAAAAATACAATTTTTTTTAAAAATCACAAAATTATAAAAAATATATATGAAGTTTACTTTGAAAATAGGTTTTTTTCCTTTTGCAAGTTAATAGTAGGTTATAAAAGTGAATAGGTTTTTTTCCTTTTGCAAGTTAATAGTAGGTTATAAAAGTGAAAATTAAAGGAGTAATAGAGGAATTAAAATTTTTTTTAAAAATTTAAAAATGATAATAGTAAAAATACATCTAGGAATTTCTCTGGAGCTATTGTGGGCAGTGTGGAGTCAGTTCAGTTTCAGATAGTTCCTTTTTCCAGCTTATACTTCTCAAGAACTATAGGCCCCTTCCAATGTAGTCAGTGCCAGCTACAGGGTTTTAATCTGTTGCACCTGTCACTTCCAAACTGGTTCCCTCTGTTTATTTTGGCTTCTTCTGTTTGCAATTCTCTTCAGTGTCTAACTTCCGCCCTGACACTAGGGTGCGAAGGTAGTCACTTGCTTAGGCTTACTTGTTCAGTCGTGCTGTGAGGAGGGAGGAACACTGCTAACAAATATCACTGGCGTGTGTGGGGAGTGCTCGCAGTGTCTCGGCCACACTGGGCTTGCCACTGCTCACTGCATGTGTGCTTTCCCAGTCTACACTGCTAGGCTCCAGGTTGCTCTGCAGGGGAACTGTCTAAAGTGGGCCCTGTGTTGCCAGTACTTCCCAGGTCTAAGCCAGATTCAGGCTCTTGGGTACTTTACAAAGGCGCAGAGTAAGTTGGGCCTGCGTTTTTTGCCCTTCCCAGGTCTGAGCAGCTCAAGTGACCAGGTGCTTAGCGAGTGCACACTCCCCAGGTGCCGTGCGTCTTATTGCCTCCCCAGTACCAGCTTCTCTGTTTCCTGGGGGCACAGCGGGACTGCCGATCTCAGGAGTGCCACGTGTCTCTTCTGGAGAGTTGATCTCTGGCTGTGACCCTCCTGTCGGATGTCAGCTGTCCAGGATCCCAGGAAGACTCGGTTAGCAACTAGGAGCCTGCTCGCAGTTTGGTAGAGGATGCCGTCTCTGGGGCTGATTGCCCCTTTCCGGTTTTGGCTGTTGCCCACCTACCTCCCTGCTTCCGGCGGGGGATGGGCCACTCCGCTGCTGGCTAGCTCTCCTCTGGTATTCCTTCAGTCCTTTTTTCTGTGAACAGGCAGGTTTGGGTTGCTATCTCATGTTAACTCCCTCAGATTGCCCTCAGGGCATTCAGGCCTGGTCCTTATCCTATGCAATGCATCCCGTGGCATGAATGTCTGGGCTACTTCTCTGCTGCAAGTTGCATGTAATCTGTGGGTTTTATTTATTTATTTTTCCTCCTGGTTATGTTGCCCTCTAAGATTCCAAAACTCCCCACAGACCCGCTGGTGAGAGGATTTCCTGGTGTTTGGAAACTTCTTTTTTAGGACTCCCTCCCGGGATGGGTCTTCATCCCTAACTCTTTTGTCTCTTTTTTTATATTTTATATATTTCCTTACCTCCTTTCGAAGACAACGGGCTGCCTTTCTGGGTGCCTGGTGTCCTCTGTCAGCATTCAGGAGTTGTTTTGTGGAATTTGCTCAGCGTTCAAGTGTTCTTTTGATGAATTTGTGGGAGAGAAAGTGGTCTCCCTGTCCTATTCCTCCACCATCTTAGGACCGCCCCCACACTTCAAAATTTTAAATAATAATTTCAGAAATGGTGGAGGTTGAGAAAAACCTAATATCACTGTTGTATTTACCCAGTGACACAGAGCTGAGAGAAATGTCAAGGCAGAAATGTAATTAAGGAATTTCACTT